>NC_091619.1:102661192-104073247 GCF_027580195.1 Bos mutus | reverse complement strand
GGTCTTCCAGGGTGTGTTACAAGAGCGGGGGGCGGGGGGGCATGGGGGAGATGGGGGGTGGGAGTGGCACAGAGTGCTGGGTGCTCTGGGGCCTGCTAGGGTCCTCACCTGCGAGGGTGGGCTCTAGGCTTGGCTTAGAGGGCCGAGCGGCCCCTATATATTCTTCTTCCAGGCAGTGCTGCAGGGAGAGCTGGCTTAGTGCCTGGCCTTACGACAGGGGCAGGGCAGGTCTGGGCAGGGTGCCCAGGCCAGGATCCCCATGGTGGGGCGCAGGAACCAGCCCGTGCAGTCTCTTCATCCCAACCACATGGGGGCACTCCTGAGAGGAACACCAGCCTCTCCCTGAAAAGCTGAGCTTGGCAAGGGGGTGGCAGGCCTGAATCCAGACTTGGGGAAGAGAAGGAGGCAAAAGACCTGGGCAGACCCAGCAGTTGATCTAAAAGTGCTGACCTCGGACTTAGGGACTCAACTGGAATATGGGTTCACGTACTTAGGGATCACACACATAAGAAGTGTGCACACGGGAAAAACGGACCCAGTGTTCACACAACCTCTGCAGGCACAGACACACACAGACCCATGTGTGTGGATCTCATGCCCTGGGTGAGAGACAGGGGTGTCTACGCTCAGCAGAAGGGCTGGGGGCAGGGCGGCCCAGGACTGCAGCTCACCTGCAGGATGGGAATCTCCCTCTCCAGCGCGCGGCACTCTTCCTCCAGGAGGGCCCTGGGACATGGACAGTGCAGCACCGGAAGCAGTGTGGCAGACCCGTATCTCAGCAGAGCCCTCCAAGCGGTCCCCACCCCCGGCCTCCCCAGGAGCCTCCTCTGGGCCCTCCTATCACAGCCCACCTCTCCCTCTGCTGCCCTCATGCTGTTCCAGCACAGCCTTGCAGCCCCGCTAGCCTCTTCCTGGGCAGGGTGTGTCCTCTCCTTGCCCGCCTCCCAGGGCCCACCCTGAGGAGCAGCATTCTCTCTTCTACACGATAGGACTAGACTTGCGGGTCCTCCTGCCTCCATTCTTTCCCGCATCACAGCCCTGCCCCTGCTTTAAAAACTCTGCTATGTGTCATCTTCTCCCACCTCCCAGGATAAGAGTCCTCAGGCCAAGGCCCATGTAGGCATCTGTACTTGACTGATTTCCTGGCAGCAACCTAATCAGCACCCTGCCCTTTCCACCTCTCAGCCCCACTCTCCTGGGTCTCCCAGCCAGGTGTGTTCCCTCCCCTCTCCTCCCAGTAGTCCCAGTACATCAGGGTCCATCCACAGTCCCACCCTCCCTGTCTCCACCCCCACTGCACACACTTGGGGGCCTCACCGCAGGTGTCCAGCAACCTGATCAATGTGGGACATGTTCAGCTGGTCCTTGATGACACTGAGGTCCCGGTGACAGCTGCTGGCAGATGAAGTCAACCTCACTCTCCCATGCTGCTTCACCCCGGGACTTCAGGACACAAATGCCATTTCTCCTAGACAATTTTGTGCTTTTTCACAAAGGCAATACAAGATGGTACTAAAAGGAGGAGATCTGGAGCCTGGGATTGCGCATGGGTTCTGCCACCCTTTACTGTGTATGAGCCTGGGAAAGTCGATCATCCTTTCTGAGCATGATGTCCCCTTATGAAGGGGACATCATCCCCTTCATAAGGATGTGTGAGAAGTAAGTTGCTACCATTCACTGATGAACATGCTGCTGCTCATTTATCTCATTCAGTCCCCAGTCCTCACAGCCTGGTTGTCCCAGCCTGAGGCACAACTGGCCACTGGATGAAGTCTTTCCTTCCACTCATATCTGCGTGTAGTGCACCCTATTCCTGCAAAGTGCTTCTCTTTGTATCTGTCTGGAAGTCTGTTCCTCATATTCTAAAACCCAGATCGAACCAAGCTCCCAGGGTTGGCACGTGTCTCCTGAGCCTCTGCAGCCCTCATGGGCTGACTCCTACCACAGGTGGCTGTAGAAGTGTCAGTCCCAGACCAGGAGCTCCTCCATGCCCGCAGGTGGGACCTACCAGCTGGCCGGGGTCCGTTGCTCAGCAAGGACAGATCCCGCCTCTCCTATTACTATACCTGGGGTCACCAGCTCTCATCTGGAACATCTCCTGTTCCGGCAAATCACGCCTGGGCTCCTCCAAGGCAAAGCGCAGGACCCTGGGGCTATACTGGACCCAAGCCTGGGTTTGGTCCCTGCAGAAGATGCATAAAGGCAATTCAGGGGCTCCTTCCAGGGAACCACAGGAAAGGTAACCCTGGCCACTTGTCAGTTGCCAGGCTAGCCCATCTGAGTTCTGGACACAGGCCCCAGCCCCAGGTCTGGAGCTCCAACCTGCCCTCACAGATGGCCTTCCGGCGGAGACCTTGGAGCAGCTGCCGCAGTTCCTGGCGCACAAGATCTCTTACGAGGGGCGGTGGTGCCAGAAGGGAGGAGAGGTCAGAGGTGGGGCGTGATCCAGGGGCTTGGCTAGATCGAGCCTCTTGGAGCAATGATCGTAACATCACCACCTGCAAGGAGAGCTGGGACACCTCGGTGACTGCGGAGGGAAGTGAAGGGAGGCAGGGGAGCTGGGGGAATGAGGCGCAGGGCAGTTAAATTGGAGAGGGTTAGGCGGACAATGAGATCCGACAAGAGCTCAAGAGTTACTGGGCAGGGTTAGGGACCCATAGAAGGTGAGCAAATCATCCAAGTCGTGGGACAGATCTGCCGTGGGGCCCACCTTCTTACGCCCCACCTCTGCCCGAAGCTCCAGGCTCAGATCCACCGTCGTCTCCCCTAGAATTCTCTTCACTTCGGGCCGCTCCGGGAGCGGAACGTGCTCTTCCACCAGTTCCCACAGCGACGGGGAGTCCCCAGGCATGGCCCGCCCGCGCCGCCGCCCCCCAGACTCGGGGCCGCACGCTTGGACCTGCGGGACCCCCCGTCCGAGCGCTGGGTTACTGGGATACCGCTAGTCGCCCAGGGCCGGGCACGCCCACTCACGCCTCGCCCGCTTCCGGGTCTCACAGGCCACGCCCCCAGCCTGTCACTCGGACCGGCCTCTCCCAAGCCCCATTCTATTCTGCCTCCCGTCCCCACGACTAGAGTTGCTCGGTCCAGAGCCGCTGGCCTCTGGCGCTCTTCTGCCCTACTACTGATCGACTCTCGGAGGCCACGGTTTCAGGTCGCGGCCCCGGGTGCCAGGCGGCGGGACTGGGGCCCTAGCTCCGCCTCTTCCGCATGGCCGTCACCCGGGAAACGGGGCCAGCTAGCCCCAAGCCCCGCCCCCAGAGAGTCCCGGGCCCGCCCATTCCAGGCGGTGCTGGCTAACAAAGCCCAACCCACAGCCGTGGTAGGTGGTTTCCAAGTCTCAACCATGCACATCAATCTGACCCCAAGCACCTTTCATCCCCGGGCACCTTTAGACGCCAGGGCAGGTGAAAGAACCGAGAAATTTGAGCCCGGTGGGTTTATTACTTCCTTGCCTTTTCCGGCCAGGAGGCAGCAGCAGGGTAAAATTTGTCCTTCCAGCCCGCGTAAGTCTAGTGAACCCCTGCGCTTCTAGGGATTTGGGGAACTAGGACAGTCCGGACCAGACAGATTGGGCCAGGCGCCCTTCCCCAAACACACCAGGATCCGAGATTAGGGATCCAGATCCCCATCCCCAAACAGACAAAGGGCTTATCCATTCACGTTTTTTACTAAAGCACCCACACAAGTTTCTGTGCAATGTACAAACACGAGCCGGTCCTGGGGCTACTGCCTTCTCTCTGAGAGGCGGGGTGGGGTTGGAACCCAACTGATCCAAGCCCCATCCGCCCCCATGCAAAGCCCAACCCCAAGATCCCAGGCCGTGACACAGCACCCCCTCTGGTCCCCTCCTGGGGCTGCTCCTCAGCAGGGGGTACCCCAGAGTTTGCCCCCTACAATGTTGAGTGAAAAAGGTTTCCCCTCCCCTGGGAGTGTGGGGGATCCTCAGGTCTGAGAATTCCCCCTGGAAGCGACATTGCCCCCTAGTCATACCTCCCACTCTTCTAGGCCCTAGGGGACTCAAGGGGGGGAAACTGAGGCACAGAGAGGTGGAGTGACCTGGCCCAGGCCACTCGGCGAGGCAGTGCAGGGGCTGACCCAACCCTGACAGTGAGGGGGGCTGAACTGGGGAGGGAGGAGCAGGAAGGGTTGACCCCAGAGACGGCCACCCTTGAGGGGCCTGCCCAGGATGGAAGCTCCCCCAAAGTAGGTTCTGAAACTTCCAAGTGCAGCTGGGGGGTGCCTACTGAAGACCCTCAGAAAACAGAGCCCACAGTCTCAGTCCTGGGGGATCCACCCTAGAGCAGCTGCCAGCCAGGCTGTAGGTCAGTCCTCTGACAGGCAATCCTTGGCACTGGGAGCCTTTGTCCACTGGTGTCATCCCCGAGGAGGCCACGAAGGGGGCCGCCCAATGTCCACCGTGATATTGGTGAAGAGTGGTTGCCGAGACACCTCTAAGACCTGGTACCGCACTGACCCGATGCCGTCCCGCTTCATGGTCAGCTTCGTGTTTTGAATCTTGGTAAACCTAGACAGGATAGAAGTGGGTCTAGATCAGGGCTCACCACCAAACCCAGTAGGGATCACTGTGCCCAAGGCTCATGCCCTCCTGGCATCTTCCTGGGGTAACTCAGTTCTCCTCGCTACCCCCTCCACTTGCCTGGGGCCCTTTGGCTCTTGCAACAACCCTCAAAACAGAGATCTCACCCCCTTCAGTCCAGAATCATGACACACTCACCAATTTTTCTCTCACTGCAGACCCAGACACAGGGTACCCCACAGACACCTCAAATACAACGTGTCCTGTATCGTATGCATCATCTTTACTCCCCACACCCATCACCTCTGTGCCACCTTCTCTGTTCCTCATCCTTTAATCATGCCTTCACCATCTATTTATTGAGCAGTCCCCGTGTGCCAGGCCCTCTCTAAGCACCAAGGTCACAGCCATGAACAGAACTGCAAAGTCCTTCCTCTCATGGCAAGTCTTTACCACTAGGGCAGACAAGTAATAGACAAGGAAGACACCAGAATACTGAGGGAGACAGCAGAGGGAAACGGCAGACAGGATGACTGCCGTGGAAGGGGTGGGTGTGGGCCATCAAGCTGACAGCAGAGGTAAAAGCACAGGCTGACCCTAAACTGAAAATGAGAATTTGCACAGCAGAGTGGCTAGAGCTTAATGGGCCAAGGAGAAAACCCAGAGTAAGATTAGCTGGGAGGTTAGAGCATGTATGGGCAAGCCTCTGTAAGTCAGAGGAAACAGCTTTTTATTCTGTGAGTTAAAAAACACTGAGGGATTTTTAGCCCAGTCTGGGAAAGGGAGGGCCAGGGAACATGAGCTACAAAGAGCCTGCACTAGTGCAGAAGTAAAGGGAAAAGTGGACCGGCTCAGGTACCTTGCAGGGGCGGCACTGATAAGACCTGCTGATGGTCCAGATATGTAGGGTGAGAGCAAGAAGAATCCAGGAGAACTCCTAGATCTGAGGCAAAAGCAACCAGCTAGATGAAACCAGCATCCACAGAGTTCCTTAAGCCAGAAATAACTTGCTATCTCGGCCATGCAGATATCACTAACCAAGGATGGCACCGAGACATGGACTCTGGCCTGTGCTTCTAAAGCCCCACTGCCACCCTCATCCCAACTGTTTTGATCCTCTCCATCCTTCTTGGCTCACTTCAGATCCCTCTCTGGAGCCAGCCTAACACTGAGTGCCCCTCCTCAGATACCCCAAAGCCCTTCTTCTCCCAGCCTGTCGTCCCTTCCCTACTCACCATAGTTATTAACTTAACTGCTTTTTCATCAGCTCCCTGGATGCCCAGTACTTCATGCTTTTGCCAGATATCAACCCTACATCATTACGGCCACCTCCCTCCCCACTCTGACACCCTGGCTTCAGAGAAAAACTTCATACTGGTCTGGTGGGTGCATGCCAGTTTCACATGCAGCATACCCCCTGGGCTCCACTGATTCCTTTGAGCCTGGTCTACTTTCCTCCTGCTCCACTCAGCAGCCCTGCCAGTCCTTCACCTTCTTCAAACTCAAAGGGTGATCCTTCCAAAGCCAAATGTGGTCTCATCCCTTCCCCACATGAAAGCCCTTCTATGACTCCCCAGCACCCCTGGGACAAAACTGAAACTCCCAACCTGGGATCAGCAGTGACCCCCTCCTGTCACTCCTAGCCTTGAGAATGTAATAATGAAGAGTTTCAGGCTCTCAGCGTATACAATGGATGTACACATTCCAGACTCCTACACATCTGATTCCTTTTATCCAGACTAGCCTCCTCCATCAGCCTGGTGAATACAGTACTGTACCCAAGGTAGGTGTGTGACAAATATTTGTAGAATGAATAACTCTTTTCAAACTCCAGTTTACCATCACCTCCTCCAGGAATACTCCACGCTCCAGTACTTTGGCCACCTGATGTGAACAGCTGACTCATTAGAAAAGACCCTGATGATGGGAAAGACTGAAGGCAGAAGTAGAAGAGGGTGACAGAGGATGAGATGGTTGGATGGCATCACCGATTCAATGGAATGAATTTGGGCAAACTCCAGGAGACGGTGAAGGACGGGGGAGCCTGGCATGCTGCAGTCTATGGGGTCATGAAGAGTCGGACACACAACTTGGCAACTGAACAACAGCCTCCAGGAAGCCTCCCACCATCACTCCCTCTTCTGCCAGGACAGCACCTTGTCCAAATCACCTTGTGCTGTATCTGCTGGTCTCCCTCCCTAGACTGAATTTCACACAAGCTGCCCAGCAGGGATTAGGTCTGAGTGCTCTGGATCCCCTAACACGCCTCCTGCTCTCCACCACCCATCTCACATACCCTCAGGCATTTCTCCCAGCCACCATTAAGACACCCATGTGGCTTCCTCCTCAGAGACCAGCCACCTATTCAATCTCAGAGGGCTCAGCAGTGTCTTTCCACTCCCGCCACCCCACACTGCTCGGGGCAATCTCTGTTGGGTCCCTAGGCCCTGGAGCTGTGCCCTGGGCCTGCTATCTCTTGTCCTATCTGTTCAGGCTGGAGTGAGGTCTGTGAGGGCCCAAGAGAAATGCAAGTTACTCAGTGACAATTTGAGCCCCACCTTTAAATTTCAGTCACTTGCAGAATCAGGCCAAGGGTGAGAGTAGAGCTGGGGACTAAGGGCCAAGGGTGGGGGTGCTGGGAGTCATCAGGAGTCAAGGATCAGGGCCTTGGGATCACCTCTGGGGATCAGCAGCACTGGGACGTCACCTCTATGGGTAAGGGGCCAGGACGGCTGGGGTTGAGGGCGCTGGGGGGTCACCTTTGAGGGTTGGGCTCGTTATGCTTGTCCCGGTCATGCTTGATCATTCGGTAGCGGCCTATGCGGATGTCTGGACGCGAGATCTTCATCCCAGCCAGGGAGATCCTGGGGTCAAGGACAGCCGGGCTGGAGTGGGCACCAGGATGGGCGAAGAGCCCCGCCCAGTCTGTGCCCACCATCCACACCCCATCGACTCCCCACCCCACCCCCGCTCACCGGTTGAAGATGTCGTCATCCTCACCACCCCAACCCCAGTACTCGTTGGGGAAGCCATTGATTCTCAGGAACTGGGATTTATTCAGGCCCGACACACCTCCGAAGTAGCCAGCATAGGGCAGCCTGGGGCACGGAAGACATGCATCAATGAGGAACCTGAGGGGATTCCAGATAGAGGTCTGGCAACAAGCAGGGGAAGGGGCTGGGAGTGACAGCCGGGGCGGGACAGGGAGGCCTGGGTCCAGCAGAGAAGGGAGCCCTCACCGGAAGCCAAATTTGTCCATGGCAATGGCAAAGTGGCGGGGCTGGTCACCACAGCGGTACAGGTTGCGGTCATCCATGGGGACCAGGTCCACGTCACTGAAGATGAAGCAGTTGTAGGTGGAGTCCTCCTTGAGTGCCTCTAGGAAACCCACGTTGAGCAGCTTGGCCCGGTTGAAGGTGTCCTCACCGTGCTGGGGTTGGTGGAGGAGACAGGTCAGCTCTGGGCCTGAGACTTGGAAACATCTGCCACTTGACCACTGTCCAGAGTAGTCCCTGCAGACCTAGCACTACCCGTCAACTCATCCTCCACCGGGGCCTCCAGACTCTCGGGATCAAATCCAGCTCTTTATCTTAGACCTAGCTTTGCAAAGCCTTTTAGAATTTGGTTCCATCTCCTCTCTGGCCAATGACCTCAGACCCCTCAAGCCCAGCTATACTATATTTCTCCACAACCCCAGAACATGCCAGACTTTCCTGCCTCCAGGCCTCAGTGTTAGCAGTTGCCCCTGTCTGGAATGCTCTCCTTCTCCACTTTTCAAATTCATGTCTGGAAAGGCCTCTGTTAGCAAACCTCCCCGCCCCAGTATAATTACTCATTCCCTCCCCTGTGCTTCACTTATGCCAGGTCCATTCAAACGGTTGCAATTTAGGGCTGTCATTTCATTCATTCCTTCAATCGTGCCCCTTGGCCCTGTCCTTGGTGCCAGGCATCTTCTCTGTGCCAGTGAGGATCTTAAAGATGAGTGGCCCTGAGCACACTGCTTCCCTACTGAGCATGTCATGGAGTGAAATGAACAAAGAACGTCCCCAAATGGCCAGCATCTAAGATGAGCCACCTGTCCCCTCTGGCTCTTGTAGATTCACGTCCAACTCCCTGGGCAGCCTCTGGGACCAGGCTCAATTCACTTGTCTCCCCAATAAAATGAGAGGCATAGTGAGCCTGGAGTCCCCCAAGAAATGGGGCTGTGGGATCAGGTCTCCTTGAGGTTGGCCTCCTGGCCATGCAGCCCCAAACTCTGAATTCTGGCCAGAGGAAGGAGGGTTTCATGGAAGGAGCTGGCTGGCCCCTGAAGTCCCTGCGCCAACCCATGATCTCCAGGCTGGAGCCAGAGAGGCTCCTGGTCTTCAAGTAGGCTCTCTTGGAAGGAGAGGAGTAGTAGCCCCCTACCAGCCAACCTGGGCCCAAGAGAGCAACAGCTGCTCCCTTGGACCCTGAACGGCCCGGCCCCACCTGCTCTCTTTCCTCCTTGCCCTGAACCTTCTTTCCCACCAGCCCTTGGAGCAATAGTCCATTTTCTCCATCTGCACTCCTTCCTAACCTCTCTCACCACCCCGGAGCCCTAGGTTTCTCCCACAGGGCTCATAAACCTGCCCATTTCTCTCTCACCCAAAGAAAGCCCTTCCTTTAGACCCCACCCTACCTTTTGCGTTCCCTTCTCAGCAGAATTTTTTTTTTTTTAATAAAGAGTTGTCTCCAATTGGCTATTTGCATTTTGTCAGATCTGATTCCTTCTGCAACCCACTGCAATCTGCTTCCGCCCCCACCATGCCCCTGAAATGGCTCTCGCTGGGCCCACCTTGTTGCTAAATCCACTGGACGCTTCTCGGTCTACATCCTTCCTTACTCCCCCAGCAGCGCTCACGCAGCTGCCACGCTGCCTTCTTGACGCTTATTCCTGGGTGCTGGGACACCAAGTTCTCTTGGGTCTCCTCGAACCTTTCTGGCCAACCCTTGCAGCCTCTGTGGTCTTTCTCCACCCATTCCTTACATGCTGGCTTTCTCCTCTCAGGTCCCAGGCCCCACCCCAGGCAGGCTGAACATGGCTGGTTTTAGGGACCATCTATATACTGGTGGCTCCCAGATCCCTCTCCACCTCAGACTTCACTCCTAGGTCAGTTCATTTGTCCAAATGCCTGCTGACCGTTCCTCTTATACTTCCCCCAGGCACTCAAACTCATCACATGCAAAAAAGACACATTCTCCCCCAGACCCGGCCCAGATCCTGTGATCCCATCTCACAGGCGCAACCATACATGGGGCCAGCAGTCAAGACAGAGAGCCTCAAGGTGTCCTGGCACCTCCCTTTCCTCTCAGCTACTTGTATCACATCTCTCCTCTCATCTGCACGACTCCTGCCCAACTCACAGGCACATTCACCACCTCCACCCTGAACACAGTAGCCTCTTCCCAACCAGGCGCCCTACCTCCCACTCCCCTTCCACCCCATTGTCCACATGTAGTCAGAGCAATCTTTCTAAGAAGCACACATACACATTACCCTCTCCCTAAAACCTCACTATGGGAACGCCCCTGGTAGTCCAGGGGTTAAGAATCTGCCTTCTAGTGTAAGGGACAGGGTTTGATCCCTGGTTGGGGAACTAAGATCCCACATGCCATGGGGATCCCAACTAAGCCTGTGCACTGCAGCTACCGAGCCCACACACTCTAGAGCCCACACCATAACTGGAAAGCCTGCGTTGCCCCCAGTGAAGACCCAGCATAGCCAAAAAAAGACAAAACGGTGCCCCATCACTTTCACGCTGCAATCCAGCTGCTTGAGATGCCTCCTGGGACCCTTGTGGCTGTGGCCTCCACTAGTCCTCCCAACCTCACCTCTGCTACCCACCCTGCATGTGGCATCTCTCACCTCAGCTGACAGTTCCCAAACACAGGAGACCAGTTCTCTCACTGGGGCCTGGGGCCTCCTCTGTCCCTTGCCTAGAATGCTTGCCTTCCCCAGTCCCTGCACTGGCTGATGCCTATTTATCCCTCAAGACCCATCTCAATGGTCACTTTCCCACCCTGGGGCTAAACTGGGCCGCTTGGTCGCTTCACAGCTCCCTGCTCCTACTCCAGTGACACACCACTGTCCTGGAGTCTAAAGGGATCCAAGTTCAAGTCTGGGGATTCTCTGTGGGGAGGAGGGCCTGTATCAGACCTTCTCCAGGCCCCAGAAGCCAGCCCCAGCCAGGCCCATGGCAGCGGGCTTGGAGCCTGAGCTGAATTCCTGGATCTCAGCTGTGCTCAGCACTTGGCCCTAAGGCAGTCTTGATCTCTCTTTCAGGTCTAACTCTCTCTCTGCTCAGGACCCTCAATATCTCATAGCCAGTGTACCCTAAGCTACCACCACCATGGGGTGGGGCCTACCAAAGGTAAACAATGGCACTCACCCACAACAGAGGCTACGCACACCTGGCCATGTGTCCACCACCACTAACACGTATGCAATCCCCTGAAGGCACATGCAAACCCACATGTGCACGCAGTGACATGCACGGACCCCCACACGTACATCGCATGTCCACACAGCTATCCAGGCATTCAGGAATGCCCCCAACCGCACAGACGCACCAACAGGCACGTGGGCCCCTCCCCACAGGTGCTCGGGGGTTCCCTGGTGGCCGGTGACCAGCCTGGAGGCTGCGGCTGCGCACCTGGTTGATGACGTAGATGCCATAGCGTAGTCGCTGTCGCCTGAGGATGGGATGCAGGTAGTGGAGCCAGTAGCGTAGGTGGTGTTCCCGGTGTCGGAAGGGGATGATGACTGCCACCGTCTGGGCTGGGGTGCAGTCGGGAGGCGTATAGCGGCCACCGAGGAGGACACCTGGGTTCTCCCTCTGCACCCGCTCCAGGGGCATGGGTGAGGTGAACTCAATCAGCAGTCGGCCCACTGCAGGCAGGACAGGGGCAGGAATTAGGTCTTCATCGGAACCCAAGGACGCCAGCCCCCTCCCTCTACCTGGGGTGGGCCAGGGAATCCCAGGAATAGCCCTCTACCAACACACAACACCTGTGGCGCCCCCGGGGGTCAAGACTCCACTCCCCCAGACCTTGGCCCACCTCTAGAGGCAAGCCCCACCCCGCAGGCTCACCAAGGCCAGGCGGCGAGTCAGGACAGGGTGGCAGGACAGGAGCCGTGGGGCCGGGCCGGGCGCTGGGAGCCTCGGGGAGCCCGGAGCTGGGGGCAGTGGCGTTTGGCCGAGAGCAGTTGGTGCTGCTGCTGGCAGCTGGGTGGAGGGCACGGGAGGGGCCTCGTGCACTGAAGCGGCTGAAGAAGGCCAAGTGCTGGGCGTAGACGTCAAAGTAGAGGATGACGGCCACGAGGAAGTGCAGCAGGCAGAGAAGGAGCACGGCCTTGCACACGCGCTCCAGCGTCCCCCCCAGCAGTCTGCTCATCCCGCAGGCGGCCGCCGGCCCGCCCAATGGGCCCGGGCATCCGGCTGCCGGCCTGAGCAGGGGTGGGAGAGAGACACATCCAGCAGGTCAGGGCCAGAGGGGCAAGGCCACCCACCCACCTTCTGTGCACTGCTCACATTCTTAGATGTGCATGCTCACACTTACCTGCTCACACCCCTTGACTTAAATTCTACCTGTAAATACACACACACGGTCCCTGGCAACTCACTACTCATGCATCTTCACACACTTGAGTACTAACCCACACGTGCTTTCCTTCCTCATCCTCACTGACACATAGACACATGGAGAGCCTCACCTACCCTCACACTTGGGTCAGTGTCCTTCTTACCCAACTTCACACCCTCCCCCCCAACCATGGATCATGGGCACATGACCTCTGATCACACCAGCTCATATCTGAACACAGAAACACACTTATGTACAGACCCACACGGGTTCTCTGTGCCCCAGAGAACAAACGCCCACAGGGTAGCATCCTCAACCCAGGAGTCCTGGTCTGAGGAAAGAAGAGCATTTACTGAGTATTTACCATGCCAGAGCACTTGGTACTTAAGACTTCATTTAGTCCTTCTGGAACATGGGGGTGGGCAGTGATTTCTTTGGTCAGGTCCCAGTGGGGAGTAGGCCAGGCCATCTGGGAGAAGGCTGGGAAGTGGACCTCAGCATGCAGGTGGCCCAAATTTGAACAAGATGTTTATGGGATCACTTCCCTCTGGAGCAAGAGGTGAAAAGACAGGATGGGGCCCAGGACATCCCTCCCATAAGACCTCAAGGATTGGTTCTGATTCCCAGAAACTGAAATGCTTGGCCCCTGGAGACAGCATGTCAGGAGAGGGTTTTGCCTGGGCCATGGCTCTAACTGGGGGTCCCACAGCAGTAACACTTCTGGGGGCACTTCTGGCAGGCCTTCAGAGAGCAGGCTGAGTCTCCCTCAGATACACAGTATCTATCACACACAAACACCCTGGGTCCCAGCTACAGTCAGATACACTGTAGCTGCACTCAGATACACAGAGAACTACATTAAGAGTCACAGACACGCCTGGGTGACGGTAACAATAATGCCCCGAGTCACCCACTCACAAACAAAGCCGCGCTCCCGGGCTTACACAGTCACACAGACAGGCTCTCTGGCAGCTCACAACACCCCGACCCACGTGCAAACACTCCCACCACTCCCTCCGGGTCAGGGGTTTTGGGTCAGGCTGCCGGTCAGGCTGCGAGGTGTTTGGGCGGGGCTGGAAGGCTGAGTGGCCTGAACACGTGGCACCCCTGGACAGGGAAGCAGCGAAGACCAGGTGGGTGTGGAGCCTGGGGGAGAGGGGGCTTGGAGAAGAGGATGTGGGTTGGGGGTCGAGGCAAAGGGGCGACGTAAGTGGAGCGCCTCCCCACGCCACGAGGCCGGGGTGGAGCGAGGACAATAAGGGAGGCTGGCTGGGGGCGGGCAGAGGAGCCCGAGGGGGACTGGGGGAGCCGAGGGATGGGGGTAGGGTGGGGTGACGGCAGGCCGGGGTCTGGCCGCCAGCGCCTCTCACCGGGTCCTGGGCGGGGATCTCGGGGCCGCGCTCGGGGCGCCCCTCGTGGGGCCGGGTCTGGAATCTCGGGGCCCCGAGCTGGGGGCCGCGAGCGCCCCCCTCTCACCCAGCGCTCGGGGCTCAGCAGGGGGCGCCGCTCCGGCTCCGGCTGGATTCCGGGCTCCGGCGGCTGCGGTCGGCTCCGTTCCCCATGGCCCGGCCCCGCCGCCTTCCTCCTCCCGGTCAGCGGCCCCCGCGGCCCCCAGGCCGCCTCCCGCCGCCGCCGCCGCCGCGGGCCATGGAGCCGAGCCGCCCCGGGGGGCAGGGCGGGGCCGGGCGGCCGGGCAGACCCACGGACCCGCCGACCGACGGACTACAGCGCCGCCGCCTCCCTCCCGCGCTACGGCGCCTCGGAGGGGCAGGCCCGGCCAGCGCGCCCGCGCGCGCGTCCCCGCGGCCCCCGCCTCCAGCGCGCCCGTACCCGCCGCGCGCCTCCGACGCCCGCCCCTGCTGGCCGCCGAGCGCGGCCGCGGAGCGAGGGTACCGAGGACCAGGGAGGGGCAGGAGAAATTGATCAGACTCATCCAAGGGCTCCGAACCGGAGGTGTGGATGGGTCAAACCCGTTTTGGAAGAATGGGGTCTGGTTGGAGCGCGAACTCAGCCAATCAAGGGCACCTGGAAGTTCGGCAGGGAGGTCAGGAATTTGTTGGCTCATCGATGGGAGCAGAATCAAAAGGTCCACCGGTGGAGATGGCTGCTAGTTGGGCAGGACGCTTAAAGGTGTGAATCGGTGTGTGTGGCAGGGGCTTCTAGGGGAACAGGAGGTTGGGTAAGAGGTTGGACAGGCGGGGGAGGAGCTGGGCACAGCCCTGGGAACATGAGGTCAAACTAGTTACTGGCATGGGATGCTGCAGGGATGAACACAGATGAATGAAAGGGTTCCAAGGCCCCAGAGGAAGAGATGGTTGGATGCCCGAGGGGAGAACCAGGTAATAAATGCAGTCAACTGGGGCTGAGCTGACCAGAGCCCTGAGGGAATGGGGTTGGTCACCTCCTCCCACAATCAAGCAAGGGGCCCACATCCCCAGACT
This sequence comes from Bos mutus, assembly GCF_027580195.1. Taxonomy (NCBI): domain Eukaryota; kingdom Metazoa; phylum Chordata; class Mammalia; order Artiodactyla; family Bovidae; genus Bos; species Bos mutus. Next base: position 104,058,661 of record NC_091619.1, on the reverse strand, counting down.
CGCTCCTTCAATAAAGAGGGTTAGAGCTACAGAGGCCTCAGCCCAGCACCACTCCCTTCCCACCCAGGAGCCAGTGCTGTCCAGAACAGAGACAGCGTGTATGAACTGGAATGCTAGAGAGGCTGGCATGAAGTCGAGGCCTACAGGTCTCTTTACCCTTCTGTGAAAGGTGGTGGCAAAGGAATGCAAAAGAAGCAGCACTGACCCAGACCGATACCACGTTTATTTCACAAACACTGGGAAGACGAGGTGGGGGAGGGACACAGGTGCGAAGCCGCACAGCCATCTGCAGCCCCCTCCCCACACTGAGAATCCAGCCAGGCAGAGCCTCCAAGTCGGCAGGCAGCACGAAGTGAGTGTAGGGAGGGCCCTGAACACCAAGCCCCCTGAAAGTCTAAGGGGTACAGCTCCAGCCGTCCCGGGGAAAACCACAAATAAATAAGAGTGGGGCACGGCCCCACCCACACAGACCATCTAATCACCCATCTTCACTCTGGAGGTCTGCAAGAGAAGAAAAGCAGAAATCAGGCAGGGACAAAAAAATTGATTAGACAATGACATGTGACAGAAGATGAGACCCATGGCAGGATGGCCAGACCACAACCACGGATGACTGGACCACGATGGACATGCTGTGACAAACACAGTGAATGGGGACAGACACAACTACGAGACTCGATGCAGAGAAGTGGCATGTGGACATGCCAGTCTCTTGAGAGTCAACTCAGTCAGATGCCCACAGTCACGCTCAAGATCCTCAGGCTGATCCTTAGCCACACTCACACACTGTCAGACAAACAAGATACACACATCTCAGACATGCTGTCCAACTGACAATACAGTCAAACACACCAAGACAGACCACAACAGACAGGATCCCAACCTGGTCTAGACTGCAAAGACACAGAGGAACAGAAAAAATAACAGAATCGGAAAAGAGAGCAAATCTTTCATACACAGAAACAATGTAACAAAAAAAGATGTTATCAGTGATACCATGTTAAAGACAGAAATAAATGGAAAGCTTCAAAAGGGGAAAACCAGAAGATGAGAAGGAGGCAGCGAAAGCTGTTCAGGGGTTTTATGGTTACAGATGTAGAAGGGAGCACTGTGGCTCCTCCAGAAGAAGGGTGAGACTGCACTGGGGACAAGGACAGAGGCTCCCCAGGGGGATTCAGCACCTGAAGGATTGCAACGATGACCCCAAAAAGGCCGATGGCACTGCCAAAGATCTCCACGATGAGAATCTTTACAAAGAGGCTGGGGTTCTGTGCATCAGCCAAGGCGGCTCCACTGCCCACGATGCCCACGCAGACTCCACAGAAGAGGTTAGACAGGCCCACTGTGAGGCCAGCCCCAAACATGGAGTAACCTGGAGGGATGGAAAGCGAGCACTGATATTGAACCAGACACAGGAAAATGAAGGCAAGGGTCCAACATGGACTAATGGGACCAGCCAGCACCCCAACTCTGCAAAGCAGGCCAAAGAATATCACAATGAAGAGTCTAAGCTGGGGTGTGCACTGGAGGGGGAATCATCTGTGAAGCCCCAATTTTCTGCCTTCACACACCCACCTACCTGCATGGTAATTTCGATGGCCAATAGCCTTGGGGTCAGTAGCACTGAAGGGCTGAGGGAGGCAGAGAAATAATCAGAAACCATTCCCTACTCCACTCCCCCTCCCCCACCAAGCAATATAAAACACACTGGAATTGAGACCCATCCCACCTAGTCTTCCATACCTCAGCCATGTTGCTAATGACAATTGCCATGATGATGCCGTAGATGGCCACAGCTTCACAGAAGATGATACTGGTAGTAGTAATGGGGGATTAGGGGGCGAAGAGGAGAAAGAGATGAGAAAGAAGCCAACCTTCCTCCCTGGAGAGTCTCCAACCACCTTCCTCCACTGACATCCCACCCCATCAGGAGGCCGGTGAGGAGCAGCATGTAACGTAGGTCAAATACACAGGCAGCTCCCACTTGGTTCTGACAACCTTACAAGGGTCCTACACTTACCTGACCAGGTTCTTGGTCTTGATCCTGGGGGCCTTCACCCCTCCTCCAATGATGGAAGAGCCAGTGATATAAATGCCCCTGATGGACAAATAAGAAACCAATGAGCAGAGCCCAAACTTGTCATTGCCCCCAAGATGACTAAGAACCCAAAGACACCCCCTGCTATGATTCAGCCCCCTTCCCTGTCCCATGACCCCAACACTCACCATGCTGCCCCAACCACAGACAAGGAGATAGCTAGGCCAATGCCCAGGTTTGACCACATGAAGGGGGAAGTCTCCGTCAGGAACCTGGTGCGCAGACAGGGAGAAAGACAATTCAGTCCTTATGGAGAAGTGGGCACAAAATCCACCCCGACCCTACTCCAACCCCTCCAGTCCTGGATGCTGAAACAAAACACTTCGTATTTCCCAATGGTCCACACCCCAGACAGCTGGGGGGCAGGAGCAGGTGGGGAGGGAAGGAGTTCAGATCAGAGAGGGCAGGTGTCAAAGAAGCTCCTAGGGGAAACCTCTCCCTTACCATGCCACATCGAAGCGGAAGCCCAAGTCAAAAATGGTGTAGCAGATTCCTACAGCAATGAGAAAAACGGGGTTAGGGGCCTGCTCTCTAGACAGAAGTTCCACAACTTAGGCAAGAAGTTGCTGCCCAGCAGATGGGCCAGCTTCCCAAAGGTCTGCATACACCTAAGTCAAGACAGAGTCCTTTGGCTCTCCCCAAAATGAAAGCACAGCTGCCTATACAGATTCCTCTGCTCAGGCCTCCATTTTCTGCCATTCTCTCAAGAACCTATCTCCCTCTGTGACACCATATCCCAGACGGAGACCCGTCAAGGGGAGCAACCAGGAGGCCTGAATACCCTGGAGGAGGGGAGGGAGCAACAGCTCGGGCCAGGCCCCACCAGATGCAGCCAGCCCAGTCCGAGCGGCTGTTTACTCAACACGCTGTGGGTGCGGGGGGAGGGCAAAACGACCGGGAAAAAAGGAACTGGAGCAGCCGGCTCGCGACCCCGGCAGGTCCGTCAGGAGCAAGACAGGGAGAGCGCAGGAAGCCGGGGAACGGAGCCCAGTGACAGAAGGGTACCAGGGCTGCGATCGCTCGCGGTTCCCACAGAGCCCCGCCCGCGCCGCCCCCCACCCCGCGCCGCCCCCCCGCCCCTCCTCAAGCAGCTGCAGATACAAGCCTCCTCTGTCCGGGTTAGGGGCCCAGACAGACGCGAGGCAAATCCAGGAGCCTGAGGTATTAGAACCCGCGTCAGGACCTAATACTCCCAACACTCCAACCTCCCCGCTGGGCTCCAGCCGGGTCAGCTCGGCCCGAAGCCGTCCCCGCCCTCCAGGGCGCGGCCTCACCCACGACGAGCAGGCAGGCCCAGAAGGCCACGAAGACCCCGGAGTAGAGCAGCACTAGCCCCGTCATGGCGGCAAAGACGGCGGGACGCGGGTCGAGGGGAGCCTGAGCTCAAACCGCGTCCCTGCGTCCCCGTCCTCCCCGTAGACCGTCGGCCCGCCCCGCGGTGTCACCTGACTGATCCACGTGACCCGCGGGCGTCACGTGACCTCACATCGGGCCCGGCGCTCGGTCGCCGGCGGTCTAGGAAATTGGCGACGCCGGAATTGCAGGCGCAGAGGATTGTGGTGATCGTAGTCTCGCGGCCCGAAACTTTCTTGCCGAATACCTCGATCGTTGCCTGGCCGGTCCGTCTAGGGTCGGGCCGCACCCGCCTGCTGTACTCCCGGACACTCCGCCCAGCTCCGGCCCACCAGCCCTGCTTTCCACCCGAGCCTGCTCACCGCCGCCCTAGCTTAGTCTCCAAGCCAGTGCTGATCCCGCGGGCCTCCTCCCTGACCGTCCCACCCAGCTCGCGAGGGTGTCTGACCCGTCCCTCACTGAGCTCATGCTGTTTCCTCTGCCTGAAGCACGTTTCTTCGTGCTCACCCCAAGGTCGGCCAACACCTAATGATCTTAAGATACGTTCTTCCAGGAAGCTTTCCCTAGCCAGAGGCAGGAGAGTGCGCCCGCTCTAGGGTCTCCCGCCACCCTGGCGATTCTTATATAACTTCAATAAGATCATGTCACTCTCTTTAAATACCTCGGTGGCTCCCCTTTCCCTCGCAATAAAAACCATGGTCCTTATAATGGTCTACCAGGCCTCTTACCCTGATTGCGTAGCCTAAGTTTCTTGCTAACTCCCTCCTCTGGCTGCCCTGTTGTTGTTCAGTCACTAAGTCGTGACTCTTTGTAACCCCATGGACTACAGCACACCAGGCTTCCTTGTCCTTCACTATCTCCCAGAATTTGCTCAAACTCATATCCACTGAGTCGATGATGCCATCCAACCAGCTCATCCTCTGTCCTGCCCTTCTCCTTCTGCCCTCAATCTTTCCCAGCTTCAGGGTCTTTTCCAAAGGCTGCACTGGCCTCCTGGCTATTTCTTGAACACAATCGTACCCTCAATGCATTGCACTTGTTCCCTCAGCTTCTTCTAATTATTCACATGGTTCACTCAAAACTTCTTTCAGTCTTTGCTCAAAGTCTTCTCTGATCATCCTGTTTAATACTGTAGCCCTTTCTCTTACCCTCCTTCTCAGCGTTATATTGCTCCATAGCCCTTATTACCATTCTGCATACTGTTCTGATTGTCTTCTCCACCACAAAAATGTAAGCAACCATGGAAGGATTCCTAAACTGCTGATTTCCAGTGCTTGGCACACCCCGGGTGTTCAATCCATATTTATAGAATACATTATAGAATACATGACTGATGCTCACCTTGTCCCAATTACCACGATCAGTTTACAGAACTGCCTCTACCAGTAGACTGTGCAATCCTTGAGGGCAGAAATCACAACACCCTAACAGTGTTAGTCAGTCAGCTGTTTCTGATTCTTTGCGACCCCTGGACTGTAGCCCGCAAGGCTCCCCCCATGGAATTCTCCAGCCAAGAATACTGGTATGAGTAGCCATTACCTTCTCCAGGGGAATCTTCCCGACCCAGGGATCGAACCCAGGTTTCCTGAATTGAAGGCAGATTCTTTACCATCTGAGCCACCAGAGGGACAATGCCAATATGTCGAGATTTTCAGCAAATGAAGGGAACTAACTAAGGTGAGTCATTTTCACTTCACCCCTCTAAACCCTTAGGATCTAGCAACTCCACTTTGCTTTAAGTACCCACAATGATGGTCTATGCCTGTGTGTTTGAGCATGGTGTACCCTTTGTCCAAATGTCCTTTTCACTCCATTACTTCTGATTTGTTTTTTCCTTCAAGAGATCCAGCTGAGGTAACACCCTCTCTAAGAAGCCTCTTCTGGGCTCCAGCTGCCTCTGGGGACTTCCTTCCTCATAAAGAATACTGCTTCACCCTGTGGTAATTGCCTTTTTAGCTGCCTCTCTTCCCAGCTACACTGTGAGGGCAGGACTCCTCTCAAATATAATTCAGATCTCAACCCACAGGACCTGTGCAGGACTTGCAGTATTTGATGAATAAAAAGAAAACAAGGAGAAAAATTATCTGGTTTATTCAAGTTTCTGTGACCTCCCTGAAAAACAAATTGGAGTCAGTGTAGACCAGCAGTGCCCAACAGAACTTTCTGCAGCGATAGAAATGTCTTGGAGCTGTGCCGTCCTCTCATGTGGCTATCTGAGTACTGAAATATGATTAGTGTGACTGAGAAACTGAGCTTTTAATCTTAATTCAAATTTATGTTTGACAACCACATGTATTGTGTAGCTAAGTGTAGACCAGTGATTCTTAACTGGGGATGCTTTTGCCCCCATAGGGGACATTTGTCAACATATGGAGACATTTCTGTTTATCATAATTGGAGAGGGGTATGCTACTGGCACCTATTGGGCAGAAACCAGAGATGATGCTAAACATCCTATAATACACAAGACAGCCCATCACAAACACTTATCTGGCCCAAAACATCAACAGTGCCAAGGCTGGAAAACTGTGGTCTAAACATCTAGCACCTGCCTTTGAAAAAGACAGACCCTCAACTGCACAGCAGGAACTTGGAATGGCCAGAGGTCTTGGGTTGCTCCCAGGAGAACAGATGGCCCAGAGGCTTCAGGGAAGACCTAAAGCTGTTCCCTCGTCAAACAACAGACCTTTACCAAGCAAGTATGGGCTAAGCCTTGTGCCAATGCCAGGACAGGACAAGACAAGACAGAGCTGGAGCCTGTCCTCAGTGAGGGGCTGCCTCAGTGAGAGGCTCCTTCAAGGATCCTGGCAGAATAGTGAGGTTGGTGCAGGGAGCACTAAAGGTCTTAAGTCCACCTGTGGCTCTGGTCCCACATGGTATCAGCTATTTCCCTCATCCTCGTAGGCGATGGCAATTCCTCGTCTTCCGCTTACAGCTCCCGTCACCGGCGTCTGACCCAGGCTGGGTTGCAGTCCTTTCCAGCTCCGGGAACTAAGGAATGAGGCTGCAGAGGGAGGGGGTTGAGGCTGAATGAGCTGAACAGGGGGGAAGGGTTCAGATGGGAGTGGAGATCTGCCACACTCACCTGCAGGGCTGCTCTCAGCCAGCTCCAGCTGGAGCTTCGGGGTCAGGGCTGAGCACCCAGGATCATCTGATGGCTTCCAGGCAGGTGGGGGTCGGAGGTCCCCAGTAATGAGTGACACATCTGGGGCATCCCATAGCTCTGAGTCAGGTGGAGGGAGGGGCACGTGGAAGGGAGAGCCTGGAAGGGAGGGAAAAAAAAGATTCATAGTGGCCCCCCAGCTTCATGCCCCAAGTGTTTCTAGTTTAGGCAGTGCCCCCACCACTCACCAGGCAATAAGTCCGCATAATGTGTGAGGTGGGGAGCCAGGCCTGGAGGTGGCCATGCAGGGTTGCAGGCAGCCTCCAGCTCACATGGTGCTAATACAGGCCTGAAGAAGCTGCCAGAAGGCTGGGGGGCAAGGGTACCCAGAGGACAGGCCAACAGCACAAAGACGTCCACCTCAGGGAAGTTGGCAAGCTTGGCAGGCGTGGGTCGCCCAAGGGCCAACACATAGCTACGCTTGCCAGCAGCCTGTGTCAAATTCCGCAAGTGTGCCAGGGCCTCCCGGTGTCGGGCCACACCCAGTGTGCCCGCCAGCAGCCCCACCACACGGGCATCTCTGGCCCTCTCTATCAGATAGCGTCTGCGTGCTCTTAGCCGCCCAGCCCGGACACCTTCATCCTGAGTCCGGCCTGTATCCGGGCAGCAGGAGGAGAAGGGCCGCCCTGGTGCCCAGCCCAAAAGCAGCCGGCTTAGGTCTGGGTCAAGATCAGGGTCAGAGATGGCCTCAGAGCCCCCCACATAGAAGGCACCATACTCTTCCAGACACCTCCCTGGAGCCAAAGGGAAGCGGCGCCCAAAACGCTCCAGGGGCTCAGGATTTGGATTGAGGGAGCCTGCTGGCAGGGGAAGAGCTGGGCTGGAGACAAGCAGGTCCAGGTACCGTGGGCGCAGAAGGGTGGCCAAGGCCTCTGGAAGAAGAAGGTGGTGTCAAGGTTGGGGCCTGGTAAAAAGGGATCCCCCTCATCCCCAGGAGACTGATTGGGACCCAAAAGGAGAGGGTGGGGCCCAGCCCATGTTGAGAACTCCACAGGAGTGTACTGAAAGGGAGGAATTAAGGCACAAACTGGTCAGCCCACCCTACCCGCATGCACAAGCAAAACCCTCACCCAGGGCGTGGGCACAGGATGGCTCACTGAGCAGCACCACAGGCGCTGTGGGGTCTGGGTTCTGGGCCTCAAAGGCCTTAGCGCAGAGCTCCAAGGCTACAGATCGTTGACCGAGGACGAAGGCCACGGGCAGTGGGCGGGCAGGAGGGCTTAAGCAGGCAGGGCCAAAATGTACAAGGGCCTGAGCTCCAGCTTGCTCAGCACCCAGTACATCCACACAGCAGCTGCAGGGGAGATACCATCATGAGAGAGCTTCTCATTGAAAAAAGTATTGCTGTCATCAATGGAAAATGTGGTCAGTGAAGAAAACCATGTTATGAAAAGACGGGGTGGGAGCTGAGTGGGACATTCAAGAGGAAGGGGACGTATGTTAAGCTACGGCTGATACGTGTTGATGTATGGCAGAAATGAACACAACACTGTTAAGCAATTCAGTCAGTTCAGCTGCTCGGTCGTGTCCTACTCTTTGTGACCCCAAGAACCACAGCACACCAAGCCTCCCTGTCCATCACCAACTCCCAGAGTTTACCCAAACTCATGTCCATTGAGTCGGTGATGCCATCTAACCATCTCATCCTCCACTTAAAAATAAAACGAAAAGACAGTGTCACTAAGAGCGAGTATCAGGAAAGGAATCATCATCATGAAGGAGAAACAAAGCTACTGAGGGGCAGACACTGTCATAAAGGAGAAACACCATCAGCCCTGGATCCCTACCTCACCCTCGATACTCAAGCTGAAGTTCACACCTGCCATAGGCTGTGTCTCCCAGAATGAACATCTTCGACCCGGTAGCCTCCTCCAGTCGTGCTGCCACGGCCCCAGCATCTCCCAATAGCTGGTCAGGGAACTGCAAGGCCACCTGTAAGCATGTACCATGGAGTCAGAACAGCCTCTCCTGCACAGAAGGTGTCTTCAAGGGAAACCTTTAAGGGAGTCCCTACCTAACCTTCCAAGCCTCTCCACCCTGCGAAGCATCTCCCCCATTCCCAGCCTCACAAAACTACCCCAAGACCCCAATCCTCTGGCAGACCCATCCGCTCCCCAACGTGCCCTCACCCGCTGACACCCCAGGTCGCGGACAAATCCAACGACTCGCTCCAGCTCGTACACTCGGTCCAGGTCTCCAAGAGGAGTGCGCAGCCCGGCAGAGCCTGCCTCTCGCTGCAGCGCCGCCTCCGCAGGGCTGCTGAAGGTAGACTCCATAAGGCACAGTTTGGGTGGCGGCAGGCAATGGGAACCTCCCTCCGTCAGCTTCAGGCCCCGCGTGCTCAAAAACAGCCCTCAAAGGGTCAGAATCGATTGGTGGGGATGGTGGGCGGGGAGGCGCTGGGGAGTCAATCTACCCTAAGCCCTTTAGCCAGCTCCTCTCCCACGACAACTCCTGTTTCTCCGCTTTACCACTACACATGGGCCTCCCCCGGAGACTACTTCCGGGTGTTTGAGGCGGGACTGACGGCAATTATACCCGTCTAAAACTGAACTGAACTGAAAACCTGCATGGCCAATCCCCGCCACGCCATCCCGAGAACCAACGGTCAGCCTCTGAGCCTGAAGCCAATCGGAAGTGCCTCAGAGGAAGAGCGGAGGCTTGTGGGTGTTGTAGTTCTCCTGGCTCTCATCTCCTGGCGCTGGTCTTCCAGTTCAGCCTCTATGCCCCCTCAGACACACCGATTGCCTGAAAGTAACTATGCTGGTTTGAGCAGTTCCTATCCGCCTACGCTGTTAAGGACTTCCCGTGCACTCTATCACCTTGGGAGGTGGCATTGCGTAATTTTTAAGTGAAATACCAAACTGCCTGGGTTTGAATATTGGGCTATGCCACGTAACTACTTACTCAAGTTATTCAACGTCTTTATGACTTGTTTCCTCAGAAGGAGGTTATAACAGTAGTACTTTTAATAGGATTGCGGGGGCAAATTAATTTCGATATAAAACTTCATAAAGCGGTCCTCTGCATAGCACATGCACTGAAATCATCCACTATTATCCTCACAGCAGTCTGTCCATTAGGCAAACATGGAGCACTTTTTGTTCACCAGGGACTCACATTCTGAGTTTAGTCTTTGGAGTAAGAGTTGTCCCATACTACAGAATGATGAAACTGTGGTTCAAAGAGGCTAACTGCCTAATAAGACACAGCAAGTCAGTGACACAATCAGTACCAAACCCAGGTCTGATTTCAGAAACTCTTCTTTACACCCTACATTCTTCCAGGTTTTATATATATATACATATATAAAACATTTGGTCATGACCGGGAGGAAGAAGACACCTGGGTGTCATGTTACAGAAGAAAAGGACAAAATGTGAAACATCTCCACATACCCCAGGAGAAATGAAAAAATCAAAAGCTGTGAATGGGGTGGAGGAGGGGTAAGGGAAAGAGCACAGGGTAACTTCAGGGAATGACATGAAAGGGAGGCTGATGCTGGCTGGTGTGGGAAGAGACTGAATGAGGATGAAGAATGTAGGGCACAGAACTTACAGAGATTGGGAAAACAGGAGAAAGACTGAGACAAACATGGGAGTAACCAGTTCTCCTATCACCTCCAGGGAGACTCATGGCTCAAGCCTGGGAGTGAGGAAAACCCAGTCCTCCTCTTGCAATTTTACTGAGAAGGCTGGGGTGCCTGAGAGGCAGCAGGGGTGGAACTATGGCTGAGACAGAAAGGGAGAGAACCCTGTTAAGGTAACAGAACAACAGCAGGCCAGGAGCTGTCCTTGGTCCTGACCAAGCCCAGCCCATCATGTCAGGTACCACAGAAGTGGGGAGCTATGGGTTTGCAGACAACACTAGGGCTTGCCTTCCTCTTCCTCTGGGGGCCACCACGCCTCCTCCCCCACATACTCAGCCCTGCTTTCTATACCTCTCCTGAACCAAGTGTAAGTTTGGGTGCCTCCATAACCCCACACAAGAAACCCATCTTGGAATTCAAGCCGCTCTCTATTTCTTCCCTTCCAAATGAGCCCAGCCTCACCTCACCTCCAGCCGAAGGCCCCAAGTCCTTTACCTAGGAAACCTCCCACTGCCCTCAGAAATGGAACTTCCTCCACTCAGCCTTCCTCACTGGTTCCATTCTCCCAGTTTAGTGAGTAGTATGGTTGCTATGGACTAGATCAGCCTTTGTTCAGACAGAACGAGGCATGACACAATTAGTGGTCTAGTATTCAGCGCCGTTGGTTAAATAAGTGTATGCATGCATAAACACTGGGACTAACTTAATTTGGGGGGCAGGTTGCTGACACTACTGCAGTCACCACCTACCCCGAGGGCAAGGGCAATATTTGGATGGCTCCAGTCTAGGCAGCTTGGCTGCAGTAGTGCCCCTTTCACTCTAAACCTAGAGGTTGGCTCCATCATGCCCTACCAAGGCCTGGGTCCAAGCCTCCTCCCATTCTTCCCCCAGGTTGTCTGAGATCACCCAGTCAGGTGGTGGTGGCAGTGGAAAGGAAGCAGAGACAGCAGTGCCGTGAGGGTTCAAGTTTACTCTTTGGGGATAAGGAGGGGTGAGGAGGTGTGGGTGGGACGGGGTGCCCCTCAGTAGTCAGCTGTGTAATCTGTGCCATGTAGCCCCCGGCACAGCAGTGTGAATTCTTTCACCATCTCCTTCACCCGCCTCTTGTTTACTCGCTCGCTGAAGGAGAGAAGGGAGAGCAAGTTAGCACCATCCACCACGGCCTCCGCCTCCCCGCGACCCGAGCCCAGGCCCTGCCAGCTCTGCTTACCGAAGGATCTGTTGGCTGAAGGTGTCCTTCTGTTCGGGGCTGAGGCGGGCGGAGGGAAAGCCAGGTGCCTGAAGCGCCTCCTTGATCCACACGCTCAGGAGGCTGAAGCAGTGTTTGTTCAGAGCAAATAGGATGTCGGCAAAGCAGTCCATGAGGCTGCGGGAGGCCTGGCCCCCAATGGCCTGAGGGAGATGGGTTCTTAGCACACCAGGGCCTTGGCCCATCTGCAGCAAGAAAGCCTAGGCACACCACCCACTCCTGGGCAGTTCCTCAGCCACAGTGCACATGACGAGTGAGTGCTACTTGACACAAGACAGCTGATCCTTACAGCGACCTAACAACTTCCAGCTATTTACTTGATGAAGAAACAGAGCTTAGGGAACCAAGGTGCAAGCTTCCCAGGAGGGCAGCTGCCTCAGCAGTGAGGGCCACCCCATCCCCAAACCCCGCGGCCCCACCCGCTCCATCTCACCTCCAGCACTGCTATGAGCAGCATCCGGCCATCCTCCTGTACCACCTTTCCCACAGGTTCTACTTCCCCACACCGAGGCAGCAGCTCTGTCTACAGAGGATGGAGAGGCCCGTCAGCCCCCCACCCCCATCTCCCTGGAGACAAGGCCTGCACACCACACCCCTACCCAACAGAGTCCTGAGCAGGGTGGGCGGGGTATAAGGATGGTGCAGGGCTTGGGGGTCAGCACAGGACTCACAAAGAAGCCACAAGAGGCCTTGACAGTAGGTGCTTCAGGGAACTTGAGGGCCAGCACAGCTGTGAGAGAGGCAGAGGCAGATCAGATGGGGCTCAGGGATCCTCCCGAGGGGGCCCCAGGCCCACCTGTCCACCTGGCACCCCACTTACCACACTGGAACACAGCTTTGACATCCAGTCGTTCACACAGGAACAAATCTGGCTTCCGCTTCAGAGCCTGCAGGAGGTGGAGCTGGTAAGCCCAGCCCTAGTCGACTCTAAGAATCATCCTCCCACTCACCTGCCACCCAGGCCCCAACCTCACACACCACAAGTGAAGGTTGCCAAAACCAGCCACCCAGCCATCTCTGGGGAATGAGACCACTCCAGAGTTCAGTATGTCAGGAGGGGAGCAGCCAAGGGATGCCATGTACATGTATGTGTACATGAATGCACATGTGCATGAGAGAGGTTGGGAGTCATAATGCCACAGCTTGGGCCCCAGTCACTCCCGAGCAAACACATCACCACACCCCACCCCCCACCACCAGGGCCAGACCTCCTGCAGGCTCCAGGTTGCCAGCAGTGACTTCACTTTGATTCACAGAGGCAGTTGAGGCCCCCCTTGATTTGTTAACAGGGCAGAGATGGCAGCTGTACAGGGAGCCCAGTTCACAGCGCCCCTCCTATGTCCTGCCTGCATTCCTCAGACACTCTCCAGCTTAGGAAGAGGAAAGGCAGGGCGGGAGCCTGGGAGCCACGGCCCCACCTCTCACCCAGGACAGCCTGTGTCCGGGCCCTTCTCATCCATACCCAGCCCAGGAGCCAGGGCTGCCATGTCAGGAGAAGCAGATGGAGTACAGGGGCTGAGAGCTCACCCCAAGAGGTACCAAGGCGCGAATGGCACATCCTCAGGTCATAGGAGATGCTCTGCACAGCTCCCACAGTCATCAAGCACTGCTGTCCCCCAGCAGCCCCCCAGTGCATTCCACATCAACCCCCAACCCTCCAGCCTTCATATACCTTCCACTCCCTCATTTTCACTCAAGCGCAAACAGCCCCACAGGCCCCTCACTTAAAACGCCCTACTTACCCTCTATCACACCTCAATCACATCCCTTGTATACACCATTCTCCCCATTTGCAACACACCCTCGCTACACATTCACATCCCACCCCAACCCTATCCCCAAACTATGTCCACACACCCACGCCCTCACCCTCCCCAGTTCTCTAGCACGTGCACTCTCCCCACACACACCCACACTCAAATGTCCTCACCCCAAAGATACACCCTCACACACATATCCACCCAGGCCCAGAGCACACTGTCCATTCCCACTCCTCCTACACCCCCTCTACTAGGCTGTAAGTTCCAAGAGGGTAAGAACCGTGTGTGCTTTTGCTCACCATTACATTCTCAGCACCTACCACATGACCAAGCACATATAACACACTCAAAAAATATCTGTGGAGTGATTAAACAAAGAAACACATCATGGACCCCAACCCATAGGAGCCCCCAACTCACAGGAACTCCCTGACACACATACTAACCCCACATTCCCACAGCCTGACACATGTATCTTCCCAAACATACAACCCCTCATACAGACACACCACTACCGTATATACTCCTTCCCTCCATAACACGCACTCCCACAGCCCAAATCACACACCTCCAACAAACATCGACACTCAAACTCCATCCATGTCTAATGCACATCAGCACACAACACACATCAGTGCACAGGCTCACTACAGCTACACATTTATTCTGACACTCAGAACAATACACATACTACTCACAGCAGCCATGTGATTTCTGTTCCCTGCCCAAACTGGACTCGAAACACACGAGTCAGTTCTGAGACACTTAAACACACACCAGACACATCTCGCAATGGAGCCAGCACCCCACCTCCCAGCAGCAGCAGGACCTGTCTGGCAGCCCAGCGACAGCCGAGCTCTGGGCTTCACTGCAGCACATTCAGCTTGGCCCCTCCCTCGGAGCTCCTCCCAGCCTCCCTCTCAAGAGCAGGCTGGGGGCACTGAGGCAGGCAGTTCCCCGCAGGAGCACGGGGACAGTGAACCCCAGGCCCTTCAACTCCGGTCCTGCCCCTGAGCTCTTTGGTCACTTTGGGCCCACAGGAGCTGCTGGGCACGGTTACCACCCCCTCCCATGCCCACCCCTCAGGCCAGCCCAGCTCCCTCCCTTTGGGATCAGCCTCTCCCTGGTCTCTGTGGAAGACTGAGCTAGTTGAGGCAAAGGGGCACTAAAGGAGGATGTTGGGTTGTCAACTTCCACGGAAACAGATGAAGAAACTCTATTCAACTGAACAGAAAAAAAAAATTTGTCAACAGAAAGCTAAAAATAGGCTTAAATTGAATTTCAACATAAGAGAAAGAGAAAGAGAGAGAACAGAACGTGAATGAATAAAACTAAAACACACCTGTGCCAGGAGTTGCATAAATGAATCAACAATATCAGGATGATCCCTGGGCCCTAAAATATAATAAAGATGGAACTTAAGAAAAAATTATACAAACAGCAACTCAACCTCATATAGTTATGTGGGACTGAGAGCCTGCAGGGAGACAGCGTGGGGCACATGAGCAGCAGGAAGCAAGATAAAGAAACAAAACATACAAAAACCATGAACTGGGAGAAGCCCAACAGAAAGAGACGGCAAAGTGAAGGACGGTCTGCCCCAGCTCCCTCCCAAGGGGCCTTCCACCTACTCTTCACTCCTCCTCAGGTCAGTCCCCAAGGACCCTGCAGTGCTTGAGCGATGCTGGCCACCATGTAGCTGGGCAAACAGTCCCCACACTCTTGTTGTGGCCTCTGGCAGACTGCAGTGGCCCTACACTGCTTCTGATCACATACCTCCCCATCATTTATCATCAAGAGGAGGGCAGGGCTGGTGGGAGATTGGTCCTTGGTACTGCCATGGGAGGCCTGGCTGAAAGCCCTTCCTGGGCATCATGGTCTGAGCAGGTGTCCTCTCCCTTCCTTGCCCTTAAGGCTCTTGGTCTACACAAAGAAGAGAATCTACAGGGTTCTCTTAATCCAGAAGACTCCTTCTTGGGTTTGGCAGTGCCTGATATGCTGTGGGGCTGGCCAGTCAAGGCCCAGGGGAAGGAGCTGCATGATGAGGCAAAAATGAGAGCCCCGCCCACAATGCCCCTCCGCATGGACACAGACTCAGCAGAGAGCCGGGCTCAGGGCTAACGACCCCCTCCCACCATTGGGACGCACGAAGAAAGAGGGAAACCAGCCAGTGTGTCACCCCGCGGTGCAGTGGGAGGGCAGAGCCCGAGGGAGGTATGGCAAGACCGGGACAGCGAAGCAGGTGAGGGGGGCATCCTGTCCTGTACGACAACCAACAAGCCCAACAGGTAGGACGTTGGACACTATCCTGCCTCCAGTTCTGATGACACTTTCAGCAAGGACGAGGCATGGCCTGGAGCTCCTGCCTGGCTGCTCCACTCTCAGGAGGAGATGCTGTGGAAACCCCTGCCTGAGATACCACTAAGCAGCTGTGTGATCTTGTGCAAGCCATCCACGTTCAGTTTCCCCGACTGTCAAGTCGATAATCATCTCTTCCCTACTTCCTTCAGGCTGTGAGAAGCCCTTGATAAAGCCTGTCCCTTCCACATCTGCCCCCTAAGTTACTCAAGTCCTGTAATCAAGTCCTGTAAAGTGAGGCCCAACGTACCCAAGCCTGGGGTCCCTGTAGATGGCAGGTTTGAGGTTCAGCAGCCGCCCTGCTAGAGGTGGGCTGGACAGTGAGGAAGAAAGGCTCCAAGAGCAAGGAGACCTTGCCTCCTTTCTTCAACAGTGTCTGGTGTCTGCTCTCTGCTGGCCTTGTTCCGAGGGATGCAGAAGGAAGAGACCCAAGCCTGCCCTTGAGGGGCTTAGTCCAGGGAGGGAGACAGTCATGGAAGCTGCTTACTGAGTGTGATCAACGCTGTATCAGTGGTGCGTGCCCATGCAGTTCTGGAGCAAGGTCAGAAGCAGCCAGCTCTGCTTCAGAGAAGCCTCTGAGGACTGATATAGGGGTAAGGCATGGAGGAGAGAGAGCCTACCCAGTGAAGGGCACAGGGCAATCCAGGCAGAGGAGCAGGGCACAGAGGTCAAAGGGGGCATGATGGGGGAAGTATCAGGGTGGCTGAACTGCTGGAGCCATCAGGAATGACTGCTGAGAAGTATGCAGGTCTGTCACGCACTGGCGGGCAGTGGAACCATGAGGGTGATGGTGACGGTGATGGGGAGCAACGAAGGGCTTTAAGCCAGGGAGGGAAAAGTCCTCAGATCTATGTCTTATAAAAAATATTACAGCTGCTGGGTGCAGAACGGGTTGGAGAAAGGCAGATGCCAGGCAAACCAGTCAGAAGATTGCTGAGGCGATCCAGATGGAGCAGTGGCCATGGAGGGTGGGGAGAGGTGAGGCTGAGGAGGACATCTGGTTTCTGGCTCAGATTTCTCCCCACTCTGGAAACAACCCATGGTCCACCAGAGCAGAGGTCAGCATCAGGGGACCAAATACTGAGGACAGAAGCAGAGAGCACTCTGGCTCCAGCTAAGACTCCTGGTGAGCCTCAAGCCTGTGAGCATGACTCTAGGCAAAACTCAGGAGGCTGACGGAACAACGTTGTTTCTTCTCCAAGTGAGAAGCCTGGGTTAGGCAGCAGGGGAAGCCTGGAGCCCCCTACTCCCAACTTCTCTCAGGCAGAGGGCCGTAGTGACTGGGGGGCTGGGATCACAGCCAAAGGCTTCTGGCCTAGAAAGGAATGAGTCTCAATGCAGGGAAAGGAACCAGCACTCTGTGAGAACATCATGTGCAAAACCCCCAAGCCAGGGGCCCAAAAGATGCTACATTAATACCTACTAACAGTCCTAGCAAGTATCTGACATCCCCATTTCACAGATATGGAAACAAAGGCTCTGAAAAGGTATGTGACTTGCCCAAGGTCACACAACTAGTTGGTGGTGATGAGCTTAGACTTTAGGTCTAGCTGACTTCGAAGCCCATGTTCTTGCCACCTTTCATTCTATGCCAAAGGAAATGGAGCCAAGCTGGTGCTCCGAGTCCCTCAGAGCTTCCAGCCCCACCTTCCCCCACACCCGGCCTGGCCCTGAGCCCAGGAGAAGACATCAGTCACTCTCTTGTCCACTTCCACCTAAGGTGTCAACTATCTGTAAGGTGACAGCTGTGCTGGGCTTGATCCCGTTACTTTCCCATCAAAACCCATGTGCAACTCAGGGGCGAGAGGAGAACAGAGTGGGCAGCTGTGGCTCCCCAATCAGGGAGGCAGAGGCAGTGGCAGTGGCGGCAGCAGCAGAGACCCTGGTCGGGACCTACCTTGCTGGAAGAGGGTGAGTGTGACGGAGGTGACGAGCAGGAAGAGGGCCTCGATGGGGGGAAAGTGGGCAGGCTCATGAGCAAAGATGTGGACCAGCTGCAACAAAGCAGGGGATGCTGGTCAGCGGAGGCCCTGGCCCACCAGGACAGGCCAGCGTCCCTGGAATGCAAGCGAGGACTCCTGCCAGAGCAACCATCCACCCTACTCCACCCACCCGCCCAATCCCTGGGTCAGATCTCTGCCTGGGATGAAGGCCCACCTGTCGAGTGAGGTCAAGAGCAGAGGCCTGGGGGATGGTGCTGTACATCCGCCCCAGCATCTCACACAGCTGTGGCACCATGGGGGCAAAGTCATCCAGCAGCGTCTTAACGGACTTCTCAAAGATAGCGCACACCGCCTGGGAAGAAAGCAAAGGGGGCCTGGTCAGCAGGTCACCGCTGGCTGCAGCAGAACGGAGGCCCTGCACAGAGGCCTAAAAAGGGGGCCTACCCACCAGCCTGCCTGGCTCTGTGAACCCTGGAAGGTAGGCTAGTCTGACCCTCACCCTGGAAGGCAAGAGGCTGAAAAGCCCCTCTCAGAGGGGCTGAGGATGGAACTCTGTAACTTAACTCCAGCTCCTTACATCTCCACGGCCTCTCAGGGAGCAACAACAGTGAGAACCGCCTGCACTGGAGGGAACCAAGGCAGGTGTCTGGACGCTAAAATGGATCCTGACTGGCACTCAGCCCCAGCATCACAGCCTTGGGTGGAGCACTTCTTGTGACACCAGAAAGTTTCTTCCCCAGAGATTCTGAGTGTCTATGGGGTAGGATTCGTCTCCTTCACTTCCTCCAGATCATAGCAAGCTGAGGTGGTGGAAGCTCCATCTCTGAGCAGAGTCACCATAGGGGCTGATGGCAAGGGTCAGCACTCACCTCTACCACCTGGGCATCATTCAGCCATTTGCTCAGCACCTTCTGGATAAGCTGGAAGACCTGCTGCAGTACCACCACCACCTGAAGACACAGGAAGAAGTGAGGTGCCCCCACCAGCACTCTCGCCCACCCGAGAAGGACTACTTGGTAGTTGGAGGTAGGCCTGGAATTTCAAACCTATAACCCCAGACTGCATGCTGAAGACTTGGTACACAGGACCCCGGGGAAGGAGTGCTTTGCTGAATCCCCATGAATCAAAGATACCCTGAATTCTAAGGATCATCTTAGAGGAAGCCTCAAACTGCAAGCTTCAGAAGACTATTAAAACTTTGTAATCTTTTTAAAAAGTCACTCCCTATCTACTTCTGCTCAGTAAAAGCATTTTAGTGCCAAAGGCCTATGGACCAGCCCCTGAAGAAGCAGAGATACTGTCTCACCCAGATAGGCTTAGGGTAGAGAACCCCAAGGGATGTGTAGAAATGGGCAGCTTATGGTGGAGCAGAGCAGCCTGAGGTCCTGGGAGGTGAGGGAAGGAGGGATGATGACTACCATAGAAGAAGGAGGGGTTCTTTGGGAGGACAGTGGCTTTGGTTTGGTCTGGAGCCAAAAGGGTGACCGATACTGGAGTGGGGAGTTGAGCAGAAGGACCAGGATACCGTGGCTAACCTTTTCTCCAGGAGAAAACACTGGAGGGGTACTTGGAACAATGACTAAAGCAGTCCCTCGCATCTGTACAGAGTTTTACAGTATGCAAAGTACTTTTAATCAAGACTATACGGGCTGTTCAGCACAGTTCTATAAGATGAGCATCAGATATCCTGATGTTCCTAGTTTTGAATGGGCAGCTGAGGCTATAAGTAGTCACCCCAACGTCCTGTGCCAAGCTTACCACAGCAGTTATCACAGTGCTTTGTGACAGTCTGTTTACATGTATTTCCTCTAGACCAAAAGCCACTCAAAGGCAAGAACTATTACATGTGGAGTATGTAAGCATCCTTAGTGCCTGTAGAGGACAGTGAATGCTAAAGTAGAAGGCCCCACTGAGTTGGGGGTTATACAGGGTACCATAATTACATCACTTAAGATGTATAATGTCAGTGTCGCCCATGGGGAGAAGGAAACACTATAACACCACCCCAGTTAGGCTAGGAACAAAGACAACATCACCCACAGGACTGAGTGAGACAATGACATCACTCCCTACAGAGCAGGGGGCAGTGGGAGGGTCATTCACAGGGTCAAAGGACCAAATGCATCATGCCCCATGGGGCCAGGGAAACAATGACAATATTACCCATAGAGTTCAGGGGTGACTATGACATTCCCACAGGGTTGGGGGTGGGGGGGCAGTGGCAATGACAACATCACCCACGGGGTTGGGTCCCTGTGGCACTGGCAGCTTCCGGAGCTCAGGGCCTTCATGATCATCCTCATGATGACTGACGTCCAGTGTGGTGAAGAGGTTGGAGAGAAGCCCCAAGATGTGGACAATGGCCAGCTTGTTGGAAGGATTAGGCTACGGGGAGAAGGGAACCAAGCTCTGGATCTCCCAACCCTGACTACCAGCCCACCCCTCAGCAGCTAAGCCACAGCCCACACAAAGGGCAGCCCCAGAGACCCACTGCTGCTTGCAGCCATATACGACACATACACACACACACGTGCGCAAGGGTTCACTCACGATCTCTTCTGCCAGCTTCTCCAGCTGCTGGATATATGGTGAGATGAGCGAGTGCAGGTTTTTAAGGATCTCCTCCACTTGCAAGGCCGACAGCAAGAAGCCCAGTGCCTGCATCAGCCACATGCACTGGCTTGTCTGTGGGGCAGAGCACAGAGGGTCAGTCCCAGAGACGCCTAGCTGTGGGTGGGGAGAATGAGCCTCTTGGGGAAGGTTCCAAGAACGAGAATAAGGCACAAAGGCAGAAGATGGGATTTCTTTGGATCCCCTCAATACCTCAAAGAGCCAAGCACCCTAGAAACTTAATGAACTCACCTTATGGATCTGTTTCATCAGCACATCCTAGGGATAAAGAGAAGGAATATGGTGTCAGTGTAGGGCAGACTGTGCCCTGAGGCCTGGCTGCACCCAGGGCCCTGGGATACCTGGGAGACAGCCACGATGTTGGCAGCGTAGGGCGGCAGGTCATACTTGCACTCTCGGCAGATCTTCTTGAGGGTGGACACAGAAGAGATAGAGAGCTCGGGATTGCCTAAGGCGTGCAGCACAAGGGGTAGAACGCTGTTGATCATGACGGGGTGGTCAGCCAGCCACTCAGACAGAGCTCCTGGGGGAAGGAGGGAAGGCATCTGAGGCAGGCCAGGCTGCCTGTGTGCCAGGTCCCTGCAAGGCAGGCAGATGTGGCAGGGTGGAGCTGGAGCCCCTGAACAGAGAGCGCGCTGCGTGTGCAGAGCATGGGATGGGCAAATATGCACGTACAGGCTCAAACATGACCTTACCGCTGATAAGCGGGAAGGTGTTACTCGGCAGAGGCCCAGCGCCACTGTTTCAGCGGCAATGAACTAGCCTCACTGAACTGCAGCTCAGCGCACTGTAGCCAGGACCCCTAGACATGCCAGGACAGTCCACTGGCCGCAGTTTCTGACTGTGTGTGTGCGCACTTCTGTCTCCCACTTTGCACAGGACCCAGCAGGTCGGCTTGGGGCTGTGCGCTGTGGCTCTGGGGGTGTGCTCACGGGTGTGGGCCAGGGCTCACCAATGGTGAACATGACGGTGTCCGCCAGCTGCACGTTGCTGATGCTGATCCGCGGGATGAGGCCGATGAGCCCGGGCACCACGTCGGAGTAGTTGACATCGATGGTCTCTGCGATGGACTGGAAGCCATAGAGCAGGGCCTCTGTGTGCTGGGGAAAGAGGATGCCACTGGCTTGGCTGAGGAGGAGGAGGTGACAGATCTGGGAGGGCTGAGGGAATCAGGCTGGGGAGGTACCTGCCAGGAGTAGGGCTCCTCTGAGCTGGTGAGCAAACGACCCAGCTTGTCATAGAGGTTGCTGAGGAGCTCGGCCCCCAGCATCTCATAGACATACATGAGCGTGTCTGAGATGTCCACCCTAAGAAGCAGATGAAGGCCTTATACACTGCCTAGATGCCTCCCCCAAGCACAGGAGCCCACCCCAATTCCCTCACAGCCCTGCCAAAGCGCCTAGAGAACAGAGAAGGGTGGCCCAGGATTCAGGGAACCTGGCCTTGGACCCCTCCCCTCATTGCCTTCATTATCTCAGGACTCCCTTCAGAGCTAGGATTGGCCTGCTACTGTCACCTGTAAATTCGGAACTGCTCCTTCTCATCTGAGGACCAGAATCCATATTCTTCATCAGAAGGGAACTGGGCCTTGTGCAGAAGCACATCCACCAGCTGGAAGTAGACTGGCCGGTACACCTGCTGGTACACAGCCTGTTTCTCTGCCTCAAAGGACAGAATGTCATCCTGAGAGAACCAGGGAGGAGAGTTAGCCACAGATGCCATCACTCCCCTTCTTCCATCACGGCCCAGGTCCACCGAAGGTCACGTGACACACCTGCAGTGTGTACCAGAAGGTGAGGGTCAGGGAGCTGGTGGTCTCGTTGACAGGGAAGTGGCCAGGGATGCCCGTGCAGAACATGATCATGTTGACGAGGGCCAGGAAGCTCTGCCAGTGCTCCACTTGGTCCAGCAAGGCCCTGGGAGGGAGAAGGCATGGGGAGGTCCTTCCACCTCCCTTACGTCTGTGAGGGCCCTGCCATCCCACCTGCAGTTGCCCCTGTCCTCACCGGGAGTGGTTCTCGCCCAGAGCCACAGCAATGCGACAGATGCCGTGGGAGGTCTCCATGTCCCCATTCTGTACTGCCTGTCGCAGTTGATCCTGCAGTCCCAGCACCAGTGGGATGAGTTTCAGGAGTGTGTTCACATACCTGGAGGCAGAGGGTGAGGAGATGCATCAGAACTGTCTGCCCATCCCCCACCAGCTTTGGGAGAAAGGCACAACATCTCTGTTGTCCATCAAAGCCCCCCTTTCCACATCAAACCCAAAGCAAGAAAGGGGTCAGGGGCTAGGCCTATGTGGCAGGTTTGACATTGCCCGATTTGGGAATAACTTTAGGTCAGAGACCTCCAGGAGAACTCTGGAAAGGATATACAAAAAGGTAAGTGTGGCTGGACCTGTGTCCTCCAGTTGGACTTAGAGCTGATGCTTGAATGGCTTAAGACTTTTAGGGAGGTTAGGATGAGGTGAATGTGTTTTGCATGTGGGGAGGACAAATAAATTTGGGGGGGCCAGAGAATAAGACAGCTATTGATTGAATTATGTTTCCCCAAAAAAGATGTGTTGAAGCCTTAACCTTAGTAGCTCAGAATGTGACCTGATTTGGAAACAGGGTCACTGCAGATTAGATCAGAGAGTAGGGGGTGGCCCTAATACAATATGACTGATGTTCTTAAAAGAAGACCTTCATGTAAAGACAGAGACCCACAGGGAGGATGACATGTGACAACAAAGGGAGAGGCTGGAATTATGCAGCAAGCCGAGAGAACACCAAAGACTGCCAGCAAAGCAACAGAAGCTGGGAGGCAGCAAGGAAGGGTGCTCCTACAGGTTTCAGAGGGAGCTGAGACCTTGATTTCAGACCTCCAGGCTCCACAACTGGGAGACAATAAATCTCTGTCGTGTGTGCCAGGGTGTGGTACCTTAGCATGGCAGCTGCAGGAAACTAATACCATCAGTATCAGGGGAGATTGAATGAGAATAGGAGACAGAAGAGGTAATACACGCTGAAGAGTCTTGTTAAAGACTTCAGGAGACAGCAACAGCTCCGGACAGCATCAACCTCCACCCTCCACTCCGTCCCCTGCAACCAAATCCTAACTCCTAAGGAGTCTGGTGGCAGTAAGGACTCAGAGGGAACTCAGAGACAAAACAGGGGTAGGAGGATGGCGAAGAGTCAAGAACAACTCTCCCTGGTGGAAATACTTCCTGAGACCTGGAGGAGAGGATGGATGGGGACAGTAATAAATTTAATGGCAGGCCACAGGGTGTTAAGTTCAACGTTAGGCATATTGAATCAGAGGTACCCAGGGAAACAGGCAGGTAGAAGTGTCCAGAGAGAACTGGATATAGAAACCTGAAGCCCAATGGAGAGGTCAGAGCAAGAGACATAGATTTTGGAATCATCAGCAAACAGCTATGGGAATAGCTGGAAAGTGCCCAAGAATTAAGTGTCGAATGGGAGGAGGGCATGGCAACCCACTCCAGTATTCTTGCCTGGAGAATCCCATGGACAGAGGAGCCTGGTGGGCTATGGTCTGTAGGGTCACAAAGAGTCAGACATGACTGAAGCGACTTAGCATGCGTGCATGCGTAAGTGCTGAATGAGAAAAGAGGGTCTGAGCCAGAGCACTGAAGCACAGTGATCCCTAAGGAAGGAGCAGAGGAAGCAGAGTATACAAAGGAGACTGAGAGAAGGCTAGCTCCATCCCCAGCTGCCTGCTATGTGGAGAGACTAAGCAGAGGAAGTGATGCTCTCAGGGGGGGATCCCTCTATTGCCAATCATAGTGTCACCATAGCAAACCATGGAGGAAGGCGGTACTGAATATCCAGAAGGAGTTCTATCTGGACTTGCCCCAAGCAGCTTGCTAGGAGGTAGCCCTGGCAAGGTAACCTTAGGCAAAGGATGAGAAGGACAAGGGGCAACCAGTCCGGGATGCTGGCTTCCACATCCCGGTTCTGGTGGGACAAGACATTCATACCAGATTACCCCCAGCCCAGAGACAGCTCCAGAGGGTGTGGCCTGGAGACAGCGGGGATGGCTTGTCTCATGGCCCTGACACGGGCTGCACCACAAGACAATGGGCACCTTCAGGCCAGACTCTGGCACAATGAGTAGGGGCAGGGCCAAGGCCATGGCCGTGAGCTGCCCAGTAGCTGAGATGGCAGCAGGAGGTAGTGCCCTACCCCCACAGCATCCTCACTGAATTCCAGGGCTCTCTCACATCTTCAAAATTCATGTACACAGTAGGTAATCAATGTTCTTAATTTGTCTCATCTCTGCCTCATAACAGGATAAATCAAGGACAGTATAGCCGAGTAGAACTCAGAGCATTACTCAAGGTCACAGAGCACACAGTGACAGATTCCAGGTTAAGACAGCCCCGTGCACTGCTATAGGTCTGCTTCTGTTTCAGGGCCCAACTTGAATTTCCTCAAAGGATCTATGCAGATCTCAGCATATATCTCAAATTCTAACTGATGGGAGCTCCCATGAGCCTGTCTAATTCATCTTTTTTCCCTTCTCCAGCCCACCAGCAAAAAGCTTTCCCAGGATTAAAAACAAATCTCAGGAAACATTTTTTTTCCAAAGGAGAGAGAGCCAGGCAAAAAGCAGCAGCTGTGGATAGGGTGGGAAAATGGTGACTTGAGTGCAAGCTCAGCCAAGGAGAGAGCCAACGTCAGGACACCTGGGGAATGGCTGGATGACCCAAAATTTAAAGCCACTGAAGGTGACTTTCTCAAGCCAAAGTTAGGAAATGGACTAGACAGAGCAAAGCCCAAACACTGACTCCAGGCTGGATGCAGTCCACCCATAGGGGAAGCTCTTGCATTGATTTCCTACCACCCAGACACCTGTGCCTGAGACCTGTGAGCAAACAGAATGTACCTGAGGCCTCAAGGTTTCTAGGTCTGGGGGAGGGAGATAGAGAGGATGCCTTTAGAACACCACAGCTGAGCCTGGGTTCAAAAGGCCTGGCTCCTGTTGGTCAGCTTGAGCTGCCGGGGCAGAGCTGCTGGGACTCCTTGGCTGCCACTCACACTGAGCTCAGCCCAGACCTGCAATTAGAGCTCTGGGAGTAGAGCTGAGAAAATGGGGAGAGTTGCTAAGCAACCAAGGGGGCTGCAGCCAATGGGCGCTCAGGAGGCTATAGGTTCCCTCACTGGCTCCTTGCTTGCTCATTCGTTCAGAGAAGCAGAGGCATCAATTACCTGCCAAAGCCCTCGAGACTGGCTAGGCGGGTAAACCTGGGTGTATCCAAGGACACCTCACATCACCCACACACTGGCCCTGCCAATTCCCCTTAGCCACCAATTGTCTGAGCCTAGCTAGCCAAGAAAGGCCTTGACCTAGGACTTGGTACCCACCTTAAGCTGGAAAAGCTGAGATGCCATGGGAAAGAGCTCATATTAACTGCCAAAGCAATCATGATACCAAATACTAGTAACCGCCATTAATGTGATGTCAAGGAACCATGCTAAAGCTCTCAGAAACATTCTGTTATTGAATCTTCATACCAAAATATTCCCAGAATACCAGGGTCAGGCCCTGGGAACATTATTCTATTTAAACTCTGTATAATGATCCATTTTACTGATAACAGAAACTGAGGCTTAAAAGTGGTTTATCCAAGGTCTCAGATCTAGGAAGTGAATTATTTGGGATTCAAACTCAAACATGACTAATGCCAAAGCTAGAGCCATCAACCACTTCCCCAGGCCATCCCTTTCAATGGTATTGCCCCTTCTGGCTTTGTTGAGCATTCTCAAAGCCTTTTCTCTGAAATGTGAAGTATCAGGCTTCCAGGCTTGCCCCAGCCAATCCAATTTATACCAAAAATCTCATCACGCCATTTTCTCTTATTATATCCTCTTGAGCACAAAGACCAAAATCTTAAGCCTGGTCAACAAGGCCTTGATGATCTGGATCTAGATCTCCAATCACTGGCCCTTACACTTTGCTATTTAATCATACCCAGTCATCAGGCTCTCTCACACCCTTTCCTTGCTTGGGCTCTTCCTTCGGTCTGAAATGTCCTCCCCATATCCATTACCTCCATCTGGCTAACTCTTACACAGCCTTCAAAGCACAGCTCAGTTGGCACCTCCTCAGGGAAGCCCTTCATACCCTCACACTGGGTTAAATGCCTCCTCTTGGTTCTGACAGCAACCTGCTCCCTCTATTAGAGCACTCATCACATAGGCTGTACTTGCCCATCCATGTGTTTCCTGGATTCTGAGCTCTTGACTTGCAGAAATCAACCTATCCATCTTTAGTCTCCCTGTGGTCAGCCTAGACCCCCACACATAAACAGACGCTCAAGCAACATTTCCCGAGGAAACATCTCATTACACTCACCTTGTTTTGGCTCCTTGAGTGTATGGTGGGGCTGCCCACTACATGCCTTTGCCCCTGCTGTATCTCCCGAAGCCTGGAACACTCCCTCCCCTTCCACCCTCTCCCACCCCTACCCTCACCAAGTAGGCAACTCCTACTTTTCCTCTGTTTAAAAAATAATGAATGCTACCAAGTGCTGCCAGGCACAATGTGACAAAATAAAATGACAGAGAGCCTGTCCTCACATTGCTGAGAGACTAATGGGGAGACATACATTAATTTATAATGAAACTGCGTTACAGACTAAGAAGGAAAAACACTGGGAGCGCTGAGATAAAATAGAGAAGACCAAACAGTCTTAAAAATCATGAGGACTTTCCCAAGGAAGTGAAGTTTCAGATCAGGCAACGATGATATGACAAGTACATGTGATGGCTTGGAGGCTGGAAGGAGCCTGGGACACTCAAGAAACTGAAACGTTTGTGTGAGAATGAAGAAAGGAAGTAGCATGGCCTGAAACGAGGCTGGGGATGCCATGCTGTGCTTCGCCCTCGTGAATCACATTGAGAATTCTGAACTTTATCCTAAGAGCAGCGTGGGGCCACTGGGGATTTCTGAGCAGAAAGGAAAGATTAGGCTCTCATTTTTAAAAAGATTTCTCTGGGTGCTGAGTTGGCAATGAAAGGTGCAAGTGTGAAAACCAGGGGACTGGTGAGGAATCCCCTCAGTAATCAGGGGAGAGAGATGAGGACACCTTACACTAGGGTGGGGGCAGTGGAAATGGAAAAGATATGCCGCAGAGTCAGGAGCAGAGCAGCCAGGACTTGGTGACTAAGAGAACGAGAAGGGAGAGTCAAATATTTTCATTGAATAATTCGTTGGATGGTTTGTTGTCTAATGTCTTGTCTCCCTCTCTGAACCACAAGGACAAGGACCATGTCTTGTTTGGTTCCTTGCTGTATATTCAGCATAGAGCCAGGCATGTAGTAGGTACTCAATTAGTGTTTACTGAACAGATGGATGGATGGATGTGTGGCTGGCCAAGCAGGCTGTCCATCTCCGGGATGGTTGGGACTGGCTCACCTCTGGGCATCAGGCTGTGAGATGGCATTGACAATGGCCTCCACACTGCTGTCAAAGAGCTCTGAGTCCTGCAGAGCCGCGAAGGCAGCCTGAATGAGCGCCTCGCAGTCTTGCAGCGGTACCTCCAGCTGCACCCAGCTGGAAAAGCACTTGAGCACCTTCTGACGCACACAGCTGGGTGAGCTGGGCTGCTGCAGCAGCTGCTCCAGCAGTGGGAAGACAGCCCCACACTCCACTGCCAGGCTGGTCCGCACCAGGCTTTTGCGATACTGGGGCAGGCGGCTGGTCTGGAACTCCTCGGGCAGCACTGTCAGCAGCTCCAGCAGGGCCAGGCAGCGGCCCTGGCTATCCACCGGTGAGTCCTCGGCCTGGAACAGCCGTACCATATCTGCCACAGCACATGGCCAAGCGTCGGGCATCATGCTGAGAGCCAGTGAGGCCAGTGCCACGCACAGCCGAGTCAGCACAATCTTGGAGCCACTGGCAAAGCGGGTGATCTGGGTGAAGAGCTGTGCCTTTAGGCTCTCATACTGGTCAGTAGGGATGTCACTCCAGTAGCGAGAGATCTTGATGTGTAGGGCACTGGCCCCAAAGTACTGGATCTCAGGCACCTTGTCCGGCTGCAGGAGCTGCCAGCTGAAGTGCCAGGCCTGAGGGGATGCCTGGGCCTGCATCAGCCACTTTTGAGCCAGGTTCTTGTTCTCAATGTTGGGGTCATAGTAGAGCTGGTGCAGCGCCTGCAGGACAGCACAAGACTGAGCAGGTGCTGGCCACTCTGGATCCTGCCAGAGCCCACAACATAGGCCATGACTTGGTCCTGCAAAACTGTCCTCTCTTTCTGACCAGGGGGCTGAGCGGGAAGGGAGAGCTCAGGCTCAGCAGTGCTTCATGGACCTGGGGTCCGGCCGGGATCTTGAGAGCCTGAACTTGCCCACACTCCACCATAGCCTCTTCTCTTTACAGCAAAACCTTAGGGGTTGGGAGCGTGAACTACAGGGAAGCAGCAAAAGAGGAGGCCAAGTTCCCCAAAGGAAAAGCACCTGAGGTAAAGGGCAAGGCCCAGGTGGAAGGAGTGGCTCCATAAGGAAGAAGCTAAGCCTGAGAAGAGCATGGAACAGCCTGAGCCACCCCCCGCCTCCAACCCTCCCAGGCACAGCTGCTCTCATCTACTCCAACAGCTCCATTTAGCTCCCCCAGGATCATCCCTAGGTCACTCCAGATGCTGGCACCAAAGCCACTGTGAAATCTGAGCAGGACTAAGACTTTGCCAGGCAGCCCTAGGGCACAGATAAACTGAAAGGAGAGTGAGAACACTCCTAAGAGAGCATACAAGAGGGTCCAAAAGCTGGTTCAGAGAAGTCTTGGCCTGCAGCCCTGGCAAATGCCTAGCCTGGAGTTCTCAACTAGCTAAATCCCCAGGGTCCCAATTCCATTAGGACTTCACACAGTAGGAAAACAGTGGTTTATTTCCCTGGAGGCACATGGAACAGTGCGCCACCATGCCAACACTGCCCAGCCCCAAGGGGTGGATGAGTGAGGCCAGGACTGTGAGAGTCCTAAGCAGGGTACTAAGCCGTAAGAGTCCTAAGCCCTAAGCAGACTCCATCCAAGTAGGTTGAGCCCTATCTGTACCCCTGACAGCCAGTTATGGCCACTGTTCCTTGTCTGGACCCTTGGGATGCAGAGGCAGGCAGAGAACAGAAGCAGAAAGATGCATCCTTACCACTGGGTATGGTAAACGGGCCTCAAGAATAACAAATGAGTATCTGCAACCATTCCCTGTTTTCCACCACGATAGCCCTGTCTCCCCCATCCACCCCAGGGTGGAAAGCATTTCTACATTCCCAGCCTCTGGGGGCAGAACCCAGCAAAGAAATAGAGAAGCAGTTTGAAAAGACAGACTGAGCAGCGGGGGAGCCTGAGAGTGCCATGGCAGGAAGCCATGAGGGCAGGTGAGTAGGGAAGGACCCTGAAGCTGCCAGCAGGACCAGGCCCCTTGGATCCAGCACAAAACCAAGGGGCCAGCCCTACTTCCGCCTGCCCGGGAGTGGTCTGGCCTCCATCCAATAACCGAAGGACCCTTCTCCAAGGAAAAGTGAAAACACAACCCAGATTGTTTTAGTTTCAGATTATTTTCTGAGCCCCTGCTCAACAGAACAGGGCCAGGATGGCTCAGCATCACTCTGGTTTCTGGGGACTGAGCTGCAAGTCTCCCTCATTCCTGGCTTCTTACTGCACTGCTCATGCATTTCCCATGGAGCTGGAGACTAGCCAGTCTGGCTGGAGGGTCTAAACCATCAGCACCCTGGAGGGACCATCCCAAGACCCTAGCGTGTCCACAGAGGACCCGTGTCTATGGAAGGCCAAAAATAGCCTAAGACACCATTGCATTGCTGTTGGCTAGCCCAGAGAGACAGCAAATGCCAGGTGCTCTGGAGGCACCATCCCAACGGGCACCCAGCCCAGGCCTGGGCCCTGGCATTAGTGTCAGTCCCCAGAACTTCTGCTCTGTCACTGGAGTGCCCCTCCCCAGAGCCCTCATACCTTCTCCACGTTCTCCACCGTGAAGTCCAAGGCTGGTGCTGCTCCAGCCCCTGCAGCCCCCGGCTGCTCCTCCCGCCGCTCCATCTTTGCTCCCTCCCCAGCAGGGAGGTGGACCGTGGCCTGTCTCTTGCCCCAGCCTCTTGGCTGCTGGCCCCCTGCTAGACTCCGGCTTGGGTGCCCAGGAAGTGGTGGCGTGACAGGGGTCCCAGGGCAAGCATGGCTGCCGAGGCCGCCCCACCTCGGTTGAGGGTGGGGGGCTAGCCAGAGGCCAAAAGGGGTGCTCTTAGGAGGAGACCCACTGAGGGGAACTCCTAGGAGAAAGCCGTCAGTGAGGAGTTTGCAGGAGGGGGTCCTGATGGTAGATCAGGGTTCTGTCCCCAGAATCTATGAAGAGGGAGTCATAGGGAAGCGAGGCCTGGGGAAAACCAAGGGGTCACAGGGTCGATGGCCTGTACCACAACACCCTAGTGAGATCTCGGGTTCTAGCAGGAGGTCACGGGGGTGGGAGGTTACGGGGGAGAGAGCCCTTCGCGGGTTAAGGAGGCGTCCAACGAAGCGCAGGGGTACAGCTTCGCAAATCTCGGGCGAAGAGTCCGTGGAGTTAAGGGGCTGTGGCAGGTCCCCTCGGCTCGGCCAGGCCCGCGCTCTTCTCACCCTCCGTCTCCGGCCCTGCTACCGCCGCTGCCTCCGCCCCAGTGACTGACAGGCGAGCCGGCCCGGCCGGGACGGGGCGGGGACCTCAGCGAGGCACGGGCTGCCCCGAGCGCCTGTCCGCGGCACCGCCGACTCAGAAGCCGTCCCACCCGGACCCGCGCCTGCCCTGGCCCGACCCGGCCGGCACAGCCCGGCACGGCCCGGCGGAACTGCGCGGAAACTCATTCCGGGTCCCCTCTCGTATCCTCGCGCCTGCCCGCGCGCCCCTGAGCAGGCCGCGGAACGGCGCGCCGCTCGAGCCCCCCCGCCCCCCCCACCACCCGAGCCAAGGCCCCGCCGCTGCGCACCCTGGGAAATGTAGTCCGCATGGCGCCCAGCGGGAAGGCGGTGCCTTGCGGCGGAGGCCGGGAGCACGTGGTCTGGGGATCAGCCGAGCCCAGGCAGCCTTAGGCCTATTGAGGCCAAGTTCGACCGGCGAGAGGCGCTGCGGGGCAGCTTCCTAAGAGGACGTGAGTCTAGGGGCCGGTGGGATAGAGCTGGGAAGCCAGGCTGGAGGTTAAGGTGTGTGTTTGGGAGGGGACTGAGCGGGTGGGGGGACACAGGTTAATCTGGTGCTCAAGACCTGGCGGCAAGACCTCGGTCCCAGGAAGGGTACTGTCTTGAGAAGAACACTGAAGAGGAAAGGGGCTTGGCGCGCCTCAGGAATAAAAAAGGATGGCTCTCAGGGCCACCCAGTGAGCAACCGGGAAACTACTTACCATGGACAGTGCTTGGAGAATTTCATTAGGTTCTCGGAAGCAACTTGTCTTTATGAGTAATTAAAATAGCTTATATTTAAGTGCAAGGAACAGCACATTGCATACCTTAAGTCCAGTTCTCGCAGCAACTCTGTGGTGGGTATTTTCATTCACTATTTTCAGATGAGGAAGCCGAAGTTGGGGAAAGTTGAGCTTATCTTTTCGCTGGACACACAGCGAGGATAGCAGAGATCAGCCACAGATCTGGTTGGCCCAAGTCGCCAGCAGTCTCTACCCCAAGTGGAAAAAATAAAAATAAAAAAGGAAAGGACCTCTGTTCTTGTGTTCAGTGGAGGAAGCTGGCATTGGCTATAGCCACTGAGGCCTGAGGTGGATGAAGGCTTCCCTGAGGAGGAGAAACTTGATCTTAGCTTGAATAGCAACAGCAAGAGACTGGGGAGGAGGGGGCTTGATTAGCTGGTAAGCAGAGTCCAGTGGGAATCTAGTCATTCAACAAATCTTTATCAAGAAAATGTTTGAAGTACAGTTAGTTAGCTGTGTTCACTTTAAGGGGGTTGTCTGTGAGGGGGAGGAAGGCGGAGGGGATGAGGAAAGCGATGAGCTTGGAAAGACAAATTGAGACATTATCCTAAGTGCGATGTGAAACCATGATGAGGTTGCAAGTGGGCATTGATGATTGAATTTACATTTTAGAAAAATATGTCTATAGTATTGTTAGGGGAAACGCTGACGGAAACTGCCCACCCTGGCCAGGCACCATAGTAACTATTTGCATGAGTTATTTCACCACACAATGTGTGGTAAGGAATGTGAAACTAACAAGCTGCCACCACCAACCAGAAAAATTCGGAAAAGGTCAAAAGGAGACCCCACAGGTCCTACCACCTCCCTGAATCCTTCTCGCTGCCATCCATCTTGGCTGAGTAATGTGTGCGCCACCAGGAAGGACCATGAGTCAGAGTGATTGGCCAAAGACAACCCAGAAAGTTAATCCCATCACTGTAAAACTGAGACTGCCATCCCTGAGGCAGAGCAGTTCTCCAGGGTTCCCTTACTGTACTGCTCTCCACCCAGGTGTCCCTTCCCAATAAAGTCTGCTTTGTCAGCACATGTGTCTCCAAGGACCATTCATCTCCTAGGGTTAGACAAGATCCCTCTTTTGGACCCTGGGAGGGGCGTCCCCCTTCCTGCAACAGTATAATACATTGAAGAAGGAAAGGGGGATTTGGAAGGAGGAAACAGGAAGCCACAATAAAGTACTGATTCCAGGTCTGTGCATAGGGGTGTGAAATGTCTTGGCCCTGATACTAATATATCATTATGGAAGGTGGAGGAATGGAGGGAGGGTTAAGACCACAAATTCTGTGTTCAAAATCTGTCTACCTCTTTCTAAAAAAAATGAGGGGGCGTCCCTGGTAGTCCAGTGGCTAAGAATCCACCTCCAATGCAGGGGACACAGGTTTGATCCCTGACCTGGAAGATCCCTCATGCCATGGAGCAACTGCTAAGCGTGTGTACCACAACTGTTGAGCCCGAGCTCTAAAGTCCACACACTGCAACACTGAAAGCTGTGCACCTAGAACCTATGCTCTGCAGCAAGAGAAACCATTGCAATGAAAAGCAATGCAACAAAGAGTAGCCCCTGCTTGCTGCATCTAGAGAAGAGTCTTCCCAAAGGCAACAAAGACCCAGCACAGCCAAAAATAAATAAAATTTTTAAATAATTAAAATTGTTTTTTTAAAAAAGAAGAGAACATATAGGGGCCAGAACCTGTGACAACCCTGGCTTGTTGTTGTTGTTTAGTCACTGAGTCATGCCAGACTCTTTTGTAACCCCATGGCCTGTAGCCAGCCTGCTCCCCTGTCCATGGGATTTCTCAGGCAAGAATACTAGAGTGGGCAGCCATTTCCTTCTCCAGGGGGTCGTCCCGACTCAGGGTTTGAACTTGGGTCTCCTGCTTTGCAGGCAGATTCTTTGCCACCTGAACCATACCACTGAGTCACTGGGAAGCCCCGACAACCCTGGGAGGGGTTCCCAAATTCAGGAGAGCATTCCAGAGCCCAGGAGAGGGGGAGAAAGAGCTTCTGTTGGTCACCTGGAGCCACTAGCAATCCATGTCCATGACAAATTAACCAGTTTGAAGTTTTTCAGCCTTCTAAAACAGTGTGAATTTTGGTCTGCAAAACCAAATGAGGGCCCTGCCTATGGTTAAGAATTCTCAGGGGAGGTTTCTCCCCTTCCACTTAGCACTAAGGTTAATTGCACTAAGGAAGTTTATTTTCTTTGTAGTCCCCTGGTTTGAGGGAAAGAGGTTAGGGAAAGGAGGGGAAGGTTTATTTCTAGTTCACCTCTAGATGTGGGCATAGTCCTTTGGGGTTCTGGCCTTATTGAGAATGTTCCAGGTAGACTCCCTTTGCCCCCATAAGCTCTTTGCAAGGGAGCCCTTGCTACCAATGCCCAGGTTCCCCAGGTAAAGAAAATGCCCTCAAGGTGAATACCAGCTACTGAACTTTGTTTACCTTTGTGGTTTCCTGTATTTGTTTATTTTGGCCTGAATATTTCTTCTGTGTATACCAGCTCACAGGTGCATTAATTTTTAAAAGTATGTTTTGTCTAAGTATTTTTAGTTGTTTTCAGCAAGAAGCTTAGCCTGAGTCCCTAGGCCACCTTGTGGCCAGAGAACCCAGTGGACAGTTTCAGTCCTTATGTGACTTGATGGTTTTGCTGCATCTGGCCCCTTTGACTGCGCCTTCCGTTTGTTCTGCTTTGTTTTTCCCACCACTCTGGTCAACCCTTTTGGTCTCCTTCACAGCCTTGTCCCTTCTCCTCTCCCTGTTTCTAAACTGCTGGGTCTCCAAGCCTTAGCCTCTGCTGCTCACCACCTCCTTGTCTTTGATTTATGACTCTTAGATCTCTCTGGCCCAGACTGTCCTGACTGCCAGACCCGGCCGCTGCCAGCCTCCTTGCCTTCTGAAACTGTCACGGGCACATCAAGTTGAACAGGTACAAAATCAAACACGGCTTCGCCCACACCTTACTCCCATTATGGGCTAAAAATACTACATCCCCTAAATTTCTTACTGGTTGTCCAAGCCACCTGAAAACTCTCCCTTCCATCAGGTCCTCACAAGCAGCTCATCACCAAGTCCCGTGGATCGTACCTCCTGTCTCTCTGTCCTTCCACACTGTTCTGCCTAGGTCAAGGCGCCAGCGTTTGTTGTCTGAGCAGCCCTAACTGCAGCATCTCTAACTGGTGTCCCCTGCCTTGCCCCTTCCAGTCCAAACTAGACACAGTGGCCAGTCATCTGTCTGGAACATGTCTCTAGACAATCCCACCTAAAACCCTCAGTGGCTCCACTCAGCACAAAGTCCAGGCTCCTTGGTATAGCACTCGAGGACTGTTATGATCTCTCTAGACTTGTGTCTTGAGGAGGACCCTCCCCCAATTCTACATGAAATCCCTGGCTCTTCCGGCTGTTCCATGCTTCCTGCCTTTGTTCATGCAATTGCCTCTGCTGAGAAGGCTGTGTCAAGCTGGGGCCAGTCAGGAGAAACCACGCAATAAGCATACAGAAACAGTTTAATATAAAAATTTTATATTTTATATCCCTCATTTGGAAGGAATGAGGGACTGGCCAGCCAGTAAGAAGAGAAGATAACTCTGAAAAATATAGCCCAAGGAAGAGGCCCTCACCTATCCCACCCCCTCCAACTCCTGCCCAAGGCTGAGCCCCAGACCTTGCTGGAGAGGGCGTGGCTGGTGAAAAGGGGGGTTTTAGAACTGAGAGGCAATGAAAGCAAGTATTTTATTTTTCAAGGCCCAGTTCAAGAGCCACCTCCTTCACAAAGACTTTCCTGGCTCTTCCCTGTCTGTCTAGGTAGAAATGATTCCTCTTCCTTTGTGAGTATAGAATCCTCCCCAAGCCTGACATACATCACTGTACCCTAATCATACTTCTGTTGGGGGACTTAGTTTTCTGTTCATTTGTTTACCCCCATCTAGGGTTGCCAGGAAAAAAAGGGGGCACCCACTTCAATAGCAGATAAACAACATTTAAAATATATTTCTTTGTGTATTTGGCTGTGCCGGGTCTTAGTTGCAGCACACAGGATCTTTACTCTTCCTTGCAGCATGAGGGAGCTTTAGTTGCAGCATTCAAACTCTATTACAGCATGTGAGATCTAGTGCCCTGACTAGGGATTGAACCTTGGCCCTCGGCAATGAGAGTGTGGATTCTTAGCCACTGGACCACCAGGGAAGTACCTAAACAACATTTTTTTTTTTGGTATAAGTATGTCCTAATTATTGCATGAGACATACTTACTTAAAAAAAAAAAAAAGTATTGCTTATCTGAAATTCCAGTTTAACTGGATGTCCTATTTTTATTTGCCAAACTGGTTAGCCCTTCCCTTAACTCCACCTCCAACTGTGGTCTCCCTGATGGCAGAACACGTTTCTGGCTGATCTTGGATTCCCCATAACTGGCCCAAGGCACTACTTTTAGTGCCTAATTAATGTTAAAAGGTCAGAGAGCTGAGAATGACTGGAGGGAGTTAAGACTGAAGACAGAGACCATTTAGAAGGATGAATAATAAACCATTCCACAAATTAGGAAGTCTCCACAGAATAGCTTTGGAAAGAGGGAAAGGAGGATGGACTTGCAAGATCTAAGGATCTGAGAACTAATGGAAAAGGGAAGTGGCAAAGTTCAGGGCATCTAGGCTGTTGCCCAAGTTTCTGGCTTGTATCCCTGGATGGAGATTGGTGCCATTCACCTGGGAGGAACCCTGGAGGGGGCTTGGAGGCTGAAGAGCAAGGAAACTCACTGACGTGGGGCTTAGAGCACGAGAATGGTGGAGAGGGCATCTGAAGGAATGAACAGAAGACATCCAGAACAGATAAGTTCAGTTGGAGGTTTCTGAGGCTATGCAGACGAAAGAATTGGAAATACAGGCTGAGCTTAGGAGAAAGATTAAACTGGAGATACAATGAGAGCATAATCAGCATGGAAGTGGTAACGGAAATCATGGAAGTTGGTCATATTGCTCAGGGAGAGTAAAATGGGGAGAGAAGGCCTGTACCAGAGCTCTGATGTTCTTAAGGGGCTGAGAGAGGAAAAGGAACCCCCGAAGAGTCTTAAGAATGAGCAGGGGTGGGAGAAAATCCAGGAGAGTATGGGATGGAGAGTCAAGAGTAGACAAGTGTTCCAAGAGAGTGACAAAGTTGGGTACCTCTGAGAATCCAAAGGACTAAAGGCTGAGAAGCAGCCTTTGGGTTTAGCAATGATGAGGCCACTAGGGACCACAGCAAGAGCTCTTTTCGTGAAGGAGGAGCGGTGTAAGCAGATTATATATTGATATTTATATATGTCTAATCACAGTGTCTTTGTGTGTGTGTGTGTGTGCCGTGATATATTCAAGCAAGTTTAAATGCAGAGGGAAAGAGGACATTCAATAGAAAAAGGTTGATGAATAGGGAGGCTTGTAAATAATGGATACAGAGAACCCTGTGAAGGAGGGCCTGTGCACAGATAGAGGAATTACTCTAGCTACAGGAGGACATTAATAATAGTATCTGGAACAGAGCAGGATACCTCGAGGGCCATGGACTCCTATAGAATCTCTGAATGAGCTTCAGAAAGTCTATGGGCTCCCTCAAACTCTTCACCAGATTTCCATATCAGTGGTTTTTTCAGCATTGAAGTGGGAGGTGGGGTGGGGAGGATCCTTGGCTTTCATGTAAGTTTCTGTAAGGACACTCCAGCTGCAAAACAGGTGAAGCACCGCCCCTGTGAACAAGAGACGTGATCTCACATGGCACAAATTCTAGATCTTTTCTCTGATTTCTCAGATTTCTACCCTACCTTCCTTTTCAAAATAGGTAGCCAGTCCACATGCACTCAGGCACAGGGCTCTCTAGCCAGGGGAAATGTGGCAATCCCTGGACAAGAGACGAGGAACACCACTGGCTGGGGCAGGGGGAGCACATGGATTTCCCCAAACCTTGATTCCTGGTTGAAACTAATCTAAAGGGATGTTTGGGTACCCCCTGAAATGGGGAAAACTGTCAAGTCAAAGCCATCTGTAGGGCTTCCCTGGTGACTCAGTGGTAAGGAATCTGCCTGCCAATGCAGGAGACAAGGGTTTGATCCCTGATCTGGGAAGATCTCACATGCCACAGAGTAACTAAGCCCGTGCACCACAACTGTTGAGCCCACACGCCTCACCTACTGAAGCCTGAGCACTCAAGAGCCCGTGCTCCGAAAAAAGAGAAGCCACCTTGATGAGAAGCTTGCGCACAGCAACTGGAGAGTAGTTCCTGCTCTCTACAACTAGAGAAAAGCCCGCACAGCAACCGAGACCCAGCACAGTCATAAATAAATAAAATTGTATCTTTAAAATAGCCATCTGTAGTTTTCTGTCTTGCAAGAGGTGATGACTTGATATGCCTTAGGAGGAGATCATACCTTAGTTCTGGGAATTTCATTCAAATGGGCAGTGTCATTTTGCAAATATGAAAGAGATGACAGTCAAAAATGGAGATTCTAGAGCCATCTGTGTGGAGGCCACGTGCCAGGTGACCTCTGCTAAATTGTAGGCAGAGAGGTGGAGCTCTGCAACGTGTTCCCTTTGGGAAAAATGCTTCATTTATTTTATTATTTTTGAAGAGGGATTTGGTTCATAGGGGCTTCCCAGGTGGCGCTAGTGGTAAAGAACCCGCCTGCTAATGCACGAAATGTAGGAGATGCGGGTTCAATCCCTGGGACAGGAAGATCCCCTGGAGAAGGAAATGGCAACCCACTCCAGTATTCATAGTCCCATGGACAAAGGAGCCTGGCAGGCAACTATCTGTGGGGTCACAAAGAGTCGGACATGACTGAAGTGACTTAGCACAACACAATTGGTTCATTGTGAGCTGCAAACTGAGACTAGTTCTTGTGGGAATGTGTTCCTTTTGGAGAAGTTGTGGCTTGATCCACAATTTTGTACAGTGTTGGGCAGTCTCTCCAGGGCCCAGAATTCAGCCTTGGGTTGGTGGTGGTGGGGGCGGGGCGGGGGGGGTGGCGAGATGGGGGAAATTGCTCTCCCAAGGACTGACAATTTTTCAAGTGTTGAGAGCCAGCGCCTTTGGCTCAGGTTCTGACCTGGCTGTCTCTCTATGGGACTTGCCAGACATGGCTTCAACCCATCTCCTGTAAGTGGCTCTGAGAGCACAGATGTCCACTGAGGGCCAGAGCCTGGCCCTCAAACCCTCTACCGGGCCTTCAAGTCTTTTCATCAGGGGCTCCTTGGTCTCAGTGACTCTGAAATTCACAGGACCTTCTTCTTCACCCCCAGAGAGGGAATGGCAACCCACTCCAGAGTTCTTGCCTGAAGAATTCCATGGACAGAGGAGCCTGGTGGGCTACAGTCCACGGGGTTGCAAAGAGTCAGACAGTTGAGTGACTAACACTTCCACTTCTTCCTCTTCACCCCCAGCCAGGGCCAGGCACGGCCTTCGTGAGATGTCTCCAAGCTGCCATTTTCTTTGGTTGGAGGTGGGGGTTGGTGACTGAAGATCCTGAATCAGTTTGGAAGCAGGGAGAGGGGCCAAGCAGGTGTTTGAGGGCAGCATGAGACACTAGAGTTTTGGGGGCACCTAGAACTGAGGCAGTGAAAACAGAAGAATGGAAACACGACTCCTTTCGCCTCTTTGACTCGGATGCACACAGCCTTCAAAGAGCTCTTGCCAGCTCCTCACTCCAGCCTGGAAGAAGGGGGCATCTGTGCCAAAGCAGGCAGGCATTCAGGCAGTTGGGAAGGAATTTTGGTTAATGGTGTCAAATGCCTGAGGGATCCCAGCCTCAGTCTGCCTCGCTCTTACAGAGTCTCGTGCACCCCTGGCGGCAGCTACTGCCTTTGTGCTAACAGCTGCCCAGTCAACCTCCAGTACAGACCTGCCTCCTCAGCTCCAGACCAGCACCCCCACTGCCTCCTGACCACCCCTCGCATGTCCCACGGCTCCACAGACGCATCATGCATCCAAATACGTGTCCTGATCTTAATTTCAAAGAAAAAAAAATCATATAGGACAAATTCATAGGGCCTAGGAAACAAGGTTTCACAGGACATACTCAAGCTCAGAGGCATTGTGCTGGCTTTTGTGTTATGACTTGGGGACAGTGTGGAGGGACAGGGTCAGCATTTAACCTCTCCTTCTTTCCTTCCAGATGAGGGTATGTATCTCTCAGCTTCTGGTCCTTTTTCATGCTGTTGGCCAAATTGAATTTAAATAATTATTTATGGAAATTATTTATTTATTGTCTGTCTCTCCTGGTTTAAGCTTAATAGCAGAGATCATGGGGTCACTTCTGTAGCCCTGCTGTCTGCATAGCATCTGACATAAAATAGGTATTTCATAAATATTTGTTGAATGAATGAATGAATATCCTTGTTCATTACCCAGGATGCAGGTCCCTGTAGATACCCTCAGTCTTTTCCTGCTTTCTTATCTCCATGATGATCTGTGCTTCATCCCCCCCAAACCAGCCTCCCACTGCACCCTCTTCCCCACCCTCAGGCTTTTCAGCTGCTGTCTTGACGTGGGCTGCTTCACAGAGTGTGGTAGTGAGCTCCCCATGCTGGGCTATCTGCAAGCACAGGCAGTATATGCACCTGTCAGGCTGTCCTGAAGGGCAGGACTCTGATCAGTGACAGTGAGGTGGTGCAATCTTTACCATCTAACAAGCCCCCAGCATGCCTGAGGTCTCAAGGCAATGGCTTTCTCCCCAGGTTCCAAGTGCTGGGGACTGTGCAGGGGGTTGTGAATTGGCCTGCTGGGACTAACGATCACATCTTTGCCACCTCCTCTGCCTGTGTTCCATGCCCCTCAGGTCCCAGAGCTTCTGGGTGAGAGCAAGCAGTCCCAGGCCAGGCCTGTGATTGCTGAGTGAGCCCGAAGTTGTGAGCAGGATGGTCAGGGTGGGATCTCCATCCAATTGCTTCTACCCATCCCCCATCCAGCCACCATAGCCCAGGAAAGGATCTGACAAACCACAGAAGTAAATAAATAACTTAGACGTAATAAATAGGGGTCCAGCTCCCACCAGGGAGTCCACGGCCCGCTCCAGCACAGGCACTTCGGCAACGAATTACAACACGTCTCCAAATCTGTCCCCCCAGGCCCGGGCTTAGGTTGAGACCTCACACTGCTGGGGTCTCTAGAGGAGTCCTGGGTTCCTGGCCAGGGCAGTGACAGAGTCTGTGAGCAGTGGGTGCTCGGCTGTCCACAGCTGAGGTCTCTGGTGTCTGCGGGCTTGAGGCCGGCAGGGTGGGAGCCCTGGGGCCACCGGGCAGTCGTGCCTCCATCTCCGCAGGGCTGATGTCCATCACTCACACGGCCGAAGCCTCCATCTCCCGCCGAGCCCCCAGTGATCCCAGGCAGTTAGATCCACGGGTCAGGGTCTGTCCGCACGCCCTCAGAGCGAGCCCTCAGCCCAGACAGCCGCAGGCAGTGGCCGAGAGGCGGTCCACGGTTCTCCAGGTGCTGTTGACGTCCATGAACGAAACGGCCTCGTAGCTCGTGGGTCGGCAGCAGGGCTGGCTGACGGGCCGTGAGCCCGGGGGCGGCTTCAGGGCCCCGGCGTGCAGCAGGTTGGCCAGGCTGAGGTCGTGCGGGGAGCGCGCGCGGCGGCAGGAGCCGCTGCAGAAGCGGAAGCGCACCAGCTCGTCGGACCGGTGGCCCAGGCCGAGCGCGCGCACCGGCACGAGCTGCGAGCGCAGGCGGCAACCCCGCGCCCCCGCGGCCCGCGCGCGGCTTCCCCGGCTCTCTCGGCCGGCCCGGCCCCCTGCCCGCGCCGCGCGGGCCCCGCGAGGGGGTGCGGGCGAGGGCGAGGGCGCTGGCGGCGGGGGCGCGGGCCGGGGCGGCGGGGGCGACGGGCGCCGGGCTCTTCCGCCGCATAGACGGGCCGCGCGGCCCCCTAGAACGAGACGCAGTTACGCTCGGGTCCCCTGCCAGCCCGCCCCGCCACGCGCCCTCGCCCTCTTGCCCTCTCACCTACCGGGCAGGGGGCCCGCGGGGGACGCCGGGGCGGGCGTGGGGCCTTCTCGGGGGACCGGGCTGCGGGGCGCGGGGCCCAGGGAGGCCTCACCCTCGGCGACGCTGCTCAGCAGGGCCAGAGCGGCCAGGGTGGGCCATAGCGCAGGCTGCTAGAAGAGACGATGGGGAGCCTCAGCGGGGAAGAGGACAGCTTGGTAGGGTCTGGAAGGGGCTGGGGCCCGACAGTATTGGAGGATAATGGGCCAGCAGCCCCAGGGAGCGGGGAGAAAGGATCTCTGGAGGGCACTGACCTTGCTCCCTCCTTCTGGCCCCTCCCTGACTATTTCCCCACCCACTTCTGATACCTGCACCCAGGAGCCATGCTCTCCCTCCCAGGTCAAGCCACCTTTCCTCAATACCCGGTAGAAGTCTCTGGGAGAACCACTCACCTGCCGCCTAGGCCCAGCCCGGAGGGGCAGCACAGAAAGGCCTCCACGTCCAGGTTCCATCTCTGTCAACACCAGGAGCTCCCATCAGCTGTAGCCGACCTGTTCCCCCACCCTCCTCTTGAGGCAGCTTGGAACATGGAGAGATGAGTTATCCTCAGAGCAGGTTATCCCTCTACTTCAGCTTCTCCAGGTGAGGGACAAGGGGCTTGGGCAGCTGGGCTCAACCCAAGAGAAGTGGCTGCATCGAGAACCTATGTGGTGGTGCTTTGCACCTGTTTCCTTTCAGATCTCATAACTCCATGAGGTAAATAGTATGTATCATCCCCGTTTTCCAGACCAGCAAACAAGGCTGAGAGAAGCTCAGCAGTTATCTAAAGTCACAAGGGTAGACCCACAAGCTGTGCGGGGAAGGGAACTTCCTGCTCTGTGCTGCAGGGCTGGAGAAGGGAGCAGCTGGACACCCTGACCTCACAGAGAGCCTGCTGTCGATACTGCAGAGGAGGAAGTTGTGGCCTGGAGAAGAATTAGGGTGCTTGCGGGTTGCCCCGAGTTATTGGATGATAGTGAGGTCCAGGCTTCAGCCTGTGCTGCCCACCCAAGTGCTGCTGCACCTTGCTCCTCTGTGATTTCTGTCT
The DNA here is from genome assembly GCF_027580195.1 of Bos mutus. NCBI lineage: Eukaryota > Metazoa > Chordata > Mammalia > Artiodactyla > Bovidae > Bos > Bos mutus. Next base: position 104,016,038 of record NC_091619.1, on the reverse strand, counting down.
GGATGCAGAGCCGCCTGACCACAGAAGTCTCTCCTGACCACAGACATCCTTCAAGAGTCAGCAGGTGGTAGAGGCTGAGGAGCCCTCTAGGAACAGGGGAGGGGGTCTGGGCCATGGCTCTCTATGGCCACCAGGGGGCAGCATCTGTCAAGCCTGTGGACTCAACGGTGGGTGGGCTTTCCCCCTACCCTCAGCCAGACTCAGGCCCCAGCAACTCCCAAGAGTTGCTTCCTACACCAGCCTGGTCTCTGAGAGCTGAGCCACCGTGAGAGCTGGTCCAGGACTGTCCGCCTGCAAGCTCCCTCTGGATCTGGCAGCCTGGCCCTGCTCCTAGAAGTTTCCCCTATGAACCATCCTTCATGAACCCAGTCGGCCTTTCAGAGTCCCACCAATATTTATGAGCCCGCACTGCCTGGCACTCCCAAACACCTCTCTGGAGCCCTGGAGCCTTCATGGGCCCTCACTAGCTGTCCTGCTCGTGGGTCCCAGCTGTCACCTCCTACCTCACCCCCAGCGCACAGAATGCCACGTGCCTGAGGGCCAGGTCTCCCTGGAGAGGCCCTCCAGCGCCACATGTGCTCTCCTAGCAGAATTTGGGCCAGAGGAGCCAGGGTAGTGACTTGTTCTCACTGATGGAAGGAAAGCCTAGCAAGATAGGGTTAAAGGCCCCTGCAGTAGGGGGAGCCCAGGAGCAGGTCTCTTGCGGGCAGTTTAGGCCCTCCCACTCCCTCGGTGCCATCTGGGGCCACCTGGTCCTCCAGCCCTTGTCTGGCCGCCCCATCTACCAGCCCGATACTCACCAGGGGGGTTCTGTTTCCTGTTCTTCTAGGCACCTTTCCTGGAACCAGAGCCGGGCTTTCCCCTGCAGCCCAGAAACTTCATGCCCAGGGCTGTGCACCTGGCCGTGCCTCTCTTAGCCAAAAGCGAGGTCTTGGCAGCCAGTCTGAGCCCTGTAGCGGCAGTAGGAGCCTCGCATTACCGCGGCGGGCCGGCAGGGCTAGGCAGGGCTAGCATAGTCCGACAAGCAACTAGAGGGACTGAGGGGGGCTGGGAGGGGCGGAGAGCTGCACAGCGGGCCCAGGAGAGGGAGAATGTGAGAAAGGAGTGGAAGGGGAAAACCCTGGCCGCTCCCCCCTAGCCCCTGGGCTGGAATGAGAGGTGGGCGAAACAGGTCGGCTTACCGCGAGTGCAGGGCTCTGGGTCCGGGACACAGCAAGAGCTGGGACCCGAGGGACCTGCTGCTGGCGGAGCCCGTGGGCCGTGTCTGGGGGCAGAGCCCAACTCCATCCCTCAGCAGCCTCATGCCCGCCGCCGTCCGGTGTCAAATTCCAGCCCTGGCGTCACCGGATCCTGGGGTGGGGCCCAAGCGCTCCCCCACCCCGCCCTACCTTTCAGGGCTCACCTGGCCGCTCCACCCTCTGGAATTCGGTCCCCCTCGCTCCACTAAGGTCCCCCGAGGTAGCGGGGGAGGAGACACTGGGGAGGGCCCCAGGTCGGTGCAGAGGCGCAGACACTGGGTGTTCAGAGTTTGGAGACACTTGGAGTAGGGAGTCGGGAGGCCGGGCAGAGGGCGGGAGCAGGAGGGGATGGGCCTTGGGCCACTGGCGTTTGGGCTCCTGTCGTCGTGGCTGGCCACTCTGTGCTAGCTGCTCTCTCTGATCCACCACTAGTTTCTTCTCTCAACAGACTCATCGCACTCCTTAAGTTCGCAAGGCACCGAGCTGGGGCTTTCAAGGTCCGACCCGGCTCTAGCGGCCCCAGCCCCTCCGCTAGACCCACCGCTTCCCCTCCGCTGCCGCCTGGGGCTTGGAATACAGACACACCTGCAAACACCGCTGCTCAGCCTGGCACAGCGAGGGCAGCGTGGTAGGAGGGGGTGCCAGGGGCTGAAGAAGAGGAGGGTCCCGGAGGAGGAAGGTTTGCACCGAGGGTTGAGGTAGGAGCTGGAGGGTCGTATTTAAGATGCCTAATTATGGCAGTTTGGCTGGTGGGATTGAGGTTGGGTGAGTAAGTAACAGGGGTAGAAGTAAAGAAAGGCCAGATGCTGTATGTTCTTATAGGCAGTTTGGACTTTATTCTGGGGACCACCGAACTTGTTTCAGGCAGGAGAATGGTGTGATCAAACGTGCATTTCTGTGGCTAACTCTGGCTGAAGTGAGGATGGTTTGGAGGTATGTCAGGAGGCTTCTGGGGGAAGAGAGGAATCTGAAGCTGAATTGTGGGGAGAGTGTGGGGCTTCAGGGGCTCTTTCAGGGCTGCACCTTTTTGAAAACTCAGTTGGTGCCAGATTGGATGGGGTGGGGCAATGGGACAGTCTGCCTTTGGTCTGGGTGACCAGGTGTAGGGGATTCATTCTGGCTGGGGCTCCTGGAGCAGAGGCAGGCTGTGGACAGGAGCTTGTGAGTTCAGTGTCGATCGTGCTGAGCTGAAGGGACCCGTGGATTATCCTAGTGGAAATGTTCAGGAAGTGACTGAATTTGTAGCCTGGAGAAAGTGAAGTGAGCTGGGCTGGAGATAGCAGTTTGGGAACTGTTGACCAACCGACCATTGGAAGCCGTGGGTGGGGATGAAAGTGCTCAGGGGACGCGTTTGGACCAGCTGTACTCCGGCTGTGTGTCAGAACCATCTGTGGATCTTTTAAAACTACCCAGATCTGGGCCCACCCCCAGACCTGAATCAGACGGGGCATGCGCAGTTTCCACATCTGCACAGGTGATTCTGGTGTGTGCAGGTGGAGAGCCACGCCTTTGGGGAGAGCAGTTCATGTGCAGCGATGGGGACTAGAAGCCTGACTGTCCCCAGGCAGGGAGCAGCTCTGCTCGCCCCCGGCCAGCTGCCCAGTTGGGCAGGGGCTTCTTCCCCAGGGCTTTATGGTCACGGCTGCAGCTTGCTGGCATGCAGCCTATGCCTTGTACAACCGCAGGGGGCGCCATTCATGTAGCACACAAGTTCGCATTGGAGTTTGCATCAGAGTGGCCTTGTCTCCAGCAGAATGGAGGGAAGTTTCTGGGTCTCCCTGTCCCTCAGTCAGGGCTTTGCTTTCTCCTCCGCCCAGGAGGTTTCTGTCTGAGGACAAAGTGCCACAGTATAGGGGCATGTGGGGAGTCCGGAAGGGGATGGCACTCAGATTGGGATGTCAGGTGAGAGGTGAGGGGCCAGCCTGCCCCACCTGCTGCCACGTGGCAACTCTGGCAGGAAACTCACACCCAGGCCTGTGGCCTCAGGGGCAGGCTTGTGGCCGGCCTGCCAAGCGGGGGAAGGGACAGAGCAGATTCCAGGGCTCTGGAGGTGGGATGTCCTTTCCACTTGCCAGGGGTTCCTGAGGCTAGGCTCTGCCTTCCTGTTCTGTGCAGGAAGAGGGTGCTGAGAGGAGACTGTGTGCTAGGGGGAGGGTGGGGCTGCCAGGAGTGGGTGAGGTCAGTGGGCTGCTCTGTGTTGGGTACTTGGCAGTGCCACTTTCTTGTGCCTGCAGGAATCTCTGTCCCTGCAGAGCTCGGGCTGTGATGACCCAGCGGTGCTGTCCTAAGTGCTGTGGCCTTCAGTCCCTTGCCCTCTAGCTCCTTTAGGGGGGTGCCAGCGTAGATTCCAGGGCATGTCCTGATGCCCCTGGTTTGCCTCTCAAGGCAAAGGGGGTGCAGGACTGCTGTGAGACAGGGGAGGCTCCAGAAGGCCCCTAGGTGACCATGCAGGTCCTGCAGCTGGGAGAGGTGGAAAGAAGGCTGGAGAGATGGCCCTTGGGTTTAGGGTGGCTGCTGAAGCCCTGGGTTCCTGTTTCTTCCGGGAAAGTCAGAGAAAGCGAGAGGAGGCAGGCTCAGGGAAGAGCTTTATTGCTTCCATGATGGCTTCCCAGCAGGCCTCCCGCAGCCTGGGTGAAGTCCTGGTGCCTCACTTCCCTCTGGTCCAGGCTAAAGGCAGAACCCGAGGGCCTGGCAGTCTCGTTGCTGAAACCCAAAAGAGTTGCCGGGTAGGCTGCTCCAGGCCTGCAGCACTGTCCTGGGGGTCGGTTGCAGCTGGGGTGGGGGTGGCGGCCGTTCCCATCAGGCTGGGCCAGGCCATGCCTCCGGAACTCTGAAGTTCTTTCCGCTCAAACCCAGGGGCGTCTTGTTGGCTTAAAGGATGGCTCCAAGTTTTCCCTGTGGGGCAGCTGGGTGGGAATATCCCCTCTGTTCCCCAAGAAAGGCCAAACACTGTCATGAACTGGAGGGGGTTGGCCTGAGATCCCGCCCACCTCCCCTCGGCCCTGGAGCAGGGCACAGGCTAGTCCTGGCACCCCCACTCTATGGGGAGCCTGTTGGGACCATCGCCTGAGGGGCCCTTTAGTGGGTCTCTTTCTGTACGGCCAGTGGACCAAACGTGACATCTCCAACCTGATTAAAAAATAAATTATCCCTACCCCCCCCCCAAATTCACAAAGTGATAATACACCGAACACTGATTGGAGAAATGATTCTGGTAGCAGCTTTGCTGCCTAGCGTCCGCTTCCTGCATGCTGGGCCTGCTGGGCACAACCAGTGGCCTCCTGGCCTTCTGGCTTCAAGGGCCCAGGCTGAGCTGAAGGCCGAGTGCTGGGCTCTGAGGCTGGCCTCTGAGCAGACGTAGCTCTGGCTGCCCTGCCAGGGCCTCGCCACCCCTGGGGCCACGTGGCACGGTCCTTCTCCCGGTCTGAAGGCTCCCGCGCCTCTCAAGCAGAGCCAGGCCGAGGCCAGTGAAGTGGGCAGGGGGTGGTGGCTGGACCTCTGTAGCGGAGTGCTGGGTGCACCTCAGATACCACTGGTGAGGTCAGTGATGACACGCGCTTTCACCAGTTTCCGCAGAAATTCTTTCTCTCGCTGAATGTTGTGCGTCCAGGACTGAAAGGGAAGATGGAGTGGCAGTCAGTTGGACAGCCCAAGTGGCTGCAGGGATGGAGCCCTGCTAGAATGCTGCAGGCTCCCAGGGTTCTGTGCCCTCTTCTGAGACCACCACCCTCCGCCACTCCAGAAGCGCTGCGGCTCACCCTCCTCCTTTCTCAGGACCTGGAGAAAATAACCTTCTAACTCGTTTCCCTCATTCAGGAAGACTGTGCCTCTTAATTTCTTCCAAGCCTTAGAGATGGAGGCTTTCCAACCACGTTCCCATTCTTTCAACCCCTCCTTGCCCGGCGGCTTCTCCGGGCCCTTAGGCCCTCGGCACCCCAAGGTCAAGCCATGTGAGTCATTAGGTCTGGCCCAAGCCTGGGGGGTGGGCCCTGCTGGAAAGTGAACCACGTGGGGTGGCTTAGTCATTCTCTGACCTGACGCAATCCACTTTCCAGGCCTAGGGGCAGCTGATGAAATCCTGCCTCTTAGATTAGAGGAGCCGGAGGAGGGGGGTCGGGGTAGAGGCTCATTTTATTGTTACTGTAGAAATTGGAGGGAAGATGCTACCTTCCAGGGCTTTCCTAGGGAAGACTGCACCCAGGCTCAGGTTCTTTCCTTTCCCCAGTGCCAGGAAGCTGTGATGACTAAGTCTCTCAAAGAATGAAACAGGATTGAATGAATAAAGGAATGATGAAAGCCAATGGCTTTATCACAGTCTGGACACAGCTGACTGCTCTGTTGCATCCGACGGCATGCGGCTCACCCTAGGATGTTCACAGCCACTGTTTATTGGCGTGAAGAATTTATAGCTCTTGTCTGGTCCTTGTCTGTTCCAAGCAACCTCCTCCAACCTGCCAGATCTTTTCAGTTTGAAACTTGGGCAAAAATCCCCTATATTCCTCTTCTCTGAACACCCCCTTCAACTTCCTGTGCTAACCACGAACCTGGCTAAGGACAGCGTCCCCTAGACATGCTTTTTCTCCCCTCACATCCACACTCCACGGTGCTTGGAGGTGGCAGAGTCTTCCTCGTTTGTTGCCGCATCTACACAACTGTCCCTGTGGCCTCCCTCGGACCTCTGGCTCCTCTGGCTCCTGGCATTATTCTCAGCTGTCGGCAAACCACCCTCCTTGGTGCAGACCCCTGGGAGATTCACCCTTATTCCTTGAAGATCTATTTTTTTAAATTTACTTATTTATTTATTTGACTGCACCAGGTCTTAATTTTTTTGATCTTTATTTCGGCATGCGAGATATTTAATTGCAGCCTGTGAACGCTTAGTGGCAGCATGTGGGATCTAGTTCCCTCACCGGGGATGGAACCTGACCCCCTTCACTGGGAGCGCGGAGTCATAGCCCCTGGACCACCAGGAAAGTCCCTTTCTTGAAGATTCAAACTTCTACATATATGTGTTGAATGAAATTAGATTTTCCAGGTAAGAAAATGAAGGCATGGAGGAACGGCAGGGCCAGGATCCAAGCAAGCATAGAGACCCGCACAGCTCTTTACTTCCCCCACGCCTGCATCACTCCCCAGGAAGTAACCAGTCTGATGGGTCCGTTTCAAGAATATCTACTGGGAGTCTCTGAGGGTTGAAAGGTCAGCAGAGGACTGGATATCTGACGATACTCAGGAATTATTGCTGAGACCTCCCTGGTGGTCTAGTGGCTAAGACTCTGTGCTCCCAATGCAGGAACTAGATCCCACGTGCCACAACTAAGAGTTCACACGCAGCATATAAAACCCAGCACAACCAAACAAGCAAACCGATACTACAAGGCAATAGGGTGTTTTTAAAAAAGGAAGTATTGTTAAAATTCCAGGTGTGATAATCGTGTAATATTAAAAAAAGTCATCCTTATCTTTTAGAGAAAGTTGCTGAAATGTTCATGGCTGGAATGGTATGACGCCTGAGATCTGTGTCCCAGGAACCAGCGGGGAGGGGAGGCTTGAGAGGAAGAGCAGATTGAACAACACTGGCGTGTGTTGATTCCTGGGGGCGGGAGGCGACACTGCGTGGGAGTTCATTAGTCTCTCCTCTACTGTGAATATGTTTGACAAGTTCATAATAAAAGAGTGAACAAAACCGTCTGCCAGGGTGCCTCTCTCTTGGACCAGGCAATGCCCTTTCCCTGGGGATCTTTTCTCCACCCCTCCCCCGTGTACACAGCACAGAGGCTCACAGCACTCTCCACAGGCCAGGGCAGGACTCTGGGACCCTCACCAGGACCCCTGACTCTGGATGCAGAAGGGCCGTCCTTCTCCCAACTCCCATCTTTATCTCTGTGCTCCCAAGGTTCTGCCCTGACCTTCGCACTTCCTCCTCTGACGTCTCCCTGAGACATCTCATCCATGCCTCCCTTGTGCTCACTGCTCACAAACCTCCATTTTCAGCCCAGATTTCCCTGTTGTGGGAGACTGCTGGGCGAGCCCACTTCACCCTCTGGCCACTGCTCAGTCCCCTTCCTCTTCCCTCCTCCAGGCTTCCCCAGAGAGTGTTCAGTGGGAGCCGCACTCACTGTTCAGCCACTGCACTCTGGCTCCGAAGTCCCTGCTCCTTTGAAACTGTGCTCAGCACAGCCCTCAAGGGCCCCCTAACTGGTACCTCCAATGGCCGCGTCTCAGCACCTCTCCTAGGACTTCCGTGCCACACTGGTGCCCTGTGCTGGTGATTGTAGGCATGCCCTCCTTGGGTCTCCAGGATCCCGCATCTTCTGACCCTTCTCTACTCTCTCTCCTCCTTTATGAATGCCTCTGACATCCCTCAGTATCCCCCCCGCATTCAGCCCTTGCCTCACTGTCTTCACATCTCACACGTTCCCACTGGGCCTGGAAAATGGGCTGTGAAGCAGTGGTGGGGCCAGGGTACTGAATGGTTCCCTTGCCCACTGAAGACACCCCGAGGGACAGCAGGGATCCTACACCCAGGCACCAGCATTTCAGGGACTCCTCTAGGATGCTGAGAGGCAATAGTAATAAGTAGGTGTAAAAACATTACCATTAATAATAATGGCAAACATGTGCGGGCACTTACTATGGCCAGGCCTTCTTTACACATTATCACACTGACTCTTTCCCAAACCTCTCATTACCCCATGTATTGATAAGGAAAGGAAGGTATACAGACAGGCTGTGAACCCAGGCCATCTGATTTCTTCGCCAGCACTGCTCAGCACTCCCATGGAGGTGGTGCAGCAGATGCCACGAGTCGGAGCCAGATGGTTCTGCAGGATAATGAAGGGGGTGGGGGTAAGACAACTGAGAGACACAGCAGGTCGAAGAGGGAACAGCCTCCACCAGTGCTTCAGGGAAGGTGGGTCCTTCCACCTCATTCTGAATGGAGGCCCTCTCCAGGCCTTGCTGATTTAAAATCCTAACCAGTTCTTGCCCCTGTCTTCCTGTCATCACTGAACAGTTCCGGTGAATTTTCATCTCTTGCCTAGACTGCTGAGATAGCATCCCAACTAGCTTCTGTTCCTGCCTGGACCCCTCTGTCATGTTGGAGCCACAGTCCCTACTATGCACTCATCCACAGCTGAAAACTGGTCCACAGCTCCCTCCTGCCTTCAGAGCAAAGTCCACTCTCCTTCCTATGGCAGAGAAAGCCCTTCCTGATCCAGCTACTGCCTCTCACCCTCTCCCGAAAGCCGTTACATAAAGTTTACATAAAAGGAATGTGTAAGAGACCCAGTAAAGGAGTAAACAGAAGCAGGAGGCACGTAAAAGCAGTGAGAGCAATTTGGGGCGGGTGCTGGCAGGGGATGAGGCAGCAAGAAGGTACGTGAAGAGAGGTAGAGATGGAGAGACAGGGTCTCTCCACGGGGTCCTGGTGAACAGGAGGCAGGGCTGGAGCACCGTTGAGGGGTAAGACAGGTCGGGGGCTCTCCTGGACCCTGGAGGAGCTTACTACTCCTGAACCCCATTCCAGTAAATAGGAGGCCCAGCTGAAAGGTTGTTTCCCAAGAGATTCTCAAGTCTCTCTTATATCCTTGAAATAACTCGCAACCACTCAAGGCCACCTGAATAAAGCCCCAAAGCCTAAAACAATATAGATGGGAACAGAGCCCTGGATGGGGGTGTGAATCTGCTGGGCAATGTGCGGAGTGAGAAGAAGGTTGTCTAGGGTGGAGCCCTAGTTAATGCTGACTCTTAGGGGTAGACTGAAATCCAGGACAAGGAGGAAGAGAATGAGAGAGCGTGGTGAGGGAACAGGAGGGGCACTGAGATGCCGGACTCAGAGTCTGAGCAGGAGAGCATTTCAGAGGAAGCACCGGTCAACACAGAAGGTGCTGCCAAGTGACCAGGAAGGACAAGACTGACACGTGTCCTTTGGACTTGGCGGCCTTGAGTCACTGGTGACCTTGGTGGGAGTCCTCTTAGGTGAAGGGGGAAGCTGGGCTGCGAGGGGCGAAGGGCTGAGTGGGAATAAGAGGGGCAGAGCCTGCCCGGCAACAGCAGTTTTCCTCCTTCCTCTGCATGGAGGAGGAGAGGGCGGGAGCTTTGGGGAGCATAAGACCTGAACAGTTCAGTGGGTTGGAGGCGGCCTGTAAGAGACTGCTGAGCAGAACGAGGGCTGATGAGCTGTGAGTCTGCATGGACAAGAGGTTTCCTCTAACAACCCTCGCCACCCAGAGGCAGGAGTAGAGAAGCTGCTCAAAGCACAAGCTGCAGATGCCCAGGGTCCAGGCAGGGAGCAGCAGAAGGCGAGGGGAAGAAGAAAAGGGTGTTCGGGTTTTCCACAGGGGCTCTTGCTATGAAGGGAGAGGGGCCAGGAGAGACTGGCTGACTGGGAGAATTTCACATACTCATCACCTGGGAAGCAACTCTGGATGCTAAAGAGCTTCAGTGCCCTGCCACGGGGAAGGGTGGAGGAGGCACTGGGGCATCCTGAGACTGAGAGGCAATGTCTGCAGGTTGTTGAGGGGGCGAGGCAGTTCTCTGGGGGGATGGAGGAACTGAAGTAGGGAGGATGGCCCTGAGCTTGCACCCAGATGGGCACGTGACGACCAGGGAGCAGCAAGGAGGAGGCAGGGGCTGGACCAGGACAAGGGGCAGCGGAGGGGGCGGCGGGCAGAGGGGAAGCCCAAAGAGGAGACTGGGAGAGGGACATGCAGGATGCTGCGGTCAGAGACATGGTGGTCCAGGACACCTGGTGGCCCAGCTTAGCTGAGGCTGGGGCAGGGCCTCCCAGGGGTCTCCGAGCAGCCAGACCCGCCATTGGCTCATCCCTTGACCATTCATTTGTGCACACACAGAATCTCTCCTTGGTGCTGGCACTGCCCCCTCCCTCGACCAGCCCAGGGACTACCCCACGCCCAGCCCCGCACCTCTCTGATGGCTGCCATGCGCACGGCCTCATAGTAGTGCAGGGGGGCATTGGGTGTGCTCATGTCGTAGCCGAAGCCTGCAACTGCCACCTCGTCACAGCCGTGTAGTGCCATGGTCACTGCCACACTGCCGAGGGTCGGGATGTTCTGGAAAGCGAGGGAAGGTGGGCAGAGTGAGGCTGAGACCCTCAGCGAAGCTCCCCTGAGCTGAGCTCGGCTCGTGAGAACTGAGCCCTCTGTTCCCACCCTGTCCCCCATCCTTCCTTGCCAAGGCACCTCTGGCCAAGTCCCCTCCTCCCCCTCCCAGGGTCCAGATGTCTCACCCCGCGGCCCATGAGACCGTTGTTGAAAGGCAATCCGATGAGGGTGAAGGCAGCTTCCTGGATGAAATATGGGTTGAGGATGCGAATCTCGGGGGGTTCCTTGGGCACCCGAGTGGCCACAGATTTCCAGAAGCCATCCGAGGCACTCTGTAGACACAGCACAAGTGGGCATGAGCAGGCACACAGCTTATGACCGGCCCGGGGGGGTGGTGGGGACCCAAAATGTGTACAGGCAAGTGAGAAACCAGGTCGGGGGCATGAGGTGTGTACGGGGAGCCTGGGGCTTGGAGAATAAACAGGCTGGAGCGGAAGACTCGGTGTGCGCTGGGGACGCAGGATGTGGGGCAGAGACAAGGAGACCATGTGAGCTGCAGGGAGGGCCCAGGGCTGTGCTGCTCTGGCCGGGGGCCTCTCAGGCCAAAAGGAAGAGCCAGCGGCCCAGCAGTACCCCTCCCCTTTGCCGCTACGGAGGGGCCCAGGAGGAGCCTGCCCTCTCTCTCCTATCTGCTCTGCTGGGCTCGCCTCCTTTCCCTTCTGCTGAATTTCCTCGCTCTCTCAGTCAACTGTTCTAAAGTGAACCTGAAAAATAAAGACAGAACGTGAGCTGGTACGGCACAGCAGAACAACACTCCAACCCCTGTCCTGCCACTGATGCAGTTGGGTCACTTTGGGCAAGTGACAAGCTCTCTGAGCTTCAGTTTCTTTATCCGCCAAATGGGGTGATTCTTCCCTCAGGGGTCGCAGTACTGGACTGGAAAGGTGGCAGCTCTGGACCCTGACACCCTGGGGTCCACTCCAGGGCCACACATTGCTCTCCTTCTTCCTCCCTCCCTTCCTCTAGTTCCCAGCCCTGCCTTGCCGTTCAGTACACAAGCCCTCCCTGGTCTAGTCCCTCGGGTAGATTGCTTCAGCCATTCTTTCGTGATCACCTTCAACTCCCTGCCTTTTGCCACTCTATTGTCCTAGCCCGGGGGAACCACGAACTTGGATCAACCCATTCATCCATCTTTCCCGCCCTTATAACCAGGCTCCCGAATACTGCTAGAGAAGGTCACAAACCAACCCTGCAGCCTGGAGGCATGTCCCCTGGACTATGCAGGGACTATGTCCCTCTGTTGTTGGACACCTCAGCTATTTCTGGTCCCCCTGGATCTGCTCCTCCCGTGTTCCCCAAGCTCTGCTGTCCATCCAATCAGCCAAATCAGAAACCTGGGCATCGATTTTCTACATCCCTCTTCATCTCTCCAGCCTGTTCTGTCCTATTGGTCATCTGGCTCTTTTGACTCTATTTTCTATAGGATCCCACAGATCCATCCTTTCCTCCCATGCCCACTGCTACCACCTAAAGTCCAGGTCTCACCGTCTTTCAAATGGATTATCATAAGGAGGCCATTTAGAGTGTCTGTTTTATTGACCACTAACCCTCCAGAGCCCAGCAGAAGGACTAGGATGTAAACGGTACACAGTAATTGTTGAGTTACATTCATTTCCTCAACAAACATGTAATGAGTGCCCAGAATGGGCCATCTTTGCCTCCCAAACCGCTTTCCACTCTCTGCTAGAATGATCTTTCTATATACAAACTGGATCACATCACCACTGCCCCACTAGAGGTCTGAGTTTTTCAGCCAGTAACCCCGCCTGCTGCTCCAGTTTCCATTTCTGCCCACCTGAAGTCCCCGCCTGCTGATTCACACCTTCACGCTTCCGCTGCTGCTGCTTCTGTCTGTAACGGCCTGCCCACCTCCATCCACCTGATCCACCTCACTTGTTTCTTGAGACTCACGTCTCCTCTCTCCTTATGCCTTTTCTGAACGCCTTCATCTCAAGGTAGAAATGGTCTCTCACCTTTGGGAGGTGAGAAAACATGGAGTTAAGACCTGCTGTGGTTTGGAAGTTTGTTCCCCTCTCCTCATTTGTTTGCCTAACACCTAAGGTGGTGGTTAGGAGGTGGGCCTCTGGGAGGTGATTAGGTCAAGGGTAGAGGCCTCAAGAATCGGTTCAGTGCCCTTACAAAAGCGGTCCAGGAGAGATCTCCTGCTCCTTATGAGGACACCACGATCTATGAACCAGGAACCATCTCTGAATCCGGAAGCCCTGACCAAACACCAAGTCTGCCAGCACCATGATCCTGGACTTCCAGCCTCCTGAACTGTGAGAAACAAATGTCTGTTGTTTATAAGCCGCCCAGTTAGTGGTATTTTGTTATAGCAACACGAACTGACTAAGACAGAAGAATCCTGGGCCTGGATCCAAACTTGGCTCTGGTCCCTCAGCTGCGTGGAGGCCTTGGGCAAGAAACTTACCATTTCTTTATGGATAAACTAGGGATTCTAAGGGTATTTATCTTATGTTGCGTGAATTCAATGAGATAATTCAGGCTGAGTGCCCAGCTCACAGTTGCTGCTCAGCTGCTATCAACACCAACATCAGCCCCAGGGCAGGGGCTCATGATCTGATTCATTTCTGTGGCCCAGCAGTGACCTCAAGTGTGACAGGGGACGAGAACTCCATCCCCGCTCCTCCACCGCCCTCTGTACCTCTTCAGGCTCGTCTCCTGTGGCCTTCAATGGACTGTGTGCTCCAGCCACCCCCTCCCGTGTCCCCTACCTCTGTGGCAACGCCACTGTCTTGGGCAAATTCTATCTGTCCTCCAAGTGTCAGCACAATGGATCAGCCCTGGGGGCAAACTTCTCTGGGTCTCAGCTCTAAACAGATGAGAGAGCAGACCCCAGGCCGTCTTCCTCCTATGTCTGCCTCTGTGTCCAGGAGAAGTATATGTGTGTAAGCGGGTAAAGGTCAGGACAAGACCCAGCAAGAAAGGGGAAGGTGGAGAAGTGGCCAAGTTATTGTGCAAAACTGGGGAGAAGCCCCTCCGTGTGCTGAAGGAATGGCGGGTACCAGCCTGTGCCGAGCCAAGCACAGCCCCCATCCCTTCCCCAGAGCCAGGCAGGCCCCAGCATCGTCCCCCACCCCCACAGCCCCAGGTTCCTGCCCACACCTGCCCACACACACCCAAAGAGGAGGAAGCCCAGGGGCTGCTCAGGAGGGGTGGGGAGGGCAGGGACGGCACAGCTGGGGGCGTGGAGGCTGCAGGCCGGTGTTCGCAGATATTATTTATGTCTCTACAACTTTCACCACTTCACAGGTGTGGGACCCAAGATGAAGCGATGTGCTCAAAGTCACGTAAGTGGCTGGGGCAGGATGCAAACCCGAGTGTTGTGATGCCAGGATAAGTGTTCCTCCTGCCACACCATTCCTTAGCATCACTGCTGCGCCCACTTCAGGAGGAAGGGGGCCTAGAAACAGGATGAACAGGGCCTCTCTTGGACCCACCCTGCTGGGAGCTCTGAGGGGAGTCGGGGTCGCTGTGGTTGGTGTCACGCACTCCATCTCACAGAGGGGACTGAGGCTCAGAGAAGCGCCCGCGGGCACACAGCTGGGGAGAATCTGAGTTGGATTCAGCTCAAGAGCCTGGGTCTTTCCGTGACCCGAGATTCCCTCTTGGAGACATCTCTTGGCTGTTCCCATGTGCTAAAGGGTTCCATATGGAACCAGTGTGTGAAATGGCAGGTAATCAACTTAGGATCTCAAGCCCCCTTTGAGAATCTGCCAAGAGCTCCAGGGTGGAGAGGGAAGGGAGGCTTCTGTGTCTCTTCCCACCTTTACTGTTTTCCAGGAGGAGCAATGACTGCTGGGACCGCTTGGATTCCAGGACACGTGCGTCACATTTGTCATACACGACTCAGACTGCACAACAACTGGAGTTGCCTTTAGTGGCAGGAGATGCAAAGTCACAGGCACACCTGCAGCTCCTTGGGACGTGGCGGGTGGGGGTGGGGGTGGAGGCAGGAACAAGCCCTGTGCTTGGGTCTCAAGTCCCAGAGAGCCCGCATCAGGGCGCTGGGACCCGGCACCGCTGTTTTATTTTCCCCACCTGTCACTGTCCTGGTGCAGCACCTCCTCAGGAATGCCAGGAAAAGGAGAAACAGCCAAGACCAGGATCTGGCTGGGGCATCGCCACCGTGTCCCCCCGGCAGACACATACCAAGTAAACACAACTACAGCCCATTTCCTCAAATAAAAGCTGCGGCTTCCCTCCTCAGAAGTCATACACAGGCACACACGCAACACGCCGCACACCACTGCCGAAGGGCACGGGGTCCCTGAAGGCGAGGGGGTTTGATGACCTGAGACTGAGAATCTCTGCGTGGGGTGGGAAGAGAGGAAAGCCCTGTAGACACCAAGACTGAAGGGGTCGGTGGAGCAGAGGAGCCTGCCGAGACTGAGAACCAAGGGTAAGAGAGACGAGGAGGTGGGGAGAGTGTGATGCCCTGGGGGACCTCGGGCCCTGGAGTTGGGAAAACCCACGTCCACACCCAGACTCCACATGTGTGCAACCGGGGTGTGTCCTGGGATCTCTGCAGGTCTCCAGGTCCTCGTGCATAATGGGGATGTCAAGAGCACGTCTTTGACAGTCATGAAGATGAAGTGAGGTGCTGTGCGTTTTACAGCGTCTGGCACCACGTCTGGCGCGTGACAAGCACTCAGTAAATCTTGTCTGTTATGGTTCTGAATGAGTGTCACAGAAGCCGAGAGTGAGGCAGAGGGTGTGGCTGGCAATGCTAGAGGCCACAGACGGGCCAGTTCATGGACTCATATCAAGTGGGGACCAGCTTCACCCCTGGGTTCCTTGCAGGAGGGCACTGGGTGCTGGAGGCCTTCCTCCCGCTGGGTAACCCTGCCAGGCCTGCCCCCAGCACACAGCCCTGTTCAGAAGGCCTGTCCAAACACCCCAAGGCTTCTCACATCTCATTTCCCCGACCCACAGGACACAACACAGAGGCCTATAAAGCTGGCCTATGATGCTGGCCTGGAATGGTCAAAGCTCTCTTGCAAGGCCACCTGTGAGCCGAATGCTGGGTTGAATCCCTCTTCCAGGAATGTCCCTGCCTTACTCAAAGTCTGGACCCGGCTCATGTGTGTGGAGCCGCCGTTCTCCTGTTGATGCAACTTGCTCTGCTCTTGCCAGAGCAGCCAGGAGCACCGGAGGAGAGCATCTGGGAAGAAGTTCTGGTCCAGCCGGGCTCTGCCGTGTTTGCCGGCGCCCCTGCATGCTGCTTCTCCTACAGCCTCTTCCTTCTTCCTGCTCCTCCGTCGGGAGGCAAGCAGTCTGCCTGCCAAGATGAGAGGTCTTGGATGGAGGGCCTGACCACAGGCTGGCTTTCTGCAGCTAGGAGCAGGGCAGGTGTGCTCACTCCCGCCTCGGGCGGCCACCCCCTGAGGACAGGTCACCAGCTCACTGGGGTCACTCCCAGGAGCCACGAGGCCTCCCTGCCTCCATCATGCCTGCCTTCAGTTCCACACAAATCTGCTCTTGACCCTCTCAAGGCTAAAATCTTCAGAGGGTTTCCACTGCCCCACTGAGGCAGCTTGTCAGGATAATTCAGAGCACAGGTCTAGTCTTTTTTTTCCTTACTTAAAAGGAGTTTATAACCCAGGACTATCTACAAATATCTCAATATACAGTATGATTATTATGATATGCACACTTAGTCTCTCAGTCGTGACCAACTCTTTGAGACCCTTTGGACTGTAGCCTACCACGCTCCTCTGTCCACGGAATTCTCCAGGCAAGAATACAGGAGTGGGTTGCCACTTCCTCTTCCAAGGGCTGACCCAAGGATCAGACTCGTGTCTCCCACAGCTCCTGCACTGCGGGCGGATTGTTTACCACTGAACCACTGGGGCTTCCATCCACTATGATGCGAGAACGATCCCAAAAGAGGTTGAAAACATTTGCCATACTTATTTATATACACACACACACACACACACACACACACACACACACATACATCTAGTCAAGGCTATGGTTTTTCCAGTGGTCATGTATGGATGTGACAGTTGGACTGTGAAGAAAGCTGAGCGCCGAAGAATTGATGCTTTTGAACTGTGGTGCTGGAGAAGACTCTTGAGAGTCCCTTGGACTGCAAGGAGATCCAACCAGTCCATTCTAAAGGAAATCAGTCCTGGGTGTTCATTGGAAGGAATGATGCTAAAGCTGAAACTCCGGTACTTTGGCCACCTCATGCGAAGAGCTGACTCATTTGAAAAGACCCTGATGCTGGGAGGGATTGGGGGCAGGAGGAGAAGGGGACGACAGAGGATGAGATGGCTGGATGGCATCACCGACTCGATGGACATGAGTCTGGGTGAACTCTGGGAGTTGGTGATGGACAGGGAGGCCTGGCGTGCTGCGATTCATGGGGTCGCAAAGAGTTGGACACGACTGAGCAAATGAACTGAACTGAACTGATACATACAAGACACATGTCCCAGATACTCACACGTATACAACTGAAGATGGGGGAGAGCAGGAATACTATAGAAACTACAAGTAAAGTGAAGTAGAGCTTGAAAGAGGGCTATTCACAGGCGGACAAACTCCTTCAGAACTAACAATTAACCTGGACCAGCCAATCAACAAATGCAGAAGTCTCTGTTATGTATAAACCATTTAAACCATTTAATTTTTTGTACAAATATAATATTTCAGGTGACAACCCTCAAAATATTGATTACCATCCTACAAAAGAGACCTTTAAGAACATCTGGTCTGGTCCCCTCCTATAGAAACCAAGGCCCTGAGAGGTTTGTTTTCTGACCCAATCCATTTCCCCTGAGGGTTCCAGCCACCACCATTCCTCCCCAACAACTCAGATTTGAATCCTCACTCGCCCTTGACCTCTCACTCTCCCCAACCAAGCAGCACCGGGTCTGTGGCTCCTGCACAGATCCACCCACAACTGCCTCCTTCCTTCCCTTGTCAGTCCACTCTGCCTGCGAAATGCCCTAATAATTCGGTAGGTCTGTTTTTGAATCCTAACCACTAACACTGTATTCCCTCGGAAAGTTCTTTACCCCTTCAAATTCTCATTACCATCATCTCCAAAATATGGGAAATAGGACTCAGTCCTTCTTCATCATGTTTCTGTGACTTGACAATGAAAAGCCACACACATAATACGCTTGGCACAAAGGCAGCTTGTTAGTTTCTGCTATTAATAGTCCACAGGATGAAGTCCCAGCTCCTTGATGTGACTTTGGCTAACAAGACCTTTCACCGTCTGGTCCCCTCTCCACCCAGGTCACCTCCAGCCACTGCCACCACATCCATGAAGGCTTATCCCTAAGATTTGTGAGACCAGGGACAAAATTACCAATGGATGTCCACACACCACATCTAAATTTTAGATTCTAAATATGTTACTAGTCAAGGTACCAAGCTGTTAAATAAAATGTATTCTACCCTCCCTTGAAAAACAACCTAGAAGGCCAGGTCTGAGTTGAGAATTCTGACTCCTGGAGACTGGTGCTGGCCTGGTGTGCAGGGGGAGCCTGACCCCACCTGCTCTCCCCTTCCCTTCTCACCCAGTCCCATCTCACACCATGGGAAGTACTGTGCACACATGTGTGGACTGCCCAGTCTGCACACCCAAGTTCTACTCACAGCCTCTGCAAACATCGTCCTTGGACTTAGGAGTCTGTACAGGGAGATGTGTTCTACCCTCAAAAGCACAGAAGTGGACTTGGCACTGCTATGGTAAGAAATTCTGGGGTCTCCAGTACCAGGGAGGATGGGCCTGGGAGCAGCTCTGTAAGGCAAGGCCTGACCTTCTCAGAAGGTGATGCCACCTGCAGCGAGCACAGTGTGCCAGGGGTCCCGTGGCGCCTTACAGCTGTGCAACCGGAGCCACACCGGGAAGCTTTCACTATCCCCATTGTGCAGAAGAGGAAAATGAAACTCAGAGGAGTAGGCGGAGGCAGAGGAAGAGGCTGGCTTTTGTTCCTTGTGTGGAATCCAGTGCTGTTCCAGTGACCCCCACACCAAAGGAGTGGGGGCAGGAGCAGCTGTGCGGGCTGGTCTAGGTGCCCGCAGCCTCTGCAGGGTCTTGGGCTACTCCTTTATCTGCCATCTGCTACTTGAACCGTACTTTTCACAATAAACTCCTTAGGTTATATTTGGGTTTGGCCATTATCAATAACACTATAATAAAAACCTTTGTAGGCAGATTTTTCCTTCCCTTGGGTGATGGCTCCTGGTGCCAAGTGTCACTTCCTTTCCAAAAAGCTTGTCCCCATTTGCACTCTGACTAGTCGCCTTTGAGAGCACCTGTCATTGCACTCTTGCCAGAATTATGTATTATAATTCAAACACATTCTCTGAAGATGTGATAGGTGATAAGTGGCATCCTGTTGCTTTTACATGAATTTTCTGCCAGGAAGGTTAAACAGATTGCTGCTGTTCACTAGTTATATCTCCTTCCGTGTGATCAGTTGAGTCTCCTGCCCCTTAACTGCTGGGGTCCTAATGGTTTCTTGTCTACTTTCATGATAATAACCATTTGTCATATTTCCTAAATAAACTTTTCAAAGTTTTGTGGTATCCAGTGCTCTTTGGCTGTTGTTTACATTTAAATACTCGTGTATTATCAAATATGATTTTTCCTAGCACTTCTGTCCTTCGAAAATTCTCTTCCCGCTAGAGATGTGATTTCTATTTTACTTTCTTCAAAATTTCCTTTGGTTGTATTTTTATATTTTACTTTTTAGTCCATTTGGAATTTATTTTGATGCATGCTATGAGGACAGGGTCAGAAACCTTTTTGAAGGCTATATTTGGAAAAAGCAATGAACAAAAAGAGGAGCCGGCTTGGGGCTGGCTGTATGATGCCGACAGACAACTGGACGGGGCAGAGGCGAAGGGCTGTTTAGTTTTCTTTCTTCCTTTTTTTTTTTTTATCAAGGAGAATGATCTTGGAACTGCAGAAAGAAGATCAAACATGGCTAAGAGGAGAGAGATTCCCAGAAGAGGCGAGAGGAGAACGCAACGGTCTGAATCTAAAAGAATGTTCTTTGGGGCCATGAGGAGGGAGGCAGCCCCACCAAGTCAGAAGACCTGGGTTGGAATCCTGCCTCTGCCACACGTTCCTGCCTCCCTCTGGGTTTCAGTTTCCACATTGATTTATTTGTTTAGTGCATGCCAGCTCCGTCTCAAACATCTCTGGAGGTGATGGGCCTAGAGATAAATAGGACACTCCTTGCTCCCCAGGAGCTTAAACAAGCCGACAGGTAAGAAAGCCCTTACGTATAATAGGGTGTTGTGGGGGCTCAGAAGAGGAGCGTCTAATATCGCCTCGGGAAGATGTGGAGGTGTGAAACTGGGCATACACTTTGGTATGGCCAAAGGAATGTGCAGTCCAGGAAGAAGTGGCCGGGACAAGGAAGGGGTTGGAAGGCCCAAATCATGGAGGGTTATGCTGTGGGTTAATTTGGGGGGCCACACCGCATGGCATGCAGGATCTTAGTTCCCCAGCCAGGGACTGAACCCTCATCCCCTGCAGTGGAAGCGTGGAGTCTTAACCACCAGACTGCCAGGGAAGTTCCTGGGGCTTTCATTTTTGAGGTGAGAAAATGAAAAAAAAAAAGGCTGAACAAATTTATAAATGTGAGAGGAAGATCCATTAGAGAGGTAAGAAAAGAAAATCAACAAAAAAGAACAGTTCTTGAGAAGGTAGGGGGAGATGCATCCAGAGACGGCAGTCAGAGCTGGGTCTGTGTTCACCTCTACCTCTTAACTAGATGTGTGATCTTAGCAAGTAACTCATCCTCGCTATGCCTCAGTTTCCTAAACCCCGAGATGGGGGTCATAATAGCACCCATTTAACAGGGTCACAGTGAGAACTGAATGAAGGAATTCAAAGAAAGTTAGCAAATGGAAGAGCTTAGTGATGGCCATGATGAGGATGATGGAAGGAGGAGGAGGAGGGAGACAACAATAACAACGTTTGTGAGATGAGTAACCGAGAGGATGTCAACCGTCACGGATGACAGTGACGAGGAGCAGAGCAGGTGATGACGGGAGCCCCAACCCCTGAGCACCTTTTCTGGGGGTGAAGGAGCAAGGGGCAGGATGCGGGGTGGGGCAAGTGCAGGGAACCTTCCTGGTATAATAGGGGATAACAGATCTGTGAGAAAGAGCTGTGTCCACTGGAGATGGCTTCAGAGGAAATGGCTCCCAGGAGAGCTTGTCTAGAGGTCTGGAAAGGAGACCGCGGGGGTGAGGACCACCGAGCTGGCTCAGCAGAGGACTCGCTGAGCAGTAGGAGGCCACGGTGTCTACCTGCCTCACCACGCTTTTCAGGTGCCCTGCACTGAGTCTCCCCAGAGGCAAGGTGGTGTCCACACTGAGCTGCTGCTAGGCAGGGCCTGGCCAGAGGCTCTGTGCTCCTCAGGCCTGGAATAGGGCACCGGTGCAGGTGCAGATGGTTTGGGTTTGGGTGCCTGATCCAACAAGGCCTCACACATGCGGGGACCTGGGGGCCGTTTGCCTTGTGGATTCCTGGGTTGCCAGCCCACCCTGCGGCCTTTCACCAGGAGCCCCATGTCTCTCCCTCTTCTAGGCCTGGCCTCTGACCCCTGCTTTTAGATCATTTCCTAGGTTAGGCCCTACAATCTAGACAAAGATTCCACTCCCTAGTGCAACTGGGCTCCTCCAGTAGTACCACCACCAGTTATGATAAATATCCATAATCGCCGCAGACAGAACATAATTGTCACACACCGTGCCAGGTGCTTCTGTATTTCATCTTATTTAACTTTTAAGCCCACCCTGAAGGATGGATAGTACTACTCTTGTTTTATAGATGAGAGGAGTCTCAGGGGCTTAGGTGATTTGCCTAAGGGAACCCAGCTCACAAGTGACAGGGTCTCAATTTAAACCCAAGTCTGTATGACTTCAAGGCCTAAGCTGCTTTCTCCTCTTCAACCACATTGTCTCTCAAATTCAGGGTCCAGTCCCCCTGTGCATGAATGTGGGGCCCTGGCTGGCCTCTCCGATCCCTCCTATCTCCCCCAAGGACTAAACAATAGCTGGAAGGTCAGGCCTGTGTTAAGGCTGTCCAGGGGCTAACCCCTAGCCAGTGTCCTCTCCTCTCCCCACTGCTGGGTGGGAACCACACCCACCAACTCAGCCCAGGTCTCAGGGCCTCTTGAATGGATGACCAGTCAGAGCTGCTCAGCAGTGAGGCCAGCTTTCTGGGTTGCCCAAGAACGAACGAAGAGGAGGAGGCCGCCAAGGGGACTGGGAAGCAGCTCCCGGGGCCTTGGGAGTGCTGGGTGACCAGTATCCTGGGGCGTGGTGGGGAGGCTGGCAGAGGCAGGGGACATAGCGTGGGATGCTCACATGTCCCGTCCAGTCCAGGTCCCAGAGCTCCATCCTCAGGACAATGGACAGGGCATCTCCAGCCTTCATCAAACACCAGGAGGAGGAAGCTCAGGGCACAGCACCCGCCACAGTGCTAGGACTCTAGTTTGGGGACAGTCTGTCCCATTAGACTGAGCGACTTTGCATTTCTAGCTCAGTGACAGCACCAAGAACGCCTGACCAATGAGTGACTGCGTGGAGGGGTGGAGCCAGATGTGCCTCCAGAATTCCACGAGAGCTGCTGGCTGCCCCGCTCCGTGGACCTACATACACCTGTGCCTCTGTGTCCCCAGTTCCTCCCTCCCTCCTGACCTCAGCTTCCCCACTCAGCAGCCCACGGGGGCGCCTCTGAGCTGCACTCAGCACACACGACCTGCTGGGAGCTCCTCTACCTGCTTGATGGCTTGGTCTCCCGAGATCTGAGAGATAAAGGGCCTCAAAAGGTAACTTGTTTGGAGTTATTTGTGCTGCTGCTGCTAAGTCACTTCAGTCGTGTCCAACTCTGTGAGACCCCATAGATGGCAGCCCACCAGGCTCCCCCATCCCTGGGATTCCCCAGTTAAGAAGACTGGAGTGGGTTGCCATTTCCTTCTCCAATGCAGGAAAGTGAAAAGTGAAAGTGAAGTTGCTCAGTTGTGAGCCCATGGACTGCAGCCCACCAGGCTCCTCCATCCATGGGATTTTCCAGGCAAGAGTACTGGAGTGGGGTGCCATTGCCTTCTCCGTACCTGTGCTACCACCCAGTGAATCAGGAAATCAAGTAGCCACAAAGAGGCGTGCTCCTGTGTGGATGGAGAAAGCATGTCTAGCTCTAGCACAGGCTAGGTTTTGGGTTGTACAGTCTTCCTTTCTTACGTCTTTCCCACTCTCATACCCCATCAGGACTCCTGGGAATTAGGAGGTTACAAAGGCACTGAGCCACAGCTGAAGCCTAAGACCTGTTCCAGCCTTGCCCAGCCAGGCCTTGGCTCTGGAACGCAGAGCTGCCTCCTGCCAGAATTCTGCATGTGAGGTGCCAGACAGGTGTAGCGAGCACTCCAGTAGCCCAGGGGCTGCACGGTTAGAAACATCACTGCAGGAGCAGGTCAAATCTGCGGCCAGACACCAGACAGGGCGGGCCTGAGAAGCTGCCTCCCCACATTTACCAGGTCTCAGCTGCCAGAGGAGGGAAGTCCAAGTGCCGCAGGCATAAAGAATCTGACTGCCAGTTCAGGAGACTCAAGAGATGGGGGTTCAATCCCTGGGTCGGGAAGACCCTGGAGCAGGAAATGGCAACCCACTCTAGCATTCTTGCCTAGAAAATTCCATGGGCAGAGGGGCCCGGTGGGCTACAGTGCATAGAGTCGCAAAGAGTCAGACATGACTGAGCACCATCCAGACACACAACTACCAGAAGAGTCTGAAACAGTGCATGGGAGAGGTCCTGCGAAGGCATGAGCCCTGGGCCTGGGGTGGAGGAGGCGCCAAAGAAGCTTCCAGGGTAGCCAGCAGGGCCTGGGCGGGCCCACTCTGCGTGCTGGGAGAGGAGAGGCCTTGGGTATCACTGGCTTTCCTCTGGCCACTCACTCTAAAGGCCCCATCTATCTCTGACTTTGGCGCCAGGAGCCTCATGAAATTCAGAGGACTCTCCCAGCTCCCCTCTCCCCTTTCCACTCACATCCCCCAACTCTGGGACGGAGTCCTCAGCAAGGACCACAGGGCTGGTCCTGAAGCCCTGGGCAAGGCCAGGACAGGACACAGACATCAGCGCAGTGAGCATGTGCTTGAGCACAGCCCACAGCTCTTCACCCCAGCTGCTCCAGTTAGGTCCCCGCACAGGCCTGCCACCAAGGTCAGGCCGGGCAGGGAGCTCCTGAGTCTTTGGGGAACAGTGAGGCCTTGCTGTCTGCTTCCCGAGTGGCCTGAGTGTACTGAGCCTTCCAAGTCTAGTTGGCTTCCTTTCTTTTCTTCTCTCTTTCCTTACCCCTTCTGGTGACTTGTAAGAGTCCTGAATTAATTGAATCTGGGAGGATCATGTGACAACACCCACCTGGCTGGACCGGCCCACCTGGGCCTGGCTTCCTGATTTGGGCTGCCTGTCCTATCCCAGTCTGCCCAGCAAGAAGCAGGATTTAGTGTCTGAGCCAAGACCAGGTCATCTGTGGTGGCTGGGCCCGGAGGGGTAAGACAAGCAAAGGGGATCAGGGCCCTGCCCTCCAGAAGCAGGTGAGCAGATGGGCAGAAGGCAGGGTGAGAAAGCAGCCCTCAGGCTTTCTGGGGTTCACCAGGGCAGACCCAATTTCCTCCCATTTCTCCCTTAGAAGTGCCTACCTATGATTCTAATTCTCTTGCCTTCAAGGTAAAGAGAAGGGCTCTGAGAACTAGGGTCTTGAAAACAGCAGGCTGCTTGCTCAGCCCCGACACTCTGCCTGCTATGCGTGGGCAGTGGGCCTGCTTGCCGCTCAGACTGGCTGAAGCCAAGCCCCTTTTTCCCCTCTGGGGAGCCAGACCTGCCCCAGAGGACTGGGCTGCCACATTCAGCCTGGCTCTAGATGGGCTTCCCTTCCCCTCTGTCCCACCTACCTGAATTTCTGGACCTGACTTCTGTCTTCGCTCTCCTTGCTACCTACTTGACTCTGCCTGCCCTTGGCCTTGCTTGGGAAAAGGCTGTGGAGTTAAACCAAATTGCACTGAGACCTCCATAGGCAGGAGAAACTGTTCCAGCCATCCCCCCCAGCTCTCCTCTGAACCTCCAGAAAGAACAGCTAGCTTCTTATTGTGGGCAGAGGGCTTCTGTCATCATTCTCCTATGCTAAGAGGCTTGGGTATTGGAAGATGAATGGCCTGAACTCTGCAGTGCCCTTCTCCTGGGTTGGCTGGTGACAGCTGGTTGAGGGAGAGGTGGAAATGAGCCTGGACAAGTTGGCCCAGAGCTGAGAGACAGAGGGCTCAGGAGGGGACTCAGTGGGTGGTCCACAGAGGAGCAGTCTGACCCTACTTGGCCATAGAAGCTCTCTAAAGAAAGGGGCCCAGATCCTTGTCTGCCAAGAACAGTGAGTACAGAACCTGACCATTCCCAGAGTGGAGACAGACTCAGTGGCAGGTCGGGACCCAGCCACAAGTCAGTGGTAAAAGTACAACATGGAGAGAGGCCAGGATTTAGAGTTTGGGAACTGGCACCCTCGAGGTGAGGGGTCTGCTGTCCCTGTGCAACGATCACAGGGTCACCTGGCTGGGAACAGGGGGAGCCCCACATGACCAGAGTCAGAGAGACCTCACAGAGTGGGGGAGGAACTGGGGGGGAGGGAGGTGGGACAAGTACAAAGCTAAGGCAGGGAGTTGTGGAGATCAGCAGTAAGGCTGGGGCTAGCCAGGTGAGAGCTCTCAGTGAACGCCAGGGGAGGGCCCACAGGGGCTGCTGAGGCGGCGCCTGGGGTCTGGCTTAGAGAAGGCCGAGGAAGAACCAGAGCCTGAGTCTCTGCAGGCAGGCAGCAGACGGCAGGCACGTCAGCTCCAGGAGTCTGGGCTGCGACCCTGGCATCTCCTGGCCTCTCTGCCCCTTGACTGCATCTGGTCCTTACCGCTTCTCCTGAAAGGTTCCTATTGTTCTTTGCCCGGGTCAGGGGAAGGGGCTGACGTGGAAGCTGGGCAGGGCCAGAGCTAGAAGGGGAGGAGCCTGGGCGCAGGGAGCTCACCACTCTCTCCTTGTAGACGATGTATTTCAACCACTTGAAGTCCTGCCACTTGAAGCCAGCGAGGACAAAGAGGGAATCGCGTTCGTACTGCTCAGGCCGCTGCATGGCGCCCTCGGGGTAGGTGATGCGTAGTGTGGTTTTGCTGCCCACGTCCTTCTCAAAGCCTTTCACTGGTGCTGAGTTCAGTCTATAGAGAGCAGGCCCAGTCAGACAGAGCCTGTCCTGGGCTCACTGCATGCGCTCTGCAGGCCTGTGTTTGGGGAGACACCATGACCCCAGAAGACCCCAGGGGCAGAGGATGGGGAGCCCAGGCCACGTGGAGCCTCCTAGCTTTCTGTCCCAAAGCCCTCCAACCTGGGTTATCCTTGAGGCTTCTACTGACCTCCAGTCCAATGGCCCAGATAGACAGTCTTTAATAGGCTCAGGGATCAGGGGGTTGGGCCAGGACACGAAGGTAACTGAGGCACTGCTTTGAGGAGCTCACCTGACCACAATGTCATAGTCATCAATTCGCGACCCCAGAGACTTGTTGGCCAGGACACCTCCGTTGCCCACGATGATGCAGCGACGGCAGCTGAGGCTGAGGGGACAGAGGTGGAGACCTCTGGAGAGCTGGCCACCAGGTCTCCTCTCCCCCTGCTGCTTTGGCCCCTGACCCCATGCCCTTGGCCAGACACAGGCTGGGATGGACGAGGAAGAACAGTGAGCCTCTAGCAGCAATTTTGAGAGGCTGGAATCACACTGCGGAGAGCCGGGCAACTTGGGCTCTCAGATCTCCCTGACTCTTCTCCAGGGAAACGTGGGCGTGAAAGGTGCTTGGGCACTGACTCTGGCGTGGTGAGGAAGGAGGCTCTGGTAAGATGGCATTCCGGGTTAAAGACTCCCCAAGGGTTAGTGAGTTTGGGGGCAGCATTCCAGGGAGAGGGAAAAGTGGGCTGAGCTTGAGGGGTATGCTAGGGAAGCAAGGACAGAGGAATGAGCCTGGGGGCGCCAGGACTTAAGGCTGTACTCCTTTCTAACTCAGAAGCCCCCTTGCACCCAGCAGCCACCTGAGAGCCCTACTCATGTTGCTTCTCCCACCTCTGACCCTGGGGCTTCATCCATCCAGGGTCTATTGGCTTCTGAGCTGTCACTACCTCTTGGATTTAAGCCCTCTCAGCCGCCCCACCACCCAGCCCCTCAGTCCCACTGCTAAGTTGATCCCACCCAGTACATTCCATTCTGACTCTCAGACCTCTGCTGCCTGAGGACTGACATGTCTTGCCAAGTGCTTATAGCTCAACGGGGTGGCTAGCTCAGTGCAGTGGCCCTGCTTACCTGCTTATCCGCCCCAGTGTGTGTGTGGATGTGTGGGTGTGCTGCAGAATCTGCCCAGGACAAGGGAAAGGCCAGCTGGGCCTCGGTACTTCTGCAAGTGCCAGGCAGCTGAGGGGCAGGAAGCTGGGGAATGGCTTACCTGTCCAAGGCGGGGGTCAGGCGGTATTCTTTGGTGACAGACAAGATGGCTTTGATCAGATTGTCTGTGGAAGGGGAGGGAGGCAACTGTTAGAGGTCACTTAAGGGCTCCCAGGAGATGTTTCCTGATGAGCTGAAGGTACGTGGTCCTGGGGCTAAGACGTGGGAGGGAGCTCCGCACACAAGGCTGGGACACTGGCCTAACTTTCCCCTTGAGAAAGGAGATGCAGGCGGGAGAACAGGCGTGTGCACATGCCTCTGTCTGAAGCCTGACGGCACCCGCATGCAGTTCCTTCCTCAGGCTTCCCTGGCCCTTCCTTGGCAGTCTCAGCTGGCTTTTGGAAACTCTGCAGTCAGGCCCCAGAGACATGCACCCTCAGGTGTGGACCTGGCCTGGGAGCTGGGGCATCAGTCTCCCCAAGAATGGGAGTGCCGGTTAAAGACAGAGACCACACGATGACTCTGTGTCCCCACCAAGCAGACACCAGGAAGCAAAGGAGGGGACACCAATGGTGCAGAGCTCAATTGGTCCCAGCCAGGTCCCAGCTCAGGCCACTTGGCCTCATTTTCTGAGACCACCTTCCCCTCACTTCCTCCCTCTAACACTGCCAATCCCTAATCCTGTTCTTGCCAGGCTGTCTCTACCACCTTACATCTTCAAGCCCTGTGACCTGGCATCTGCCCACCTGCTCTCCACTCAGGCTACCCACAGCAAGGGCTCTGTGACATCTCTGCTCTCAGATCATATGACCATATTCAGGCCTCCTTCTTCTTGGCCTCTCTCTGGCTCTGGCAATGATGACTGCTCTCCTTTCAAACTTTGGTATAACAAGAGCATTATAGTATATCAGATGATGCTATCAGCCTTGGACTCAAATCCTGGCTCTGTTGCTTATGAGTTCTTTGACCTTAGATAAATCACTTAGCTGTCTTTGGGCTCTAGTTTCCTCATCTTTCAAATGAAGATGGTAACTCCTGCAGTGCAGAATTATTAGGAAGATAAAAAGATAACGTACATAAAGACCTAAAGATAAGTAAGCTGGTACAACCACAGTGGGAAACATCTTGCAACTCTACCCCTAGGTAGACAGCATCAGAAAAGTCACACATTTGTTTAAGGAAACATGTACAAGAACATTCATTGCAGAACTGTTTGTAATAGCAAAATGTTGGAGGCAACCTAGAAGTTCACCAAAGGAAAATAGATTAAATGTGGTATATGGAATGCTATACATAGTTACAAAATCAACGACCTAGAGTAACTTGTACCAATACAGATAAATCTGAAGAGTATAAGCAAAAAAATCCATTTGAAAGACACATACACATATGCAATTCTGTTGATAAAGTTCAAAAACATGCAAAAACCATGCCATATTTTTAATGGATATATAAATTGGCTGTAGAAATATATAAACAGGCATGGAGCCATAACACCAAAACCAAGATACTGGTCTCCTGGGGAAGGCGGGGGATGGAGTAGGAAAGGCTACATGGAACTTGAGCTGTATCTCATGTGTTATTTCTGAACTGAGTAGAGAGTATGTGGGTGCTCATTATATCAGTCTTCATGCTTTCT
Source organism: Bos mutus (assembly GCF_027580195.1). Taxonomy (NCBI): domain Eukaryota; kingdom Metazoa; phylum Chordata; class Mammalia; order Artiodactyla; family Bovidae; genus Bos; species Bos mutus. Next base: position 103,987,573 of record NC_091619.1, on the reverse strand, counting down.
TATAAGCCTGAAATACTTCATGTAAAGAAAGGATGCCTCCAAAATTAAATACAACAATCTTTTAATTTTTTTTCCTTTTTAAAAAAAATTTTATTAATTTTTAATTGGAGGATAATTGCTTCACAATATTGTGTTGGTTTCTGCCATGCGTCACCATGAATCAGCCAGAGGCGTACGTAGGTCCATTTCCTGCTGAACCCCCCTCCTCCCTCCCACTTCATCCCACCATTCTAGGTTGTCACAGAGCATCAGACTGAGCTCCCTGCTGACACACAGCAAATTCCCACTGACTATTTTACATATGGCGATGCATACGTTTCCACGCTACTCTCTCAATTTGTCCTACCCTCTAACCTTATAATTTCTTTAAAAGATGGAGTGGAAAAGCCTGTCAGATGCAGCTAAGAGGTCAAGTTAAGGACTGAAAGTATCCTTGGGCTCTCATAGGGGGCACTGAGCATCACTGAAGTGGTGGTGGTGGAGGGGGACATTCTTCAGGAGTAAATGGTGAGGAAGAGGAGACAACTGGCATGGGCAATCTTTCCAGGAGTTGAATGAGAGAGGGTCAGGGTGACATTCCTTTAAGGGACGTTCTACACCAAGTGACTTCAGACACACTTTACAGTGGGCTTTGGGGAAGGTCACAGATGCCCTCCTTTTCCTACCTGTAAGGAAAAGCATACTGCTGCTAACTGACCAAGGCCAAGGCTATGCACGGGGTTTTTGTTTTCTAGGAGGGGAAGCTTAGCAGAATGGTCATAAACTATGGGGTGATTTTCTCGCTGGATGATGGGCTCTGTATTGGCCTTTCCTGCCCTTCATCGCTTAGTAGGATCAGAATCTCGAGTGAGGGTTTACGAGAAAAGTTAGGTTGCTTGGCTCCCTGCACCCATGAAAAAGGAGTTCATGGGGTTGAACCCAACCTTGGAGGTTTTGAAGGTCAAGGCTCCAGTTCAAGACTATCCTTTTGCTGGCCACTGTCTTCTTTTTAGGGAGGGGCGGGTTGGCTGAGTAGAAGGTTTGGGCATTCTGGAGTCTGCTAGCTAAATGATATCACCCTTTAACAGTCATCTCATTTAATTCTGACCACAACCTGATATGGCAGTCTTATTCTCTCCATGTAACTGATGAAAAAACATGTGAGCAACTTGTCCATGGTCACAGCTAGTAGAGAGGCAGAACTGGGATCTGATCCTTCTATGTACGATGTAAAGCCAAAAATCCACCATGCCCTGAATTAGGGGCAGAAAATCTGTCACGGAAACAGAACTGTTAAACTCTCAGTGACGCGAAAGTCTTTTGTCAGGAGCTGCACGGTGAGGTTCCTGAGGCAATGGAAGGGGACAGTTCTGAGTATCGGAGGGAAAGGTTAGCCTTGGACAGGATAAGGAAGGACTGGAGGGGAGGCCACATAAGGTGAAGAACATCAGGAGGGGTAGACGGAGGGGTCTGGGGGCAGTCATGGGGCACGGCCTCTATTTCCCCTGGGATGTCCCCCCTCATACCTAGTCCTCTCGTGCCGATGTCTCAGGCATCCCCTGGGATGTCCCCCCCTCATACCTAGTCCTCTCGTGCAGATGTCTCAGGCCTCTATTTCCCCTGGGATGTCCCCCCTCATACCTAGTCCTCTCGTGCCGATGTCTCAGGCATCCCCTGGGATGTCCCCCCCTCATACCTAGTCCTCTCGTGCAGATGTCTCAGGCCTCTATTTCCCCTGGGATGTCCCCCCTCATACCTAGTCCTCTCGTGCGGATGTCTCAGGCATCCCCTGGGATGTCCCCCCCTCATACCTAGTCCTCTCGTGCGGATGTCTCAGGCCTCTATTTCCCCTGGGATGTCCCCCCTCATACCTAGTCCTCTCGTGCGGATGTCTCAGGCACCCCTTTTGGGTGGTCTCACGGCACTGTGTTCTCTCATCAGAGGCCTTACTGTCCCGCCCCCCAAGTACCAGTGTCTGCGTCAGACTGGAGCTCTGTGAGGGGAAGGACACATCTGTCTACTCCACTACTGTGTACCTAGCCCCAGCAAAGCTCTGAGCAAACAGTCCACTAAAAAAGCAGGAGACGAGCAAGGACAGGAAGAAGGGAGGGGAGGTAGGGCATTGTGGGGGGGGGGGCGTCCCCAGCAGGGAGACTGCTGAGGGTACAGCCCTGCCCTGAGGCCCAGGGAGGTAACCTGGGAGACAAGATGTTAATATAGAGTGGGGCAGGGTCTCCAACATACCTTGACCTTTGATCCCAAAAGGCGGCACAAATTCCCGGATCCTAGCCCACTTGCGGAAGGAGTCATCCAGGAACATAGGTGCTGGCTTCGAGAACCTGGAATACAACAGGGCTGTTGAGGGTCCCAGAGTGCACTAGCTGCAGTGCTGGCTGGCATCCGTCTTGACTGTGAATCTGCTGGAAGCCAGCCTCTATGTTCCAGCACCCCTGGGCGACCCCAGCCTACTCATTGGGTAGTTTCTACGTGGGGTCTGATAGGCCTTGTTCAGCAGAGCCTGGGTTTGGAGGAGTGGGACTGGCCAGGCCGTATGTGGCCAGCTGCCGGAGTGGAGAGACAGGATGCACTCAGCAGGGATCAATATCCCTGAGCTGGATGCTCTCTGGCAGGTTATCCACGGCCTGCATCCATCCCACAAGCATGGCTGTCCTCGCTGTTCCTGCAAGCTGGGAACTCAGAGATGAGGTGCTGTCCAGTGAGCAGAAAAGTCCCCTCGAATACAGCCAGTGCAGAGAGACAGAATTTGGGAGAGAATTCTGGGAGGTGGACCACCCAGGGTGAGGAGGAAGGAGACTCCACGGTGAGAGGGCAAAGCAGGTGAACAGCCATCAGAGCTAGAGGTTTGACAGAAGGGAGGAATTGCAGTATCCTGCAGCTGAGAGGCAGGAGGGCTGAGGGGAGGCTTCAGAGGAGCAGACGCCTGAGCATTCTGCTGGCAGAGAGGAGGCCAAAGGGAATGCTAAGCTCCCCGGGAGGTGGGGGAGGGACATGGAGCTTACAGGGAGGGCGAATTTTGGTCTGGAGGAAAGATGGGAGGGAAAAGGGGAAGAGGGGGAAGCATGAAGTGATGCTGAGCTTGGGAGAGAAACTTGGGAACATTTTGGGAAGCCAGGGAGTGGGCAGGGCAGGGGGGAGGCTGGGAGGTAGAGATGGCATCAGAGGGGTGCAGAAGGAAGTGAGGGCAGAGTGAGAGGAAAAAGAGAAACCAAGCTTTTCAGAGATGCTTGGACAACATAGCCCCACTAGAACCTAGCACCCTGATTTTGAGACCTTGAAAAGGCAGCCCTGGAGATGGCCAGCACCTGGTCACTTCCTGGGTGTGGACCTCTGCTCAGGGCCTTCCTGGCTGAGAATGAAGGTGTACAGGCCTAGGCCTCCGTGACTGTCTCTGTAACAGCCTGAGTCACTCTACTGAGAAACTGAAGACTGGAGGAAGGGGCTCTCCTGGCCCAGAAGTTAGAACTCACCCCTCCCGGCGAACTCGAACCTCAGCATCCATTTCTTGTTCCCATCATCACTAACATCGTTACAATCACCAGGCCCGGGGGGAATCACAGCAGTAATCACTTGGAGGTCTAAGCTTATTGGAGATTTTGAAGCGAACTTGAAAGAGGCAGAAAAGTTTCAGTGCTGCTCCCTCCCCATTCTTTGTTGCCAGGAAGAAGCTGTCAACACATATCGGCACAGGAGGGCCATTCCTGCACACCGGCTTTCTTCTCAGCTCACTCCCCTTCTGAGTTCAAGAGTCAGTCATGTTTCTCATACCTGGTACACACAGTCTAAGTGAATCAATACATTTGATGTTTTACCAGAGGCCCCGAGGATCCTGGCCAGAGTCCATAAGGTCCCTGGGTAAGCCTGGGGCAAGCACTTCTGTGTCAGGCTTGAGCTTATAAAAGTTTTGCAGTTTCTCAGTCAGGCACGGACAGGATTTTATCTGCTTCCTAGGATATTGGGTGTTATATGCTAGCAAAATCTCCTAAGATCTAGCCGAATGATCTCAATACATTATTTTCTTTGTCTTCTCCTTTCCCCCCCATCTTTCCAGCTGATTAGGAAGTTCATTATGTTTAGTTCAGTTCAGTCGCTCAGTCGTGTCCAACTTTTTGCGACCCCATGAATCACAGCACGCCAGGCCTCCCTGTCCATCACCAACTCCCAGAGTTCACCCAAACACGTCCATCGAGTCGGTGATGCCATCCACCCATCTCATCCTCTGTCGTCCCCTTCTCCTCCTGCCCCCAATCCCTCAGGGTCTTTTCCAACGAGTCAACTCTTCGGATGAGGTGTCCAAAGTATTGGAGTTTCAGCCTCAGCATCATTCCTTCCAATGAACACCCAAGACTGGTTTCCTTTAGGATAGACTGGTTGGATCTCCTTGCAGTCCAAGTGACTCTCAAGAGTCTTCTGCAGCACCATAGTTCAAAAGCATCAATTCTTCGGCGCTCAGCTTTCCTCACAGTCCAACTCTCACATCCATACATGACCACTGGAAAAACCATAGCCTTGACTAGACCGACCTTTGTTGGCAAAGTAATGTCTCTGCTTTTCAATATGCTATCTAGGTTGGTCGTAACTTTCCTTCCAAGGAGTAAGTGTCTTTTAATTTCATGGCTGCAATCACCATCTGCAGTGATTTTGGAGCCCCCCAAAATAAAGTCTGACACTGTTTCCACTGTTTCCCCATCTATTTCCCATGAAGTGATGGGACCGGATGCCATGATCTTCGTTTTCTGAATGTTGAGCTTTAAGCCAACTTTTTCACTCTCCTCTTTCACCTTCATCAAGAGGCTTTTCAGTTCCTCTTCACTTTCTGCCATAAGGGTGGTGTCATCTGCATATCTGAGGTTATTGATATTTCTCCCAGCAATCTTGATTCCAGCTTGTGCTTCTTCCAGCCCAGCGTTTCTCATGATGTACTCGGCATATAAGTTAAATAAGCAGGGTGACAATATACAGCCTTGACATACTCCTTTTCCTATTTGGAATCAGTCTGTTGTTCCATGTCCAGTTCTAACTGTTCCTTCCTGACCCGTATATAGGTTTCTCAAGAGGCAGGTCAGGTGGTCTGGCATTCCCAGCTCTTTCAGAATTTCCCACAGTTTATTGTGATCCACACAGTCAAAGGCTTTGGCGTAGTTAATAAAGCAGAAATAGTGTTTTTCTGGAACTCTCTTGCTTTTTCCATGATCCAGCGGATGTTGGCAATTTGATCTCTGGTTCCTCTGCCTTTTCTAAAACCAGCTTGAACATTTGGAAGTTCACAGTTCATATATTGCTGAAGCCTGGCTTGGAGAATTTTGAGCATTACTTTACTAGCGTGTGAGATGAGTGCAATTGTGTTCATTATGTTAATTGTTACTAAAAAAAAAAAAAAAAGCCTGTTTTTTTGGTTTTGTTTGTAATATGTGTTAATTTTGGGGAAAAGATACAAATAGGCATGCGCGCGCACACACACACACACACACACACACAAGTAAAAATACTCATAATCCTACAACACAGAGACAATTAACCTTGGGTATATTTCCATACTGATTTTCCTTTTCCCATATTATTTTTTAGATTGCTCAGTAGACTACTTTTTTTTCACCTTATAATATTATGAAAATATTGCTCTGTAAATAGAACAAAAACCATTCTGCTGGTAACCTAATAAAAAATGATGCCCCTAATAGAATGTACAGGGATACACAAATGAAAAGATATGTTGAAACCATTAGATTTTATATATCTTTTCTCTTAAGCTGATTTCCTTGTTCATAGTAATATTTGTGTATATATCTATATGTTAACATCTACACATATAGATACATATACAAAATGCAGAGGGCAGATTCAGGATAATACCACAAGTATTATTACTAACACTTTCATTACTAAAAGTGATTTAAAGTTTCTTTACAGTTCTCTTTGCTTAGGGTATATCCCACTAGAGAAGTACAGATAAACTATTTTGCTTTTGCAAAATTATTTTGAAATAATCCTGCTGAGTTCACTTCATCAACAATACATAGTTAGGTTCATATGTTTCTTTTTGTGTCTTAGAATTTGCTTATCCCTCATTTTAATTTAATTTTGTTTTATGATGACATAAAACTATAGAATTCCAGAATTAAATTCACAAAGCAAGATATATTCAGAGAAATCAAACTTTTATTTGTGTCTGACTCCTGTTACTTTATTCCCATTTAGTATTCATTTTTACTAGTTTTTTATTTTTCCTTCATTGTTTTTTTGAGATAAGCAAATACCTATGTGTGTGAATTCCTATGCCCTTCTATATTCAGTAAACTGTAACATATACACTTTTACTTTTTTATTTTTTTCACTGATTTTCAATATACTCTGGTGATCAATGTACAGCAGTAGATAAGAGTTATATACTTGATGATACCTCATTGTGGTTATGTATATATATTATTCAGTCAGTTCCCTGGGTTGTTTCTCGTCTTTCTTAGAGTAGGTACCACGAACAGTCCTAACAATGAACAACCATGCATCCATCTTTTTTTTATTTGCCAGTGTATCTTTGGAATAGATTCCTGGAGTTGGGTTTGCTGGATCAAAGGGAAAATGCATATGTACAGTTTTGATCCATAGCCAAACTCCCCTTCACCAGGACATATGACAGTATCATTTCCCCCACAGCCTCCCCAACAGAGTATTCTGTTGAACATTTCAATTTTGCCAGTCTGACAAATAGTATCTCAGTGTGGTTTTAATTTGTATTCCTTTTACTATGCTTTGAATTGAACACCATCATATATGGAAGGGCCATTTGCAGTTCCTTTTCTGTGAATTTTGTTCGTACCTCTTACCCATTTTCCCAAAGCATTACTGGTCTTTTTCTTCTATTTGTCCCAGCTTTACTAAGATATAATTGACTATAAATGATACATAACACTGTGTAAGTTTAAGGTGTGCAATGCTGATTTCATACACATACATGGCAATATGATGACCACCACAGCATTAGCTAACAATCTTCTCTCTCTCTCTTTTGAAGCTCTTGATATATTTTATATATATATAAGCCATTTGAGATACAATTGCAAATAAATTTGAGTTTATTTATTTTTTCACTTGGCTTGTGGTGTTTTCTTGCTTTTCCCCTCCTTTTTATAATAGATTCTTTTAATGAAGTCAATTTATTAATCTTTTCCCTTATGACTTCTGGGTTTTGAGTTTTAGTTTAAAAGGCTTTCTTCATTCCCAGGTTATATTTCCCTCTTTATTAGAATTCCATTTATCTCTTCAGTCTCTCTTGCCAGGATGCTATACCCTCTTGTTCCATTGTCTTTTGTCTGATTCGTAAGGCAAAATCCAATCAAAGATGAATCAAATCTGACACTCTTACCCTTTACAAACTCAAAGTGCTGCTAGAACACACACACACACACACATACACAGACTTGTTCCCCTACAAATTCATGGACTTGAGCCTTAGGTGAGCCCTCACACTCGCTCTGTGGCTACTGCAAATCTTCTTCACTCTCCATGAACTCTATCCTTTTTCAGCCTTAGCTAAGCAGACATCTCTTCTTTTCTCTCACTTCAGAGACAAAATCAAGCTTATCAGATAGGAACTCCTTGCACTTCTTACTTTCTTACCTTACCTCAGATCCATTAAAGCTGGTCTCTCCATCACACCATGCAGCCCACTCCTGTCTGTTTCCTGCTAAGCATACAGTAAACTCAGGTCTCTCCTATGTGAAAACTACCTCTAATGGCAGAAAGCGAAGGGAAACTAAAGAGCCTCTTGATGAGGGTGAAGGAGGAGAGGGAAAAAGCTGGCATCTGGTCCCATCACTTCATGGCAAATGAGGGGGTGGAGGGGAGTAGAAGCAATGACCTATCTTCTCTTGCGCTCCAAAATCACTGCAGATGGTGACTGTAGCACGAGATTAGAAGATTCTTGCTTCCTCAAAGGAAGGCTATGAAAAACCTAGTGTATTAAAAAGCAAAGACATCACTTTGCTGACAAAGGTCCGTATAGTCAAAGCTATGGTCTTTCCAGTAGTCATATATGGATGTGAGAGTTGGACTATAAAGAAAGCTGAGCACTGAAGAATTGTTGCTTTCAAATTGTGGTGCTAGAGGAGACTCTTGAGAGTCCTTTGGACAGCAAGGAGATCAAACCAGTCAATCCTAAGGGAACTCAACCCTGAATATTCACTGGAAGGACTGATGCTGAAGCTGAAGCTGAAGCTCCAGTACTTTGGTCATCAGATGCGAAGAGCCAACTCATTGGAAAAGACCCTGATGCTGGGAAAGACTGAAGGCAGAAGGAGAAGAGGGCAACAGAGGATGAGATGGTTGGATGGCATCACAGATTCAATAGACACGAACTTGGGCAAACTTCAGGAGATGGTGAGGGACAGGGAGGCCTGGTGTGCTGCAGTCCAGGGGGTCACAAAGAGTCAGACACAACTTAGTGACTGAACAATGACAACAACAAATTAACTCCAACTCTCCTGACCATGCGCCCACGCTACCAATCTCTCCATCCTTTCCCGGCAAAACTTCGAGAAAGAGAGGTGGATATTCTGTCTCAGCTTCCTCATCTCCTATTCACTCCTTGATCTACTGCTATCTGGATTTTATTCCTCTGAGACTAGTTGTGTTCTAACCTTGTGCTATTTGTAGCTCCCTGAACATGCTGTTCTTCATGGATTTACACATGCAGTCTCTGCCTGAAATGCAGCCCCCTCACCATTCTCTGTATTACCCCATCCCCTGTCCTCTCTATTTGCCTGGAAAATCTCTTCTCAGTCTTAAGGCCCAGAGGCTGCTCTCCCTGGACAGCCTTCCTCCCTCCCCCAGGCAGGCCTGTACTCTTCCACTAGGGTTTCCACTGTGCTTTGCTCAGCCCCCAGGAGGTGGCTCAGTGCCTGTGGAGGCCTGGAAACCGAGCCGGGGGCCATAAAGAACAGGAAATGGGGTGGGGTGATGGTAAAGGTGGTGTATGCGCGCGCGTGCGTGCGTGTGTGTGTGTGTGTGTGTGTGTGTGTTAATTGTGCAGGCGGTTTGGGCAGAGCCCCATGCTACACCTGGAGGAGAGTTCTGGGGCTTCTGTCCAGAGACCAGTGCCAGTCTGGGGGCCCAGCCAGGGTGGAGGTGGCCCTTGAGATACAGAATAACTGGCCAGACTAGCAGGGTTGTGGGATGCCTGACCTGCTTGCCCTAGCCTAGGGGGTAGTGGGGCAGGGTGGGGCAGGCTCCAGCAGACAGGCCTCAGCCCGCCGGCTCTGCCAGCTCTGCTGACAACCCCAGCACGCGAAGCAGCCTTGAGATCAGGTTTCAGGAGGGTGTGTGTGAGTGCGTGAGAAGGAACAGGGGAATGAGGAGGCGGAAGCTGCACTGGGATCTGTCTTTCCTTCTTGGACAGTAGAGCATACTAGAGTGGAGACTCGGGACTCTAGGAGGGCACATGCTAAGGGTGGGTCTGACCCCCTGTGCCTCTCATAGTGAGGCTGGAACCCCAGGACACATGTGAGTGCCCTGCCCACCTACCTATAAACTGAGAGAGGACGATGAATTCAGCACATTGGTCAGTCAGGCAGCCAGGATGGGCAACCCAGGAGCCCCCTACCCGCAACACACACAAAGGACTCTCCCAGCTCATTTAATGCCCAGAAGTGTGGCAAAGGTGCAGTGTAGAAAGTGAATGTCCCCAATCCTGGTTCACCCACCTAAACCATTTCCTAAGGCCTGGAACATCAAGCCTGTGCCCAGAGACCAGCAGGGAAGTTAACTGGGTCTCACTAACACGGAGGGAAGTGGTTCTTTATGGGCACCAGCAGACCCAGAGCAGGGTCTTCCTCCTAGTTCCTACCAACCTAGCAGAGAAAGCTGCCTCCAGATGTGGGCTTGCTGGATTAAGGCAACACACAGCTTCGGCCCTCCACCTGTGCCTACGGGGTTGGGTGACCAGCCTTCTGGCCATTTCTCATAGTAAGGATGAAGAGCCCAAGCAGCCTGGGAGACAAAAGGAAGGCAGAGCCCAGGAGTGGGTCCTGACACCAGGGGCCACAGCACAGCAATCTGCCAGACTCAGCCATAGGCCAAAAGAGTGAGACTGTCATACAACGAGGTAAAAGCCAAACCCCAGAGATCCTCCTTTCTAGAACCTGCTCTGGGGAGTGAAGGGGTGGGCAAAGCAGAGGGACACACATTCTCTAGAATCTACCCAATCTCATTTGGGATCTTGCTGTGGCAGCCCCACCATAAATAGCCCTGCACTGTCAGACTCTGGTATATGTCCAAGCAAGCCAGATGAGCACTTTGCCAATAATTTGTCCAGCTTCCATTCAGCTGTCACTCCTCCTGCTAACCTACCTGAATGGGTCCCGAAGAGTAGGAGTTAGAGGAGAAAGTGTAATGAATCTGCAAGACAGGTGGATCTATACCCTGAAAGAAGAGGCAGGGAAGACAAACAGCAGGTACCAACCAACCAAACACGAGCCTGGCAGGCTACAGTACATGGGGTCACAAAAAAGTCAGACATGAGTGAGTGACTAAACAACAACATAAAAGCCTCAGACCAACTTAGGGTTTAGAAAAATCTTGAAGGAGATGCTGAGCCTGGAAAGACAAGTATATGTGAGCTCGTGGAGCATGATGGGGAAAGTGTTGATTTGAGGAGAAGGTGAGTGCAGACAAAGGCTCAGAAGGGAAGAGAACCAGAAGCGACCCTCCCTTCAAGGCCAAGAGAGAGACTGCTGAGGCCGCCAGAGCGCAGCAGCACCCACCAAGGGCAGGGGAGCTTCAGCTTGGCCCCCACCCAGTGACCTGCCCTTTAGTCCCACCCAGGCAGGTGCAGCATGAGGAAGGGATGAGTGGGCAAGTGTGTTCTGACTGGGTGCAAATTGGGTACAAGGCAGCTGAGGAGCAGGCTCTGCACAGAGGGAAAAGGCCAGGACAGGGTGTGAGTCAGCACTGCAGGGATTGGCCTGATGCCCCGAGGTGGTGTCAGGACCAATTTCAAGCTGGATCATCACTGGTAACTTTGGGCACTCAGTTCATGCTCTTTCTTGTTGGCACCTTGCAGTGGATATCTGTGTTCCTTCCTCCTTCTTCTGTAAAGTACCCACTTCTTATTCCATATGGTCCTTGTTGAGCTGACTCCCCACTGCTGCTTAGGTGGGCACGTGGAATAGACTGACCACTCAAGATACTTCACCTCTTGGAACCACAGTAATTGAGATGACAATGGACACTTGACCCAAGTAGGATGAATCAAATTCTTCTCTGGGCTTTAATATTTGGACACTAAGGGATATAAGAGTCTCTCTCTTCTCTCTTTTCCTCTGAGATAGTGAGGTGTAAAGGCTGCATTAGCCTAGAACAGGGCTTGTGCAAATCATGGCCCAAAGGCCAGCTGCCTGTTTGTATAAATAAAATTTTATTAAAACACAGCCACAGGGCTTCCCTGGTGGCTCAGTGGTAAAGAATCTGCTTGCTAATTCAAGAGACCGGGGTTCGATCCCTGTGTTGGGAAGATCCCCTGGAGAAGGGAAGGGCAATCCACTCCAGTGTTCTTGCCTAGAGAATTCCGTGGACAGAGGAGCCTGGTGGGCTATACAGTCCATGGGGTTGCAGAGTAGGACACGACTGAGTGACTAACATTTTCACTTTCACAGGGCTTCTCTGGTGGTTCAGTTGTAAAGAATCTGCCTGCCCGTGCAGGAGACCCAGGTTTCATCTGTGGTCGGGGAAGATAATACACATGCCTCAGAGCAACTAAGCCCACGCATCACAACTACTGAGTCTGTGCTCTAGAGACTATGAGCCGAAATACTAACGCCCACGTGCCTAGAGCCCGTGCTCCACAACATGAGGAGCCAAAGCCACAGCAATGAGAAGCCTGCACACCATAAATGGAGAATAGCTCTTGTCTGATGCAACTAGAGAAAAGCCCCTGAAGCAACAAAGACCCAGCACAACCAAAAAAAAAAAAAACCAACACAGCCACACTCATTCATTTGCCTAATGATGTCTATGGTTGCTTTAATGCTGTGTCAGCAGAGTTGAGTAGCTGTGGCAGAGAGTACATAGCCTGCAAAGCTGAAAATATTTACTATCCGGACCTTTAAGAAAGAAAAAATCTGTCACCTGCGGGCCTAGAACTGCTAGAGCCATCTTTTGTGGTTACACAGAGGAACCGTCTGCAGAACAGTCAAGCCCAGGGAAAGTGGAGCCAAGATATGAGAGAAAAGCAGAGTCCTAGTCCAGGTGGGCCTGAAGATACTTCAACTCTGAACATCACAGTTATATAAATGAATCAATTTCCTTTTTGCTTGAATTAGTTTGATATAGGCTTCTACCAACTACAACAGCTGCTGCTGCTTGAGGATAAAGTTTAAGCTTTTTAGTCTGGTTTACAAAGCCCTAGACTGTGATCTGATTTCCTTATGCTAAGCTCCCTGCTTCAGATACTCCCTCTCCTTTCCTCCTTCTCCCTAAGCTTTAGCCATGTCCAGCAACTTAAAGATTCTAGAACCTGCCAGGCTCTTTAACACCTCCATGCCTTTCCACCTGCTGCGCCCTCTGCCTGGAATTCTCTTCCCCTTCAATCGGATCTCTGCTCCTTCTTCAGCCTGACTCCAGTGTCTTTGCCTCTGCACAGGTCGGGTCTTCCCTGAGCCACATGGGGCTGAAGGAGCCTCTCCAGGTCCCCACTGTTCTCTGTGCACCCTCCTGGCACTGACTGCATACTAACATGCCTGTTCCCTCCCCAGCACACGGCCAGGACGCAGCAGGTGCTCAGTAAATGACCACTGGCTGGAAGAGGGAAAAGAATTTGGGGTGACCGGCTCCACAGTGTGGGCCCCCATGGGCCAGTGAAGGCTGAGTTTGCTCACCTGTGGAGCTCTGAGGGTGGCTTTGTGCAGCTCCTCATGGGCACTTTGACCCCCCCTGCTCCAAAGTGATGTCCAGGCTTCCAGTGACGTCCCTACTGTTTCCTAGAAAACCCCTCCTGCTCGGAAATGCTGCCAGCTGCTGCCCCTCCTTCTGTTTAGGGACTCTGGCCACATCTGTGTCCAGACAGGCTGGAGCCACATGCATGATGTGTGTGACAGGCAGGGAGGCCTATGCTGAAGGAGGCCCTCAACGGGGCAGTGCCTGGACTGCTGTTGACAGGGCTCCAAGACTCTGCTGACAGACTGTACCCAGCACAGACCAAGGAGGAAGGGAAGGGGCCCGGCATCCTGGTAAGGAGAGGGAAGCGTGGGGAGGTGAGGAAAGGACCACGAGACGGGAAGCACAAGAGGCAAGAGCACCTCCCCCAGTCAGAGCTTGGATGATGGCCAGATTGTCTACAGGGGCCACATAACCCAGAGCCCAAGGACACAGTCCCAGCCCCAGTGACAGCCCTCCAGCTCTCCAATACTTGCTAAGCCCCAGCTTATCCCAGGTACCATGCTAGTCCTTGGGAATATGACAATACAGCTCAGAGTCCTGGCTTCATGGATGATGGATGAGGCAGCAAACACACACACAGAGGCAATGGTGAAACGTGTGACAGACGACAACAGTGATGACAGCAGTTCACAGTCACTGAGCTCTTGCGATATTCTAGACACTGTCTGAAGTGCTGTATGCTTGTCATCCTATTTCCTCCTTCTTCCTTACAAGAGCCTCATGGATGGACACAATGTCATCCATACTTTATCATACGGCCTTTGGGATACACGAAAGTCACTGGACCCCTGGGGAAGTGAACTGTCAGGGATGGAGAGAGGATGGAAGCAGACCACAGCGGGTGGTGCAGGGAGAGAAGTGAGAGCGTTTCAGAGAGAGAAGGCCATTTCTACAGAAACATGGTAGTGGAGGAGAGAACAGAAACGGACTGGGAGCTGGCGAGTAAAACAGGAGGGGGAAGAAGAACTGAGCCTGCTTGTACTGGGGGAAGGAGCCAGCAAAGAAGACGGGGGATGGGGTACGGGAGACAGAGGGGCAGCAGCGGAGAGGCCCTGGGAGGCGAGGGGGCCAGATCAGAGTAGGAGGGAAGGGACCCAGAGCACCAACTGACTTTTCCCCGGGAAACGGGGGAGCAGGTGAGGGTGGCTTCTCTGCTAGGTGTGCTGGGAGCTGGGGGAACCTCGTTTCTCTGGGGAATCTCTGAGGTTAAGGGTTATGGATGTGAAGGTGTGAGCTGTGGTAATTGAAGAGGTTTGGAGCCGTCACTGTAAGTCAACCAGGGATGGGATTACTGAGCAGTGCTGAATACTGGGAGAGTCAGGAGACCTCTCTCTCCACCAGGATGCCACAGTGGGACTGATACATTATATTCCTGTGTCTCTGTTAACAGTTCAGCAACCAGGAAGCAGAAGCAGAAAAAGTGGCAGCATCAGTTTCAAGTTTGGACCCTGCTGTGCGAGGTAAGCTAGAGGCACACAGGAGTGTAACAGACGTGGTGGGGATGTCAATGGTGGATAGGACCGTGGTGGCAGGGTAGAGAACTCAAAGATGTGGTGGGGATATAAGTGATGGATAGGACTGTGGTGGAAGGGTGGAATTTCTGGCTTTGATGTGGAGAAAGGAGAGGCCAGGCAGAGGCAGTTGATCAAGCAAAACTTAGGAGTCATTCTTTGCTTTTTTAGTCCCATTTGCCCAGATCATCACATTCTCCCAAGAGAAATACCTATTTTATAAACAATCCTCTATCTTGCCAATTGGATGGCGTCATTCTTGACTCATTTATTTTTCCTATCTATCTCTTATCTGTTCATCAGTAAATCCTGTTCGCCCACTAATCTCTGTGTCAACTGCTACCACCCAAGTCACCCAAATCATCACCCTATGACCAGCGGTCAGTGACCAGCTTCCACCCTGGACCCTCCATTCCATTCCTAGACTAGCCAGAAGGATACTCCTAAATCATCAACCACATAAGGACATTCCTCTGCCTAAAACCTTCCCACTGCCTCTGATCAAAACCAAACCACAGACAATGACTAATCTCCCTCATCTGCCTCTCATTTCATTTCAGGTCCTCCTCCTGACTGACCCTGAAACAGTACATACTGGCCTTCCATCCAGTCCTTGAATACAACAAACATCTTCCTGCCTCTGGACCTTTCTGGAACCCCTGTGGACCGTCCCAAGGCTGGCTCTTCATTTTTATTCGGATCTCTGTTCAAATGTCACCTCTTCAGAGAGGTCTTCTCCAACCCCTCTGTTAAGGGTGGGTTTCCTCCTCCTGTCTCTATCACTCACCTTTGTTTCATTTTCTTCATAAACATTCAGCACCATTTAAAATCATCTTGTTCACTTGCTTATTTTCTCATGTGTGTGTGCGTGTGCTTGCTTAGTTACTCAGTTGTGTCAGACTCTGCGACCCCATGGACTGTAGCCTGACAGGCTCCTAGGTCCATGGGATTTTCCAGGGCAGAATACTGGAATGGGTTGCCATTTCCTTCTCCAGGGGATCTTCCCAGCCCGGGGATCAAACCCGCATTTTCTGCATTGGCAGGTGGATTCTTTACCACTGAGTGACCAAGGAAGCCCCATTTAGTAACTTAGAACAAGATAAATACTGTGGGGGGAAAAGGTATGGCAAGGTTTATAGGAGCAGTTGAGTGCTGAACAGGATGGTCAGGGTTTACTTCATGAGAAAGGTGAAATGTGAATACAGACTGGGAGGAGGTAAGGGAGTAAGACAGATGAATATCTGGAGGGGAATATTCCAAGAGGGGCAACAGCTCCAGTAAAAGCCCCAAGGCAGCAAGGAGTATGGCTGTTGTCCAGTGAGCAGAGGCGGGTAGTGAGCGGTGAAAATAGAGAGGAAATGGCGGGGGGCGGGGGATCATGGATGGCCCTGGAGGTTGTAAGGACCTCACCTTTTACTCTGATTGAGACAGGAAGACACTGCACGTGAGAAGAGGGTGATCTTCATGGCTGAGTGGACGCTGCTTCCAGGTTATCAAGGGGAAAGGAGGAAGAAGTAGAGCAGGTGCCGGTGGTTTTATAGATTTGGTGGGAGGCAGATCTCTGATCTCACTTCATAAATACTTATTCAGCATCTACCTGCTATGCTAGGCGCAGTTTTAGGTACTGGGGGATATGGCACTGAACAAAATAGGCAGATCTCTAGTCACACAGAGCTTGCATTCTCCAACTGTAATCAACTGGTACACGTAAGAGAGGTCTTCCCAGGGGGTGCAGCGGTAAGGAATCTGCCTGTCAATCCAGGAGACACGAGTTTGAGCCCTGGGTCAGGGAGATCTCCTGGAGGAGGAAATGGCAACCTACTCCAGTATTCTTGCCTGGAGAATGTCATGGACAGAGGAGCCTTGTGGGCTACAGTCCATAGGGTCACAAAGAGTTGGACACAACTGAAGCGACTAAACAACAACAAGTTACTAAATAATTTACTTAAAAGTTGTTTATTGTTGGTGTTTCCCTGTAAGACTATGAGCTTCATCAAGGTAAGCTCTTGAGAAGAGGAGATTACCTTGGATCTTGCAGGAGGGCCCTTAATCCATTCACAAGTGTCCTTAGAAGAGAAAGGCACAGGGAGATTTTACCACAAACAGGAAAAAAGGCAATATGACCTCAGGGACAGAGTCTGAAGTGATGTAGCCACAAGCCAAGGAACACCAGCAGCCGCTAGAAGAGGGAAGAGGCAAGGTAGGGACTGCCTCCCAGAGCATCTGGAGGGAGTGCAGCCCTGCTCACAGCTTGGTCTCAGCCCAAGGATGCTGATGCTGGACTTCTGGCTTCCAGAGCCATGAGAGAATGTGTCACATCAACAACAGGAAACAAATACAGGTATGCTATTTTCTGAGCCCCAAAGGAAAATGGAACAGAAGAAGGGTTCAGCCGTTTTTTTTTTTTTTTCCTCCCTCTGCTCAGAAATGAGACAACATAGCATAGAATGAGCAGCAGCTGTGCTCTCAGATGAGCCCCTCTACTTTCAGAGAAGGGGGCTGAGGAAGGCAGCCTGGGTGAGGGCACAAGCGCGTCACTGTCGACCACCACCTGCTCTGCCTCCCACCACTGCTGACAGTCCCTGGAAGCACTGCAAGGAAAAGTCTAGAAGATGGGACTGCTTCAGGAGGGTCCAAGTTCCAAACATCTGGATGCCTATGTCCAGCTGGTGGCTACTGAGTCTCCATCTTACTCTCAGAATCTCTACCCTGAGTTCGAGTCTTATATCCAACTGCTTCTGGAACATCTTGTCCAAGATACTCCACCGGCACCTATGTTCCATGTATTTTTTAAGAGGAGTCTATTATCTTCCCCTAACCCTAGTTCTCTCTCTTTTTCTCTTTTTTCAATGAATAGCACCTAAGTCACGGGCTGAGGGGCAACCTCTCCAGCTGTTCACTGCCTCTAGAGCCTGGGTGCGATCTAACTGCTTCTCTCCGTAGGGAAGTGTGAGGGACATGCCAACCTCAGTCAGGGAAGTCTGAAGCCCTTGAACCCACGTGGCTGGATTTCATCACACTTCTCTTCACCGCTCCAGGGTGGCCAATACATTAATGCAGACTGCTCTTGGGATTCCCCTGCCTAGCTGGGGCTCTGGTCCCATATGGAATACTCTCACTACCTCCTTTGGTCCAGGGGGTCCAGCATTATACTTGACTTTGGAGACCTTTGGAGGCTTCAGGGGCAGAATTCTCTCTCCCCAGACACCAGATCAATTGCCAAACAGAATGGGTCAAGCTGATAGACGGGAACCCCGCCTATCATAGTCCTGTTGTCAAGATACACAGGGAGATTGTCCTACAGTAAGAATTTCGGGCCCTGTGCAAACACTGATGCTGCTACTCTTGGTACTTCTGCCATTTCTCACCTCTACATGGGTGTCCTGGCCCCTGCAAACCCAAGAGTTCCTACATCTGAACTCATGACAGGCTAAGAAGTACTCTGAGAAAGACTGTCTTATCACTGTGCATCATCTTCTCCCTCACCTGCCTAAAACTTAGAACAGTAGGTAATCAGTGGACAAATGAATAAACAGCACATGAGGCAGGGATCTGTCAGTTAAAAATCACTGAGCTGCAGTCTTCAATTTCCTCTTTCACACCCATCCATTCTGAGCTCCCCTGCTCTCTGCTGCACTCAGCACCCCATCACCCTTCAGACAACCACCAGGAAGAGAACCACTTTCTATAGGTCATTCTAGGGACCTTCCCAAGATATAACATTGCTAGTGCCTGGTAGAGTAAAGGGTCCTGGAGACAAGCAAGCCCCAACCCATCTTGTCCCCTCCTTGGAATATCTTTAGATGTTCCATATTATTGATATCACTGACTTAGGCTCAAATCCATAGACTTTCCTGCCCTCAGTCCCTTATGAGGGCCTCTATGACTTACACTCTTACACGTGAGGCCAAGAGCCTCAATTCTGATACTGGCCTGGGTCTCTGCCCCCAGGCTCTTTATGACCTTAGCTGCCTTTCTGATCTCTGGCAGCCTTGACCATTGACCATCTATGGCCATGGACCACTACAGGCCACTGGGTTTGCTAATGTCTAACACCACCTTCCCTAGCAGGTCCCTAACCCCTAATTTCAGGTTTGGTCAAAGATAAATTGAAGAAGAGAAACTCTGAAACAGTTATCATCACTCTCCATATTTATAGTGTATTCCTTCCTCAAAAAGCAGGAAATAGGAGAGATGAGCTTCCTTCTAAATCTAAACTGGTAAATTTCAAGGCAGACCTACTTTGCCTTCTCCTCCCTCAGTGATCTTACTCTCTACCCTACCTCAGCTATTTATTCCTATATATACTATATCCTAGACCAAGCCATTACTAAAGCCCTTTCTAATCTCAGTCTCAAACTCTCAGTCTCCAACTATCCCTACCTATCTGTATAACTATAGCTCACCTGCTCTTCTAGCAAAACTCCAACAATCCTTCAACACACTAGGATCTACAAGCCACTAGTTCTACCATCTTTTCACTGTCCTTCACCTCCTTATGTCCTTACTGCTGTTCTCACCCAGCTTACATTCCAAATCAACCACCTCCCTGTATATATCCTCAATTTCTTTGCTCCTCCTTCATTCAGCTAAAACACAACTCCTGTTAAATCCCACATCCTACCTACTCTGGACTTGGACCTGTGCAGATGAAAGTAGCTGGTCAGAGGAAAATGCATGCTGGCTCATCTCACCTTAAATTCGAGTGATAGATATGGAAATAATCTAAGTGTCCATCAATGGATGAATGGATAAAGAAAATGTCACACACACACACACACACACACTGGAATATTATTCAGCCATTAAAAAATTAAGTCTTGCCATTTGTAACAACATGAATAGATCTTGAGGGCACTACGCTAAGTAAGATAAGTCAGGCAGAGAAAGACAAATACCATATGATCTCACTTATGTGTGGAATATAAAACAAACAAAAAGTTCAAGTATACAGAAAAGTTGAAAGAACAGTACAATGACCACCCGGATTTAGTTATCACACATTTCTCTACCAAAACATACTTTGAGAAGGAACTATCTATACTCCTCATTTCTTTCTTTCTTTTTTTTAAAAATTTATTGAAGTATAGTTGATTTACTATTTAATGTTGTGCCAATCTCTACTGTACAGCAAAGTGATTCAGTTATCCACCTATGTACATTTTAAAATATTCTTTTCCATTATGGTTTATCACAGGATAAGTGTTTTTGCAAAAGAATAGGGAAAAGAGATGTGATACTATATGTACAGTATTTATGCTACTGCACCAGGATAAAAAGGAGTCAGAGGACTATCACCTCTTGATGTGGAGGTCTGAGAGAAAACCCAGTGGGGTACCCAGACAAAAGACATGAACGAAATTCAGGAGATAAAAATCAACTGAGGACCCATCAGAGTTTCTAGACAGGATTTATCAAGTTTATAAGTGCTGCACAGAAATAGCCTCTGGGGCCCTGAGAATGTAAAGACGATGAATATGACCTGCATCAGGCAAAGCCGCCCCAGAGATTAAAAAATTACAGAAATTAGATGGTATATTTGAAATGAATCCTTCTCCATTAGCAGATGCTGTTTTTAAAGTATTCAACAGCAAGGAACAGACACAGAGCAAGGAGATGAGAAATGGAATGCAGCTTTTCTGGTAACAGCATTGAAACTGAGTAACCTAAAGAAGAATTTAGACTCAGTGGTAAAAAATTCCGCCTGCCAATGTAGGAGATGCAGGTTCGATCCCTAGGTGGGGAAGATCCCCTGGAGAAGGAAATGGCAACTCACTCCAGTATTCTTGCCTGGAAAATCCCATGGACAGAGGAGCCTAGTGGGCTACAATCCATGGGGTCGCAAAGAGTCTGACACGACTGAGCACATGCAAACTGAATTTTTCCCCAGTGCTATACAGTAGAACCTTGCTGTTTATCCATTCTAAATGTAACAGTTTGCATCTGCTAATCCCAAACGCCCAGTCCTTCTTTCCTCCACCCACCTCCCCCTTGGCAACCACACGTCTGCTCTGTCTGTCTGTGAGTCTGTTTCTGTTTTGTATATAAGTTCATTCGTGCCTTATTTTAGATTCCACATGTAAGTGATGTCATATGGTATTTATCTTTCTCTTTCTGACTGAACTTTACACTCAACATTTCTGATCTCTCTCCTCTCATTTCTCTTGAATCCATTCTCCACACTGATCATTTAAGGTCACCAATTACTTTCATGATGCTAAACCTAATGGTCAGTTCTCATATAATGACCATACAATATTCTGATTTGCCTGGAGCCATCTTGGTTATATATGTTATCCTGCTGCTGCTGCTGCTGCTAAGTGGCTTCAGTCATGTCCGACTCTGTGCGACCCCAGAGACAGCAGCCCACCAGGCTTCCCCGTCCCTGGGATTCTCCAGGCAAGAACACTGGAGTGGGTTGCCATTTCCTTCTCCAATGCATGAAAGTGAAAAGTGAAAGTGAAATCGCTCAGTCGTGTCCGACTCTAGTGACCCCATGGACTGTAGCCCACCAGGTTCCTCCGTCCATGGGATTATCCTGGAGTAACTATTAATAATACCCATTTTCATTCTCTAAAGTGTCCTAGTTTAGACAATAATTTATACAATTGCCCTACCGCCCAGCAATATATTATATAGTTTATTACTCCTCTTGAAATACTTGCCTAATTTGGCTTCCAGAACACCACACTGTCCAGGTTCTCCTGCTATCATTCCACGCATGCCTTCTTTGCAGTTTCTTCCTCGTCTCCATCATCACTACAGGTTGCTGTGCCCAAGGGCTCAGTCCTTGCTTCTCCTTCTACATTCACTTATGTGACCGCCTCTTCCATTTTCACAGCCTGCCTCCTTTCCTCCCATGAACGCCAGACTTTTCGATATCTCCATCTGGATGTTTAAGAGGCATCTCATGCTTTGCATGTTTAAACTTGAGTTCCTGATACTCCCCCTGAAACCTGCTCTTCTTGCAATCATTTCCCCATCTTGCTAAGTGGCACCTTCATTCTTCCAGTTGCTCAGGCAAAATGCCTGAAGC
This sequence comes from Bos mutus, assembly GCF_027580195.1. Lineage (NCBI taxonomy): Eukaryota > Metazoa > Chordata > Mammalia > Artiodactyla > Bovidae > Bos > Bos mutus. The sequence continues at coordinate 103,966,099 of NC_091619.1, read as the reverse complement.
CAGCTTAGATTCTTCTCTCTCTTTCATACCCACATCTGCACTGTCAGCAAACCTGTCAGTTCTTCCAGAACACATCCTGAACATGACAATTTCTGACCACCACCACTGTGTCCACCATGACCGAGTCACCAGTGTCTCTCTCATCAATCATTACAACAGCCTCCTAATTGGCCTCCCTGCCTCACGACAGTCTTATCTCATCCAGGCAGCCCAAGTGTTCCTCTAAAACCTAAGTTACTCCCTGCTCAGGAGCCTCCATCCTTAGAATGACCTCCAGTGTCCCCATGTTGCAGCCTTCTCTTAAAGTTCTGACTTCAGCTCCTATTATTTCCCACTCCAGCAACATAGGCCTCTTTCCTGGTTTTGGATCCCACCTCAGTGCTTTTGTACTGTCTGTTTCTTCTTCCTGGAAGGCTCTTCCCTCAGATAACTAGCACAGCCCCTCCTGAACTTCTCCGAGGTTGTCACTTAAATGTCACCATTCTCAGTCACCCTGTCTACTCTCGCTCTATTTCTCACTATCTAATATACTCAGTTCAGTTCAGTTGCTCCGTCGTGTCAGACTCTTTGCGACCCCACACAGCACGCCAGGCCTCCCTGTCCATCACCGACTCCCGGAGTTCACCCAAACTCATGTCCATTGAGTCAGGGATGCCATCCAGCCATCTCATCCTCTCACCCCCTTCTTCTGCCCTCACAGCATCAGGGTCTTTTCAAATGAGTCAGCTCTTCATAGCCAAAGTATTGGAGTTTCAGCTTCAACATCAGTCCTTCCAGTGAACACCCAGGACTGATCTCCTTTAGGATGGACTGGTTGGATCTCCTTGCAGTCCAAGGGACTCTCAAGAGTCTTCTCCAACACCACAGTTCAAAAGCATCAATTTTTCTGTGCTCAGCTTTCTTTATAGTCCAACTCTATGTGCTATGTGCTAAGTCACTTTAGTCATGTCTGACTCTTTGTGACCCCCATGGACTGTAGCCTGCTAGGCTTCTCTGTCCGTGGGATTCTCTAGGCAAGAATACTGGAGTGGGTTGCCATACCCTCCTCCAGGGGATCTTCCCCATCCTGGGATTCAGCCCACGTCTCTTGTGCCTCCTGCACTGGCAGTTAGGTCCTTTACTACTAGCGCCACCTGGGAAGCCCAGTCTAACATACTATACATTTTTCTCATACATCTGGCATTGTTGGCCTGCTTCCCCATTAGAATATGGGCTCTGTGAAGGCAGGAAGGTTTGCCTGTTTTGCTCACTACTGTATCTCCTGCACTGACAGCAGCATCTAACACTTAGCAGGTCAATAAACATTTGTTGAATGAATGAATGTAAAACGGGACTGAAAAGATGCAGCATCACAGATGAAGTCACATAGGCATGCCAAGTTCCCAGCACACCAGTTGCTCAATAACTGTGTTTCCTTCACCCCCTACTTCCCTCCCAGTTTTGGTATCAGCCAAAACTGATACCCCAGGGTGTGCCAGGTCAGAGGCCGGGTTGATGGCAGTAGCAGCCCTACCAGTAGCCACCAACAGCCCCCCCGGACTCCCTCAGCCCTTCTCCTGATGCTGGTTTCTGTAGTTAGATGTGAGACACCCTGCTTTAAGTCAGGAAGCTGAAGCCTGCAGAATGACTGAGGAAAGCATTCAGAAGTCCTGTCCTCAGATCACATCTTTGTATCAAGGTCAGCTTTCATACCTCATCCTAGCCGCTCATACTTACCCCAAATACAGCCTGACAGCCCTTGCCCCTGGGCTAACAGTCCAGCCTCACAGGTTTATTCAATAGCACGCTTGGGCTGTCTCCCTAGCCTCCTTCTCCAGACTTTACTACCTGGCTCCCCCGGGCCCCTCCATGCTCCAGTGTATGACCTGCCAAGACTCTGGCAACCACATCCCAGGAGGACTAGAGCACTTTGTCCACCAGAAACTGCTGCTGTGTCCACACGCAGGGTGGGTCCTAGGAACTAACCATGCTCGGTCAGGTGCTCGCCTGGCACAGTCCATTCCGGCCGTGACTGCTCTCTTCAGGGATGGCCTGAGCCCTGTCCCTACCCCAGCTCCCAGCACTTTCTCCTCACTTTAGGAACAGGAGCTATTTCCTACAGATGAGTCCCTGAGGAAGCACAGTCAAATGGGGTCAAGATTTCTGGGCTGGGGTTGCTCCTTCTAGAATCCTAGCCCCGAATTTGGACGACTCAGTCTGCTGGTGCCACCACAGGGTCATGGCCACCCGCCTGGCCTGCTCTGCTGCTGGATGGCTTCTGGCTGCCCTAGTAAGCAGTCTCTTCCATTCTCCACGGGGGCCTTCCGAATGTTCTCCACTCTTCTCAACCTTCTCTCCCAGCACCCTGCCTTCCTGTCCAGCGCATGGCCCCATCTCCTGCTTCTATTCTGATTGGGTCCATAAATTCCACTATACATGCCGAGTAGGAAGGGGAGGGGACTTGGAAGAAGCACATCTCGAGCAGACAATGATCAAGATGACAAGACCACTAAGGTAGTCTCTGGGGTGTCACTGTGAGAGGCACGGGAAATGGGGAGTGCTTATCCTGCATCCTTTCTGCCTGGCAGGTCACCCCTGAGCAAGTGTGAGCTCCATCCTGGGTGCCTTCTACAGGAGAAAATAAAAACCACTGGAAGGGAGAATTCCTTCACCTTTATACCGCAATTACAAGCCCATCCATGTTCCTACCACTCTGCCCTGCTGTAGAATATGAGTCTCCCTCTGAGAGCAGAGGCCCACCCCTCCCCTCAGTGCCTGGTTGCGTCATCTATCCCATCCTTCTCCCCCAAGTTTCTACTTTCCTCTCTGTGTACAGGATCCTTCCACTGGTGATCCACACACCCACTTCACCCTCCCGACCACACCCGCCCCAACTTCAACTCCGTTACAGGCACGGTCTCCTGGGTGCGGCCTCCGCGCAGTGACCACATATCCTCGCCTCATGATTCAGCTTGATGTCAGCTGGCTGTCACCCCAACCCCTGCAGAGACACAGCTCTTGCCGGGGACTTCTCCAGTGCCAGTTCCAGTCTCTGAGCTCCCATTCCTGACTTGCCTCCGCAAGTTTCGAGCCTCTTCTTCTCAACATGTGTCCTGACACCAGACTGGGCTAGCAAAGGCCGACTGTGCCCAGCTTGATTTCAGACTCTCCTGGGAAGCCCAGACTCTGCCTCATCCCTGAGCCCTGACATCCCTTGCCCCCCCAGGTTCTAGCTCCCTTGCCCCTGGCAGGGCCTGGAATTGCCATGTGCTATGGCATATCCAAACCTCCTGCCGGGTCAAAATCAGCAGGGCTCGTGTGATCCCTATTTGTGTCACTCACAGGGCTTACGTACTAGAAAGTTTTCCTTAAATGTTTATGAAATAATTATCCTACCTACTGTTTTCCACTAGGCTATAATCCTTTCATCCTAACAAAAGAAATTTTAAATAAGCAAGGACTACATTTCCCCTAATTTACAGATGAAGAAAGTGAGATTCAAAGAGTTTAATTTGTCCAAGGCGAGAAAGTGCTGAACCAGGTCTAAAATCTGAGGTTTCTGATTTCAAAGTCTGTGCTCCTTCTAAGATTCTATGTGAGTCCTGTGAGTGGAGCTCTCAGATACCACAAACGGATGGGGACAGGTCCCAGAAGGACATGTGGCAAGGGCCCTCTCCTACGGATACAGCAAACTGTGAGAAATGGATGGCAACGTGGGCTGGATGGCAGGAAAACTCAAGAGTTTGGTAGCCGGTAGACACTTCCACTCATACCTACCAGGTCGGTGGAAGAATCTGTTCTGGGATAGAATGGCTTAGTCATCAAGTCTATGGAAAACAAAGAGAAACGAAAGAAACAGCTTATGTTGAAGGTCCAAGGAAGATCCCACAGGTTCCAGATAGCTCCATGACCAGACCTGGTTTGGGTCCATAAATTCCATCACACATGCTGAGTAGGAAGGGGAGGGGTGCTCGGCAGAAGCACGTCGAGAACAGACTTATGGTCAAGGTGACAAGACCACTAAGGCAGCGTCTCTGCGGTGTCACTGTGAGAAGCACTGTAAATGGGGAGGTGCTTACCCTGCATCCTTTCTTCCTGGCAGGTCACTGCAGAGCAAGTGTAAGCTCCATCCTGGATGCCTTCTACAGGGAACAGTAATAAGACGGGACTGACCCTGAGAAGAAACCCACCGTGGTAGGGAGGGGCTTCATCATACCTCGAGAGAGCAGAGACGTCTGACTAGAGGGAACTTGAAGGTAAACAATCATCAGCTTCAAGTCCAACCATCTGACAGAGAAGAGGGATTAGTCTTGTTCTGTGTGGCTCTGGTGGGTAGAACCAGAATCATAAGTGGAAGCTGCAGAAAGGCATATTACCATATTACTGCTTTTTTTTTTTTTTTTAATTAAAACCCTCTAGTCGTTGACCTTCTTGAAGTGGATGGGTGGCTTCTGGAATATAAGAGCCTCTGGCTATTGGGGATGGGGGGTGGACTAGGACATCTTCATTATTCTAAGACAGGGGCTCTCGACCCACCAAGTTCAGAAAAGTGGCAGGAACCGCCTCTCCCGGCACGCCCTGGTCCCCTGCCCCCTCCTTGGGCTGCCCTGGGCTGAAGTTAGGCTCACAGTGGCAGCAGGTCCAGCCTTCAGTGTAACCTCAGGGCTGTAAGTTCAGTCGCTCCAAGCTAGTGTCCAGGGACTTTCTTGGTAGAGCTCTCTACAGTTTAGATAACTTATTTTCTCTCTTTAAAAGGAAAAACTTTAGAAAGGGGGGAGGTTGTGGGAGACTATTTCCATCTCAGTATCTGTCCCAAAGTTCTGGTGTTTTGCCAGGATGGAAGCATGGTATACACAACACTGTTAAAAATAACCCCTTGATTGAACAGAAGGCGTGGGAGAGGGGATAACCAGGCGATTTTGCTAGTGGGTGGGGGAGGTGGGTAAGGAGAGGAAATTTAGACCCAGAGACCCTGGGAAGGGTTGTGTTCGAGAAGGGTTTTGTAGACGCAAGAACCAGGGAAATACTGTCCTCGATGGCTCGTTTCCAGAGAATTGCCCAGTAAGTGCTCTGTTTTGGGTGTGCTCTACTATATAAACAGGCTGCCAGTTTCAAAGGGTTCTCCCAGGATTGAGTCTGCCATTTTTCGGTCTTGATTGCCAGCCTATGGGACAAAGGTCAGGGAATGACGACAAGGAGCAGAAACCAAGAAAGGTTAACAATGTCAAAAACCACAAAGGCCAGAGAAAGGTCTATTGGATTTAGCTGTTGGGAGATTCTTGTGATTTGTGTGTGAAGGCTTCCAGACATTTCCTTCTATAACTAGACACTTAACGTAAATGGAATGCTCTAATATGGACTGTTCCATAACTTGCTTTTGAAAAATCCAATGGTAGGTTGTGGGATTGTGTCAGGAAATAAAATCTGACATCATTTTTTATGATCACATATTATTTCATCACGTGGACATACTATATTTACTTAATTATGCACAGCTAAGAGGCATTTATGTTGTCTCCGATTTTCTGCTATGATGAACATGCTGCAACAAGCATCACATTACAAAAACTTGTGTCCGCAGATATGATTATTTCCTTATGTTAAATACTGAGAAGAAAAATTGCTGGATCAAATGAAATCCGCATTTTAGACTTTATTACACTTTGTGTGTGTGTGTGAGTGTGTGTGTGTGTGTGTGTGCTTAGTTGTATCCGACTCTTGGCGACTTCTGGACTGTAGCCCGCCAGGCTCCTCTGTCCATGGGGATTCTCCAGGCAAGAATACTGGAGTGGGTTGCCACTTCCTCCTCCAGAGGATCTTCCCAACCCAGGGATTGAACCCACATCTCTTGCATCTCCTGCATTGGCAGGCAGATTCTTTCCCACTAGCACCACCTGGGAAGCCCTTATTACACTTTGCTTCCCATAATTTTCAAGAGAAGGAAATATTATTCTGAAGATTTCCTCCAATTTCTCTGGCCATTCTTTCCCATTCTCCTTCATTAGGTCTCCTTCCTATTCATCCCTTATAAGTTGATACTGCTCAGAGTTGTGTCCTTGGGTTCTCTTCTCCCTCCAAAATTATAAGCTCAAATGTCTTCCAGAGCCAAGAAGGTACTACAAATATGTTAATTGGGCCAGATGTAAGACAAGAAGGGCTGCTGCTGCTGCTGCTAAGTCGCTTCAGTCATATCCGACTCTGTGCGACCCCAGAGACGGCAGCCCACCAGGCTCCCCCATCCCTGGGATTCTCCAGGCAAGAACACTGGAGTGGGTTGCCATTTCCTTCTCCAATGCATGGAAGTGAAAAGTGAAAGTGAAGTCGCTCAGCCATGTCTGACTCTTCGCCACTGCATGGACTGCAGCCCACCAGGCTCCTCCATCCATGGGATTTTCCAGGCAAGAGTACCGGAGTGGGGTGCCATCGCCTTCTCCACAAGAAGGACTAGGTCATGGCAAGTAGAGAGGACAGATTGCCTAAAAGAATTCACACTATTTGAAAACACTGTGCTGGCCACATGGCTCCCAGATGGCGCCAGTGGTAAAGAACCCACCTGCCAATGCAGGAGGCATAAGAGATAAAGGTTTGAATCTGGGTCAGGAAGATTCCCTGGAGGAGGGCATGGCAACTCACTCCAGTGTTCTTGAATGGAGAATGCCATGGACAGAGGAACCTGGCAGGCTACAGTCCATGGGGTTGCAAAGAATCAGACATGACTGAAGCAACTTAGCACTCGTGCACGTGCCGGCCACACAAAGCATGTCAACTTTATCTTGTAAGCTGCAGGTTTGGGACCCAGTCTACACACTTTCCCCGTACAACCTCATCTACAGCCCAAACTCCATCTACATGCTGAGATTCCCATTGCGTCATCTCTGGCTCTGACCGCTTTTCCTGGACTCCAGACTCATACACGTAACTGATTACATCTTTCCTTAAGTGTCCTGGAGGCATCTCATTATGTCCACAACCAGATTTGTGATCTCTGCCCTTTCATCTTCTCTTAACAAAAGCCAGAATTGGAAAATGAGAAACAACTGCCCGTCTTCTCAGATTCCCTATCTCAATGAATAGCATTCCAACTTTTCCTGTTTTTGAAGCCAGAAACTTGGGAGTCATTCCAGATACTTCCCTCTCCCCAGCCATTCACACTCAATTAATCATCAAATGAATTCAGGAGGCATAATAAGCACTTACTGAGCACCTGATCAGTGCCAGGTGCTAGTTAGGTGCTTGGGTTGGCCACAAAGAGGAATGCTATGCTCCTGTCCTGGAGGGAGAGACTAATTACAGCGCCATGATCAGAAGTGGTGGTGTTGGGAGAAAAGTCACACAAGATGTTCCGGGAGAAGAGGAGGGATAGTTTGATTCTATTTCCTAAGTGTTCCTCAAAGAGCCGCTAATCTCCATCCCCGGCATTGCCTTCAGCAGGCACTGCAGCAGTCTCCTAACTCATCTCTATGTTCCCTCCTCCAGTCCGTCTTCCATACTAGGTTAGAGAAACCTTTCCAAGTAGCAAACTGGATCAAGGCATACTCTTCTCTCTTGTCTAAAACATGTCAATGATATCCCCACATCGTCTCACAGGACAGCATCACAATCCTTTTAGAATGACTTGTAAGGTCTCCCCGGACCCTGCCCTGGATGACATCTTGTCTTTCAGTATTCTAGGACGTAACACCGTGCCCCGAACATGCCACATCACTTGCAGTTCTCTGAATATCCCTGGGTGGCTCACGCTCTGAGTTTATGCTGCCCCTCTGTCTAGAACACTTGACCTATTGTTTTTCAATTGCCTAATTCCTAAACAATCTTTAAGACTTGGATAAAATATCACTTCCTGCAAAAATTCTTCTTCTATCACTTCACCCAAAAAAGATGGCTTCTCCAGGCATTCTGTTACACACCCTCCCAGTGCTGCGGGCTTACGCTGGGGGAGGGAAAGGAACTTCTGAGGTATTTTGCCCAAGCTGCTGAAGGGGGGACCGTAACATGTCCTTACCTGGATGTCTCTGAGAACAGGTAGTGCTGAGAAAATAGGGAGGGGTAGCGAGAAAACAAAGAATGATTCCAGAAGAGATCAGGAGACAGGAAAAGGCACAGCTCTTTGGGTTCTGGTTGGACACAGCCTTGAGGGGTCCATGAACCTTTCAGGCCCACAGGCCACATATTTTGAGAAACTACTGACATGATCCATTTCAACTGCTGACACTTACAGTACCCACCTCTGCCAAATACAAAACAAAAACAAAAAAAGAAAGAAAATTCTTCAACAGAATGATGGTGAGTCACCACTCGCCAACGAGAGGACTTTCTATGGCTTTTAAATGCTAGAAGTAAATTATTAGAATGAAGGTCAAGGGGTACCGTGAATAATAACAGTGAAGAGGAGTGAACCCAGAAGTTAGGGGGAAAAAAGGGCCTCTGACATTTCTAATTTAATTTGGTGTCTCTTTTCTGCATGTTCACAGCATCCTATATTTTCATCTACCACAGCATCAACGCTATATTACATTTTGTGCTCATGTCTGACTCCCCCCTCGAGACTGGAGCTCTAGGGTAGGGTTTATGCATGACTCTGCATTCTTAGTACCCAGTAGGGCATCCAAGATATGAAAATGCTTGTAAGATAAATAATGAGGGAAGTAGTGGGAAGGAAGTTTAGGCAAACAATGAATCTGTGCAATATATATAGATATATAAAATTCTTTCGTTGTGTCCAAAACATACTGAAATTGTCAAGGAACTGTCTAAAAACATTATTTGTATAAGAATACTGTTCACAGCAATGTTGTTTATAATAGAAAGAAATGGGGGGAGGGGTGGAGAAAAACTAGAAGGACCCTGGTGTTTCACATTTGTATCTGATGATTCGTAGAAGCCTCAAGGTCAGTATTTCCCCAAATGAGTTCAACAGCTGCTCCCAAACTTGCCCTTCCCTTGTGGTCTCTACTTTAGACAGTAGGGCCACCATCTCCCCTGCTCCCCAAATCAGAATGTGGGGGTCATCTCTACTCCTTCCTGCCACCCTGCCTCCAGCCACCTAAGGTCACTTCTCTTCCCAGCATCTCACCAATCCATCCTGTGCTCATCACTGCCTCCCAAGGGGCTCCCTCCTCAGTCCCACCTCCTCTAATCCTTTCCCCCATTCAATGTAATGATCTTTCTAGAGCACAGACTTGATACTGTCCCCCACTCAAAACCTTTGCTGACCTCATAAGGGCAGACTCCTTGGCGTGGCATTCAAGGCCTCTTCCCACCAGGACCTGTACCCTGGACAGCCCAGATTACTTGACAATGCATCGCCTTCCTTAGTGTGAGTGCCTTTCCCAGACTCTGCCTGGTCAGTTTCTAATTGTCCTCCAACTGTCAGCACAGGGGGCATCTCCTCTAGGAAGCCCTTCCTGCTTGCTTAGTCAGTATAGCTGCCCCTCATCTGGGTGTGCACAGCTCCTTGGTTTGCTCTGTCCCTGTGGTCACCACATTGTCCTGTCTCTCTCATGCACTGTTTCTTACTGATCACTGTCTCCCAAAGCTCTGCATAAGGCTTGGCAGAGATAGGGTGCTTAGGGGCTGGGGAAGGGGCAGAATCTGCCTTGGGTCCCCAGGCAGTGAGGCGCCAGGCAAGCAGTCACCAGGGGGAAGGAAGTGTCCAGATGGGGATCTGTAGGGTCTGGTCCTGGCCCCTCAGAAGTGGAAGATGTGGGAGCCCTGCTCCCTGGCCCTGAGGGCACTCTCGCCACACTGGAGCCTCTGCATGGGGCTGGGGGATTAAGATCACATGCTGCACAGACAAGTGCAATTCTAGGGGACAACTTCTCCGGGCCAGTGTTCATTCTTTATCGTCTCTGGACTGCAGAAACAGAAACAGCTCACTCTCAGTCTGAAGCTTTTCGTGACTTGTGTGGAAGACACAGCATCAACAGCCTTTTGTTTGGGCTTGATTTGGGTGAACATGCCAAGAAGACTGGCTCAAAAGTCTTTTCAGATGTCGTTTCTATCTCGTTACAACTCTGCTCCATGAGAGCCATTCACAAGCCCGTTTTTCTGAGGCTACAAAGCTGTCAGTCTCTCAGCCCTGCCACAGCCCACAGAGCTAAGTGGGATGTTCACCCAAGACACCTACTGTGTAGCCAGAGCTGGGCCAGCACAGGAGGTGGTGGAGAGGGCTCTCCATTGTCTCTTGCCTTTCAACCTGGCTTGAATGTCACCGGAGCCCTGAGATACAGCTGCATTGAAGGTCCCCCAGATGGTGATCTGGCACCATGCCTGTATTTTCAAACCCAGTTCCCCGGTGTCCAACACAGACACTGAACAAAAAATGCATTAAATAAGTGAACCAACAGACATGCAATTCCCAGTTATTTGTGCTTATTCGGGGAGCCCATCAAATTCAGTGTTTAGAGGGGAGAATTATCTAGAATTTAATATGTCCTTGAATACATTTATTAGACCTTTCTCACTGCTGATGCTGGTAGTGTGGCTGCTGCAAGGAAGCAAAGAGCACTGGGTCAGGGTGGGGGGCATGGTGTGCGTGCACGTGGCAAAAGAAGGTCAGCAGGACCCCACTCCAAGCCAAAGCCTGCCGTGACAACCGCGCTCATAGACAAAGGCAAGGGCATGGGAGCTGTCGCCTGCTCACTCTCAGTTATGAGCCACACAGGCTGCATTAAAGGTGAAAACTAGAGGACCTGGGGGGGAACTATGTGCTCTGTGTGAGGGTGACAGAGAGGCACAAAGGGAGCTGTGGGAGCCCCGAGCCGACCTCTGCCCGTGCATGTAGGGAAAGCCTCGCAGGGGAAGCGCCATCTGTGCTGAAGTTTGACAGGTGGAGAATGTGAGGAGGGACCCCTAGACGCACACAAGAGATGCTGTGCTCTGTGACGTTCGAGCTGCCTGTTGTCATCGAGGCAGTGTCCTCAAGGCAGGGAATCAGGGCGAGGGCATGCCAGTCTGGGGGGAACAGTATATGCACAGACAAAGGTATAAAAGACCATGGTTTGTAGGGCAGGGCTCCCCAGGGGTTAGGGCACCAGCCAGCATCAGTTCCCGGGTGCTCTGATAACTCCATCAGGGGTTCAGAAGACTTTTTCTTTTCTTTTTTCCCCTTTCTTTCTTTTCCTTTTTTTTTTTTCTTCACTAAATTACAGGTTATCAGTTGCATCCTGTGTGGCTGAGATTGCCAAAAACCACACTTCCTGATATGTGGAGGCATTTCTGTATCAACAGATGCCAATCACCTGCGTTTGTACGCACAGTCTGTACAACTCCAGACAGCTCCCAGCCAAGACACGTCACCGGAAGGTCCTGATGGGAGTGGTGGCAGTCAAGCGTAAGGACAGAATGCAACAAGTATTGCCACTGCTGTGCATTCACTGACGGCCAGAACCACACGTCTCGTGGCATTCTCCTGACTGCCCACAAGGTAGGGGCTGTTATTCCCACTTGACAGGTGAGGAAGTTGAACCTGGGCAGGCCTAGAGGACCTTGTCCAAGGTCCCACGGCTAGTTAAGTGGTGAAGCTGGGACTCAAACCTGAGTTCGTTTGCCTCCAAGATCCAGGCTCTTTTCATTTGCCCCAACTGAGGAAGGTGAGCCCTGGCCCCATTTGGTCTTTGCTAAGATAGCAGGAATGAGATGCTGTGGTCCCGGCATGGGTACTACTGGCAAGGCCCCAAACTCAAGGGATCACTGACCTGGGGTGAAGTCAGGTGGCAAACATGCCCTTCCCCACTTTCGCAGCACAGTGTGGTTGGACTACTTCTGCCACAGCTACAAATTTCTCTACTTCTTGAAATTCAGGAAAACCCTCAGAAAAGGACTGAAAGGTAGCCAATAAGTAGGCCTAATCACAGTCTGGGAAGAAAATGAGCAAGCTCCAGCTTTAGAGGGAACATGGTGGCTTTAGCCCTGTAGCCCATGTCCCTGCCCCGCCCCCTCTGCATCCAGCTCCCAAGCCCTGCCTGCAAGGGGCTAATAACTGACAAGGACAAGACCTGCTGCTCACAGCAGAGGTCGTCCTGGGGATCCAGAGGCGGGGCAGAGGATGACTGTCCTTCCTTTCTCCCTTGGGCAAACGCTTCTCCAGGTCACCCCTGCACCCCTACCCTCTATGCAGCTGTGCCTGTGTGGACAGACACCTCACCAGCCTGTAGCCCCTGAATCCTTTGTTTTCTCCCTATAATCTCCTTGAGGGTCAGTGGCTTTGTTGAGCCTGCTGGAGACCAGGCTGGGTCAAGGGCCCCAGTCTCCCAGCCGAACTGTCTTTCCCCACAGCCTAGGGCATGGTCTGCTGAGCCTGCTGCCTCTGGCACTGCTCTCCATCATGCCTCAGGAAGAGCGGGCTACACCAGAGGCAGCTGCTGACCACATTTTTATAAAAGGTCACTGCCCCCGAGGCCTTCCTTCCCCACATGGGCTCAGCAAGCCTAATCGAACCAGCGATCACTCTCGCTGCATCCTCCCTGGGGGTGGTGGGGGGAGTGGAGACAAGCCCACTGGGGGGAGGGGACCTGTGCGGGCAGCGGCCTCTGAGCAAGAAAAGAAAGACATGGTCGTCCTGGCGGCCGCTTAACAGAAGGTTCAAAAGGTCCTAGGGGCAAGCTGAATCAAGTCCTGCCTGAATCCCTGTTGCTGGTCCTGGGGCTTGCAGGAGGGTGGTGGGGGAGATGGGGAATGAAGTAGAGACAACCGTTTCCCTGGCCAGAACCCCACAGATGACACTGCCCCTGGACACAGGGGACCACGGGTAGTGGGGATGATAGGCACAGAACCATCCCTCATCCAGCCCCAGAGAGCCGGTTTCTGAGCCCAGGCCTCCTGTACCTGCCTTGCCCCATTTGGGGGTCTCACTCCATTTGGCGGTGTGCTTCCTGGGGCAAGCTCTGCAGCTGGCCCCTGGCCCAGACACTCTCGAGGGGCTGAGCAACAGAGTTCAAGGTGTTCTTCCGTGTTTTGCAACCATCTGTTTTCAAGTTGTGTTGCTGCAGGAAACTTCCCTGTACCAAGCTCTGGGAACGTGGGGAGGGAGGATGGGACTGTCCCAACATGAGAGGCACAGAGATGTCATGAGGTCAGCTGTCAACAGGCCTGCTGGTTGTGATGCTGTCAGCAAACAGGCTTGTGTTTCCCCCACGAGGGTCTCCCATGAGTAGAGACCAGGTTACCCAGCCCTCTCCATGTAGCCCCGGACAGTCTTGTCCACCTTCCCTCTGAGCTGTGTATATGGATCATTTCCTTTCTCTCCCTAGCCCAGCCCTGAGCCTGGGTTCCATGCATGGCATAGGGGCAGAAAGCTCACACGACAGGAGGCAGGCATCAGCTGGAGTCTTCCTTCTACCTGGGAGCGGTGAGGCTTCAGCCCTGCTTCTCCTCTCCAGCACTAGCTATGCGTGGAGGCCAGTCACCGTGGGGGAGCAGATGGAGCCCGAAGAGCCACAAGATGCTGAAACCGCCACCGCCGGCCTGCTCCCCAACGCTGCAGGGCAGAGCGTCTCCCTCCGCCCCTCCCGGGACTTGTGTGGGTGGAGCTCAGAGTCGGGCCCGCCTCCCGCTGAGTAGCCAGGGTCTGTCTGGGCTGCTCCAGTCCTGGAACCTCGAACAGTGAGTGGCCAGGATCACGTTCTGTGCTTTCGCCCGCTTTTGCTCCTCACAGGCAGCAGAGCTCCCCAAGTGAGGATCTTGTACCTGAACTAAGAAAAGCAAAGCTGCTAATCTTGACAAGATCAATCTCCAAATACCACAAGAATGCAGCCTGCCGGTCTGCTCTCACCAGGCGCTGGGCTACTAAGCACTTCTAAGGCTTCCTGCTCTCAGGCACAGCTTGGAGCTGGGACTGCAAGGGGAAAAGCTGCTCCCACCAGGGTGTCTGACTTGCTTCTGAAGCCCCATCTTCCCGGGGATAGCCCACGCATCCCCTGCCCCACGAATCCTCCGGGTCAAACTGTCATCGCCCAGCCCTGCTTAGGGGCCTCCTCTGCGCCTCCACTCAGGACCCGCTGTCCTCGCCTCTCCCAGAGCACATACACCTGGCTGTGTGTGTCCAGGTGCTGCTTCCCTTAATCCTGGGGTCAGTGGGTACAGGGGAAGAAAGGGAGGTCTGGAGAGATTATGCCAACCAGTCCTATTCACTTTCAAAGCCTGTACTCTTATCACTATAGTCCATGCTTCTCAAACTACCTGGGAAGAAGGACCAGTTTTTGTTTGTTTTTAAAATTTTTATTGGAGTATAGTTGTGGTATTTGCATATATATATGGAGAAGGAAATGGCAACCCACTCCAGTGTTCTTGCCTGGAGAATCCCAGGGACGCGGGAGCCTGGTGGGCTGTCGTCTCTGGGGTCGCACAGAGTCGGACACGACTGAAGCGACTTAGCAGCAGCAGCAGCAGAGCATATGTATAACTGATTCACTTTGTTGTGCTGCATTTCAAATTTCAATTCTGTCACAGAGTGATCCTTTTATAAAATATAATAAAAATGAATCACTATAAAAATGAAAACACATATAAAATATAAGAAGCCCCATTTTAAAATTGTTAGATGACAAATGACAAAAACTTACTCTAATTGCTACAGACCTTTCTAACACTGTATTTTCAGTTTCTCAAAAGTCTTTGTTGTAGACCAGTTCTCACACTTCTGATTCTAAGACACTTAATAGGCTCCCTACTGACAGATACCTGCTGGGGCATTCTGCCAAGGACTCTTGGTAGGAGAGTTTGAGAGGGGATGAGACCTAGCTCCTCAGGTCCTGAATTGGGGCAGGAGAAAAGACACGTTCTGATAACATCAGGAGTGGTGAGCAGATGGAGGCCTAGCACTTTGTCTATGATGTATGAGTTTATAACCAGAAAAAAATCTCACCGGGTGGGTCTGCAGCATTTACCTGTGCAAGAAGTATATAGGTCCTTAGTCATCTAGAGCAAGAGATTTCTCCAAAGAAAACAACTCTAGCCGTGTACTACAGATCCACCTATAAAGATTGGAAGATAGAGCAAAGAGGAAGGAGATGAGGGTGTAGCTACAGGGCATGAGTTCCTGGAAAGGTCAGGAAGCAGGGGTAGGTTGAGACCAGAAGTGGAGCTACTTTATTTTTTAATAAAAAAAAATTTTTTCCCCTTTTTAGCCATGTGGCTTATGGGATGCTGGCTCCCCAACTAGGGATTGAACCCCTGGCCTCAGCAGTGGAAGCATGGAGTCCTCACCACTGGACCCTCAGGCAATTCCCAGAAGTGGAGTTACTTTAAAAGCAGATCATGGATTGGTTCCCAGAAGAGATGAGAACAAATGTCACTTAGGAACACATGGGAAAAAAAAAATTGACGGCAGAGAAACCAACAGGACACAGATGGTAGTTCCTTCAGCTACAAGCTGGTGTCCAGGTCAAGGACAGGCATGTAGTCTGTCCAGCTCAGGCAGGACTGTCAGCCCTTGAACACTCCACAGAGAAGCTTTAGTTACTGAGCACTCTGCTCTTTCCAGAAAGGCCCAGCATCCAAGGATTTCACTGCAGAAGTACCTACTGAAGATACTTACATTCTCCAATCAAAAGGCATCTGTAATCCCCTATAGGTTCACGGTTCAGAGCCATAACTCAGGACACAAGGTGGAATTGATGGGTTTGGTTCCTGGCTCTGTGTTGTTGTGACCTTGGGGAGGTTATAGTTTTTTCATCTGTAAAGTGGGCATAGCAACATTTTCTCCACAGGGCTACTGTAAAGATTAAATAGGCAATGAACATACAATATTTAGTACAGTGGCTGGATAAAGCTGTGGATGCCATAAAACTGTGATATTTTACACACACAGGCTGTTTGTGGCTGCCAATGGAGTGTAAGCCATCAAGAGGAGAGATTTTAAGTGTCTTACATAATGCTGAAGCTTCTGGCACCTAGGAGAGTATCTGGTGCTTAGGAGCTGCTCAATAAAGATTTGTTGAATGAATGATGTGGTAGTTATTATCATTACGTTTACTATAGGATGGGCTTCCCTGGTGGCTCAGCCATAACGAATCTGCCTGACAATGCAGGAGACATGTGTTCAATCCCTGGGTTGGGAAGATCCCCTGGAGAAGAAAATGGCAACCCACTTCAGTATTCTTGCCTGGGAAATCCCATGGACAGAGTCTGGTGGAGTACAGTCCATGGGGTCACAAAAGAGTCAGATCCTACTCAGGAATTAAACAACAACTACTTAGGACAGTGGAGTCCACATGGCAGCTTCTTAAGGGAGGAGAAAAACCTAAGTACGATTAAATAGTGATATGAAGGAGTCAGTAAGCAGAATGAAGATTCAGGTTTCTAAAGAGAGGTTGAGGAATCAGTGCTCAGGGGAACGGCCGGACTTCTCTATAGAGAGTAGACCTGTCAGGACTCGATGACTAACCGGATATCTGATTTAGAATGGAAGGAGAAAGAATCACACCCAGATTTCGGTGACAGAGTGAATAGTGGTATCATTCACCGAAATAGGCAACATGGGCTGATTAGAATGATTGAAAATTTGGTGAGTTGGATACATTGACTTTGAGATGCTCAAGAGTCATCCAAGTGGAGCTGTTCAGTAAGAAGTTGGATATTTGGGTCTAGAGATAGAAGAGATCTGGGGTCCTAACAGATTTGAGAGTCACCAGCACGTATTTGTAGCTGAAGCTAACATATAGTGAGAAGAGAAGAAAAAGGACCATGGTTGAAGCCTAGCAGACATCAATATTCTTCTTTTTTTTTACATCAACATTTAAGGGTGGGTACAGGAAAAAGAGACTGCTTGTAAAAGAGACTGAAAAGAAATAATAGAGAAATAGGAGAATGAGAAGGGAGTTTGGACAAGCATTAATGAAAAGAGGGTTACAAAATGTTCAACATGGAGAAAGAGATCAATACTGCCAAATGTTTCAGAGAGGTCAAAAAAAGAGGTCCGCCCATTGGATGTGTCAGTTAGTCCTTCTGGGCAATCTGGACAAGAGCATTTCAGGGAGGGGTGGTGGGAATGGAAGTGAGAGTACAGAAATTAAGAATAAGGGGGAATGAGGAAGCAGAGAGAGCAAGAGTAACAAGTCTCTTGCACACTCCTGGGCAGGGGAGTGGGGGAACACTCAGCTTGCTCTCAGGCTAGGACAATGAATCTATGGAAGCGGATGGTGCTCTATTCTCCTCTGTAATTTATGGTACGGGACAGAGCTTTACAAGGATGCCTTTCCCATCTTTCCACTCCTCCCTGGTGTTGAAGTGATAAAAGTCCCAGAATCCATGAAGGACAGAGGGGGAGGGGCTTTGGAATGTGGGGATACAAGATACCCAGTCACCCTGGCCAGAAGACTATAAATTTTCAAATCCCCCAGGGCAGTGCAATGGGCCTCCGGCACCTTCTCATGCACGGTTCCCCAAACAGGCAGCTGGGACTGTCATTCCTCCCGATTTCCTGCCTCAGAGATCTCAGCAAGGTTTCACAGGCCATCCTTTGCACTCTGGGGACTTGGTCAGCTTGGATGACAGCTATGATTCCTTAGTAGTATGAGAATCACAGACACACACAGTTACAGACACACACTACACACCCTGGCCTTCCCAAGGCAACAAACATCTCAAGGGAGTGAGGTTTTCCTCTGTAGAGCTGGGCAAAAGGGCAGTTCTACACCAATGCCGCTAGAGCCCCCGCAGGGCATCTGGTAGACCTCTGTGATCTGGCCCAGCCACCCTGCCCGTAAGACAGCAGCAGCAAGAGGCAGTAGAAGGTGGCAGTTGAGCATGTAAGCTCTGAGGTCAGAGTACTCAGGTTCAAAACATCCTATCCATGTGACCTCAGGCCAATTGCTTAACTTCTTTATGCCTCCATTTCCTCAGAGCTAAAACTGTATCAATAACTGTTCTATTTCAGAGGATTGTTGGGAAGACTGTGCTTGTGCATGCGTGCTCAGTCAGGTCTGACTCTTTGCAACCCTATGGACTGTAGCCCAGCAGGCTCCTCTGTCCATGGGATCTTCCAGGCAGGAATACTGGAGTGGGTTGCCATTTCCTGCTCTAGGGGATCTTCCCAACCCAGGGATCGAATCCACATCTATTGCATCTCTTGCGTTGGCAGGCAGATTCTTAAACAGAACAAACAGGAAAAGTTCTTAGCAGAGGATCTGGGAAGTCAATATTGATACGTCAGTAGGTGTTGGCTGTCAGTGTCGCTGCTGTGCTTGGGCACAGTCTGGGTCTGGATTCTGCTTTCTGCTGCAACTGTTTGCCGCAGGCCTCACCTATGGCTGTGCGCTTGTACCTGATGCTGAATGGCTCTGCTGGTGACCATCAGAAAGACATGATACTCAATCTTTCACGAAAGCACTTCTAAAAAGCCACTTGTACGTTTATAGCAAAACACTGCTAGGAAAATGGGGAGCGTCCATTCAGATTTTATGAATTAGGGACTTCCTTGGTGGTCCAGTGGCTAAGACTCGTGCTCCCAATGCAAGGGGCCTGGGTTCGATCCTGGTCAGGGAACTAGAGCCCACACGCCACAACTAAGAGTTTGCATGCCACAGCTAAAGATCCCGCACGCTACAACGAAGATCTCTGCCCAGCCAAAGAAATAAGGAAGTAAAAATATTTTTAAAAAGCTTTTATGAGTTATACATATTTTTTAAACCTACATTTTAAATGTATACCATGACCTATTCTGGGATCTTTATTTCTTACTGAAAAAAAACTAACCTGATTTAATGAAAGTCATTGAAAAAACAGAATTCAATTAATGTCTAATATTAAATTTTGTTGGAAGGATCTAACATTCATAGCCCCAAGATACATCATCTCATTTCATCCTCTTGACTAATGAGTTATGTGATGCTCTGACTTTTCCAAGATCATGCACAGCCTATTAAGGGAGAGCGCTCTGAGCACGTTGGGTCCCCACATCTCATCTCTTTCTAATCTAGCACACATTGGTGTGTGTGTTAGTCACTCAGTTGTGTCAGACTCTTTGTGACAGACTCGTGGACTGCAGCCCGCCAGGTTCCTCTGTCCATGGAATTCTTTAGCCAAGAATACTGGAGTGGGTAGCCATTCCCTTCTTCAGGGGATCTTCCTGACCCAGGGATCGAACTTGGATCTCCTGCATTGCATGCAAATTTGTTACCATCTGAGCCACCAAGGAATCATCAATGGTAAAGCTACTATTTAAAAGCCAATGAGCCATTCTAAATAAAATAACTTGAATAAAGCAAGTGTGTTTTCTGGGTATGTTTTGAGTCGGAACATCAGAAGACTTGAACTATTTTTAAGATTATTATATTAATAAGATTAGGATTATAAGGTGCTCTCCAATAGGAACTCCTCTTATAAGTGTTCTCGGAAACCTAGTATGGCGCTAGGCACATGGGCTTTCAGTAAGTACATAACAACTGATATCCAGACATGTCAAAATAGTTATTTTTCGTTGGTAACTCTCTCCACTGAAACAGTGTTTTATCAACATTTCTCACACCCTCAGACTCTTAGTCTCCCAAGGGCAGAGATCCATATCCATTCATGTAACAAGCATTAAGCACCTACTAAGTGCTAAAGGGTCTGCTAAGTACTAGCAGCCATGAACAAGACCATACTTCTGTGCTAAGGGGTGCACAGCCTATGATGGAAGAAGAAATATCAATACACAGTTATAAGTACAGTAACAGAGCAATGTGTGCAGCACTCAGCAGGATGGGTTGAGGAAAGAGTAACAGTGTGTTCATGGGAGGAGGTCAGGGAAGATTTTCCCTTCCATGAGACCAATGGATGAAAAGCCCTAATCCACTGTACAGAGTTGAGCAGATGCTCAATAAATCTGAGTTCCTTTGGATCTCATGCCCCCTCCTCCCCATCTCTCTCACTAGAGGACAATGGATCCAGGTAGGCAAGTTTTGAAGAGGAAAGGAGGCAGGTGCGAGAGTGAGCCGGCTGGCTTCCCAGAGAAGCAGGATGCTGCATCCTGGACAGGCCAGAGTATCAGCATCCCTTCCTTTACCACTGCCTGCTCCCCAGTCTTTGCTCAGGTGTGGGAGGCAGTGACTGGGTGGGCTCAAAGAGGCCTGAGGCTTAGGAACAGAGTGAGAATATGCTTCATACAGCACAAAACAGAGAGAGAGAGATTTAAGTTGGTTTTTATTAGGTGGGGTCAAAACTAACATGTTAAAAGAACTGTATCAAAACCTCTTATGTCAAAATATTGTTGCTACAAATTTCAAATTCCTAAATTTACTTACAACTTTTTGGTCAAAATATCAAAAAAACACTAGTTATCCATAAGGAAAATAATTAAATCCAGATCCTGACACCAAAAATCATGCCTAACACCAAAATAAAACAATAAAAATCTCAAATGGATTATTAATTCAAATATAAATAATAAAGCTATACAAGTATTGGATGAAAATAGACAAAGACAACTCTATAAAATACTATGTGTAGATATAAATTCAAGAACTGCTACAGAGGACAATTTGCCAATAACTTTCAAAATTATAAATTCATTGTTTGTATTGACAAAAGCACTGTGGAAATAAATCAGGCAGGGTGGAAACGCCTTGCAACCAACAAGGCACTGAGTCAAGTCTTCAGACAGGTACTGCATTAGTAATGGGGATAAATTAGCTCTAGACAAAGGGTTACTCAACACCTGCACCAACAGTGTTAAAAGCAAGTCTCAAAGGAATACAACTGATTCCAAGTAATTTAACTACACACCCAGGCAAAACTAGAACTATTTAAGAGAATACAAAAAAAAATCTTGCACATAAAAACATAAATTTCACATTGTTTTGAATCTAATAAAAAAAATTACCAGTCAGGCATATGAAGAATTAGAAATATAGGTCATTACCAGGAGAAAAATCAATCAAGAGAAACCACCCCAGAAATGATAGAGATGATGAAATTACCAATAGAAGAACACATGGACATAATAAAGAATGAAGTGCAAGATATAAAAAGACCGTAATAGAACCACAGGGATTACAAACACAGTATCTGACATGAAAACACACCAGATGGGATTAACAGCTGATTAGACACCACAAAAGAAATACCAGTGGACTTGAAAACACAGAAATATCAGCTGTCCAAAATGGAACACAAAGAGAAATAAGAAATTGGGGGGAAAAAACCCCACCAACACAATAGCATCAAACAAACCAATTGGACCAAAGGCTTAACATACATGTAACTGGAATCCTGGGAAGGGTGATGAACAGAAAATATATTTGAAAAAATAAGGACAAAAAGCATCCAAATTTGATTAAAAGTAAACACAAACCCACAGATTCACTGAGCTAGATAAATGCAAGTCAAGAATAATATAAAGAAAACTACAACAAAGTGCATCATATCAAATTGCTGAAAACAAGTGATAAGGAATAAAATCTCAAAAAAGTAGCCAGAGGAAAAGAGAAATGTTACATACAAAGCAAAAAAAGGTAACAATGACAGAAGACATAGAAACTATACAAATCAAAAGAAAATGAAGTTATATCTTTAAAGTACTGTGTGTGTGTGTGTTTATGAAATTGTCAACCTAGAATTGTATACGCAGTCAAAAACAACTTTTTGAAGCTGAAGGTAAAATAAAGACTTGATCAGAGAAACCAAAGCTGATAGATTTCATTGCCATTAAATTTTCTTCATAAGTAATGTTAAAAGACATTCTTCAAGCAAAAGAAAAAGAACAAACAGAAACATGCATCTACACAAAGGAAACAGTCAGTTCAATTCAGTTGTTCAGTTGTGTCCGACTCTTTGCGACCCCATGGACGGCAGCATGCCAGGCTTCCCTGTCCATTACCAACTCCTGGGGCTTGCTCAAACTCATGTCCATGGAGTCGGTGATACCATCCAACCATCTCATCCTCTGTCATCCCCTTCTCCTCCTGCCTTCAACCTTACCCATCAGGGTCTTTTCCAATGAGTCAGTTTTTTGCATCAGATGGCCAAAGTACTGGAGCTTAAGCTTCAGCATCAGTCCTTCCAGTGACTATTCAGGACTGATTTCCTTTAGAATTGACTGGTTTGATCTCCTTACTATCCAAGGGACTCTCAAGAGTCTTCTCCAACACCACAGTCCAAAAGCATCAATTCTTTGGCACTCAGCTTTCTTCATGGTCCAACTCTCACATCTATACATGACTACTGGAAATACCATAGCTTTGACTAGATGGACCTTTGTTGGCAAAGTGATGTCTCTACCTTTTAATATGCTCTCTAGGTTTGTCATAGCTTTTCTTCCAAAGAGCAAGCATCTTCTAATTTTATGGCTGCAGTCACCCTTTGCAGTAATTTTGGAGCCCAAGAAAATTAACTATCTCACTGTTTCCATTGTTTCCCCATCTATTTGCCATGAAGTGATAGTACCAGATGTCATGATCTTCATATTTTGAATGCTGCATTTTAAGCCAGCGTTTTCACTCTCCTCTTTCACTTTCATCAAGAGGCTCTTTAGTTCTTCACTTTCTGCCATAAGGGTGGTGTCGTCTGCATATCTGAGGTTATTGACATTTCTCCTGGAAATCTTGATTCCAGCTTGTGCTTTATCCAGCCCAGCATTTCACATGATGTACTCTGCATATAAATTAAATAAGCAGGGTGACAATATACAGCCTTGATATACTCCTTTCCCAATGTGAAGCCAGTCCGTTGTTCCATGTGGGTTCTAACTGTTGCTTCTTGACCTGCATACAGATTTCTCAAGAGGCAGGAAAGGTGGTCTGGTATTCCCATCTCTTTCAGAATTTTCCACAGTTTATTGTGATCCACACAGCGCAAAGGCTTTGGCATAGTCAATAAAGCAGAAGTAGATGTTTTTCTGGAACTCTCTTGCTTTTTTGATGATCCAGTAGATCTTGGCAACTTGATCTCTAGTTCCTCTGCCTTTTCTAAATCCAGCTTGAACATCTGGAAATTCATGGTTCACATACTACTGAAGCCTCACTTGGAGAACTTTGAGCACTACTTTACTAGTGTGTGAGATAAGTGCAATTGTGCGGTAGTTTGAGCATTCTTTGGCATTGCCTTTCTTTGAGATTGGAATGAAAACTGACCTTTTCCAGTCCTGTGGCCACTGCTGAGTTTTCCAAATTTGCTGGCATATTGAGTGCAGCACTTTCACAGCATCATCTTTCAGGATTTGAAATAGCTCAACTGGAATTCCATCACCTCCACTAACTTTGTTTGTAGTGATGCTTTCTAAGGCCCATTTGTCTTTGCATTCCAGGAGGTCTGGCTCTAGGTGAGTGATCAAGGTGAGTGATCACACCATCATGATTTTTCTGGGTCATGAAGATCTTTTTTGTACAGTTCTTCTGTGTATTCTTGCCACTTCTTCTTAATATCTTCTGCTTCTGTTAGGTCATTCCGTTTCTTTCCTTTTTGGTGCCCATCTTTGCATGAAATGTTCCCTTGGTATCTCTAATTTTCTTGAAGAGATCTCTAGTCTTTCTCACTCTATTTTTTCCTCTACTTCTTTATATTGATCACTTAGGAAGGTTGTCTTATCTGTCCTTGCTATTCTTTGGAACTCTGCATTCAAATGGGTATATCTTTCCTTTACCTTTCACTTTTCTTTTCTCAGCTATTTGTAAGGCCTCCTCAGACAACCATTTTGCCTTTTGCATTTCTTTTTCTTGGGCATGGTTTTGATTACAGCCTCCTGTACAATATTACAAACCTCCATCCATAGTTTCTCAGGCAGTCTGTCTATCAGATCTAATCTTTTAAATCTATTTGTCACTTCCACTGTATAATAATAAGGGCTTTGATTTAGGTCATACCTGAATGGTCTAGTGGTTTCCCCTACTTTCTTCAACTCAAGTCTGAATTTGCAATAAGGAGTTCATGATCTGAGCCACAGTCAGCTCCTGGTCTTGTTTTTTGCTGACTGTATAGAACTTCTCCATCTTTGGCTGCAAAGAATATAATCAATCTGATTTCAGTATTGACCATCTGGTGATGTCCATGTGTAGAATCTTCTCTTGTGTTGTTGGAAGAGGGTATTTGCTATGACCAGTGTGTTCTCTTGGCAAAGGTCTGTTAGCCTTTGCCCTGCTTCATTTTGTACTCCAAGGCCAAACTTGCCTGTTAATCCATGTATCTCTTGACTTCCTACTTTTGCATTCCAATCCCCTATGATGAAAAGGACATCTTTTTTGGGTGTTAGTTTTAGAAGGTCTTGTAGGTCTTCATAGAACAGTTCAACTTCAGGTTCTTCAGCATTACTGGTTGGGTCATAGACTTTGTTTACTGTGATATTGAATGGTTTGCCTTGGAACTGAACAGAGATCATTCTGTCATTTTTGAGATTGCATCCGAGTACTGCATTTTGGACTGTTTTGTTGACTATGAGGGCTACTCCATTTCTTCTAAGGGATTCTTGCCCACAGTAGTAGATACAATGATCATCTGAATTAAATTCACCCATTCCAGTCCATTTTAGTTCACTGCTTCCTAAAATGTTGATGTTCACTCTTGCCATCTCTTGCTTGACTATGTTCAATTTACCTTGACTCATGGACCTGACATTTTACGTTTCTATGCAATATTGTTCTTTACAGCATCAGACTTTACTTCCATCACCAGTCACATCCACAGCTGGGTGCCGTTTTCACTTTGGCTCAGACTCTTCATTCCTTTTGG
Organism: Bos mutus; assembly: GCF_027580195.1. Lineage (NCBI taxonomy): Eukaryota > Metazoa > Chordata > Mammalia > Artiodactyla > Bovidae > Bos > Bos mutus. Next base: position 103,941,481 of record NC_091619.1, on the reverse strand, counting down.
AGATATTTCTCCACTCTTCTCAAGTAGCATATTGGGCACCTACCAATCTGGGGAGTTCATCTTTCAGTGTCATATCTTTTTGCCTTTTCATACTATTTATGGAGTTCGCAGGTAAGAACACTGAAGTGGTTTGCCATTCACTTCTCCAATGGACTACATTTTGTCAGGACTCTCCATCATTACCCATCCATCTTGAGTGGCCCTACATGGCATGGCTCATAGTTTCATTGAATAGGACAAGGCTGTGATCCACGTGATCGGTTTGGTTAGTTTCCTGTGATTGTGGTTTTTGTTCTGTCTGCCCTCTGAAATGGGTGAGGATAAGAGGCTTGTGGAAGCTTCCTGATGCGAGGGACTGGCTGCGGGGGAATTTGGGTCTTGCTCTGATGTGCTAAGTCACTTCAGGCATGTCCGACTCTTTGTGATCCTATGGACTGTAGCCCGCCAGACTCCTCTGTCCATGGGATTCTCCAGGCAAGAATAATGGAGTGGGTTGCCGTGCCCTCTTCCAGGGGATCTTCCCAACCCAGGGACTGAACCCTTGTCTCTTATATCTCCTGCATTGACAGGCGGGTTCTTTACCACTAGTGCCACCTGGGAAGCCCCGCTCTGGTAGGCAGGGCCATACTCAGTAAATCTTTAATCCAATTTTCTGTTGATGGGCGGGGCTGTGTTTCCTCCCTGTAGTTCCTGCCCTGAGGCCAAACTATGGTAGGGGTAATGGCTACCTCCTTCGAAAGGATTTATGGAAGCACACCCCGAGGCTCTCAGGCCTGTTGTATTCAGTGCCCCTAACCCCATGCAATGGCACCCCACTCCAGCACTCTTGCCTGGAAAATCCCATGGACGGAGGAGCCTGGTGGGCTGCAGTCCATGGGGTCACTAAGAGTCAGACACGACTGAGCGACTTCACTTTGACTTTTCACTTTCATGCATTGGAGAAGGAAATGGCAACCCACTCCAGTATTCTTGCCTGGAGAATCCCAGGGACGGGGGAGCCTGGTGGGCTGCCATCTCTGGGGTCGCACAGAGTCGGACATGACTGAAACGACTTAGCAGCAGTAGTAGCAACCCCATGGAGGTCACTGTCAACCCATGGCCTTCGCCAAAGACTCCTGGATGCTCACAGGCAAGTCTGACTCAACATCATTAGTCATTAGTAAAATACAAATTAAAATCATAGTGAGAGACCACTCTCAACCTACTAGGACAGCTAAAATAAAAAAGATGGATATCAGGGATGTAAAGCAATTAAAATCTTCATACGCTGCTGGCAGGAAGGCAAAAGAATATAGTCACTTCTGAAAACAGATTGACAAATTCTTACAAAGTGAAGCATACATCCTCTACACAAATGTTTATATTGGCTTTATTTATAATAGCTAGAAACTGGAATTAACCCAGATACCTTTTGACTGCTGAATAGATAAACAACATAAAATGTCATGCCTGTATAATGAAATACTATTCAGCAATAAAAAGGAACAAACAACTGCTACACATATGCTTGAATCTCAAATGCATTATACCAAACAAAAGAGGCAGACTCAAAAAAACAATTATATATTATGCAATATATCTTAGAGATTATCCTATTATCAGCATATATGGATTCAGAGGAGCCCTTGGGGTGGCTAAAAGCAAGACACAGGACAATAATTACAGTCTGTTCCTTTTTATGGTATATTGGCTGTCTCTGGGGTCTGGAGTGGAAGTAAATACCCTTTTGTACTATTGAGTTCTTTTCCCCATGTGCTTGTATTACTTTCAGTTATAAAATCCACATGCAGGTCAAGGAAAACTCACACGTGTCTGGCCCAGGGGCCTGAGCCCTGTAGGTCTGAGAAAACCTATGTAAGAATATGGAACATACTGCCAGACCCTGAAAAAGTGCTCAGTAAATAGCTGGGAGAAGCAAAATACTGGAATCAAGTCAGAATGCAGAGCCTGGACAAAGATCTCTATCTGAACACCAGATATCCAGCCAGCAGAGCCCCCATTTTATACAAGGAGCTAAGCTTGAATGGCTTATGTTAGGAAAGAAAGAGACCATAATAGCATTCCTGTGCAAGGACACTGTGTGCCCTAACCTCATCCTCTAAGGGATGGGGTGCATACCCTTCCCCCAGTGAGCAGAGCCCACTCCAAGAGGCCACCCCAAGGGCTCCTCTGGTGGTCTGAGTGCTACATCTTGACTCCCAGAGGTCCTGAGCAGCCCCTCCTACAACCCCTTGAGTCAGATACTCCTATAGCTCTCTGATGGAGTGAAACAACCCCAAGGGTCTCACTGCACTCAGACTGCAGACAAGATGATCACAGCACATTAGGCTCTTTTCCACACCGAGGCTTCAGGAAAGAAAACCCGAAAGGAAAAGGCAGATAAGCAAGCAAGGCCTCTTAGGGGAATTTGGTGAAAGGATCTCCCAGGGTTTGGCAGGTCTTCTTTCAGCAGCCTGCAATCAAAGAAATCAGGAACTCCAGGACGCCAAAGGGACAGAGAGGGAAGGTGCCAAAACAGCCAGCCTCAGAAACTCCTCTGCTCTATTTCCTGCTTTATTTGGACATGCCTCCCTGAAGCCAGGTCCGAGCTTCTAAAAAGGACTATGAGCTTCTGTGCTGCGGAGCACTGTCTGGCTGCCTCTGGATACCTGGCTTCCGAGAGGGAGCACATAGGTCCTACCTCCTCTTTCTCCTCTGCAGAAACGAGCTGTGCTGGCAGGTACAAGCTCAGAGAGGATGAGGTAAGGTGTAACCAGGGCCAAGAGTAGGACTAGGGTAGGAGCCAACCAAAAGCAAAGTTATTTCAGGCATTCAGGCACCCACAGACTCAAGGATGCAGGAGAGAAGACATCACAGAATCTCACTTTCTCAGGAGCACACCACTTGCCACCAGGGGCAGGTGTGTCTGAGCCCTGGGCCATGGACTGGGCTAACCAGGTGATGGGAAGAAACCCGAGCACTTACCGGGGGAAGATGGCAGTCATCAAGGCCGAAGCATAGCCAGGCTTGCAGGTTCCCTCTGAAAAGTTTTCGTACTTGGTGGCTAACTCTGCAGGCCTGTGGGGAGAGAGGGAGAGTCATAGCTTGCCGGGCAGTGGTTACTGTTTCATGAAGAGCTGTTGGTGTTTAAACCTTGAATCAAGCTTCATTTCCTACAATCAGCACTTCAGTCCCTTTTCCACACCAAGTTTCCAGAGGCGGGTGGAGGGGAGGAGCCAGGACATTCTAAAGGAATAAGTAGATAAACAACAAGGCCCTTCTGTGGAATTTGGTAAAAGGAACTCACTGGATTTCAAATAGATTCTTTGCAGTAAGCCTGGTTGCAAGGAAATCAGGAATTCCATCCAGGCTCCCAGACTAGGAGATTGGCGCCCTGGAGATCTAAGGAGAGAGCTCCCAGGCTTTGATAAAATCACAGGCACAGCCTTTTCAACCTTCTTGAATGTTTCTATGTGTCCAGCCTCATCTGCCTTTATTCTCTCACACATACTATGGTCCAGCCAGTGGGAAGTACTCAGTGCCCTGAATATATATCAAATATATGTTGGGGGGTCTCATTGAGTATGCTCTCTTGCTATCCTATTCCCTCTGCCTGGAATGTTCTTCCTTGTTCTCCTCCTTCTGCTTCCTGGTCCTTCACAACTCAGCTCAGATGTCAGTTTCACTGGGAGTAACTCCTAGATCCCCAGATTGGGCCAAGTGCCTCCTCTGTGCTCATTGTCCATCTACCACCACCCACATTACATGCTTGCCCACATGGGCACTTGCCATACTGAACTACAACTGTTGGTACTATGTCTCCCTCATGGCGCTGTGAATTCCCAAAGTCAGGGTCTGATTTAACCCTGTAAGCCCAGTTCCTTGCACAGAGAATGGGCACACAGAAGACCCCATCGATTTTCTGAAGGAACTCTCACTGACAATCTCAGTGCACTTGCACTGGAAATAAGGCAATCTCAGGAGTCCACAAGTCAGACAGCGCTGACTATCTTTCAGAAGGCTTGTGAGTTCTAGCCCTGGATCTGTTGCTGCGTGACTGTAGTCAAGTCATCTCACTTCTCTGGTCTTCAACATCTGTATGGGTTCCGCATGGGGCTGGAGTCACTGCCCTGCCTCCCCAAACCCTGCTCAGTGCAGTCTAGAGAAAACCAAAGCGGAAGAACAGGACCCATTCCGTGACTGCTGGGGCACCTGAGGGAGGTCTGGCTGCTGGCCAGTTCCCAGCCCCAACCTCCCCCGCCTCCATCCTTGGGCCAGCTGCCAGCACACTGATGCCCAGCTGCTCTGCTGTGCCAGGGCCCTGCAGCAAGTCTTCCCTTGGGGCTGCCTTCTACAGGGACAGGGGTGCAGTGGGTATGGGGTGGGGGAGGTTGGTGCCTGTACAGGACAGCCAGAAACCATGATGCCACTGCCTAGCGTGTATCATGTATGATTTCCTCAGCCCTGTGATCCTGGCCCAGGGCCTTATACGGAGCCACTGCTCATTGAATTTAGACAAACTCTCATCTGTATCTACATGCATTTTCTTCTAGAAATCTACATTTTCTTAGTCTTCCCTAACAATGAAATTTAAAGCCTGAAATGCAAATACAAATGCTGAGTGACAAGTCATAGTTGGGCCTTTATTTTGCAGGCAAAAAAAGGTCAAGGGTTTAACAAGAGAATTTACATAACAGTATTTTCTTATGGAAACAACTGTATTTCAGAAATGAAACATAAACTTCAGTGCAACTACTGAACCTACTGGAAACTTCTGGACTAGGCACAGTGACAGGAACATTACAGGTTTCTTCAATTATTCTTCTCAATAGCCATGTGAGTAGGGTGCTGTTAATTATTAATTTACATAGAAGCTCAGAAAGATGAAGAGACTTATTCAAGGTCATACAACTAGTAAGTTCTGGATACTATTTGAACCTATCTTTCTCTGACATGAGTGCAGGAGCTCTTAACAGGACACTGCCCTGGCGTGGATCCCAGTCAGTGCCATCACAGAGAGTCGCACAGAGTCCAGGGACAGCACGAGCGGTCAGTGCGGCTGAAGATGGGGTAGAGAAGCTCTCTGGCAGTGTGTAACATTCAGTGAGGCACCAAGAGTCCCTCATGGCCCCCCATCCCCTTGCCTGCCTCTTACTGTTGGTTCCTATGGTCTTTGTGAATTCCAGAAAGTTCCACAAAGCAAAGGAAAGATGGATGGCCATTGCCTCTTTAACACAGTGCATTGCAGAAATGCACGTAGAAATGCATGTACAACAGCGAACCTTCAGCCAAATCTTTCCTCTCTAATAAACACCATCAACTTCTGGCGAAGTTCCTCAAGGATCAGGGCTGTGGATGTACAGAAACACAGATGGACCTGGAGGGCATGATGCTAAGTCAAATAAGTCAGACAGGGGAACACAAATTCCGCATGGTATCATGATTATGTGGAATCTAAAAAATACAACAAACTAGGGAATATAACGAAAAACAAGCAGACTCACAGATATAGAGAACAAACTAGTGGTTACCAGAGGGAAGGGTGCAGATGGGCAAAACAGGGGTGGGAGAGTGGGAGATACAAACTATAGGGTGTAAGACTGGTTCAAGGACGTATTGTACAACACAGGGAACATAGCCAATATTTTGTAACAAGCATTAGTGGGAAGTAGTCTCTAAAAATTGTATAATAATGTTTAAAAATTAAAAAAAAAAAGAATTGGGCTATGGAATAGTCCAAGGTCTGTGCACTCAGGTAATCCATAATGGAGAAGAAAAAGCCCAGACAAGCAGGAGCATGGGAGGCCAGACGCCAACAGGAAAGGCTCTTCCCATGGCTACGCAGGGCAGTCAGATGTCCCGGATGGAGCAGCTCAAAACCAACTCCCCCACTGAGAAAGCAACAGTAACTTCTAAAACACACAGCCCTGGGCATAGCGGGCCATGTCAAGCTATTACCAAATTAAAATGCCTTAGAAATGGCCTCCCAACTATCCCAGTGAGAGAAGAATAGGGGAAGTGTTGGGGACTCTGAGTCATGCAGCAGGCTGGGACCTCTGGGGCAGTGAGCGGTCAGAACCACCAAGATTAACTGTCTCCAACTCCCTCGGGCCAGAATGGTTAGTTTCTCTAAGGCGCTCACACTCCAAATGCCAGGAGGCCCCCACAGATGTCTGATCAAATCATTCAACCCTTGTTCTTCTCGTGCTCTGCAGCTGGCCTTTCATTTGGGGAGATTTAGCATGTGGACCAGTAAGAGCACCCATTGTCCTGCAAACGTGCCTACCAAGCGCCTGGGGTGAAGAGTGTAAACCACTGCGCTCTTCAGAGGAGATCCAGATGGAGAAGCTGGCACCTAAAAGAAGGAACCAGACTTCCATGCCTCTGCTTCACTGAGAAGCACCGAGTTTAAGGAATCAGGTCAAACAACAAACGTGTTGTAAGTGGGAAGAACACAGGACCTGGAATTAGAAACTTTCACAAAGGACATTGCAAGCCGTGTGACCTTGGGCAAAGGAAGGACAATCTGATTCTCAGCCTCTTCATCTGCCAATGGGAACCACTCGATTCCCAGGGATCTTGGAGGATGTGGTGAGAAAGGACATCTGGAGGGGCTGGCTGGTCTCCAGAGCGCCACACAAATACTTCATGAAAGGTGAGGTGGCAGAGGCAGGCAGCAAGACGGTGCCGGCTTCGAATACTGGGCTCAAGTGTGGATTCTGTCCTGGAGAGTCCTAAATGATTTCCAGTGGGAGAGTGCCCTTGATCACCATGTGTATTTTCATGATCAACATTTGGGAGGTGAGGAGGAGCATGGCAAAAGGCTGAAAGAAGCAGCGCCTGAGATGGAAAAATACCCAGGAGAGAGTGTGATGTCTCAGTTGCCAAAGGAAGGAAGGGTCTTAAGGAGGATGCAGGGACCAACTGCATCGAACGTTGTGTGGGGCCTGGGAGGAGGTGGACATAGGATTGATGGCTGGATCTGCCAACACGGGGGTTACTCTCGACCTTGAGCAGAGCTGTTTCACCGGAGTGGGAGTGAAATGGTGATTTCATTGGGTTTAAGAGAAAACAGAATTGGAGCCAGGGAATAATAGACTTCTATTTTTAGAAGTTTTGTTACAAAGGGAGACAATGAAACGGGGCAATAGCTGGAGGGAAAGCACAGGGAAAGATTTTTTTTTTGAGGTTAGGAAAATCTTTAGCATGCATATAAGCTGGTTAGAATAAGAGGAAAACTCATGCATGGGGCAGTAGAGGTGGGACCGTTGGAGAAGTCTTGGAGAAGGTGAGAGGGGGAAAGTAGAAGGGCTGGCTTAGCTCTGTCTACCCTGCCCTCCCCTAGCCAGTGACCACCTATTTATCTTGAACATTCAGTTAAGCACCACTTCCTTCAGGAAATCTATCGTGATGGCTTCCGCTGCCAAGCAGAACCAGCCTCCCATGCCTGTGGACCTCATTTTACCTAGCACTGACCTTCACCTGACCTTGCTCACTGGTTCCCATGTTCTCTGTCTTTCCCACCTCCTGGCCTTCTGTCCTCTCATTCACTCAGTCACTCAGCAGATATTCAGAGGCAACAGAGTCACTCTGCTTGGGCCTATAGCCTGGCTCCACCACTTACTAACTGGGCATGTTATTTAATTGCTCTATGACTTAATTTCCACATCTTTAAAACTGGAATTACACTAACTCTTCATAAAATTGTGGGGAGGATTACACTGAGAATAAAGTGCTTAGTGCAATGCCTGGCACATAGGTCTCCCTCTCCCTCGGTACATGCTAACTCTAACAGTCTTGCTGTTGTTATGCCCTAGATGCTGGCCTGGGGTTAGAGATACAATGATGTCTAGGATGGGAATACGGCCTAGCACTTGTCACCCTGACGAGTAACTATCCATTTAGACATCTTTCTCTCCCAGACCATGAAACCTGAGCATAGTGCCCATCACAAAGTACCATGCATGGCACTGAGAGTATGAGTGCCTGGCAAAGTGTTTGTTGGACTGAACTCAGTTGGTTACCTTGACTTGGAAGGTGAACTGACAGGAAGGGTGGGGGTGAGGTGGGGTGGGGATGGGGAAAATGAAGAGTGGACTTTGAGGGTTAGGACTCTGTAGATCAGTGATGGGCATCTCATGACCAATGGCCTAATTTCTAGAACATCTCAGAGAAGACTGAACTTAGAGCAGCCCCCTATTGTGCCCCCTTACTCCTTCCCTGAGCTAGTTTACTAGAAGCAGTTCAAAGAACTGGTTGTGAGAATGAAACAAGACCATAAATGTAACACACCCAGCACACAGCCTGACAAACCGTAGTTAACAAGTATTAGCTTCTTATCAAGCAAACATAGCAACTTAATTAAGGTAGCCAGTCAACATATGACTGTGCTGAGAGGGCTGGCATGATGAACACACAGCAAAGAGTCCTCAGCACAGAGCTCATCCCGCCACTGCATCTTCAGTTCTGTCCTCCTGAGCCTCCTGGGCGAAGATGCACTTTTCCAACGACTAGAGAGACGTCTATGGAATAGTGACATGATTTGGGAAATGGCAGAAGCAGCTTAGGTTAGCTATAGTAATCCTAGCCTGTCACTAAACATTTTCATTTTCTTTTCCCCGAAACAACTTTTATGTAAGAAAGGTTATTGAATACTGCCAAAGATCCTTTCAAGCTCCAAGATATAGAGCTTTCTCCCTCAGGATAATTTCTATCTCCTCTGACTGCCTCTCCCTCCGTGACTACAGGTCTGCTGGCTCTTCTTAAATTATCTTCAGTCTTTCCATTCACCCACATTTGGGGTGTGCCGATCTGTCCTGCCCTGGGCATCACTGACCCTTTGCTCTTTGTGAACTCCACTGCAGACTTGGGCTTCTATACAGTGTTGCCCACTTAGAGTGATCTATGGTCAACTTGGTGGCACTGTCTTATGCCTCTTTAAGAGAACAGGGACTGCTTGATCTGTGTCATCTGGAATTTAGGGTATTTCTCAGCTCCGGAGGCCCTGCCTCTCAGCTCCTGTTATTGGGCACTGCAATACCTTCTCAGCAAATCAGCCATTCTGCTCTCTGATCAGTGATTCTGAAGCTGACATTACTGCAGTTTCTCTTTGTCTCCAAGGCCCTGTTACTTTACTTCATTTTGGCTGGGAGGATGCTTTCCAGGAAGCTCTTGCAAATGCTTTTAGCCTGAGCTATACAGGTAGTTCTCACCAAGACTCTCCACCAGGAATCTCTTTTGATTACTCCAATTTTGTTTCTACATGTGTGTGTGTTGTGTGTGTGTGTGTTGTGTGTGTGTGTGTGTGTTTAGTCACTCAGTCATGTCTGACTCTTTGCAACCCCATGGACTGTAGCCCGCCAGGCTCCTCTGTCCATGGGATTTTCCAAGCAAGAATACTGGAGTAGGTTGCCACTTCCTGCTCCACGGGATCTTCCCGACCCAGGGATCCAATCTGCATCTCATGTGTCTCCTGAATTCACAGCTGATTCTTTACTGCTGTGCCACCTGGGAAGCCTCTTTTTTCTCCATTCCAGTTAAAAATGCACACTCTTCTGGGTGGTAGTGAAAAGAACAGAGGAATTAGCATTTATTGAACATAAACTATGCGCCAGACAGTTGACCTAATTACCTAATATAGCTTTACAGGAATCCTCTGAGGCAGAAGAGCCCTTAGATCCAGGCACGTGGGGCTGAGAGAAGCATGGTTGGAAGATGTGCTGTTCTATAAATTTTCAAAGGATAAACTTCGGTAGGGATTACATTGAATCTGTAGGTTGTTTTGGATACAATGGGCATTTTAACAGTATTAATTCTTCCAATCCATCAGTATGAAATATTGTTCCATTTATTTGCATCTTCAATTTCTTTCATCAGTGTCTTATAGTTTTCAGTGTAAAATCTTTCATCTCCTCAACTAAATTTATTCTGAGGTATTTTATTCTTTTTGATGCAATTGTATATGGGATTGTTTTCTTAATTTCTCTTTCTGATAGTTCATTATTAGTGTGTAGACACACAGTTGATTTTAATATACTGATTTTGTATCCTGCAACTTTACTGAATTTTTAAAAATACTTCTGACAGGTTTGTTTTTATTTTTGGTGGAATCTTTAGGAATGTTAAGTCATCTGCAATTATAGACAGTTTTATTTTTTCCTTTTCTATTTGGATGCCTTTTCTTTTTCTTGCCTAACTGTTTTGGCTAGGACTTCTGGTACTACGATGGAAAAAAAGTGGCAAGAGTGGACATCTTTGTTTCGTTCCTGATCTTAGAGGAAAGACTCAGCTTTTTTACCATGGAGTATGATGTTATCTGTGGGCTTATCATAAAGAAAGAAAGTGAAGTCGCTCAGTCGTGTCTGACTCTTTGCAACCCCATGGACTGTAGCCTACCAGACTTCTCCGTCCATGGGCTTTTCCAGGCAAGAATACTGGAGTGGGTTATCATTTCCTTCTCCAGGGATCTTTCTGACCCAGGGATCGAACCCGGGTCTCCTGCATTGGAGGCAGATGCTTTAACCTCTGAGCCACCAGGGAAGCGGCCTTTATTATGTTGAGTTACATTACTTTTTTATACTCACTTTGTTGAGAGCTTTTATTATGAATGGATGTTAAATTTTGTCAAATGCTTCTTTTGCATCTACTGAGATGATCATACGATGTTTCCCTTCATTTTATTAATGTGGTGTATCACATCAATTGATTTATGGATGTTGCACCATCCCTGGATCCCTGGAATAATCACAGTGTATGATTCTTCTAATGTACTGTTGAATTCAGTTTGCTAAAATTTTGTTGAGGATTTTTATATCTATGTTCATCAAAGATATTGGCCTGTAATGTTCTTTTCTTGTAGTGTCTTTGTCTGATTTTGGTATCAGGATTAGTGCTGACCTCATAAAATGAGTTTGAAAGTGTTCCCTCCTCTTCCATGTTTTGGAAAAGTTAGAGAAGGATTGGTATTAGATCTTCTTTAAATGTTTGGTAGAATTCACCAGTGAAGCCATCTGGTTCTGGACTTCTGTTTGTCAAGAGGCTTCTGAACACTGATTCAATCTCCTTACTCCTAATTGGTCTGTTAGGATTTTCTACTTCTTCGTGATTCAGTCTGGGTAGTTTCATATGGTAAGTTTAACATGGCCACAAAACTAATTACAATTCATGTTTCCCCTGCATACTCTGGTTAAGACTTACATTTATGGTCATTGTCAACAAAGTGCAGTCACAACTTTCAGAGTTGCTGGAATCCAGTATTTGTGGGCAGCATGCAGGATAACGTCGTGTGGTATCAAGATTAATGATGTAACCAGCATGAAATAAAGGGAACTAGAGAACTGAAGAGACAAGAAGATCTACATTGTTTCTATAAAACAGGTTCCAGAAAGTCCTGGCACTGTAAATAATAAGAGTACTGCTACCTTTTTTAATGGTATAAGATGTGAAATTAGTCAGGAATGATATACCTGACAATTAAAAAAAAAAAAAAAGATGAGATGGTCCCTGAACCAGAAAGAGAGAGTATCTGGATACTCTAAAGATACTTCAGGTGCACTGATTCAATAATAAACACAAATCTAAGTATCTCTTCTTTCCTGTGTTGCTCTAAATCCTCATCAATAAACCATTACATCTCAAGTGGATGGACTTGTTTATACAGCAGAGACCTTACAAAAATATTTAGCTGGGGCTCCACACATCCTAGGGCTTCCCTGGTATCTCAGCTGGTAAAGAATCCACCTGCAATGCCAGAGACCCTTGTTCGATTCCTGGGTTGGGAAGATCTTCTGGAGAAGGAATAGGCTACTTAGTCCAGTATTCTTGGGCTTCCCTGGTGGCTCAGCTGGTAAAGAATCAGCCTGCAATGCAGGAGACCTGGATATGATCCCTGGGTTGGGAAGATCCCATGAGAAGGAAATGTCTACCCACTCCAGTCTTCTGGCCTGGAGAATTCCATGGACTGTATAGTCCATGGGGTCACAAAGAGTCAGACACGACTAAGCAACTTTCACTTGCACTTTCTGCATATCCTTGGAGCAGCTCTACTATTTATTATCATTCTTGACAAGGGAAACTGATTCTAAAATCCATCCTTTTTTCCCACCAAAGCCTTTGCTTGCTTTGGTAGAAAGAACAGTGGGCTTAAAGGTAAAAAGACTGGAGTTTAAGAAAGTAACTCTTACACTTACTAGTTGTGTAACCTCAGGCATGAGATAATCAGTTCCCTTAACTCTTAAAATAGCTAAAATAAATAGGACTGATGGGAAGATCAAATGGTTTCTTGCAACAATGGAGGTCAGAACATTGTTTAAAGGTTATACAAATGTCAGTAACTGTTTCTACTCTTTTAATGTTTGACTTCTACTTTTACTGCTTCTAGATCACCTGAATTATCATCATAATTTCACTAATTTAATGAGGAAAAAAACTGTTCCAACTCACTTGGCTGTCTCCAAATTTCTGCTCTATAGGTAGGGAGATCAGGAGGCTCCTGGGAACAGAGAAGGAGGGCCACTGAAATGAGGCAAACATCTCTAACACAAGGTCTTGTCTTCAACTGGCCAGTCCATATCTGAGCTCAATGGGAAGGCTAAATCTCATAAGAACTGTAGCATAGTATTTACTGATCTCTTTAATTTTTCCTTTTCCAGAATGTCATACAGTTGAAACCATGCAGTATGTAGACTTCTCAGACTGGCTTCCTTCATTTAGCAATATACATTTAAGGCTCCTCCATACCTGCTCATGGCTTGATAGTGCATTTCTTTTTAGTGTCAAATAATAGTCCATTGCCTGGATGAACTACAGTTTGTTTATCCACTTATGTAATGAAGGCCATCTCAGTTCCTCCCAGTTGTTGGCAATTAAAAATGTTTTAAAGGTAATTAAACAAAAAGGCCTTTATTACTGTACAGACTAGAATAATGTGCAACATTTGTGCCATACTGCAATATTTCTGTGCAGTTTTTGTATAGACGTAAGTTTTCACCTCAACTGGGTAAATACCTACAAGAGTAATTGCTCTTCAGACTATGTTTAGCTTTTATAACACCTTGCCAAAATGGCTGAACCGTTCTGCATTCCTGCCAGCAATGAACAAGACTTCCTGTTGTTCCTCATCCCTGCCCGCATTTGGTGTGTCAGTGTCTTGGATTTTAGCCATTCTAATAGGTGTGTGGGGATATTTTATTCTTGTTTTAATTTGCATTTCCCTAATGACACACGCAGTTTCCCTGGTGGCTCAGTGGTAAAGAATCTGCCTGCCAATGTAAGAGAAATGGGTTCAATCCCTGGGTTGGGAAGATCCCCTGGAGGAGGGCATGGCAATCCATTCCAGTATTCTTGCCTGGGAAATCCCATGGACAGAGGAGACTGGTGGGCTACAGTCCCTGGGGTCACAAAAGAGTCAGACACAACTTACTACTAAACAACAACAACGACACATGACATGAGCATCTTTTTGTGTGTTTATTTGCTTTCTGTATATCTTGTCAGATGAGGCATCTATTAAGGTCTCTGGCCCATTTCTACCTGGGTTTGTTGTCTTCTTATTGTTGAGTTTTAAGAGTTCTTTGTATATTTTGAATAAGTCTTTCATTAAACAAGTGTTTTACAAGTATTTTTTCTAATTCGTGGCTTGCGTTTTTATTCTTTTATCAGTTTCTTTCACAGAAGAAAAGTTTTTAATTTTGGTAAGCCAGGTTACTGATTTTTTTTCTTTCATGAATTGCACTTTTGGTTTTGTATCTAAAAACTCATTGTCAAATCCAAGGTCACATAGATTTTCTCTTGTTACCTTCTAGATGTTCTGTGGTTTACATTAAGATTCCATTGCCTTGCCTATGCTCCTCTGTCACAGATCAATTGACTGTATTTGTGAATTTCTATTTCTGTACTCTATTCTATTCCATTGGTCTGTTTGTCTATTCTTTTGCCAATACCATGCTTTCCTAATTATTGTAGCTTTCTTGTAACTCTAATGTAGGATCAGTCTTTCAACTTTACTCTTCTTTATCAGTTATTATGTGGACTATTCTCAGTTGCTTGCCTTTCTATATAAACTTTAACACATTATTGACTGGAGACGGTATTAACACTTCAGGCATTAGTTTCTGCAAAAATCCTCTGGTCAATAATATTTTTAAATAAGTTTGTTGCTATCCATAAAATAACTCACCAGGATTTTAACTGAGATTATGTTGAACCTATAGATCAAGTTAGGAGGAATCGCCATCTAAACAGTGTTGGATCTTTCTATATGTATTTTTTTGTGTGTGTGACAATATAAATGATATTGTGTTTTAATTTCAAATTCCAATTGTTCATTTCTGGTATATAGGAAAGCAACCGACTTTTGTATATTAACCTTGTATCCTGCTTCTTTGCAACTAACTGCTAGTTAGTTCCAGGAGTTTTTTGCCAATTCTCTGGAATTTTCTACATAGTCAATCACATCATTTGCGAACAAAGACAATTTTATTTCTTCCTTCCTAATGTCTATGCCTTTTATTTCCTTTACTGTTAGCTAGACCTTTCAGCGGGAGAAGGAAATGGCAACCTACTCCAATATTCTTGCCTGGAAAATCCTGTGGACAGTGGAGCCTGAAGGGCTGCTGTCCATAGGGTCACACAGAGTTGGACACAACTGAAGCGCCTTAGCATGCATGAATGCACTGGAGAAGGAAATGGCAACCCACCCCAATATTCTTGCCTGGAGAATCCCAGGGACAGAGCAGCCTGGTGGGCTGCCATCTGTGGGGTTGCACAGAGTCAGATACGACTGAAGCAACGCAGCAGCAGACCTTTCAGCATAATGCTGAATAGGAATAGTAAGGAGGGACACTGTCTTTTTCCCAAACTTGGATTTCTCAGGGCTCCCCTGGTGGCTCAGCAATACAGAATTCACCTGCAATGCAGGAGACGCATGTTCAATCCCAGGGTCATGAAGATCCCCTGGAGAAGGAAATGGCAACCTACTCCAGTATTCTTGCCTGGAAAACTCCATGGACAGAGTAGCCTGGCAGGCTACAAGCCCATGGGGTCCCAAAGAAGTCAAACACAACTTAGCAACTAAACCACCAACACCACATCTAGTTTCTCATTATCAAGCAAGATATTAGGTATTGATTTTTTTGTAGATGTTCTTTGTCTATTTGAGCAAGCTTCTTTCTATTCCTATTTTGCTGAGAGTTTTTCCTAAAATCATGATTGGATGTTGAATTGTATCAAGTGCTTTTCTGCATCTTACAGATATAATCATATGGCTTTTCTTCTGTAGCCTGATGTGATGCAACACAGTAAGTGATATTCTAATGTTGAACTAACCTTGTATATCTGGAATAAATCCCACTTCATTAAGATGTATGGTTCTTCTTATACACTGTTAGATTCAACGTGCTAATATATGTTGAGAATTTTTGCATTATGTTCATGAAAGATATTGGTCTGTAGTTTTCTTATAATGTCTTTATCTGGTTTTGGTTTCAGAGTAATGCTGGCTTCACAAAACAAATCAGGAAGTGTTCCTTCTGCTTCTATTTTTCTGGAAGAGATTGTAGAGAACTGGTATCATCTTTTCCTTAAATGTTGGCTAGAAGTCACCAGTGAAACCATCTGAACCTCTTTTTTTCCGTGTTTTTGTTTTGGAAGGTTGATTATTGATTCAATTTCCTTGGTAGATACAGGCCTTTTCAGATGATCTATTTCTTTTGCATGAGTTTTGGTAGTTTGTGTCTTCCAAGGAATTGGTCTATTGCAGGCGGAGTTGTTCACAATAGTCCTTTATGACCCTTTTAAAATCCCTGGGATCAGTAGTGGTGATCCCTCTTTCATTTCTGACATTAGTTAATTTGTGTCTTCTCTCTTTTTTTCTTGGTTAACCTGGTTAGAGGTTTATTGATTTTATTAATACTGTCAAAGAATCAGCTTTTGATTTTGTTGATTTTTCTCTACTGATTTCTACTCTTTGTTCCTATGATGGCCTCCTAAGTCTTATTTTCCTTTCCATTTCTGTTCCTCTCCAACCCATATACTTTCCTGCAGCCCAAATCATCTTCCTACAAGTCAAAACTAATTATGTTTTTCAACTCCTTAAAATACTTCAATGGCATCTTTTGTCTTCAAGAAGCCCAAACTTCTTACTGTCTCCTCCAAAGCCCTGTATGATTTGGTCTGCCCATTCCTCCAGACTTATCATGTCTCATCCTTAGACATCATGGAGTTTTGACAGCACAGAAAAGACAGATATTAAGTTTTTACACAAATATTTATTTCAGTTATACATAATGAAGAACTATTTAAGTAGGCCAACAGAATGTACAAGAAACTCTGAAATTGATTCAGATTTTAAAAGACTCTGAAGAAAAAACTAGAGAAAGGGTTGATAGCCAAAAATTAATATAAAATGGATTTTTGAAAATAGTATTTAGAGACCTAGAGAGCATAATGGAAGCTTTTTTTTAATTACAGAAAAGAAGGCACATCCCAATGTACTTTTTCATTAAAAAGGTATATAAGGACAATACAGAAAATGTAAGCTCAAAAGAAATAACGTACTCACAATCTGACTGCCCTAGCACAACTAATACTACATTCTGCAGTAGTTATTACACTGTATTCAGATATGGTTATAGTGATAGGCTTGAAGGTGATACCCTGGGTCTCAACCCTGACATGTTAGAATCACCTGGTGGAACTTTTAAACATAAAGGTAATTGAGTCTGATTCCTAATCAACTAAACCAGGACTCTGGGTGGCAAGATCCTGGGTTGAGAAATACTGTATATAGACATGTCCTATGTACAAGCAGGGGCCTCCCCTTAAAGGTGAGTTTATTTTTGGTATCACTCACCTGGGAAAGTGAGTTCCTCAGACAGGAAATGCACTGTTTTAGAGCAGTATTAGACTCACATGGGGAACTTTAAGAATCCCAATGCCTAGGCCACACCTCAAGTCAATGACTTCAGAATCTTTAAGGGGTGGGAGGCAGGCATCAGTAATTTTTTAAGCTCCCCTGGTGATTCCAAGGTCAAGGTTAAGAACCACTGTGCTGAGAGCTCTAGATGAGCTACCAAGTGGGAATTTGACTTTTAAGATCTTGACCACATAGGTATCAAGAAATCTAGGAAGAAATGTGAACAGTGAGTTGTGAAACAGGCTAGAAGTCACCAAGCTAAGAACCCAGTCAAGTCCTGCAATGCTGTGCTCTCCTCTTGTGAACTAAGTATGGCCCTGGCTTCAGCTGTCTACAGGAGAGACAGAACTCTGAATTTTGCAAACCAGACTATTTTGAGTTTCTTTTACTCTCAAGGTTTATTTACCTGTTGTCCTCGTTGAATCTGTAGTGAAATATTTTTAGCTTTGCTAAGAGAAACCAAGAGAAAAGTTTTGTTGTTTCTGTTATTATTTCTCTTTTTAAAGTATTAAAGAGAACCTGTGCTCTCTGGAGTCAACACAATGGTGAAAGCAGGCTCTTAAGTGAGAGACCCTCCAGGAGATGGTGAAACTCAGGATTAAAGGCAAGGGGAGTCCACATTCATGCGCTCCCATATCCCCAAATCTTCCAATACTGGGGGGAATCTGGGCTTTGTTATTAAAGATGGCACTATTCTTTCTCAGAGCTTCTTCCTCTGTCTTTAACTGATTTAACAAACATTTATTGAATATTTACTATTCACCACAAACGTTATACTAGCGTTGGGGATGGATCTGTGAGCAGGACATTCACAGTTCCTGCCTTGATAAAGTTTACTATATAGTGGTTCAAATTTAGGATCAAATTGACAGTGCAAATTTGGGGGTAAAAAATAGAAAGCGATGTTGAACATCGAGACAAGTAGGATGTTTGGTGCCAGGCTGAGAACATTTTGAATGCTGGCTTCATCACCTGTACTTCTGTGAACACAAGGAAATTACTTCTATGATTAGTTTCTCATTTAATACCGCCTACTTCAGAGAGTGATCTGCCAACTCACGCATTCAACCAACAAATATTTATTAAGCAATCAGTAAGCACTAGGCAATGTTTTAGGTGGTAGGAAACAGTAGTGAACAAATTAACTCCCCCCGCCCCAAAACACACACCTTAAGTGGGAGGAGACAGACAATCAACAAGTAAGTGGATTTCCAATAGTGATAAACACTGGAGTAAAATGACAAAGTAAAGGGAAGAGGAATGCCAATGGGGGATGGGTTATAATTTTAAATGGCACAGTCAGGGGAGACTTCACTAAGAAAGGGACATTTGAGCTAAGGTCTGAAGAGGTGAGAGAGAATGCGATCTCTGTAGGTATCTGGAAAAGAGTGTCCCAAATAAAAGAAGGAGTAAATGCCAAGATTGACCTGGGAGTATTTTAGGAACAGCAAGGACTCCAGAATGGGCTTCCGAGGTAGCACAGTAGTAAAGAATCCACCTGCCATCACAGGAGACATAGGTTTGATCCCTGGGTTGGAGGAGCAGGATCCCTGGGGGAGGAAATGGCAACCCACTCCAGTATTCTTGCTGGTAAAATCCCATGGACAGAGAAGCCTGGTGGGCTATTGTTCATGGGGTTGCAAAGAGTCAGACAGGACTGAGCACAAGACATGACTGAGCACTGGCCAAGGAGGCCAGTAGGGAATAATAAACAAGGAGAGTAGTAAGAAAACAGGGGTCAAGACTGTGTAGGGTCTTGGTGGAGCATGGTAGAAACTCTGACTTTGAGATTTCCCTTGTGGTCCAGTGGCTAAGACTCCACGCTCCCAATGCAGGGGGCCCAGGTTCTAACCCTGGTCAAGGAACTGGATCCTACATGCCACAACTAATCGAATTTGAAAGCTGCAACTAAAGAGTCCTCATGCCGCAATGAAAATTGAAGACCCTGTGTGCTGCAGCTAAGACCCAGCACAGTCAAACAAACTCTGACTTTTAGTCAAAGAGAAATGAAGAGCCATGAGAGAGTTCCGATCACTGAAGTAACCAGATCTATCTTGCACTGTAACAGGATCACTGGGCTTCAGTATGCAAGTAGACCTTAGGGTGGCAAGTGGGAAAGCAAGGAGAGAAGCTAGAATGCAACAATGAGGTATGAGGACGTTACGGCTGCTGCACAGAGTTAACAGTGCTGGATGTAGTGAGAAGCGGTTGGATCTAGAGGTACGTACGGTAAAGCCAATAGAGTTTGTTGATGACTAGTTTGGTGTTACGGAGAAGGCAATGGCAACCCACTCCAGTACTCTTGCCTGGAAAATCCTATGGATGGAGGAGCCTGGTAGGCTACAGTCCATGGGGTCGCCAGGAGTTGGACACGACTGAACGACTTCACTTTCACTTTTCACTTTCATGCATTGGAGAAGGAAATGGCAACCCACTCCAGTGTTCTTGCCTGGAGAATCCCAGGGATGGGGAGGCCTGGTGGGCTGCTGTCTATGGGGTCGCACAGAGTTGGATACGACTGATGCAACTTAGCAGCAGCAGCAGCAGTTTGGTGTTAAACATATGATGCTATGATCTTTGACCTGAACAAGTGGAAGGATGAGGTTGCCATTTACTTGGGTAGGCAAGATCTGGGAGGCAGGGGTTATGAATCAGGAGGTTTTTTTCTGGACATGTTAAATGTAAGATGCCTAATATACATTCAAGTAAAGGAGGCCACTGGATAAATGAGTATGGAGTGTGGGGAAAGAGAAGAGATTGAACTATAAATTTGGGAGTCCTCAGCATATAGATGACATGTAAGCCATGAGCTCTTCAGGCACTCTGTCTACCAGATCTAATCCCTTGAATCTATTCATCACCTCCACGGTGTAATCATAAGGGATTTGATTTCAGTCATACCTGAATGGCCTAGCGGTACTCCCTACTGTCTTCAATTTAAGCCTGAATTTTGCAATAAGGACCTCACAATTTGAGTCACAGTCAGTTCCAGGTCTTGTTTTTGCTGACTGAATACAGCTTCTCCCTCTTTTGCTGCAAAGAATATAATCAATCTGATTTTGGTGTCGACCATCTGGGGATGTCCATGTGTAGAGTCGTCTCTTGTGTTGTTGGATACTGCTTTAATGGCAAAGTGAAGAGGAACTAAAGAACCTCTTGGTGAGGGTGAAAGAGGAGAGTGAAAAAGCTGACTTAAAACTCAACATTCAAAAAACTAAGATCATGGCATCTGGTCCTATCACTTCATGACAAATAGAAGCAGAAAAAGTGGAAGCAGTGACAGATTTTATTTTCTTGGACTCTAAAATCACTGCAGACGGTGACTGCAGCATGAAATTAAATGATACTTGCTCCTCGGAAGGAAAGTGATGACAAATCTAGACAGTGTATTAAAAAGCAGAGACATCACTTTGCCAACAAAGGTCTGTCTAGTCAAGGCTATGGTTTTTCCAGTAGTCATGTATGGACGTGAGAGTTGGACTATAAAAAAGGCTGAGCATAGAAGAACTGATGTTTTCAAACTGTGGTGCTGGAGAAGACTCTTGAGAGTCCTTTGCACTGCAATATCAAACCAGGCAATCCTAAAGAAAATCAACCCTAAATATTCATTGGAAGGACTGTTGCTGAAGCTGAAGCTCCAATACTTTGGCTACCTGATGCAAAGCTGACTCACTGAAAAAGACCCTGATGCTAGGGAAGGCTGAAGGCAAAAAGAGAAGGAGTGGCAGATGGTAGGATGGTTAGATAGCATCACCGCCTCCATGGATATGAATTTGAGCAAACTTCAGGAGATAGTGGAGGACAGATGAGCCTGGCAGGCTGCAGCCCATGGGGGTCACAAAGAGTCAGACACGACTTAGGACTGAATAACAACAAGACATGAGACTGGATGAGGTCATCTGAGTGGCTGTTTTGAGGAACAGGTAACACAGAAAGTACCTAGTATGGCCCTGGGTATATAGTAGCTGCTCAATAAACACTTTATCCTGGCAGCCATAGGAGATTTGGCAGTCTGTTCTGGAAATAGTAAGCTATGCCTCAACATGTGTTTTAGACTACCCCATGTTTATAGGTCTTTCTTGATTGGTTTGGTTTTCACAAGCCTTTGGGAGTTAAAAGTTGTTGGTTTTGGCTTCCATATCCTTGTATCTTCACACAGAATTCCTTATGAAATGAGGCTGAACAATAAAGCCTCCATGCTCTTGCCCACATGGCAACCATAAAACCCCACACTGTGGCGGCAGACAGGAGCTTTCCCAGAGCACACACCCACACCCAGCTGAAACAGATGACACTTCCATTTAATTAAATCAGCTTCCAGAAGGCTGACATCAGCTTAGGAAAAACACACCTGGACACCCGGCTCTGGTGCCTTCACGGCTCCAGATGGCTCTTGTCTCCGCTGGACTGATGGGCACATTCCCGGCTCCTGGTGTCATCTTCCTCATAATTGAGACTGAGATTTCCTCAGGGTTCTGTCCGAGGGCTCTGCTTCCAGATACTGGCAGGCCTCACTCCCTCTCTTTTGTTGAGTCTTTGCTAAAATCTACCTTTTAAGGAGGATTGCCCTATCCCATTTAAACATGCAGTCTCTTCTCCAGCATTCCCTTGTCCTGCTCTATCTTCTTCCACAGCATTCATCACCTTCCAAGATACTGCAAAGCTTGTTGATCACACTTTCCATTTACTGACCACCTGTTCACTGGTATATCCACAGAGCACAGAAGACTGCTGACACATGGTAGCTACCTAAGAAGCTGTGAATGAAGGAGAAAGCGCTTCTCTCTTCTCTCAATGTCTGGGCACAGCCTGCAAGCCTGAGCCCTGTTCTAGGACCCTCCACTTGGCACAGTAGATTCCTTTTGGAGAACCCAGAGTCTCTCCAGGGGCCAGACTTGAAACTTCTGGAGGTATCATCCAATTGGGCTGCAGCTGAGTGCATGGAGCAGCCTGAGTGCCCAACCTCCAGGGAACACATGTTCTCGGACAATTCTTGGACAACTATGAGGCCAACAAAACCCAACTTGCCACCCTCACATCCTGTTATTTACTCCCTCGATGCCACCCTCATCAGTTCTTTTGTGCCCAAGTCACTGCTCTCTGCTTCTCCTTGGTCCAGTCTCTCACTTCTCTCCCCCATCACCACACTATAACTCACCATTGTCTCCCATAAAGCCTCATTTCCTTACAGCCTCAACTTCTTCAGTGAATGTTCCTTCCATCTTCTAATTTCATAGAAACCTGGGTCTCCCCTGAAAACACCATTTCCTCTACAGCCTTGTGATAGAGGCAGCTCTTTCTTCTATACCCTATGCATCTGAAGATCCCTCATACCTCTTTGTACTCCATTTATGCTTCTGAGTCACTAGTATGTCATCTTTCTTTACAAAAACAAAAGAAAAAAAAAACAGGGACTTCCCTGGTGGTCCAGTGGCTAAGACTCCATGCTCCCAAGGCAAGGGGCCCAGGTTTGATCCCTGGTCAGGAACTAGATCCCACATGCCTCAACAGAGACCCGGCACAGCCAAATAAATGAATAAATATGAACCAAAATGAAAGCCTGTTCATTGCTCATACTATCCAGAAGTACTACTTTCTTCCCTCCCCTGCTGGTCTCATTCACTCCCTCCCGCTTCACTTACACTTCAGCTCACAACACATCCTTTCCAACCAAGCCTGTAAGGCTGTTCATGTGGCTTAGAATTTTCAGTTTTATCCCACTAACAAACCATACAGTCAGTACTCAAGAAATATTTTCTAAGTGAACAAGTGAATAAATGAAGTCTGGGGCGTAAAGCAGGAGGCAAGCTGAGGTTCAGGTCTCATTTTGGGGTATATGCTTCCCAGGTTACCAGACACTGATAAGGGTACAGCACAGGTTGTATCTCAACCTTGGGTGATTACTTTTATCCCCACTTTATACTAGGAAACAGGCTAGTGGTTAAATAACTCACTCAAGATTACAGCTAGTAAGATGTGGAATGGGGCTTTAAAAATCCACATCTGATTCCACAGTCCACATTTTTAACCTCCAAAAAAATACTGCCTTCCTGAAGAATACAGCCTGCTGTTAAAGGAAAAGATCTTGTACAGCTCCATAAGTATTCTGAACAATTTTCATAGTCCTGACAAGTGATTTTGTCATAAAGACATAAGCAGCAGGGAATTCTCAAAGGAAACAGAAACCACTTATTACACAAAAACATAATTAGAAGAATATAATGAAGAACAAAAAAAAAAATCCAAGATACTTCTTTCCAGGTTTTTGAAGTGTCATTTGATATAGAGGTATTTTAAATGTATTTGTATAAACAGCTTACCCTTGAAAAACAAGTGGTTAGGGGTGCTGACCCTCCACACAGTCAAAATCTGCACATATAAGTCTGCATATAACCACATATGTGGTTCCTCCATATCCATGATTCTGCGTGCTCCAATTCATTCAGTCACAGATTGTATAGTACTGAACTGTGTACTGTTGAAAAAAATCCACATATAAGTGGATGCACTTCAGTTCAAGGGTCAACTGCAATAGAATTTCAAGAATAAAAAACACCTGGGGTGGAGAGGCAATTCCCATGCAGATATATCTGTGCTGCATTCTCGGTGAAGGGCCAGCATGTATGATTTGTGAGCCAAATCTGACCCACTATCTGTTTCTGTGAGATAAGAATGTCTTTTACATTTTCAATGGTGGGTTTAAAAATTAGAAGAATAATACTTAATGACATAAAAATAACATTAAATTAAAATTTCAGTGTCCATAAATAAAAAGTTTTGTTGGAATACAGCTAAGCCATACTCATCTGTATGTGTTATCTATGGTTGCTTCCACAACACATCAGCGGAGACAGGTGTGACAGAGATAGCAAAACTCCCAAAACTCAGAGATATTGACCATCTGACTCTACAAAAAGAGCTGGACAATCTTGTTATAGGTCACTTCCTCTGACTTAGCTTCCAGGTCACTAATCCTGTCTTTAGTTGTATCTAATCCAATGCAGTACTTGGATGCAATCTCAAAAACAACAGAATGATTTCTGTTCATTTCCAAGGGAAACCATTCAATATCACGGTAATCCAAGCCTATGCCCCAACCAATAGTACTAAGAAGCTGAAGCTGAACAGTTCCATGAAGACCTACAAGACCTTTTAGAACTAACACCCAAAAAAGATGTCCTTTTCATTATAGGGGACTGGAATGCAAAAGTAGGAAGTCAAGAAATACCTGGGGTAACAGGTAAATTTGGCCTTGGAATACGGAATGAAGCAGGGCAAGGGCTAATAGAGTTTTGCCAAAAGAATGCACTGGTCATAGCAAACACCCTCTTACAACAACACAAGAGAAGACTCTACACATGGACATCACCAGATGGTCAACACCGAAATCAGATTGATTATATTCTTTGCAGCCAAAGATGGAGAAGCTCTATACAGTCAGCAAAAACAAGACCAGGAGCTGACTGTGGCTCAGATCATGAACTCCTTATTGCCAAATTCAGACTTAAATTGAAGAAAGTAGGGAAAACCACTAGACCGTTCAGGTATGACCTAAATCAAATCCCTTATGATTATACAGTGGAAGTGAGAAATAGATTTAAGGGCCTAGATCTGATAGATAGAGTGCCTGATGAACTATGGAATGAGATTCGTGACATTGTACAGGAGACAGGGATCAAGACCATCCCCATGGAAAAGAAATGCAAAAAAGCAAAATGGCTGTCTGGGGAGGCCTTACAAATAGCTGTGAAAAGAAGTGAAAAGCAAAGGAGAAAAAGAAAGATATAAGCATCTGAATACAGAGTTTCAAAGAATAGCAAGGAGAGATAAGAAAGCCTTCCTCAGCGATCAATGCAAAGAAATAGAGGAAAACAACAGAATGGGAAAGACTAGAGATTTCTTCAAGAAAATTAGAGATACCAAGGGAACATTTCATGCAAAGATGGGCTCGATAAAGGACAGAAATGGTATGGACCTAACAGAAGCAGAAGATATTAAGAAGAGGTGGCAAGAATACACAGAAGAACTATACAAAAAAGATCTTCATGACCAAGATAATCACAATGGTGTGATCACTCACCTAGAGTCAGATATCCTGGAATGTGAAGTCAAGTGGGCCTTAGGAAGCATCACTACGAACAAAGTTAGTGAAGATGATGGAATTCCAGTTGAGCTATTTCAAATTCTGAAAGAGATGATGCTGTGAAAGTGCTGCACTCAATATGCCAGCAAATTTGGAAAACTCAGCAGTGGCCACAGGACTGGAAAAGGTCAGTTTTCATTCCAATCCCAAAGAAAGGCAATGCCAAAGAATGCTCAAACTACTGCACAATTGCACTCATCTCACACGCTAGTAAAGTAATGCTCAAAATTCTCCAAGCCAGGTTTTAGCAATACATGAATCGTGAACTTCCTGATGTTCAAGCTGGTTTTAGAAAAGGCAGAGGAACCAGAGATCAAATTGCCAGTATCCACTGGATCATGGAAAAAGCAAGAGAGTTCCAGAAAAACATCTATTTCTGCTTTATTGACTATGCCAAAGCCTTTGACTGTGTGGATCACAACAAACTGTGGAAAATTCTGAAAGAGATGGGAATACCAGACCATCTGACCTGCCTCTTGAGAAACCTATATGCAGGTCAGGAAGCAAGAGTTAGAACTGGACATGCAACAACAGACTGGTTCCAAATAGGAAAAGGAGTACGTCAAGGCTGTATATTGTCACTCTGCTTATTTAATTTATATGCAGAGTACATCATGAGAAACGCTGGGCTGGAAGAAGCACAAGCTGGAATCAAGATTGCCAGGAGAAATATCAATAACCTCAGATATGCAGATGACACCACCCTTATGGCAGAAAGTGAAGAGGGACTAAAAAGCCTCTTGATGAAAGTGAAAAAGGAGAGTGAAAAAGTTGGCTTAAAGCTCAATATTCAGAAAATGAAGATCATGGCATCTGGTCCCATCACTTCATGGGAAATAGATGGGGAAACAGTGGAAACAGTGTCAGACTTTATTTTTCTGGGCTCCAAAATCACTGCAGATGGTGACTACAGCCATGAAATTAAAAGACGCTTACTCCTGGGAAGGAAAGTTATGACCAACCTAGATAGCATATTCAAAAGCAGAGACATTACTTTGCCAACAAAGGTCCATCTAGTCAAGGCTATGGTTTTTCCAGTGGTCATGTATGGATGTGAGAGTTGGACTGTGAAGAAAGCTGAGCACCGAAGAATTGATGCTTTTGAACTGTGGTGTTGGAGAAGACTCTTGAGAGTCCCTTGGACTGCAAGGAGATACAACCAGTCCATTCTGAAGGAGATCAGTCCTGGGTGTTCATTGGAAGGACTGATGCTGAGGCTGAAATTCCAATACTTTGGCCACCTCATGTGAAGAGCTGACTCATTGGAAAAGACTCTGATGCTGGGAGGGATTGGGGGCAGGAGGAGAAGGGGACAACAGAGGATAAGATGGCTGGATGGCATCACCGACTCGATGGACATGAGTTTGAATGAACTCCTGGAGTTGGTGATGGACAGGGAGGCCTGGCGTGCTGCGATTCATAGGGTTGCAAAGAGTCGGACGTGACTGAGTGACTGCACTGAAATGAACCTGCTGCTAAATACATCTACTGAGGTTTTCATTTTGGTCACTGTATTTTTCAATTCTGTCTTTCTAATCTAATACTTTGCTTTTTATAGTTCCGTATTACATGTATGAATGCTTGTGCTCAATTGCTCAGTCATGTCCAAATCTTTCCAACCCCATGGACTGTAGCCTGCCAGGCTCCTCCATGTATGGAATTTTTCCAGGTAAGAATATTGGAGCAGGTTGCCATTTCCTTCTCCAAGGGACTGTCCCAACCCAGGGATCGAACCTGTTGTCCTGTGTCTCTGGCATTGGCAGGCAGATTCTTTACCATTGACCACCTGGGAAGCCCCTATTACATGTATCGTTCAATCTTATCTTTATTTCCTTAAATACAGAGTATCTAATTACTTTATAAACTGTGTCTGATAACTCCAATTTCGGAAGTCTTTGTGGGTCCCCCTCTGTCATCTGTTGTTGTTCATGGTTCTCTCTAAAGAAGTGTTATTTCCTTGTGTGCTTAGTTATTTTTTCCTGTGAGCCGTTCATTTCCTTGAAAAGTTATTCATGAGAAATTCATGTCTTCCTCCAGAGAGGAATTGCATTTGCTTTTATCATGCTTGGAGGCATGGCCAGTTTGGAGTACCTTACACAGAGTTCACAGCTTGAGGTTCTGTGGACCAACTGAGTATGAGAGCCCAGGCTGTGAATATCAACTGTTTCCTCTTTATTGACTTATTGCCCTAATCCACTTAGAGCTCTGGCAGCTGCCGGGAGCCGGCATATTGCATATTGAGTGCATATTGCATATTGCATATTGAGTGCAGCACTTTCCACAGCATCATCTTTCAGGATCTGGAATAGCTCAACTGGAATTCTATCACTGCCGGGAGCCAGCGTGAGGAACCCCGCCCATGACAAAGGTCATGAGGAAGGAGGCTCGGCATACGCAAAGGCGGGATCGAGCTTCAGGAGTCCCCCTGGAAATTCTCGAGCATTTACACCCCAAACCAGAGTCTGCCTACTTTCTGCTTTGTGCTCTCACCTACACCTCTGACTTTACGGGGGGCTGTCCCCCACTACCTCTCTCTGAAAAAAGAGTTAGCTTACAGTTCCAGTTAATAATTCCTGGGTGTGACAGTGTTTAACCTACAAACTCCTTTGGAAATCCTCTAGCCTGCCTGAATAGGTTTTTCCGGCCACATGTGATTGTTCAGAGCCTCCCAACTGTGAGAGGCAGGAGATGTTCTAAACTGTCTAAACACAGATTCTTTTGAGTAGTTAAAAGATTGATTAGAAATTGTATTGGTGAAGGGTTTTTCACTTGTTGGGCCAATGTTTGCTGCTAAGTTTCCATATCCCTTACCTGCTGTGTCCCTGGCAGTGTATTGATTAATATAATTGGTATAAGTAGTAGCTTTAATGTTTGTAACCTGGGACCCTTGAGTTAATTCTTTTCTTGTTATAGCCCACCACACCTTTGCTCTGTAGGAATGCAACTTTATCTAATGCTTTTTTGGAGGGTGGCTCCTGACCAACCACCTTTAGAGAAAAATAAGTTTTCTGAAGAAAAGGTCTTAAAATGTTAACAGGCCTCCGGCCAGAAGATGATGCAAATCACCTAAGCTTTTGCATATGATAAGTCTGCAGGAAGAAAGCCTGGCTTTGCTGCAAGACTCTACCCTTCCCCATTATCCTCTATGCATAACTTAAGGTATAAAAACTACTTTGGAAAATAAAGTAAAAACTTGGTCTCACTACTTTGAAAGCCTCTCCTGCAGTCCTGGCTTAGGGGTACAGTTTTAGTTCTAGTTTATCCTTATGTTGAATCCTTTGGCATTCCAGTTCAATGCAGAAAGGATCAAAAGATGGAAAGTTAGTAGACCTAGAGGTGAGAATGAGAAAGTCTACCACTTAATCAGAGTTTAAGAAGAGGAGTAGAGAGAGAGACAATTGGGCAGAGGCAATATTTAAAGAAGATAATGGCTGAAAAATTTCCAGAACACATGAATTCTTATGGGATAGAAGCTAAATGAATCCAATCAAGATAAATAAGAAATTTCTACATTTGCATATTTACTCATAGAACTCTTTTTTATTCTTCATAAAAACCTGAGGAAATGGGTATTATTATTCATGTTTTTGATAAGGGAAAATTGTGATTCATAGTGCAAAAATGAATTATCTAAGGTTATATAATCCTAAGCAGAAGGGGTGGAATTCAAATCCAGTTCTGATCCAAGCGTAGGTCCTTTCCTACGCATCAGAAATAGAACACAACACAGCGGAGAAAGACTTCGTAAGGGGAGGTCTGGATATTTCCAAGGAATTACCTCTGAAAACCAGAATCCTTAACCTGGAAACTTCTCCCTGGAACAGATAAAAACCTTTCCCATGTGCCTGTATTTTGTTCTGAAGATAACCTTGGATTAGAAAGGCCTTTTCAGTACGAGGCAGGAAAGCTGGAGCTTGTACCTTGACCTCTGAGGTAAATCTAATGAAGCCAAGCCAATTCCCCAGGCTAAAGACCAAGTTGACTCAAATGGTTTATAGAACCGGCCTGGTACACAAAAAGAAGCTGTACAAGAGCCTACCACGTACCACCCAACTGTCAGAACAGCAGGCCAAGTGTCCTCCGATTCCCCCTTCTCACACTGCTGAAGACAGCTTAAACACTATAGTTAACATGTCCTGGATACCACGTCTTTTGTTCATCAGTGTGATGTGACTTGGTAAATTACTACATCTCTTCCGTTCTGAGGGCATTTCACTTGCTTATAGCTTATGCTTGATTTGTTTTTTGCCCAGAGCACTAAATTAAGGATTTTCTAAGGGTGAAGCCTATAGATTCCTAGCATTATCAAGCCCCATTCCCTGGATGGTAACATGCGGCTGACAACTGTACACTAGCTTGGTAGACAGAACAGACCACTCTTCCCTTGTGGCTGCCTCCATGATGTATAAAAGCTGGCAGAACTGCAGCACCTGAGCTCATGGTGTGGGGCACCAGAGCCAAGAGGCCAGATGCCAGGAAAAGGGGCTACATGCCAGACCATTCAGTGGGAAAGCCAAATAACTCTGGGCTGGTGTCTTGCATGTGGGTGCAGCCATCACCATCAGAAGCAGCTGTGGTCAAGGCCTCAAGCAGGAGAGGAAAGAAAGGAGACTCAATTCTGATCTTTCTCATCTGTCTGGTACAGGACAGGGGCAAGGGTATATGAAGATGACTAACCACAGCAAGGAGCCACAGACAGTTCTGCAACACTTTACTGCACACCGGCCATGTGAGGGGGTCCTGGACAGGGCATGAACAGAGGGGTACAGCCCAGTCTCCAGGCAGCCAGTCTAATGAGGGAGGCACACAGGCACCTGTCATCATGCAGCCATGCAGCCATGTGTTCAGTGTTGACTTAGCACCTAACAACCATATGCTGGCGCTGCCCTGGTGCTCAGGAGGCCGAGAGGGCCAGAATAGGGAAGGATTCTGAAAGAATGAGATACTTATTTGAAAATCCCTGTAAATTCACCATTTCTGTACAGTTCTTACAACCCTGTGAGGTCCTTGTGTTACAGGTGAAACTGAGGCTCGGAGTGGTTAAGTGGTCAGCCCTAAATCACAAAGAAAGTAAATGGCAGTCTGGGATTTGAATCAAGCACGGCCTGGCTCTGAGCCTGCACTCTTGATAAATGAATAACTATTACACTTAATTATAGTATAATGAAATGATGGGTGTCAGAGGTAGAAAATTCACAGGAAGCGGAGGAAGAGATAACTAATTCTGTATAGGAAGGAGGTGGTTCTTAAGTTTTCCTAGTGGACAAACAAGGAAAGGGGATTTGAGACATGGATAATAAACATATACAAGGATAGAGGGAAAGCCAGGATCTACCTGTTGGAGAGAGACAGGAGTTAAAGCCGGGAGGAAACCTGAGCACAGAAGGCTTTGCATGCCTGGCTGCGAAGCGTCTTGAAAGCTTTGCACTGTCTCCTGCCGTGGTTTAGTCAGCCTCCACTCTGCAGCTGAAGCCTTTCCTCCTTGTCCTTCAAACTCCAGTGGGGTGTGGTGGGGGGAGGTGCACGCTCCTTCTGTAATCAGCTCCCTGTGCCAGCCAAATCTAAGGCCTTATATTTGCACCCACAGACTGTAACATGCTCTAAGCTTCAGCGGACAGACGGAGGACAGACGCCCCAGGAGTGATGAGAGCTGGCCCCTTGAGGCCGGCCTCCAGCTCTCACAGATCTCTATCACAAAGTCAAGAAACTGGGTCATTCTACTCACAATTTAGAATCCAACTTCAGGAGGAAGCCCAATCGATCATATTCTGAAAGAGAAAAGTAAAGCAGAAAGTGTCACTGATGTCAAGTCATTGCAGACAGTAGCAGATTGCATTCCCCAACCGAGTCCCAGACCACCGGGGCAGACAAATGCTTCTAGATCCAAACACAAAAACCGCAAGTAAATTTAAGTCACCAAATTCTTGTTGAACGCCTGTCTTGTGAAGGACCAGGTTCAGTGCTAGGCATTTCCCAGGCCTTATGGGCCAACCACTGTTATGCTGACATATAACTGCCTACCTGTTTAAATGTGGTACTTGAAATTTAAATTTAGTAAGCCGAAAAAATGGGCCCCTTGAAGAATTAAGAGGGTCAGTAAGCAACCTCTGCTTCCTCTAAGCTCTTAGATTTATGCTGCATATACAATAGAATATTAAACAGCCATAAAAAGGAACAAAATAGTGCCATATGCAGAGAGGTGGATGGACCTAGAGACGGTCATACAGAGTGAAGGAAGTCAGAAAGAGAAAAATATCATATATTAACACACAGATGTAGAATCTAGAAAAATGGTACCGATGATCTTCTTTGCAAAGCAGAAATAGAGACACAGACGTAGAGAACAAAAGTATGGATACCAAAGTGGGAGGTGGTGGGGTGGTGGGATGGACTGGGAGATTGGGATTCACATACATATACTCCTGTGTATAAATAGATAACTAATGAGAACCTACTGTATAGCACAGGGAACTCT
The DNA here is from genome assembly GCF_027580195.1 of Bos mutus. Classification (NCBI taxonomy): domain Eukaryota; kingdom Metazoa; phylum Chordata; class Mammalia; order Artiodactyla; family Bovidae; genus Bos; species Bos mutus. The sequence continues at coordinate 103,909,972 of NC_091619.1, read as the reverse complement.
ACCCAGTGCTTAGGGAAGGAAATCCAAAAAAGAGGGGATATATGTATACATCTGGCTGAAATTCACTTTGCTGTATAGCAAAAACGGACATATTTTTAAAGCAACTATACTCCAATTTTTAAAAAAAGATTTATACTGAATCAGTCATGTTAACTCTGGGGTGAAAATATGGCAGCCAAGGGATCTTCAAATTCGCAGCAATGATTCACTCCATGACAATCACAAAGCAGTAAAAGATCTGACTTCATACAGGATAGGAAATTTAAAATGAAATCTAAAAGCAAATTGACAATATGTTTGTAACAAATGGTAAATCATGAATATTGTACTTAATTTCTCTACATTTGCCTCATTCTAAAACAAAGTTGAAGCAGTTTTACAAAGTACAAGATTTTAAAAAGGAAAAAATCTTTTTAAAAATCTTGTAGGCCAAAGGAGAAATAAGCAAAGGAAAAAACAATAAAAAGCAGCCAGGATAGAAATACTAAAAAGTGCATGTCCTAAGGTTTTATGTGCTTGCTGGGAGAGGATTACAGACATATCCCTAAGATTTCTCACAGATAAAACTAAACACAAAGCACTGTTATAATGGTTTATAGTGTCCATAAAATGAACCAGGAGAATCCCAGATCTTCTTAATACTAAGATTTTAGGGATGTTTCCTCTGGGTCCTCAAAGATATTTGTATAAAATGATGATAAGGAGTGTCATATAATTGCTTATTTTATATAGCTTTGTCAATGAGTGCTAAGTATGTGTGTGTGTCTGTGTAGAGTGGCTAAATTAAAATAAGGTGGTCTAGGAATGTATTGGGTTGACCAAAAAGTTCATTTGGGAATTCCCATAACATCTTACAGAAAACCCAAATGACCTTTTTGGCCAACTCAACAGCTCGCAGTTGGCCTAGTTCAATCTGAGGATAAAACAGAATACCAAGCCTAAACAGCTGGAAGAGGCCAAGCAGCACACAGCTTCCAAAGAACTTCATCTTTAATAAGCAGTTCAGTTCAGTTGCTCAGTCGTGTTCAACTCTTTGTGACCCCAGGGACTGCAGCATGCCAGGCTTCCCTGTCCATCACCAACTCCTGGAGCTTGCTCAAATTCATGCCCATCAAGTTGGTGATGCCATCCAATCATCTCATCCTTTATCATCCCCTTCTCCTCCTGCCTTCAGTCTTTCTCAGCATCAGGGTCTTTTCCAATGAGTTAGTTCTTCGCATCAGGTGGCCAAAGTATTGGAGCTTCAGCTTCAGCATCAGTCCTTCCAATGAATATTCAGGATTGATTTCCTTTACGATTGATTGATCTCCTTGCAGTCCAAGGGACTCTCAAGAGTCTTCTCTAACACCACAGTTCAAAAGTATCAATTCTTCGGTGCTCAGCTTTCTTTATGGTCCAACTCTCACATCCATACATGAGCAAGGAATGGCCAAGAGAGGAAAATTACCCACACTGATAACCTGCAAGGCCAATTAAGGCCAGACTGTACACTTTCATAAACAGCTGAGCTCCAGGGAGAGTCATTCGTCTTCTTAAAACTGAAGATGTACCAAATAGGACACACGACTCAACAGGAGACTTGCCTCCCAAGAGAATTTTGCTGTTCTTGTTCAGTGGCTAAGTCATGTCCAACTCTTTCTGATCCCATGGAATGCAAAACGCTAGGCTTTCCTGTCCTCGTTCTCTTGCAGAGTTTGCTCAAATTCGTGTCCATTGAATTGGTGATGCTGTCTAACTATCTCATCCTCTGTCGCCCCCTTCTGCTTTTCCTTCAGTCTTTCCCAGCATTAGGGTCTTTTCCAATGAGTCAGCTCTTTGCATCAGGTGGCCAAAGTACTGGAGCTTCAGCTTCAGCAACAGTCCTTCTAATGAATATTTAGGGTTGATTTTTTTTTAGGATTGACTGGTTTGATCTTGCAGTCCAAGGGACTCTCAAGAGTCTTCATCAGTACCACAGTTCGAAAGCATCAATTCTTCTGTGTTCAGCCTTCTTTATGGTCCAAATCTCACATTTGTACACGACTACTGGAAAAACCACAGCATTGATTATATGGACCTTTGTCAGCAAAGTAATGTCTCTGCTTTTTAATACGCTGTCTAGGTTTGTCATAGCGTTCCTTTTTTTTTTTTTTTATGGTCCTCTCTGTTATTTTATTTTATTTTAAATTTAAATTTATTTATTTTAATTGGAGGCTAATTACTTTACAATATTGTATTAGTTTTGCCATACATCAACATGAATCCGCCACGGGTGTACTTGTGTTCCCCACCCTGAACCCCCCTCCCACCTCCCTCCCCGTACCATCCCTCTGAGTCATCCCAGTGCACCAGCCCCAAGCATCCTGTATCCTGCATTGAACCTGGACTGGCAATTAGTTTCTTATATGATATTACACATGTTTCAATGCCATTCTCCCAAATCCTTTCAAAGAGAAAGCAGATTGTTTAATTTCACGCTGGTCATCATCTGCAGTGATTTTGGAGTTCAAGAAAATAAAATCTGTCACAGCTTCCACTTTTTCCCCTCCTATTTGCCATGAAGTGATGGGACCAGATATCATGATCTTAGCTTTTTGAATGTTAAGTTTCAAGCCAGCCTTTTCACTCTCCTCTTTCACCTTCATCAAGAGGCTCTTTAGTTCCTCTTTGCTTTCTGCCATTAGAGTGGTATCATCCGCATATCTGAGGTTGCTGATATTTCTCCCTGTAATCTTTCTTTTTCTTTTTTTAATTCTAAAAACACCCAGTGTGGTCATGGTACTCTGTACTGTGCTTAGGCTGAAGTTCATATTCCTTAACTTATATTCCTTGGCAGGTAAGGCTTTTCACACCTTGGTCTTTTTTTTTTTTAATTTTTAAAATTAATTTATTTTTAATTGAAGGATAATTGCTTTACAGAATTTTGTTGTTTTCTGTTAAACATCAACATGAATCAGTCATAGGTATACATATGTCCCGTCCCTCCCTGCAATCTTGATTCTAGCTTGTGATTCATCCAGCCTAGCATTTCGCATATAAGTTAAATAAGGGTGACAATATACACTCTTGTTGTATTCCTTTCCCAATTTTGAACCAGTTATTCCATTTCCTGTTCTGTTGCTTCTTGACCTGCATACAGGTCTCTCAAGAGACAAGTAAGGTGGTCTGGTAATCCCTACTCTTTAAGAATTTTCCAGTTTGCTGTGATCCACACAGTCAAAGACTTTCATGTAGTCAATGAAGCAGAAATAGATGTTTCCCTGGAATCCCCTTGCTTTCTCTATGATCCAGTGAATGTTGGCAATTTGATCTCTAGTTCCTCTGCCTTTTCTCTTTTTTTAAATTAATTAATTAATTTTAATTGGAGGCTAATTACTTTACAATATTGTAGTGGTTTTTATACATACATTGACATGAATCAGCCGCGGGTATACATGTGTTCCCCATCCTGAACCCCTCTCCCACCTCCCTCCCCATCCCATCCCTCAGGGTCATCCCAGTATACCAGCCCTGAGCACCCTGTCTCATGCATCAAACCTGGACTGGCAATCTGTGTCACATATGATAATATACGTTTCAATGCTATTCTCTCAAATCATCCCACCATCCCTCTGCTTTTTCTAAACTCAGCTTGTACATCTGAAGTTCTTAGTTCACATACTGCTAGTTTGAAGGAGTCTGAAGTTAGAAGTTAGAAGCCTAGTTTGAAGGAGTTTGAGCATAACCTTAACTAGCATGGGGGCTTCCCTGGTGGTTCAGTTGGTAAAGAATCTGCCTTCAATGCAGGAGACCTGGGTTTGATTCCTGGGTCAGAAAGAACTGCTGGAGAAAGGATAGGCTACCCACTCCAGTATTCTGGCCTGGAGAATTCCTGGGTTTTTTCCTAGGTTGAAGAGTCAGACACGACTGAGCAACTTTCACTTTTTCACTTTAAATAGCATGTGAAATGAATGCATTGTATGGTAATTTGAACATTCTTTGTCACTGCCTTTCTTTGGGATTGGAATGAAAACAGACCTTTTCTACACCTGTGGCCACTGCTGAGTTTTCCAAATTTGCTGACATATTGAGTGCAGCACTTTAACAGCATCATTTAAAGGATTTGTAAATAGCTCAGCTAGAATTCCATCACCTTCTCTTTTTTGTTTGTCATAATGCTTCCTAAGGCCCACTTGACTTCACATTCTAGGATGTCTGGCTCTAGGTGAGTGACCACACCATCATGGTTATCTGGGTCATTAAGACCGTTTTGTATAGTTCTTTTGTATATTCTTTTTTTTTTTTTCATCTTTTTTTTAAAATTTTATTTTATTTTTAAACTTTACAATATTGTAGTAGTTCTGCCAAATATCGAAATGAATCCGCCACAGGTATACATGTGTTCCCCATCCTGAACCCTCTTCCCTCCTCCCTCCCCATACCATCCCTCTGGGTCGTCCCAGTGCACCAGCCCCAAGCATCCAGTATTGTGCATCGAACCTGGACTGGCGACTCGTTTCATACATGATATTATACATATTTCAATGCCATTCTCCCAAATCTTCCCACCCTCTCCCTCTCCCACAGAGTCCATAAGACTGTTCTATACATCAGTATCTCTTTTGCTGTCTCGTATACAGGGTTATTGTTACCATCTTTCTAAATTCCATATATATGCATTAGTATACTGTATTGGTGTTTTTCTTTCTGGCTTCTGTGTATTCTTACCATTTCTTCTTAATCTCTTCTTGTCAGGTCCTTACTGTTTCTGTTTTTCATCGTGCCCATCCTTGCATGAACTGTTCCATTGGTATCTCCAATTTTCTTGAAGAGATCTCTAGTCTTTCCCATTCTATTGTTTTCCTCTATTTCTTTGCATTGTTCATTGAAGAAGGCCTTCTTATCTCTCCTTGCTATTCTCTGGAACTCTGCATTCAGTTGGGTATATCTTTCCCCTTCTACCTTGCTTTTCACTTCTCTTTTTTCCTCAGCTATTTGTAAGGCCTCCTCCAACAATCACTTTGCCTTCTTGCTGTTTTCTTTTTCTTTTTTCACACTTCTTTTTCTTTGGGATGATTTTGGTCACTGTCTCCTGTACAATGTTATGAATCCTTGTCCATAGTTTTTCAGGCACTCTGTCTACCAGATCTAATTCTTTGAATCTATTCATCACCTCCGCTATATAATCATAGGGATTTGATTTAGGTCCTACCTGAATGGCCTAGTGGTCATTTTCTCTAATTTCTTCAACTTAAGCCTGAATGTTGCAATAAGGAGTTGATGATCTGAGGTCTTGTCTTGTTGACTGTATAGAGCTTCTCCATCTTTGGCTGCAAAGAATATAATCAATTTGATTTCAGTATTCACCATTTGGTGATATCCACGTGTAGAGTCGTCTCTTGTGTTGTTGGAAGAGGGTGTTTGCTATGACCAATGCGTTCTCTTGACAATACTCTGTTAGCCTTTGCCCAGCTTCATTCTGTACTCCAAGCCCAAATTTGCCTGTTATTCCAGGTATATCTTGACTTCATTCTTTTGCATTCAAATCCCCTATGATGAAAAGGACATCTGTTTTTTTGGTGTTAATTCTACAAGGTCTTGTAGGTCTTCATAGAACTGGTCAACTTCAGCTTCTTCAGCATCAGTGTTTGGGGCAAAAACTTGGACTACTCTTCACTTTCTGCCATTAGATGTTGATGTTGAATGGTTTGCCTTGGAAATGACCTGAGATCATTCTGTCATTTTTGAGATTGCACCCAAGTACTGCATTTTAAACTCTCTGGTTGACTGTGAGAGCTGCTCCATTTCATCTAAAGGATTCTTACCTACAGTAGTAGATACAATGATCACCTGAATTAAATTCATCCGTTTCTGTCCATTTTTGTTCACTGATTCCTAAGTTGTCTATCTTCACTCTTGCCATCTCTTGCTTGATCATGTCCAATTTACCTTGATTCATGGCCCTAACATTCCAGGTTCCTATGCAATATTGTTCTCTACAGCAACAGACTTTACTTTCACCACCAGACACATCCACAACTGAGCATCGTTTCTGCTCTGACCCAGCTGCTTCATTCTTTCTGTATCTATTAGTAATTGCCCTTCGTTCTTCCCTAGTAGAACATTGGACATCTTACGACCTGAGGGGCTCATCTTCCAGTGTCATATATTTTGCCTTTTCATACTGTTCATGGGGTTCTCACAAGAATACAGGAGTTGTTTGCCATTCCCTCCTCCAGTAGACCACGTTTTGTCAGAACTTTTCACTATGACCCATCTATCTTGGGTGGCCTTGCACAGCACAGCTCATGGTTTCATTGAGTTATGCAAGCCCCTTCACCACAACAAGGCTATGATCCATGAAGGGGATCCCAAGAGAAGACACCTGGGCCAGTGACAGCCTCTCCTCAAGATAATTTTGGTTTTGCTCTAATTCAGATAAATAGAAAAAAGACTCTGCTTAATATATCAGGTACTTATAAAAATCAATAAGGTTTCAATTTTAAAAATAAACTGAAAACAAAATTTCCCAAAAGAGTTAGTTTCAAAGTTGAATACTGTTTCAAAAATCTGGTTTTACCCTGCCATCAAAAAGAAAACCTCATTAATTTGCCAACACCTGTTGCTTTTTCTCCATGTGGCCAAAACCTTGGGAACTATCCTGTTACTCCTTACCAGATATGCGCTAAGACACCTTCAGACATACAGTGAATCCATGTTTTGGCTGATTCTTCCTCCAGAGAGGCCAGAGGATGTTTTCCCCTTGTCGCAAACTGAAAAGTCAGGGCCAAGTAGGAACAAAACATAAACCAGGGAAGAGGATGAGTGTAATGCCCTTCTGCAGCAAGTCACATAACCTCCTTGTTGAAAGCTGAAATGTCTTCTTCACCACATATTTTTGTATAGTAACCATGATTCTATTTATGGGTTATTTTCGAATGGCGTCTTAAGTTGTGTTTTATACACTCATACAGACTAATTGCACATTAAACAGGTAAGAAGACACTGTGCTTCTAAATAAATTATACCCTTCCTTTCCATGGCTCTTTTGGACTATCTGTTGTTTTCTCTCTTTGTTAAGAAACATAAGCACTAGAAATATTTCACATTTCGTCTGTAGTTTAAGAAAATGTAACTGCATGAGTCCAGTGATGATAAATGGCAACTGACATTGGGGTTCAGGTCACAGAGCCAAGAGGGAATGGAGTCCCTCTGGTGATTCCATGCCCTGTCAAATGGGACAGCCTCTCCCATCTCCAGCTATCTATGTCAGGCAGTAAGGCAGACCTGGTGTTGTCACATCATCCGGGGTTTTTTAAGTCAAGAATTTGGATCTTTTATGGTAAAATTCCTCAGTTTGTAAATACTGGCAATAGATTCAAGAAAAAAATTAAAGATTATGAGGATCAACTGAAGTATGTCCGTGGCCTGGATGCAGGCAGCAGTGTGAACTCTGTCTTACTCTGGCAGATAAGTTGACTACAGAGGACATGGCCTGTATTCCCAGAATTTGTTGCAGAAAAGGATCTATGAATATGCTGGTGTGGGGTGGCTTTAGGTCCTTTTCTAAAGATCTGCCCAGCAGGCTGTTGGGCAGACAGAAATAAGAGCAGATTCCAAGAGTCCCAGGAGCTACACCAGGAGTGAATGACAAGGCTCTGGAGAATGCATTGCCCACATCAGGGGACCCTCAGGGAGAGGTCCCCAGCTGGAGGGGTCTGCAAAACATCTACAAGAGACCCCACGAGAGTCAGCGTTACACACTGGCCAGTCCAGGGAGTGCCCACACTATCTTATGTCTTCTCTGCTCATCCTCTCTCTCCCTTCCTTTCCAATTCCACAGAGGTTCAAAATCACAACTGGCAACTGGCGTACAAGTGGAAAGAGGAGGACAAACAGGGGGCACACCCTTCCTGGGTCAGCACCACTGCTTCTAAACCCTGTGCTGCGAGGGGAGTCACTGCAGCTCTGAATGAGCTGAAAGCTATGCTATTACACAGGGCAGGACACTAATTTTGGAATTGGTGACTCAATAAGACCATGGGATTTCTATTACCTCAGAGGTACCGAAAAATTCTCTGGACCGCCCACGCTGAAAACATCTTAAGGGGACACAGAGAGACCAATGAAAGTGGCTGTGATTAACCCCTGATGTCTCCTGCATGTTCAACATACTGGTTGCACTAACTTAGGTAAATACAGCTACTCGGAGGATCACATAACCAAAGTGTGGGAAGGGCCCGGGTGCAGGGTTTTAGAGATGACCAAAAGTGGCTGGAGTGCCAGCATACCTCCCTCAGTCAGCTTCACTCTCCCCGCTAGCTTAGTCGGGATACAAATTCTCAACTCTCTTTCCTCTTAGGAAGACTCTTGGGTTCTGTTTGGGTTCTCCTTTCCTGTGCTATGGTCTGGAAATCCTGTCTAGGCCATTAGCTCGGGCAGTTATAGGGTTTATCTCATTTATTGCCCTTCTTTCAAAGACCAGGGTCCTGTGTCATCTATAGTTCAGTGTCTGAAAGAACTCTTCTTTCCCACATAGTTTGTCTATTTTTCAGTTGTTTCTCCTCCTTTTTTCACTTTTCCTTATCTGGTCTAGACTTTACCATGCTTAACTGTTCAGTTTAGCCTGCCTCAATTATCTTCCCATTGTACCCATACCAAATCTCTCTGCCCAACCCTTCTCCTGAGCTCCAGACTTGGGCATCCAGGTGGCATCTCCACTTTGATACCTATAGTAACCTGAAACTCAGGCTGCCTCACAGAGTTCATTTTTACCACCTGCACACATGCATAGCCTCTTCCTGTACTACTACTACTACTAAGTCACTCCAGTCGTGTCCGACTCTGTGCGACCCCATAGATGGCAGCCCACCAGGCTCCCCGGTCCCTGGGATTCTCCGGCAAGAACACTGGAGTGGGTTGCCATTTCCTTCTCCAATGCATGAAAGTGAAAAGTCAAAGTGAAGTCGCTTAGTCATGTTCGACTCTTCGCGACCCCATGGACTGCAGCCTCCCAGGCTCCTCCATCCATGGGATTTTCCAGGCAAGAGTACTGGAGTGGGGTGCCATTGCCTTCTCTGAGCCTCCTCCTGTATCCCTGCCTTAATAAGCGGTACCACTTTTCACCCAGAATATCTCACTGTATACAAATGTGTTCCTGAAGTAGCATGTGAATTCAGCTTATACAATAGAAATGCTATTTTGAGTGCACCAACTCTTCAGGGAAAATTCGCCTCTGGGGAAGCTGGCAGAAAAGCCCAGTTCTCACTGGCAGTCAACTGATGCCAAATCTGTAATAAGAATGGAAGATCCTGGGACTCTCAAGTCACCAGACACAGCACATGCTGATGTACATACACAGCTGAAGGTCCTCTCTCGCAGGTGTCAGAGCAGCAATGCCACAGCTGCACAGTGAAGGAGAGATGTTTAGTCTGGTGGTTTAGGCTGCCTGCCTCAGCCAGGCTGGAGAGCCCAGCATTATAAAAACCCCTAACCAAGGAGTGCACGTGTGTCCCTTGCCTGGCTCCAGGTGTGTAGTGGCATGAACCATGCAAGTCTCTGTTCTTCTCTTCCTGCCCCTGTACCAAGTCAGACTTGTGAATGCATAAAGTGCCTGTTCAAATGCTTCAAGTCTTGAAATTAACCATTAACCCTTCCATTGCCATTTCAAAGCAGTAAGTTGGTGTTCTGAACTCATATAAACTCCTAGAAGGTTCAGAAATTGGACATAGACAAAAGGAGGCCATGCACTAAAGTGTGTATGTACCTAATAATGTCTCTATCAGCAAAATTAAAAGAATTACAAGGAGAACGACACAATGGGTCTCCTGTCATCATAATGGGAAACTCACAGACCACTGAAAAACCAGGCTCACACAGTCAGTGAGAAAGCAGATGACCTGAACAGAACAATGAATAAATAAATTTGAACTAGCTGAAAAACAGAGCACCTTACACCTGACAAGTGGAGAACGCAATTCTCTTCCAGTATATTTGGAAACTATGAAAACTGACGACCTGAGAGGCATAAATGCCAAGATAAAAATTAATAAACGTTAAAACAAGCTCAAGTTTTTAACTTTAAAACTTAAAAATATTTTTGTTTTACAGCAATTTGAAATTTTAATACATTCCATACCACTTTGTATTTTATTTTATCATAATTGTATAATGTAAAGGAAATTAAAAATGTTTTCATAATTTCCTAAGTAACCCTGAGTCCCTCCTGCTTATCTTAGCAGGGGGTCCGTATATTATCACCTCCTACTTACGCTCTCATGTGCAAGTGGCTGGGGTACTGACTACACAGTAACATCTTCTAGGATGAAGGGGGAGCTCCCTGAAAGAAAGCGTCGCATTCCAGCCCCACTCTCAAGCCACTGAGCCCCAGAATGGACTTTCAGGGAACACAGCTGCACACTGTGAGCCGATTGTGCGACTGGCCCTTCCGGTTCCCAGTGACCCACCTCCTCTGATCATTGTAAAGAGCCACCACAAATTCCCGTGCGTGGTCACTGTGCTTAGAAAGCAAAGCAGATGCTTAGGCTGATGACAACAGTGAATATTCCCCAGGAAGGCCAGCTTGAGGAATATTACTGAAGTAGATGAAGTTTAGTGAAGGGATAAAACCATGGCCTTGATTCTATCAGAAAACTACAGCACTTCATATTAGAATGCACGAAAGTCAGAAAAGCAGGATAGGCCATCGGGCAAGAAAAGTCCAAGTACATAAGAGAAGAACTCTGCTGCCAGATCTTTTTTCAAGGGGGTCTTTGGCTCCAGTCTCTGAGCTATGATGAATTGCTAAGTGCAAAGGGCATAGGGGTAAATGGAATGAGGACCTATCCTAACCAAAATAGATCCCTCTTTTCTAAAGAAAAGGCACTGTACAGCCTCCAATAAAAGTCACAGGCTATATTAAACATAAGTAATGTATGTCCTGGCTTGGGTGGAGGAGGAAGTTGGCAACAGTTGCAAATGGCCTGTGGGACATGCCAGACAGAGGGAAGAAGTGAGGGAATGAGTATTTACTGAGCATCTACTGTGAATTCACACTGCTTTCAGAACTTTCACCTGCACTCTCAGTGTAACTCTTACAACTCCTACGAGGTGGGTATTTCCTGCATTTTACAGAGGAGGGAACAGAGTCTTGGAGATAAGAATTAACATGTTCAGGATCCCCAGCCAGTACATGGACCAGCTGGGGTATTGTTGAACCAACCCAGGTTTGACTTTGCAGCTTCTTGTCTTTACATTATGCTACACTGACTCTCTGAGGATAAGAAAAGCAGACCCTCATATTAGGAGAGCTGCCATGAGAGCAATTATCTACTCCTACCTCCCACTCCTGGCTCCAGGGTGGTGTCAGAAGGCCTGGCCACGCCCACACATGAACCATGGGAGTCCCACAGAGGCCCAAGAGGGGCTGGCCAAAGTGCAAACAGCTCCCACATCAAGTCAGGAAAATAAATCATAATGTAGGATCAATTAATCAAAGACAAACTAAAATAGGAAAAGCAGTTATATAATATAAACACAGAAAGAATTCACTGACCTGGACTAAATTAACTGACCCAGTAAAGTAAGGAGTTCACCAACTGAAGCCCAATCTCAAACGGGTGTACACTGGTGTGGGGGAGGGCAGAGGCCTAGTGAGCAGGTCCTGATAAGACAAGGCCCTCAGTGCCTGTGCGCCCTCCACCCAAGCAGCCTGGGGCCTCCACTGGCAGGTAGAAGCCCCATCCCAACACAGGCTGAGAGGCCATGCACCAACTCTCCTCTGTCCTGGGAAGGAAAGCAGATGTCTAGAGCTGAGGAGCCTGGTAGGCTGCAGTCCATGGGGTCGCAAAGAGTCGAACACGACTGAGCGACTTCACTTTGACTTTTCACTTTCATGCATTGGAGAAGGAAATGGCAACCCACTCCAGTGTTCTTGCCTGGAGAATCCCAGGGACGGGGGAGCCTTGGTGGGCTGCCGTCTATGGGATCGCAGAGTCGGACACAACTGAAGAGACTTAGCAGCAGAGCTGAGCAGACAGTAAATTCAGTTTTATTCATGATATCAAGTATGCCCAGACCATGCCAGGGCATGTTGTGCTAAGCGGCAAGATTATGAGTGACAGCATGTCAAAAGGGCAGCTGGGACAGGAAATAGAAAAAATGGCTCACTCTGCGGTTTGTATCTCAAACTATGGAGCTTACTGGCTAGTGTATGTGTTAGTTGCTCAGTTATATCTAACTCTTTACCACCCCATGGACTGTAGCCCTCCAGGCTCCTCTGTCCATGGAATTCTCCAGGCAAGAATACTGGAGTGGGTTGCCATTCCCTAGTCCAAAGGATCTTCCCAACCCAAGAATCAAACCAGGGGCCTCCTTCATTGGAGGCAGATTCTTTACCATCTGAGCCACCAGGGAAGCCCCACCCATTGGGTGGATATATACAAATAATCACTAAGCACAGATACAGTCCTTCTCTCCAAACAAAAATAATTTTATTTTCCCCAGTTTTAGGAATAACACAAGCTAACTATAAAAATCCATATGAAAAAAAACTTAAAAAGAATGAAGTAAGAATCACTCAAAACTCTCATTATCTAAAGCTATTTGTTGCAAACATTTTGGTATCTTCCCAGAAATCTCTTCTCACAAATATATGTGTAAATATGCATATATAATTTTACTTTCATGTACCTTCAATATACATGCTGTTTGTTCCTATTTTGTTTACTCAACAATACCCTCAACATCTTCTACGTCAATAAAAATAAAATTGCACCATCATTTCTAATGGCTACACAGTATTCCACTGTACGGACACGCCATTGGACATTGGACAATGTCCTATTATGTCCTAAATAATGTTTCTATGTTTCTACTCTTCCTTCCTTCAATAAATATTTCCTGAGCACCTATTATGTGGTGGGTACTGTTCCAAGTTCCAGGGATACAGTCGTGAACAAGAAAGGCAAGGTCCCTGGCCACATGAAGCCTACATGTTAGTTGGGGTGGGGGGAGGGGTGGATAACTAAATAAGGTAAATAAATAAATAATTTGAAGGAAGGTAAATAAGCAGGTAATTTGAAGGAAGGATGACAGCTAAGAAGAAATAAAGGCATATCTGCTTAGAGAAAGGTTGGAGATCAAGAGAGTAGACTAGATAAAGTGTTCTGGGATAGCCTTCTTGCAGAGGTGATATTTGAACAGAGATTTGAGACAATTATGCAAAGTAAAAGATAAAAGCATTCTAAGCAGAAGAAAGGGCTTCTCTTGTAGCTCAGTCGGTAAAGAATCTGCCTGTAGTGCAGGAGACCCAGGTTCGATCCCTGGGTTGGAAAGATCCCTGGGAGAAGGAAATGGCAATCCATTCCAGTATCCTTACCTGGAAAATCTCATGGACAGTCCATGGGGTCGCAAAGAGTCGGGCACGACTGAGCGACTAACACTTACTAACTTAAGCAGAAGAAAAGTGAGTACAAAGACCCTGGGGCAGGAAGGAACCTGGCATATTCATGGAATGGCAGGAATGCCAATGTGGCTTGAGGACAGCGAGGGGACAAATGAACACAAATCAAAGTGTTGAGATAATTAGAAATTGGAATAGGACACTGTAGTTAATGGCGTTTGGACCTGGAGAGATTGCAGGTGGAACAAGATGTGATCTGACCCACATTTATAAAAGATGACTCTGACTACAACATAGAGAATGGACCACTGGGAGGCAACCAGTGAGCACAGAGAGACCAGTTAGGAGATGTTTACTTGTCTAAGGGGGAAGAAGATGGTACCTTGGACAGTGATGCTTGAAAGAAGGACACACCATGAAGACAGAAAGGTAGGAAAGGGTGAGGAAGAGGAACAATCAAGGTGATCACGAGGTTTGTGCCTTGGAAGTTTGGTAGGTGAGGGAGAAAATATGGGGGACAAACAGGTTTTGGCATACAGACCCTGCACATTTCACCATATGTATACATAAGCATTTTATTTTTTTTGGGGGGGGGTACCATGATTTGTTTTCAGTTTTTAAAAAATGTTTGACTTTCAATTATTCATTGCTAGTATACAGAAATATAATTAATTTTTTGCATTCTGATTTTGCATCCTGTTATCTTGCTAAACTTAGTTGTTAGTTCTGGCAGTTTTTAAAAACAGATTCCTTGGGATTTTCTATGTAGGAAACCATGTCACCTATGAAGAGGGTTGGTTTTATTTCTTCTTTTCCCATCTGCATTCTTATTCATTCTTTTTCTTCTCAGTGTACTGGCTAGGACTTTCAGGAGTGGTTCTTGATCTTAGGGGGACAGCAGTTTTACCACAAAGTATGATGTTTGCTGTAGGCTTTTTGTAGATGCCCTATGTCAGATTGAAAAAATTCCCTTCTAAGTTTTCTGAGAATTTTTATCGTGAGTAGGTGTGGAATTTTATCAGATGCTTTTTCTTTATCAATTGACATGACCATGTAGTTTTTCTTCTTTAGACAGTTAATATGGTAGATTACACTGATTGACTTTTGAATGTTGAGTCAGCCTTCCATTCCCAGGATAAACCCTACTTGGGCACCAAATTTGGGAAGTTTAAGCCATTACTTCTTCAAACATTTCTTCTGTACTGCACTCTTTCTCTCCTTCTGGGACTCCAGTGACACAGACTGTAAACCTTCCAGCATTGTCCCATAAGTTACTGAGACACCGTTCAACTTCTTTGACATTTTTTTCTTCTATTGTTCAGATTGGAGAGTTTATTTTCAAGTTTACTGATTCTTTGCTCATCATCTCGATTTTGTGGTTGAGCCTATTTAGCAAAGTTTTTAAATTTTCAATTATTGTATTTTTTTCTCTTATCTCCATTTCATTATATATACAAGTTTTTTTCTTTTTGTGCTAACACTTTCTATCTAAATTCATGTCAACAGTGTTTATCCTTACTTTTGAGAGCATTTTTTTTTAACAGTTTACTTACAAGATTACCAGTTTATTATGAAAGGATTCAACTCAGGAACAGCCAGATGGAAGAGATGGAGAAAGGCGTCCAGAAGCATTTGTATAAATGCCACTTTAAAGTCTGTCAGATTATCCCAACATCTGTGTCACCCTAGCATCAGCATCTATTGATTGTCTCTCCCAGGCAAGTTGAGATTTTCCTGGTTCTTCATATGATAATTAATTTTAGATTGTGTCTTATATATTTTGAATATTATGTTGTGAAACGTGTTTAAATCTTCTTTAAATCCAGGTCTGATTTAAATCCAGTGGAGAATGCTGATATTTTTGTTTCACCAGACAATCAACCAAGCTGGGTTTAGGTGACAAGTTCTGACCAGCCCTCTGTGAGCTGTGGTTTCAGTGCCAGTTCTGCTTCCAAAGCCTGTTCAGGTGTGACCTCTGTGTGCACTACCCAGTGTCCAGTCTGGTCCATCCCTTAGTTCAGTTCTTAAGTCTTTGGTGTGTTGGTTGGAATCAGACGTGCACATGCACAGCTCAGGGTGAGCCCAGAAGTTCACATACAACATTACGGAGTTGCTTTTCTGAACTCCTTCCTCTCTGCTGTCTCCTTGTACTTTCCAGTTTATCGGGCCTCCCCTTCTTGGTCCTCTGGCCCCAAAGCTGGGGTTTTATTTACCACTTTCTGCCACACATTTCCTAAACTGTACCCAAATCTGGAACCAAGCAGCAAGAAGGTGGGGAGAGAAAAGACAACTGGATTTTCTCCCACCCTCTTGGGATTACAAAAAGGAAGTTTTGATCAAAGAAGAATATTTCCTTTCTTCGGTTTTAGGTGCTTGAAGGCCTCACTGCTATTACTGGGCACTGCCATCCCCACCACTCAGGGGACTGCCTGGGGATTAAGGCATGAGAAAACAGAAAAAACGACCTTAGGGATATCCCCCTCTGTCTGAGCCTTAGAGCCCCTTTCCCAACCAGAGCCATAACTAGAGGTCTTCTGGAATTCTCTCCAGTTGTGCCCTGATGTCTACTCTGTGCTCAGGTTTTTGGACGCCTCAAGTCCATGACATGGGATACCAGAGGAAAAATGAGAAATCCATTGCCAGTGTGGTAGTACTTCTAATTCTAGCTTTTTCCTCCAATCTGTCTACTGCTGTTTCTATTCCAGAGTCTTTCAAATAGCTGCTAAATGTCCAGGCCTTTAGCTGCTTTCAGTTACAGAGACAGATTCTTACACATGTATCTTATACATATATTCTGGTATATATATGTAACTATCTATTTATGCAGGGAATATATTTCCTAGGGCCTTCCCAGGGCCTGGTCACGGGTATGTATCTATTCAGATTTAGCTAGACACTACCACAGTTTTTTCCAAAGTGGTTGTGATCAACTTACCCACTGACAGCAGAATTTCCACTGCATCAAATCCTTACCAACCTTTTATCAGGCTTTTCAAGTGTCCCTATTTTGGTAGATGTGCAGTGGTATCTCAGTTCAGTTCAGTCGCTCAGTCGTGTTCTGGACTGCAGCACGCCAGGCCTCCCTGTCCAACACCAACTCCCAGAGTTTACTCAAACTCATGTCCATTGAGTTGGTGATGCCATCCAACCATCTCATCCTCTTTCATCCCCTTCTCCTGCTGCCTTCAATCTTTCCCAGCATCAGGGTCTTTTCAAATGAGTCAGTTCTTCATATCAGGTGGCCAAAGTATTAGAGTTTCAGCTTCAACATCAGTCCTTCCAATGAATATTCAGGACTGATTTCCTTTAGGATGGACTGGTTGGATCTCCTTGCAGTCCAAGGGACTCTCAAGAGTCTTCTCCAACACCACAGTTCAAAAGCATCAATTCTTTAGTGCTCGGCTTTCTTTATAGTCCAACTCTCACATCCATACACGACTACTGGAAAAACCATAGCCTTGACTAGATGGACCTTTGTTGGCAAAGTAATGTCTCTGCTTTTGAATATGCTGTCTAGGTTGGTCATAATTTTCCTTCCAAGGAGTAAGCGTCTTTTAATTTCATGGCTGCAGTCACCATCTGCAGTGATTTAGGAGCCCCCAAAAATATAGTCTGCCACTGTTTCCACTGTTTCCCCATCTATTTGCCATGTAGTGATGGGACTGGATGCCATGATCTTAGTTTTCTGAATGTTGAGCTTTAAGCCAACTTTTTCACTCTCCTCTTTCACTTTCATCAAGAGGCTCTTTAGTTCTTCACTTTCTGCCATAAGGGTGGTGTCATCTGCATATCTGAGGTTACTGATATTTTTCCTGGCAATCTTGATTCCAGCTTGTGCTTGAAATGCTAATTTGCATTTCCCTAGGTACTAATACAATTGAAGACCTTTTCATTGGGTTATTGGCCATCTGGATTCCTCTTTTGTGAAGGGCCTATTTGGGTCTTTTGCTTGTTTCTACACAGGGTTGCTTCTTTATTCACATTGATCTTTGTAGCTCTTTATTCTGGAAACAAGCCCTTTGTTGGCTATTTATGTTATACATCTTTTTTCACTCTGCCTTTTCACTCTCTTAATGGTATCTTTTGATTAACAGAAGTTTTACTTTGTAATAAAATTGTAATGTAATAAATTATAATAAATGTAATAAAATTGATTCATGTTTTCCTATGTGAACTGACACAACTTTATGCCTATTTCAAAACTCTTTCTATCTGTCCATTCTGTCTTAAAGCATTTCAGTGGAGTATCAAGTATCAAGGTATGAGACAGCAAGATGGCAAGGCAGAGAGTATAGGCTCTAGGGTTAGACAGATATGAGTAGCCCTGGACAGGGTACTTTGACTCTTGAGTATTAGGTTTCTTTATCTATAATTAAAGATGTACTTACTATACACCTTGCAAGAAGTGTGAAAAAGCACTTGGCTTTGGTGTTTTTAGTGCTGGTGCACAGTAGGCCCTCAGTAAACAGTGGTAGCTGAGATTATATTCTCTGATCGTCCTTCCCCTCGCCCACATTGCTACAGTGGCCTGAACCTCATGGCTGCATTGTGAAGCATCAGTCTATCGCAGTCAACCACAGCAAAATGGGTTAATTGCCTTTAACAGGCCAGCAAAGTCTCCCTGTTACTCACAGGCAGCACCCATGGTACAAGAACCACCATCTTCAAGTAAAAATTAAGACCTGACGCATGGAGATGCTCTCCTCATGAGGTAAAGTCATTCTAGGGCTCCCATATGGATGCAACGGCAGCAAGTTGAAGAATCAGTATCTTCCCTTTCTGTTCACTGCCAGCAGCAGAGGGCTGTGGGGCAGGCAAACAGCCTGAGATAGGGGAGAGCAGGGCTCCACTAAGCCTGGGTGATCCAAGTCAAAGTGGTGGGTGTGCCGATTTCTGCGTCCTGCGCTGTTGACACAGGGAAGCATGGGAGTGCTTCAGCACGTGTGCACAGTACATGCCCCTACACACAGGTGTGTATTTGAGTTATATGGGGTGTGCCTGTGAACCTGCAACAGGGTGTGTGTTCTCAGGAAGCTGTGATGCTCTCACCATCCCAGCATGTTCCTGGAGAGCCTGATGGTCCACTGCTCCTGCGTGCCCAGAGGTTGGCATCTTTCAGTGGCCTCTGCCCATCTCTCTCTGAGACAGCATGTATGCACAGGAAACAGACATCTTTTCTATGACCCTGGACCACCCTGAATGAGGACGGAGCATCTACTGCAAACTCTTGGCTGCACACATTTAAAACAACTGGCAAAGTCCTCTGGACGCTGCATCCCACTGCTGTTTCCCAGACTACAGGTCCCTAGAAAAGCTTCCTGAGATCTTCCCACAATATTGAAATATTCCAGTGCCCTCCCCAGACGCCCCCTCCCCGACCTCATTAGGCTCCACTTCAGCTGTGGCCAGTGCTGAGAGCAGAAAGGATGACAGAGGGGAGGGATTGGTACCTGAGCCTAGCGTTTGTCCCGCGGAGTCAAAGGAAAGAACCACTGAATCTGCAACACAAGAGGACAAGTTCATTTCTTTCTCCTTCTTACAGTAGAAACAAAACAAAAACAAACAAAAAGAGCAAGCTCTCACTGGCACTGCCCAAACCCTCTCCCAAGGAAAGGTCAACAGGACAGGAATCAGCTGCACAGACAGCCTCCACAGGTCCGTCCCACCCATCCACTGGGCCAGGAGGCCCTGCCAAGCCCAGCCCCAGCCTCCTGCCCCTGGGAGGAACATCTCAGGGCAGAGACATGCCCCAAATTCTTCAGAAGTATTTCCTGCCAAATTAGGGGACAAATTTACTTCTTTTTCCTTCACACAGTGAAAATAAAATTAAAACAAAGCAAAAGAAAATGTCCATCCTGAATTTGGTTAAAGGCACCAACATTTTCCTTTGATTTACTTTCTTTTCCTATTATTATATCCAATTGTTTATTATTTCCTCCCCCAAAAGGTATCAAGTGACTTACAGGAATTTACAGTATACACTGGAATTTCAAAAATGAAGAAATCAAAGGAAGGAAAAATATTATATAGTCAGGGGAATGTTAGTGCACAAAATGCATGCCATGAGGACCTAACCAAACACTACAGGTTGAATCAAAGAAGTCTGAGCTCCCAAACAGCTAAATAAAGGAGAACATGAACAAGATTGAGGGCTCACAGTATATTCATTCATTCATTCATTCAACTATTCAGTAAATATTTATTGAGCATCTACTACGTGCAAGATACTATACTATGCCCTTGCAATCCAGACACACACAAAAATGCACGATCTCCACCCTCATGGATCTGTCATCAGTCTAAGAGAAAAAAAGTCACCCAACAACAACTTATTCAACTGAAAACTGATGAAGTAAAAACAACAACAAAGAATGTGGGAAAAGCACTAAATGTTTGGAAGGGGAGTGTATATTGGTTAGGCAAGGCTTCCCTAAAGAAGTGAAACCTGAACTACAAGCTGATGGATATGTAGGATACGTAGAGGTTAAACCCGACAAGAAGGGAAGGGGCATTCCAGGCAGAGGGTGTCCTGTGTGGAGACCTGAAGCAGGATTGGACAGGGTGCCTCAGAGCAACCAGAAGTAGAAAAGCAAATACTGTATAGTGATCAGAAAGCAATTCCTCTTGTAGGTCTTAATAAATGGAGATGCTGCACCATGTTGAAGACTGTTAACTTCTACATTTCTATTATATGATAAATAACTGTGAATCTTTTATGGCTGTTTCCTACAACAGGAGCCAATACAAATGATGGCATAAAGCCAACACACAGCTCAATAAATGCAAATTATTAATACAAGGGACACCAAGACAATTTAAGGCCCAACATAACCCCAGAGACTCCAGACTCAAAAAGGATCATATTCAAAAGGCTCACTCACTACAAAGGAATACTAGCTGGCTGCCTATAGGAACAGCATCTGCACCCCAGGGAGCATCCCACCCCAGCAGGACCCTTCAGATCTCAGGTATACATCATTTTCTTTGTACTGTACATGGATATCTGACACAAGAGTTATCAAAACTGGAAGTTACATCTGTCCCACTGCTAGACTATAAGCTCCATACAGACAGATACTATGGATGCTTTGTTCACTGACATGTTACCAGAATAACAGCTGGTGCATGCTCAGTCACTTAGTCATGTCCAACTCTTTGCCACCCTATGGACTGTAGCCTACTAGGCTCCTCTGTCCATGGGAATTCTCCAGGCAAGAATACTGCAGTTTCCGTGCTCTCCTCCAGGGGATCTTCCCTGACCCAGGCACTGAACCTGTGTCTCTTACGTCTCCTACACTGGAAGGCAGGTTCTTTGCCTTTTGTGGATATCTGCCTATCCTTCTTTTTCTGGGAGTGTTCTGATAGCCTCCTTATCCACACTTAAACTCCAACTTAGCCTACTTCCATCATCTTTTATACTGCTGCATGACTTTTCTAAAAAGTATACCTGACCACCTCTTTGCTCTTGATTAAAATGCTTCAGTGGCTTCCTCTAGCCTGAAAGATAAAGTTCAAGCTCTGACCTTCACGGTCTTTACCATTCTGGCTCATTTATGACCTGTAATATATCCCATGTACCAGATATGCTAAACTGTTTCTATTTTCCCAAAAAGATCTTCACCTTCATGTTTTCAGACATCTGACATACTGTTTTCTCTACCTGCTTGCATAGAAAATCTCCCACTTTTCTATTAAGACCCAAAGAGATCATCTCCTCTTCTTAAAGCCTTCTCTGGTCAATTTGCCCCTTCTCTTTAGGCCTGCACGGCTATTACGGCATTTGTCATAGTGCATTATAATCCTGTTTTTACTCTTGCTCTTCTCTCATTAAACTGCATGTCCCCTGAGGACAAGGACTGTCTATTTATTTTGAGGCTTTGATGTCAAGTGCACTGACTGACGCACAGAAAGTGGTCAACATGCTCATTAAACAAAGGAATAAACTAGTAAATGGCTTCGCTTCCTTTCAAAGGTGATGGTATCTGAGTGATATTTCACAAACTGGTGTGGGGAGAGATCTATTCTGCACAGAGATTCTCATTCAATTCAAGTCAACCTTGAAATGTCCTTGTAGCAGAAAGATTCAGAGGTTGAAGCCCAGCCTCATCCTTGGAAGATGAAAGCATTCCCACGAAGCAGTGCAGGGGGAATAAGGAAAGGGCCCCAGGCGCCTTCTAGGTGAGGGATCACAGTCACCTGGAGGAGATTAGCAAAGCCTTTCTGAGAAGCTGACTGCCCAGATGAGCAACAGCAACACCATCTCAAATTTTTATTGCAGTTGACAGGTACTTTTCCAATTGCAATTTACCATCTTTGTACACACAAGCAGTTCTGAAATAATCTCTTTCAAAGTTTTCAATCTTTTTCTAAAAGAAAAAAGGCTACACGTTAACTAAAAGACTAAAACTTTAAGAGTAAAAGGAAAAAAAAAAAAAGAAACCTAAATGTGAACAATGGTTGTCTCTGGGTGAAAGAATTATAGATGATATTTATTCCTGCAGTTTTGAAAATTTTCTATAGTGAACATGTAACTTGTATTATCAGAGGGAAAAAAAAGTTAGGAAAAAACTTTCTAATCCAGCTCTAGGATTTTAACCTCTAACTCATTGGTACCAATGCAAAAGGATGGCAGGTTCTTGATCGCCTTCCTGATTCACTATATGTGCTGACAAGCTATTTGGCTTTTCCCTTTCCTTATACCTCAGTAACCTCAATTCCTAAATAGACCAGCTTTGAAAAAATTCTTTCCTTCTTCATTCCTTCTCACAACTATTATCAGTGGCCTATTATGCGCCAGGGCTGGTGATACTAGAGATATGAGCTGGTCTATCTAATCTATCCTATCTGATCTATCCTATCCAGCAGATAGGAGCTGGTCTTTCCCTTCTAGCCAAGGAAGCAGAGATGTTAATTGGCACTTAGAAGTAAAGCATGATAAAGATGTGCAAGAAGCAAGCACCAAACAGATAACAGTCTTACTGGAAAGAAAGAGTTTTTGTAAATATTATTTCCAGTGGTGGTGGAATGCTCCCAAGACCGTGTGTCTTTAAACTGCAGAAGATGCAAGTGAGCGGGCAGAAACTTCAGGAGGAAGTCAGGGACATATATCATGTTTTGTGTAATTTGGATGGATATTGCTTTGAGCATTTAAGGCAGAGATTTGAGAATCAGTTTGGCCATTCATTTTTTTGTGTTTATTCTGAAGGATGTAAGATCATTTGAGCTATAAACCACTTTGACAGCTAAAGGGAAAATTCAGTATTCAACAAATTGAAAAGTTTGTTTTGCAAGAAGCAGAGCAAGAACATCCAGACTTCCCCCTCTCAGGCTAACAAATACGTCATTTTTATTTCAAGCAGCCTGGGCTCCAGCTGTTCCTGGCTCTGAGGCCAGAGGCAGCCATGTGGTGCGCTACACAAGTGACCAAACAGAATTCCAGACCAAAGCACAACAGAGCATCGCTACACATGACTTTGTTCAGTGAGGAATTGACTAGAAACCTTTTATTATGGTCAGATGTTTCCTGTGTCTGGTTTCTGAAGTGGATAAAAAGAATATAAAGAGAGGATAGAGAACAGGGCCCAGTCTTTCCAGTCACTGGAGAGGCTTCCAAAAGTCATATTATGTGGTGAATAAGCTATGTTTTGGGTACTACCTGTCATGGCACACACTCAGCACATATATTCTGCTAGCCACCACAGGTAAGCCCTAGAGATGGAAGAATGAATGGGGAAAAAAAAAACCAAACTGTTCTGTCAAGTAGCTTACAACCTAACAGGTAAAATAAAAACATATATAAAGCTAAGCATTATATAGTTAACAATACCATACTGTATACTTGAAGTTTGTTGAGACAGTGGATGTTAAATGTTATCATCACACACATACATGCAAAAAGGTAACTACGTGAGGTGATGGATGTGCTAACTAGCCTTTTTGTAGTCATTATTTCACATTATATATGTCTTTCAAACAATTACATTGTACACCTTAAACTTACACAACAACTATTTGTCAATAATAACTCAATAAAGCTGAGACATTATTTTGCTGACAAAGGCCCATCTAGTCATGGCTATGGATGTAGTCATGTATGGATGTAAGAGTTGGACCATAAAGAAGGCTGAGTGCCAAAGAATTGATGCTTTTGAACTGTGGTATTGGAGAAGACTCTTGAGAGTCCCTTGGACTGCAAGGAGATCAAACCTGTCTATCCTAAAGGAAATCAGTCCTGAATATTCATTGGAAGGACAGATACTGAAGCTGAAGCTCCAATACATTGGGCATCTGATGCAAAGAACTGACTCATTTGAAAAGACCCTGATGCTGGGAAAGATTGAAGGCAGGAGGAGAAGGGGATGACAGAGGATGAGATGGTTGGATGGCATCACTGACTCGATGGACATGAGTCTGAGCAAGCTCCAGGAGATGGTCTGGGAGGAGGCCTGGCGTGCTGCAGTCCATGGGGTCGCAAAGAGTCAGACACGACTGAGTGACTGAACTGAACTGAAAGCTGAAGGGGGGAAGCTAAGTATAATGAATAGGTATGGAAATAAGGGGGATATTTCATTGTTCATTAATTCAACATATTAATTAAGCAACTACGATACACCAGACTTAGGGATACAATAATAAAGAAGAACAAAAATGCTCCTATTCTCAAGGAATTTATATTTTAATCAGGGAGATTGAAAAAAACAGTAAATAAATGAACACAATAATGTCTGACAGTGATAAGTGGCATGAAGAATACCCAATGATGTAATAGTGATCACAGGTGGAAGTACAGGCAATGCTAGATTGGGTGTTTTGGGAAGACTTCTCTGAGGAGGTGACATATGACTGAGACTGGAAGGCAGGAATCCACCAAGAAAAGACCAAAGGAAAAAGAGTTCCAGGTGGAAGGAAAGAAAGTACAGCAATCTTGGTGCATTTAAGAAACAGAGAGAAGGCCAGTGTTGCTGGAACACAGAGCATGAAGAACACAAGGGGGGTGTGACATGGGGTCAGAGAGGAAGACAGGAGCCAAATCTGTAGGAGCCCTTATGTAAGAGGCCACAGCGAGACATCTGTACTATATTTCAATAGCAGGGAGAAGCCCCGCTTAAAACTAGGGGAGAAACTGATCTGATTTATATTCTTTTTTTATTTTATTTTTTTTTAATTGAAAATTATTTATTTTAATTGGAGGCTAATAACTTTACAATATTGTATTGGTTTTGCTATACATCAACATGAATCTGCCATGGGTGTACATGCGTGCTGATTTATATTCTTAAACATAAATGTTCACTGCTATGCAGCAACTAAACTGACTGTTCTGGCAACACAGTAAAAGGTAGATTGGAGAGACAGAAAGAGAGACTGAAGGCCAGAGGACTGGTAGAAAAGAACGCAACATTCCAGATGAGAAATGATGGTGGCCTGAACCAAGGCAGTGGCAACAAAATTAAAAAACAAAAGCCAATGGATGCTAATAATGTTTAAAAGGGAACATTTATAAGGCTAGTGACTTGTGGGACATGAGTAAGAGATTAAGAAGAAGGAGGATTATATATATCTATATTCTGGGCTTGGGCATATAGATGCTGCTCTTTGCTTAAATGAGAGTAGCCTGCATCTAAGCCACATGACCCTGCCTCCCCTCTGGTCAGACAACCGGACCACAGGTGAGCACCTGATCCACGAGAAGGCAATCCATAGACTGATCATCCATCTAAAATGCAGACAGGTTCTACCTTTTACAGACTTGAGTTGGGATGCACAGAGCTGGGGCTGTTGGCAGGAAATACAAGCAAACAAGCAAATAAGAACAGAGGCTGGGAGGCTATGGACTGCACTTGATGCTGAGCCTTAGGGCCCATGTTAGTGGCAGAGCATCAACTCTTCAACAGTGAAGAGCCACAACCCTGTTGTTGAGGACAAGACACCAGAGCTGCCTTGGATGCAGAATATTCTTTTGGTGCAGTCAGCTATCCCATGCATCATCTTTCCATGAGACCTTGAGATTTAGCTTTTAGTTCCTAGGGACTTGGCCTATAATTAAGATTCTCATTTTCAAGTCTCTTGCTATCTTGGAGCTGTCTATAGTTTGAGTGGACTCACTTCCTTTACCTTCCAGCCTGCATGCTTTAATATCCTGTAGCACTTCCTTCCCAATAACCTGCTCCAAGCACAACTCATCCTGACAGTCTAAATCTCAGAAGAAGTAGAAGGCCCCTCTTGGACATTGGGTCTAATCTGTGTTTTCCAATCTAACTTCATGAAAGAGCTCTCTTTTGCTGTCTCGTATACAGGGTTATCGTTACCATCTTTCTAAATTCCATATATATGCGTTAGTATACTGTATTGGTGTTTTTCCTTCTGGCTTACTTCACTCTGTATAATAGGCTCCAGTTTCATCCACCTCATTAGAACTGATTCAAATGTATTCTTTTTAATGGCTGAGTAATACTCCATTGTGTATATGTACCACAGCTTTCTTATCCATTCATCTGCTGATGGACATCTAGGTTGCTTCCATGTCCTGGCTATTATAAACAGTGCTGTGATGAACATTGGGGTACACGTGTCTCTTTCCCTTCTGGTTTCCTCAGTGTGTATGCCCAGCAGTGGGATTGCTGGATCATAAGGCAGTTCTATTTCCAGTTTTTTAAGGAATCTCCACACTGTTCTCCATAGTGGCTGTACTACTTTGCATTCCCACCAACAGTGTAAGAGGGTTCCCTTTTCTCCACACCCTCTCCAGCATTTATTATTTGTAGACTTTTTGGGTGCAGCCATTCTGACTGGTGTGAAATGATATCTCATAATGGTTTTGATTTGCATTTCTCTGATAATGAGTGATGTTGAGCATCTTTTCATGTGTTTGTTAGCCATCTGTATGTCTTCTTTGGAGAAATGTCTATTTAGATCTTTGGCCCATTTTTTGATTGGGTCATTTATTTTTCTGGAGTTGAGTTGAAGGAGTTGCTTGTATATTTTTGAGATTAGTTGTTTGTCGGTTGCTTCATTTGCTATTATTTTCTCCCATTCTGAAGGCTGTCTTTTCACTTTGCTAATAGTTTCCTTTGATGTGCAGAAGCTTTTAAGTTTAATTAGGTCCCATTTGTTTATTTTGCTTTTATTTCAATATTCTGGGAGGTGGGTCATAGAGGATCCTGCTGTGATGTATGTCAGAGAGTGTTTTGCCTATGTTCTCCTCTAGGAGTTTTATAGTTTCTGGTCTTACGTTGAGATCTTTAATCCATTTTGAGTTTATTTTTGTATATGGTGTTAGAAAGTGTTCTAGTTTCATTCTTTTACAAGTGGTTGACCAGATTTCCCAGCACCACTTGTTAAAGAGATTGTCTTTAATCCATTGTATATTCTTGCCTCCTTTGTCAAAGATAAGGTGTCCATATGTGTGTGGATTTATCTCTGGGCTTTCTATTTTGTTCCATTGATCTATATTTCTGTCTTTGTGCCAGTACCATACTGTCTTGATAACTGTGGCTTTGTAGTAGAGCCTGAAGTCAGGTAGGTTGATTCCTCCAGTTCCATTTTTCTTTCTCAAGATCGCTTTGGCTATTTGAGGTTTTTTGTATTTCCATACAAATTGTGAAATATTTGTTCTAGCTCTGTGAAGAATACTGTTGGTAGCTTGATAGGGATTGCATTGAATCTATAAATTGCTTTGGGTAGTATACTCATTTTCACTATATTGATTCTTCCAATCCATGAACATGGTATATTTCTCCATCTATTAGTGTCCTCTTTGATTTCTTTCACTAGTGTTTTATAGTTTTCTATATATAGGTCTTTAGTTTCTTTAGGTAGATATATTCCTAAGTATTTTATTCTTTCCGTTGCAATGGTGAATGGAATTGTTTCCTTAATTTCTCTTTCTGTTTTCTCATTATTAGTGTATAGGAATGCAAGGGATTTCTGTGTGTTGATTTTATATCCTGCAACTTTACTATAATCATTGATTAGTTCTAGTAATTTTCTGGTGGAGTCTTTAGGGTTTTCTATGTAGAGGATCATGTCATCTGCAAATAGTGAGAGTTTTACTTCTTCTTTTCCAATTTGGATTCCTTTTATTTCTTTTTCTGCTCTGATTGCTGTGGCCAAAACTTCCAAAACTATGTTGAATAGTAATGGTGAAAGTGGGCACCCTATACATCAGTGGGCACTGATGTATAGAACAGGCTTATGGACTCTGTGGGAGAGGGAGAGGGTGGGAAGATTTGGGAGAATGGCATTGAAACATGTGAAATGTCATGTATGAAACGAGATGCCAGTCCAGGTTCAATGCACGATGCTGGATGCTTGGGGCTGGTGCACTGGGATGACCCAGAGGGATGGTATGGGGAGGGAGGAGGGAGGAGGGTTCAGGATGGGGAACACATGTTTTAAAATTATTAAATTTAAGAATAAAAAAAAAAAAGAAAGAAAGAGCTCTCAATTTTGGGTATTTACTGTTCCATCAGCAAAACTGATACTTCAATAGCCATATGCCTATCTGTATCTTGTTCTACTCTCTCCACTGCTTAGATTCTGAGGAACTCTAACTCCTAGTCTGAGCCCCTCGATTTACTCCCTTTCAACCCTAACCCCAAACAAACATAACATGAGTTCTGAAGATTCCTGAGATACATAGAGAAATGAGATTCCTGAAGACACATAGAGGGAAAAAAAGCCCAAGGACAGAAAACGAAACACAAGCATTGATTTAGAAGAGTGTGGTACATGGAAGAGACATGAGTAAAATAATTAGAGATAGGAGTAGCAGGACATAGGAAGCCAGAGGAGGTAAGAATTGTCGGTAAAAAGGAGTATCTAAAGGAGGTCCAACCAGTCTATTCTGAAGGAGATCAGCCCTGGGGTTTCTTTGGAGGGAATGATGCTAAAGCTGAAACGCCAGTACTTTGGCCACCTCATGTGAAGAGTTGACTCATTGGAAAAGACTCTGATGCTGGGAGGGATTGGGGGCAGGAGGAGAAGGGGACGACAGAGGATGAGATGGCTGGATGGCATCACTGACTCGATGGACGTGAGTCTGGGTGAACTCTGGGAGTTGGTGATGGACAGGGAGGCCTGGCGTGCTGTGATTCATGGGGTCGCAAAAAGTCAGACACGACTGAGCGACTGAACTGAACTGAAATGTGACAAAGAGGAGGAAGAAGCTGATGAATGAAAAGATACTGAAGAATCACTCACTGGGAAGGCATTTGTAACTTTAGTGGGACTGAACTACGAGTGGGTTAAGTGGAGGCTGTTGACTTAGTAGACTTATTTCAAGAAGTCTCTCCCCAGGTTTATGTCATTAATTTATCAAACATATACAGAGTTCTTCCAAACTCAAGAGACTGTATGGAAAGATTAGACAAGGTTCCTGACATGAAAGAATTTATGAACCATCAGAAGGAGAATACAAAGATATAATTAACTATATTACAAGCCTCTAGAGAAGTCGCCCTAGGAGTTAAGAGGCAAGAGGGAGAATTTTTTCTGGGAGAAGCTGGGAAGACTTGAAGGAGCGGGTATTTGAGCTGGTGTGAGATAAACTCACGGGACAGGCTGTGCTGGTCATGTGAGAACACTGAAGGAGAGGCATTGAAGCATGGAAAGTAAGGGGTGTGTGGTTTCAGGAAGGTAAAATTGTACCTAAATAATATATTAGGGTTTCTTTTAGAAGGTAAAAATGCATGTGACTAAAAGAGAACTAGTCAATACAACCTGTTCAAACTTTCAAAAAAGGCTTTGACACATCAAAGACTATTTTTAAAAAGTGAGTCACCATGAAATTGCAGAAGAAATTGCTATGTCATCCAGGAGACAAAAGGCACTTGGCTGAGGATCAGGGGCAGGACACCCCCGGGGGGCATCAGCACCCACAGGGAGACCAGGAAGTCTGAGAGTAGCTAGATTTATACTACCAACTGCCCTCTAAGAGGTGGGGTAAGGGGGAAAGGGTGGCACCACTTACAAACACCTGTTGGTGCAATAGAAGGTGGGTTGAAAATGGTATTAGGTGTGTGTTAAGACTGAGAGTGAGAAGCTAGGATGAAGTTTGGAACTTCAGGGACCTGGGAAAGTGTTGGTCGTGGTGCCCTAGAAATAGGGAAGAGCTGGTTTTAGTGCATAAACCATAGTTTGCTGAACCTTGATGTAGATTACACATACACCTCGCTCCCTTCCAAACCCCTCCAAATGACAGAAAAGGTCATTTGTTTGTTATAAATCAGAAGTACACAGGAACAGAGAATGGAGAAGAGACATCAGCAACAGAAGTTTTGGAAAGCAGATAAATAAGTGGAACTTACCCAGCAAAACCAGGAAAGGCGAATCCTACAGTAGTAGTGGGAAAAGCTGAAATATATCCTAAAATATACCACAGAATTCCCCAAAGGCCCAATCACTGGCAGCACCAGGTACCACTAGAAGTATGAGAGAAGATGATATTAAAAAGAAGAAACCTCCCTCTTAAGTGTAGGCTGACAGCCAAGACCACAAGGCATTAGAAGAAAGTATCTAATATGATAGAGACCAAAACAAATGCAAAATAAATGCAATGTGGAAAAAGAGAAAACACAGATGACAGTGAAAATTTTTTAAAAATCATTAAAATCTGCAAAGAGAAAATATTTTATTCAGGAAATAGATGCCATTTCTAAAAGAAAGGTACATTCAGTGAATTAAAACAAAAAATAACTCTTGGAAATTAAAAACATAATAGCAGAAATAGAAAGGATTATAAAATAAGTCAAGGAAATGTAGTACAAAAGACAAAGATAGAATGTGGGAGACAAAAGTTTTTTGTTTTTTGTTTTTGTTTTGTTTATTTAATTAGAGCAACAGTTTAGGTAACACAACAATTGAATTATGAAGTTCTAACAGAAGGAAATATTTAATAGAAGGGAGAAAATACTCAAAGAAATAATTAAATAATATTTCCCCATAACCAAAGAACTTGAGTTTTTTTAACCTAAAGGGGCCCTCTGAGTGTACAGCACAAAATAAAAATAGCCCTCCAACAAGTCTGTGATCATGAAATTTCAGAACACTCAAATTTCCAGAGAGAATAACAGCAAAGAGATTTTATAAAAGTAATTTAAAAATCAAAGTGGCTTCAGATCTCTCAAGAAAAGCACTGAAAGCCTAAATATAGTGCTGCAACATCTTCAAAATTCTGAGGAAAATAATTTCCAACCAAGAATTCTATACCCAGCCAGACTATCAATTAAATATGAAGTTAGAATAAAGACACTTTCATATGGGCAAAGTCTCAAAAATTTATTTCTCATGCATCCTTTCTCAGGATATTATTAGAGAATGTGTTCTAGTAAGTGAAGAATAAAAAAATTTTTTAAATGGACTCCAGGAAATGAAATATACCAAAAAAGAAGGATGGTGAGGGAGACTCCAAGGTCATGCAGGGCAGCAGGGATAGATAGAAAATAGTCCAGAGCAGTGCAAGTCACAAGGCCCCTAGAGAGATTTCTTCAAGACAATGAAACTAATAGACTATCTAATGTGTTTGGACATATGGAGAGCAGATTTATACAACTGAGGAAGGGTGCAGAGTTGAATTATTGATCAATACATAGAAAACTAAGCAAAATATAAAGCATGAATGTTTCTGACTTCAGGAAAAATAAAGTGTTCTCTGAAAAGACAGTAATCATGGTACCTATGAATAGCATCTTCATGGCTATACTATTTAGACTGAATGCTTTTCTAACTATCTTAGGAGAATGGAAATACGGACTTGGTATCTGTAGTAGAGGAGCAGTCAGTGTGCCCGTGTGTGCGTTCAGTTGCTCAGTCATGTCTGACACTTTGTGCCCCCATGGACTGTAGTCCACCAGGCTCCTCTGTCCATGGAATTGCCCAGGAAAGAATACTGGAGTGGATTGCCATTTCCTCTTCCAGCAGATCTTCCCAATCAAGGGATCAAACCCATGTTTCCTGTGTCTCTTGCATTGGCAGGCACATTCTTTACCACTGTGCCACTTTGGGAGACTGCAGTGAGTGTGATAGAGAACTAAACCTTCATCTTCCATTAGAGAAATGGATGTGTGCCAAGTTGCTTCAGTAACGTCCAATCCTTTGCAGCCCTATGGACTGCAGCCCACCAGGCTCCTCTGTCCGTGGGATTTTCTAAGCAAGAATACTGGAGTGGGTTGCCATGTTCTCCTCCAGAGGATCTTCCCAACCCAGGAATTGAACATTCATCTCTTTACATCTCCTGCATTAGCAGGTGGATTCTTTACTGCTAGCTCCACCTGGGAGCCCACAGAAATAGTTAATACTCAAAACATAAATATCAAAAATGAATCAACTATACTTCAATAAAATAAATTTTTAATTAAATTAAAATTTTAAAAGGAAATATCAAGAATGGCAATATAACTAGGTTGCCTTGAGATCTGGAGGCAAACAAACAAATTAGGTTAAAAGAGTTGAAAACAACTGCTTCTTGGAGGTAGGAAATCAAGTACTGGTGGTAATGAGGCAGTGATTTTCTTGTTCATTTTTGTTGGTAACAAGTCTTGTAGAATTGTCTTTTTGAACTATGCACATGTATAACTTTAATAAAAACAAATATTAAATTCACTTGCAAAAGATTACAAAACCTGTGGTGGTAGGGCGGGAGCTTCAAATTTAGTCAATCTGGTTCTCTAACCCATATATCATATATCTACCAACAGGGTCAATGAAGAGTATATTAGAAACCTCTGTCTGTCTTTAGTCGCTAAGTCACGTCCGACTCTCGCGACCCCATGGATTGGAGTCTCTCAGGCTCCTCTGTCCATGGGATTCTCCAGGCAATAATACTGGAGTGGGTTGCCATTTCCTTCTCTGAGGATCTTCCCAACCCAGGGATCGAACACAGGTCTCCTGCACTGCAGGCAGATTCTTTACCAACTGAGCTATGAGGGAAGCCCTTACTAAAAACCTAGATGCCTCATATTTGATCATATCCTACTAAATACTAAATCCTTTACTAAATACTGTTTTATATTATTTTGTGATTATCTTACTTATCTAAATATGATCTATAAAAAATAATTAGTCTAGAATAAAAAACAATTAAAAGATAAAACAACCAAATCTGTGAACCTTGTTTGGACTCAGATTAAAAAAAAAAAAAAAAAACCCGTGGAAATGCAAATTTAAAATAATTAGGGATATATAAATATAAATGGGTATTGGAAAAAATTAAGGAATTATAGTTAATGTGCTGACAAAGGTCCATATAGTCAAAGCTATAGTTTTTCCAGTAGTCATGTATGGATGTGAGAGTTGGACCATAAAGAAGGCTGAGCATTGAAGAATTGATGCTTTTGAACTGTGGTGTTGGAGAAAACTCTTGAGAATCCCTTGAACTACAAGGAGATCAAACCAGTCAATCCTAAACAAAATCAACTCTGAATATTCATTGCAAGGACTGATGCTGAAGCTGAAGCTCCAATACTTTGACCACCTAATGAGAAGAGTTGACTCATTAGAAAAGACCCTGATGCTGGGAAAGATTGAAGGTAGGAGGAGAAGGGGATGACAGAGGATGAAATGGTTGGACAGCATCACTGACTCAATGGACATGAGCTTGAGCAAAGTTCCAGGAGGTGGTGAAGGACAGGGAAGCCTGGCGTGCTGCAGTCCATGGGGTCACAGAGTCAGACATGACTGAGCAACTGGACAACAAATAGCTAATGTGAGATAATAACATACTGGCTATCTTTTGTTAAAGTCCTTTACTGTTCGAGATGATACCGAAATACTTATGGGTAAAATGACCTGATGTCTGGGATTTGCTTTACAATCCAATACAATTTTTGAAGTCCAAATAATAAAAAAACCACGATTCTCTATGAAAGCGGGCCTACAATATTCCTACATGCCACAGACCTTTGGACAGGATAAGACTATTAAGTCATTTGCTGTATGACATTCTTTCCTTCATATGGAAAAAAGATATATTTGATAGGCTGTCATTAAGAGCATGGTGCCATTCCATTCCCAAGAGATCACTTAGTTAAGACAAAGGAAAGAAATAAAGTGAAAGGTTGCTTGGTAAAGTTTTTATATTTTGTCATGAAAAAAACTGTATACCTAATATTTTACATTATTTCTATTTTGTATTATTTCTCAATACCATAATTGAGAAATGAAAAGCAAGTGGTTGACATCACTGTCATTCATCTTAAATACTAAGAGTGGAAGGCATGGGGAGAAATGGAGTACATTACTAATGGGAATGTAAAATGGTAAAGCAAGTTTGGAAAACAGCCTGGGAGTATCTCAAATATAGGAACAAATATAGGGCAAATATAGAGTTACCATATGGCTCAACAATTCTACTGCTAGGTATACATAAACCAAAGAGAAATAAAAGTTTTATGTCCACACAAGAACTTGAATATGAATGTTTAAAGCAGTGTTATTCACAATAGCCAAAAAAGAGAAAGGAATCTAAATGTCTTTTCAACTGATGAATGAATTGTGGAATTAAAGAATCCTGCTCAAATTGAAGGGCTTTCCTGGTAGCTTAGTGGTAAAGAACCCACCTGCGAATGCAGGAGACGAGAGACCGTGGGTTCCATCCCTGGGCCAGAAAGCTCTCCTGAAGGAGAAAATGGCAACCCCCTCCGATATTCTTGCCTGGAGAATCCCATGGATAGAGGAGCCTGGCAGGCTACAGTCCATGGGGTCACAAATCTGCCATGCAGCCTCAATTATTTCAAATGGGAAGAGATTACACCAGATCTCCAACAGAAAGGTGCCTCTACTACCCAGAAGGAAGAAGAAAACTCTCCACCCCATGATAGCCCAGCCGATCAGAGACTGTAGCAGTACAACCAATGAAAAGCCGCTATACTCTGGACTCCCAGCTTCCTCCAATGGACTCTCTGGTTATCACAGCAACAACTCCCAAATTTCCACCCAGCTTCCCCAATAAAAGCAAGTTCCCCTTCCTCTAAAAAAGCAGGTTACTCTTTCTTGTTCTCTGGATTTGCCTATGGTTTGCCATAGATTGCGTTTCCCGAACAGCAATTCCTCTGGTTCTTGTTGTTCAGCCACTAAGTTATGTCCAACTCTTCGCAATACCACGAACTGCAGCATGCCAGGCCTTCCTGTCCTTCACTATCTCCCAGAGTTTCCTCAAATTCATGTCCATTGAGTTGGTGATGCTATCCAATCATCATCCTCTGTCGCCTCCTTTTCCTCCTGCCCTCAATCTATCCCAGCTTCAATGTCTTTTCCAGTGAGTCAGCTCTTTGCATTAGTTGGCCAAAATATTGAAGCTGCAGTTTCAGTAATAGTCCTTCCAATGAGTATTTAGGGTTGATTTCCCTTAGATTGACTGGTTTGATCTTCTTGTTGTCCAAGGGACTCTCAAGAATCTTGTCCAGCATCACAATTCGAAAACATCAATTCTTCAATACTCAGCCTTCCTTATGGTCCAACTCTCACATCTATACGTGACTACTGGAAAAACCATAGCTTTGACTATATGGACCTTTGCTGGCAAAGAGATGTCTTTCCTTTTTAACACACTGTCTAGGTTTGTCATAGCAAGGAGCAAGCATCTTTTAATTCCATGTCTGCTGTCACCATCTGCAGTGATTTTGGAGCCCAAGAAAACAAAATGTATCACTGCTTCTACTTTTCCCCTTCTATTTGCCATGAAATGATGGGAGCAGATGTCATGATCTTAGTTTTTTGAGTGCTGAGTTTTAAGTCAGCTTTTTCACTCTCCTCTTCCACCTTCATCAAGAGGCTCTTTAGTTCCTCTTTGCTTTCACCTATTAGAGTGATATCATCTGCAGATCTGAGGTTGTTGATATTTCTCCTGGCAATCTTGATTCCAGATTGTGATTCAACCAGCCCAGCATTTCACATGATGTACTCTGCATATAAGTTAAACAAACAGGGTGACAATATACAGCCTTGTCATACTCCTTTCCCAATTTAGAACCAGTTGTTCCACGTCTGGTTCTGATTGTTGCTTCTTGATCCACATACAGGTTTCTCAGGAGACAATAAAGTGGTCTGGTATTCCCATCTCTTAAAGAATTTTCCAGTTTGTTGTGTGATACACATAGTCAAAGGCTTTCACATATTCAATGTGAAACAGAAGTAGACGTTTTTCTGGAATTCCATTGTTTTCTATATGATCCAATGAATGTAGGCCATTTGATCTCTGGTTCCTCTGCTTTTCTAAATCCAGCTTGTACATCTGAAGTTCTCAGTTCACATTCTGCTTAAGCCTAGCTTAAAGGATTTTGAGCATAACCTTAAGCATGCAAATGAGTGCAACTGTATGGTAGTTTGAACATTCTTTGGCACTGCCCTTCTTTGGGGTTGGAATGAAAATTGACATTTTCCAGGCCTGTGGCCACTGCTGAATTTCCCAAATTTGCTGGCCTATTGAGTACAGCACTTTAACAGCATCATCTTTTAGGATTTTAAATAGCTCAGCTAGAATTCCATTACCTCCACTAGCTTTTTTTTGTAGTAAAACTTCCTAAGGCCCACATGACTTCACACTCCAGGATGTCAGGCTCTACGGGAGTGACGACACCATTGTGGCTATCTGGGTCATTAAGACCTTTTTTGTATAGTTCTTCTGTGTATTCTTGCCACCTTTTTAAAATTGCTTCTGCTTCTGTTGGGTCCTTACCATTTCTGTCCTTTATTGTGCCCATCCTTGCATGAAATGTTCCCTTGATGTCTCCAATTATCTTGAAGAGATCTCTAGTTTTTCCCTTTCTATAGTTTTCCTCTACTTCTTTGCATTGTTCATTGAAGAAGACCTTCTTACCTCTCCTTGCTATTCTCTGGAACTCTGCATTCAGTTCAGCATATCTTTCCCTTTCTCCCTTGCTTTTCACTTCTCTTCTTTCTTTAGACAACCACTTTGCCTTCTTGCATTTCTTTTTCTTGGGGATGGTTTTGGTCACTGCCTCCTGTACAATGTTATGAATCTCTCTCCATAATTCTTCAGGCACTCTGTCTATGAGATCTAATTCCTTGAATCTATTCATCACCTCCACTGTATAATCATAATGGATTTGACTTAGGTCCTACCTGAACGACCTAGTGTTTTTCCTTACTTTCTTCAGTTTAAGCCTGAATTTTGCAATAAGGAGTTGCAAAAGCCACAGTTAGCTCCAGATCTTGTTTTTGTTGACTGTATATAGCTTCTTCCTCTTCAGCTGCAAAAAACATAATCAATCTGATTTCAGTATTGATGATTTGGTGATGTCCATGTGTAGAGTCGTCCCTTGTATTGTTGGAAAAGGGTATTTGCTCTGACCAGTGTGTTCCCTTGACAGAACTCCATTAGCCTTTGCCCCGCTTCATTTTGTACTCTAAGGCCAAACTTGCCTGTTACTCCATGTATCTCTTGACTTCTTACTTTTGCATTCCAATCCCGTGATGAAAAGGACATGCTTTTTCGGTGTTATTTCTAGAAGGTCTTGTAGGGCTTCATAGAACTGGTCAACTTCAGCTTCTTTGACATAAGTGGTTGGGCCATAGTCTTGGGTTACTGTGTTGTTGAATGGTTTTTGCCTTGGAAACTAATCAAGATCATTCTGTCATTTTTGAGATTGTACCCAAGTAGTACATTTCAGACTCTTCTATTGACTATGAGAGCTTTCCTCTAAGGGATTTTTGTCCTTAGAGGACATCCTCTAAGGACATTTCCTCTAAGGGATTCTTGCCCACAGTAGTAGATATAATGATCATCTGAATTAAAAATTCACCCATTCCTGTCCATTTTAGTTCACTGATTCCTAAGATGCTGATATCCACTCTTGCCATATCCTGCTTGACTATGTTCACTTTACCTTGATTCATGGACCTAATAATCCAGGTTGCTATGCAATACTGTTCTTTACAGCATCAGACTTTACTTTCACCACCAGACACATCCACAACTGGGCATCATTACCACTTTGGCACAGCTGCTTCATTCTTTCTGGAGCTATTAGTATTTGCCCTTTGCTCTTCCCGAGTAGCATACAGGACATCTTCCAACCTGGGGGGCTCATCTTCCAGTGTCATATCCTTTTGCCTTTTCATACCATTCATGGGGTTCTCATGGCAAGAATACCAGAATGGTTTACCATTCCCTCTTTCAGTGGACCGTGTTTTGTCAGAACGCTCCACTATGACACGTCCATCCTGGGTGGCCCTTCAAGGTGCAGCTCATAGCTTCACTGGGTTACACAAGCCCCTTTGCCGCGACAAGGATGTGATCCATAAAGGGGAATTCCTCTGGTACTGTAGAATAAATTCACTTTTGCTGGTAAAATAACTGGCTATTATATGATTAAAGTTGACATATTTGGTGGCACAAGTGGGGTCCAAAGGGGCAAACTCCGAGAGACTTGGCTCCTAGAATCAAGTGAGGTGACCTGCACTAAGTCGCCTGTGCTTATCCCTCTGCTGAGTCGCTGACCGCTTTCAATTTGGAGAGTGTTCTCTTGGATGCCAAGCTCCACTCTTTTGTGTTTTGAGCTCTCTAACTTTACTCAGGCTCTGGAAAGGCTTTGTCCTTTAAGGGGAAAGATTTCATTTGTCTGGTACAAGGCTTTATCCTTAGTACTCAAGTTGTTTCTGGAGCATGTGGTAGCTAGGTTCTCTTTTGGAGACTGAGCTAACTGGGAACTATTCCTTTTGGAATCTGTGCAAAGACTCTACCAACTTTCTTGGGTTTCTGGGAGAACTTAGGGAAATGGGACCCCACTCATCTAATTGCTCTGAAGGCAGTCCTCCTTTGGAGACTCGGGCCAGTTCATGTTTAAAAACTGTGGACACCCTTTACTGCATTTTAAACTAAGTGGGCTAGACAAACTAAAAGTAATTAGGAATTACAGCTGCTATTAAGGGGAACTTTCAAGCTCCCCAAATTCAAATAAGATTAAATTGGAGGACTACATCCTAAAATTAAAACAAACATTTCACTGGTAACTGGAAACATGCACAAAACTCTAAAATTGCCTCTTTGCAAGATTCTGTTTCTAAAATTGCCAAAATAACCAAAAAAGAAAAAATCTACCAGAGCCTCAAACTCTTGTATTCCCCTCCCCAACTTCTGGTTTTGGACCATCTGTGTGTCTTCTCCACCCACTTTGCTCAGCCTCGGCCCTGGCGGCCATCTTGTGCTCTTGCTCTGACCCCAATGTCTTCTTCCTCTCTCCTCTGCAAAAACCTGCCCCTTTAAAAAATCAGACCCTAAAAAAAAAAAAAAAAAATCAGACCCTCTGAGAATCCAAATGCTAACCCCCTAATTACTGTTTCTAAGACAATTGGAGCAAATAAACAACTAAAAGGAAAGATTTAAACAGCAATTGTCCTATATTTTTGAAAATAGACAAATAGATTCCAAAACTCTTAGGGGAAATTTTGTTTTCTATTTCCGTCTGCTTGGTGAAGTTTTTTGGTAGGTCAACTATCCTGTTCAAAGGTTCGACCTTTGTTTTAAATAAAGCCATCTTAAGGGGAAATCTTAACAGAGAGAACTCCAAACCACTCAGGAGACAACAGACTGCCTTCTTTGATTGATATGCAGAAGTTTCTAAAAGACAATTTGACTCCAAAAAGAGTTCTAAAAGGATCCTTATAGTATGCCATAAAAACAATTTGGATCACACTATTCTTCTGAGTTTTGTATTTTTGTACCTGAGACATGGCTAACATTTTAAATAAAACTACAAGTTCCCTGTTTGCATCTGTCTGTGTGCTCATGTGTATCTATATGTGTGTTACTTGCTCAGTCATGTCTGACTCTTTGCAACCCCTTATAACCTACCAGACTCCTGTGTCCGTGGAATTCTCCAGGCAAGAATACTGGAGTGAATAGCCATTCTCTTCTCCAGGGGATCTTCCTGACCCAAGGGTTGAACATGGGTCTCCTGCATTGCAGGCAGATTCTTTACCCTCTGAGCCACCAGTGTATCTATATATGTATGTATATATGTGTGGTATTTTTTTTTTCTTTTCTACCTCTGGATAGTATTGCTAAAATTAATTCAAAAAGAGCTTTATTTAATTGGCTTAAAAACAAAAAAAGCAAAACAAACAAACAAATGAGCACTTAAATGAAATAAAATATAACAGAGACTTTCTGGGTTTACATGATACAGTTTGAAAGCTAGTTTAGGGGTAGTGGTCTAATTAAAACAGGCATGTCCTTGGAGTTAGCAGTGTTTGAAAGTAATGCAGGCATACAATTTTTATTCTGCCTGGGTTAATTGGTGAGATAAGTTCATGTTATCTTCATTACAAAATTTGTGAGCAATACATGGTATGATAAAGTTTTTCATGAATGTTGAAAACAAGTGAATTGAAAGTATGTGAATGAGATATACATTTCTGGGTAAATCTTTTAAACAGTTTCCCCAAATCTTTTTGGCATCCTGAAACTTTACAGTTTTGCTAAGTTAAATTAAATAATAGGTGGTCATTAAATATCTAGATCATTCCCAAATAAGATCAAAATACTAGAACATTACTTAAAATAGGTTCATCTACTTTTGGCTTCCTTTACAAAGGAACTAAAGATATTCGGGTCTACTGGTAAACATACCACATTGGAAAATTTCCTTGAGGAAAATACGTTTTTAGGAATTATGAAATATATTCATTAGTTCGTATAGACTACTCACAATTGTTTAAAGCTACCAGAAATAATTAGGGGAAACAAGCATATACGCAACACAAGTAAGACAGGTGCTTTTGGTAAACCCCAGTTCGATTCCTGGGTCAGGAAGATTCGCTGGAGAAGGGACAGGCTACCCACGCCAGCACCCTTGGGCTTCCCTTGTGGCTCAGCTGGTAAAGAATCTGACTACAGTGTGGGAGACCTGGGTCTGATCCCTGGGTTGGAAAGATTCTCTGGAAAAGGGAAAGGCTACCCACTCCAGGATTCTGGCTCGGAGAATTCCAAGGACTACATATCATCCACGGGGTTGCAAAGAGTCAGACGTGACTGTCACTTTCACTTTTGGTAAGAAAAGGTAGAAGAATGGAAATGCATTTTATTGAGGGAAAGAGTGTAATTTTGTCCTAAAGTGAAGCTAATTCAGAATAGGAAAGATGAAAAATAAGACAAAAGCTAAATGAAATAGTAAGCTGTGGAAGATTTATTGGGAAAATTTTTTGAAAAATAATTAATCTCTTAAAAGGGCAAAGTTTTCTTGGACTAAGTAGCCTGTTCCCTTTTTTTTTTTTAACCTCTAAGTAATTTGCTTAGAAAACAAAGATTTGTGTTTTACCAAAATTCTTTCCTAGGCTTCATATTGTCTTAATCTGGTCTCTGGTTACTTAAGAAAATGGAATCTTCTCAACATTAAAAGAACCAAGTTTTGCCTACAACTATGTAACTTTTCGTATTTGCCTTTGAAATTTGTTACTTATTGTTATTTTGATCCAACAGATAATTATCATTTCATGATAATCTATGATCCTGTTTGATCAAATGTCTAAAACCTTTTGATATTTTTAATAAACTTCCCCAAAAGCAAGTTCTAAATGAAGTCTTTCTGACCTTGAGCTAACTCTGAGCTCTTTCTCACAGTCTCTGGAAAATCTCAAGTCTTTTTGTCAGTTATAGGCAGTTACTCCTTTAATACTTTTGCAAATATGTTTTTTCTTTAAAGAGATTCATGTATAAAGTTCTGACAGGTACTGTGGAATATGGGTTTTTGACAACTTTAAGATCGTATGACTGAACTGGGTAAGGATTTCTAAAACTAATGGAAAACAAACTGCTTTAATGTTTTGTTTTCCAGGTATAAAGGGATCATTTTTCTCCTCTGCTTTAAGTTTTCTATAATTCACAGCAATTTGGTAAAGTGTATGCTGGCCACAAAGATTGAAGCACTTATCTTTTTATCCCTGTCTGATTCCCCCAAATTCTGAAATTCTTATTAAATATTCTTTTTTTCATGACAAAGTATATATCTGTATAGCTTCAATGGGAGTCTGTTCCAGTTACAGGATGTCAGCAGCAACTGGTCCCTGCTCCTTTCAATCCACAACTGATACAGACAAAAATACTTCTGTATTGTAAAGGTCTAATTACATCTATTAAAAATAACCATGCCCTAGTAGAGCCCCCTTTCTGCAGCACATTACCAGGAGTCAAAGACCCCACCTATCACACTCTATAACCCTGACATTCTGTATACCGGAAGAGGCACCTTTAAAAGAACTCTCTCCAGCCTCACTGGAAGAGCCCCTATCAGGTACTGTTAACTAACCTTTGTACCGCAAAACTCCAAGAAGTAGACCCCTGCATCTACACATCACATTTAAAGCAGGTATTGAATCCCAACGGGACCATCTGGCAACGTGAAGATAAAGCGCACTAGGATCCGAAGCAGACAGTATCTGAGGCTGACAGCTTTCCCAGGATGTCTGGACCAAGCCTGTGTCCCTTTCTTTCAGTACTGTCTCTCACCTTGTTTTCTCCCTCCCTTCCATGGAAGGACAATGCCCTTATTTTTATTTCCCAATCCCTTGTGAAAGGGGGAACCTCTCTGATTGCTGGATTTGCCCTTGAAAACATCAGTCCATCTAAGGGAGCAAAGACCCTTTGGTTCACTGTATAAGAAATTTTACTGGGGTTCCAAATGCTGTTGTTTGTCCAAATTGTTTCCAGAGCCCATTTCATAAAGTCAGTGTGCTAAACCTGCCTAAACTTACTTCCTGCTTCAATTTGACTCAACCCTGGGATGGAAAAACAAGATCTTCTAAACATTTATATGAAAGGTTCTGCGGAGTTGCCAGTGTAAGTCACATCATTTGTAAACTTGCTGACACATCTCTATGTCTAAATATCCTCTTGGTGTGTAACAACCTTATGTGTGAGCCTTGGTTAAGTAATGCAAATGCCCCTATTCCAATGAATAACCCCATAGATGCTATTGTTTATGTGGGAGTCTTATCATATCTCCTGGTTATACCTTCACATATGGAAGTTTGTGGAATACCTTTAAGCTTAAGCAAGTCATTGTCTTGACAGGTGGAGAATATGACGACTGTGGAGTGTAGCCTTGCTATGTTCACTATCTTGTTCTCCCTACATAACCAAACAGAAGCCTCTCATTGGTCCATCTCATTAAGCCTTTACAACAACCTTAAGGAAGAACTTCCTGGAAGCATGCAAGATTCTGGTTTTGTCTCCACAGGGAGAGTTTTCTTCCTATGATTGGAGTGCCAATGCACAAGTAATCAGGAATCTCTCCCTGATATTAGGAGTTAGCTGACTCCATAACCAACACAGTTTCAACTCAGCAATGCTCACCTAACTCATTGGCCAAGGTGATTTTGGATCACCACATAGCCTTTGATTACTTACTTGCTGAACAAGACGGTGTCTATGCAATAGCAAACACCTCTTGTTAAATGTGGGGACATGCCTCTGGGGAAGCAGAGGCCCAATTACACAAAATCAAAGAGCAAGCATATTAGTTACAGCACATTTTACCCAACAACCTACTGTCTTCTGATTTATTCAACTGGCTACCTTTGGGTCTGAGCTCCTGGTTGAGAACCATCTTAAAACTGGATTTATAATGCTGTTTTTAATTCTGTTCTGTATATTTGCTAAGTTTTACATCTATTACTTATCAAACCTTTATAAAAAATGACATGCCTAATATGATGATGCTAGCCCAGTGTCTCAAGATAATTTATAACACAAGCTTTACTAAATATGGACTTATAATGAGAAATTCCTGAGAGTTACTCAAATGTGTCCTCCTGAGGTGTCCAATTTGTGTACCTTCTCTCTGACATGAAATGGGACAACCAGGGAAGGTCTGAGGAATAAATTACTGCATGTGGAAACCCTGACTCTTGATCAGCAATGCTTTTAAGGAAAGAGCTTAAGCAAAAGGTGGAAATGTGGAATTAAAGAAATCTCAGCTAAAACTGGAGTCAGGACAGGCCCGTAGGAGACGCTCTCACACCGAACCATGTACCCTCAATTACTTCAAGCAGTAAGAGATGTGCCAGAGCTCCAACAGAAAGCTGGCTTTACTTTACTATCCAGAAAGAGTAGAAAACTTCGCTCCAGGACAGCCCAGCCAATCAGTGATTGTAGCAGTCCAACCAATCAGAAGCCTCTATACTCTGGATTCCCAGCTTCCTCCAATGGACTCTCTGTTTATCACAGCCCCTCCCAAATCCCCGTCTTTTCCCCGTAAAAACAAGCCCCGCTTCTTCATTCTCTGGATTTGCCTATGGTTTACCATAGCTTACATTTCCCGAGTTGCAAAGTCCTCCACTATTTCCATGTAAACTCACTTTTGCTAGCAAAATAACTGGCTATTATATTGTTAAAGTTGACAGGATAAATAAAAAGTGGTATATCCACAATGGAACATTATTTCATCATATAAAAGAATGAAGTATTGATACATGCTTCAACACAGATGAATCTTGAACATAAAGTGCAAGAAGCCAGTTATAAAAGGTAACACTATGTGTGATTCCATTTATATAAAATGTCCAGGACAGGCAAATCTACATTGATAAGATTAGTGGCTGCCTAGGCCTAGAAGTGGAGAAGGCAATGGCAACCCACTCCCGTACTCTTGCCTGGAAAATCCCATGGACGGAGGAGCCTGGTGGGCTGTAGTCCATGGGGTCGCTAAGAGTCGGACACGACTGAGCGACTTCACTTTCACTTTTCACTTTCCTGCATTGGAGAAGGAAATGGCAACCCACTCC
Source organism: Bos mutus (assembly GCF_027580195.1). NCBI lineage: Eukaryota > Metazoa > Chordata > Mammalia > Artiodactyla > Bovidae > Bos > Bos mutus. The sequence goes on along the minus strand of NC_091619.1, from coordinate 103,865,874 downwards.
AGTGTTCTTGCCTGGAGAATCCCAGGGACGGGGGAGCCTGGTGGGCTGCTGTCTATGGGATCGCACAGAGTCGGACACGACTGAAGTGACTTAGCAGCAGGCCTAGAAGTGGTTAGGGGGAAATGGAGCCTAATTGCAAATGGGTGCAGGCTTTCTGGTGTAATGAAAATGTTCTAAAATTAACTGTGATGTTTTCACATTCTGTGAATATACTTAAAACCACTGAATTTTATACTTTCAGTGGGAGAATTATATGGTGTGTAAATTATATTTTAAGAAAGCTGTTACCTTAAAAAATAAAAGTGGAAGGCAGAACACCTCCTCTCTAGTGAAACACTGACCCCTGTGATCATGGAGGCGACTGGACAAATATCCTTTGCTGGCCACTTATAAAACAGAGGGAACTTTACTGTTTAGATTTTTTTTTTAATGAAAGCAAGGGGGGAAAAAAACTTCACCATTAGAGGGCTAAAAAATCAGTAAAAGTAATAATTATTTAAAGGAGAAAATGAAAAGGAATTGGTTTAAAGAAAAGCTTGTGGGACTTCTCTGGTGGTCCAGTAGTTGAGGTGGTCCAGAAGTTACAGCTTCCATCCCTGGTCAGGGAACTAAGATCCCACATGCCATGGGGCAACTAAGCCCCCATGATGCAACTACTGAACCCGTGAGCTCTACAGCCTGGGAGCTGCAACTAGAGAAGCCTATGCACCACAAGTGGAGAAATTCCATGCGTTGCAACGATGAGCCCGCATGCCACAATGAACACCCAGTGCAGCCAAATATATACACATCCACATATACATATATACCTCGTCTGGTTTCTGTCCTTAGTATTCTGAGTCTTTTACTCGGTAACTTTTATTTTTTAACTTTAGGGCTGCACAAGAAGGGAGTTTTGCCTCATTATTGGCTTAGAATTCTCCTTTACCTATACTTCCGGGTTCCCTCAAGCAGATGTTGCAAACTGGAGGCTCGTATTTGTGTTACATTTAGTCCACAAAGTGCATGAAAAGTTTTAAATTTGTTAACATTCATAAGACAGGAGATTTCACACAAAAATTATTTGCAGCTTCTCTTGAATAACAGGCAAATTCTGGCAATATAGAAGGGTGCTTCTTCATTCAGCAAGGGAAACAAATTATCTTTAAAGTGGTATCCAAAGTACTCAAGGAATAAGTTAGCTGGTTCTGGAGGGAAGAAAATGTTACAGGATCAGGCAGACAGGGACTGAACATAATCAAAAGCAGAGGATGGAGATACAGGAGAAAACATCTTTAGAGTTACACTGTGAGGTAACATCTCAAAGTGGGATAGTCTTCCTACCATTCCCTCTCACAGTATTTCTAGCTACAGATTCTTAGAAGTCTGTATTTTTTAATATCCATAGGATGCTAGGTTCCTCCTCTCTCAAAGAGATGAGTTATTTATTGCTTCTCACAGAGCTTATCCCATACTTATCCTTCATTGCCCTCGTCCTTTCTCTGCTCCTATCCTATGAAATCCAGCTTTTGATCAGTAATGCAAAGGTCCTAAATCTGCCAGAGAGAGAAGCCCATGTATGAGTGTTTACTTATATCTGGCTCTTCATGACCCCATGGACTGTAGCTCACCAGGCTCCTCTGTCTATGGGATTTTCCAGGCAAGAATACTGGAGTGGGCTGCCATTTCCTATTCCAGGGGATCCTCCCAACCCAGGGACCAAACCTGCATCTCTTGCATCTCCTGCATTAGCACATTGGCAGTCAGATTCTTTACCACTGTGCCACCTGGGAAGCCAGCTGATACAACACCTACACACACACACACACATACACACAGCAGGTGAAGCCCTCTGGAAATGTTCACTGCAAAACTCTCCACAAGGGAATGGGATAGAAAACAGCTTTGGTTTTTATTAAAATACATTATAGGTTATACAGTCCTATTTGATCAGAGAAATAAGAGTAAAAATAACAACAAAAACAACTTTGAATCACCACCACTATTAACCTTGTTTTATATTATAAGAATTATAAGAATAACAAGAATTCAATATTGTCATATATAGAGATATTAAAATTGAGCTAGTTGTCCCCCAAATGTGCTTTACGACTTTTCTCCCTTCTACCTGGGTTCTAGTCAAAGTCTGCCCTTGGCATTGGCTATTTTATCTCTTTAGCTTCTAAACCCATCTCCTCCATCTTTGTTTTTTTTGGTAAATGTAATTGAATTTTTTTTAAGAGTCCAGGACAGCTGGCCTACAGCATGTCCTATGTGTTGTTTTTGTCTGATTATTTCCTCACAGATTGATTAAACATTTTTGGCACAAACACTCTAAGTGGGATGTGTGCTTCTTATTGCATCACATTAGAAGGCATATAATGTCAGATTATCACATTGGTGGTTTAGTCACTAAGTCGGGTCCAGCTCTTGAGACCCCATGGACTGTAGCCTGCCAGGCTCCTCTGCCCATGGGATTCTCCAGGCAAGAATACCGGAGCAGGTTGCCATTTCCTTCTCCAGGGGATCTCCCCAACCCAGGAATTGAACCCAGGTCTCCTGCACTGCAGGCAGATTCTTTACCAGCTGAACTCTGAGGGAAGTCCGACTATCACATTGGTGTGTTAAAGTTGATCATTCGGTTAAAGTGTTGACCCTCAGAATGTTTCCTTCCCTTGTGGTTACTAAGTTAATTATTAAATCATTAATATGAGAATTAATAAGTCAATTTTCTTACGTGTGTAATGATACTATGATTATGTAATAGAATATCCTTATTTTTAGCAGGTGGAAGCTGAGGTATTTAAGAGAAAGTATCAAAAACGCTGCAACTTACTTTTGAATAAAAGAGTACTATGAATAACTCTATGCCTATACATTTGATAATCTAGATGAGATGGACTAATTCCTTGAAGACACAAACTACCAAAACTCAGACAGAAAGAAATTGACAATTGGAATAGGCCTGTATCTACTAAATAAAATGAATCACTAATCAATACCTTTCAAAACAGAAATCACCAGGCTCAGATGGGTTCAGGGGTAAATTTTATCAAATTTTAATAAAGAAATTAAATCAACCCCCCTCATCTCTTTCAGAAGCAGAAGAAATACTTCTTAACTCGTTCTTTGAGGCCAGCATTACCATAGTACCAAAACCAAATGAAAACATTACAAGAAAAAGAAACTACAGGCCAATCTTGCTCAAGAACGTAGATGCAGAAATCCTCAGTAAAATATTAGCAAATCAAATCCAGTAATCTATAGAAAGAATTATACACCACGATTGTGGGGTTAATCTCAAGTATGGAAGGCTGATTCAACATTCAAAATCAATTAATGTAATACACCAATCAACAGGCTAAAGAAGAAAAATCACATGATCATATCAGTAGATGCAGAAAAGGTATTTGACAAAATCTAACACCAAGTGATGATAAAAGCTTTCAGTAAACTAGGATTAGAAGGAAATTAGCTCAACTTGATAAAGTGTATCTATAAAAACTCACAGCTAACAGCATACTTAATGGTGAGAAAATAGAAGCTTTTCCACTAAGATCAGGAATGATGCCAGGATGACCCATCTGACCACTCCTTTTCAACATTGTACTGGAAGTCTTAGCTAGTACAATAAAACAAGAAAAGGAAGTAAAAGCTATACAGAAAAAAAAAAAAAAAGTTATAAATATTTAACATTAAAAAAAAAAAAGCTATACAGATAGGAAAGGAAGAAATAAAACTGTCTTTGTTCACACATGACACAATTGTCTATGTAGAAAACCCCCAAAAAATTATTAAAAAACTAACTGGGAGAGTAAAGATCTGATTAAGACAGATAAGGATATAAGCAATTATAGGAAGGTTGTAGGACACAAGGTGAATGTACAAAAGTCAATCACTTTCCTATAAGCCAGCAATGAACAAATGGGAATTGAAATGAAAAACACAACACCATTTACAGCAGCATCCCCAAAATAAAACACTTCGGTATGAGTCTAACAAAATATATAAGATCTATAAGAGGAAACAAACAAAACCTTCCATGTTCCCAGACCTTTAAAATTGGGATTATGTGATGGATAAATCATTTTTTACTCTACTTGCTTATTGAAGGTGTTTAAATGAGCATGTATTCATATTTAACATGTATGAATAACTGAATTCCATAATGTCTTGTGATCTTATGAGCATGCTTGCGTGCTAAGTTGCTTCAGTCATGTCCAACTCTGTGACCCTATGGACTGTAGCCCTCCAGCCTAATTTCAGACTATTAATGCTATAACATTTAAATTACACAATTAGAAACTTTAGAAAATATATGGTATCTATACACCAATGTGATTAGGTGTGTACAACAAAGAAAAAAAGCTAGGGAAAAGTTCAGGGGAAGATAAAACAAAAATTACCTCAGACTGCCTCTGAATGACAGAATTGTACATATGTATTCTATAATGAGCCTTATAATGATGTAAACACATAAAATTTTATTAAAAACTATAATTTCTGAGTTCTGGTTTAATTTTTAGATCACCGAATCAAAAGTGTTTTCCCCAAAAGATATCACCCAAGTCTCATTTATTTAAATATAAATACTTTCAAACTGTAGTGCTAGAGAAGACTCTTGAGAGTCCCTTGGACAGCAAGGAGATCAAACCAGTCAATCCTAAAGGAAATCAACCCTGAATATTCATTGGAAGGACTGATGCTGAAGCTGAAGCTCCAGTACTTTGGTCACCTGATGTGAAGAGCCAACTCATTGGAAAAGATCCTGATGCTGGGAAAACCAGAGGGCGGGAAGAGAAGGGGGTGACAGAGGATGAGATGGTTGGATAGCATCACTAATTTAATGGACATGATTTTGAGCAAACTTTGGGAGATAGTGAAGGACAGGGAAGTTCGGCATGCTGCAATTCATGGGGTCGCAAAGAATCGGACACATCTTAGCAACTGAAAAACAACAATAATCTCTAAGAATCAATTTTATAGTAGATGGAAAAGAGATCCCTAATTCATGTTAATTCTAAGCCAATCTGCTTACTGCAGACAGATTCAAACACTTATTATATGCACTGAAATACATTCACAATTTTTATGTATATGTAAATAAGTGAACACATTATTGTCCAAAGGAAAAAAGACAGGAAAAAGTGGAAAGTGGAAATGTCAGAGAGAGGAATATAACTGAAGGTGAGAAACAGCTGATAAGGAACAAAAGAATTCCACTTGGACTTGGCAACTGGAAATAACTGGAAGAGTGAAGACCTGATTAAGGTAGATAAGAATATAGAGCACTGAAACACTATAGATGATAATGTTTTCACTCTGGCAGATGAGGCTGCAAAGATGGTTGGAGATCAAAACAGAAGGCCTTTGGATACCATGCAAGGAAGCTTTGGACATTTTCTGCTAGAGTTCTGGGCTCAGAGATTCCTTCCAGCTTAGAGATCGAACTTGTTTAAGTATCCCAGGGACTTGGCAAATTGTCTGGAATGCAGCAGGAATTCAGAAGTATTTGCTAAATTGAAATAATTTCTTCTTCTTCAGCAAGTCATAATAGGGTTATACCTCCCTCCTTGTGTCAATACTTTTTAAAATCTGCTCTGTTTGTATTGGTTACTCTTTACCTACAGCTGTACACTTGAGGCAGAGATCTCTCTCTTCCCCTCCAGCTCTCCTCCATCTACCCCACCCTGCCCCCTCTCTCTCATATCTTACATAGACTCTGACTAGAGATACTCTGTGTGATTACCCAAACCACGCTTCTAGGACTCCAACATATTCCCATGTCAAAAATCTTTTCATTATGTGCTTTCAAGTCATAGTATGTGCCCCCTGGAGTGAAAGACTAAAATCTTGGTCCCATATTGACACTGAGCTAATCAGTATAATTTTACATTCACTTTTCACTAGTTCACTTAGCTTGAACTAGTATTTAACAATGGGGATAAATTTATGCAAATATATGTCCTTCTTCTCACGTAACTTTCCTAAGCATCAACTGCATGAGTTTTCAAGACAGTGAAGAGAATGCATGAATTAAATAATTAAATATGTGAAAGCATCTAGTCCAGAACTTTCAGAGAATAAGAACTAAATAAATATTAGGCTTTTCTTTGCTTCAGCTTCTTCCTATTTCCCCATTACTGTAACAGAGAAGAACGAACTGACTCCATACTGGATCTGTTCCTTTAGCACTAACCCTGTGCTTAGTCATGCTGGCTCTGCACCTTCTCCAAAATAATGCTGCCTACAGCCTGAAATCCATAGGATAGATGGCCCATTCTCAGGGCTCTGGCTTTAAAAGTATAACACTTTCCCATTCATATAGAGATAAAAAGTTGCAGAACAGAGAATAACATTTGTCATGTTGGAGATTTATAGGAACACTGTGACCAGACCTACCTGTACAGCTGCAGAAAAAAAGGATTCCTACACCAAGAAATCTGCAATAACTAGCCATACCGCCTTCCCTTTTAGTATAAAAGAAACCCAAATTCTAACTCGGGTAAGACGGTTCCTTGAGACACCAGTCTGCCATCTTCTCTGTCTACTGGCTTTTCAAGTAAAGTCACTATTCCTTGCCCCACAACTCGTCTCTTGACTTACTGGCCTATCCTGTGGTAAGCAGCATGAGCTTGGACTTGGGAGCATTAACAGGTAATATATAAATATATGTATGTATGTATGTATGTATACATACACACACATATATATCTTTTAAAAGATGTTTAAAAATTAGTTTTATTGTGGTATGATTACATAACATAAACGTTCAGTTTGAAGAGTTTTGACCAATGAATTGTTCAGTTGCTAAGTCATGTCTGACTTTGCGACCCCATGAACTGCAGCACACCAGGCTCCTCTTATCCAACACTATCTACCAGGTAATATATTTAATCAACAAAATAAATAAATACATGCATCTAAGTCAGACAAGGCTTCCTAAATTTCTTTCAAACCCATGCCCTCACCCCCATCATATTACTTCTTCCAATTAAATTTTCGTAATTTTTTTTCCTTGCCTCACTGCATTGGCATTCAGCTCAATATTGATAGAGTCATGTTTGGTCCTTGTCTTGTTTCTGATCTTGAAAATAAAACCTTCAAAATTTCACTATTAAATAATGCATTTTATGTGGAGCTTTTATGGCTAGATACCCTTTTTCAGGTTAAAGTCCTCTACTAGTCCTAATCTGCCAAGCAGTCAGCATTGGTGAATGTTGGATTTTATTGATTTTTTTCTATATCTACTGAAATAATACAATTTTTCTTTTTAACCTATTTAAATCTATTTAAGTTATTAATGTGGTTAATCACATTGATGAATTTCTGTAATGTTAAATCAGCCATGTATATTCTTAAGATAAGCCCAACTCAATCATGATGTATTTTCTTTTTTATATATTGTGGGATTTGCTAACCACAATATTGTAAAGTAATTATCCTTCATTTAAAATAAATTAATTAAAATTTTTTTCTTCAGGATTTTTACATCCTTATTTTTAAGTAGCTTGACCTGTAATTTTCCTGTCTTGTCTTTGTTGGGTTTTGGTATTAAGGGTGTGCTAGTCTCAAAAAATGAGAAGGGGTATCCCTCTTCTTCTGTTCTCTGGAAGAGTTTGTGTAAGGCTAGAATTTTTTTTTATTCATTTCAGTCTTTTAAATAAATCTCCAGGAAAGCCCTCTGAGCTTAAGAGTTTTCTTCATGGAAAGATTTTTGATTATTATTAAATAATTAACAATAAACCAATTATTTTTTATTTCATTGGTTTATGTTTATAGGATTTTAAGGTTTTCATTACTTCTTGAGTTAGTTTTGGTCAGCGATGTTACTTTAGAAATTGATTTTCATAAAATTCTCAAAACTTTTGATATAAAATTGCTCACAATATCCTCTTTTTTGTCTTTTGAACGTCTATAGCTTCTCCATTGTTGTCCCAGCCATTCCTATTCCTGATGTTGCTCATTTGGCACTGGTGTTTACACACACACACACACACACACACACACACACACACGCACACACACACACACACAGTCCCCCGCTCCTCCATGATCAGTCTTGCCAGAGGTTTGCCAATTGTATTAATCTTTTGAAAGAACAAAGTTTGGGCTTTGTTAATTCTTTATGCTGTAAAATTTTTCTACATCAAACTCTTATTATTTTGTTTTCCTACTTTGGGTCTAATTTGCTATATGATATGTTCTCTAACTTCTTAAAATAAATGTTGAGATTTTTCAGCCTTTGGTGCTTTTTTTCTAATTTATGCCTTTAGGTCTACAGATTTCTCTCAAAGCTTGATTTTAATAGCATTATACGAGTTATGACATGTAGTGTTCTGCATACCATTCAGTTCAAACTATTTTCCAATTTTCATTATGACTGTTTTTCTTTGATCCAATGATTGTAAGTGCTTTTTTAATTTCCAAACATAAAAGGATCTCCTAGTTATATTTCTGTTATTGATTTCTAAGTTAATTTCCTATTTCCAGAGAATTTGTTCTGTATGTTATCAACCCTTGACGACTTGTTGGAACTTGTTTCATGTGTGGTCTGTGGCTTCTTCATTTACCTGATAGTCTAACTGCTTTAATGTGACCTGAATCACTATCTACCCACTGAGTATAATCCCAATTATATCCTACAAACTAGCCACATGGGACTTCCCAGCATTTTCCAAACATGCCATGCTCTTTCATACTTTGCGCCTTTGCCTGTAATCTTCCCATTGCTGTTAAGTCTCTACTGCTATACTCTGTGCTTCCTATTCTATTCAGCTCAGGCTTCCTCTCCACGGTGCAGCCTCTCCCGGCCTTCCCCTCAACCCTGAACCTCTCCACTTGGTGAAGGGCTGTGGTAGCTGGTATTCCTACCTCCCATCTTTCTGTCTCCATCTATCCTCCATACTGCTGCCAAGTTATCTTCCTAAAATGCAAATCCCACCACATTTCTCTCCTGCTTAAAATCCTTGCATCAGCAGCTTCCCTGAAACAGAATCCAAATTCAGTATGCCTTATAAGACTCTCCCTTAGCCCTTCTTCAGGTTCTTTCCCTTTACTCAGGCTAGTCTTGCTGCCTAAAATGCACTTCTCACCTTATTCATCTTTCAAGTCCAGGCTTGAGAGTCACTTCCCCTATGAAGGCTTTCCTGCACCCATCGCCCTAACACTGTACTTCTGTGTCCAATTAACCACTCCCTGTCTAACGGTAATAATCAAGGGGACCAGTAGGGGCAGGAGAATTTCCCTGAACTTTTAATTATGGTATTGATTTTATTTTTAAATATCAATTAAAAGAGACTGAGATCTGAGGTACTCCCCTGGTGGTCCAGCGGTGAAGAATTTGCCTTGCAGCGCAGGGGATGTGTATTCAATCCCTGGTTGGGGAACTAAGATCCCACAGACTGTGTTGTGTTGCAACTAAAGCCTGATGCAGCCAAATAAATCAATAAACAGTTTTTTTAAAACAGAGAGAGAGAGACTGAGATTTCAATGTTTCACAGGAGGATGAGGGCTTTTTAAAAGGTTGGCAAGCACCGTAAGGACAGCTGCACACCCCTCTATCTTCACATATGTAAGACCTCATGAACTAAGTATATCTCACCAAACCAGACAATAATTTCCTCAAAAGTAGGGACCAGAGCTTAATTTTGATCTTTGGAGACTGGTACAGTAACTAGCTTGATAAGTATGATTAAATGGCTGTGGAATGCATTTTACTAAAGGAATAAAGGAAGACAAAAATTCTAGGTACTCAAATAGAAATTCCAGAATAAACTTTTGGGTTCTGTTAATCCTCCTTCACATGGAAGTCCAGAACACCACATTTCCAGGCATTCCTATTAAGTCCAAGAACCTTTGATGGCCTTGCTGCATCAAATCTGAACTCACACACCTGACATGCAGGCCCTCTGTGATACAACTCTGCCCTCCCTCTACAGCCTTCTGTCCCATGACTCCTCACCACCTGCCCACCCCGCCATTCTTCACAGCACTCTCAGCAGTCTCTCCTGCTTCAGAAATACTGAGTGTTCTACTAATTTGGAGCCTTTTCCCAGGCCCCCAGATGCCCTACTTCACATGTCAAGAGTCCCTGCTTCAGAGCCCACTTCTCTCTCAAGCCTTCCACGATTTCACGTGTTCCTTCTCATCTTTGAAACACCTAACCTTGCCCTGTCTTATCCCTGGTTCCTTTCTACGACCTCAGCTTTTAGTCTGCAAACCTGTTGGGCCCTGGTGCCTCTCATCCTATGTGTCACACACTGCCTCAGACAGAGCTGAGGGATCAACTGTCTCTCAGCGGTAACCCTTCTTGTTGACTGACAGAAAAAGTCACTGATATCTCTACCTTGGCTTCGCTCTCTCCAACTCAAGGGCTGCTTGGGTGGTATTTACATGAAACCCACAAAGAGCTATCAGTGGCATTTGCATGATTATTTCCTTGTAATCCTATCTCTCCCAGCTACCTCCATGTTACCCCGAGGACGACATGCCTGCTTTAGCTGAGGGAGACAGAAGAATCTGTCTTCATAGCTATATGACAGGATTAAAGACTTCTCAGCTTTCTTCTGTGTCACTAAACATACACACACACACCCCTGAAGTTATTTTGCCTCTTTCTGCCTTTTCAGAGCAAGGAATCCTTAAGTTCACAGCTCTGCTGTATCCTTTCTCTGGTAAAATTTTGTTTTCTTGAGTTTTTTTTAAATACTCCCAGGTAAACAAAGCCACAAAATAATGATGATGGCGATTTAATTATGTAACTCTGGGGAACTGAAACATGACAGTTTTGAAGTGTCTTTGACTCACCAAGAGTAAGTAAATCCAGCCACCACAAGGATGTGAGCAAGAGATTACTGTACAGTGAGGGTTCTACATCCATCCTATTCCTCTTGGGCACTCCACTACTTTAGTTTCCCACCTCCCCTGGTAGGTGGGACCACGTGCCTGGGAACTGGTCAGTGGAATGTGGGTTGCAGGAACACATCACCTCCAGGCCTGGTCCACTGAGACCTTTTGTATATTTTCCATGTTCCTGTTTCTGCCCTGTGAGCTGGACCAGAGGACCCAGTGGGTGACCCCACAGCTCTAGGAGCCGGCAATCACTAGACTGAAGCAGTCTGTGTCCCTGAATGAATGAGATAGGACAGAACCTCTGCCTCTGTCCTCACAGATCCGCACTAGACTGTGCCAGGAGAGAAATGAAGATTCCTTATGCTAAGCCACTGAAACTCTGGAGAAGGAAATGGCAACCCACTCCAGTATTCTTGCCTGTAGAATTCCATGGACAGAATTACATAGAGGAGCCTGGCAGGTTATGGTTCATGGGGTCGCAAAAGAGTTGGACATGACCGAGCAACTAAAACACACTGAAACTTGGGAATCGTCTACAGTATTAAAGGGTCTACCTTAACTAAAATGATATTACTTTGAACTCAAAGTTAAAAGCAACAATTATTCCTGGGCTCCCCTGGTGGCTCAGTGGTAAAGAATCTGCCTGCCAGTGCATGGGAAATGGATTCGATCCCTGATGTGGGGAAGATCCCACATGCCATAGAGCAACTAAGCCCGTGCACCACAGCTACCGAGCCTGAGCTCTAGACCCCAGAAGCTGCAACTACAGAGCCTGTGTGCCACAGCTACCGAGCCTGAGCTCTAGACCCCAGTGCTGCAACAGCTACAGCTACAGCCTGAGCTCTAGGACCCCAGGCCCGCTGCAAGCTACCCAGCCTGAGCCTGTGGAGCTGCAACTACGGAGCCTGTGTGCCATAGCTACTGAGCCTGAGCTCTAGACCCAGGAGCCACAACTATGGAGCCCGTGTGCCACAGCTACTGAAGCCTGAATGTCCTAGAGCCTGTGCTCTGCAAGGGAAGCCACTGCAATGAGAAGCCCAAGCACTGCAACAGAGTAGCCCTCGCTCACTGCAACTAGAGAAAAGCCTGTGCAGCAAGCCCAAATAGTCAAAAATAAAATAAACTTTTTAAAAAGTAACAGTTATTCCTAAGTACTCCTTACAAGCAATTCTGTCTGAAGCTATCTTTTGTTAGATTTCACTAGCCATGTAGCTATTTTTCCTTTTGCGTGACTTGGGCACTGGTGCCCCTCAGATCTCCCCTGAGTAAGGACAGGCTAGTCTAGCTGCTGGGATCGTGGTGGGCAGAAAGCCCCTAGCTCTCAGCCCTCTTCAGGGAAGGCCTTGGCAGAAGAGAGCTATCTTGCGCAGGGTCATGCTCCTCCTGGGGTGGCCTCATCCAAGGCTAGTGGCATCCAATCACTAGTCAAGGAGAAACTATAAGGCACAGCCCCCTCCCTCAACTCACAAGGACCATCCCAACTTCAATGCCCTCATGGTATAGCCTGAGGCCTTTCTTGGGACTCATCATGGCCCAGCTTCTCCCTCTGGATAATCCTGCTTCTTCTTCCTCCTTTTCACATTCTTTTCTTTCAGGAGTGTCAATCCCCAAAGCACTCCACAATAAGCTTTTCATACACTAATTTTTATCTCAGAGCCACTTCCCTGTGATCCCAACCTGAGACAGGTACTATATCCCTGATGCAATACCATGTCACCAGGGAAGCCCTTAACCAGTTATGCAGGTGATAAAACTCAGGTTCACAGAGCAGATAAATCACCCAAGGTTGCAGAGCTGGGGCTCAAAGTCAGACTGCACTTACTGTGAAGCCTCAGCTTTTGGATGTCTTGCATATACTTGCATACTACATATATATCCTGCATATTCGGCTCTAAGAGAGGCTAAGAACTGCAACTAGTTCACTAAGCAATTTGCAGGGGGGATGGCAGGAAAGCAAAAGGCAGGTATCTATGATTCCAAAACCTATGGTGTCTCCTCTCATCCCTCCACTTCCTCCACTGATGACAGGCAGAAGTTCTGCCTTCGAGGTGCACGTGGCCTAGCGAATGAGTTAGCGTAACAACTAGTTCAGGCACACTTTTGCCAAAGGAGATCTGCGCAAGCCTGTCCTGAGGCAATCAAATGGTTCTTCTGCCCTCTTGTGGCTCAAGGAGACTGCAACATTTCAAAGTGTCATGAAAAAGTTAAACTACCATATAAAGGCACTTGGCAGCCAACAAACAAAACAGCAGGCGGCAACTGTGATTGGCTCAAAATGGAGCAGATTTAATAACTCAAAACTTTGAGTATGCCAACAACTGCTTGTAATAAGAAAGTTCATAAGAATAACAATACACTAGAGTTCAGGGAACAACAATAAAAAAGTGTTTTGGGGAATTCTCAGGCAGTCCAGTGGTTAGGATTCTGCGCTTTCACTGCTGAGGACTTGGGTTCAATCCCGAGTCAGGGAACTAGTAAGATCCTGTAAGCCACACATGGGTGCAGCCAAAAAAAAGAAAGTATTCTGCCACGAGGATAAAGAATACAATAATCAGCTACATCCTTTCAGAGCAATGACAAAAGCTTAAAGCATTCTGAGGATCCCAATCCTTGAGAACTCTGTTCATACCAGCACATTCAGAGCCTCCTTATTCAGGGTCAGAGCACCCCCACTGGATGGGAGAACTTAGCTCCTACTGGTGAATGTTCCAGTTCCTTCCACTCGCCTGCTAGTAGAAACATGAGGCAAAAAGCAAATGTTGCTGTAGATAATCTGGCAAAGACCATTTGGCAAATGTGCGCGTATACCTATAGATGGATTCCTGGAAGGCGAAATGCTGGGTCAAAGTGCAGACGGAAGTCTTAAGACTACTTCCTTTTTGAAACTCCTTCCTCTGACTTTCCCTCCTATCTTTCTGGCTGCTCCTTCTTGGTTTCTTCCCATACTTTCTTAGAAGTGTAAGAAACACTGGTTATTCAGGGCGACTTTGTAAGAGGTCACCACCTGCCGCTCACCCCTTAGATTCTGGTACCCCAGGATTCCATCCTGTCTCTTTTATCCTACATCCTCTCCTACCTATCAGCTTTCTTCCCTGAAGGGAAGCCTGTTATCATTACTGGGTCTCATGCTTCCAGAATTATTTTTACATATTTACACAAATCTCTATGTAATATATATGCCTCAGTTCAATTCAGTTCAGTAGCTTAGTCGTGTCCGACTCTTTGCGACCCCATGGATGGCAGCACGCCAGGCTTCCCTGTCCATCACCAACTCCTGGAGTTCACGCAAACTCACGTCCATCGAGTCGGTGATGCCATCCAGCCATCTCATCCTCTGTCATCCCCTTCTCCTCTTGCTATCAGAGTCCCCAATCCCTCCCAGCATCACAGTCTTTTCCAATGAGTCAACTCTTTGCATGAGGTGGCCAAAGTACTGGAGTTTCAGCTTTAGCATCATTCCTTCCAAAGAAATCCCAGGGCTTATCTCCTTCAGAATGGACTGGTTGGATCTCCTTGCAGTCCAAGGGACTCTCAAGAGTCTTCTCCAACACCACAGTTCAGAAGCATCAATTCTTTGGCGCTCAGCTTTCTTCACAGTCCAACTCTCACATCCGTACATGACTACTGGAAAAACCATAGCCTTGACTAGACAGACCTTTGTTGGCAAAGTGATGTCTCTGCTTTTGAATATGCTATCTTGGTTGGTCATAACTTTCCTTCTAAGGAGTAAGCGTCTTTTAATTTCATGGCTGTAATCACCATCTGCAGTGATTTTGGAGCCCAAAAAGTAAAGTCTGACACTGTTTCCACTCTTTCCCCATCTATCTGACATGAAGTGATGGGACCAGATGCCATGATCTTCGTTTTCTGAATGTTGAGCTTTAAGCCAACTTTTTCATCTCCTCTTTCACTTTAATCCAGAGGCTTTTTAGTTCCTCTTCACTTTTTGCCATAAGGGTGGTGTCATCTGAGGTTATTGATATTTCTCCCGGCAATCTTTTTTTTTTTTTTTCTCCCGGCAATCTTGATTCCAGCTTGTGCTTCTTCCAGCCCAGCGTTTCTCATGATGTACTCTGCAAAGAAGTTAAATAAACAGGGTGACAATATACAGCCTTGACGTACTCCTTTTCCTATTTGGAACCAGTCTGTTGTTCTATGTCCAGTTCTAACTGTTGCTTCCTGACCTGCATATAGGTGAACTTCCATGTACGTGAACTTCCAGATGTTCAAGCTGGTTTTAGAAAACGCAGAGGAACCAGAGATCAAATTGCCAACATCCGCTGGATCATCAAAAAAGCAAAAGAGTTCCAGAAAAACATCTATTTCTGCTTTATTGACTATGCCAAAGCCTTTGACTGTGTGGATCACAATTAACTGTGGAAAATATATATGCCTGTGTATGTATAAATATGAATATACACGCACAAGTCTTCCCCCCTTGATATATATATTCTGTATACTCTATACTTGCATATAAATGGTAGGATTTGTAACCCAAATTGAAGCAATTTAAGGGGTGCTGCCAAGCAGCAACTTTCACAGGAGAAAACTATGGTCCCAAACATTTTTCAACCTATAGTTACCTGCCAGACACCTGGAGTGAATCCACAGGAGAAGATACAATTAGAAGTAGACAGTAAAGAATCTGTCTGCAATGCAAGAAACCCAGGTTCAATCCCTGGGTCAGCAAGATCCCCTGGAGAAGGGAATGGCTACCTATTCCAGTATTCTTGCCTGGAGAATCCCATGGACAGAGGAGCCTGGTGGCTACAGGCCCTGGGGTTGCAAAGAGTTGGACATGACTGAGCGTCTAAGTACATCTCCCATTCTAGCCTACTGTTTCAAAAGGTCTTACAAAGTAGCCACAAATTAATTCAAGGGCTAGAAAATAGACAGAGCACAGAGGCCAGTAAACAAAAGATCAGAGTCTTTGGCAGCTGTGGATACTAACCTATGAAAGGTTTTTTTTTAATGAAAATTTTCTAACCACATAAAAGTGGAGAGAATATAATGAGCCCCATCCTACAGATCAAACAATTAAACATTTTGCTACTGGCTTCCTGGTTTCATTCTCTTCTTTGTCGGCCCTCCCTCGCCCCTCTTTATTTTTCCTTCTCTCTTTTTTGCCTGCATTATTTTAAAACAAGTCCCTGACATCATGCTTTCATCCCTAAATACTTTGTCTAGACATAATTATAAAACCCAAAGACATTTCTTTACATGATCACAGTGTCATCACATCTAACAAAGTTAATTTGTCAGTATCATCAAATGCTCAGTCCACATTCATATTCCCACAATTATCTCAAAAAACCCTTTTTACACTCAACTACTTAGGTTCTGAGGAAACTGTAGAGCTAAAGAAATTCCAAGCCCAGCCTGCTTAAAAGCCTGTGGTTATTAAATCTTAAAATAATTCCCAAGCTCCCAAACCCCCACCAACAGAAAATGAACTGCTAAAGCTGTACAGCTCCCAGGAAGGGCATTTCTCCCTTGTCCAACCAGCCTTGACAGAAGATGATGAAAGAAGACTCACTCTTTTCCCTTCAGCTATCATCCTCCTATCCCTGGGGTCCTAAGCAACAATTAATCTATTTTCTGTCTCTACAGATTTATGTATTTTGGACATTTCACACAATATGTGACCCTTTGTGACTGGTTTCTTTCACTTGGCATGTTTCAAGGTTCATTCATGCTGTAGGATGTATCAGTAACTCATTCCTTTTATTGGTGAATGAAAAGGAGTACGTCAAGGCTGTATATTGTCACCCTGCTTATATAACTTATATGCGGAGTACATAATGAGAAACACTGGGCTGGAGGAAGCACAAGCTGGAATCAAGATCCCTGGTAGAAATAGCAATAACCTCAGATATGCAGATGACACCACCCTTAGGGCAGAAAGTGAAGAGGAACTAAAAAGCCTCTTGATGAAAGTGAAAGAGGAGAGTGAAAAAGTTGGCTTAAAGCTCAACATTCAGAAAACAAAGATCATGGCATCTGGTCCCATCACTACATGGCAAACAGATGGGGAAGCAGTGTAAAGAGTGACAGAATTTATTTTTTGGGGCTCCAAAATCACTGCAGATGGTGACTGTAGCCATGAAATTAAAAGACGCTTACTCCTTGGAAGAAAAGTTACGACCAACCTAGACAGCATATTAAAAAGCAGAGACCTTACTTTGCCGATAAAGGTCCGTCTAGTCAAGGCTATGGTTTTCCAGTAGTCATGTGAGAGTTGGACCATAAAGAAAGCTGAGCGCCAAAGAATTGATGCTTTTCAACTGTGGTGTTGGAGAAGACTCTTGAGAATCCCTTGGACTGTAAGAAGATCCAACTAGTCCATGCTAAAGGAGATCAGTCCTGGGTGTTCATTGGAAGGTCTGATGTTGAAGCTGAAACTCCAATACTTTGGCCACCTGATGCGAAGAGCTGACTCATTTGAAAAGACCCTGATGCTGGGAAAGATTGAAGGCAGGAGGAGAAGGGGACGACAGAGGATGAGATGGTTGGATGGCATCACCGACTCAATGGACATGAGTTTGGGTGGGCTCCGGGAGTTGGTGTTGGACAGGGAGGCCTGGTGTGCTGCAGTTCATGGGGTCGCAAAGAGTCGGACATGATTAAGCAACTAAACTGAACTGAATAGTCTATTGTACAGATAAAACACATTTTATTTATCTATTCACTAGTTGATAGATATTTGGGTTTTTCTACTTTTTGGCTGTTATGAATAATGCTGCTATGGATATTTGTATACAAGTTTTAATGTGGACATATGTTTTCATTTCTCTTGAGTTTATGTCACTCAAAAGAGTGGATCAAATGGTAACTGTATGTTTAACTTATTAAGAAAACTGCCAGACTGTTTTCCAAAGTGACTACAATATTTTGTATTCCCAACAACAGTGCATGAGGGTTCCAATTTCTCCACATTATCACTAACACTTATGAGCTGTCATTTTGACTATAGCCCTGATGTGAAGAGCAGACTCATTAGAAAAGACCCTGATGCTGAGAAAGATTGAAGGCAAGAGAAGGGGATGACAGAGGACAAGATGGTTGGATGGCATCACTGACACAATGGACATGAGTTTGAGCAAGCTCTAGGAGATTGTGATGGATGGACAGGGAAGCCTGGCATGCTGCAGTCCATGGGATCACAAAGAGTTGGACACAACTGAGTGACTGAACAACCATCTAATGGGTATTAAATAGTATATTGTGATTTTGACTTACATTTCCCTATTGATGATGTTGTACATCTTTCCATGTGCTTACTGACCATTTATATATCATCTCTGGAGAATTGCCTAATCACATCTTTTGCTCGTTTTAAAAACTGGATTATCTGTCTTTTTATTATTGAGTTATAAGAGTTGTGTTTTCAATTTTCCGCCATCTCTTCCACTGAAAATAAAAGGTTTCTAAGCACCTAGGAAAGTACTGATTACTCTTTTATAGCAAGAAGTAACCACCAGAACTAGTTTCAAACCCATCCAAATCAGTCAATAATAGTTTCACACCATAATACAAGCTTTTGAAAGCCAGACAACAACAGCAGCTTCACTTCTACGACTATGCTTCTGAAAATCATCCGATCAGTGAGTCTTACTCAGATAACTGTGAACCCGCAGACAGTGGGCAACCAATCCCTAAATACTCTTCCTTCTGAAAGTCCACCAATCTCCGAGCTCCTCTCTTCCGAAGGAGCCAGAACAAACAGTAGTTCTTAAACTTTTGGTATCAGGCCCTTTTTAACACTCCTAAAACTCAATGAGGGCTCCAAAGAGTATTTGTGTATATAGGTTAATAATTACATTAGTATTTAATATATTGGAAACTAAGAAATTTCAAAATAGTAATTTATTTTAAATTAATAAACCCACTATATATTATCATACATATCATAATTCTATGAAGAAATAACTTTTCAAAACAAATGTAGGAACAGAGTGGCATCATTTTAGATTTTTTGCAAATCTCTTTAATTTACAACTTAATATGAGAAATTCAGATTCTCATCAGTTTCTGAAACAACTTTTTGCTTGTTTTTACTCTGCGTGGCAATGAAAAATACAACTGATAGTACAGTTGGTGCCTCTGCTTTGATCTGTGCAAAGGTGTGAACAGTTTTACCTACCATCACTTTACAGTATTAGTGCAAATGTCAACACACTGCAATGGGCAATCAGTATCGTATTAATAAGAAGATATTAATACTCTTGACCAAACTCTTAAAACCACACTGCTACAAAACATAGCTCTCTGCTTTAGAGAGATGACATCTTACAAGCACGCTCTTCTTGCTTAAATTACCAACTAGTCAACCTTTCGTTTCAGATATTGCGGGCTGGCCTCTTTCTTAAAAATTATTTTTTTGTTTGACTTTCCTTTTTTCTTCTCAATACATTTTTCTTTTTGTTAGTTTTTAAGTTATACACTCTATTTGTGTAGTAGTTATACCAGAAACCTTACCTGCATATTTACTTAAACTCATCAAATATACTTAATCCTCTTACCAAACAATACAAGAAAACTCTTAACTCTTAACATCTTCTCTCAACTTATATGCTATTATTAACTAGTAATATGGTTCCATCTTTTTGCTTTTATAATGCCAAATATTTGGACAATACTGCTGTTCAATATTTACTTAAATTGACGCACGTATTTACTGTTTTCTTTGCTTACTATTCCTTCCTGCATCTTCTTCTGGAATCACTTTCTTTGTTCTGAAGTTTATATTTTGTAAGTGCTTTTAACTATTGGTAGTGAACTTTCTTCAGTGTTTGCTCATTCTTGAAAAATGGTTTCACTGCATGTGCAGGTTCTAGGTTGACACATTTATTCAAACACAGTAAAATGCTTCACTGTCTTCCAGTTTGTATTGCTACTCTTGAGAAATCAACTGTTAGTTTGTTATTCCTTTCAAGGTAATCAACCGTTTCTTCTCTATTTTTTAAAAGTTATTACTGAGGTCTGATTAACATACAAGGACTGGCCATATATTAATATAAAGTATACAAGTTGATGAATTTTGACATATATTTACAAAATCATCACAATTAAGATAATGAACATATCTATCAAGCCCAAAAGTACCTCTTGCCCCTTTAAATCCACCTGATAACCTACCCCATTTCATACTACCCTTGATCTGCTTTTCATCACTATAATTTTGTCTTTTATAAATAGAATCACATTTTATGTACTCATTTGTGTCTGGCTTCTTTCACTCAGCACACTTATTTTGAGATTCATCCATGTTATTTGTGTATCAATAGTTAATTCCATTTTTATAACTATGGGAGGTGATGAATATTAACTAAACTTATTATAATCATTTTGAAATATATACATATATCAAATAGTCATGCTGTACACTTGAAACCAATATAATGTTTATGTCAATTATGTCTCAATAAAACTAGAAAAAATAGTTCACTCTGTTTTAATATTGAGTAGCCTTCCATTGTATAGGTATACCACAATTTATCCATTTACCTATCTTTGAGTTATTTCTAGTTTTTTGGTTATTATAAGTAAAGCTGCCATGAACATTCACGTACAAGTCTTTGTATGAACATATGGTTGCACCTCGCTTGGACTGGAACGGCTGGAGGTATGGTGAAGTGGATGTTTAATTTTTTTTAAAACAGCCAAACTGTTTTTCAAAGTGGTTGTATATCATTTTACATTCCTACCAGTAGTGTTTAAGCGTTACAGTTGTTCCACATCCAGGACAACAGCTGATACAGTCCATCTTTTTAATTTTAGCCATTCTAAAGGCTTTAGAGTAATATCTTCTTGTGGTTTTATTTCCCATTTTCTCACAGTGACTAATGATTTTGAGTATCTTTTCATGTGCTTACTTGACATCTACATATCTGTTCTGGTAAAGTATCGATTCATATAGTTTTCTCCCAGTCTATGGCTTGCCTTTAAATTTTTGTGATTTTCTTCAAAGAGCAAAATTTTTAGCTTCGATGGAAGTCCAATCTATTAACTTTCTGGTGCTTTTTTCTTGTCCTAGTTCAGAAATCATTACCAAACTCAAGATTTTCTCCTATATTTTGTTCTATGAGTTTGATAGTCTTAGCACTCCTATTTAGGTGTGTGGCACATTTCAATTGAGATTTGTTTGTTTGCTACCATTTACAGGAAAAAAATTATTCTTTATTGCCTTAGCACCTTTATCAAACATCAGTTTGCCATATATGTGTGGGTCCATTTCTGGGCTATTTTTTGTTTCACTGATCTATTGTCCATCTTAATACTAGTACCACTCTTATCTTGATTATCGTAACTTTAAGTTTTGAAATCAAGTAGCATAAACTCTACAACTTTGTTATTTTTAAAAATTGTTTTTGATTATTCTAAATTCTCTGATCAGCACGGGAGTTTTGACCTGCTCCGTTTTTGATCTGGGCCGGTTCACTACGCCTTAGGCAACCTGGTGGGCCCATATTGATGCCGAACTCAGTGCGGACACCTGATCCGCGTAGCGCAGCTGCAGCCCAGAACTCCTGAGCTCAAGCGATCTTCCAGCCTCAGCCTTCCGAGTAGCTGGGATTACAGGCGCACGCCATTTTAATTTTAGAGTCAGCTGTCAATTTCTTCCCGCCCCCAACCCCCTTCGCCTTGCCAAAAAACAATCTACCAAGCCTTCTGAGAGTCTGGGAATCCACTGACTCTTTTGTTTTTTGCCATGCTGTGCAGCCTGTGGGAGCTTAGTTCCCAGACCAGGGACTGAACCCACACAGTGAGAGCGCCTACCCACTGGATAATCTTGTCTTCTGATCCATGAACACAGTGTATCTCTATTTCAATATTCCTTCATTTCTTACAGCAATATTTTGTGGTTTTCAAGGTACATAATGGCCATTCTGCTCCCTAGAGGGCCTTCTTCTTTATGCTCAAATAGACCATCCTCCTATCATGAAATGTACAGGCATACAGAAAGTTAATCCACCCAGACCAAACCAACTGCAAGGAACCCTATGGAAAATAACATAAATCAAATCATAATTTTTATTCTCCCTTTTCCCCATTTCCTTTCACTTGCAAAGACAACTATTCTATTGTGTTTTATACATATATATATGCTTATCTGCTTTTAACATATGGTTTATGTATTTACTTTTTTCATACCAACTTGATCTAGGAATAAGTTACATAAATTGCTTCCATTTAAAGTTTTAAATTGCTTCAAATACAATTTGAAGAGTTCTGACAGTTATATACATTCATGAAATCACCACCACAATCAAGACACAGAATATTTCTATCAACGTCAAGAAACTCCCTGTTCTTCTGCAATCCATCACTCCCTTCCTCTTTTATCCAGTTAAGTACTGATCTGCTTTTAGTTACTAATGATTAGTTTGCATTTTATATAAATGGAAATATACAACACATACTCTTTTGTATCTAGTTTCTTTTGCTCATATATGAGTTTGGCATTCATCCATGATGTTGGGCAAATCAACTTTGTTCTTTTTCATTGCTGAACAGTACATCATGGTGTGGATATACCACATTGTGTCTGCCAATAGACATTTGATTTATTTCCAGTTTGGGAATCCCAGAAATAAAGCTGCTATGAACATTTATGTACAAGTCTTTAAGTGGTCACACATTTTTATTTTTCTTAGGTAAATACTCAAGAGTGAAAAGACTGTCATTTGGCAGGTGTATGTAAACTTTTTAAGAGACTGCCAAAGTGGTTGTACTATTTTACATTCACAACAGCAACATATGAGAATTCTAACTGTTTCATTATTATTACCAACGCTTTGTTATCATTTCTTTAAAAACCTGAGTGATTCTCACAGGTATATAGTGTTATCTCATTGTAGCTGTAATTTGCATTTCCATGATGAATAACAATGTTGAGACTCTTTTCATGTGTTTATTGGCCATTCATATCTCTTCTTTTGTAAAGTGTCTCTTCAAATCTTTTGCCCATTTTTGTTAACTTATCCTTAATTTATAAGAACTGTTTATACATTTCAGATATAAATACATACAACTACTGAATATTTTATAATTGAATACTGTATTAATTACTACATATTCTTTTCCATTCTGTGATTTACTTTTTATTGTATCAGTGTTTTTTAAAGAACAAACATTTTTAATTTTGGTAAAGTTTATCACATTTTAATTTTTTATAGCTCATGCTTTTTGTTTTTTATGCTTTTTGTATCCTAAGAAATCTTTGTATACCTGTCTTTTTAATTTATATAAGTGGCACTGTGTTACTCTGTTTCATTTTTGACTCAAACTATATTTTAAAATTCTACCCATGTTGTTTTATGTATATGTGAACTGTTACTTCTAACAGCTGCATTACCATTTCATGTATAAATACCCTATGTTTTACCTATTCACCCCACCCCTAGAATAGAAACGTATTTGTCCTTGAACCCGCTGGGTCTACAAATAGTGAATATCTCTGATAAGTTTCATGGAATATATATAAAGAAGCAGATTTGCTGAGCTAAAGGATGTACATATAGTTCAGTTGGTTAATTACTGCTAAACTGAGCTCCAGAATGGCTTTATCAGTCTACATTCCCACCAGCAAAGGATACTATATTCTCACATTTCTGTCAATATTCGACATTATCCAACTTCTAAGAGGTATAAAGTGATATCTTGTTTTAATTTTAATGTTTCTCAAAGCCCATGAGCTTGAATATCTATTCATATGCTTAGCGTTATGAGTTTCTTATTCTGTAAATTCCTTGTTCCAATTCTTTGACCACTTTCTACTGCGGTTGCTGCCTTTTTCTTCTTGATTTTCAGGAGTTCTTTGTGTATTTTAGATATCAAGTCTTGCAAATTTTAAATAGTGAGAATTCCTTCTTCCAGTATAATATCTATATATTAACTTTGTCTGAAGTGTGTTTAATGGCACAAAAATCTTTAAATTTTATTTAGACAAATTCATCAATTTTTTTGTTTTATGAGTTGTGCTTTTAAAGGTTTTGTTAGTCCTTCCCCTTGCCATCTAAGTCACAAAAATAATCTTTCATTTTCTCCTATTAACATTCTAATTTTCCTATTCTCATGTAAATTTTCAGTTCATCTAAAGTCTATATTTGTACATGGAGTTAGGTATGGATGCAGCTTTCTTTAACTCAGTATGTCCTTTCTCCTTTGATTCATGTTGTCACTTTTATGCTCTAATAAATTCCTACATGCATAGGTTTGAGCTATTTTTTTAACTGGCCAGTTTTTCTGTTCTAGCATCAACAGTATTGTTTCTAATAGTGTGGCTTTAAGAAGGTCTTAATATCTGGGAGGGCAAGTCCCTCCTCCTCTTTACAGAGATGAACAGAGGTGTAAGTAGGTACAGATTTCTGTAATGAACTGGGGTTCTCTGAAGGCAAGTGGACTAGACACACACACATACATTAAGAATCTGGTGTGAGGCTGTGTCTGAGCATCTTCCAATCTGCTGCAGTCCTCCTAACCCAGTGAAAGTGAAAGTGAAGTCGCTCAGTTGTGTCCAACTCTTTGCGACCCCATGGACTGTAGCCTACCAGGCTTCTCTGTCCTTGGGATTCTCTAGGCAAGAGTACTGGAGTGGGCTGCCATTTCCTTCCTTAGGAGATCTTCCCGACCCAGGTATTGAACCCGGGTCTCCAGCATTGCAGGCAGATGCTTTACCCTCTGAGCCACCAGGGAAGCCCCCAAATTCTGAAACAACTGTGTAGAGGAAAGAACTGGGTTACGAGGGCCCAGCTTGGAGTATCCCCTCAGAAACTGCCTCTCATTAGAAGCAGGAAGAGCCTTCATCAAACCAAAGAGGCAGAAAGACCCTGCCAACAGTCTGCAATCTAGAAGAGAGTGGCTGTAATGTGTTTAGAACATGAGATCAGCAAGGGAGGCAGAAGAGCAGCAAGACGGCAGCAGAGAGCTACTTGCATCCTTCCCATCATCACATACACTTTCACAGCAAGTAGTGATTCTCTGTATGATCTGCGGTCTACCGATAGGTTCTTTTGATGACCTACAAATCAATCCAAATATGTAGTCCTTTCACGGAATTTCACAGACTTTCATTTTTTTATTTATAATTAGGCATTCCTAGTTATTAGAAACTCACTCAGAAAGTAAATAACTGAGTAGTTACAAAAACGCAGTGTAAGTAAAATCAAAATTAACATTTTACTGGAGTTTGCTGTGGAACTCTAAATCGGTATTCCGTTAGGGAACATGTACACCATGCAATATTCAATTGTACCACACAGCTATCACCACTCACGCCCACATGCAGACAAAATTCCTATAATTACCTGAAATACAACCTATTATAGGCATACCTCATTTCACTGCTGTATTTTGCAGCATTGCGCTTTTTTACAAATTGAAGACTAGTGGCAACCTGCATCATCAAGCAAGTCTATGGACACCATTTTTCCAACAGTATTTGCTTACTTCTTGGGGTTGTGTCATATTTTGGCAATGCCTGCAATATTTCAACTTTTTTTCTCCCATTTTTATTACATTTGTTATGGTGACCTGTGATGAGTGATCTTTGATGTTATCATTGTAACTGTTTGGGGTGTCACAGTGCCCATATAAGATGGTGAACGTAATGGACAAATGTTGCGTGTATTCTGACTGCTCCACTGACTGGCCGGTTCTCCTCTCTCCCTCACCTCGGGCTTCCCAGAAACACAACAGCATTGAGATTAAGCCAAGTATTATAATAATAATAATACACAATGGCCTCTAAGGGTTCAAGTAAAAAGAAGAATTGCACATCTCTCAGTTTAATCAAAAGCCAGAAATGATTAAGCTTAGTAAGGAAGGCATATCAAAAGCCAAGACAGGCCAAAAGCTTGGCCTCTTTCACTAAACAGCCAAGTTATGGATGTAAAAAAAAAGTTCTTGAAGGAAATTAAAAATGCTAATCCAGTGAACACACAGAATAATAAGAACACAAAACAGCCTTACTACTGATATGGAGAAAGTTTTTTAGTGGTCCGGACAGAAAATCAAACCAGTCATGTTATCTTTAGCAAAAACCTAATCCAGAGCAAAGCACTAAACCTCTTCAAAAGTTCTATCTGCAGAACTTTTTCATCTTTCCCATTGAAACTATGTACCCATTAAACACTGAATCTCCATCCCCCTCCTTTCTCCAGGTCCTGGCAACTGCCATTCTATCTCCTGTCTCTATGAATTTGACTACCCTAGGAACCTCAAGTAATAGAATCATACAACACTGGTCCTTTAGTGACTGCGATATTAAATTTAGCACCATGAATATAAAGTTCATCCATATAGTGTGTGTCAAAATTCCTTTCCTTTTTAAGGTGAAATAATATTCTGTTGTATGTATATACCATATTTTGTTCATCTATTCATCCACTGATGAACACTTGGCTTGCTTCTATCTTTTGAAAATTGTGAATAATTTTGCTATGAACACATATGTACAAATATCTGTTCAAGTCTCTGCTTTCACTTCTTTTTGGTATATGCTAAGCTGCTACTGCTAAGTAGCTTCAGTCGTGTCCGACTCTGTGCGACCCCATAGACAGCAGCCCACTAGGCTCCTCTGTCCCTGGGATTCTCCAGGCAAGAATACTGGACTGGGTTGCCATTTCCTCCTCCAATGCATTTAAGTGAAAAGTGAAAGTGAAGTCGCTCAGTCGCGACCCCATGGACTGCAGCCTACTAGGCTCCTCCATCCATGGCATTTTCCAGGCGAGAGTACTGGACTGGGTTGCCATTGCCTTTTGGTATATACCCAGAAGTAAAATTGCAGGACCATACAGTAATTTAAAATTTTTTCATAAATCATACCATTTTCCATAACAGGTGCACTTAGGAATGCACATAAGAATGCAATTTACATTCCCACCAGCAATGCAATGAGGGTTCCAATTTCTCCACATCACTGCCAATATTTGTTATTTTGTTTTTTGATAATAACCATCCTAATGAGTGTGAAACGATATTTCACTGTAGTTTAGGTCTGCATTTCCCTAATGATTAATGATAGTATGTTTTCATATGTTAATTGGTCATTTAGGTGTATTTCCTTTGCAGAAGTGTCTATGCAGGTCCTTTGACAATTTCTGAATTGGGTTTTTTTTATTTTTTAATTCATTTATTTATTTGTCTCTGCTGGGTCTTAGTTGTGGCAATGTGAACTCTATAATAGAGTCATGAAGGATCTAGTTCCTTGACCAGGGATCAAACCCAGGCCCCTGCATTGGAAGCAGAGAGTCTTAACCACTGGACCACCAGGGAAGTCCCCGAATCATGAGTTGCAGGAGTTTTCTACATATTCTGGATATCAATCTGTTATCAGATATATGATTTGCAAATATTCTCCCCCTTTCCACTGGTTGCCTTTTCATGCTGCTGACACTGTCATTTAAAGCAAAAAAGCTTCAATTTGAAATGCAATTTGTTTTTCTTTTGTTGTCTGTGCCTTTGGTGTCATCCATGACTATTCTTGTTAGGAATTTATCAATTTTCTTAATTTTATCAAATAACCAAATATTGGTTTTCTTAATTTTCCCAATGATTTGTTCTGCTTCACTGATTTCTGTTCATATCTGTATCATTTATTTTCTTCTGCTTGCTCTGGATTAAATTTACCCTTCTTCTTTTAGTCTTTTAAGGTAGAAATGCAGAAGACTGTTTTTAAGACTTTATTTTCTAATGTAGTCATTTAAAGTTAAAAGTTTTCCTCTAAACACTGTTCTTGCTGCACCCAACAAATTTTAATATATAGAATTTCATAATCATTCAGTTTAAAATATTTTCTGTTTTCTCTTATGGTTTCATTTTTAATCTATGAATTACCTAAGAGCTTGTTTAATATGCAAATATTTGAGGAGTCAACAACCTTTTTCTGTAAAGGCCAGAAAATAAATATTCTGACTTTGCAAGCCAGATAGTCTCTGTCACAACTATTCAATGCATGGAGAAAAGGGAACCCATCTAGACTGTTGGTGGGACTGTAAACTGGTACATCCACTGTGGAATACAGTATGAAGTTTCCTTAGAAGACCAAAAATAGAGTTATCATATGATTTTTTGATCCCACTCTTAGGCATATATCCAGATACAACCATAATTTGAAAACACACATGCACCCCAATGTTCATAGCAACACTATTTACAATGGCTAAGACATGGAAGCAACCTAAATGTGCATCAACATATGAATGGATAAAGATGATGTGGTATATTTATACAATAGAATATTTGCCATGAAGAAGAATGAAACGGTGCCATTTGCAGCAACATGGATGGACCTAGAGATGACTGTACTAAATGAAGCCGAAGACAAATATCATATTTTGCTTATACGTGGAAACTGTAAAAAGAACGACAACATGAACTTATACGCAAAATAGAAACAGACTCACAGACACAGAAAACAAACTTATAGTTACCAAAGGGGAAAGGGTAAGGGATAAACTAGGAGTTTGGGATTAACATATGTACACTACAGTATATAACACAGATAAACAACAAGGCCTACTGTATAGCATAGGGAACTATATTCAATATTTAGTAATAACCTATAAGGAAAAAAAATCTGAAACTATGCATGTAGGTATGTATGCATAACTGAATTACTTCGCTGCACACCTGAAACAAACACAACATTGTAAATCCACTATACTTCAATAAAAATAAAAATTTTAAATGTTGCCATTATAGCACAAAAGTAGCAACTGACAATATGTAAATGAATTTATACACAGTTGTGTTCTGATAAAATTTTACAGAAACAGGCAGCCAGCTGGGTTTGGCCTGCAAGTTTTAATTTGCCTGTACCTGTAATTACTGTCTTATTGATTTCTAATTCCATCATAACCACAGAATATACTAAGATTTCAATCTTTTAAAATTTATTGAGACTTATTTTATGGCCTAGCATCAGCCTCAATGAACATGCTGCTTACACTCGAAAAGAATGCATATTCTGCCATTATTGGGTAAAGTGTTTTATAAATTT
This sequence comes from Bos mutus, assembly GCF_027580195.1. Taxonomy (NCBI): domain Eukaryota; kingdom Metazoa; phylum Chordata; class Mammalia; order Artiodactyla; family Bovidae; genus Bos; species Bos mutus. The sequence goes on along the minus strand of NC_091619.1, from coordinate 103,837,037 downwards.
CAATTAGGTAGAAGTAGTTGATAGTGTTGCTGAGATCTTCTATAGCCTTACAGATTTTCTGACTTGTTTTATTAATTAGAGTGGGTATTAATATATTTGAACATGATTGTGGATTTGTCCTTTTCTCCCTTTAATCTTATTGGTTGTTGTTCAGTCACTCAGTTGTGTTCTACTCTTTGCAACCCTGTAGACCGCAGCACGTCAGGCTTCCCTGTCCTTCACCATCTACCAGAGTTTTACTCAAACTCATGTCCATTGAGTCAGTGATGCCATCCAACCATCTCATCCTCTGTCATCCACTTCTCCTCCTGCCTTCAATCTTTCCCAGGATCAGAGTCTTCCAATGAGTCTGCTCTTCGCATCAGGTGGCCAAAGTATTGGAGCTTCAACTTCAGCATCAGTCCTTCCAATGAATATTCAGAGTTGATTTCCTTTAGGATTGACTGGTTTGATCTCCTTGCTGCCCAAGGGACTCTCAAGAGTCTTCTCCAACACCACAGTTTGAAGGCATCATTCTTCTGTGCTCAGTCTTTTTTATAGTCCAACTCTCACGTCCATACATGACTACTGGAAAAACCATAGCCTGACTGTACAGACCTTTGTCAGCAAAGTAATGTCTCTGCTTTTTAATACGCTGTCTAGGTTTGTTACTGCTTTTATTAGCTTATTTTACACATACACATTTATATATGTCTTCCTGGTGAATTTCTCCTTTTATCATTAAGTAATGACCCTCTCTCATCTCTCTGTCTTAAAGTATAATTTGCTGAAATTAATATAGCTGTACCAAATGCTTATTGTTTATATATTTTCCATCCTTTTACTTTGAACCCATCTGTGTCTTTAAATTTAATACATATGTCTCATATTAGGACATAGTTAAGATTCTACTTCATTAACCATTCTGATGGTTTCTGCCTTTAGCTGGAGTTTTAATCTGTTCACATTTAAATGTAATGATTTATATAGTAAGGACGAAGTCAACTGTCTTACAATTTGTTTTCCGTTTCTCCCTTCTGTTTTTTTCTTCTTATATTTCTTTTTTCTGGGATTAACTGAAATTTTATAGTGCTCTATTTTATTTCTTCTATTGATTTCTTAGATAAAAACTTCTTTTTATTATTTTTTTTTACTAGTTATTCTACTAGGTAATAAGTAGAACATTGATAGGAATCATACCCCTCACTTATCAAAGTCAATATAATACCTTTCTACATATGACATTTTATATTTACTCTACCCTTTACTTACTTTATACACAACATTCCTATTTCCCATTTCTTGTTTTTCACAAATGTAATAATCTTACAACAGCAAATTCCATTTACTCACCCCCTACTCTTTATGCAAGTGTTGTCCTATCTTTTTATTTCTACACACGTTCACAGCCTCACTTTACAGGGTCTTTATTTTTGCTTTAAGTAATTAGTTGTCTTTTAAGCAAGTTATGAGAAGAAAGGAAAAAAAGTCTCTCATATTTCCCATTATTTATCATTTCCAGTGATCTTCATTTTTTCCTGGGGATCCAACTTTCCATCTGGTATCACTTCCCACTTGCCTGAAGGATATCCTTTAGGATTCTTTTATTACACAGTTCTGCTAGCAACAAATTCTCTTAACTCTTCTCTATTTGAAAATGTCTTTATTTCATCCTCATTTTTGCAGGATATTTTCCTTAGATTAAGAATTCTGGGATGACAAGTTCTTGGTATTTTCTTTCAACATTTAAGGAGCTTTCATTGTGTTCTTTTTGTTTATGGTGAAAAGTCAGTGGAATTTCTTACCCTCATACACAATGTTTCCTTTTCTCTGTCTTTCAAGGTTTTCATTTTTAAATTTCACAAGTTTCTGATGTACCTAGGTTTCCTCTCTCCCCCAATATTTATCCTTATTACAGTTTGCTGAGCTTCCTAGATCAGTTAATTTGTTTCCACCAAATTCAGGAAGTTTTCAGCCATTATTTCTTCAAACTATTTTTTCTGCCCAATTCTTATATTAAAAAATTTTTATATTGTCCCACAGGTCCCAGAGATTCTGTTCATTTTTCTTCAATATTTTTTTTTTCTTTCTGTGGCTCAGATTGGATAATTTCTATTACACTCTCTTCAAGTTCATTGACTTCCTCTGTTTTATCCAGTCTAGTATTAAATGAAAAATTCATTTCTGTTCCTATACTGTTCAGATATCGACTGTGCACTTGGTTCTTTTTCATAGCTTCTATTTATCTGCTAAGACTACTTATTGTTCACTATACTTCTTTTCATTCTTCAGATTATCAATAATAGCTACTTTATCGCCAAGTCCAAAATCTGGGCCAACTTACCCATAGACTTGGAGTTTTTCCTTGAATATGGATTTCATTTTCCTGCTTATATGTCTAGTAACTTACTGAACACTGGACACTGTAGATATTACATGTAGAAACTGAGTATTATTATCTTTCTCTGAAGAGCACTGATTTTTGCTTTAAGAGGCAGTGCAGGGGGCTTCCCTGGTGGTCCAGTGGTTAGGAATCTGCCTGCCAATGCAGGGGACACGGGTTCAATCCCTGGTCCGGGAAGATCCCATATGCTGCGGGGCAACTAAGCCCGTGTGCCACAACTACTGAGCCCATCCATGCTCTAGAGTCTCTGAGCCACAACTACCGAAGCCAACTACCTAGAGTCTGTGCTCCACGACAAGAGAGGCCCCCACAGTGAGAAGCCCACACAACACATGAAGAGCCCTCACACAGCAACAAAGACCAAGCACAGCCAAAAATGAATGAATGAACAAATCTTAAAGAAGAACAAGAATGGAGGCAGTTCAGGGACTTCCCTGATGGTCCAGAGGTTAAGACTCTGCACTGCCATTGCAGGGGGCACAAGTTCAATCCCTAGTTGGGGAAATGATCCCACATGCCATGCAGTACAGCCCAAAAAAGAAAAAAAAAGTAGTAGTTCAATTACTGCCTGATCACCTTGAACTTATGTAGCCGTGATTTAATGCTGCGTTTAGCATGGATCTGAGGAAAGCCCATGGTGTTTCATGCTTCTGTAACTTAATGGGACTCACCCACTCAAGACTTAGCAATATGCATTTAAGGTTCCTCCGCATCATCTCATGCCTTTGGTAGTTCATTTGTTGTTAGCACTTAATCATATTCCATTGTCTGGATGTACTACAGTTTAGTTATCCATTCAACTACTGAAGGACATCTAGGTTGCTTCCAAGTTTGCTTATGAATAAAACATTATAAACATACAACTTTAGGTTCTGGACACAATATTCATTTGGATAAATACCAAGGAATGTGATTGCTGGAGCATGGAGTATGTTTTGTTTCATAAGAAACTGTTATTTTCCAAAGTAGCTGTACCATTTTAAATTTCCACCTGCAATGAATGAGTTCTCACTGTTCCACAACCTTGCCAGCATTTGGTATTATTAGTGTTCCAGATTTTGGCCATTCTAATAGGTATATAGTGGTATCTCATTGTTATTTTAATTTGCATTTCCCTGATGATACATGATGTAGAGCATTCTTTCATGTTTATTTTCCATCTGTATACATTCTTTGTTGAGGTCTTTGGCTAATTTTTAAACAGAGTTACCTGTGTTCTCACTGTTGAGTTTTAAGAGTTCATATATTTTGAATAAAATCCTTTATCAGATGTGTCCTTTACAAATATTTTATTCCAAACTGTAAATTGTTTTTTCATTCTCTTTACAGAGCAGAAGCTTTTAATTTTAATGAAGTCCAGTTTTTACTGCTTTCTTTCACAAATTGTGCCTTTCGTGTTGTATCTAAAAGTGAAGTGAAAGTGAAGTCGCTCAGTCATGTCCGACTCTTTGTGACCCCATGGACTGTAGCCTACCAGGCTCCTCCCTCCATGGGATTGTCCAGGCAAGAGTACTGGAGTGGGTTGCCATTTTCCTTCTCCAGGGGATCTTCCCCACCCAGGGATCGAACCCAGGTCTCCCGCATTCCAGGCGGATGCTTTAACCTCTAAGCCACCAGGGTATCTAAAAAGTCATCACCAAATCCAAGGTCATGTAGGTTTTCTCCTCTATCTTCCAAAAATTTTAAAGTTTTATGTTTTACATTTAGATCTGTGGGGTGATCCATTTTGAGTTAATTTTTGTAAAAGATATAATGTCTATCTAGATTTTTTTTGGGGGGGGATATGGATGTCCAGTTGTTCCAGCTCCAATTTGTTAAAACAACTATCTTTTCTCCATTATATTGCTTTTGCTCCTTTATCAACTGACTACATGTGGGTCTATTTCTGGGCTCTCTATCAATGTTCCACTGCTCTATTTGTCTAATCTTCTGCCAACACTACACTATCTTGATCACTGTAGCTTTATAATAAGTCTTAAAGTCAGGTCACACACTAGTAAAGTAATGCTTAAAATTCTCCAAGCCAGGCTTCAGCAATACATGAACTGTGAACTTCCAGATGTTCAAGCTGGTTTTAAAAAAGGCAGAGGAACCAGAGATCAAATTGCCACCATCTGCTGGATCATCAAAAAAGCAAGAGTTCCAGAAAAACATCTACTTCTGCTTTATTGACTATGCCAAAGCCTTTGACTGTGTGGATCACAATAAACTCTGGAAAATTATGAAAGAGATGGGAATACCAGACCACCTGACCTGCCTCCTGAGAAATCTGTATGCAGGTCAAGAAGCAACAGTTAGAACTGGATGTGGAACAACAGACTGGTTCCAAATAGGAAAAGGAATATGTCAAGGCTGTATATTGTCACCCTACTTATTTAACTTATATGCAGAGTATATCATGAGAAACCCTGGGCTGGATGAAGCACAAGCTGGAATCAAGATTGCTGGGAGAAATATCAATAACCTCAGATATGCAGATGACACCACCCTTATGGCAAGAAGTGAAGAAGAACTAAGGAGCCCTGGATTAAAGTGAAAGAGGAGAGTGAAAAAGTTGGCTTAAAGCTCAACATTCAGAAAACGAAGATCATGGCATCTGGTCCCATCACTTCATGGCAGATAGATGGGGAAACAATGGAAACAGTGTCAGACTTTATTTTTTGGGCTCCAAAATTAGTGCAGATGGTGACTGCAGCCATGAAATTAAAAGACGTTTGCTTACTCCTTGGAAGGAAAGTTATGACCAACCTAGATAGCATATTAAAAAGCAGAGACATTACTTTGCCAACAAAGGTCCTTCTAGTCAAGGCTACGGTTTTTCCAGTGGTCATGTATGGATGTGAGAGTTGGACTATAAAGAAAGCTGAGCACTGAAGAATTGATGCTTTTGAACTGTGGTGTTGGAGAAGACTCTTGAGAGTCCCTTAGACTGCAAGGAGATCCAACTAGTCCATCCTAAAGGAGATCAGTCCTGGGTGTTCATTGGAAAGACTGATGTTGAAGATGAAACTCCAATACTTTGGCCACCTGATGCGAAGAGCTGACTCATTTGAAAAGACCATTTGAAAAGATGCTGGGAAAGATTGAGGGCAGGAGAAGAAGGGGATGACAGAGGATAAGATGGTTGGATGGCATCACCAACTCAGTGGACATGAGTTTGAGTAAATTCTGGGAGTTGGTGATGGACAGGGAGGCCTGGCATGCTGCAGTTCATAGGGTCACAAAGAGTCAGACACAACTGAGCGACTGAACTGAACTGAAGGTGGAAACTTAGATAATTGATTTTAGATCTTTCTTCTTTTCTAATATATGTTTCAACACTATAAATTTCCCTCTGATCTTGCTATATCCCACTTTTTTTTTTATCAGTTTGGCTATCATTTCATTCAGTTAAAAATATTCTTTAAAATCTCATATATTTATTTTTTGACCCATGTTGTACTTAGAAGTATACAGTTTAATTTTCATGTATTTGGGGATTTTCTAGTTATCTTTGTTTCACTGATTTCTAGTTTAGTTCTTTTGTGGTCTGAAAGAACACATTGTATGATTTCTATTCTTATAAATTTGTTAAGATGTTTATGGAAAAAGAATGAGATACTGCCATCTGTAGTAAAATGATGGACCTAGAGATTGTCACACTAAGTGAAGTAAGTCAGAGAAAGACAAATAGCCTATGATATCACTTATTTGTGGGATCTAAAATATCATACAAATGAACTTATTGACAAAACAGAAACAGGCTCATAGATATAGAAAATAAACTTTTGGTTATCAAAGGTAAAAGATGAGGGGATAAATTAAGAGATTGGGATTAACATATATACACTACCATACATAAAACAGATAACTAGTAAGGCCCTGCTGTGAGCACAGGGAACTCTACTCAATGATCTGCAATAACCTATATGGAAAAAGAATCTAAAAAAGAATGGATATATGTATAACTGATTCACTTTGCTGGATACCTGAAACTAACATAACATTGTTAATCCACTATATCCAAGAATAAACAAAAAAAATACAATACAAATGAACTTACCAACAAAACAGAAACAGACTCACAGACATGGAAAACAAATTTACGGTTACCAAAAGGGAAAAGGGGGAGAGGGTTAAATTAGGAGTTTGATATTAGCAGATACAAAGTATTATACATAAAATAAACAACAAGGTCCTCCCTATATAGCATAGAGAACTATATTCAATATTATGGAATAAAATATAATGGAATATATATGTATATTTGTGTATATATACGTATATAAATTGAATCGCTTTGCTATATGCTAGAAATGAACATAACATTGCCAAATTAGCTATACTTGAAGGGGGAAAAAAAAGATGTGTTTTACGGCCCAGAACATGGTCTATCTTGAATGTTGCATGTGAACTTGAGAAGAAATGCATATCCTGTTGTTGCCAGGTGAAGTAGTCTATAGGCATCAATTATAGCCAATTGATTGATGGTGTGATTGAATTCAATTAGGTTCTTACATATTTCCTGCCTGCTGGATCTGTTCATTTTTGACAAAGTGGTATTGAAGTCTCCAACTATGATAGTATTCATCTACTACTCTTTGCAATTTTACTGATTTTTGCCTCACAGTTTGAGGCTCTATTAGGTGCATACACATTGAGAATTTTTATGCCTTGTCAGAGAACCAACCCCTTTATCATCATGTCGTGCCTTCTTTATCAGTGATAACTTTCCTTGTTTTGAAGCCTGCTTTGTCTGAAATTAACACATCTACTCCTACCTGTTTTGACTAGTGTTAGCACCGTATATTTTTCTCCATTTACTTTTAATTTATATGTGTCTTTATAACTAAAATGGGTTTCTTGCAGACAACAGGCAGTCGGGTCTTGTTTGTTTGGGCCAATCTCTGTCTTATAATTGGTGCATTTAGACCACTGATATTCAAAGTGACTACCAATATATTTGGAGTAATACCATATTCATTACAGTTTTCTATTTGCTGTCCTCATTTTTTGTTCTTATTTTTATCCTCTACTCTTTTTATGCTTTTTATGGTTTTAATCGAGCAATTTATGATTCTATTTTCTTTCCTTTTTTAGCATACAGGTTCTACTTTTTAAACTTTTTTTTAGTGGTTCTCTCCAGATGCGGTGGCAATGGTCTGCCCTGCGTGCTCTTCTCTCTTACAGAGCCAAGAGGAGTTGACTTTTCGTCTGTTCAGTGTTTCACTTGTTGTTAGTCAGAGTGGCAACCTCCAAGCCCCTTAACATGCAGAACGGGAAACCTCAAGCTACAGAACTTCTAAAAACACATTGATAACTAGGACCAATCTCACACAGCAAACCTTTAGATTAAGCACCTGACCCAAGCCCTGGCAATCTGACTAAGCACTGGCCACATGCAGCTCTAAACTGCTCAAGAGAGAACAGTTTGCATCTTTCTATTAATACCACATGCCTTGGGATTAATTCTTAAAATTTCCTAGCAGGAAGGAATTCCATGCTCTAACATGGCATTTCACACAGACCTCTCTTTTAGAATATGACACATTATAGTAGTTGATTTATTTCTTTCTCATGTTATAGGCTGAGAGCATAAAGTCTACCTTCATCTTATATGCAGTTTACATAGAACAGTTTGGACCATAATAAGAACATATTGCTTACTGAATAAATCAGTTGATAATAAAAAACTCTTGACTCCCCGCCTTTCCCCCAACGTGATGGAATCCTAATATGTAACCTTGGTTAAGTCATAAATGAATAAAAATTAAGGAAAATAATGCCAAAGACATTTATTTTTCAAGCTTGGTAGTGCCCTCTAAGCTCCACAGATGAGAGACAAACTCTTGATCACTGAGCCTCTTTGAAGCCTCAGTTTCTACATCTGTAAAAGAGGATAATAATAATCAATGTAAACTATGAGGTTATGAATATAAAGCTCTCATTACGATACATACAGTAGACACTCAACAAATTATTATTTTCATTTCATTATTATTAGCAGCAGCATCAATACTGTCAAACCATCACTTACAATTCAGTACACAGTAGCCATTTGCTTTAGAAACTCCTTCAGCTTGACCTTGTTGACTGAGTAAAGGTTACAAGGTAAAAGATAACCCCTGAGTTGGTAAGACATTAGGGTTGATCACATTACTCCATCCTCTGATATTACAGCACAGAAACAACATGCTATAGTAAGGAGGTCTAAAAAACCCATTCGAGGTCAAATATCTGAAAGGCGTGAGAGAATAACAGAAAAGATGTGGATAGTGGGTAGTCAGCTAATAACTAACTCAAAGCAGATGGTAACTGTTAACAAACTATGGAACCTACAGCACAAGAACAGCAACTGTCACCTCCAACCTAATAAACCCCTTGTCGCCTGGAGGACTTTCTTTCTCTTCTTATTTTCCTCCCCTTTTCTTTCTTCACCTCTATCCTGACACTCTATGATTTCTTCTCTGAGTCTCTCTGTTCTTTCTTTTTACCAATTGAAATACAGAATTAATTTATACTCTTAGTATTTACTATACTTTTCAGTAAAATAATGAAAATATGTTTAAAGAAAGAAAATCAGGACTCAATTCCAGTTCTAATAATTAGCTATGTAACTTGGGTAAATTAAACTAAACACTTTAGTTTGCTCAAATGGAAAATAGAGATAATAATAGCCTCTTCACATGGTTATAGTAAGAAGTAAATTAAATTTGTAAATTATCTAGCCTAAAACCTGACACACAATAGGTCTTCCATAAAGTTAATGTCCTTCTCAATTTCTCTAGAAAAAAATCATCTAATCCTTGGCTATGTCTTCCACAGTACCTCTTAACAGAGAAGGAAAGCCTCCCATTCCTTGTACATATTCCCATCATTTTTATGAATATAAATGAACCCAACCATTACAGATATGGACAATGCTGCTAACTACAGAATTTCACACTGCATTGATATAAACTCCGGAGAAGGCAATGGCACCCCACTCCAGTACTCTTGCCTGGAAAATCCCATGGACGGAGGAGCCTGGGAGGCTGCACTCCATGGGGTCGCTAGGAGTCGGACACGACTGAGCGACTTCACTTTCACTTTTCACTTTCCTGCATTGGAGAAGGAAATGGCAACCCACTCCAGTGTTCTTGCCTGGAGAATCCCAGGGACAGGGGAGCCTGGTCGGCTGCCGTCTCTGGGGTTGCAGAGAGTCGGACACGACTGAAGCAACTTAGCAGAAGCAGATATAAACTCTCCTTACTCTGGGTCCTCTCCTTGATCTTAAAGATAAGTTGGAACAGAAAAATTTAAATAGAAACACAAAGTAAGTAATGATAATTATAAACTATGCATTTAAGAGGCACTTAAACATTACTCATAAAACAATAATATGAAAAGTATAACACTATGCTTTTAAAACTGGCTTAAAGCTGCTTCAGTACTTTGGACCTTGTGAGAAAATTATGAACAACCTCACAGGAACAGTTCCCACATTAAGGAGTCAATACAGTAGCAGGCCAATTGCCAGCTGCCTCTTCCAACTCATTCTAACTCAGTTAACCTCTGAGCTAGAGACTGACTCTACTCTCAAGTGAATTCCACACTGGTATCCAATAAGTGTTTGTAAAAATAGAACTATCCTAGAGAAAAGACATTAGGAATCAGAACAGACTACCCAAACTTTACTGCAGCCAGTTCAGACAGCCACGAGACAAAAGAAGCAAAAGGAAAACCACGTGTGGCCACCATGTGGCACCTGAAAGACAGCCAAGAAGGCACTGTTCCGAGGCTGGTGCGGCTCAGTGCAATTCTTCAACTGCAAACCCCAAACCACAATGCAGGCGACACTGAGTGAACCAGAAGCAAGCTGGTGTTGGGGAGGCGGGTCAGAAAGCCATACGGAAAAAAGTATAACCCATGAAATGACTGCCACGGGAGAAAGGGCTAGGAGCTACTGGGTAGGGGGAAAAGCCATTATTCTATTCAGGTACAAGTTCAGTACCAACAAGGGCTAAAAAGATGAAGTAGACAAAAGTTCTTTAGGGAAAATAAAACAAAGAGAGTGTTAAATTAAAAGCTGAAAATCCAAGGAAAGGGTAAAGATGCATGCTTTAAGGGCATTAGAAAACCAACTTCAACAGCAAGCCCCAAGATGATAACTGGCAAATGGGAGTGGTAGTAAAGTATAATAATTTGAAAGAACAACATTGGAGTACCAGAAGTACTGGTATGGTTTGGAATTTTATTGAAGATAAAACAGCATATTTTCCTTAAGTTCATAAAAAGATTTGCCATGGCATGCAGTTTTTATAAAACATCAAAGTTCTCACCCTAGAGCAACAAAAGTGGTGGATGGTTTCTGAGCCTAAGTTCCAGGAAGCTCAGTTTACTCTCAGTGCTCATCTCTGAAGAATCTGAGAGCATTGCAGCCACGGGAAAGCCCCATAACTGATCCACAGCAGGCTTTTTCTGAGGGTAGGCTAGAGTGCGACCATACTTACTGGAGTCCTCCCACTGGAGTAAATGTAGCTTCCATGCAGAATAATACAAAAATCCCAGTACCAGAAAAAGGCAGAGGGCTAGCAGCAGATTGCGAACAAATATCAACAGTCCCATCTTCACATGATCTACAATTTCCTACATGACCTAAAAAAAAAAACACAACAACAAAGAAAAACAATTTAGGTCTTAACTGATAAAGCAATCATCTTACTGATATACTCTACCTTAGAATAAGTATTTATAGGACAATTTCCAAATGAAGAACAACCTGGAATTATCACTGATTGATGACGTGGCATCCTCCGACCTGCTCAAGCCTGGCTCAAAGGACAGCTTCACCATCACTCAGCATCCAAGCCAGCTGTCACCCTCGTGTCTCTCTTCTCGCTCACTCCTAACACCAAATCAGTGACCAAACTGGCAATTCCAACCTCGCAAGTAAATCTCAAATCATACCTGCTTCCCACCGTTGCCCACCTAAGCCCTGACACCACCATATTCCCACAACACAAGTTGCCCTGCCTCCAAATCTGCGTCTCCCTAATCCATTTTCCACACAACACAAAGGGCAGTTAATAACACAAAATTTAACCCTACTTCCTGGCGTAAACCCCTTTGCGCTAGTGTTCTACTGCTGCTCTAGCAAATTACCACAAACTCAGCAGCCTGAAGCCACTCAAATTTATTATCTCAGAGCTCTAAAAGCGGCAAGTCCAGGTGCAGCATGGCTCAGCAGGGCCCTCTGCATAGGCTATCCCAAGACCAAAACCAGAGGCGCGGGAGGGCTGCATTCCTTTCTGCAGACTCTGGGGATGAGCACGCTTCCAAGCTGCTGCAGGCTAAATTCGGTTCCTTACAGCTGTAGGGCCCCACTACCTTGCTGGTTATCAGACAGTCTGCTTTAGTGTTCCTCTTCAGATTTTCCATGTGATACCCTTCAGTCACGGTGGGTTAGGTTCCTCTTGCACTGATCTCTCCAACTTCCCCTTTAACCACATCTTGCTTCTGTTTCCAGGCAGAGGAACCTCCTTGCTTTTCAGGTTCATGTGATTAGACAGGGCCCACGTGAATAATCTAGGGCAGCCTCCCTATTTAAAGTCTGAAGCTTTAATTTCATGCGCGAAGACCCGTCTGCCATGTAAAGTAACATATGTACAGATTTCAGGGATTAGTGTGTGGACAGCTTTGGTTGTTTTTCCTCATTGTTGTTGTTTTGGGTTTTGATTGTTTTTTTCTTACAGTGCTATGTGGCTTGTGGTATCTTAGTTCCCCAACCAGGGATCAAACCTGGGCCCCTTGCAGTGGAAGTGAGGAGTCCTAAACACTGGACTGCCAGTCAATTCCCACGTGTGGACATCTTGGAGGGACCATTCTCCTTAACACACCCTTCATTAAATTCTCAGTTCCGATAAGACAAAGTAATTGCTCCTCAGGAGTCTAGCAGCTTCTGACTGCACCCCTATTTACTCTCCAACCACCCCTTGCTCCTCCCAACCTCACTTGCGCCCTATGCTCTAGCCCCTCTTCTTTCTATTCATTGAACAGTTCTTGTTGTTACTCTCCTCAAGGTCTGTCTGGAATTTATTCTCTACCACCCTGCTATTGCACCTGCTGCACATTCTTTGATACTTACCTTAAATGTAACCTCAGTCAAGATGACTTCCTAGGATCACTCTTCCCTACCCCTACTAAGATATCTAAGACATGAAATAATCTATGAGAAATACTATAAATATTATATCCTATATATAAACATTATACATGAAGTGATAAAAAGTTAGCATCTTCAGACTATATAATCATCCACCTAAAAAAGCCAAGAGACTCAACTGAAAAACCGTTAGAACTAATAGAAAATTGAATAAAGTAGGTGATTATATGATTTACTTACAAAATCCAACAGCTTCTTAAAAACTATACCAGCAATAATCAATTTAAAAAATGTAAGGGGAGAAAATTCCACTCATGATATGGCAACAAAATCTACAAAATACCTAAAAATAAACTTCAGAAGAAATGAACAAGATTTTCACCAAAGGACATAAAAGATCCAAATAAATAAACAGACAGGTTTCCAAGTGACAAAATTCAAAAATGGAAACATGTCAGTTCTCCTGAAATGTCAGTTCTCTATAAATTTAGTCTAAAGCCAGTCAAAATCCATGTTTTTGTGTTTTTTTTTAACTTAGATCTAACAATCTGAGGGCTTCCCAGGTGGCACATTGGTAAAAGAATCCACTTGCCAATAGAGGAGATGCAAGAGACTCGGGTCCAATCCCAGGGTTGAAAAGATCCCCTGGAGGAGGAAACCCTCCAGTACTCTTGCCTGGAGAATCCCATGGATGGAGGAGCCTGGCGGGCTACAGTCCATGGGGTTGCCAAGAGTTGGACACGACTGAGCAACTGAGCACACACTCACACCAAGTTAATTTGAAGAGTTCATACCCAAGAAGAGTGAAGAAACTTTTTGATGAAATGAAGATTTGCCTTACCATATTAAAACCAACTCAAAGCTATAATTATTAAGCTGGATGGGTACTGGCACAAGAAAAGACAAATAGATCAATGGAACAGAACAGAGTCTAGAAATGAGCTGTCTCAATAAAGAGACACATACAGACATGGATACATACACACATATATAATTGAATTTATCCATATATTTGAATTTACAATAGGCATGTAAGGTTTTTAAAAAGATACGAAGGATACATAGCTAACTGTTGATGTAGTTACCTCTAAGAAATAGTATAGGACAATGAAAAGTACTTTTCCCTTCATACACTTTGAAATAAATTTGTTATAGGTCACAAGTATTGCCTCTATAATTTTGAAAATTTAAAAAATCAGACATATGGGACTTCCCTGGTGATCCAGTGGTTAAGACTTCGCCTTCCAATGCAGGCGGAGCAGGTTCAATCCCTGGTAGGTGAGCTAAGATCCCACATGCCCTTCAGCCAAAAAAGAAAACTTAAAAAAACAGAAGGAATACTGCAACAAATTCTATAAAGACTTTAAGAAAATTAAAAAATAAAAGTCAAACATAAACAAATGGGACCTAATCAAACTTATAAGCTTTGGCATAGCAAAGGAAACCATAAACAAAACAAAACGACAACCTACAGACTGGGAGAAAATACTTGCAAACAATGTGACTGACAAAGGCTTAATTTCCAAAACACACAAACAGCTCATATAACTCAGTAATGAAAAAAAAAAAGTGAATAAACAAACCAATTAAAAATGGGCAGAAGACTTAAATAGACAGTTCTCCAAAGAATACATCAGATCAGATCAGATCAGTCGCTCAGTCGTGTCCGACTCTTTGTGACCCCATGAATCGCAGCACGCCAGGCCTCCCTGTCCATCACCAACTCCCAGAGTTCACTCAGACTCATGTCCATCGAGTCAGTGATGCCATCCCACCATCTCATCCTCTGTCGTCCCCTTCTCCTCTTGCCTCCAATCCCTCCCAGCATCAGAGTCTTTTCCAATGAGTCAACCCTTTGCATGAGGTGGCCAAAGTACTGGAGTTTCAGCTTCAGCATCATTCCTTCCACAGAAATCCCACATACCTATAGTCAATAGGCACATGAAAAGATGATCAACACTGCTGACTATCAGAGGCATACAAATCAAAATGTCATTGAGGTAACAACTCACATTGGTCAGAATGGCCATCATGAAAAAAATCTACAAATAACAAATGCTGGAGAGGGTGTGGAGAAAAGGGAACCCTCCAACACTGGTAGTAGGAAATGTAAGTTCGTATAGCCACTACAGAAAACAGTCGGAAGGTTCCTCAAAAAAATAAAAATCGAGTTGTCATATTTTCTAGTGATAGCACTCGTGGGCATATAACTGGAGAAAACTCTTAATTCAAAGATACATGCACCCTGATGTTCATAACAGCACTTTTCACAATGTCCGCTGACAGATGAATGGACAAAGAAGAGGTGGTGTCTATATACACAATGGAGGACTACTGAGCCATAAAAAGAATGAAGTAATGTCATCCGCAACCAGATGGACGGACCTAGAGATGATCAAACTAAGAAAGAGAAAGACAAACACCATGACATCATTACATGTGGAGTCTAAAGTGCATGACACAAATGAACTTATGTGCAAAACAGAAACAGGTTCTCAGACAGAATACAAAGTCATGGTTACGCAAGGGGAAGGGGCGGGGAAGGACAAACCGGGGCTTTGGGATGAACAAGTACAGGCTACTATATATAAAATAGATAAATGTCCTACTATATATAGCCCAGGGAACTCTATTCAGTACCCTAATAAACCATAATGGAAATGAATATGTAAAATAATATATGTATACATACACATATATTACTTTACTGTACATCAGAAACTAATATTATAAATCAAGTACACTTCAACTAAAAAAAAAAAAAAAAAAACAAATTCAGTTCAGTTCAGTTGCTCAGTCATGTCTGACTCTTTGCAACCCCATGGACTGCAGCACACCAGGCCTCCCTGTCTATCACCAACTCCCAGAGTTTACTCAAACTCATGTCCATTGAGTCAGTGATGCCATCCAACCATCTCATCCTCTGTCGTCCCCTTCTCCTCCTGCCTTCAATCTTTCCCAGCATCAGGGTCTTTTCAAATGAGTCAGTTCTTCGCATCAGGTGGCCAAAGTATTGGAGTTTCAGCTTCAACATCAGTCCTTCCAATGAATATTCAGGACTGACTTCCTTTAGGACGGACTGGTTGGATCTCCTTGCTGTCCAAGGGACTCTCAAGAGTCTTCTTCAACACCACAGTTCAAAAACATCAATTCTTCAGTGCTCTGCTTTCTTTATAGTCCAACTCTCACATCCATACATGACTACTGGAAAAACCAAAGCTTTGACGAGAGGGACCTTTGTTGGCAAAGCAACGTCTCTGCTTTTTAATATGCTGTCTAGGTTGGTCATGTCTTCCTTGGTGGCTTACATAGTAAAGCACCTGCCTGCAATGCAGGAGACCTGGGTTCAATCCCTGGGTTGGGAAGATCCCCTGGAGAAGGAAATGGCAACCCACTCTAGTACTCTTGCCTGGAAAACCCCATGGATGAAGGAGCCTGGTAGGCTACAGTCCATGGGGTTGCAAAGAGTCAGACATGACTGAGCAACTTCACACAAGGTTGGTCACAACCTTTCTTCCAAGAAGCAAGCGTCTTTTAATTTCATGGCTGCAGTCACCACCTGCACTAATTTTGGAGCCCCAAAAATAAAGTCTGTCACTGTTTCCATTGTTTCCCCATCTATCTGCCATGAAGTGATGGGACCAGATGCCATGATCTTAGTTTTCTGAATGTTGAGCTTTAAGCCAACTTTTTCACTCTCCTCTTTCACTTTCCTCAAAAGGCTCTTTATTTCCTCTTCACTTTCTGCCATAAGGGTGGTGTCATCTGTATATCTGAGGTTATTGGTATTTCTCCCAGCAATCTTGATTCCAGCTTGTGCTTCCTCCAGCCCAGCGTTTCTCATGATGTACTCTGCATAGAAGTTAAACAAGCAGGGTGACAATATACAGCCTTGACGTACTCCTTTCCCTATTTGGAACCAGTCTATTGTTCCATGTCCAGTTCTAACTGTTGCTTCCTGACCTGCATACAGATTTCTCAGGAGGCAGGTCAGGTGGTCTGGTATTCCCATCTCTTTCAGAATTTTCCAGTTTGTTGTGATCCACATAGTCAAAGGCTTTGGCATAGTCAATAAAGCAGTAGTAGATGTTTTTCTGGAACTCTCTTGCCTTTTTGATGATCTAACGGATGGTGGCAATTTGACCTCTGGATCCTCTGCCTTTTCTAAATCCAGCTTGAACATCTGGAAATTCATAGTTCATGTACTGTTGAAGCCTGGTTTGGAGAATTTTGAGCATCACTTTGCCAGCATATGAGATGAGTGCAATTGTGCGGTAGTTTGAACATTCTTTGGCATTGCCTTTGGGACTGGAATGAAAACTGACCTTTTCCAGTCCTGTGGCCACTGCTGAGTTTTCCAAATTTGCTGGCATATTGAGTGCAGCACTTTCACAGCATCATCTTTTAGGATTTGAAATCGCTCAACTGGAATTCCATCACCTCCACTAGCTTTGTTTGTAGTGATGCTTGCTAAGGCCCACTTGACTTCGCATTCCAGGATATCTGGCTCTAGGTGAGTAATCACACCATCGTGATTACAATACATTATAAAAATATAAATTGGTATACTCTTTGAGGAGCAATGTGGAAGTACAGGTATCCCCTGTTTTTTGACAGTTCAATTTACACCACTTTGCTTCCATGAAACCTATGTCATTATCTGTTTTTACTAAATGAAAGAAATTCAGAGATCTTCACTTTTATGAAGAGATGCAAAGAGCTTTCAGTATCTTTTGCACCTAGCAGTTGTAGAGGCAGCAAGCACCCAGAGCAGTGAGCGTGGCACCGCCAACTTCCTTTCCCAGTAACTATACTCAGCATCTCCGCAACAAGCCAACATGGCTTTGAAATCTTTTTATGAGCATCTGAACTTCATCTTGATTTATTTTGTGCAACTCTTAGCAAGATGTGTCCTAAGGTTTCAGAAAGGCCTAAGAGAACTTGTAAGAGTGTCATGCTCAGCATAAAAATGAACATAATTAAGCATTTAAACTGTAGTGAACCAAATAAAAATGCATTTGCACTGAACTTGCCTGTGTCCACCATTCAAACTGTTTACACTCTGAAAGAATACTGAATGCTGAAAAAGTTACTATTGGTTCTGCTAGTAGAGAAAGTGTTCTCTTTCAATTGGCATCCAGTAACGTTACGACAAATTGGAAAGTCTACTGCTTGAGTGGATTGATGCATGTACAAAGCATGTTCCTTCATTAACTTATCTTATATTTAAGGAGATATCAGTCTTTTCAAAAAGATGAAACAGAAAGCTCTGGATGGGGAATTCCCTGGTCGTCCAGACGTTAAAACTCTCATGACCAATAGCCTGGGTTCAATCCCTGGTCAGAGAACTTTTAGTTTTAACGCCACAAGCCATACAGTGCAGCCAAAAAAAAAAAAAAAGAATTAGAAAGAAAGAAAGGAAGCACTAGACAATGGTGATGATAGTGTTACAAGAGTAAAATTTAAAGGCACCTATGGATGGTTGCATTGGTTTCTGAGGTGAGGGCAGCTTCATAGCTTAAAGGTTACTTGTAAGAGTGCTTTGGCTGATACTGGAGCTGCTGAAAAGCTCCCAGAAGAACAGAAAAAAGTAATTACAGAAAGTGGCTATTCACATAAGCATTTGATTACAGCAAAATTGTAATTTACTGGGAAAAAAAATACTGAGCAAGACGTTTATTTCAAGAGAAGAAAAGCAAGCTGAGGGACACAAGGCGTCAAAGGAGAGGTTTACCCTAGTGCCTACTATTGACACCACTGGTGACGGCTGTCCTAAGGCCTCAACTAATGTACCACTCAGGAAATCTGAGGGCGTTCAAGGCACTGGTAAGAATACACTTCCCATTATGTTTCATTCACATCCAAGTAGTTGGAATATCCAAGTGATTTTTTTTCTGAGTACATGACTGGGTATGTTAGTCCTTCTGATGAAAAATACTGCTGAGAAAATAACCTCGATAACAGGTGTCTCGTGATTATGGATAATTCTGCTGCTCTCCACCTGGTATTACCAGGTATAGCAGTAGCATTCATGGTGTGTTCCTACCACCAAATATGACACTGTTGCTGCAACTGTGTGACTAAGGCCTTGGAGCCACAATTGAGGCTTACTATATGCAAAAAGTGTGATGCATCTTATTACGTGCCACTGAAAGAGAAGAAAACTCCAAAGCATCTTTATGAGAGATTGGAAAGACTAAAATATAAAGTGGGCAATTGCTAGATTCAGATATAGAGACTAAACAAGTGGTTCCCAGTGGGGAAAGGGAAGCAGGGAGGGGCCGTACAGGGATAGGGAAAACAAAAGGTTATTATGGGATTATATGAAACCTTGTGTGTGAAACTTTTGAAAACCAAAAAGCGCTACAGAATTTAAAGAATATTTCATTCAATAAAAAATACAAATAAGCAAAACACAAATTTATTAATTAAATTGGCAACTGCTAACCGTGGAGATACTTTCAACAGGCTAAAAGTCTTACTGAGAAATGGCATTTGGAAGAAACTGTGTCCTGAAGTAATAAGCAATTTTAGGGTTTCAAATCAACAATAAGTGTGGCAACAATGACTACAGCTAAGGAGGCTGGGTTTGCAGAAGCTGATGAAGACGTTGAAGTGTTTTGGCATTCTACGACCAAGAACTGACAAACAGCTGCTGCAACTGCAAGGGTAAAGGATATTGACGGAAACCGCCCCAAAGTGAAGTCATCCACAAACTGAAATGTAAAGCACTCACAGAGATTTTTCACTATGACTGAGTGCTACAATGACTGCAGAAAAGTATGACTTTAATTTTGAAAGGACATGCAAATTTAGGGCAGGTGTGCAGGATGCTTTGAGTGCCTATAAAGAACAGTGTGATAGAAAAGTGTGTTAGGCTAAGCAATCAAGTACACTGTCCTATTCAAGCCTGTCACAGCAGCCAGAGCAGACAATGGAACTCAGCCTTGGACATCAAGGCAGACAGCCATAGAAGATGTAGATATAAGTGACCTGCTTGATCTGTTGGATTCAGATTATAATGAGAAGTTGATAAATGACCCGCTTCCCCTTTCTCCTACACCATAGTCTGTACCTCTGAACCTCGCACCACCCCAACCTCTGACAATTCAGCCTAACACACCATCACCACTGCCTCTTAACCTTGCTCTCTTCCTGATTCTGGTGAGTGAAACAATACCATAAATACATTATTTCTATCTTATACAGGCTGTGTATTTATCAAGTCATTTCTGCTTTCATTATATATTAGTGTTAGGAGGAGAAGGGGACGACAGAGGATGAGGTGGCTGGATGGCATCACTGACTCGATGGATGTGAGTCTGAGTGAACTCCGGGAGTTGGTGAGGGACAGGGAGGCCTGGCGTGCTGCGATTCATAGGATCGCAAAGAGTCGGACACGACTGAGTGACTGATCTGATCTGATCTGATGTAGTGTTATTTTAGGTTTTAAGTGTTATTTGGTATGCTTTGGTAAGTTATTTTTTGGGGTCTGGGAACACTCAAAAAGTTCTCCATATAAATTAACGTAATTGTTTCTTTGCTTTCTAGCACTTCAGCCTATGAAAAGTTTCATAGGAATGCTGTACTTTCAGGTGACAAGGGAAACCTATAGCTATTGAAATTTACAATATTCATACACCTTGACTCACCATTTCTATGACTTTTTTCTAAAGCAACACTTCAACAAATATTTTAAAAGACACGTGCATGGATATTTATCAGCAACAATGATTATAAGAGCAAAATACCTGAAACAACTCAAATGTCGATCAATAGGGAACCAGACAAATACATTACGATACAACTACACAATGCTATCAATATCACTGCTCCCACTGAGGTCACCACAGGAGGTAGACAGCAAAGGAGTTAACCAAAGGAAGTTAGTGACAAGATTTCCTGCAGCTGTCAACATCTTCTATGGCTGTCTGCCTTGATGTCTAAGGTGGAGGTTCAGTGTCTGCTCTGGCTGATGTGACAGGCTCGAACAGGACAGTGTATTTGATTGCTTAGCCTCACACATTTTTCTGAGGCATGTCCTGACATAGAAAAATAGCTAGAGTATACTGCTTAAGTGAAAAACAAGTCTTGTAGAATAGTATGTATGTCAATGTATATACGGCCCCATACTGGTGGTAATAAGGACAACAGTAATATTTAAAATTAAGGTTAACAAAAAAAATAAATAAAGTTAAGAAGGAAGCACACAGATGTAAGAATACACACCAAGCTGCTGACAATACTTATCTCCCAAAAGTGGGTATGGAGAGGGTATTTTTCATAATATATTCATATATTTAATTTCTGTACTCATGCAAGTAATAAATGTACAAAGTTTCCAAAGTGAAATAGAAATTGGAGACTCGTATTTTCAGTAGCACAAAGGATATGTACTGTGTCCAATCCTCCCACAAAAACAATGAAAACTTTAAGATATAAGAAGCCTGCCTACAAAAAGCAGGTGGTTCTTGGAAAGATTCTTCTTTCCTATTAAAAGGGGACTGAAGTGGCTGATCCCAGCCCTTCCCCATTCCTTCTGTCCTGAATGCAGATGTGACAACTGAACTGCCACAGCCAGTGACTTCAACCGAAGGCTCTGGCAGACACACAACCAATAGATTTACTATCTGTTCAACAGATATGACAGTGAGAATGGTGAACTAATCACCTATTTAATTTCTGACTTTTCCATTAAGGAAAAAGATCTACAAATAAAGAGGCAGAACAGTCTAAGGAGGAAACAGATTTCCAGAAGTAGATGACATTCAAAGCAGCAAGTAAGAGTGTAAAATAAGCCAAAACAAGGAGGAGCACAATATCCTGATATTCTGAAAGAGATGACATTTCAAACTCACTGCCAGGACAAAAGTTTGACAAGATATTCTAGTGGTGAGGCTGTGGGGAGAATCCTCATACGTTACTGGTGATGGGAGGGATTTGGCAATATCTAACAAAATCACACAGGCTTCAACACTTTAACCAAATATTCTCACTTCTAAGAAACTATCCCAAAGATACACTGACAAAAACACAAAAAGACTTATGCACTGGCTGATTGCAGCACTCTGTAATATAAGAGAAAAAGTTCTCCAGTACACCTTCAAAAACTATCGTGTATTGACAAAACGTAGGATTATGCAGCCATAAACAGGAATGTGCTCTCTCTGTCTCTTTCTTTCTGAACAGTTTAATCTAAATGCCATTCGGCTTTAGGGGCCAGGCAAGGTAGGCACATATATCTGAAGTGAAGACAGAAGGGGCATCAGGCCATCGTGAGAAGTCTGGGAGTGACAGAAGATGACAGAAGTCTGAGAGAAGACAGGCAGTGACATGGGACTGACCAAACAAATTAAATACACTG
Organism: Bos mutus; assembly: GCF_027580195.1. Lineage (NCBI taxonomy): Eukaryota > Metazoa > Chordata > Mammalia > Artiodactyla > Bovidae > Bos > Bos mutus. The sequence continues at coordinate 103,815,167 of NC_091619.1, read as the reverse complement.
AGACTAAGAGGAGCCAAATTCTCAATGATGGAGACGTCAGTCGCAAATGTGCAAAAAGACTGTTGTTCAGTCGCTCAGTCTCATCCGACTCTTTGCGACCCCATGGACTGCAGCACGCCAGGCTTCCCTGTCCTTTACCATCTCCCAGAGCTTGCTCAAACTCATGTCAATCGAGTTGGTGATGCCATCCAACCATCTCATCCTCTGTTGTCCCCTTCTCCTCCTGCCTTCAATTTTTCCCAGCATCAGGTTTTTTTCTAATGAGTCAGCTCTTCACGTCAGATGGCCTAAGTATTGGAGTTTCAGCTTCAGCATCAATTCTTCCAATGAATATTCAGGATTGACTTCCTTTAGGATTGACTGCTTTGATCTCCTTACAGTCCAATGGACTCTCAAGAGTCTTCTCCAATAGCACAGTTCAAAAGCATCAATTCTTAGGTGCTCAGCCTTTTTTATGGTCCAACTCTCACATCCACACATGACTAGTGGAAAAACTATAGCTTTGATTATACGGACCTTTGTCAGCAAAGCAATGTCTCTGCTTTTTAATACGCTGTGTAGGTTTGTCAAGACTTCTCTTCCAAGGAGCAAGTAGGAAAAGATAAACTAGAATGCATCTTTTGGGATGTACTGGAATTGAAGGTATCAGTGTGAAGTGAAGGTTTTCAATATATACACATACAAAAACATAAAAATAACTACAGATGTGGACTGTGTGTGTGCTTTTGTGTGTGTACATGCATGGAAGTCCTAGCTCTGATCACTGAAAGGGCCCAGCAGCAGTCATATCCCAACAGCAATGAGCACATCTAGCACCAAGATCTTGGTTTTTAAATACCATTCTCCACTATGTGATAGGAACTAGGGATCCTTAGAAGAATGGCTGAACTCAGGGCTGAGGCAGAGAGGGCACAAGATAAGCCTGACGGTAGGAAAGTACTCAAAGAGAGACATGTCAAAAGGATAAAGCAGTCGGTTTGAGGGGCTCCTAATGGCCAGATCTGTGGCAATTTAGACTGATAATAACAGATTATGACCCATTAAATAAGAATTTAGTAAGTGAGGAGAGGAGAAAGCTCTTCCTTAGAGTGGAAAGAATGTAGAATAATGTAATTAGAAAATTATTTAGCAATCATTTTAGGAATAACTCAGCTAAGAAACATCAAAGGATGCTAAAATTAATAAGTAATACTTTGAGAAATGGGACATCTTAAAGTATCTCCCCAAAAGAAACTTATTAACTACAGAGAGGAAAAGAGTAATTTTAAAATGCAGAAATCTGATAGGCACCACAATAAACTAGTTGAAAGATATATGGGGGTTCCTTGTTATATGCTTGCAACTTATTTGTAAGTCTGAGATGATTTCAAAATTAAAAGTCAAAAAAGAAAAAAAAATTAAACCAATGTGCATATAAATGTTCAAGTAAATATCAAGAGATTATGCAGCCAATTAAAATGCTGTTTATGAAAAAAATTTTAATGACAGAGAAATGCTTCTGAAATCATATTGAAGGAAAAAAGATACAAATATCATATCCTCAACTATTAAAAAGAAAAAAATTGGAATAAAAAGAAAACTAACAGATCCATGCAGAGAATCTGGTTTTTTCTGACTGTGGGAGCACACCTGGCCTCCCTGCATAGCCACAGAAAGCTGCAGGTTAAGAGCCGCAAATGCTCACAGCCAGCTCTCTTCAGCAGGCAGAGGGCGTGCAGCAGTTGGGCTCATCCCCTCCTCAGGCCTTCGTCTTAGCTCCAAGAAGGAAATGTCTCTCTTCTGTTCAAAGCTCAATGCAACAAGCACCAAGTGCCAGGGATTACTACAAGCCATGGAGGATACTAGACAGTCAAATTTAGACCCTGCCCTGGAGGAGTTTGACTTCTCACTCCCCATTTGCTCTTTCACCCACCACATCTGATCTGGCTTCTGCTCCCGCCTGTTGCTCAATAAGTTTACCACTGACCACTTAACTGCCAAAGCCACTGGACACCACAGGTCTCCCATCACTTGGCCTTTCTAAAGCATCTGAGACTGAGAGAGAGTACAGGGTGGTGTAAGAGCTCTTTCTCACCGTCTTGTCTTTAGCAACACCAACTCCTCTTTTAAGACTCTGTTCAAGTCTCATTTCCTTCAAAAAGTTTTCCTTAAACACTGCCCAACACTATGGCAATCTATGCTCTGGTAACACCCCATGCTTACCTCTGTCCGAGCACTTGTAAAATATCTTGTCTAAGGAATTAGCATATAATTTGAAAGCGGAATCTGTAACTTAGGTCTATGAATCACCCACAGTTAACAACACAGCACCTAGTACACAGCCCATTCAAGAAGTGTTTGTCTAAAGATCAAATAAATGAATATATTCTAACTATATTCCAACTCCAGATACAATATAATTTGCTCACATTACAAAAATATATACTAAAGACACAATCTGTGTGTGTGTGTGTGTGTGTGTGTGTGTGTAGAGAGAGAGATGGAGGTGGGGAGAGGGAGGAAGAGAGAGAGCATGAGCAATTTTAACCATAGAGAGAAGCTTGAGGTGTTGTATGTCTGAGTTTTTCTTATATTTTCATTCCACAGAGAAGGAAATGGCAGCCCACTCCAGTATTCTTGCCTGGAGAATCCCAAGGACAGAGGAGCCTGCCAGGCTACAGTCCATGGCGTCACAAGAGTCGGATACGACTGAGCAACTAACACACAGATACACCCAAGACAATCTCATTCCACTTCATTTACCATCCTTATGCTGACTGTCCCAAACTTGATATATTCCATCCAGACAGAAGACAGTTCCATCTCCATTTATTGAACTTTTGTTTTGAGGGGGGGGTTTCAGCCACACTGTCCAGCTTGTGGGATCTTAAGTTTCCCAACCAGGGACTGAACCTTGGCCCCGGAAGTGAAAGCCCAGAATCCTAACCACTAAGCCACAGGGAATTTCCTCTATTTAACTTTTGTATCATCATCTAGATGTTTCGCAGATGTCTCAGACTTCCCCAGTAAACCCCCTTTCTCCAGTGTGTTCACTATTTCAATAAAAGGCAACACCTTCACAGAGGCGTCTGTCAAAAACCTGGAAATCAACCTTGACACTATCCTCCTTCTCACTCTTACCCTCCACATATAATCAATCATCAAGCCCTATGAATTTTACCTCTTAAATACTTCTTGAATCCATCCATCCCTCTATCTTCACTGCCACCACTATCTTTCAAGTCACTATAATCTTTTGCTTGGACGATTACCACAGTCTCCTAATAAACCTCCCATCTCCATTATTTCATATGTGATAAATGTGATACATTACACTTTATAAATTTAAGGTATATAGCATGTTACTTTGATACATTTATATATTGTAATATGATTGCCATTTAAACAATACATGCCATATTACATTATAGCACAATATTATTGTCTGTATTCATTAGCTCTCTATGGGTTTACTACTTGCTAAGTCTGTACCCTAAACCAGCATCAGTCTTATCCTGCAATCCTTCATCCTCCAGTAACCTCCACTTATGCTCTAACTTCTCACAGGTTTGCTTTTCAGACTCCACATTTAAGTGATGCTGTGTAGTACTTGTCCTTCCGACTTATCTCATTTAGCATAACGTGCTCAAGATCCATCCATGTTGTCACAAACAGCAGGATAGCCCCCTTTCTCGTGGCCAAAGAATATTCCATTGAGTGTATGTATCACATCTTTTTTTAATCCATTTATCTATAGATGGGCATTTGTGTTATTTCAATATCATGGCTATTGAGAATAATGCTGTGATAAACAGGTGTGTACATATAATGCATCAAGATTCTGTTTTCATTTCCTTTGGGTACTCCCATATCCATTCTTGATCCTCTTCATTTTCCACATAGCAGCCAACGTGAATATTATTTCATTCCCAGGTTTAAACTTCTTAGCTTTCCCACTGTCTTTAGGGTAAAGTTCCAAAGCCCTTAACAGGGCCTGTAAGACTGGTGAATCTGGCCCCTGCCCACCTCTCCTCCCATCTCTCTTGTCATCTCTTACGACCTCACCTCTAAGAATCTGCAACAGGGAACATCTCTCAGTGTTTTGAACTTGCCATGCTGTCTCCTAATGGCAGGCTAAAGCCTCCTTGACCCTACCACTTCATCTAGCCAACTCCCACTCAGTCTTTGGAAGCCTTACCACACTGTAAGTTGGGTCTCCCTGTTAGAAATTCCCATAGCACATATATATCCCTATCCATTACATAGTGAGCTTATAATCACAAGTATTTACTTATCATGAGTAATGTGCTTAAAGTATATATTCTGGCTAATCCAGAAAGTGAACATGTCTATTTTATTCACCATTGCATTCCTGGTAGGTATTCAAAACCTACGTGCTCACTGACCAAATGTTCAATCACATATAGTCTGCTCAAAAAAAGGTACAAAAGGTATATAAATCTAGGTTATTTTAATTAACCATAAAAATTATATAAAAATTTGAACTCACTGAAACAAAATACACCAAAGTCTTGTCATTTGTAAAACATCCTACAATGTGGTTATTTTCTAATCTATACCTGGAACAATTTTTACTCTGAAATGTTAGAATTTTGCTGACCTTCAAGTATCAGGCATGATGAATATGAACTCAATTATTACAAAATTACATGGAGCAAAAACTACAAAGTATTTCCTGAACATATCTCCTGTGAATAATTTTGAGGCAAGCTAATTAGAAGTTATTACATACTATTTATTATCTGGGCTTCCCTGGTGACTCAGACGGTAAAGAATCCACTTGTACTGCAGGAGACCTAGGTTCAATCCCTGGGTTGGGAAGATCCTCTGGAGAAGGGGATGGCAACCCACTCCAGTATTCTTGGAGAATACCTGAAGAATGCCCGTAAACAGAGGAGCCTGGTGGGCTACAATCCATGGGGTCAAAGAGTCAGACACGACTGAGTGATTATGCACATTTATTACCTAGCTTCCTGAACAAGTTACTAAAAAAGTCATCAGTTTTTTAAATGGTTTTGCTGAATGCATACCTCCTTTTCAGACTATGCATGGCTAAGCAGATTTAAGTAGTTAATTAATGTGCAATACATTATAGAAGAATATTGCAGAATTGTAGATTTTCTAATTGCAAGTCAATGCAAGGGATAAACTAATATTGCTAATATTCATATAGTACCTACTGTGGACTAGCCAGAGTTCTAAAAGTTTTATATGATTTAACTCACTGCATCTTCTTAACAATCCTACAAGATTATCATTCTCATTATATAGAGAACAAACAGGCACAGAGAGAGAAAATTCTCTAAGATCACAGAGCCAGTAAGTGGCGGAGTGAGGATTCAAATTCAAATGATCTGCCTTTAATCATGTAACTCTTCACTTGAAGAGGCTATATGGGGGCAACAGAACAAAAATGAAATAGAACCAGTACAGAATCTAAATGAGAGTGGAAGAAAGGAAGGGGGAGAGTCAAGGGGAAGTGTAGTAAATGAAGACCACACAATAGAATAAAACTATGTCACAGGACGGTTACAGATTACAGATAATTAACAAAAGTTCTCCAAGCACTGCCCACTCCCAAAAGGTTCTATAAAACAAGACCAAAGAGCCAAGATTAAAGGGAGAGCCTTACGGAAAGTACAGTAAAACACCATTTTTAAAATAAAATTAGCACTCAAGTGCCAAAAGTGAAGAAAGAAAAATACCACCACAAAAGCCTCAATGAAAGGGAACAATTAAGAACTGCTAAAAACACAGTAAGAGTCATGAAGGCCCTGGTGGATAAAAAATGAGTAAAAGAAAATGAAAAATAAAAAACTTAAAAATATTACCAAAATGAACCCAAACCCAAATCCAAAAACACAACAGCTGCCACAGGAGATCCAGTATAGGTATACCTGGTGTCTGAAAAGGGAACCAAGCATATAGAACAACAACAAAAGAAGATACACAAAAATGATAATTAGAGAGAGCTGGGCTGACACAAAGATAGAGTCCTAGCTTCTCCAAGCCACAACAGCCAAGGTGGCAAGGAAAACCTGAAGATCTCCAAAGGGAATTAAAATGCTAAGAGTATGCTGAGGTTCTGATCACCCATTGTGTGAATTACAGACTTATTGCCTCTTAGCTCCAAATTCAATCTTTCTGCTTGCTCTGTGAAAATGGACCTGGGCCCTTAAAGTATTTTCCTCTTGCCAGCTGACATGATGTCAAGCTTTGTGGAGGCTGCAGGAAAGCCATGGTTTCTGGGTTCCAGTATTCCCTTGGTAGGCTCCTGCAACATACAGAACTTTTCCAGTGGACAGCAGTCAACAGGGAGCAACAGCAGCCAACAGCGTCTCTCAGCACTTCTCTTGAGCAGTGTAAGAGAACTAACAGAGTGCCTGGTGAGACACCTCTCTGTAAACAGCATTCCCCAGTCCCTGAGAGGCAGATTTCTGGGAAACCCCACCCTGCAGCATCATAGACACCCATCTGTAATCCAGTGATTCATGGGGGTGTCCACTACACCAAAGTCTGAATCTCAGCCTGCAGTGGGTGTGCAGCAGGTTGGAGAGCTCTCTGTTGGGCATGCTAGCTCAGCCCGGTGGTGGTGGCTGCTCCTTAGACCTGTTTATTATATTCTTTAGCATTCTCTTTACTTCATATGACAGTTATTTAGACATCACTCACATACTGTAAAATTCAACCATTCAAAGTATACCTTCTAATGCTTTTTAGTATTTTCAGAGTTGTGCAAACATATCCACAATCAATTTTAGAACATTTCTATTACCCCCAATTGATACCCTGTACCCACTAGCTATCATTCCCTACAAACCTCCAGCCCCAGGCAACCACTAAACTATTTTCTATTCTATAGAATTGGCAAATGTTTATAGATATTTCATACAAATGGAATCAAACAATATGTGGTCCTCTGTGACAGGCTTCTTTCATTTAGCATAGTGTTTTCAAAGTTTTTGCATGTCAGTACTTCGCTTCTGTTTACTGCCAAGTAACATTCTATCATATGGACATACCAACATTTATTTAACCATTTGTCAGATGACAAACATTTGGGTTGTTTCCACATTTCGGCTGAACAATGCTGCAATGCATATTTATGCAGAAACTCTTATATGGACATAGGTTCTCATTCCTCTTGGGTACATTCATTACATGTAGGAGCAAAATATACCCAGGCTATATGATAACTCTATGTTTAACCGTTTAAGGAAATGACAGACTATTTTTCAAAGCCACTGTACCATTTTGGAATCAAGATTGCGGGAGAAATATCAATAACCTCAGATAGGCAGATGACACCACCCTTATGGCAGAAAGAGAAGAGGAACTAAAAAGCCTCTTGAGGAAAGTGAAAGTGGAGAGTGAAAAAGTTGGCTTAAAGCTCAACATTCAGAAAACGAAGATCATGGCATCTAGTCCCATACTTCATGGGAAATAGATGGAGAAACAGTGGAAACAGTGTCAGACTTTATTTTTTGGGGCTCCAAAATCATTGCAGATGGTGACTGCAGCCATGAAATTAAAAGACACTTACTCCTTGGAAGCAAAGTTATGACCAACCTAGATAGCATATTCAAAAGCAGAGACATTACTTTGCCAACAAAGGTTCATCTAGTCAAGGCTATGGTTTTTCCTGTGGTCATGTATGGATGTGAGAGTTGGACTGTGAAGAAGGCTGAGCGCCAAAGAATTGATGCTTTTGAACTGTGGTGTTGGAGAAGACTCTTGAGAGTCCCTTGGACTGCAAGGAGATCCAACCAGTCCATTCTGAAGGAGATCAGCCCTGGGATTTCTTTGGAAGGAATGATGCTAAAGCTGAAACTCCAGTACTTTGGCCACCTCATGCGAAGAGTTGACTCATTGGAAAAGACTCTGATGCTGGGAGGGATTGGGGGCAGGAGGAGAAGGGGACGACAGAGGATGAGATGGCTGGATGGCATCACTGACTCGATGGACGTGAGTCTGGGTGAGCTCTGGGAGTTGGTGATGGACAGGGAGGCCTGGCGTGCTGTGATTCATGGGGTCGCAAAGAGTCGGACACGACTTAGCGACTGAACTGAACTGAACTGTACCATTTTACATTCCCACCAGTGTATGAGAGCTCTGATTTCTCCACACCTGTGCCAACACTCCTTATCATCTGTCTTTTTGATGAAGCCATCCTAGTGGGTTTCAAGTGGCATCTCAGTGTGGTTTTGATTTGAATTTCCCTAATGACTGATGATGTTGAGCATCTTTCCATGTGTTTATTTCTTTACTCTTACTAGCTAATCTCATGTTACTCTAATTCACTGTTAAAGTTAATAATTCTTACAGTAAACTTGACCTACTCAAAGTACATGGATTCTCTCTCTTGATTGGACCCAGACTCACATAACATGTGCAGTAAGTGCCTTTCTGAATAGAAATTAGATGTCAACACCAAGGTGTCAGGGCTTCCTGGGTGGCTCTGATGGGAAAGAATCCACCTGCAGTGCAGGAAACCCAGGTTTGACCCCTGGGTCAGGAATATCCCCTGGAGAAGGGAATGGCTACCCACTCCAATATTCTTGGCGGAAAATTCCATAGACTGAGGAGCCTGGTGGGCTACAGTCCATGGGGTTGCAAAGAGTTGGACATGATTGATCAACTAACACTTATCACTTTCACCAAAGTTTTAAAACAGTGAAAGTGATAAGTAAAGCTGAAAAATACTCTGTCCCTGGTCAGCTGTTCCCTTGAGAAGTAGCTGAGAAAATGGGTAAATATCCAAGGAAACAAAACTCTCAGTTTTGAATGTTTTATTTTTTGTTACAAAAAAATAGTCTTTCTGAATAGGAGCTGTTTGGTTTAATTGGGTTTTTGCTTATTTGTTTTAATGGTGTTCAGAGGACAAGTTTCTAGACATAATTTTTTATTTGGAAAAGCTGACTTGAATAAGTCTTGAGGAAATGCAACTGGAATATTTGAAAAGATGACCGTGCTTTGAGCCAGTTGAGATAAAATGGTGGGGACTGGTGCTGAAGGTGGTTAGAAGATGGCATTATGTCCAGAAAACGGGAAACAGAAGGGTGCAGTGTGAGAGCAGTTGAGAACAGTACTGAAACATGGGCACGGCTGTGCTGCAATAAAACCTGCAGGCCTGTTTGCCAACCCGTGCTGCATATGGTATACAGACACACAGGATGTAGCAAAACCACAAAGGCATAAAAATGTATGTGAATTTTAAAACTTTAAATTTAAGATAGTGCTTTCTCTGGTTAAGGAGAGAGGATACCAGGGAAAAATATATAAAGGGTTTTTATTGGAACTGCCAAGTTTTGTTTAAAAAAACAAAAACAAACTGAAGCAATATGGTATATTAAGATTTAGTATAATGGTATTATTTGGTAAATAATAGATATCTTTATATTGTTCTGTTCCTGTAAGTGTAAAATACATCATTAGAAAATATGAGATAAATGTCCCCTTTCATTGCTATTATGTCTCTGAGACTTTAGGTGTCTTAGGCCTATGTAGTGGTTCCATATTGTTCATCAGCTCGTATCTTTTTTTAAAAAGGGTAAGAAAAGAAATATAATACTACAGAATAACTATGCTAGAACCATGCTGGAAGCTATGCCATCTTATCAGCCCACGCAGAAGCCATTATCCCACAGCTGAGTACAGCAGAAGGCACACAGTGTGACGCCTGCCCTTGAGAACAGTGTGATGCACGCAGTTAAACTGGCACAGACATTATGAGGTGGCGGAAACTGATAACTGTCCGTGAGGTTTCAGAAAGGCTGCAGTGAAGAAGCTGAGAGACAGGCCTTAGATGCCATGCTAAAGGGGTAGAAATGGATCCACTGGCAACGGAGAGCCAGTGAAGGCGTTAAGAAGAGAAATGACAAGATCATATCTGCATTTTAGAAAGACTGTTTGAGTAGCACAGTCTGAGGAAGGCCAAGCAAGGGCGAGAGGCATGTGCAACAGCCCAGACCATCTGCTGTCTAGAGAAGGAGCATCTCAAAGGCACTCAAAATAATTCACGGCCACGGAAGAAAATACCAGAACTCCTGTTAGTAAACTTATCTGATACTTAACTTCAGTGGACACTGACCTCCTCAAACAATCCCTCTGTCAGACATTTTGGGGCACATGAGGTTCAGGAAGAATCCTCAAGAAGTGTGAAAGTTCCACAACACGGGAGGCAGTGGTACCATCACTCACCACCTGCTCCGTGGCGTGGTGCAGCTTATGCAATTCAAAATGGCATCAATGCGATTAATTCATAAAAGCTGGATCCTATTTTAAACAAACAGGACCATAACTAAACTTGGCAATGAGATGGTTCGTAACCATGAAACTTCTGTGCCTCAAAGAAGTTCTCTGCTTACCATCTGGCCAAGCAAGTATGCACAAGATTTCCAGGACTTAAAGAGCAGTTGCTTATTTTTCTTTTACAAATATTGGTGTTCCAAATCTTTTCAACTTTTCTGGGATGGCAGGCAAATGTCTGTTAATTGTATGGCACCTAGAAGATTTTCCCAAAATAAAAAGTCCTTTCAAGGTGAAAAACTGCTGCTGTCACTTCAGTCGTGTCTGACTCTGTGCGACCCCACAGACGGCAGCCCACCAGGCTCCCCCGTCCCTGGGACTCATGTCTTAACAAAACCTGGAAACTAGTTTGGTGGTTTTTTTTTTTGGGGGGGGGGGTGGTTTGTTTTGTTCTTTAAGAAACTGTTGAGTGCATTTTGAAAACAGACATCTGGCAATGCTTCCATCCTTACGTTATTGTGTTGCCAAAAAGATGTAGAGACGTCCAGTATAAAAACTCTCATGTTTCCATGTCAGCAGTTCTCAAATTGTGGTCTAAGGACCCTAGAGAGTTTCTAAGGCCTTTTCAGTGAATCCATGAGTTTAAAACTATTTTCACAGTAATTCTCAGACATTATTTGCCTTGTTCCCTCTCATTCTCTCACAAGGGTCCAGCGCAGGTTTCCAGAGGCTGTAAATACGACATGTAACCACAACACTGTCCTCACAGCTAATGGGATGTGAGCTAGCGCATTCTCATGACTTAAAATCTCAGTAATTTTTAATACATTCAATATCAAAAGACAAACCCATGAAATAAAAGTTCTTTGGGGTTGAGATAATTTTCAAACTTATAAAGTGGTCCTGAAAAAAAAGAGAAAAAAGAAAAAATAAAGTGGTCCTGATATCAAAGACTCTGAAAAACCACTGCTATATACTTAAAATTTAGGAATAGAATATTGAAATCCTATTTATTAACATATTTCAAACACAAGGTTCCCATGGATTTTTAAGTCATGTCAGAAACATATAAACATGCCTTCTTTCTATCACTTTGTAAAGAAAACCACAAAAGAGAAATTTACTGACACAGACAAATTCTGTAAGACAAGGCGATAGATAATACTAAATTAGAATAACATAAATTGTGTAGAAGTTCATAGGGGAGGAACTCCTGTCAGCCTGGATAACAAGGGCGAAACCGAAAGGAGAACAAATTGGAATTAAACCTCTATTATCATCTTTACAAATATATTCAGAAGAAGACTGAGGAGCAGCAAAATTTCAGGGGGACAGAGTCACAATGATGATGACAGGCTGAAAGAGAGGCACATGTATTTTGACACCCCAGGCAGTGAGCACACTATAACATTAGTGACAAGAGTATATGCAGATGTATGAACCACTTCTGCGTGAGGGCTGGGAACAGCTGAATAAACATATACAATTTGTTGTTTGAAGAATGTTTAAATTGCCATGGTATTAATATCGACTAACTCTTCTCTTCCTGATCTTAGGATAATTCCCTCATGCCCAACCCACAAAATTCAGCATTTCAATCATTTAAGATGTATTAAAAACAAAAACAAAAACATAATGTTGGCAGTGGTTATGTCAGGTGGTGGGAATTTAGGCTAACAATCACTTACCATGAATCAGGGAATATACTAAGCATTAAGAAAACTATTATTTTTATTATAAGAAGTCCCTTAAGTGTCTAACAGTACAGGAGCAGGCTTTTTACATCTATTTTCTCAAATACTCAGAACAACCTTGCAAGGTAGGGACTTTTTAATCCCATTTTACCAGTTTGAAAAACCAAGATGACACAAGATGTTCTGAAGACTGTCCAAGGTCACATCGTAGACACTGGTGAAGCCGTGATGGAAACCCTGGTCAGCTGACTCTACCCCAGGCAGGACATGTACACACCCCTCCTACTACTGCAACAGCCTAACTGGGAACCTTCCCTCCAGCCTCACTTTATTCTAAGCTCTCCTCATTGAGAGGTATTTTATGATTCTGTGTAGCAGACATGGTACTATGGTTGCAAATCTCACAATTTTCCATGGCAGGGAAACAGAACATTCATTCCTCTGGTGTCTCCACACACACTGACCTTCCTAAAAGGAAAAGCTGATCAAGTCATCTCCCACCTTCAAGTACTTCAGTGGCTCCTCCTCAGTCAGGATAAACTCCTGAACTCACAAGCCTTCACAGTCTGACTTCTGCAGCCTCCACACACTCCCCAGACAGACTGTTCTCCTGCCATTCAAGCATCTTCGGGATGCAGCCACACTCTCTTGTATTTCTAGGTCATTACACACATTGTTTCCTACCTGAAAAGTCTTTTAAACCTACATCTACTCAGCTAATAATTAGTTATCTGAGACTTAGGTAGGTGTGAGCTTCTCTGGGAAAATCATTAATTATATTCCCTGTGTGACATCAGGTTCCCTTTTAGGAGATCCCACAGGACCCCCAAACACAGCACAGTACAATGTATTCTAACTGCGAGTTCACTGGCTTCTGGTCCTACCAGACTACAGGCTCTTTCAGGCCTGGGATATGCCTTTTGTATCTGCAATGCCGTGACTGAGCACCGAGCCTAGTAGAGAGCTCACGTTCAACAACTACTTGTGGGATGACTAGAGGACCTAGTACAGAGAACAAACAGACGCGTATACAACCAAGTAAAAAACGAAATAGGATACGTGTGAAAATAAGAAAGGTGAGAAAGAAAGAGTGTGGCAGGATGCCAAGAAGTAGAAAAGGGTAGGGAATCCTGGGATTTCCTTACCTGATTTCTCAGTTTCTTCAAATCCTGAGGCTGCTGCCAATGAATATCATGACCATGGGTGCCTATTCTGAACGAGGTACTGGGCAAAGCACTTTATAGAAAATGAACTCATAACCACCCTATGCATTTCACTGATGAGGAAACTTGGACTCCAGAATCAAGACACTGGCCCAACGTTAGACAATCAATGGCAGAAGCAACATTTGAACCCTGTTTTCACTTTTGGAATTCTCCAGGCAAGAACACTGGATTTGGTTGCCATTCCCTTCTTTGGCAGATTCTTTACCATCTGAGCCGCCAGGGAAGCCCCAAAGTGAAATCTCCTCCCCAAATACCAAAGTTTGATAGTCTTAGGTAAACCAAATTAAACCAGTAAGGTTGAACTAGGATCTTTTTAACCATTCAAGTAAAAATATACCTTATTATACACTTTCTGGATTCTTAAATTGTGTATCTTGAATAAAACTTAATTCTTTATGGATGCCTCAGGACCATTCCTGAATTCATCTCTGAGGGTGCCATAAAATAATAATGCCCTAAGGAATAACTGGAAAATCAGACTACTGTCTCGGACGGTAAAGAATCCACCTGCAATGTGGGAGACCTGGGTTCGATCGCTGGGTTGGAAAGATCCCCTGGAGAAGGGAATGGCTACCCACTCTAGTATTCTGGCCTGGAGAATTCCATGGACAGAGGAGCCTAGCAGGCTACAGTCCATGGGGTCGCAAAGAGTCAGACACGACTGACTGACTTTCACTTACCCTCATACCAACAGCCTCAGCCTGTTACATTACAAGCGTTACAGTGCTTGCAGTGGAGCTCTGACTTCCCTGTCCACTCTCATTCCGTGCCTCGTTAGAGCTTCATTTCTTGCTACTGTCAGTATGTTTCTCTCTAGTAGTGCATCTGATTTTGCTACCTCTAATCTTCCACAGGCTGGGCCGTGATGCTCATAGAAGATGTAGCAGTCATTAGTGCTGTCCAGCAGTCACTTCGGGCTCTTTGCTTTCCAGGCACATGCTTAGGCCTGCAATTCCCTGCCATTCCTTAAAATTAGGCATGGCCATGTGATTTGCTTTAGCCAATGATATGGAAATGAAAGTGACATGTGCCACTTCAGGTCAGATATTTTAAAATCCAGTGTCCCTTGGTCACCATCCTCCACTCGATCAAAATGGTCATGGAAAACCATATTAAGATGAGTTTCCATCAGCATGGATCCCTGAGTAACTGAGAGGAGCAGAGTCACCCATGTAGTCCTGCTGGACATGTGGCATGAATGAGAAGTCAACTTTCGTTCTGTTAAGCCACTAAAGTCTTAAGGGTTTTTGTTAATGAAGCCTAATCCAAGCTATCCAGACCAATACATCCGCTTTCTCACATAAGTAGCTTTATTAAAGATTTTATGATAAACATTTTGCTTGCACAAAGAATTTTCTTTGCATCTATCTTGGTTCAAAGCTATGTTCAATTTAAAATATATTTACCAAGTACCTACTATGTACAAAACACTGTGCTAGAAGATGAAGATAATTCATGTCTTGAAAAAGTTTCAGTTTTATGTTGGCAATTGGGGCAAAAAGGCAGATTCTAGTGTTATAACTGTTTAAAGGGGGAATTAGTCCCATGCCTTTTCATACTGTTCATGGGGTTCTCAAGGCAAGAATACTGAAGTGGTTTGCCAGCCATGAAATCAAAAGATGCTTACTTCTTGGAAAAGAAATTATGACCAACCTGGACAGCATATTAAAAAGCAGAGACATTACTTTGCCAACAAAGGTTCATCTAGTCGAGGCTATGGTTTTTCTAGTAGTCATATATGGATGTGAGAGTTGGACTATAAAGAAAGCTGAGGACCGAAGAATTGATGCTCTTGAACTATGGTGTTGCAGAAGACTCTTGAGAGTCCCTTGGACTGCAAGGAGATCCAACCAGTCCATCCTAAAGGAAATCAGTCCTGAATATTCATAGGAAGGAATGACGTTGAAGCTGAAACTCCAATACTTTGGCCACCTGATGTGAAGAAGTGACTCATTTGAAAAGACCCTGATGCTGGGAAAGATTGAAGGTGGGACGAAAAGGGGATGACAGAGGACGAGATGGTTGGATGGCATCACTGACTCAATGGATATGAGTCTGAGTAAATTCCGGGAGGTGGTGAGGGACAGAGAGACCTGGCGTGCTGCAGTCCATGGGGTCGCAAAGAGTCGGATATGACTGAGAGGCCGAACTGAACTGAGTTCCATGCCGATGGGGAGATAAGTACAGAGGAGTTTCACAAAGAGAGTTCCCATCAAATGGCCCTGACAAATGGGTAAGAACCAACACTTAGAGATTCCAAGGAGTCATTTAGGACAGAAAAAGCAACAAGAGCAAAGACAGTGAGCACAGACAACAAAGAACAAACAGTTCCAGACTTGGAAAATATTGTAAAATCAAAGGGAATAGCAAGAAATGAGTTTACCCATACTGCCCAGACCAGGCTGGGCTATGCTTAATTCAACAGAAGGTAGGAAGCCATTAAAAGCCTAGGCTGGGGGTGGGTAGGAGGAAGGTCAAGGAGGAGGGGATATATGTATACATATAGCTGATTCACTTTGCTTTATAGCAAAAACTAACACAACATTGTAAGGCAATTATACTCTAAAAAAGAAAGAAAATGTATAAGAAGGTATAATTCCACTGATCTCACCACAAAAAAAGGTAATTATATGATGTTAACTAATTTTATTGTAATAATTTTACAATACATATCTGTATCAAATCAAAATGCTGTGTGTTTTAAAGTTACAGGGTTATATGTGTCAATTAAATCTGATAAAGATGGGGGAAAATAAATAAAAAGTCTAGGTTGGGGAAATGAATTACCTAGAAATGATGATAGTACACAGGACAGATGAAAGGAGGCAGGGGGGATGTTAGAGGGTTTCTGCAGTAATAAGAGGGAAAGGCCCCAGATCAGTATAATGATGGTAGGAACCAAAAGAAGCAAATACTAGAAACAGTGTGGAGGTTGTAGCAATTAAAACTGGCAATCAACTTAACACCTCGGGGAGATGAAAGGAAGGCAAGAATCAATCCTGAGGTGCAGATGCTAGGTAGCCAGAGGACCATGATTCTAAATAGCTGAGGTTACTCAGAAAAGTGACAAGGGCAAATAAAGTGCTGCCATCTGTTTTTCTAATAGCAAGCTCCAGTTTCATCTGAAGAACTACTTCTTGTTTACCCTGTGCTTCACGCAGGACAAAAGTACGCCCTGATTTGATACCACCAACCTTATCTCCCACTTTTGCCAATAAGAACCTCCTGGAACCACCCCCGAGTGTTTTCAGTTCTCCTCTGCCACCTTCCCCATCCTCACTTTCTCATTTCCTCAGTTCTCCCTTCTCATCATCACTCATGCATACCTAGTTGAGTTCACAGCTCAACTCAAGCCTCAGTTCTCATGTAAAACCTTCCTCAAACATACAGATTTCTCCTTTTCCAGAATTTTCATAGTACCTACTGTCCTGGAATTCTAGAGACCATATTATTAACGATCATTTTCCTGTGTGCCCTTTATCCACAAACCATCTCATCAGAACAAGTCTCATACAATACAGGTTGTGAGGTCCCCACAGTTACATTGCCTTACACACAACATGTACACAACAGATACTTTATTGATAATCCAAAGTAACTTAGTCTCTAAGAATACGCACATCTTTTTCATTAATAATTTACTTTTATTAAATCATGATTAGACATGTGAAACAGGGAGATTTCATCACTTAATGTTTCAAAATATCCTTAAGAATCTTTACTCTTAGGAACCGCTATTGCCTTAAGAGATTGTCTGAACACACCATTTCGATCATAAATTTTTGTGCCAGCTTCCTTTGAATCTTTTTGACTTGAAGATATACCTAACACTTCAATGATCAGCACTCCAAGGTGATTCTGACTTGGAAATAACCCTAATCTTCCATGAGGTTTATTTACTTTGAGGAACCCAGTAAGTGCTTTTTTACCTACCTTCCTGTTCAACTAACTATAGTATAGACCATTCAAAGTGTATCGACAGAAAAGTTTGTAAGTTGCTTGTTTGTTACAAAATAGCAGGTGCCTTCATTGGTTCCTCTCTCAATTAATTACAATGATTCAGTTCAGTTTCTCTCCTTCCTCCTCTGTGCCGGAAACACAAACATAAGCGAAGTCCTTATTAAGGAATTATAAAACGAGCACGCTTACAAAAAGGAATTAAAAAATATTCGTGGGACACTATCCTAATCAAATCTCCTCTCATCACTAAGATATTTCCTCCTGCAAACAAAATCAGAGAGTAAACAATGGGGAGAAGTGCCAGGTGAAACGAAGCAAGAGGCGTACTTTGTCAGTCAAGTTGACCCGGGTTCCCGGAACATTTGGCAGCTGGTAGAGCAATAAGCAATGACAACCGCTACCCGTACGCTGCTGATCCCACTCAGGCTTTCCACTTTTCCTTGCTCTTCCCACAGCGAAGGCCCGCCTGACCATGTCCCTCCTCTGCACCCAGGTGCGCAGCGCTGCGGAGTCTCGCGCGCAGGTGACCTAGACCGCTCAGCCCGAGTCCAGCCGTCCTCTTCCCCGAGGCCTGGTAGCCCTTACCGAGGCAAGGTCTCCGTGGGACCGAACTCCCTCCCCGAGCCCCCAGTTTGAGCCGGACTTCATCATTTGGAGACCGCTGGGCCGCGCGCGATCCTTCCTTCCCCAGCACCAGCGCGCTCAGGCGCTGCGCCCCGGAGACCCGGAACCACGGGTAGCGGGGGAGGGGAGGGAAAGGGTGGCGGCGACCGTTACTCCGGAGACTACCCGCCCCGACGCGCGCAGGACCGATCCTTACCGCAGCGGGAAAGGAGGCAGGGGGGAGGCGGCGCCAGGGACGACGCGGGCGGGAAGGTGGGGGCGACGGCTTAGGCTGGGGCGGCAGCCGCGGGGGACCCCGGCGGGCGCCCACGACGCGGTGGGTCGCCTGGGCGCCGCCATAGTGGGGACGCAGCCGCGGGCGGAGCGCGCGGCCGCGACCCTGGGACGGCGGGACCACCAATCCGGCTCTCCGCCTCAGCGCCCTCGCCGGGGGTCGGGCATTCATGGCCAATCGGCGCGCGGGAGCCGGGCGGGGCACCGGGCTGACCAATGCGGGGCTGCGCTGCGAGCAGTGGGCGGGCACACCCCAGAGGGGCCCGCTATCACCGGAGCCCCGAGTTCTGCAACCCGCCCATCCCGCGACCCCCTCTCCCCTCCGCCCCGCCCCGCGCGGACCAGGGCTGCTGGCAGGGTGGGGAGTCGGTCCTGCCGGCCAGGCCTGCTGGACCGACGCCCGGCCCTGTTGCCTCCGCGCCGACGCGCCCTCCCGGTTCCTCGGAGCCCGACTGCCGACTGGAGGAATCCTCCACTCGCAGCTTCACACCCTGGGGGGTGCGCGTTCGGGATGTGGGTTTCTGACGGCCGCAGGGGTCACGGTCCGCCCAGATAATCCCTCCAGAGCCTGTTCTCGGTCGTGAGGGGGACAGGGGTCCACGGTCACTCCACGCCAAGGGACGCAGACATCCGCCCCAGACCCAGGCTGAGACCCGAGGCTGTGGACCTCCACAGGTTGGGCAACCCTGCCCAATCCTGTGGAGTGAGGGCGTACAGGGGTCGCTGGCTGCCCTTCTTACTACTTTACAGCCTCACATGTTAATAGCCTTTACAGTTTCTATTCCAGGACCTATCAGCCCCGTTTCGTCTACCCTTCGCAGCTCCGGAGATCCCAGCTTTCTCCCACCCTACTGGGGCACAATTTAAAACACAATTACCCCTCGCGCGAATTTACGGGATAGGAAGAACTGTCTGGTTGCGATCTTTGGTTGCCAACCCTAAGACTTTACCTCACCAAAGATGGGCAGTTTGTCCTGACAAAAAGGCTTCTGAGGGGGAGCCCGGTGAGTTGGTTGAGGCCTGGGCCTGACTGTAGGCACAAGGGCCTGTTCTGTGGGACTTGAATTTCATCACCTCTTTAAACTTTAAGTTTCCCAGGGGATTATTACATTCGACCAAAACAAAAATTTCTAGAAAAATAATCAGCTGTTGAGAAGGAACAGCTGGGGTTACACCAGGGACTTTCCTGCCTGTCCTGAAGCACGGATGGGGATGGTAGGTCAGCGAGAGGGAGGGAGGTTCCAGACCCTGCCAAGTCTGGGGAAAGTTTCCTTCCCTCCAAAGATGTGTGTTCCCAGGGCTTGCCAATCCATTAAGGCCAGGTTCTGTCCACTCTCCCCTGAGAATCCTTGGGTGCTGGACAAAAGAGTCAACCTCCCTTTTCTTGGCCCCAGGAGACTGGCAGAACAGAAAAGAATCTTTGAAACCTGCTGCTCATCCTTTCCCCACAGACACCAGAGGTGGCAGCCATCTCCCAAGCCCCAGGACACAAAGCAGCGTTGAGTTGCTAAGCTGACCCAAGACTCTCCCACACCTGGCCAGAGCCAAGAACTAGACCAGCTGGAACAGCTCTGCTGTGCCCAGTTCACCAGTCCCTCCCTGCTCTGCTGCTGCTCTATCCTTGTCCACCCGGACCTTAGGAACCCACCGCTGGTCAAAGGAACTGGGTCGTCCTCCAGGAAGTGTCTCACCAACTACAGACAGATCAGAAAGGTTTCAGGACCCAAGGGAAGGGGGACAGGGGGCAACCTCTTGCTCTTCAAGTACCTAAAATGTCCTGCCTTCTTTCAAGCTGATTCTACAGTTTTTATGGAACAGACACTGGTATAAATTTACACCTGCTCAATGAAGTTAGTAAGTGGGGTTGAGATGAGAAGAGATCAAACTCAGTTCTTTCTACAGGTTGTGGAAGTGGTCTGGTTCTCCCTCTATTAGCTTTTCCATCCCATCTCTAAAGTAAAAGAAGCAAAAGGACGTGCTCTCGGCCAAAGGGCCTCTTCTCCCCAGGTCCCCTTCACAGAGCCAAAGGACCAGAACTTGATAGAGTCCATCTCTTTAGGAGGGCCTTCAAGAGCCTTCTTAAAAGGCATGGCCCTGCTCCAGAGCCTGTGGACTCTAGGTACATTCCCGGCCTGACCCTGAGCCATCAGGCTCCTTGGGGCAGACACAGCCAATCCTCTGCTCAACACATTTTATTGCTAAGGACAAGGTGATGCACCAGTTTTCAAAATAATTTGGTTTATAGCGTTCATACGTAACAAAAAAACGGGGAGTATTATAAATCTGATTCTTGTATACACAGGGTATAAGTGTGAAGCCCTCCAATCCTGGGCCCAGGCAAACAAATTCATGAGGAGCAAAAACCTGTTTAACCCCTTCAGTGTTGCCCTCCAGTCCCACCCCCACCCCCAAAATCAGCTCCCTCCCACTCCTAGACCAAGGGGCGTATCTAAACCTGCCCCTGGCCTCCAGTGGCCCCAGTTCATCTTAACCCTCCCAACCCCTGCATGATTGCAATTTTCTGTTGACAGAATCACTCGCCAGGCTCTGCCTGCTTCCATCATTAGATCTCCCTTCAGATTATTCCCCACCCACACCCTCTAATACTGTGTCCACAGGTGCTCTGTGCCTCAAGTGATAATGAGCACACACCCCCAGATTATCCTATCTTCTTCTTCAAGAGAGGGCAAACAGCTGGCTTATTTCCTCAGCATCTCCATCTCATCACTGCAGCTTTGCCACCACTCCCTTGAGGCAGTTCTAGGGACAGACAGATGCCACAGCCATCTCCAGCCAACCCCCAGGGGCCCTTACTCAGCTCAGCTGAGGGCAGAATTTCACATTTTTGTTGCCCTGAATAGGCAAGGAAGAAAGTAAAGGCCAGGGGCTGGCAGAAGCTGGTCCAGACCAAACATACATACCGACACACACACACACACACCCACACCCCACACACACACCCACACCCACACACATAAATACAAAAGGGGTTAGGGGGGCAAGCACCAGCACCTCTGCCTAGTTGGTGCAGGTGATCGTTAGGAAGCTAAGTCCGAGGCCAGGAACAGGGTAACCAGCCCAGTCAGCACAGTCGACCCATTGCAGACTGGGGCCAGTGCAGCCATAGCATTCCAGTGCTTAGCCCATCAGCTGGGAGCTCAGCATCTTGCCACATGTCCAAGAAGGGCTCATCCTTGCACCACAGCGGAATGCAATGAGGGCAGGGTGAGAAGATGATGGGGTCGGTTAGTTCATTCCTTTTCATTTTACAATTCACTTTAGAGACTTCAGAGTTCCAAGTGTCTGCTGTGCTGTGGAACCCCAGAGTGCTTTCGCCTTGATGACTGGGACTCTCTCAGCTGCCGGAAGCACCCCTACTCCATGATGGCCCGGTATAGTGCAGGCTCGATGTAATCTTCCCGGTACCTTGAGTTGATAACTCGTTGCCGTTTCTTCTCCTGCTTAACCTCTTTCTCCGTGAAAATCTCATTGAAGCGCATGTCTGAGGCTACTGACTATAGAAGAATAGGCAAGCCAAATAAACGAGCACTTTGTGGCCAATGCCCCCACCTCCCGAAGCAAAAACAAAGGATCATGTCCTTGCTTTGTTCCCTTCCTCCCAGAGGGGAACCAAGGGCACACAGAAAACATACTCACCAGTCTAGACTTGACTCTCTTGGGAAGCTCTTCATCCAGCGTGTACACGTCATCTCTCTTAACCACAAGCTGTGAGCCATCCTCAAACTCCACCTACCAAGGAAACAAAGGCCTTAAGCTATCTTGTCGCTCCCTGGTCCACCATGCACATTGGCCATTTCCTGCCATTTCCTGCAGACACAGGAAGGGTTTAGAACACTGAAGCCATACCCAGCAGACTGGACACAGGGCAGCCCCAGCTCTGAAAAGGGTTGTGACCAATACCTTAAGCTCTCCTCTCCCAAGAGCAAAGACTTGCCCCGCCTCTGGCTCAAGAGGAAACACTTAACTAACCAAACAGCAGCCTCCCCCCATCCCCAGCAAAGCCTCTGGTTACCTGGTACATCTGGATGGGGTGGGAGGCCACAAACTTGGCTCCATAGACTTGGCCGTCTGTCCATCTCACCTGGACTACTTCCCCTTCAGCAGGAGGACCCAGCTGGAGACAGTCCTGACTCTGAGGGAACAGTAAGAAGAAGGGTGAAAGGGAGGTCCATTTGAGAGACCTGCTTAAGTCCTAGTCTACCTGCTATCTCTGCTGGCTGCTGCTGTTCCAGGTGACAAAAAAAGCAGCTATAATAACCTTAATAAATGTAGAAGACAACTACCATCATCAAGAACCTTTCTCATGTCCGTTCAACTGTCTAAGGGACAGTTCTAAGGGTTCTGCCAGGAAGAAACACTCAAACTGCACTCCACTATTTTAAGAGAGGGGTTCTTAACAGGAAAGTAATAAAAGACCACCTACCATGGGACTTGGCAAAAAACTTTAGCACTTTGACTCCCTGCAGAAGGGGCACCCTAAGGCTGGGTGGAACCCTCACTGCATTCCCAGTAGAGGGCTTGTTACATAATTTGGTCAGTGTGTGAGCATGCTCATGGCAGCTGAATCAAAGGTCTGATGGGCAGAAATGGGAGAAGGTGCTTGGGGACGTGGCCCAAAAAATACACCTTGGAGCAGGAATGGGACAGAGTCTAAAATGCCAAATATCTAAAATTCTAATTGCTCTTTCCAATTTCCACTCATGACAAGAGGAAGGTTCTACTGCCAATTCATTTATTGAATAGAAATGGCTTTATACGGTATTGCCAACTCATTATTGACTAGTTACACAGTAACTATATTGTGTTATGAATTCAACAATTAAATAGAAAGCACTGCCCCACAAAAGAATCTGAGGTGGCAGTTTTAACTAGTCAAATATCTGATCTTTGATAAATATTGATCTTGGATAAATCACTTAAGTTCTCGGATACTCAGTTTTTCCTCCGATAACGGCAGTTCTCAAAGTATGGTCTGCACACTTTAGGGAGATTCCTGAGCCACCAGCAGGGAGCAAGCAAGGGCATGATAATTTTCACAATAACATTAAAACATGAGTCTCTTTCACTGTGCTGACATTTGCAGTGACGGCATAACACCTAAAAGTGTGCGATTGCTGGCACCACAGCACATATTGAAGCAACAACCCTGAGGTCTACTACTTGTTACTAATTCTTAAGCCACTGTGTACTCATGATGTAGGAACAAAAGAGGAAAACCTGTAACCACGTAACAATGTCCCTTTGATAAAGCAGAAAAAATTATTTTGTTAAACCACAATCTTTAAGTACATGTGTAAGTACTCAGAAGACATTTTCTTTTGCACACTGAAGCATGATGGCTGTCCTGAGAAAAAGCACAGGGTAACTGAGTTGTGAGAAGTAACTGCTTTTTTTGTGAAACACTAGTTTTATTTGGGGGAAAAAAAAAAAAAAAGACAAACAGGTTATTCAGACTTGGGTACTGGCAGAGATATTGAAAATGAATGAAGTGAGCCTTTCATTTCGAGGAAAACGGATTGACGGTACTGCCAGTAATAAAACCTAAGTTTTCAAGCACAAGTTATAATTTCAGAAAAGTCGTATCACCACCATGAGCTTGATGCTCCCTAAAATTTAAAGACTTTTCTGAGATTCGTGCTACAAATTAAAGTGGTTTTTTGGTACTGTATAATAAAATTTAACAATACCTGAAATATCTGCATAGCCCATTACACCAACATGGGTGAGGGTTCACAATCACCACGGGTGAAAGATGCATTCTCAGTGTAAGACAGACCAACAGAATTTAAGAGAGCATGTTCACCAAGCTGCCTTCAGAGTCCGCACTACAGCTAACTACTGCACTGAGGTTTGGTGCAGTATCAAAGGAGAATGAACACAATCATCTGGAAGGCTATTTAAATACTCACTTTTTCAACTGCTTATCTATGTGAGACAGAGTTTTCTTCATACACTTTAACCAAAACAATATATTCCAACAAAATGAAGCTGAGACATTAAAGGAGTTTGCAAAATTATAGAAAACTGGCACTCCTCTAATACTTTTCATTTTACTTCAAATTGTTAAAAACAATGGACTATTTCAAATCAATCTCAGTTTTAATTTCTACTAATAATGAGCCAATAGAAAATCACGAGCAAATAATGAACCTTGTTGATAACACAGGCAGGCAAGGGTTAATAGACAATCCACATAAAGCTCTTTAGGGTCCTCAGTAATAATGTCTAAGAGTCCTGAGAGTTCTCTAAGTTGCAGATACCTCCTGCTTCTGAGTTGGTATTATCCGAGTCTGACAGAGCCCCGAGTCAAGAACCTAGCCCAGTGCCTGCCAAACTGGAAGAGCATCACAAAGCATAGCTAGCCTACTGCCACAGACACACCTGATACCATCTCTGCTGCTAATACATAGAATTCTGCCTTACAACTAATGAGTGGATCTTTAGCTAAGTTGCTAATGTGTGTGGACGTGTTAAAGGAAGAAGTGGCTTCGTCCCACTATGCTAGTGCTCAGTCTAACATGAAAAGGCTGGGGGTTGGGTGGGGGAATGGGGACAGAGAGACGAGCAACAGGGGAAACCTGAACTGAGTGCTGAGTCCTGAGCCAGAAAACCCAGGACCAAGTCCAGGCCGGGCCTCCAGTGTCTCAGGTGTTGGTAACACAGTCAGGCCAGGGTTATCTCCAAGCAGCTTCTATTCAGCCTCCAAAGCCTTCAACTGTAAAGAACCAAAAGCACACTCCACACATGTACCAAGAGGGCATGGTAGAAAAGAGGTAACTGGATAATTCTCCAGAAATTACACAGCTGCTGAGCAGGTACTGGCACACTGATCTGATTCCAAAGCTTGGGCTCTTCATCCAGTGCATCAGAACACCTTCACAGGTTGTTGCTGTTGCTGTTCAGTCACTAACCTGTGTCTGACTCTTTGCGACACCATGGACTGTGGCCCACCAGGCTCCTCTGACCTCCACTATCTCCCAGAGTTTGTTCAAATTCATGTCCATTGAGTTGGTGATGCTATCCAACCATCTCATCCTCTGCCGTCCCCTTCGTTTGCCTTCAATCTTTTCCAGCATCAGGTCTTTTCCAATGAGTTAAGGGTAAGCAAAGCAAAGTCGCTCAGTCGTGTCCGACTCTTTGCAACCCTGTGGACTGTAGCCTACCAGGATCCTCCATCCATGGGATTTTCCAGGCAACAGTACTGGAGTGGGTTGCCATTTCCTTCTCCAGGGGATCTTCCCAACTCAGGGATTGAACCCGGGTCTCCCGCATTGTAGGCAGATACTTTACCGACTGAGCAATACAAGCATGTTTCAAATTACTGCAGAAAACACTGCTTCCTACAAGCTTCTAGAGAAACCAGGGTACCCTAGTGGCATACAATGTTCTCTGTATAGAAAGACCAGTACAAACACTTCTTTCTGTTTGGGGGCCAAATGATGGATCCATGGGCCTGGCTAGAAAAGGCAGGTGGGCACACGGTCAGTCAAACCTAGAAATACCCCCATCCCAAAATGCCCAAGAAGCTCCACGCAGACATTACCACTATGTCCTCAGGATAGAGATTGTCGCTGAAGGAGCCGTCATCAAAGTTGACTTCGTAGAAGGTCTCAGTGGTGAGCCTTACCACCTCACACTGGTAGAAGCGCCCGTTCTTATGCTTGCTAATGACCTTCTGGCCTGCGGTGATGCTCTGCAAGGCCCCCTTGGCACGCTGGAAAAAAACAGAGGCTTGGGTTATGCCCATGTTGAGCTGACAGGCCTAGCAAATGGGGACCAAGATAAGCTGGTTCCTCTTCACCAGGGAAAGAGAGGCATGAGAATGGAAAGGTAAACGGCATAGGTCTTTCCAGATACCCACACCCCGGCCAGGACATGGGAAAACCTAGTGTCACGTTTCCCCCATAATGTAGCTCCTCCCTCATTCACAGTACGCAACTGGTCCTTATGCCAACCAACCATCCTGTCTCACCCCAAACTCCCCAGACTCTTGTGACTTCCCTATTGTGAGGAATTGGCCAGACAGCACCTACTAATCCACATAGTCCAGACACACATCAAAGTGGACGTGCAGCAGGCCCGGGGCCCCCACACAATACTCCACACAGACCTTCCCACCAGCTCTACCCTCAGGGTCAGAGCACAAAGACTGAGGTTCCCTGGATGTCCTCAGCTGTCTATGACACAGCTCCTCATTACAAGGACTCTGCTGTCTCTGGGGCCCTCATATCACCCTTCTTCCCATTCTGAACTTGCCCCTGATGCAAATGAGATCACAGAGTATCTGGCAGCCTCGGGTCCAACCACCCCTCCCTAAGCGGCCCGAGCTCTGCGCTCCAGCCACGCTGGCCTCCCTGCTGTCCTGAGCACTCGTGCCAAGCGCGTTCCCACCTCAAGGTCTCTGCACCTCTGTTCCCTCTACCTGAAAGGTTCTTCCCCAGTTCTCTGCACACTGGCTCCCTCACATCCAAGAGTCAACTCAGGGACAACACTGCTTACTACCTCCCCTTCCATTCCTGTATCCAGCCTTACTCTTATTTCGCATCTGTTAACACTGTATGTTTACTTGTTTCAACACATCTTTCAACCACAGGAAATGCAGCAGGAAGGCAGGCACTGTTACCTCATTCACTAGTATGTTCCCAGCACCTAAAACTGTGCCTGGAGAATTCCCCGCTCTCCAGCGGTTGAGGTTCCCTAAGTTCAATCCCTGGTCAGGGAACTAACATCCCACAAGCTGCCCGACCAAAATAAATAAAGTTAAAACAAAACAAAACACAAATAACTGTCAGACATGCCCAGTACGTGGGTGAAGAATGAATTAGTAAAAGAAATACTCAACAGTACCCACCTTTCCTTATAGTACCAGCCATCTACAGCTGCCAATGTGAGGGTGTGTGGATGGGCGGGGGGATAATAATCACCACCACATCACAATCCTGTTCCAAAACAAAACTCCTACCCCCTCACCAAAAGTACCTCAGGCTTTTATTCCTCATTGACTATTTTCCCTTCTTCCTAAGCTCCCAACCCACCCCCAACCACCTCTTGCACTCAGTAGAATATATTTACGAAAACGGAGGATCCAGGGACTTCCCTGGTGGTCCAGTGGTTAAGAATCCGCCTTGCAGTGCAGGGGATGTGGGTTCGATCCCTGGTCAGGGAACTAAGCATGCCATATGCCGCAGAGCAACTGAGCTTGAGAGCCACAACTACCAAGTCTGGGCTGCAACAAACAATGAAAATCATGTCCTGCAACTAAGACTCAAGGCAGCCAAATAAGTAAGTAACTAAAGGAGAAGAAGAAAGAGCCAGTCAGCCAAGGCCTTTTCCAAGAGCCAAACGGTAAGGGGACAGTTTGTCCTCTGCGCTGGTGCTCTATTGTGTCCTTCCTTTTATAACTGTTCTTTACCACACTGCTGACAAGTCTTCATGGGCATCCCCTCTACTAGACTGCACCTCACGGAAGGCACAATGGCTCCTGTCCTGACTGCCCCTGGAGCCCCAAGGTGGGGTGCACACAGCGCTGCCACCCCGACAGCATGAGGCCCTCCTGAGCCCCCTGCTGCTCTGCTTCTCTCCACGTCTCTCTCTGCTTCTCAGCTGCTTTCCCTGCTTCCTGCTCTACCATCTGCTCCTTCTATTAGGAATCTCCAGAGCCCAGTTTCTAATAGGAATTAGCTTTAACTATCCTGTTAAATGCTGATAATATCCAAATTTTCATCCAGTGAATCCAACTGCCTCCTGGTACCTCAGCCAGAATGTTCCAGCAATATCAAAGTCTACAGGTCCTTCCCTTGTTTTTTATCTCCCCCACTTTCCCCTACAAAACAGCCCTGGCCCATCTCAGCTCCTGAACGTAGTTAATATCGTATTAGCATCCCTTCCATCTTTAAGGATGGAATCCACACTCGCTCACCTCCCTCTTCCTCTCCCCATGGCAGTCAACAGACCCATCAGTTCCACCCACTGTGGGATCCAGTGCTGGTTGTGATCCTAAAGCTCTGCCTCTGTGTTCCCACTTCAGACCTCAACTTCTCACCTAGGCTAACTGGTCTCCTGGCCTCAAATTCGTATTCCTTCAATCTTTTCTTCAAACCAGAATGGTTTTAAAAAATATAGCTCGAAGTCATAATACTGATCAAGTTCCCCTCTCCTAATGGAAGAAAGGTCAGACTCCTAACTGAACGTGGCAGCCCAGGGCCTTCCTCCTCTGGCACTGCCTGCCTTTCCAGTACCAACCCCCACCAGGTTCCCAGAACCCAGTCTTACACGTTCCTCCTCCTGAGGCTCGCTCATTCTGTTTCTGAAGACTTGAACTGCATCCTGCTCATAATTCCCCTTTATTATTTAAGACCCACATCAATGCCACCTTTAATCCAAACCTTTTCATGCAGCTTTCACTAAGCTTCACTACTTAGAGAAAATCAGTGCCATGTAGGGCTCATGGTATACTACTCTTCCCGTAAGTTCACGATATTTACAGAGCTTCTGCAATGTCCCTGACACCCAGATTAACAAGACACGGACCCTCAAGGGGTTTATCCAGGAGGAGAGGCAAACAAGGAATCAACCACAAGGCAGTTGATACCCCAGGATTAGGAAATACAGGGCAGGAAGCAGAGATGGACAGGGGTCACCTCCTAATTCCACACTCATTAGCATTTCTGAGAAGCATAGTGCTTAAGGAAGTAACTTGCTGACACAACAAATGAACAGCCTGCAGAGAAAATGACTCAGGAAAAACGGTCAAGCGGATTCCAGAATGGCAGCCCCCTCACCTCCAAATTAGGGATCTTGTGCCGGAAGCAGGTGATGAAGACAACGAAAGGCCAGTCGTCTGGCTGCATCATCACGCCTGCAGCCTGAGCGCAGCTCACGTGGAAGGCAGTTGGGCAACGGCCGTGAGAACACTGCACACAGCAGCCGGCAGTTCTTTTCCTCCGTTTCTTACAGAAGACACATTTCTACAACACAGGGGAAGTAGGCCAAATATTGCAGAAACTGGGACGGTCTCCTCTACTGCTCCCCCAAATGCACAGAGCCATACACGCAAGAGCCCACCTGCTTCCCAAAACACGAGGGTGCATACACCCTCTGTTAATCTCATATCTGATAACAGACACCCTCATTAAGTAGTTTTAACCACAGGGTGAGAACTGTTAAATCACGCCCCAAACCAAGGGGCACAAGACCAGCCAGGGGATGCCCTCATAAGTGCTATGTTCCCCTCTACCCAGAGCCTTGGAAACAGAGAAAGGATGCACAGTCACATGCTCATCTCTCTCTCCTTACCAGTTTGAAGCGGGGCAGGGGAATTTTGCTCACATCCACTGGACTTCTTTCTGCAATGTTGACAAATCTTGCTTCCAGAATCGCCACCGCACATGAGACATGGACCCATCTGCCAAAGGCAAAGGCCACTTCAGTCCCCTCAGACCCTATGGCTTTCTCTTCTTTGTTTTTGGTTTTTTCCCCCAGGCAAGGCTTATAGAGGCCCTGCTGTAGCAAGGGGGAGCAAGAACAAAGAACAAGTTCCCTTGCTTGCCTGCTCCCTGCAGGGTGGGGAGGCAAGCTTGTGACTTATATAGGATGAGAGTAACATGTGTCTAGGGGTCGGGCCAGAAGGGTAGATGGTGTGCCCACCCCTCTGGTGGTGCTGAGTCCAGGATGCATGTTCAGTACCTGCTTTTGTTCCCAACACCCTGTTTTTGCTCCGGGCTCTTCAAATGGCTAAATGGCTATCATGGTTCTCCTTTTTAGCCCTGTTTGTTTAACCTTTTGGTTAAGTTTGTGTCTTCTAGGTTCCAACAGTTCGAAGTAAGGCTTCAGGATGGCTCAAAGAGTTCAACCCATTCTGGGAGAAAGTGGCCCAGGTCCCTACAGGTCCTTGGAACAGTCAGCGAAGTGTAGGCAATGGTCTGCAGCCCCTGTCCAGCATAAGAAGCTTCAGAAGAAGAGACCTTTGACCTCTTAGAATTAGAGTATAGAGGTGGGGGTGGAGGGCAAGGGGGATGAGACAGACTGGGACCTGGGACCCTCTGCCACAATGCTGCAATGCTTCTACCTGGACAAATTTCTCCTCAAGCAACAAAATACAAAGGAACTGTACAGGACTAAAAATAAACGTGCACGTGCACAGCTGGGGCAAACTCTGGACAAAAAGATACAGAGAACAAAAATTCAACTGCCGCTTTTGAAGAGCATGGCCTCTTCTGATGTGGGCCTGACTGTGGTGCTTCCTCCCTCTGCCACTGTGACCCCTGAAGTTCCCAGCAAGGTCCTCAGACCCAGAGAGTTAAGACCAGAAGTGTCTCCCACACTAAGTGGGAAAAGGTCCCCACCACACAGTCCCAGGTCAGCACAGCATCACACTGTTTACACCACTCACAGCCTGCTGCTAAATACACAGAGCCACAGCTAACTGGGGGTGTGGTTTAGAAAGTGAAAATAAATTAGAGAACTCCCTACAGATGTCTTTAATTGGAGAACCTGGGCGCTTCCTCAAAATATCTCCAAACGGGCCCCAATCTGCCAGTAAGCCCAGCCCTCCCCTCCACGCCTTTGCCCAAACCTTTCCCAGGGCCAAAATGACCTCTCCCTTCTGCTCCCTTCGTCCACCTCAGAATCACTCTTTCGTTTCTGTCCAGCCCCATTTACTCTGAGAGGTGTGTTCAATGGACACCCTCAGAGAATTAAAGTTTGGGACAGCTGGAGAAACTAACACGCACCTAGATGGGCTCCACTAAGATGGTGAGTGCTCTCAGGATCAGGCCAGGTGAAAACCTACATACGACAAGACGGTGTAGGGGCCACGTGGGGCCACCTGCAGTGTGTGAGTGGGGACAGGTCTGTTTCTGCACAGCTCCGCAGGGCAGACCAAGGATTATATGGCGAAGGTGGGAGGTGCAAGCAGAGCCATTTCCACTCAAAGAAAAGGAGGACTTAAACAGCACTCTGGCGACTGTAAGGAACACAGTGCCCTCCAGTCAGGGCAGCAAGTGCTCCAGAGCAGTGGAAGGAGTGAGCAGAGCAGCATGAAGGGGATGCCTGCGAGGCAAGAGGCTTGGTGGTGTGTGCGCTAAGGATTTCAGCTGGAAGCAGGGTCCTCCCTGCTGTTTCCCCATCGACCTGTGAGTACTCTCCCCTAGGCAGCCAGGCCTCAGAGCAAAAACCTCATTCACCTGACATTTCTACCCCAGAACCACTAAGCCGGGACCAAGCACAAAAACTCGGCTCACAGAACTTCCCCGGTGGTCCTGTGGTTAAGACTTCACCTTCCAACGCAAGGGGGTGTGGGTCTGATCCCTGGATGGGGAGCTAAGACCCCACTAAAATCCCACATGACCAGCACTCAAAAGAACCAAAACAAAAAGACAGAAGCAACACTGCAACAGATTCAATAAAGACTTAAAATATTCAGCTGACTGAAAGTGACCTGCTGGCAGCAGAGAAGCCCAGCTCCGGACTGAGGAACAGAACCCTCTATGGGTTTGGCTGACGAGTGGGTAGGTGTAGCTGGGCTTCCTCAATGTCCCAACACCCTCCTGAAGGACATGCGCCCTCATTCCCGACAGCCAGGGAGTCTGCTTTGGGAAGGGCTCACAGCCCACAGCCATGGCCACCTCTGCACCAGCCCCACATCTAACCCGTCAGGTCCCCTGTCCACCATGAAGCCCCGGCATCATCTTCACAGGGTCTTCACACCCTCGTGAGTCCATCTTAGCTTCTCCAGAAGGGTGTAACTTACAATGCTGCCTCCAAGGGGAAGCTCTGGACTGCCTGGCTTCCCATCTTTAAAATTGGTCTTGGAGATGCTATTTCAGCCCCAAACAGTGTGCTTCCCAAGTCATCATCAGTCATGTGGATGACAGCCCCTACCCTGGCGGCACGCCTGCACACGGCTTCAGGGCTCAGAAAACTCACCTGTCATCGTTGGCTCTCTGCAGGGCTCCTCCTCGTAATGAGCACAAACAGCAGTCCTGCCAAGAAGTAGGGGAGGAGGAGTGGTCACCACCGAATTATTAACATCCAATCTGTTCTCCTAGTGACTTCCTTCAGGCAACTGTAGCCTTCACATGAGAAAGCATGGGAGGCCTCGCCTGCACAGCCCCCGGAACCAGGACCCCCCTGCAGGAAGACAGGGAGGCCACTCGGGGCTAAAGTGCACCAATTATTCGCCTGACTTAACCTAATTGTCTTCCCTGTTAATAATAACAACTGAAAGTCATGAACGATACCCTGCTTAGGCTGCGGGCATTACAGGGCTCTGCCTGCCTCCTATGCGGGTACTGCCAGGTTCCAGAGAGGAGTGAAGAATAAAGAGAAAGGCACAAAATGAACATCTGAGCCCTGTTCTGATGCTCTGCCCTGATGGCTCAATTCTTTACAGGGGGCAGTGGTCTGTTCACCAGAGGACCTCTACTCGGTCCTGACACAATGGGGCAAACAGCTTCCAGACGCCATCAGGCCCCGCTGCAGATGGGCAGCAAGCGCGCTCACGGCGGGGGGGTTTATTCTGACAACACTCTCACATCACTGTGTACCGGGTCTTGCTCAGACCGCTGGGGCAGGGTCCACATGAAACAGTGGCCCTGAGCAAGCGCGTCTCACGGGGAGACAGCGACAGCATGGACGCGCTCACCTCTTCCAGGGCATTGGCTGAACACCGAGAACACATCCAGTCTTCAGAAGCCTTTGCAGGGGGTACCCCGTAGCAACCTAACAGGGACACCGAGGTGAGCAAATTAAACCCAGAGTCAGAAAGCAGACCTGCAGCTCCTCTCCAAATACCCTTTCCCAAAGCGACAAGCAAATCTTACAGAGACCCCTGAATTCTAGCGCCATGGCCCCCACAAATCAGCCATATGGTATGGACCAAAGTCTCAAAAAGTCAGAAACCAGATTCATTGGTACCAACACCCAGTGACCAGCAGGGACTAGTCCCCTCCACGTATCTGCAACCAGGGGGACAGCCCAGGGTGGACAGTACGAGCACAGACCCAAGTCACAGACCCGATCTGACCACTCCAACAACATATAAGCAATCTTTGCACTGGGGGGGCAGTGGGGTGGGGAGCTGGGAGGCTGTCGGGAGACTGAGAGGTGGAAGGACTTGATCAGATGCCCTTGCCCTGAGACTGCATGCAGAGAAGAGGTGAGGCACTCACTGGCGTGGACCCGGACGCTGCACTTCTTGCAGGACACCAGGAGGCTGGTGCCGTCCTCCTCCAGGTAAGGGGTGGACAGGTTGATGTCCGTGCTGCAGCCAGTCGAGGTGAAGCACATTTCTGGAATCAATGGCTTGGTCCTCTGCGTCTGGGGGGCCAAATCTGGAGCGCTGCCACAGCTCTGACCAAAACCTCCAAACTCCACCTAAGGAGGGGGCAAGCGCACACCTCAGGGACCCGACCTGGGTCCTGCACTCCCCACCTGCTCTGTCAGCAGAAAGCTGCTCTCTTCCTGACGGGGCCGGCTATGGCTCCCAGGTGCACAGCCATTATCCCAGAGCTGCTAATTGAAGTTACCTCTAATGACTCAAATTCAATTTCTCACAGCAGCATCAAACAAAGGCCCCCGGGGACAACCGGGAAGAGGAAGAGAGGTAATAGGCAACTGGGACTTCAATCTTTCCCAACCAGACGGTAATAAAATGCACTGAGAGGCTGGCGAGGCTGTTCTTAGGGGCCTCCCTCTGTGCTGCATGGCACAGCACCCCACCCAGAGAGAGGCCCCAGGGCAGGTGCTCCCCCGGGCCAGCACAGATTCTTCTCGAGGCCATGTCAGCAGTCACCTGAGCTGCAACTCTGTCACATGGTTGGAGCCCCACATGCTGTTCCTGGCTTGGAGCCCCTTCGGGAAGAACACTGTGTCCATGTCCTTCCCTTGGCAAAGAGCCTGACTGCGAGGATCTGCGGGCTCTGCCGCTGGATGGCACATACACCCCCTGTTCCAAAGATGGGGCCCAGAAACATGTCAACCCCAAGCCTGTGCCATTCATGGAACGCTGAGCCCCGCTCGACAGATAAATAGCCAGGCCATCTGCCTGCTTCCCGCCCAGTCAAGGACACGTAGTGAACTTTTGGGCTCGCTTTTTGGTCACTGGAAAGAAAGAATGAGTTACTAACTCAAAGTACGTGGGTCTGAAGTTTCATTCTTTGGCAAACATGAACCTGGGGCCCCTGCCCGGCTCAGGGACAGCCACGCCACTCCAACTAGCACACGGGACTGGCTCCCTACGTGCTGTCCTGTGTAGGTCCCAGCTGAGACTGAGCTGGTCCTCTGGCACAGGCTGCTGTGGGTGCCCTTTTGGCCTCCAAGAGCTAGACTCAAAGAGACCCATGATGGTGGAGGCATCAAATGCCCCACGAGTGGGAGGGGCACGGCTGGGCTCAGCCAGGGTGCTTTCCCATCCCTCTTCCTCCTGCAAAGCCCCTACTCTTGCTCCTCCCAAGTGCCTTTCCACTGCTGCCAACATCCACAGTGGCTATGGGCAAGGAAGAAAAGAGACAACGCTGGAGGATCTGATTTAAAGAATCCCCAGTTCTTCAGACTGGCCAGGACGACAAACTACCTAGAAGGAATTATCACTTACTAGAAAGAGCAGATTCCTCAGCAAACAGTGTTGAGTGCCAAAGGGAGCCGGGAATCCCCCAGAGCCCAAGCCACACCCTCTGCTCTTCCCCAGAGCATTCTCAAGTGAAACCCACATGCTCACCTGCCTGGTGAAGCCTTTCCATCCAGCAGGCGGATGGGGCAAAAACACACCCTTCCCAAACTATGTCCCCACCATTAAAGCTAGCTGTCCTGAGTGCTGGCACTGGGTAAACAGAGGGGATACGAGGCTTACCTGATGGTAAGTCTGAAAGATCATGCAGACAGCGCAATGAGGGGCCTGCTGGGCCATGGCCTCGTTGAACTCTTTCTCAGCCTCAAAATTTGGAGGTCGGTTCTGCCAGAGCTGGCTCAGGGGCTTGGCCCAGGCCTCTGTCTCCTCAGCCTCCTCCTCGGGGGTCAGCTGTTCTGGTAGCTCTAGAGGAGGAAGCAGAGGTGTGAGTCAGGCAGGCAGCACCAGCCTTGCTCTGTGGCTCCGCCTGGAGAGCCGAAGAGCTCAGCTCAAGCTGGGACCTTCCGGTTCCAGGTCGGGACTAACCCGAGAACCTGTGGGTGACAAAGGCCAAGGGCAGGGGTGATTTTCAAAGGACTCCGCCAGAATTTGGATGGTCTTATGGGGAGCCCTGCAATCTGTGGCTACAACTCCTCCAATGACCTCCTCACTTTTTTCTGGACAGGACTGCCTTCCAAGAGACCCTGGAGACCTATGTTGAGCAGCCCAAGGAAAGCTCTGGAACATACGACACAAGCTACCCATTTATCTGTTTATTCCTTGCAACTCAAGCTCAGTGCAAACAAACAGTTATCTCCTCCACCTTCAATCAAGTTTAATCCAAAGGGATCTGGCAGCTGCCATGCATGTGATCTCAGTGAAGGCGACCGTAATGGACTGCAGTTAAAATCGACCCCTACAAGCTCCATCAATCAGGCCTAAACAGGAGACATGGTGCCAAAGTCCAAGCACACGTTTTCCATATCCTAGTCAGAACAAGAGTGATCGAGACAGGAACAGAGAAACAGAAACAGACCACTCACAATCACCAGAGAAAAATGACCACACACACACTTGCTGTGCTTACACAACCAAAAGCGGCCAAGAGCCACTCTACTTGTGAATACTGAATAAACGATGAAAAAGTTCAATAGTTTAGTGAAAACTGTAGGAACCAAAATTTCACAGCTTTCCTAGATAAAACCTCATTAGGCTGTACAGTTTAGGTACTCACTATGCGCTTCACTAAATGCCTCAATTAAAAAAAAAAAGTTTTAAGTGGAGAGAAGGGTGTGCGAGACTAAGAGACTGAAGAAACTCCTAAATGCAATGTATGACCCTAGTTTGGTTCATACTGGTTTAGAGGAAAGAACACATTTTTAGGATGAGCAGGGAAAGATGACTATGGACTGAGAATCAGAGGGTATTATGAAGTTACTCCTGACTTTCGGAGGTCAAGTGTTTACACAGGAGATGATCCTACGTAGAAGATGCCTGTTGGTTCACTTTAAATGAAAAGACTTGATAATTACATCTTACTTTCAAATGACACAGCAGATATGTATGCCCATAGGTAAACAACGCATGCGTGCATGGGGAGTCGCTTCAGTTGTGTCCAACTCTTTGTGAGTCTATATAGACTATATGGACTATAGCCCAGCAGGCTCCTCTGTTCAAGGAATTCTCTCCAGGCAAGAATACTGGAATGGGTTCCCATGCCCTCCTCCAGGGGATCTTGCTGACCCAGGGGTCTCTTGCGTCTCCTGCACTGGCAGGCAGGTTCTTCACCACCAGTATCCCCCGGGGAGCCCAAACAATGTACAGGGAGAGACAAAGCAATTATGGCAACACAGTGTTCTTACTCTTTCAATTTCTCTACATTTAGTTTTTTAAACATAAAAAGTTAGAGAGGTGTATATCATGATCTCATTCACATTATCAGAAAAAGACACACGTGGACGTAATTTAACACCTGACTAGGACAGTCGGAACAGTGACACACTGAAGTGTTCAGAGCGGTCCTCTCTGTAGAGTCATCTTTCCAGCTTTTCCAGCTTTCCCAGTTTTCTTTAGTCTGCACTGCTTTAGCGCACTGGGGAAAAATCAGAAGTGAGGCTGTTGCCAACCTAGAGGTCCTGAAGCCCCCACCAGGGCTGGAGAAAGACCACAGAGGACTTCTGAGACTCTAAATCGTGCTCTCGAGAGGCTTTCCCCACCCAGCTCACCGTGATCCTCTATCAAAGGAGAAGAGCAAAGGTGGGCGTCAACATCACAGCAGAGAGGGAACATGGGGCTTGTGGAGCAGGGGCAAGGGCTGACTGAGGAGCCTCTGGGCCTTCCCACCCAGCCCTGGGCGTGGGCAAGGACAGGACAGGGAAGGACGGGGCACCAGTCAACAGTAACAAGGGGCCTAGTCACTGCGGACCTCGGAGGCTCTGCCAGCTCCGGGCAGCACAGGAGGCCAAGCTGTACTGATGGCTATCACGCTCTGGGCTGCAAGTCTCCTCCAGTGCATCCCTGCCTACTCCCCTGTCTCCTTCACCGCCTCTTCTTCCTCAGTCCTCCCAACCCCAGCCTCTACGCCCCCTCCCTGAGTGGCCCCCCTTAATAAAGATATAAATACCCCCTCCACCCTCCACGGTCTACATCTTCCCTAGACACTGAACATAGGTCTCCAAACCCAACCAACTCTAGAACCTAGGGAGGCACTCAGCTCAGGCTTCCCCGTCCCACCAACCGCACAGCGCCACGTCCAACCCGCAGGCTCTATCCTCCCCATGGGGTCACCAGGTCCTCTCCATATTCCTAGTTCAGACCCCTGGACCTCACAGAGGCTGCGACAAAAGCCCTCTTCTCCTTCTAAACACAATCATTAGGAACAATCTTTCTAATGCATATCAGGCCAAGCCCCTCCTCTGGCGAAACACTTCCAGGGCTCAGAGCGCCCAAGGCAAATTCTTCACTCCTGAGAAGTAGCTCACAACTACCTCATTCCTCCTCCTCCTCCTCCACGCCCTGGCTTGGCTCTGAAAACCCAGCCACAGTGGGCTGGCTCCTCTGAATATACCTCCCTGCCTGTCTTCACACCAGGGTTAGTTACTCGCACTGTCCCCTCCGCCTGGATCACCACCTCCTCCCTTTAGATCAGTCAACTACCCCGTGGGCTTCCTGAGGGCATGGACATATCTTAGCTTAATCTATGTCTCCACACATCCAGCACAGGGCCCTTGGCATCAGTGACAGAACCTGCTCCCCTGAACAATCAGCCACTCCTTCCTAAGAGAAGCGAAGGAAGAATCTGCGTGTTACGATCCCGCAATAGGCAAATTCCAAGACACCCGAACCTATAGTGAAATCTGAGAATAAGTCTGATACCCTGAAATCCAGCCCTCTGCAAGGAATACCTGGGGGGAACAGCTAAGCCACAGGTCCACCCCGGCCCTCCGCGTAGCTTCCGGAGGTCTTGGAGGAGGTCCTGATGTGCTGAGAGCCTTTCCTCTGGAGATGAGTGAAACTACCACTTACCATCATCGCTGACGCAGTCCTGCAACACGAGCGGGTGGTGGCGGGGGAGCTTGCTTAAGGGCTGACGGCGGCCCTTGGACTTCTTACTCTCTTCCAGGGAAAACATATATTCATCCGCAACCTGGGCAAACCACAAGAAGAAATCAAGTTGGCCTTCCCGCCACTTGGGGACACAGCAGAAGTCAGTCTTACAGTGGAAACCAAAGGAAAGAGCAGGGCAGAGAGACTCAAAGGAACAAATATAAAACCAAACATGGAAAACACCTGTCTTAGAAGAAGCTAAAGTGACAAGTGTCATGCAAATCAGCCAAACCAGGATTGTGTAAACCATTTTTGGATTTAGTAAGTGTGGATCTCAGAAACAGGGTGAAACAAACGTACCTAAAACAAACCTGCTCCAGCTCTAAAGAAGAGCCGCACCCCTCCCTGAAGCTCACTGACACGAGGCTGTGTCTGAGAGCCCAGACAGGCACAGGAGGCCCCGTTCCTTGGACAAGAAGGCCAGCAGCAGCTGTTATAAAGTGCTGGGCACCTGGGCCATCTAAGTTTGAAAGGCCCGAGCACAAGCAAAGCAGAGAGGAGTAGCCGACCCATTAAAAAGAAAACAGGCCACTTCCCCTGCACCTTCAAGACCTCAGCTCTAGCTGACACTATTTGTTCCTCTTCTCCAGAGAACACCAGCCAGGACAGAGCACGCCTCTGAAACCCTGGCCTGCTGCAGAGAGAAAGGCTGATTTAATGTTGCATTTACATAATGTCAGAGCAAATGTGAGTAGGTTTAAAGTATAAGGACTCAATCAGTAATAATACCACATCAGAGTTTCCTTCTAATCGATATGTTTAAAACTTGGTTGTACTGACTTTAGGAGACACGGGTTATGGCAAAACCTATTGAACGAGGACCTGAGGCCTGGAAGAGGCCCACTCTGCAACTGTGACAGAAACCAGAGCTTTAGAGTGCTGCAGAGAAAGGGCAGCATCACAGTGCCCCCTCGGAGAAGGGACACTGGACCTGCAGACTCCATGTGCCACTACACAGAGCCCCAGGACGTAGGGGTCACACTTGAAAACGTCAGGAAAAAACCAAATGCTGAGCACAGAGCCCTAAACTGAGTGTCTGTTTGCCCACTCATTTAACAAACATTTACCAAGACATACTGAGTCCAAAGGCCTGCGGGGGAAGGTAGGTGAGATAAAACACGCCCCTAGGGCGTGCTCCCTAGCTCGACCCAAGCAGTGATGCTCAGGGCGGCATGCAGTGATGTGGAGAAGTGAGACGAAGACTATCACAGACTTCATCAGACCAGAACTACACCAGCAGTCTAAAGCAGCGCCTTCCAAAATGTACACCAGGAAGGGGCCATGAAAGCTGCCACTGGAGTGAACAGGTTGGGGCTCCAGGCCGCCTCCATTCTGACCACAAGACCCCTGCTTCTGATTTACATTTTTTAAGTGAGTAAGAGGTCACGTAAGGAGGGTGTTCTTCGGCTCAACAGACTGGAAATACCCACCAAATTTATTTGATAGTGTAATCACGAAAATAAAAAATGTAGGGATATGCACCCAATGCGTGTATACTTACTGATGAGTTATATATAGTAATGTACTTATACACACCTTAAAACAGACTGAAAGGATTAAAAATAAAGTTCCATTATTTGATTCCTGCTCCTCCATTATCTTCTTGCACCCCCTACTATGAAGATTACTTAGATAACAACCCTAAAAGTGAGTTATGGCAAAGACCAGGAAGTACAGGTGTGAGAATAAACGGAGCAGAGGTGGTGAGGATTTCTGGCCTGGGTCTCCTGGGTGTCCAAGGTGAGAGACAAAGAAGGCTCCTGTGGATGAGAGGGGAGTGGTTAACAAGCCAAGTTAAACGCATTCCGTATGGTACACACAACCTGTCTGTGGGTCCTTCATTTGGAAATACCCAGGGGGCAAGAAGGAGAAGGCAATGGCAACCCCCTCCAGCACTCTTGCCTGGAAAATCCCATGGACGGAGGAGCCTAGTAGGCTGCAGTCCATGGGGTCGCTAAGAGTCCAACACGACTGAGCGACTTCACTTTCACTTTTCACTTTCATGCATTGGAGAAGGAAATGGCAACCAACTTCAGTGTTCTTGCCTGGAGAATCCCAGGGACGGGGGAGCCTGGTGGGCTGCCGTCTATGGGATTGCACAGAGTCGGACACGACTGAAGTGACTTAGCAGCAGCAGGAGGGGGCAAGAAGAAATTCAGCCTGGGAGTTCAGAAAGGAAGTCAGAGCAAGACCTGTGGATCTAGGAATCCTGGACATCAGGCTCAGAATTTAAATGATGAAGTGAATGAGATGATCAGTGGAAGATAAACTGACTGGAGGCCATGCCTTCCAGGACAGGAGAAAGAAGAAGAAGAAAGGAGATCCTGGGGAGAGGGGGCTTTCCTCAAGGGGGAAATCCACAGTCCAGACTACAGAAGAGCAGTGGCCAAGGGACTCAGCAACTGGGAGGTGCCAGGACTATTTTAGAGATAAACTCCAGTAGATACACAATAAGGAACCAGGGAGCGAATGCCATCACACAATTTTTGAGAAGATAAAGGGAAGGAATTAGATGACAGCTGAGAAGGAAATTTCCTTCAATTGTATTTTAAGAAAGGGGATTTGAGTATGGTTTTACTAGTGAAGAAGCTTGTCCCCCAAAGATGCACAGTCCGAATCCCTGTGAATACATTAGATTAACAGGACAAAGAACTGTTAGATTGCTAATCAGATGACCATCATCCTGGATTGTCTGGGTGGGCCCCATGTATTCAAATGCTGCTTAACAATCGAAGAAGGTAGCAGAGGTCATGGTCAAAGTGATGTGACTTGGCCAGATGTTGCTGCCTTCAAAGGTGGAAGGAAAGGGTCAGGGACAAGCAATAAGGACGCCCTGTGGAAGCTGGAAAGGGCAAGGAAAAGGACGCCCCCAGAAAGGAAGGCAGACACCTTGCCTTTAGCACCATGAGGCCCATTTCAGACTTCTGAACTGAAGAACCAGAAGAAGGCAAATTAAGAGTTAAGATGCTAAATTTGTGTCCCTTGTTAAAGCAGCAACAGAAAATGCACATGGCGGTAGGAGGTGGAGATTAATCATTTTACAGGCAAGCAAAATGCCTCTCATTCACTCCTGGAGGAGGCAGAGGGGTCAGGACCAAAAACACCAGAATGTGGCTCCGGGAAAGGAGGCTGCCTCTGTCCACACCTCTTTAACCAAAGTGCCTACTGCACACTCGAGATGCGCCCAGAGGACCATGCCTGCTGCTGGGCGATGCAGAGACAGTGAGACGTGACCCAGCCAGAGTCTAAAGCTGCCTTCCTGCTACCATCGCTCTGCCTCTAACCAAAGCAGTCGCATCTATCCATAGTGAACATCCTTCCACATTTTCACCGCCTCTGGCTAAATACTCTTCCCAGTTCTGCCTTTCCCTGCAATGTACTCCAATTTCTAAATGCCCGTAGGAACAGAACTAGGCTCAAACCCTGTTTCAACCAATTAACCACATGAGCCAGGGCCAGTGGCAACCCAGTGACAAGAGCAGGTGAAGAGCACTGTGCCCGGAGCCCTTGGTGAGGAGAGGGTCGGAGAGCATGCCGGGTCTCCCAGGCCCTGCCAGCAAGGGGGCTGGAGCTCCAGGCTCCTGGAGTTCCTTTATCCCTTCATGTGAGCAACCAGGTCAAGGTCAATGTTCCTGATGGGGCTGGTTCTGTACAGAGAAGAACCAAGCGTTCTCTCTCCTTCTTCGGGGAACTCACTTTTTCAAAGCAGCCTGAACTGACAAGAACTTCTGCAGCAGGCTCATCACTGTGCACCACTCACCACTCAGGTGGTGGGGGTTCAGCAGCCAGTCACCGGGGCCCTTTCACCAAGGCCCCGATACAAGAGGCGGCACACAAACTGAACGACAAGCGGGCCAGATAACACTTTGAGGGATACTTAAAGCATGGGGACGGAGCCCACCAGGGTGTTCTTCAAAGCCCAGCTGTTTCCAAATATAGACACAATGCTCTTGGACCTCTCCAGGGATGGGCAGAGTGTCTCAGCTTCTGCCCAAGCCTTGACTGTCAGTCCGCCATTCTGCCCAGTGAATCAGCCCTCATGTCAGTTCCTAACTGGAGCTACACTTCCCTTCATTCCACCCCTATTTACAGAGGCTCCTGGGCTAAGCCCTGGGGACCACATTGATGCCTCAAGAAGCAAGGCTGAAGGTGGCCCAGGGCCTGGTTCCTAGCAGTGCACCTTCACTAGCCTGGGACAACCGCACTGAGACCAAGACAGCAACACAGACAAGGAGCAAAGTGCTAGAGAGACTAAAGGAGGCAGGGAAGCAGCTGGGAAGTGACTAGTGGCCTGTGAAAAGGGCCGTGTCCCCGTAAGCAGGGGCCTGTTACTGGACAAATGGCCTCTTCCCCCCTCCAAAGCCTGGTGCCGGCAGGACAGCGGTGTGAGGCACCAAGAAACAGTAGAATGGCATTTTATGTCATGCATATATTACAATTAAAAACCCTCTTGCAGCCATCCCCTCGTCTCCTGCCTCTGCTGGAAACCACAGCACTCGCTCCTGTCAGAGCACCCCCATTATCTTCCATCATTCCCTCTTCAACACAGGCCCACTCGGTAGGCTGCCACTGTCTTCCATGCTCTCCTCGCTGGCTCTGCACACACCACCCTCTCCTAGTTCTCCAAACCTCTGGCGCTCTCTTCTCATTGTCCTTCTCCTTCCCGAGCCTTCCACCTCTACCCACACTGCGAAAACTGCTCTCCACGCCCCACCGGGGAGCTCTTCCACACCCACCGACACCCTCCAGGTGGAGAGGATTCCCCCATCTACCCATCTTGGGCGTGTGTGTGCACATCTCCACAGCCTGCCGCACACGCAGGTGGCATTTAGCATGCCCCAGACTGCACTCACGTCCCGAGCCACAAACTCCCCTTCACTTTTTCTGTGACTTTCACCCGCCACAGACACACCCCTGTCCATCCGGTAAGTAACACAAGCCAGAATCCCACGTCACCGCATGGTGCCCTCCCACTCCTACCTTCCAAGTGGTGGCCCCAGACCCCCACCCCCCATCACACAGCTCAGGTCCTTACCATCTCTCAGATTAAGAAGCAGGTTCCAAACTGATTTCCCTATTGCAAACCTTTTTTTTCCCCTCCTGTCCTCAAGTATTTAATTATAAAAACAACATGGTATTCATAAAAGTATTCAAACAATTTATAAATGCAGGAAGTGAAAATCATCCATAATCCCACCTTGAAGAGAATCTCTACTGTTTCTAATTTTGCCTCCTTCTTCCCCAAAAAACCTTTACATTGCTTCCAAGATGATCTTCCGAAACATCAACACAAAGCTAAAAGAACACTTCACAGACAGTCCAAAGAATAACTGACGGAGTTTCTTGAGTCAGTGATAGGGGGTCAGAAGGGCACAGCCCTAGATCAAGGCAGAATTAAGACATATAATAAACAAATGTCAGGTGTAAGACTAATTAAATGTCGATTCAAACAAACCTACTGTCAAATACATTTTGTTTAGACTACTGGGGAAACTGATTGCGAACTGAGTATTAGATGATCCTAGAAAATTTCTGTAATTTTGTTAGGTATAATAACAGCATGGTGATTAAAACACACCCACATTTTTCAGAGATACACATTGAAGCAGGAAGAAAATTGCATGGCATCCATGTCATGATTTGCTTGCTATATAATACTTCAGGAAATTAAAAGGACAGATGAAGCATATGGGGCTTCCAAAATATTAACTGTTAGATCTCGGTGATGGTGATGAGTATTTGTGGTTTGCTGTATTACTCCATATGTATCTTTGTGCATCAAAAAAAAAAAAAGAAAAAGACATGTTACAGAAATTTTCACTCTCCAAAAACACATGTCAGGTAAACTTCCACTGCCCCCTCGCCCTGTCACTGAAGTCGAGCCTCAGAGAACAGGCAGAGGTCTAGGACGGGCCTCCTGACACCCTCCACCCACACCTCCCAAGGCCCTCTCGTCCCACTGAGACCAACAAAACCACTGTGGACCCCAACCTGCCCTGATGCTGGCGTGAGCCCCAGCTCCAAAGAGAACCCTCTCCCCCACCAGACTCACACTCCTGCTAACCTCCTTCTCCTGCCGTCCCTGACCCCTTACCCCAACCCCGGGCGGAGCTGCACACTTCCACCACGTGTGCTGCGACGC
Organism: Bos mutus; assembly: GCF_027580195.1. Lineage (NCBI taxonomy): Eukaryota > Metazoa > Chordata > Mammalia > Artiodactyla > Bovidae > Bos > Bos mutus. Next base: position 103,770,767 of record NC_091619.1, on the reverse strand, counting down.
AGATCACCAGGGACTAGCACTCCCTGCTCGCAGCTGTCTGCTGGCCTCGACGACGAGCTCCTTTGAAGGTACCATCCTAGCCCACAGCAGGCACACAAACCACTACAGGGTAAAGAGAAGAGGTCAAGCAGCCAAGACGTATCAGTGACTCTGAAGTAGTTCAAAGACGCCAGCACGTCAAGGGGGAGGTGGTAGAGACGGCAGGTGACGAGAGGAGAAAAGGTGTTCAGGCTGCAGCCGAGAAGCCCACACACGAGCGAAAAGGAACCAGGAAGACACACAGTGGTTTGGGAGCAGGGGTCACACAGAGAGGCGTGTTAAGAGAGAAGCCTCCTCTCCCAGCACGTTTCCATGGGAGGAGTCCTGGCTTTGGCTTCAGTGGGATCTGCCTCTCACAGAGGGACTGCACTGCTGCCTGTGTGCACAACACGCCAAAGGACACAGACTGGGGCTTGTCTGTTCCTGGGGGGGGGCCTGAGCGGCCCAGGGCTGCCTGTGACCACACGGGTCATCTCTCTAACTGAGGGTAAACAAGCAGCAGGGCTACTTGGCCACGGGTCAAAAACCACTCTCCTCAACCATTTTAACTGGTGACAAAGTGACATTCTGAGCTCCATATGCCCACGTCCTGTATCCAATTTTACAGGTTCCTAATTTGGGAGAGAAAAAAAAAAAGGCTGTTATTTATTTACTGCCCTGCTACCACCTAAAAAAAAAAACCCAACCCTAGAAAAAACTTGACTCCATGGTAAGATTAATAATATATAATTAATAACTATATACATATTAATACATGGCCTCAATGCTGTAAAGTATTTACTCTCTAGTACGTCCTTGCTACTGTTAGCAGCTTCTGTGGTTGCACATCAGGAGGACGGTCCACAAGGACAGTGTGGCCTGCGCAGACAGCAAGACGCACAAGAGCGCACAGAGCTTGGTGAGGCGACTGGGATGCTGCCACGAGGAACAGAAGGGGCTCTGCTTTCCAAGGGGAAGAGCCCTCGCTTGTAGAAGTGACCACAGGAGAGCAGGGAATGGGGGTCAGAGGCAATGGGAAAGCAGGGAAGGAGACACGGGGGTCACTGGCTCACCAGACTGCACCACGCATGAGAGGGAAGGGGACTCCACATGGAGAAACAGCATCTACAGAAACTGAGGCTGAGATGCAGAAAAAACAGAAAGAAAAATCATACGGGTGTTAAAGACAAGAGGCAAACTAACCACAGAAACGCACTGCTGAAAAATTAGGAGAATTTGAATATGGATAAAGCATTAGTACTTCAGGCAAAGAAAAGATAAAGCCAGCACGTCAAATGTTAATACACAGAGATAATGCACGCACACCGGGATAATGTGTGCACACAGGGGGCTCGTGACAGTTTTCCGTTTGTGTATAGTTTAACAATGCTTTGGAATAAAAACTTCGGAGGAGAATGGATACACACGGATGGCTGAGTCGCTCTGCTGTCCAGCTGAAACTATCACAAGACTGTTATTCGGCTATACTCCAAAACAAAATGAAAAGTTTTTTTAAAAAGCAAATAAAAACTTCAAAACGACAAATTTTCCAAAGGTGAAGGGAACAGGGAATCGAGGAGAGCTTCTCTGTGCTCACTCCTACAATCTGCCAGTGGCCCCACCTCAACCCTCAGCCCAGATGCAACTTCACCACAGGCTATGAGGCTGGACAGAGAGGTCACCTGGGCAGGCCTGAGTTGGGCTGCACCCCACGTGGCCCTGCTGTACCCCACACAGACTCACCAAGCGCCTTTCTACACAGAACAAACAGAAAACACAGCTTCTGGCAACACCATGCTCTGGGAGGAAGCCTGAGCAAACATGTCCCTGTTGACAGCTCTGGGATTCATCCTGGTCTCCAAAGGGATGCTGGCAGCAGTGTCATACTAGGAGGGGGAGGATGAACACGGGGAGTGGCCGGAAAACTCCCAGGGCAGCCCAGGGTAAGAAAGGCCACGTCATTCCAACCCTCAAACACCAGGCTGCAAACACTGCTGCTCTAACCCTGCGCCACGAAGGCCAGGAGGGTCAGAGCATGTGCCCCGCTCAACTGAAGATCCACTGAGGGTGGCCAGGGAAGCCACAAAGCCATTCTGGGGAGCAATAGTCACATAGAGATAACAGGGAAGAAAAAAAAAAGCCGTCCCAGCAAAAAACAAACTAAAGAGACCCAATGCCACCTGGCTTTTGCTTGACACAACTGCAGGCTGGAGGTCCATCCTGAGGGTCTCCTCTTGCCACTGGGGACCCTGCAGGAGCCCACCCCCAGTGGCCCACCCCAGCACCCATACCTCGGCCAATTCCCTCTCACTGATGCTCCGGGTGGCGCCCCCTTTCTTCCTGGCGCACGGCTCTCCTGGAAGGACCCTGCCATCCCCTCTGGCATAGCTGTGCACAGTGAGGACTCCGGTCTGCCCTTGGGCTCGGCAGGACAGAGGCTCGCTGGTTTCAGAATCGGAAGAAACAGAATCCTGTGAAGAACCGGAGCCCAGGCTGGAAGACGATTTCTTTTTGGAGCCTGAGAAGACGAGGCGTCCAAGAGAAGCTGGGTTCACAGAAAGGTCCAAGACAGCTGCTTCATGCTCCTCTTCCTCGTCCTCATCGTCCTCTTCCAGCTTGACGTTTTTAAGCTCTTCAAATTTAACTTCAGTGGAGTCAGAATAATCTGAAACACAAGACACGTTGGACGGAATCCACTCCCTCCTGCACATCTCAACCCCGAGAGAGGGGCACAGACCAAAGAACATGGGTGCTGAGGAAGGCCTGGTTTCCAATTCTGGCTCCACCGTAACGGGGGTCCCCTGCACGATCTGGGGCGAGCTGCCTCAGCCTCTCTGGGCCTCTGGTTTCCTCCTCTGTGATGTGAGGATGCTACTGCTTCCCAAGCCCAGCACACAGCACACGGCAGCTGTCCCTTCCCCAGAAGTCCCCTCAGCTCAGCAAAGACCCAGCGAGCCAGGCCAGGAAGTCTGCTCCATGGAAGAAGCTGTGCCCACAGTGCTGATGGCTCCCAGCACACACCCGGAGCAATTCTGTCCACGCAGAGGTCCCCCAAGCTGGGCCTGACCCGAGGCTGACACCTGCTCCTTCCAGATAAATCTACCCTTGATAACCGTCCGTGGGAAGGCTTTCAAACACGGTGCTGGACCACGCCGTCCCTTCCTGAAATACCAATGGCCCCTCGGGCCCCCAGTGAGCAAGCTCTCAGATGGCAGGTAGGCAGTCCCCATGCTGTCTCATCCCACGTCTCAGGGAGAAGCTCCTGTGGCACACCTGTCTCCTCCCCTTCCCGCCCCCTGCTCAAATCACAGGATACCATGGCCAGCTCCCTCAACAGCTGTGGGCCTTCCCCCACGTCCCTCCGTGACCCTAGGTGTCCCCACCCAGAGCGCTTCCCACACCCCGGTCACCATCTGCTCACAGACCCACCTCCCTCATGTCATGCCTGCGACCTTGCAGTGATGTGGCATCCAACATAGAACAGAACAGTTAGGGCTGTGGGGGAAAAAATACCACAACCAACTCACCTGGGAAGGTGAGGCTGTCCTCGACTTGGCGCACGGAGCTGTGGGTGGGCCTCACGGGAGAGAGGGCGGCCTGGCACTCCGCCATGTCGTACTGTCCGGAGCCCAGCTCCTCCTTGGGGAAGAGCTCGCTCTGACTCACCTCCTGCGGGATTTCAAGACAAACGCGGTGCCTCTTTGTCCCGATCCGGTGCTTGGCCAGGCTGCAAAGAGGAGGGCACGCTTTTTAAGAGCCAGTGTGTATATCCGCTTACACAAACACATCCCCACGCAACCTGACAGGAGCCGCCAGAGCCTGCTTCACACTCTGGAGCCACCCAAGACTGGGGACCTCACGGCCCCGAACCTGTTCCATCAAGTGCAGTTAGGGATGTCGTCGCCCCGCCTCACAGAGCCGACATGAGGCTCGGGAAAAGCTGTGCTGAGCATGCGCAGAACACCTGCGTACAGCAGGTCCCCCCGTGAACGTTCCTCCTCTCTTCCCCACACAGCCCCAGGTGGGGGGAACTGCTGAGGACAGGTCCTCTGGCTGAGACACTGAGGACACTGCCCCTTGCCCTCACCAGTCCCATTCCCTGCATCACTCTCTCCTTTATAAAAAACCCTCAAGCAGCAGCGAGAAGGTGGGCTTCTCTGGCTCTGAGGGAGCCACACCCCCACAGACATGTGAGCCTCCCTCTGGGTGACTATGGCCCAAGGAGAGGTGCCATCACCTCTGCGTGCAGCATGAGGAAGGGTCTGAATACCTGAGGATTCTGGAGCCTGCACCAAGAACCTTCCCTCAGCTGTGCTCAAACACCCCGCTCAGAAGCAGCCCCTCAGCAGGTGAGGGGACCTACCAGACACTCCCCTACTCCACCCCACCTGACCCCACCCCACCCAGGCAGCTGGGCCCAGGGGCTTCGGGGTTACCTCCTCTTCAGGTCGCCCTCCTCTCCATCCTCCACCCCCTCCGTCTCCTCCTCCTCTGGGCAATCCTCCTCCTTCCGGGCTCTCAGGGCCAGTTCACTCTCCTTAAGAAACTCGGCTGCTTCTGGTGTGGGCAGAGTGTGGTCGATGACGGTGCTGTCCTTCCCAGCTTTCCAGAGCTTGTATCTTTCTGGCTGGAACTTCCTCACAAACACGTCCATGGAGATCTTCACCATGTCCTTCCTGCAGGAGCACTGTCGCAAGGCGCCAGAGCGGTTCCAGGTGAGACCCTTCCCCAGCTCCCCCCACCCCCCTCTCCCACCTTCTCCCACCAAATGGAAAAAGAGAACAGTTTCAGGCTGAACTGTTTGGGTTCACAGGCTGAGGGCATCGCGTCCATGCAGAGCCTTCACACATGAAAGGAAGCAGGAGAAAAGGCTGGAGGACGCATGCCACTGGGGCGAGTCAACTGGGACGCTAGCCAGGGTGCGTGGAGAACAGTTAAGAGACAAGGCTCAGCATTAAACCCGGGACGGTCAACGTCCACCTGCCCTCTGCCACCTATTCAGGCCAGGACCTCGGCAGCAAGTCTACTCCCGGCCAAACATCCAGCCTTGCTGCTTCCTTAAAGGGAAGCCCATCAGATTTCTCCTCGACGGCGAACACCCAGAGCGGCTAGAGCAAGAAACAGCACTGTGTGTGTGGGTGCAGTGTTAATGCCCAACGAACTCAAGCACGGAAACCTCATTTTATACAACTTTATAAATTTTATCTCTGTGAACACAAGATGCTGGTACTTTTGCACATTCCCTGCCACTCCGTTTCTCAACTCCAGCAGCTCAAAGAAACACCAGCCAGTGTACCTAAGAAGGCTGGCTGGCTGGCTCAGCTGTTTTTAGACACAGTTATTATGAAGGAAACAGTGGACTTACCAGCACAGCTTGTTTGCCATACTCGATCCACCGTCGGGTAGCAAAGTTGGTGGATTCGGCACAGTTGAAGCCGTGGTTAAAGCCAGCATGGTAGCCGTAAGGGAAAGTGATCATAAATTCTCCGGCTTCCTGAGTCACCTGAACAAGAGCAAACAGGAAGCAGTTGAAGGGCAGGAATGCTGGACTCCAGGTCAGCCAGCACTCAGTGACCAGGGACAGGTCACAAAGCCTGTAGGGGTCTTAGTGTCTTCTGCAACATGCCAAGTCCCCGCACATTAGACACCATGACTGTAATTAATGACTCCTCTGGATTAACGCTGTTCAAGGGGGCTGGACCCTCCTCTGGCAGCAGGAAGGCGGGAACCCACCTTTAATGCACTGAAATCAAAAGGTGACACAGATTAGTCCTGGCCCACACCTGGTACAGAGGAGCAAGTAGAATAAAGCTCCCTGTGAAACACACGCCAGAAAGAGTGGTTTCCATGTAAGCCAAGGACTGCTGTGTGCGCAATCCGCTCACCTTGTCAAAGGGAATTCCGTATTTCTTCAGCATTAAAGGAGAAATCAAGGTCATCTTATGGCGGAGAAAAGCCTCACAGCTTTGAGCACTGCCTGGGAAAAAGCCTGTTTAATTGAAAACGGGTACAGTTAATACACGGCTCCACACTGGCTATGTAACCCTGGAGTCACTTCACACAGCGCATCTCGTCTAAATGTAAGGAGGATGAATCACCAAGGTGATCGCCACAGATTATTCTAGCTCCAGGCCAGTCCTAGCGTTCTATGATGAGGCTCTGGACTGTCCCCGGTGTAGTGGTCATCAAATCCTGCTTGGGGGATTACCCTGGCAGCCTCTGTTCTCATAGAGTTTTAAAACTACTTAGAGCCTTTCTCCATTCACCAGGACCCTCAATCTTTTGTAAGTAACACATCTAAGTACAAATGACAAGCGCTTGTGAAATAGTCTCTCTAGAGGTACAAATCTACTAGAGTCCACTTACAAGAACCAAAGCATGAGATGCAACTTTGACTTGACCAACTGGGGTTCTGGCAAAAGAACCAGATCCAAGGTGACCAGTACACTATCCCTGGTCAAACAAACCCATGCATGATGAAAGTGAGGCAAAGGCAGTCTAACGCTTACTAAGCCCCTTCCCAGGACAAAGTGGGAAAGGCTGTGATTTCAGCTGCTCTGAGACGTACCCAAACTGGCAGTCTGGCTCACCCCCCACGTGTGGGCCTAAGAAAGGACCACTGACAGTGGACATCCGAGAGCCATGAGCGCAGCTCCCTGGCAGATCTGACCCGGCCCACGGAGCGAACACCATACCTTTGGCCAGGCGCTCCAGCCGCTTTCCGTGCTCGGGTGGGACGGAGTACCTGTAAGTACACAGAAGCAGCGGCCACTGAGCAGAGGGCTGGCCCGGGAAGGGGCCCAAGGGCTCGTGCCCACTCTCAGAACAGCTCGAAATATCAGACTTTTCAACTTCCCGACCACAAGAACTAGAAAGGGATCTGGAGAAATGACGTATTAGACTGTCTGGGCACTGGAGTGGGAACCCACACTGAAGGGCAAGCGATTTTTATCTTTTATATTCATTAATAAGACGTTTATTTGATAGTTACCATGAACCAGGATTTATGGCACACACTCAACGTTGCTCTCCTTTATAATGTTATTCATGCAATAAAACTTAAACAAAGAAAAAAAAAAGAGAGAGAGAAGGAGGATGGCATTAAAGTGCTCCTGGCAGAGCCTGAAAGGCTTAACTGGGATGGGATAGAGAGAAAAATGGGCAACAAGGTGACGATGGATTAGGTACCAGAGACCTGGCCCCCATCTGCTGAAGAGCCCATTTCCCTTCGTCTCCTCAACAGTGCACTGATTATCCAGTAGCCACTCACGCCTCCAACACTGTGGGTATCCAGACACCATAGGATTGCCCTTCATTAAGAAACAAAAGGAAAAACTAAAAAACACATAGAAGACTATTTAAAACTTTTGCAAAACTGTTAAAAACTTCATATTCAGGAACTCACAGTAAGTCTAGTTTACCTTTATAGTGCGTTCTAAAGATGACTCCACAACAACAAAACCTTCCCATCCCAAATAGTTTTGTTATGAAACAAAACAGATGAGGAAACTATCACCTAAAGGGCTCTGGGATCCATCAGGCAACCCTGCACAGACGTCTCTGGAGGAACCACTTCAGGTGACCTAAAGAGTGTATGCAGTAACAAAGTCTAGTTTCAGGAACTTCAGAGTAAACATGGGGAAGACACAAAAGTTACTGACTCTAGATAGAAGTCTAGCTTCTAAGGAACTGGGTCAGTAGTCAGGGGGTAATCACTGGCTCAAAAGGGTTCCCCACCCCAAGACTGGAAACTGGAAAGGCATCTGACAGAACAGAAGAAAACCCCTGGGACAGGATGTGGCTGAAGAGGCTGGAAAAGGAATGGAGACAGACACAGCTTCCATGACTCCCCAAGACCTGGTCGGTGTCCCCTCCGGCCTCCTCGCGCCTCCATCCTCATAATCGGCACCCAGAGCACAAAGGACTTGCTTCCTCTAGGTACTCAACACACTGCGTTCACTCCCAAGTCTTTGCACATGTTGCTACAAACACCCAGACACGCTTTCCTATCCCTCCTAACCCACCACCCCACCCAGCCACATCCTCACATGCGAGGCCTCAGCTTGGCCATCACCTCTTCCAGGGGAGGCTTCTCTAGGCCTAGCGCTCATGTGCCTTCCTGTGTGGACCTACTGCACCCACTGTTCCCCATCACAGCTTTTCTCCCACTTTCTCTCTCTTGATCAGTCTCCTATCTGTGTGAGGGTGAGCGCCTCATCGGTCCTATGCTCTGTTGAAGGCACCACCTTCGCTGACGTGCTGAGATGGATGGGTGGGAGCAGGCAGACGAGAGGGCGAATCTGCCTCGGCTGCAATGAACAGCAGGGAGTGGATGCCGAGTGACCACGCGCCCCCTCGTGGGTTAGGCACACACTGCTGCTCACCAAATATTTTTTCCATGAGGAAAAGAAAGCTTTCTATCATCTGAAGGAGCGACTCCAGTCTTGGAAATCTGCCTCTAAGAAATGCCTCAGGCCTGTTCAGAAAAAGAAATCAGACAGCAGTGGGAGAGCTTGGGAGAGCCCCCGTGGCTCTCGGTCACTCAGCCACCTTCCGTATCCACACGATGGGACTAGGTGCCCTGCCCTCTAAAACCTGCTGCTCCAAGGGCAGGGAGAGCCAAGGGCAGGGAGAGGCCCAGCGCTCTAACAGCACCTCGCTGCTTCAAAGTCGGAAGAAAACGTAACACGCCAGTCCCACCCCAAGCCTGCCAAACCAGTATTTGTATTTTATCTCCATCCCAAGGTGGTCCATGTGCACACAGAGCTGACCAGCCCCGGTGCCAACTGCAGGCCGACTTTACCAGGACTTGGGCTCTCCGAAGTGCAGGTAATTGATGCTGTACAAGTCCATGTCTTCGGTGTGCCAGGCAAAGGATGTCTTCCACATGCCGAAGTACAGGTACGGGGTGTTCACACCCTCGATGGTGATCCCACTCTCCTTTTCCACCAAGTCCAGGATGGTTCTCAGCCGGCCAATATTCCACTCATCTACATGCTGCAGAGGATGTTAGATTGAATAAAAACTGAGGCTCTGAACCCACCAATTACAGAGCAGGTCACAGGTGAGCTGTCACTTTTAACAAAGATCTGGCACACTGTTGAGACTGTGTGGACATAAAGACCACAGCACCTCTCACTCGCTGTTCAGAGCTGCCACTGGAATTGATGCCATTATGCCCCCAAAGAGCAAAGCAACACTGAACACTAGTAAGTGAAAGAGGAGAAAGCGAGGTGATAGCCACCTGTTCTAAACCCAAGATGAACAGTTGGCACAGAACCCAAATAAACTTAGGTCAAAAGAGGAAAGACCTCTCAAATCACAACAAATACAAAGCATGGGAATTTACTAATTTGTGACTTGCCTAGCCCTTATTTCCACTGGGCAGTGTCTTCAGTAAAAAGTCTACAGTGTTACCCTGAATTAAAAAGGTCATCAAGAAGCCCACCTCCTGTAAAGACGTTCTGGATTTATGCCTACAAGCTTCACTTCCCACCACCCAAAAAAGTGATCATCAACAGCAAAATTGGAATGCACTTTTTAAACGCCTTCCTTCAAATAATTTACAAAAACAATAATCTGAGTGATAATCCCTGAAACACTCTATAGATTTTTCAAATCATCCTAAAACGGTCCCAAATAGCCCTTTTTTGCACCACATGTAAGGCTGTCCAAAACCACTATATCCTAAGCCAATGCAATTCGTTAAAAAACAGCTTTTTCTATAGACTCTTGTTGGAAGATTCTCAAAATCTAAATGTTTCTTTTCTTAAATATATACCCCTTTCATTATATTAGTCAGTGATCTTTTTTTCACAGAAACCACATCGCCCTCCCCAACATTTCATTTACTGTGATCCCACCCTCTCTAGAACTCATCAGAGCTACCACCCACAGACTATTCTAATGGCCCTTGCAAAGAACACCATATCATCCAATTCACATGTAGACTGGGAGAAATAAAATTCAGTCACATGCAAAACTACCCCCGATTAAGCGAGCACAGCCCGTCAGCTGGCGGTGGACCACTCTTTTGTGCAAACACCCATTCAGCAAAACAGCTTTTAGGGGAACGTCTCTGGCAATCCAGTGGTTAAGAATCATTTCTCCCAATGCGGGGACCCAGGTTCAATCCCCAGTCAGGGAACTAGACCCCACACGCTGCAACTAAAGATCTGCGTGCCACCACCAAGAATGAAGACCTTGTGAGACGCGACTAAGACCTATGCAGCCAAATAAAGAAAATGGTTAAAAAAAAAAGGAAAAAAAACAAAACAGACAAACAGCTTTTAGGTGTCTATTGCATGCTGGGCAGATGAAAATGGTATCAAATCACAAAACTGCAAAAACGCTGCATAGAGATTCCAGTGACTTTCACCTTTTCATAGAGAGTGCCATTCACATCTGCACCATAGATTGGGGGATTGAACGTGAGATTTTTCCAGTATTTCCGTTCAAGCTCTTCAAATTCACTATAGCGTGGGGTACAGTACCTTTCAAAAGTGGGAAAAAAAAAAAAGGGTTAGCCACTCATAAGAGACTAAATTCATCAGGCATTATGGATAGCACTAGACACAATCCCCTGTTCCAGGGATAGCAAGACATTTCAAATGAACAAGACATAACCTTGGCCTTCAAGGTTCCACTAACTCCCTCAACCTCCCTTCTGTGGGTACCAGGCCCAAGGAAGATAACATACACCGAGATGTAAACCCATCTTCCTTCAGAATGCTATCCTCCACTCTTTTAAAAGACCCTACTAAAACTACTCCCTGCTCCACTCACAAGTGGCCTGGCCACCCAGGGGGAAAACAGGCTTACAAACTTGTGAGAACCAACAACTGCAAATCCCTGTGTATCCACAGACAACCAAAAACCCGCCCACACATGGAGAGGTGAGGCCCTGGAACAGCAGTCACTTCCCTGCACTCTAAGGAAGTGTCTCCAAGAGGGCTCACTTGAATTGTCTCTGCTGCATTCCCACCATCCTATGCAGTGTGGCTAACATCCAACAAATAAGCATGCCTGAAAACAAAATAGTTTAATAAAAATATAAAATAGTCCTAAAAACATAAAAACAGGTTTTTGCATTATCAAATGTTCCATTGAGCGAAATACAAGTACATACATATGCTCAAACACACACACACACCCTATCCATATGTATCTCCACATAATACTGTTAAAAATATCTATATTCTTTAGCTCAATAAAATCACATACTGAGAACTTATTCCAAGATAAACTTTTTAAAAATTCAAACCACTTAAAAAGTATTACACAATTTAAAGAGTAACGTGTAAACCTAGTATTTGAAAATACACAGTATAACTTGGCAAAAAAATATATATGATAAGGAATGGAAGACCAAACTGAAATTGTGTGGAGATAATGAGGTTAACTGGGGGGGTAAAAAAACAATCTTACTTTAAATGCTGCCTTACATTTTGATGTCAACCTAATGGATAATGAAGTTTAGAACTCTGAAGTTCCCTTTAAATACAAATAGCTACTTCCAACTGATCTGCTTTATAAATTTAGGTTGTTACCTACTGGATTTTCTTAAAACTGGCTGATCATGCAGACAGAAATCAAGGGTAAGAACTGGTTGTATTTCAGATGAAGAGAAAAGACTGACTGATTTAAGAACAGATATCCTGAAAGGCAAGGCCTACTATATGTTAATGAGAGGAGACTAGAAGACCGAGGGGGGCAGGCGGGGACTGAATGAGACCAACCCCAGGAGAAACAAAGCAAGTGTGCCTGGCCCAGTGCAGAGCTAGGAAGCAGACATGAACGACGACACAGGCTCATATCTGTGGAGCACAGCACACTGCTTCAACAGGCTTTTACACAGATTCTCTAATTAGACAGCAGGTTGGCCAGCAAAGGAGATGCTTTTAAGAGTTAGACTGCCAAGAAAACTGGGAGCCCACATTCAGAACTGTGATAAGTCCAAGGAAAAGAGGCAGAGCACAGATGGAGCAAGAGTGAGACCTGATGTGAGATTACAAAGCGCTCTAAGTGTGAAGCCTGGCGAGCTGAGGCTCTCCCCGGGGCTTCTCCACAGCCAAGCCGGAGCCGGAGGCACAAAACATCTGACCGGCTGAAGCCAATTCAGCCGTTTGTGGACCAAAAAGGACTCAGGAGAAAAAGTGAGGAGAGGGGGAGGGACGAATCCCTTATGGAGCCTCAAAATGAAGAGACACAAGGGAAAGGAGAAGATTCAAGCAAGAGGATAAGAATGACTAGTCAGTCCAACAAGGGGAATGCACAATTCATTCTCTGTATATCTGAGGTCAAATGAGAGCGAAATTATTAAAAACAGCACAGAAAAACAATGGAAAACAGCGGACCTAAACAAGGACACTTCCAACAGAGACAAGAATGTACCAATGACCATGGAGTGACAGAAAACAGCAAACAGCTTGTTAGTTTACTCACCTTTGGTTAATGTCATAGAAAAAATGAGATAGGTAGTGAGGAGTTTGACATGATTAAAGACAGAAGGACCCAGAAGGAAGAGATTAACTTACTCTACCGAGGCCACTTTTTGATAAGTGGGTGTTATCGATACATCTGGCCAAAGCGCCTCTGAACCAACTAGAAGTTTCCCCTTTGCAACCTTGCAAATGATTAAGTCCTACTTTTGAAGGAAAAGCAATGGGATTACTCTATGTAAAAACATAGACGAGTTTAGACTGTGACTGTGTACTGAGAAGAGAAATGTTTCCATGCAAAGAACAGCAAAGGAGACAGAGAAAAGCAGCTGAGCAAAGGGGACTTCAGTAGGATGGCAGCAGTCTTGAAGACCACTCTGCCCACGAAATATAAGGTCCCGATGCTAAAAGGAACGTGCTTCACTCACTTATCACTGTTGGCTATCTTGCGGAACTCTCGCACAGTCATGGCCTTCTTCTGTATGTTGTACTGAGTAAAGAGGCCAGACTGCCCCGTCACCAGCTGCTGGATGGGGGCAGGAATAACCAGGTCATCGATATCATCATAGGAGGCTCGTGGCTTCCACTCCTTTGGAGGAACAACCTGTAGGGAACACAAGGAACAAAGAGATCAGAAACCTCGCAAGCATGATCAGAGTCCACGAAGTGTGCAGGCCAACAGCTGATTTTACTAGAAAGTCACGTGGATTTAACCATGCTCACTCAAACACGGCAAAAGTCACACTGTCAAGCTAGCCCTGATCCAGTTCTGCTACCAACTAGCTGCCTAGACGCAATGACCTAAAGTAAGGAATATTCATTCATTTTCAGCCTCAGAATATTATCTGGGCACCAAGAGAGGAGGTTGAAGAGTTGATTTTCTCTCAATCTAACAGAAAGTTCATATGGGAAGCCAAATTACTATGAGAGTGCGGAATAAGAGGGAAACCGAGAAAGAGAGGGAAATCGAGAAAGAGAGAAGTTGATTTGATAAAAACACCCTCTCCACCAAGAGATGGAAGCACCGCAGCAGCTGGCCCTGGGACACTGGCTCTTTCCCTCCCTTTTAAAGATTCTCAACAGCTCTCCTCTAACCTAAAAAAAGAGATGTTTCAGATGTTAACGAAAGGAATTAACTTGTAAATAGGACAGCATATATTCAACTACCACCCCACCTGCCTTTCAGTAAAACTGTTCTTCAAGGCTTCATTTAGGAAAAATCTTACTGCCGCCCTCAGTCCCAAAGGCCTCCACCCCTCACCTTAGCCAGCCCAGCCCGATGAGCTCCTTGGGATTCAATATAAGCAATGTAACGACTGAAGTTTCGGAACTCCTCCATAGTCGGGTAGAAGGTCATGATCCGAGCACTGGGATTCAAGGTTTCAGATTCAGAAGCCATCTTCCCTCCTTTTTGAGGTCACTTTGGTCAGGCAGAAATCTGAAGACATACATTAAGAGCATAAAATTATACAAGATGTAATTAAGACTGAATGCTGGGAATGTCAGTGCTGAAAACAGCGAAAGAGGAAGAAAGTCTGCAGCACCAAGAAGACCTCACACCTGGAATCTGCCTGGGGCAGGTTATTTAAATGAGTAAGATAAATGGATAGAAAAGGTTCTGCCTAAATGATTCTGATGTATCAAAATTGCAGGTATTCAAACCTCATTTAATGGAGACATTGTCTCAACTAAAAAAGGGAAACTAATTATTTGGTTGTTGGTCCCATCTGACAAAGCAGCTGCCCCGCCCATCTTTACAGCTGCTCCCTTGTTCATACTTGGCTAATTAATTCTAAGTATTCAACTTCATATACTACAACCTGATTTTTTTTTAAATAAAAATCTATCTACGGGCTTCCTTCTAAGGCACAGATTTCAAACAGGATTCTAGATTCTTAAGAAAAGTTACTTAGCTACAAGATTACAAAGTTAAAGGGCTAAAAAGCATCCTGATATTAGTAGTCAGAGCTACGATTTTTAAAACCCTTAAATGAAATTGTTCTCATAGCTACACCGAAATGCAGTTTCAGCACAGTTACATGAAATCAAGGTAGAGACTAGTCCAATTGCACTGTACCCAGAACTCAAAGAACAAAATTAAAACAGGCAATAAATTGGCAGTACAGGGCAAACTTCATAACTGACTGGAGGTGAAATAAATACTACTTTGTTTTTAGATGAGGCCTTTGGCTAAGTGGGTGCATCCCCACTGCCTGGTAACACAATAGACTATTTCAACTGAATAAGAACCGAGCATACCAGCTAAAAACAGTTTAGAAGCAAAAAACTTATGTCCTTTTCTTCACTCAATTCCCCCAAATCTCAGACCCAAAATCATGGCAGTTCAGCTCCAAGAGTTCCCCTTGAGAGCTGGAGAGATCAGAAGGGGGAAAACTCCTCCAACATACCAACAATCTAGTGAAAGACTAGGAAGACAGCATGGAGCAGAACTGTCTAAGGTAGTAGAGAAGACAAGTCCCAGTACCTGCATCTCTCCAGCTTCCATTTCCTGGTGCTTTTACGCACCTTGACAAACTGTGCACGGTAGGTATACTGTAATCCCTGTTTTACATACCAGGAAATTTACCCAAAGTCCTGCAATGCATTCCCAGTGCTCCATTTCTCTGTGCTGCCTACATCATAATCTCCACTTAATCTAAGCCCTTTGCAAGGGCAGATCCAAGTGTAAAGGAACCTCAAGTTTTATGCAATCTTGAAGACCCCTTTCCTAAGAAAAGAATACAAAGTATCTTACTTTTGCAAATATAAATCATGTGAACACAGTGTTAGGCCCCATCCCAAAGCCTCCAAAGCCCCACAAGAGGCTTCATTTGCCTCTGGCCTTATTCATCTTTGTATACCCAAAACCTAGAACAATGCACGACACAAGAGTACACACTCAGTAACTGTTGAACAACCGATTTCCTTGCTCTTACATCATCTGCTCATTCCCTTTCTTCTACTCTAGGATCCCCTTCCCTCAATCTATTCCCTCGGGAAAGCTCCTGTTCCTTGACACCTTCCTTCCCCCACTCAGCAACAAAGCCTTGTGGTTTAAAAGAGCACTGCCCCAGAATTAAAACAACTCTGAATACAGATCTAGTGTCTGCCATTTATCAGCTGTGTGACCCTGGCTGTGTAAATTGCCCAAGTCTCAGTTACTCCTCCTGTAAAATGGGGATCCCAACCTCCTTACCCCGCAGGGTTGCTGTGATTAACTCAGATGATGCAAGCGAAACGCTAAGCACTAGGCCTGGTACTTACCAACTCAGTAAAGGCAGCTATTACTAACTATCTCAAACTCCCGCTCCCTCCCCTCGCATCGGATCCCGCAGGGATCGCTCCCAAGGTAGCCCCCGCGCTCCCAAGGTCTCCGAAGCTCACCGCGTAAACGTCCAGGCCCTCCCGGCCCCGCCGCCTAGGCGAGTGAGGCCGGGCTGCAGGAAGAGAAAATAAGGCCCAGTAGACCCGCCCACCCTTCCCGACGCCCATTTGCCAAAAGAGATTGGAAAGGGCCAATCTCAGGGCTCATTTTAGAAGCGCCTGCTTCCATTGGTCGAAAGCTATGCCTATCACTCACCGCAGAAGGCCGCTTTTCGCCCCTCCCCCACCGGCGATCACGGTCAAGGCTACAGAAGCAACAAATCTAAAGGATTCAAAAACCTGGTAGTTCTTACTTAAAGCCCACTGCCCCAAAAAGGGCTAAGGCTCGACTTCTGCTGTCGCCACTAGCCGATCACCCTGCTTTTCCAGCCGGCGAAGGACGAGACTCCGCCTCCTCTAAAGTCGGCCTCTGCGCAGCCGCACAGCGCTCCACAAAGTCAACCAATCCGGGGGCCGCCATAAGCTTCAACCCGCCAATGAAAGCGCTGTGAAGCATCCCCAAAGTCTAGGCGTATCAGTTTGCTCAGCCTATGAGCGCCGACTCGGGCTGTTGCCAGGAGGAAAAGTAGTACCACCCGGGACTGCGGCCACTGAGCACGTCGGCTGAGTCGCAGAGCCGGCCAATCGAAGGCGGGCTGTCCGTAGCTAGTCTGGACTTAAGACAGTTGAGTGCCTAGAAGTGGGATCGTTGGCCAGAGTAAAGGCGGTAATGAGGCCGTTGTAGGATGTTTCTAAAGGGTGGGTACAGTCTTTTGCGGGGTGAGTAGAACCCTTACCTAAAGTAAAAGTGCGCTCCGGACCCTTAGGGGTAGCTTCTGAGGTCAAAGAATTCCCGACTCGGTGACCAACCTGTCCCAGTTTGGGCAGCGCTGTCTCGGTTTTTAAAACGCTAATCAAGGGTCTTGGGAACCCCCTCACTTGCCGGCAAACCGGGACATTTCTTGAAAGGAGCAGTTCCTAAGGGGAAAGGAGCTCTGAGGGTCATTAGGACAAGTTTTGAGGGCAAATGTCCTTAGGGTCATTAAAAAGCTGTTCTTCAGTAAGCAGAGATTTGGGGGTCATTAGGAGTAGCTCTTGGGGAGGAGGGAGAAGATGCTGGAAGTCATTAGACACACTTGTGGAGGGCGAGGAGGATTCCTGGAAGTCATTAGGAACTGTCCCTGAGGGGTCGTGAGTCGCCCTAAGGAGCCCCACATTGTCAGGGGTGATGGGGAAGGAAGCAGCTAGGACAGTCTGATAGGTCAAATAGAAAAGTAGAATACTCTCAACCTGAGTTATTAAGATGTACAAAAGTGCCCCCAGATGAGTAGGTCTGTGGTGCACTGAAAAGAGCTGTGCAGTCAGATCTGTGTTCAAACTACTCGCTCCTCTGAGGTTGGGTTTTCGCATCACTGAAAAGGAAAAGGTAATATCTGCCTTGCAGAATTGTTGTAAAGATGAGAGTTAATATATGCTGGCAAAGTATTAGGTAGAATGGAATGGACGTAGAGCAATTGTAATTTATACCCTGAGGCTGTGGAGAAGGAGATGGCAACCCACTCCAGTACTCTTGCCTGGAAAATTCCATGGATGGGGGAGCCTGGTGGGCTGTGGTCCACCGGGTCACAAAGAGTCAGACGTGACTGAGCAACTTCACTTTCTTTCTTTCTATAGTCCCTTTTGGAGAAGGAAATGGCAACCCACTCCAGTGTTCTTGCCTGGAGGATCCTATGGACGGAGGAGGTCTATGAGGTTGCAAAGAGTTGGACACGACTAAGCAACTAACACACACACACACACACACCCTGGGACTGGTTATGTCCTCCCCCCAACCCCACCCTCTCCCTAAAAAAGCAGAGTTATTTCTCAAAAAAAGACAAGGGAATGACTTTTGAGTAGGCAACCAATAGCCTTTCACAACAGTTATAAAGGTTTTCTCTCTTGACCTACTGTGTTAGGTAACAGATTACATTGGTTAGCTCAGAAAATTGCTAAAAGTCTGAAGAATCCAACTTGGAGTATACATAACAAGGAAAATCACCCACCACTCTCCTCAGTGTTGCCCCCAAACATGAGGTGCTTGCTTCACTGACTGGCTGCCCTGGGCATGGATACAGTTACTAGCACCACTTTACTACCAACTACTCCAGGAATTTAATCTTGTAACATTTCCCACTGAGGCCAAAAAGGATTTTCCAGGATTGCTGTTACTTTGTATCACTAGCTTTCCAGTTGGTCTGTGTGCATGAGAGGTGGAACTGCAATCCCTTTCTCTTTCATCTTCCTGTATCTCTGACCAGTTTATCTTAGTCACCCTTTTACACTCATCTTTCCTTTCTCACCCCTTAAATGTTCACATCTGAAGCAAACTAATCTATAGTGAAAGAAGACCAAGTTGGGTTTAACTTTGGGTGGGAACAGGGAATGATGGCGGTTAGCATAAGGAATGCTTCTGTGGTGTTAGTAATATTCTGTTTTCTCCATCTGCAAGGTGGTTATTACAGTGGTGTGTTCACATTGCTTTGAGCTATATACACTTATAAGTTATGTATAACATTCCATGTATACGATACGTTAATTTTTAAAATTAAATTACAAAATTAATTTTAAAAAGCAAATTATTTTTAAAAGAAAAAAAATGTTGAAGTCTTCATGGCTCTCTGACCTTTGTCCTCTTCTCTCATTCTACACCAGAGGACTTCCCTAGTGGCTCTGACGGTAAAGCGTCTACCTACAATGCAGGAGACCCAGGTTTAATTCCTGGGTTGGGAAGATCCTCTGGAGAAGGAAATGGCAACCCACTCCAGTACTCTTGCCTGGAAAATCCCATGAACAGAGGAGTGTGGTAGGCTACAGTCCATGGAGTCGCAAAGAGTCGGACACGACTAAGCGACTTCACTTTCTTTTCTTTCTTTCTTTTCTCATTCTACAAACCCACATAGGTGTTTTACAGCTCTAGCATTATGACCTAGAGCAAGTTACTTAATTTCTCTAATCCTTAGTTATAGCTAAAATTGGAATAGCACTTCCCTTTCTAAGTTGTGAGAACTGGATGAGATATTGCAGGCAGAGCACTTAGAAGTCAAGCTGGAAGGTATTAAGTGCTCAGTAAATGTTAGCTGTGATGGTGGAAGATGATGGTGGTGGTGATGATACAAAGCACTTAGCATAAAGCCTGAAACAAGAGCTCGATGCACTTTCACTCTCAGGCTTCACTCATATGTGCACACTGAGTGCACATTGATACACCCATTCTGTATTCCCATAAAGTCTCCCCTGAGTTCAGATCCATATATCCTCCTATTTCCGGACACCACCCCCTCCACCACCTGGGTATCTGCTGCTAAGTCACTTCAGTAGTGTCCAACTCTTTGCGACCCCAGAGACAGCAGCCCACCAGGCTCCCCCGTCCCTGGGATTCTCCAGGCAAGAACACTGGAGTGGGTTTCCATTTCCTTCTCCAATGCATGAAAGTGAAAAGTGAAAGTGAAGTCGCTCAGTTGTGACCCCATGGACTGCAGTCCACCAGGCTCCTCCATCCATGGGATTTTCCAGGCAAGAGTACTGGAGTGGGGTGCCATGGTATATAAAACCCATATGCCCAATAAAGAACTAATCTATTCACTCCAGAAATGAGCTCCACCTCCTAGGACTCCTATCTCAGTGAGGCAGCCATCCATCCAATCACTTCCCCGCCCCCCTCAAAAAAAGGCCAGAAACCAGTTTGCAACTAGGGATTCCTTGATATGGTCCATCACTTCACCCACACAGAGTTCACAAAGCAAGTGCTTTACAAGTGCCTAGATTTGTTTACATGCCCATCGTCTTCCATGAGACAAAAATCTTGAGAGGATCACTTGGGTCTTATTGGTGGTATCATTTAGGAATGTGTTCTGTTGCCAGAAACACAAAACCCTAGCAACAGTAACTTAAACAAAATTATTTTTCCCAAATGTAATAAAAAGTTTGAAGGGAAGAGGGGCATTTATTGGCATTGGCTCAATGTTCCACAGAGTCACCAAAAACACAGTCTCCTTTCATCTTTCTCCATCATACTTCACAACTTGGCTTTGACCTTCATGTGTGCTCTTCATAGCCATAAAGAGATTGCTGAAGCTCCAGACAACCTGCCCCTATTCATAGGGATATGGAGGAAAGAGATAGTATCAGCAGCACCTGTTACTCCTATCAGATCCAGCAAAAAGTCTCTCAGAATCTTTCCACCTACCAGTAATGAGGGGGACAAACCTTTAGCTGCTTTTGTGGTGTTTACAATCTAGCAAAGGGGAGAAAAGAAAGCCTTCTTAAGTGATCAATGCAAAGAAATAGAGGGAAACAATAGAATCAAAAGACTAGAGATCTCTTCAAGAAAATGGAGATACTAAGGGAATATTTCACCCCAAAATGGGCACAATAAAAGACAGAAATTGTAAGGACCTAACAGAAGCAGGAGAGATTAAGAAGAGGTGGCAAGAATACAGAGATGAACTATACAAAAAGGGTCTTAATGACCCAGATAACCATGATGGTGTGATCACTCACCTAGAGCCAGACATCCTGGAGTGCAAAGTCAAGTGGGCCTTAGGAAGCATTACTATGAACAAAGCAAGTGGAGGTGATAGAATTCCAGCTGGGCTGTTTCAGATTCTAAAAGATGATGCTGTGAAAGTGTTGCACTCAATATGCCAGCAAATTTGGAAAACTCAGCAGTGGCCACAGGACTGGAAAAGGTCAGTTTTCATTCCAATCCCAAAGAAAGGCAATGCCAAAGAATGCTCAAACTACCATACAATTGTACTCATTTGACATACTAGCAAGGTAATGCTCAAAATTGGATCATAGAAAAAACAAAGGAATTCCAGAAAAACATCTGCTTTCTTGACTGCACTAACTCATAGTTGTAGTGGCTGATGGTAACTGTGTAACAATCAACCAATCCAGTTGCAGAATATTTCCATCACCTCAGTAAAATCTTCCACCTCAATAAGATCCCTCATGTCCAGTTATAATCACTCTCAATCCCCACTCCCAACCCGAGGCAACTCTACTTCCTATCTATATAGGACTGCTTTTTCTGGACATTTCAAGCAAATAGAACCATACAGTGAATGGTCTTTTGTGTCTGACTTTTAGCATTAATTTTTTGAGAGTCATCCATGCCATAGCATATATCAGTATTTCATTTCTTTTTAGTATTGAATAGTATCCTTTGGTAGTATTGATCAACATTTGGGTTGTTTCCCACTTTTTGGCAACTATGAATAGGGATTCTGTCGACATTTATGTATGAGTTTTCATGTGAATGGATGTTTTCACTTTGATAGATAATTCAGTTCAGTTTAGTCGCTCAGTCGTGTCCAACTCTTTGCCACCCCATAGACTGCAGCACGCCAGGCCTCCCTATCCATCACCAACTCCCGGAATTTACTCAAACTCATGTCCATTGAGTCAGTGATGCCATCCAACCATCTCATCCTCTGTCATCCCCTTCTCCTCCTGCCTTCAATCTTTCCCAGCATCAGGGTCTTTTCAAATGAGTCAGTTATTCACATCAGATGGCCAAAGTATTGGAGTTTCAGCTTCAACATCAGTCTTTCCAATGAATATTCAGGATTGATTTCCTTTAGGATTGACTGGTTGGATCTCCTTGCTGTCTAGGAGACTCTGAAGAGTCTTCTCCAACATCACAGTTCAAAAGCATTGATTCTTCGGTGCTCAGCTTTCTTTATAGTCCAACTCTCACATCCATGCATGACTACTGGGAAAACCATAGCTTTGACTACATGGACATTTGATGGCAAAGTAATGTCTCTGCTTTTTTAATATGCTATCTAGGTTGGTCATAGCTTTTCTTCCAAGGAGCAAGTGTCTTTTAATTTCATAACTGCAGTCACCATCTACAGTGATTTTGGAGCCCCCCAAAATAAAGTCTCTCACTGTTTCCATTGTTTCCTCATATATTTGCCATGAAGTGATGGGACCGGATGCCATGATCTTAGTTTTCTGTATGTTGGGTTTTTTTTTGTTGTTGTTGTTGTTTTGTATGTTGAGTTTTAAGCCAACTTTTTCACTCTCCCTCTTTCATTAAGAGGCTCTTTAGTTCCTCTTCACTTTCTGCCATGAGGGTGGTGTCATCTGCATATCTGAGGTTATTGATATTTGTCCTGGCAATCTTGGTTCCAGCTTGTACTTCATCCAGTCCAGCATTTCTCATGATGTACTCTGCATATAAGTTAAATAAGCAGGGTGATGATATACAGCCTTGATGTACTCCTTTTCCGATTTGGAACTAGAGATAGATAACTAGGAGTGGGATTTCTGTGTCTTATGGAACAGCCATGAAGAGATACCCAACACCCAAGTAAGATGGTAGGTGTTGCAAGAGGGCATCAGAGGGCAGACACACTGAAACCATACTCACAGAAAACTAGTCAATCTAATCACATTAGGACCACAACCTTGTCTAACTCAAAGAAACTAAGCCATGCCTGTGGGGCAACCCAAGATGGGCGGGTCATGGTGGAGAGATCTGACAGACTGTGGTCCACTGGAGAAGGGAATGGCAAACCACTTCAGTATTCTTGCCTTGAGAACCCCATGAACAGTATGAAAAGGCAAAATGATAGGATACTGAAAGAGGAACTCCCCAGGTCAGTAGGTGCCCAATATGCTACTGGAGATCAGTGGAGAAATAACTCCAGAAAGAATGAAGGGATGGAGCCAAAGCAAAAACAATACCCAGCTGTGGATGTGACTGGTGATAGAAGCAAGGTCTGATGCTGTAAAGAGCAATATTGCATAGGAACCTGGAATGTCAGGTCCATGAATCAAGGCAAATTGGAAGTGGTCAAACAAGAGATGGCAAGAGTGAATGTAGACATTCTAGGAATCAGCAAACTAAAATGGACTGGAATGGGTGACTTTAATTCAGATGACCATTATATCTACTACTGCAGGCAGGAATCCCTCAGAAGAAATGGAGTAGCCATCATGGTCAACAAAAGAGTCCAAAATGCAGTATTTGGATGCAATCTCAAAAACGACAGAATGATCTCTGTTCGTTTCCAAGGCAAACCATTCAATATCACAGTAATCCAAGTCTATGCCCCAACCAGTAATGCTGAAAAAGCTGAAGTTGAATGGTTCTATGAAGACCTACAAGACCTTTTAGAACTAACACCCAAAAAAGATGTCCTTTTCATTATAGGGGACTAGAATACAAAAGTAGGAAGTCAAGAAACACCTGGAGTAACAGGCAAATTTGGCCTTGGAATACGGAATGAAGCAGGGCAAAGACTAACAGTTTTGCCAAGAAAATGCACTGGTCATAGCAAACACCCTCTTCCAAAACAAGAGAAGACTCTACACATGGACATCACCAGATGGTCAACACCGAAATCAGATTGATTATATTCTTTGCAGCTGAAGATGGAGAAGCTCTATACAGTCAACAAAAACAAGACCAGGAGCTGACTGTGGCTCAGATCATGAATTCCTTACTGCCAAATTCAGACTGAAATTGAAGAAAGTAGGGAAAACCACTAGACCATTCAGGTATGACCTAAATCAAATCCCTTATGATTATACAGTGGAAGTGAGAAATAGACTTAAGGGCCTAGATCTGAGAGATAGAGTGCCTGATGAACTATGGAATGAGGTTCGTGACATTGTACAGGAGATAGGGATCAAGACCATCCCCATGGAAAAGAAATGCAAAAAAGCAAAATGGCTATCTGGGGAGGCCTTACAAATAGCTGTGAAAAGAAGAGAAGTGAAAAGCAAAGGAGAAAAGGAAAGATATAAACATCTGAATGCAGAGTTCCAAAGAATAGCAATAAGAGATAAGAAAGCCTTCCTCAACAGTCAGTGCAAAGAAATAGAGGAAAACAACAGAATGGGAAAGACTAGAGATCTCTTCAAGAAAATTAGAGATACCAAGGGAACATTTCATGCAAAGATGGGCTTGATAAAGGACAGAAATGGTATGGACCTAACAGAAGCAGAAGATATTAAGAAGAGATGGCAAGAATACACAGAAGAACTGTACAAAAAAGATCTTCACGACCCAGATAATCACGATGGTGTGATCACTGACCTGGAGCCAGACATCCTGGAATGTGAGGTCAAGTGGGCCTTAGAAAGCATCACTACGAACAAAGCTAGTGGAGGTGATGGAATTCCAGTTGAGCTCTTTCAAATCCTGAAAGATGATGCTGTGAAAGTGCTGCACTCAATATGCCAGCAAATTTGGAAAACTCAGCAGTGGCCACAGGACTGGAAAAGGTCAGTTTTCATTCCAATCCCAAAGAAAGGCAATGCCAAAGAATGCTCAAACTACCGCACAATTGCACTCATCTCACATGCTAGTAAAGTAATGCTCAAAATTCTCCAAGCTAGGCTTCAGCAATACGTGAACTGTGAACTTCCAGATGTTTAAGCTGGTTTTAGAAAAGGCAGAGGAACCAGAGATCAAATTGCCAACATCTACTGGATCATAGAAAAAGCAAGAGAGTTCCAGAAAAACATCTATTTCTGCTTTATTGACTATGCCAAAGCCTTTGACTGTGTGGATCACAATAAACTGTGGAAAATTCTGAAAGATATAAGAATACCAGACCACCTGACCTGCCTCTTGAGAAATCTGTATGCAGGTCAGGAAGCAACAGTTAGAACTGGACATGCAACAACAGACTGGTTCCAAATAGGAACAGGAGTATGTCAAGGCTGTACATTGTCACCCTGCTTATTTAACTTCTATGCAGAGTACATCATGAGAAATGCTGGATTGGAAGAAGCACAAGCTGGAATCAAGATTGCCGGGAGAAATATCAGTAACCTCAGATATGCAGATGACACCACCCTTATGGCAGAAAGTGAAGAGGAACTAAAAAGCCTCTTGAGGAAAGTGAAAGTGGAGAGTGAAAAAAGTTGGCTTAAAGCTCAACATTCAGAAAACGAAGATCATGGCATCCAGTCCCATTACTTCATGGCAAATAGATGGGGAAACAGTGTCAGACTTTATTTTTGGGGGCTCCAAAATCACTGCAATGGTGACTGCAGCCATGAGATTAAAAGACACTTACTCCTTGGAAGGAAAGTTATGACCAACCTAGATAGCATATTGAAAAGCAGAGACATTACTTTGCCAACAAAGGTCCATCTAGTCAAGGCTATGGTTTTTCCTGTGGTCATGTATGGATGTGAGAGTTGGACTGTGGCTGAGCGCTGAAGAATTGATGCTTTTGAACTGTGGTGTTGGAGAAGACTCTTGAGAGTCCGTTGGACTGCAAGGAGATCCAACCAGTCCATTCTGAAGGAGATTAGCCCTGGGATTTCTTTGGAGGGAATGATGCTGAAGCTGAAACTCCAATACTTTGGCCACCTCATGTGAAGAGTTGACTCACTGGAAAAGACTCTGATGCTGGGAGGGAGTGGGGGCAGGAGGAGAAGGGGACGACAGAGGATGAGATGGCTGGATGGCATCATTGATTCGATGGACATGAGTCTGAGTGAACTCCAGGAGTTGGTGATGGACAGGGAGGCCTGGCATGCTGCGATTCATGGGGTGGCCAAGAGTCAGACACGACTGAGCGACTGAACTGAACTGATGGTAAATTTATGGTTATCTTTTTAAGAAATTCCCAAACTGTTTTCCAAAGCAACTGTACCATTTCACATTCTCATTACTCTCTTCAC
The DNA here is from genome assembly GCF_027580195.1 of Bos mutus. Classification (NCBI taxonomy): domain Eukaryota; kingdom Metazoa; phylum Chordata; class Mammalia; order Artiodactyla; family Bovidae; genus Bos; species Bos mutus. The sequence continues at coordinate 103,745,250 of NC_091619.1, read as the reverse complement.
ATTTCTCCACATCCTTGCCAGTGTTTGTTACTGTTTTTTTTTTATTATAGCCACTCTAGTGGATATAACGGAGAAGGCAAGGGCACCCCACTCCAGTACTTTTGCCTGGAAAATCCCATGGATGGAGGAGCCTGGTGGGCTGCAGTCCATGGGGTCACTAAGAGTCAGACACGATTAAGTGACTTCACTTTCACTTTTCACTTTCATGCATTGGAGAAGGAAATGGCAATCCACTTCAGTGTTCTTGCCTGGAGAATCCCAGGGATGGGGGAGCCTGGTGGGCTGCCGTCTATGGGGTTGCACAAAGTTGGACATGACTGAAGCGACTTAGCACCAGCAGCAGCAGCAGTGGATATAAAGTGGTATCTCACTGGGGTTTTATTTTACTATTAAAATTTACTTCTAGGGCATGCAGCTCTGCTTGCGAGATCTTAGTTCCCTGACTAGGGATTGAATCTGGACCCCCGGCAGTGGAAGTGCTGAGTCCTGACCACTGGACCACCAGGGAATTCCCTCATTGAGATTTTAATTTGTATTTCCTTGATGACAAATAATGTTGAGTATATTTTTATTTGCTTATTGACCATTAACATATCTTCTTTGGTGAAATGTCTCTTCAAATATTTTGCTCATTTTTAAACTGGGTTGTTTGTCTTAATACTGAGTTGTAAGAGTTCTTTATATATTTTAGATACAAGTCCTTTATCAGATATAGGCTTTAAACATATTTTATTTCACTCTGCGACTTTTTTTCTCCCTTCCATATTTTGGCTGTGCTGCAGAGCATGTGGGATCTTAGTTCCCCAAACAGGGATTGGAACCTGTGCCCTCAGTAGTGAGAGTGTGGAGTCCTCACCACTGGACTGCCAGGGAGTTTTCCCTGTCTTCATTTTAATAGTGTCTTTTGAAGCACAAGCGTTATTAATTTTGATGAAGTCTCATTTATCAATTTTTTCTTGTATGAATTGTGCTTGTGGTGCATTGACACTAACATTTATTTAGTTCTGTTCTGCCTCCAAAATTTATCCATAACCCAGCACTTTCCTCCACCTCCATTGTGACCACCTGATCCAAGCCACCATCATCTGTAGCCTGATCAGCATAATTCTTGCTTCTCCCAGGCCCCTTGCAGTCTGCTCAACACAGCAGGCAGAGTGATTCTTTAATACTAGATGCCAGATCAAGTTACTCCTCTTAAAACCATCAAATGACTTCTCATCTAATTCTGGAGGGAAGCCAAGTCCTCATAATGGCCTGCAGGCTCCCCCCACCCTCAACCCTGTGTCGTCCCCTCCCTCCTTCACTGTTCCACTTCCCTATCCCATCAAATCCGAATGGCTTGTTCCCTCACCCCCTTTAGGGCCTTGCTGACATATCACCTCCTCACTGAAGCCTTCTGGGACCACCACTACATGCTTTATTTATTTTTCTGTTGCTCAACTCTCCCCATTAGAATACCTGCCACTGTGGGGGCAGGGATCTGTTTTGTTCACCAAGATCCTCAGCACTTAGGACAGCCCTGGCTCTTTGCGTGTGCTCACTAAATATTATATTGAGTCAAATGATATTTCTGAAGTTTTCGTTTTCTAAAAAAATTTTTGGTTGCACTGGGTCTTCGTTGCTGCACACAGGCCTTCTCTAGTTGTGGCAAGCAGTGGTTACTCTTCGTCGCGGTGCACGGGATTTTCATGGTGGTGGCTTCTCTTGTTGCAGGGCACAGGCTGCAGGATGCAGGGGCTTCAGTAGTTGTGGCTCTCAGGCGCTACAGTACGAGCTCAGTAGCTGTGGCCTACAGGCTTCCCAGGTGGTACAGTGGTAAAGAACCCACCTGCCAAAGCAGGGGATCAGAGAGACTCACATTCGATCCCTGAGTCAGGAAGATTCCCTGGAGTAGGAAATGGCAACCCACTCCAGTATTCTTGCCTGGAAAATCCCATGGAGAGAGGAGCCTGGCACTCCATGGGGTCACTCAGACTCAGACATGACTGAGCACACAGCATGCAGACACAGCACACGGGTTTAGCTGCTCTGCCGCATGTGCAATCTTCTGACACCTGCATTGGCAGGTGGATTCTTTGTCACTGGATCACTAAGGAAGCGTGGGATTTTATCCTCAGAATGAATTTTTGAAGAAGTCATTATTACCATCCCCATTTTATTTATTTTTATTTTTCTAGACTTCTTTGTGCGGACCATTTAAAAAATGTTAATTTATTTTTAATTGGAGGATAATTGCTTTACAATAATATTGTGTTGGTTTCTGCCATATACTAACATGAATCAGCCATAGGTATACATATATCCCCTCCCTCTTGAGCCTCCCTCCCACGCCAACCCACCCCTCTAGGTTGTCAGAGATCACAAGGTTTGAGCTCCCTGTGAAAGTGTTAGTCACTCAGTCACATCTGACTCTTTGTGACCCCATGGACTGTGCCTGCCAGGCTCCTCTGTCTGTGGAATTCTCCAGGCAAGAATGCTGACTGGGTAACCGTTCCCTTCTCCAAGGTCTTCCTGACTCAGGGATTGAACCTGGGCCTCCTGCATTGCAGGCAGATTCTTAAGCCGGTGTCATACAGCAAATTCCCACTTCCATCTATTTTACATAAGATAATGTGTATGTTTCAGTGCTACTCTCCCAGTTCATCCCACCCCGTCCTTCCCCCACTGCCTTTTATGTGGACTCTTTTTAAAGTCTATTGGATTTGTTACAATATTGTTTCTGTTGTTTACCTTCTAGTTTTTTGGTCCTGAGGCACTTGAGATCTTAGCACCCTGACCACAGGTGGAACCTACACACCTTGCATTGGAAGGTGAAGCTTTAAGGATTGGGGAAGTCTCACCATCCCCATGTTATAGCTGAGGAAACTGGAAGGCAGGGAAGTTGCTGTTCAGTCAGTCATGTCTGACTCTTTGTAACTGAATATACTGCAGCACGCCAGGCTTCCCTGTCCTCCACTATCTCCCAGAGCTTTCTCAAACTCATGTCCATCGAGTTGGTGATGCCATCCAACCATCTCCTCCTGCCTTCAGTGTTTCTCAGGATCAGGCTCGTTACCAGTGAATCGGCTCTTCACATCAAGTGGCCAAAGTATTGGGGCTTCAGCTTCAGCATCAGTCCTTCCAGTGAATATTCAGGATTGATTTCCTTTAGGATTGACTGGTTTGATCTCCTTGCAGTCCACGGGACTCTCAAGAGTCTTCTCCAGCACTACAGTTCAAAAACATCAATTCTTTGGTGCTCAGCTTTCTTTATAGTTCAACTCTCATATCTGTACATGACTACTGGAAAAACCATAGCTTTGACTAGATGGACCTTTGTTGGGAAAGTGATGTCTCTGCTTTTTAATACACTGTCTAGGTTTGTCATAGTTTTTCTTCCAAGGAGCATCTTTTCATTTCATGGCTTCAGTCACTGTCAGCAGTCATTTTGGAGCCCACGAAAATAAAGTCTCTCACTGTTTCCATTGTTTCCCCATTTATTTGCCATGAAGTGATGGGACGAGATGCCGTGATCTTCATTTTTTTGATACTGAATTTTAAGCTAGCTTTTTCACTCTCCCCTTTCACTTTCATCAAGAGGCTGTTTAGTTCCTCTTGCTTCTTGTCATGAGGGTGGTGTCATCTGCTTATCTGAGGCTATTGATATTTCTTCTGGCAATCTTGATTCCAGCTTGTGCTTCATCCAGCCCTGCACTACACATGATGTAAATAAGCAGGGTGACAATATACAGCCTTGACGTGCTCCTTTCCCCGTTTGGAACCAGTCCATTGTTTCATGTCTGGTTCTAACTGTTGCTTCTTGACCTGTATACAGATTTCTCAGGAGGCAGGTAAAGTGGTCCGGTATTCCTATCTCTTTAAGAATTTTCTACAGTTTGTTGTGATCCACACAGTCAAAGGCTTTAGCATAGTCAATGTAGCAGAAGTAGATGCTTTTCTGGAATTCCCATGCTTTTTCTATGATCCAGCAGATGTTGGCAGCTTGATCTGCTTCCTCTGTCTTTTCTAAACCCAGCTTGTACATCTGGAAGTTCTCGGTTCATGTACAGTTGAAGCCTAGCTTGAGGAATTTTGAGCATTACCTTGCTAGCATGTGAGATGAGGACATTGTGTGGTAGTCTGAACATTCTTTGTCACTGCCCTTCTTTGGGATTGGAATGAAAATTGACCTTTTCCAGTCCTGTGGCCACTGCTGAGTTTTTCAAATTTGCTGGCATATTCAGTGTAGCACTTTAACAGCATCACCTTTTATGATTTGAACTAGCTCAGCTTGAAGTTAAGTAGCCTGCAACAGACACTGAGCCTGAGGATATTTGTAAAAAAGAAGAGTGAATGATGAACTGAATGAGTAAAGGACCAGGAAGGACTTCGTTTGTATGTTAATGATGCCTTTGACTTTCACCTCTGAGTCAGTAGCATTCCAATCTCTGCCTATGGACTAAGCTGCTGAATGTAAACATCTTTCTCAGGAGCTTTGGTCAAAGGGCCTGATAACTAGTTGCCCAGGAAAGAAGCCACGATCTATAAGCAACAGAAACACATTGACACAGCCTGACCTATTCAGCTTGGATCACTGCGGGGAGCTTCTGCAGCCAGGTCAGTCTAGGTATAGAGAAAGAGAATTCAGGCTCAATTCAGTCTTGCAGACAAAGTCAGTTGGAAAGACCAGTGCCTCCTAGCCTACAAAATATAAAAATGCAAATATAAAAGTGCCCTGAGGCAGACACACGCATACCCATAAATACACCTTGGATCTCTACATTTAACAGAAACAGAAAGTTTCTTTCTGGCTCTGATTCACCTTCCCGCCCAGCAGAGGATGGCTCAGCATTCCAGCAAAGGCACAGAAGCCATGGAGAGGCACAACAGGAGACGCCCTGTGGGCCCCCTCTACATCACATTCACACCTTTCTCCCTTGCTTCCACCAGCTCTTCTACTTGGCTTGTTTTTTGTTTGTTTGTTTTGTACCATCTTTATCTCAGGCACCAAAATATCTTCATCTCAAAGCCAAATCCCCTCCATTCCTCAAGACTTGACTCAAATTCAACCCACGTACATTCCTTGCTGCTGTTATTTGGCCGAGCAGCTTGTGGGGTCTCAGTTCCCCAGCCAGGGATTCAACCCCTGGCCCTTAGCAAGTGGAAGCTTGGAGTCCTAACCACTGGACTACCAGGGAATTCCAGTGCATTCTTTTATTTAAAGATATTTTAAATAGGACCTATTTTGTGCTTGGAGAAGGAAATGGCAACCCACTCCAGTATTCTTGCCTAGAAAATCTGAGGGATGGAAGAGCCTGACGGGCTAGAGTCCATGGGGTCACAAAGAATCAGACATAACTGAGCAACTAACACTTATTTGTGCTGACTCTGGGGATACAAAGATAAACTGACTCTATCCCACTACTTGGACATTTGCAGGCACCTCAAACTCGGCAAAACCAAACTCTTGATTCTCCTCTAAACCTGCTCCTCCCTCATTCTTGAGCATTTCGGTAAAAGCACCAGTCTCTATCCAGGTGTGCAGAGTCTGTGTTGATTCTTCACCCTTGCAGCCCACATCCAATCCTATTGACTTTACTTTCAAAACTCTGTCCTGAACCCTACTCCTCTTACCTCCCTGGCTCTACCATCCCATTTCAAGCCCTCTCACATCTCTCCTGGACCCCAGCAACCACTGCCCCTTTCAATCTGTTCTCCACACAGCAGCCGGGGTGATCTTTCTAAAAAGCAAATCTGAATTCACAACTCTATTGAGAACCCTTTAAAAGCTCCCTGTGCCTTCACCATGAACTCCAAGCCCCCTGCCATGACCTACCAGGCCCTGAGTGATCTGGCAACTGGCCACTCTCCACCCCATCCTGCCCCACTGTCCCTCGCTCTCTGGGCTCCAGCCATACAGGCCTTTGTTCTGTTTTTCTAAAACACTCTTTAAAGGCACTGTACTCCCTGCTGCCTCAGGACATCTGTTGTTCAGTCACTAAGTCTTGTCTGACTCTTTGCAACTTCATGGACTACAGCATTCCAGGCCTCCTTGTCCTTCACTATCTCCCAGAGTTTGCCCAAGTTCATGTCCATTGAAGAGGTGATGCTATCCAACCATCTCATCCTCCGCCATGCTCTTCTCCTTTTGCCTTCAGTCTTTCCGAGCATCAGGGTCTTTTCCACCGAGTCAGCTCTTCCTATCAGATGACCAAAGTACTGGACCTTCAGCTTCAGCATCAGTACTTGCGTTGAATTTTCAATGTTGATTTCCTTTATGACTGACTGATTTGACCTCCTTGCTGTCCAAGGGACTCTCAAGAGTCTTCAACACCACAGTTTAAAAGCATCAATTCTTCAGTGCTCAGCATTCTTCATGGCCCAACACTTGCATCTGTACATGACCACTGTAAAGACCATAACTTTGACTATATGGACTTTAGTCAGCAAAGTGAGATCTTTGCTCTTTAATAAACTGTTTAGGTTTTAGTTCAGTTCAGTTCAGTCGCTCAGTTGTGTCCGACTCTTTGTGACCCCATAAATTGCAGCATGCCAGGCTTCCCTGTCCATCACCAACTCCCAGAGTTCACCCAAACCCATGTCCATCGAGTCGGTGATGCCATCCAGCCATCTCATCCTCTGTCATCCCCTTCTCCTTCTGCCCCCAATCCCTCCCAGCATCAGAGTCTTTTCCAATGAGTCAACTCTTTGCATGAGGTGGCCAAAGCACTGGAGTTTCAGCTTTAGCATCAGTCCTTCCAATGAACACCCAGGACTGATCTCCTTTAGAATGGACTGGTTGGATCTCCTTGCAGTCCAAGGGACTCTCAAGAGTCTTCTCCAACACCACAGTTCAAAAGCATCAATTCTTCAGTGCTCAGCTTTCTTCACAGTCCAACTCTCACATCCATACATGACCACAGGAAAAACCATAGCCTTGACTAGACGGACATTTGTTTGCAAAGTAATGTCTCTGCTTTTGAATATGCTGTTTAGGTTGGTCATAACTTTCCTTCCAAGGAGTAAGCGTCTTTTGATTTCATGGCTACAGTCACCATCTGCAGTGATTTTGGAGCCCCCAAAAATAAAGTCTGACACTGTTTCCACTGTTTCCCCATCTGTTTGCCATGAAGTGATGAGACCAGATGCCATGATCTTAGTTTTCTGCATGTTGAGCTTTAAGCCAACATTTTCACTCTCCTCTTTCACTTTCATCAAGAGGCTTTTTAGTTCCTCTTCACTTTCTGCCATAAGGGTGGTGTCATCTGCATATCCGAGGTTATTGATATTTCTCCCAGCAATCTTGATTCCAGCTTGTGCTTCTTCCAGCCAGCGTTTCTTATAATGTACTCTGCGTATAAGTTAAATAAGCAGGGTGACAATATACAGCCTTGACATACTCCTGTTCCTATTTGGAACCAGTCTGTTGTTCCATGTCCAGTTCTAACTGTTGCTTCTTGACCTGCATATAGGTTTCTCAAGAGGCAGGTAAGGTGATCTGGTATTCCCATCTCTTTCAGAATTTTCCACAGTTTATTGTGATCCACACGGTCAAAGGCTTTGGCATAGTCAATAAAGCAGAAATAGATGTTTTTCTGGAACTCTCTTGCTTTTTCCATGATCCAGTAGATGTTGGCAATTTGATCTCTGGTTCCTCTGCCTTTTCTAAAACCAGCTCGAACATCTGGAATTTCACGGTTCCCGTATTGCTGAAGCCTGGCTTGTAGAATTTTGAGCATTACTTTACTAGCGTGTGAGATGAGTGTAATTGTGCGGTAGTTTGAGCATTCTTTGGCATTGCCTTTCTTTGAGATTGGAATGAAAACCGACCTTTTCCAGTCCTGTGGCCACTGCTGAGTTTCCCAAATTTGCTGGCATATTGAGTGCAGCACTTTCACAGCATCATCTTTCAGGATTTGAAAGAGCTCAACTGGAATTCCATCACCTCCACTAGCTTTGTTCGTAGTGATGCTTTCTAAGGCCCCCTTGACTTCACATTCCAGGATGTCTGGCTCTAGGTGAGTGAACACACCATCGTGATTATCTTGGTTGAGAAGATCTTTTTTGTACAGTTCTTCTGTGTATTCTTGCCACCTCTTCTTAATATCTTCTGCTTCTGTTAGGTCCATACCATTTCTGTGTTTAGGTTTACTAAAGACTATCTCCTCACAGAAGCCTCTCTGACTCCCAGTCTGGTTCTGTGTTGTTCTCCTTGCTTTAGGCATTCTTCCTGGAGAGTATCTAGGAGAGTCTGTAATTACATAAGTGCGTTAAGATCTCTGTGACTAATGTCTGTTTCCCAACATACAGCGAAGCCTCTAAGGGAAGGGACTTTTGTACACTCCAGGAATATGAAACCACACAGGTTGCATTTTGTATAACGCTTAAGCATTCAGGCTCAGGAGTCACACAGATCCGGGTTCAAATTTAGATTCAACTTCTCTTGTAGCTGTGTGGCTTAGGGTGAGTTGCTTGACCTCTCTGAATCTTAGTCTCCAGCTGCAAAAGGAGATACTGATATGAGCTACTCTACAAGACTGTTGGAGGAATTCAGTCTCAACAATGTAGGTAAAGTGGTTGGCACATAAGTGGTGAGTGGTGCTAGCAGGCATTATTACAGCACAGCGTAGATGTATGCCATGTGTTTCTTGGATTTAAATCTTTGGGACCATGTAGGAGCTCAGATGGGAGGAACGGCAGAGGCTGCCCTGAAAATGTGCCCGAGGGGAGGCTAGAGGGGGCCATCCCTGGAAAGAGGCCTGGGACACAAGGTCTTTGTAGGGGCTGATTGAGGAGTCTGCTTCTGGGGCCAAAAACCTCATCACAGGTCAAAGTCCAGTCCAGGTCCTGGTTGATCCTTCTTTCTTTGTTTTAAAAACTTTATTTTTGGCTGCACTGGGTCTCTGTTGCTCTGTACAGGCTTTCTTCCATTGCGGCGAGCGGGGGCTACTCTTCACTGTGGTGCTCAGGCTTCTCACTGTGGTGGCGTCTCTCGTTGCAGAGCACAGGCTCTAGGGTGCATGGGCTCTGGTGCTCCATGGCATGTGGAATCTTCCAAGGCCAGGGATCAAGCCTGTGTGCCCTGCACTGGCAGGTGGGTTCTTAACCACTGACCATGAGGAAAGTCCTGTTTCTTCTTTCCTTAAGAGCTATTGTTCCTTGGTATATCTCCATATGAGCCATTCCTTTCATTGGGTGGGGCATGGGGTGACAAGCAGTTCATCAGGGAGAGGGTAAAGTTTGGGGTGGTGGATGCTGACCCCACCTAGATGAGGAGGTTGAAGGTGGGAAGACCCTCTAGGGTCTGACTAGGGTCTGTGCCTAGGGTGAGAGGAGAAAGGAAGGGAAGGGCCTCAGAAGAGCTGGGAGAAGAAATTCTAAAAGTTGGTATTCTGGCAGCCCAGCCATGTTGTCGTTCAGTCGCCCAGTCATGTCCGACTCTTTGCAACCCCATGGACTGCAGCATGCCAGGCCTCCCTGTCCCTCACCATCTCCCGAAGTTTGCCCAAGTTCATGTTCATTGCATGGGTGATGCCATCCAGCCATCTCATCCTCTGACACCCTCTTCTCCTTCTGCCCTCAATCTTTCCCAGCATCAGGGACTTTTCCAATGAGTCATCTGTTCGCATCAGATGACCAAAATACTGGAGCTTCAGCTTCAGCATCAGTCCTTCCAGTGAATGTTTAGGGTTGATCTCCCTTAAGATTGACTGGTTTGATCTCCTTGCTGTCCAAGGGACTTTCAGGAGTCTTGTCCAGCACCACAGTTCAAAGGCATCAATTCTTTGGTGCTCTACCTTCTTTACGGTCTAGGTTTCACTACCGTACATTACCACTCGGAAGACCATAACCTTGACTATAGGACCTTTGTCAGCAGAGTAATGTCTCTGCTTTTCAACACACTGTCTCTGTTTGTCATTGCTTTCCTGCCAAGAAGCGACTGTCTTCTGATTTCATGGCTGCAGTCACTGTCCAGTGATTTTGGAGCCCAAGATAAAAAAATCTGTCACTATTTCCACCTTTTCCCTTTCTATTTGTCATGCAGTAATGGGGACAGATGCCATGATCTAAGTTTTTTTTAAATATTTAGTCTTGAGTCAGCTCTTTCATTCTCTTTCACCCTCATCAAGAGGCTCTTTAGTTCTTCCTCACTTTCTGCCATTAGAGTGGTATCATCTGCATATCTGAGGTTGTTGATGTTTCTCCCGCCTATCTTGATTCCAGCTTGTAACTCATCCAGCCCAGCATTTCTCATGATGTGCTCAGCATATAGGTTAAACAAACACGGTGACAGCAGACAGCCCTGTCGTACTTCTTTCTTGATCTTGAACCAATCAGTTGTTCCATACAGGGCTCTAACTATTGCTTTTTGACCCACATAAAGGTTTCTCAGGAGACAGGTAAGATGGTCTGGTATTCCCATCTCTTTAAGAGCTTTCTACAGTTTATTATGATCCACACAATCAAAGGCTTTAGCGTAGGCGATGAAACAGAGATAGATGTTTTTTCTGAAATTCCCTTGCTTTCTCTGTAATCCAGCGAATGTTGGCAATTTGATCTCTAGTTCCTCTTCCTTTTCTAAAGCCAGCTTGGACATCTGGAATTTCTTGGTTCACATAATGCTGATGCCTAGCATGTAAGATTTTAAGCATGACCTTACTAGCAAGGGAGATGATTGCAATCATCCAATGGTTAGCACATTCTTTGGTACTACCCTTCTTGGGGATTGGGATGAGGATTGACCTTTTCCAGTCCTGTGGCCACTGCTGGGTCTTCCAGGTTTGCATAATGAATGCCAAATCTTGATGGCATCATCCTTCAGGGATTTGAATAGATCTGCTCATCCAGTGGCTTTATTAACATAATCCACCCAACAATCAGATTTTCATCCTGCCTCAGGGCCAGATCAAACTCCTCCCACTTTATCCTTTTTGTTTTTCAGTCTGTCAGTCATGTCTAACTCTTTGCAGCCCATGGACTGCAGCACACCAGGCTTGCCTGTCCTTTACTATCTCTTAGAGTTTGCTCAAACTCATATTCATTTAGTCGATGATGCCGTCCAAGCATCTCATCCTCTGTCACCTCCTTCTCCTCCTGCCTTCAGTCTTTCCTAGCATCAGGGTCTTTTCCAATAAGTTGGCTCTTCACATCAAGTGGCCAAAATACTGGAGCTTCAGCCTCAGCATCAGATCTTTCAGTGAATATTCAGGGTTGACTTCCTTTAGGATTGATTGATCTCCTTGCTGTCCAAGGAACTCTCAACAGTCTTCTCCAGCACCACAGTTCAAAAGCATCAGCTCTTCAGTGCTCAGCCTTCTTTGTGGTTCAACTCTCACATCTGTACATGACTACTGGGAAGACCATAGCTTTGACTGGATGTACCTTTGTTGGCAAAGTTATGTCTCTGTTTTTTAATATACTGTCTAGATTTTTCATAGCTTTCCTTCCAAGGAATAAGCGTCTTTTAATTTCATGGCTGTAGTCACCATCCACAGTGATTTTGGAGCCCCCAAAATAAAGTCTGCCACTGTTTCTTTTCCTCCTATCAATTTGCCATGAAGTTATGAGACTGGATGCTATGATCTTTTTTTTTGAATGCTGAATTTCAAGCCAGCTTTTTCACTCTCCTCTTTCACCTTCATCAAGAGACTCTTTAGTTTCTCTTCACTTTCTACCATTATGGTGGTATCTTCTGCATATCTGACGTTATTGATATTTCTCCGGGCAAACTTGATTCCAGCTTGTGATTCATCCAGCTTGGTATTTTGTGTGATGCACTCTGCATATAAGTTAAATAAGCAGAGTGACAATATCCACCCTTGACATACTCCTTTCCCAATCTTGAACCAGTCTGTTGTTATCCTTTTTTGTGCTAAATCACTTCAGTGGTATCTGACTCTTTGCAACCCTATAGATTGTAACCTTCCAGGCTCCTCTGTACATGGGATTCTCCAGGGGATACTGGAGAATACAAGATACAAGAATACTGGAGTGGGTAGCCATTTCCTTCTCCAGGGGATCTTCTCGACCCAGGGATTGAACCCACATCTCTTATGCCTCCTGCATTGGGTGGTCAGTTTCTTTACCACTAACGCAAACTAGTAAGCCCTGTTATCCTTTTAACATTTATTGAGTCCCTCCTTTAGGCTGGAAGGCAAGGGTCCTTATCTTCAAAAAGTTCACAGTCCAATGGAGGAGATAGATGAATCACACAATAATTATAATGCCAATTTGCATTTAATTTCTCCACCACTGCCTACATAATTTCTTTTTTTCCCCCCTATTTTAGTATGGGAATAGCTGAAGAAGCAAGAATAATATCAACACAGTGATATGGTTACTGGACCCACAGCACAGCTGGATATGAGGCTGTCTGGTCGAGGGTGGGGAAGATAGGGGCCAAAAGAGGATTCTGTGAGGATTTGTCCTGGCTCAGGTGTGCCAGGAAGGGCATCTAGGCACCTCCCACCACACCTCTGCATTTGTCTACCATGGACACATTCTCATAAAGAAAGTGCCCATCAGAGGGAGAGGAACAAGAAAATGCATTTGCAACAGGGACCATCGAGGGGCAGGCCCTGGGGCAGGCCGAAGGGCTTCACCCATGTTTGTGAGGGGCATCCTCCTTAGAGTAGGGGTGTCTTCTGCTTTAAAGAAATATGTACTCCTTTCATCATCCTCCCAAGGGCTGGGCCGCACCCCCAAAAATAGCCAGTCCCAGGCAGCTGCCATGTTCTGAGCCAGAACTGCCCCTGAGAGGACTGAATGACAGAGCCAGCAGACACCTTAGGGATGTCACTGAATCTGGGCCTCAAAATGTCCCCACTCAATGCAGAGACCAAAGGCCACGGGGATGCAGCCTCAGCCCTCATGAATCTGACAACCCGATTGTAGCGCCATAGACCAGGTGCCTATGCTATTGGGACCCCTAACCATTCCTGTTGGAGAAGGAAATGGCAACCCACTCCAGTGTTCTTGCCTGGAGAATCCCAGGGACGGGGGAGCCTGGTGGGCTGTCATCTCTGGGGTCACACAGAGTTGGACACGACTGAAGCGACTTAGCAGCAGCAGCAGCAGCAACCATTCCTGGGAAGGCTTCCTGGAAGAGATGATGTCCTGGCCTCAGGAGGCCTGGGGCTAGGAGGCAGTCAGCAAGGTGGTGGGCTGAGTTTCCAGGCAAAGGTAGGGAACGATGTGTGAAAGGATGGGAGAGAACTAGGCACCCGAGGGAAATACACTTCATTGCCCTGGAATGACAGGGCAGATCCAACAGGACCTTGTAGCCTTTAAGGAATTGGGTTACATTTAGGACTTTCCTGGTGGTCCAGTGGTTAAGACTGCACTGCCCCACTCCAGTATTCTTGCCTGGAAAATCCCATGGATGGAGGAGCTTGGTGGGCTACAAGTCCAAGGGGTGGCAAAGAGTCGGACATGACTTCACTTTCACTTTCTTTTCACAAGAATTTCTAAACAAGCAAAATTATTCTGGGGAAAAAAAAAATCAGTGATTGTACTTTGGATTGGGCAATGACTGTGATGAAGCATGCTGTCAGTGTTACACAGTCTGTTTGCATTTGTCAAAACTTTGTTAAAAAACATCTAAGATTTGTGCATCTGTGTCTGTGCTTTGTATCAACAGGAAAAAAAGAAAGCTATGAGGAAAACATTGAATTCTGGTTATATATGCATATTAAAGCATCTGAAGTATCAGAAATGTACTGATACCTGAAATTTACTTTGAATTACATAAAAAACTAAGATAGATTTATGGATAGAGGGATAAATAGATGGATAAATATGGAGTAAAGTAAGTATACAAATGTTAATGACTGAATTTAATGGTAGATTTAGGAGTGCTTGCTGTAAAGTTCTTTCAATTTTATTGATGTTTGAAATTTTCTATAAAATTTATCAAAAAAGTTGGGAAAAAAAAAAGACTGCACTGCCAATGCAGGGGCATTGGGAAATTGGATTACAGGGCTTTCCTGATGGCACAAACAGTAAAGAATCTGCCTGCAGTGTGGGAGACCCAGGTTTGATCCCTGGGTCAGGAAGATCATCTGGAGAGGGGGATGGTTATCCACCCCAGTATTCTTGCCTGGAAAATCCCATGGACAGAGGAGCCTGGTAGGCTGCAGTCCATGGGGTCGCTAAAAGTCAGACACGACTGAGCGACTTCACTTTCACTTTTCACTTTTCATGCATCGGAAAAGGAAATGGCAGCCCACTCCAGTGTTCTTGCCTGGAGAATCTCAGGCACGGCGAGTCTGGTGGGCTGCCGTCTACGGGGTCGCATAGAGTCAGACAGGACTGAAGCAACTTAGCAGCAGTAGCATTCTTGCCTGGAGAATTCCATGGACAGAGGAGCCTGGCGGGGCTACAGTTCATAGATTTGCAAAGAGTTAGACAAGACTGAGTGAGTAACATTTTCACTTTCAGAATAGTTCTAAGGAGGGTTGACAAGATCAGATTTGCTCTTTGGGAGATGTGTTGTTTGGAGAATGAATGGGAGAAGCATCCAGGGAGGGGGCACATCTAATCTGTCCTGCCAGGGGGTGGAGGACCCTCATTTGTCCTGAAGTTTCCAGAACCTTTTCTATGTTTTTGGCCCCAACTACTAGCATGGGAAAAATAGTATGGAGATTCCTTTTTTACAGTTGAAGTCCATAAAGGTGTGTGTGTGTGCACGCACACGTGCGTGTGTGCGCACTGGGGTGGGGATGGGGAGTTGATGCAAACAACAACAATAATAAAAACAAACAGAAAACCAAACAGAGAGCATCACCACCTGGAAAAATCACTGCTAACATTTTAGTGTATATCTTTGCCTGTGCTTTTTTCTTTTACACATGCCCTAAGAAACTGTCAAAATACAAATTCTGATTCAGTAGGTCTAGGGTGGGGCCTGAGCTTCATTTTCTAAAATGCTCCCAAGTGATGTATATACTGATGGCCTCCAAATTCACTTGAGCCAGGCTGTAGGCTATGTTTGTGTTTGTCTATTTTGGGTTGTTTTTAACTTTTCAGTATTATAAGCAATGCTGCCATGAATCTTTGCCTATAGATTTTTTAAAATGTTTGTATGATCGTTTCCTTTATATACATTCCTAAAATTGTATCACTGAATCAAAGGCAAAGCATATTTTACAGCCTTTGATAGACAAGGCAAATATTCCCCCTAAAAAGATAGAAGCTGATTATATCCCTACTAGCAATATGCACGTGTGTGCTAAGTTGCTTCCGTCATGTCTGACTCTTTGCAACCCTATGGACCGTAGCCCACCAGGCTCCTTTGTCCATGGGAGTCTCAGGGAAGAATACTGGAGTGGGTTGCCGTGCCCTCTTCCAGATCTTCCGGGCCCCATGGAGTCTCGAACCAGAGTCTCTTAGGTGTCCTGCATTGGCAGGTGGGTTCTTTACCAGCAGCGCCACCTGGGTGTTCAAATCCCCACAGCATATTAGCATTTGTTTGTCCATTGATTGTCGCAGACTAGTACCTTCCTGTTCCTTCGATTGTACTTCTTTGATTAATAGTGAGGCTGAGTATTTTCCCCTATTTTATCGGAATTTGTGTATCTTCTTTTGTAAATTGCCTATTTGTGTCCATGCCTGTTTTTCTATTAGGGTGTTTACTTTTGTTCTTATTGATTTGAAAGATTTAGATTTAACCCCTTGATTGTTACAAAAGTTTTGCAAGGTGTGCCTGAGAAACTCTGGTATTTAGATAAGGCTGGAGTGAAAGGTTCAAGGAGAGATGAACCGAGAGCTGAAGAAGAGCATAACATCTAAAGCACTGGGCTGTGGACCCTGGGGATGCTAACAGCCTGCACTGCCTGCCTTACAGCCCCCGTTCTAGAAGCTGGGATGGCTGCACATATCTAATAGTGTTTCCTCCCTCTCAGCAGGGCTGGATGGGCACGCTTACTTTTGACTTTAAATTTTAGGCTTCATTTGGAGTCCAATCAGGTTTTCTTTCTTTTACATTAACATATATTCTTCAGATACATTGTTGTCAATTTTATCAATAAAATCTGCAATCAGAATTGAGGATGGAGTTTTCAAAAAATAATTTAATATCTAGTAAAGGAAAAACAGGGACTGGCACTAATTATTATTATTTTTTTGCACTAATTAGTTTTCAGAAAAAATATAATGATGGGGGACTAGGTAGCTGTGTCAGATAATGAAACAAAGCCATGCAAGTTAAATGAGTAGTTCTGGCTTAGACTAGATGAACGGACAAGTGAAACAAACTTCAGGCCCAGAGTAGAGTGGACTCTGTACTTATAAGAACTTCAAATGTGATAAAAAGGAGGCATTACCAATCAGGACAGGGAGAAAGGTGACCTAAACAAATAAGTATTTTGGGGGAAAACCCCAATTTAGATACTCATATTAGCTATACTCCAAAGGATTCTCAAACAGAAAAATTCTGAAAGATAGTAAGTAGATGAACTCAGATTGATGGATAAACCAGGGCTGAGAAAAGCACAAGCCCAAGATCCCTGAGTCAAGGGTCATTCTTCCCAAGTGAAGCCTGAACTGGGTTTAAGTTCAGAATTTACAATTAAAAAAATCAAATTGGTGATCAAGCAAATATCAAGGTAACTTGATAAAGAAACCTGTTATCAAAGCATCAACAGTGATATATAACCCTCCTCCTTCAACAACTGGTTCATACAGTACTAGAAACAATAGCTTTAAAAGTTTCTGGAAACTTTTTTTTTTTTGGCCTCATTGCAAAGCATGCAGGATCTTAGGTCCCAGACTAGGGACTGAACTCACAACTCACGCTCCCCTGCTCTGGAAGTGCAGAGTCTTAACCAGTGATATCCCCAGGGATATCACTTAGCCAGGGATATCCCCAATTTTTTTTTTTTTTTCCAATAAAGAAGCCCATGCCAGACAAAGTTAAAACTGAGAGTGAATGTAAGAAAAAGATATTTTTAGGAATACAATAATCAGAAAGTTTATAATCCTATGAGAAAAAATTTGTGAGAGGTATTCTACCAAAGTAAAGAAAAAGGCTCAAAATGCTGTATAAGAAACTGTGGGAGTGGAGTGTGCTCCAGAAGGGAAGGAAATAAAAAAGTAGAGACTTATTTGAAATTGATGCTTGAAAGATTTTTCATAAACATCCAGTTAAAATGCTGTTTATAGGTTTTTGATATTTAGGATCAGACAATTATACCAACAGATCTACTACTACTACTACTAAGTCGCTTCAGTCGTGTCCAACTCTGTGCGACCCCACACATGGCAGCCCACCAGGCTCCGCCTTCCCTGGGATTCTCCAGGCAAGAACACTGGAGTGGGTTGCCATTTCCTTCTCCAATGCATGAAAGTGAAAAGTGAAAGTGAAGTCACTCAGTTGTGTCCGACTCTTAGCAACCCCATAGGCTGCGGCCTACCAGGCTCCTCCATTCATGGGATTTTCCAGGCAAGAGTACTGGAGTGGGGTGCCACTGCCTTCTCCACCAACAGATCAGAAAATATTATAAACCTTGACAATGAGAAATAAAAAAATGGTAGTTGGAGGAGGGAGAATCAAGGAGAGTAAGCTAATTTTCTCATTCTTCATAGAGGGTAGTCAAAAGGATGATAAATCAGGAAATAAATATTTAAATATATTGTTTAGTCATGAGAGAGCTTGTAAAGAATGAAAAGAGATATATAACAAAATCAAGAGGAACAGGTGGGAGTTCACCTAAATTGACCGAATTCCACAGGTTTTATTGTGAGGACTCATCAGGTGTCAGAGAAGGCGATGGCACCCCACTCCAGTACTCTTGCCTGGCAAATCCCGTGGACAGAGGAGCCTGGTAGGCCGAAGTCCATGGGGTTGCGAAGAGTCGGACACAACTGAGCGACTTCATTTTCACTTTTCACTTTCATGCACTGGAGAAGGAAATGGCAACCCACTCCAGTGTTCTTGCCTGGAGAATCCCAGGGACGGGGGAGCCTGGTGGGCTGCCGTCTATGGGGTCACGCAGAGTCAGACAAGACTGAAGCGACTTAGCAGCAGCAGCAGCAGCACCAGGTGTGCTACTATGCAGCTTACTGTGGAAGATGTACTGCTTACACCCAAACGACTAAAATCAGAAGCTCTAGGGGGTGCAACTGTTGTGGGGAGGAGGGAGGAAACCTTACCTTTGGTTTTGTGTCTTTTAAGACTGTTGGCATGATTTAAATTATTTTTATTAAAGAAAAGGTATGCATCTACTTTTCAACTTTGGCTGTGTTGGGTCTTCACTGCTGTGCGCAAGCTTCCTCTAGCCGTGGTGAGCAGGGGCTACTCCTTGGTTCCTTGTGCGGGCTTTGCGTTGAGGTGGCTTCTCTTGTTGTGGAGCACAGGCTCTAAGCCTCCTGGGCTCAGTAGTTGCGGCTCACAGGCTTAGCTGCTCCATGGCATGTGGAATCCTCCCGGACTGGGGATCGAACCTGTGACCCCTGCATTGGCAGGCAGATTCTTATCCACTATAGCACCCAGAAAGTCTGTATCTACTTTTTCCTTTAATAAAAAAGCGACAATAATAACCATTAAAAAATTTTATGGCATATCCATAATAGAAGAGTATGTAGCAGTTTCAGTTCAGTCACTCAGGTAAAAACATGGAAGGAAGCTCCCACTAATATGAAAAGAGCAATTTGCAGAAAGCTATGAACAACAGGACGATAGTTGTATAAAAATAAAGTTTATACATGTTTCAAGATTCATATAAAATGCCCAGAAGAATAAAGAATAAATTGGAATTCCCCCCAGGGAGTTGGGGGGCAAGGAAACGGTGGAAACTTTAATGTTTTACACTTCTATATGGAAGATTTTTGTTGTTCCAAAAAATGAAGTGTCAGGGGTTTCCTGGCAGGCCAGTGGTTAGGACTTCGCGCTTTCATTTCAGGGGCATGGGTTTGATTCCCTGGGTCAGGGAACTAAGATTCCCCCAAGAGGCGTAGCATGGTGAAATAAAATGAAGTATTGGGTATACTATTTTAAAAGTTTTTCCTTTTTAAAATAGTCTTTCAGAAAATTTAGAAAATTATGAAGGAAAAAGCCACCCACACTCACAGCTTTTGGTGTATTTCCTTCTAAATATATATATTTCTTCCTCTACGCATCTGATTCTGTCTCTAGCTATGGGCAGGGAGCAGTGGGGAAAGAGCTCTGGAGAGTCAGGCAGACCCTCCTGAAATTTCCAAACTCCTCAGCTCCTATGTACAGCTTCCCCATCTCAGTAAATGGCAACTTCATCCAGTTGCTCAGACCAAAACTGTGGGGTCAACCTTGACTCGTTTCTCTCATCCAGTCTGTAAACAAATCCTCTTAGTTCTGCTTCCAAGACAGAACTGGTATCTAGCCACCGCTCACCACACCGGGATTTCTGCCAAAGTCCTCCCAATGGCCTAGAAGCTGCCCCATTCCTCTCCAACCTCATCTTCCGCTGCTCTCCCATCCCCTACTCACGATGTCACGGCCACACGTGCCTCAACCCAGGAGGCACATTCCCGCCCAGGGCCTCTGCTGCAGCTGCTCCTTTAGCCTGGATGCTCATTTCAAAGACGTTCAGGCCAATCTATCAGCAGCTTTGTCTTTCCTCAAATCCCATCTTTTCAATGCTGCTTCCTCCGACCACCCTGATTATTAACCAAACCTTCCCTGTGTATCTAATCTCCTCCCTGCTTTGAGGAACCTATCGTTTTCTAACAAACTATATCCATGTATTATTTCCTGCGTGCATGTTATCCTCCTGCTAAGAGGATAAACACCACCTGGGCAGAAGTCTGTGCCCCGATGAGTAGCCCACGGCAAGTGCTCAAGTTATCTGTTGAATGAGTGAATGAGGCCTGATTTTCTCATCTACAAAATGGCCTAATAGGACCCACCCCACACACTGCTGTGAGAATCACATGAAGAATACCTATTTCAAATTACTTGCACAGCAGGGTCCTGCAGCCTCAGAAACCCATGGAGTTTGGGCTGACTGTGAAGGCCTGGCCGGGGCTTGTCAGGACAGTGTTGTGGTCACGTCTGCTAACAGAATCACTCTGGTGGCAATGCCGAGGATGGGTTGGCTGGGGCAGGGCTGGGGGCAGGCAGACCAGGGAGCAGGCATGGCAGCAGTCCAGGCAGGAGAGGGCGGGTCCCGGAAATGCAGAGAATCAAACAGGTGCAGAAGAGGCCAAAAGGGCAGGGTTTGGTGACTAGTTGTGAGGGTGAGGGAGGAAGAGAAGAGATGCCTGATCGGGGAACCTGTAGATGGGGTGCCTCACACTGTGATGGGGAGCCCTGGAGCCTCGAGGAGTGGGTTGGGAGGGGGTGACAGCCAAGAGGGAGTCTGGCACCAGGCAATGGAAAGAGCAGGGGCTCTGGAACAGCCGTAACCAGCTCTGGCACCGACTTGCCCTGTGTGGTCTACCTGCTAAGTTGTTCTGAGGCTAAGTGATCATGTCCATAAAGCAGTGTATGCAGAGCCTGCCTCATACAGTTCATATACTGTTGCTCTTCAAGTGACAATCTGATACCTACCCTCACTTGAAAGTGTTTAATGGCTCATTATTAGGAAATTTAAATTTAATATCAAGAATAATGCAATGCTGGCACTGTTTTTCTGAATGAAAAGAAATACGCCAGGCACTGAGCTAGGGGCTAGAGAAACCGCGGCCACCAAAGAGACCTCTGGCAACACTGGGGGGCAGTGAAGGCCTCAAAGGCATGGTATAGAGCCTCTGTTCAGCGTGGTACAGACGCGCGCCACCCAGCAGAGGGTCCACAACCAGCTCAAACCCCTCAGCTGCCTTCAGTCTCCTTATGTCTGTCTACCCCAGTCATGGGTGTTCTTTGTAATCTATCATATTTGTTAGTCTGTTTCTTGCTTCCAAGCCTTTGTGCCTTTGTACAAGTTACTCTCTCCATTGGAAATGCTGTTCTCATCTTTTGAAACAAAACCTTCTTAGCCTATGTAATACTCAGAATCCAGCCTACGTCACCTCCTCCAGGAAGCCCTTCCTGATCCCGCTGCAGAGTGAGGTGCTGCCATAGCACCTCTGTGTTGGGCTCACCACAATACTCTCTCTAGTCTGGTCACTGCTGATCACATGTATTTCTCTTCTCCACTTGTTCTGGACTTTGTCTCTCTTATCCCCAGAAGTTCCAAGGTTCCAACCTGGTAGGACTTATCTGATTACCAGTGGAGAGACCACTACAAATGTTGCTCTGTGTCCAGGAGCCAGATGGCCACACTGGGTCTGACACCCACACTGCGGGAATTACCAGTATCCTGTAACCAATTTCCATATGGTCTTGGCCACCACTGCTGCAGTTTCATTCTTTTCCTCACAGCAGGGGAAAGGGAGAGGGAGGAGGTGAAGGAGAAGCAGATGTGGCGACCCAGAATCTGGCAGGGGTGTGCTGCCAGCCCCGGGAGCTGGGGCTCATGTCAGGGTGGTCCCTCCACATGCTTGGTGGCTCAGTCTTCAGGCTCCCTTTTGAAACTGGTCACCATCCCAGGAGCCTGTCTCGTCACCAGATCCTCAGGACAGTCACACTGTCTCCTGAGGAGCAGGAAATCGGCAGAACTCACCCGGAGGGACTGACAGCCCAGACTCGCATTCCAGAAAGAGCGGAGACGAGAGACCCGGTTTGTAAGAAATCTGATTATTCAAATTTAATACCATCAAGAATTATGCAATGATGCTGTAGTTTTCTTAACAAATAGAAAACAGACTGTGTACAACAGTGAACTCTACAGCACTAGCGTCCACAAGGTAAAAACGAATGTCTCATTCAACATCACCAACCCTGGACTGTTGGTCTTGACAGCCTAGCTAGACCTGGGGACGCCCGTCTCACGCCCCTCGGCTAAAACAGCTATGCACCCTTCCCGCCCCCACTTACCTACCTAGATAGTGCTGCCCAGAGGAAGAGGCCCTCTCCCTGCCCCCCAGCAAGCCAAGATAATAAGGGTTGAGGATAGTACCATTGAGAGAAGTCCAGTAGTCTTGCCACATTGGTTTAGGAGGGCATCTTGAAGGAGTGGAAAAGAGAGCTCCTTGGGGGCTTTGAAGACAGCTGCAAACCAGGGAAGGAAGTCATCTGGCCCCCGCTCGGAGAACAGACGTGTGCTACCAGGCCCACTGGCCTGGACCTGAACGGCCAGCCGCACCCCTGCTTGGCCCTGAGGTGTGTGGGGCGTGGCACACACCCTGACCAGCGCCCACCGTCTCGGCCACGTGGCCAGACCCACAGCCTACCCAACACTGTGCCATCCTGCAATGCCAGACAAAAGGCAGGCTCTGTGGACCCAGAGGGAACCCCCAGGCACCTAGAGTCACCTTCCCTCTCAGGTGTTTGAAGCAGAGGCCAGGGGGTACCTCTCTTTTTTTCTTGGGTTTTCTCTTTTTTTGGATTTTTTTGTGTTTGTTTTTCATCTTTGCTTTATCTTTAACCTTTGCAAAACATGATGGTGATGAGGAACGCCTGCTCCCCCAGACACATCTGTGGTCTGGGCTGTGAATGTTACACACGCACTGGAATAGACGACTGGGGGTGAGGGCTTCCCGTTTCCTCTCCCCCACCACTGTCTGTGGGGCCTCAAATAAGGCTCTTACGGAAAAATGGAACAGAAATTAAACCCCCCAAATGTGTTTCCCTCCACTTGGCTGAAACAGGGTCTTGTCAGCAGGACTGGAAGGGCAGCCAGATCAGCGGTGCCTCCGCTCAGGCTGGCGGCCCCGGCTCCACACACATGGGGAAGGCACGCTCCGTCCTGCAGCAGCGAAAGTCGTACCAAAGAAAAGGATCCAAAATGAACTCAAGGAGAAAACAAACTATTCCCCCGTCCCCCACAGCAGCCCAGTCTGCAGTTAAGAATTTGCAAAAAGAAAAGTCAGAGGGAAGAGGCTATAATCCCTGTCTATAATCCCACTTAATGTATAAAAAGGGAGGCTTCACTCCCATCCCCCCCACCCCATGAGAAGCATGAGAACCGCGGCAGCAGAACAGAGAGTTCGCAGTGGCTCCGGGGCAGGCCTAGCGGACAGAGACCATGCCGTGGTGCCTGCCTGCGGGCCCACCCCCTTGCCCAGGGCAGTTCTGGGCTCTCTGTGCAGTGTGGCAATGTTCCTGAAATGCTGTGGTCCCAACAGCATCCGTGCAGGAGGGCTGGACGATGGTCGGTATGGCTCAGAGGAGCTGAGTCCCCTCCGGAGCCCCCAGGTGGGGGTGGCGGAGGAGAGGGGGCGGTAGTTACGTTGCATAGTGGTCAAAGCTTCCGAGGTACTCCAGGGCCGCGCGGTAGCACAGCTGATACTGGTCCTACGGGACAGGGGGCCGGTCAGCATGGGCGGATACCCCCCCACATGGCCAAGGGCACATGCACTGCAGCCAACGGTTCATGGACTTAGCCTCTGCTGGCCAGGAGCAGGGGCTGGACCCAGACATCTGCTCGGGCTTCCCCCCTGCCATCCCAGTTTGTCCCTAGATTGTGTACCCGTGTAAGGACTGCCACGTGTGACCCTAGCTGGGAGCCAGGCATACCACTGGCACCCAGGGCAACAGCTGCTGAGCGGGGAGTGTGTCCGGTCACCCCTCCCCTGCGCCTTGGGCAATGCCAGGGGCATGTGTCTGGGAGGAGCCAGCCTCAGCCTGGCCAGTGGCCTGCATACCTCCGTCTGCACCATGGCTGGGCGCTGTGTGCGCAGGGTCTTCACGGTCTGGAACATGTCAACCACGCCTTCGTAGCGCATCCGCTCCAGGACAATGCTCAGCGTGATGAACACCCCAGTGCGGCCCACACCAGCACTGCCACGGGAGAGCACTGGGTCAGGGCTCCTGCCCCCAGGCCCCCGACCCGCCCAGCCCTCCACGGGGTCAGCCCCACCTGCAGTGCACCGTGATGGGCCCGTCCTGCCCGAACTGCTCCTTGGTCTTGTGCACCTGCCCGATGAAGTCGATGAAGCCCTCGCCCGTCTTAGGCACGCCCTGCTCCGGCCAGTCTGTGAACTGGAACTGCCGGATTGTCCTCGACTGCCCATCCTGGGAGAGGTGGCAGGGCCAAGGGTCAGGGCTGGAGTGGCAGCACCCCCTGGCCAGGCGGGCAGTGCATCAGCACAGGTAAGCACCCTGAAGCCATACTGGGAAATGGGCTCACTGCCCCCACACCTTACCTTAGATTCCTACGGTTGGAGCTGGGGTACCATGCAGGCAGCCCCCACCCCAGAGGGGCTCAGGCAGTGTTACAAACATACCTTCATGCACATATACACACTCCCCTGTCCACTCACCCGGGCGTCCGTGACCTTGAACTCACGGAGAATATACTGGGGCATGTTGTACTCAGCCATCGGGTCGACGACAAAGTACTGGTAGCGAGCAGAGCGCTCTGCAGGCCAGTACTGGTGGCATTTCTCCTGTGGACAGAGGGCCCGGCCCTGGGGTCAGAAGGGGAGGAGGTGGGGAAGAGAGGAGCGGGGAAGGCGAGCTCCAGGTTCCAGAGGATTTGGGAGCCGCAGGTGGTAGTAAGGGTCTGAGACTATGCTTACGGGGCTGGAAGGGAAAGGATGCGATTGAGGAAGGCTGCTGGTGTGCTCACCCTGCCCATCTCCCGAAGCCTGGTCAGCATGACAATGATGGTGGAGTTGTGCTCCCATAACATGCGCCAGAAATCCTCGGTGCTCTCCGCCAGAGGCCCCTGTGTGGCTATGTAGGCCTTCTGCTGTCTGGGGCGGACACAAGACTGGATATGCTGGAGGTGTTGCTGCCCCTCGAGTCTCCCCATGGCTGCCTAGTCCCTTGGGGCCCCACTCAGATCACCCGCTCTCTAGGAAGCCCACCCAGGTCTTCTGGGCCAGCCCAACTCTGTTGTGCCCCCTACTGGCCAGGCGCGGGCCCAGCTACTCATAGGCATGGTGGGCAGTCACGAGCGTGCTGACCGATAGCCATCCAGGAAGCTGGCATTGATGTAGTCGGAGCCCTCCACGCCGCGGATGGGCTGCAGACACACACGGGTCAGTTCGTAGGGCATGATGTTCACCAGGCGGTTCTTGAACTTGTTGCAGGGCAGGTTGGCGCTGATGAAGCGGGATGTGTGGGCCTTGGAGTTGGCCAGCAACTAGCGAGAGGGGAGGGGTGGTCAGGCCGGGCTTCCTTGGGGGGGCCGTCCCCATGACCCGGTCCAGGCGCTGGAGCCATGCAGGCCCAGCCCCGAGCCCACCTTGAACTCCAGCTCCATGGCAGTCACACTCTCCCCGGGAGGCACTTGGCCCAGCTTCTGGATGTGGGCGTAGAGGTTGCGGGCGGGCACCTCCGTGTGTCCACATGTGGCAGCCTCCAGCAGCGCCTCGTGGATGAACACGTACTGGTCCTCAGTCTGCACCATGTAGTTGCGCTGCGCCCGCATGCATGTCACGTGGCCGTAGATGTCCACTGTCTTCTCGTGCTTCATCCGCTCCAGCATGGCGTCGATGACGATGAAGCAGCCCGTGCGGCCCACGCCCGCGCTGCGGGAACAGGACTCAGCCTGGGCAGAGGCCTCCCTCACCTCTGACCCAGCCCTGGTGGCAGCACCCCCTCACCTGCAGTGCACCACCATGGGCCCCGCGTCCAGGGGGTTGCAAGCCTTGACCCGCCGCAGGAAGGCCAGGATAGGGGTCGGGTACTCGGGGACTCCGTGGTCTGGCCAGGCCATGAACTGGAACTGACGCAGCTCCCGCTTCTCACTGGAGCCACTCTGCGGAGGACAGCAGCAGAGATGGAGTGAGTGGGCAAGGAGCATGCCTGCTACAGCCTGCCCCAACACCAAGGCCAGACCCCGGCTCTCTGACGGGACTCAGAAGTCACACGGGGCAGCCTGAAGGAACTCAGGTGCTGCCTCCATCCGTCCCGCCCACAGCACCGGCCGGCATGGCCCGCTCACACCTCCAACACCGGACTCCCACTCGCCCCCGCTCCCCCAGCACAGCACGCTCAGACCACGGGACACGGGCCCCAGGCGGGGCCGGGCACGGGGGCGGGGCTGCACCTTGTAGAGCGCGAAGGTGCGCACAGTGTAGGTGGCCAGCTCCACCGTGTCCAGCAGGGTCACCTGGATGAGGCCGTAGGTCTCAGTGCCACGAGCTGGCCAGTACTGGTCACATTTCACCTGCAGAGAGATAGCAGGGGGAACGGGCAAGGGGGTTAGAGGGACCCAAAGGCTCCGACAGGCAGGGCCCAGGGCAGGAGCCGGTGGAAGGTCCAGCTGTGCTGGCTGCCAGGCCCCTGGCCCCCGAGATCTCAGATTCATCACACCACCCCCTCACCAGACCAAATCAGGACCTCACACTAGGCCGCCACCCCTGCCCTCGCGAGGGGAACGAGGGATGGAACTGAAAATCATTTATTCATGACCAGATTGCACCAGGTGCGTTTTCTGCCAAATTTACCCATAACGTTTATACACCATTTTCAAGCTCTGTAAATTTTATGTTCCAGTCAATGCTTTGCTGTGCAAAAGCAGATAACAGCAGCTCTACTCCACTAATTAACTTAGGAGATGTGTTAAGGCCCCAGCAACGCTCTAGCATCTAGGGAACACGTGAACGTCCCAGAAACATGCAGTAACTGGGGGACATGTTAACATTCTTGGAAAATGACAGCATCTGGGACAACATATTAACACGGTAGGAACCCACTGGCGTCTGGGGAACACACCACGTCCCAGGAGCGCCCAGCAGCTGGGATACGAGGACAACCCAGGAGAACAATAGTACTTGGTAAGTCCCCTGAAGGGCGTCTTCCCACAGGGACAGAAGAGGTGCCCGAAGTCACCTGGTGGCCGAGTATCTATACCTGACCCCCCAACCTCAGCAGGGCCCTGAACAGCCTTACCCGGGACTTCTCCTCCAGCCGCGTCATCATGACCACAGTGGCTGTGCGCTGTTCCCACACCATCCGCCAGAAATCGCCCATGGTCTCAGGCAGCGGGCCCTGCGTGGCAATGTAGGCGTTCTGCTTGCGGTAGCCGTCGATGTAGTTGGCATTGATGTAGTCGCTCCCGGGGACACCTACAGGCAGGAAGGGACATGGGAGAGCATTATCTCGGGGCCTCCAACCTAGTCAGTGGGCCTCTTCTGAAGGAGGAGATGTCACCCAGTAAGAAGGAGGAGGAGGAGAGCCAGGGGATGCGAGGGGGCCCCGCCCTAGGCTCACCATCGATGGAGGTAAGGATGACTCGAGAGTGGTCGTAAGCAATGACGTTGGCATAGCGGTTCTTCGGCTTGTTCACCTCCAGGTTTGAATTCTCCCACGTGAACTGCTGTCCTGGGTCAATTGACTGCAGGGAAGGAAGGAGGCAGGTGGAGTGGGGTAACAGCCGATCTCTACCTAGTGCCCCCAGGAGACCCAGCCCTCCAGGTTGTGCCCACATCTGCCTTTGCTCCCAGGCCACAGTCACTGGCTCTGTGCCGTGGTGCTGGGGAAGGCTGAGCCCCAGCTCCCCAGCCATGGAGCACAGAGGCTACCATGGCACTGGTCAGCAAGGTTACAGACTGAAGACTCCTCTGACCAAGGTACCAAATCCCCTTGCCTAGGAGAGTGGTAGGGGTGGGGAGAGGGCAGGGGAAGTCCCTCAAGCCCTGCGCCCAGCTAGCCAACGAGGGCAGAAGTGAGAGGCAGCCAGCTGTGCATGACCCAGTGCTGCTGGGCTCCAGACACCGCTGCACGGCCTCGCCCAGCTCTCCTCCTCCCTCTCCGGCTGTTCCTTCTCGGAGGCAGGACACAGTGCTTCTCTGGGGTTCATTCCTAGGCCCTCTTTGAACTCTCCAACCTTTCCTGGATGACCTCACGGCCATATGCTGGAGCTGACATAACTCAGCTGTAGCCCAGAGTCTCCCCTGAGCCCTGGTCTGCAGAGCCCACAGGCCCCTGATATCCCACCAGGATGCCCCACACTTCTTTAGTCTCAGCCCTTGCCAAGCTGAGCATCAGCTCCCCTGTGCAAATCTGGCTCTGCTGCTGGGGTTCTGTCTCAGTGAAGGGCTCTATCCTCGTTTACCCCAAAGCCGCGGCCACAACCTGCCAGTCATCCTCCAAACTCCTCTGTGCCCCCCGTCTCATCCGTCACCACGTCCCAATGCTCCCCCAGCTCCTTGGCTCTCGCCACCCTGTTGCCAGGGCCTCAGCTGGGCCACCCCTGCTCAGACTGGGCATCTCCCTGCCTCTTTCCTTTGTCTCTTTCCCTGCCTCTTTCTGTCTTGCAGCCAGAACAATTCTTATAAAATGCCAATCTGATGATCAATTCCCTGCTTAATGCCTTCCATGGTTCCTTGTCACTTCGGATGATAACAGCTGAATCTCAGCAAAATCTTACCGTGTGCATGGCGCTATTCTCTGCACTCTGTATTCCCTCTCCCAATCCTCCTATGAAACCAGCTCTATTATTACCCTCCTTTTACAGATGAATACGACCCGAAGTTCTCAGCACAGCACAACACCTGCCTGTTGGTTTCTGCACCAGCCTGTCACTCTCCCCAGGTCAGTGAGCACTTCCATGAGACCCCAGCACACCCTACCCCTGGCCTGCCTGCTTCGTGCTGCTGTCAGAGGACCTTCTCTGCACATCTGCATATTTAACACCACGGCACAAGGTCACATTTAGCGTTATCTGTCTGCACTCATCTCCCTACGGACTGAACTCCCTGTGGGCACTTGTCTCCACACTCCCAGTGGCAAGCACAAGCTAAGTGCCTGATGATGCTCATCATTAAAGGTAACAGAGCTGTCGGATCCTGGCTGCAGAAAAGCTCTTGGCAGGCCAGGGTGGCCAGAGGTGGTTTCCTGAAGGAGGAAGGTCTGTAAGGGGAGCGCAGACGGGAGCAGAGAAGCAGCAGAAGGTGAGAGAAGGACACCGCAGGCCTGGACAGTGGGGTGCAGGGCCCCACAGGAGGAAGGGTTAGTGGGACGTGGAACTGGATGAGTGAAGGCCTCACGGGAACTGGAGGCAGGGAGCCTGACTCGGTGGCTCTATCCCCTCTGTGGTGGGGCCCTGTGCAGGGCAGGCCCCCCAGTGGGAGCTCCACAGGAAGAGGCAGCACCTTGTCCTCTAGGCAGATGTGATCATCAATTCACCTGCCAAGCTCAATTTCCTCTGCAGAAGCCTGACCCACAGCCCTTGGAAGTGGAGCCCTGGTGCCCAGGACAGCAAGCACAGTGGAGGGTGGACATGTGACTGGAGGGGAGTGGATGCACAGGCAGGGCAGAGCTAGCCCTTCAATCACCCATCCATCCATCATCCACCGAGGCGAATCCTGTGCCAGGCCTGCGCCGGGAGTGGGGACTGAGTGGGGCTGAGGCAGAAGATGCTTTAACAACACCTTCGCCAGTACTCCTCAGGGGAGTCTGGGCTCTCCTTATCACCTCCTTCACTAGCAAAGCACCTCTCCAGCTGGGAGCTAGAAGCCTTGACTCCAGGTTGTGAAGCAGTGCTCTGAAGTCTGAGCCCCCACCGTGCATGCATGCTCAGTCGGTTTAGTTGTGACTCTGCATGACTCTTTGTGACTCCATGGACTGTAGCCCACCAGGCTCCTCTGTCCATAGGATCCTCCAGGCAAGAATACTGGAGTGGGTTTGCCATTTTCTTCTCAGGGGATCTTCCCATCTCAGGGATTGAACCCACATCTATTATGTCTCCTGCACTGGCAGGCAGGTTCTTTACCACTAGCGCCTTCTGGGAGTAGGTAGGGTTGAAACCACAGTGAAGGAAGCACCCAGAGCAGGAGGGTTTATGCAGCCCAGGCGGCAGGAGTCAGGCTCCCAGACTCCCCATCTCTGTGACAGACACTCTGAGCACACGCGTGTGCAGGCATAGGCTGCCAGACGGGTGCCACTACTCATCAGTGACGTGACCTTAGACAAGTCATTCCCTTCTCAGAGCCTCAGCCTCCTCATCTGTAAGATGGGATAACACTGGTTCCCATTTCACAGGGTTGTAAGGAGGACATAAATAGATGGTGCATGCAGAGTGCCTAGCCTGGAGCTGGCTGGCAGGGAGCTCTCTACAAATGCCAGCTATTATTACTAATTGTGTTTATGACCTTCTATCTGCCTCTGTTAGCACAGGGGCATGTGACTTTGTGTCCTAATCTTGGAGTGCCTGAAAGGTCTTGACCAGGCCCAGTACCTAAGAAGCTGAGTTCCCCACTGGCTACTGCTGACCCCTTCAGTCTGTGCTCTTGGGCAGCCTGGAGCCCACCACCCACTCCCCAAACACACAGCAGGGGCCCAAGGCAGGACAGGAGCTGGCCTGGGGCCAGGCATATGGTGGTGGCAGGGGTGGCAGTGAAGGGATGTCTCACCTCGTACTCCTGGGAGAACTTGAGGCCGTCATTGGCTTTGAGGCGCTCGATGTTGTCAGCTAGGTCGGTGATGGGGATGGGCGGGTGGTCTCGCATACCTGGGAGCAGCGGGGGTACATGAGCAGAGTTAGCGTGGGGCCTGAGCTGGTGGCGGAGACAGCCCGATGCATATATGTGCGCATGTGAACACGTGTGACCATGGAGCACTCGGCACTGGTGGCATGGAGACAGCGGCACATGCGGCGACAGGGGTGGCAGGGCACACAGCGGCCGGGGGGCGGGAGGGGACAGGGCAGGGGGGTATGTATGCCGTGGGCACGAGTGGGCATGGCCACGTGACACGGTGCTGAGTGGCTGGCCCTCCTCCCAGGTCAGGGCCAGACGCCCAGGTGGAGGCCGGCGGACGGGACGGGGCTGGGCTGCTTCAGCCTGTGCCCCGCCCGCAGGCCCTCCTCTGGACAGTGCTCCTGCCCTCAAGGCGCCAGTCACCATGGGAGGCTCTGTGACCTCATCATCCCAGCACCCAGCATGTGGATGGAGTGATCATGATGTACGGCGATACGGTAGAGTGATGAGGAAGAACTCAGAGGGAGAGGAAGAGAAGAGGAGGGAGACGCTGGGGCGAGGAGATGGGAGAGGCACCAGAAAGGAGTCGGACTGAGTCGGGAGGTGGGAGAGGCAGAGACAAGACGGGGCGGCCAGAGGAAGGGGGCGAGGTGAGGAGAGAGTGGGATGGAGAAGGAAAAGACGGGGCAGTGAGAAGGTGGAGCAAAGACAGGAAAAGGGAAGAGAAGAGCTCAAGGAAGGAGAGAGGCGACGGGTGAGAGAAGTAGAGGAGACACACAGAAGCCAGAGTGGGCCCCAGATGGGGAACGCGAAAAACTAACTTGAGATATTCGGGCAACTGGGGACACTGGAACCTGCAGAGAAAAAGAACAAAAACAGCGGGGCAAGAGGACACCCGTTAACCTCTGGTTACATTGCTGTTGGATCGCAGCCAGTGGGGGTCTGGGGAGCTCGGAGGGCTGGCCCACCGCAGCCCCTTCTGCTCCACCCTGCCCAAGCGACAGACGCCCCTCTCCCACCCCCTAGAGCCTGCACGGCCTTGGGGGCCTCTTCCTGTGAAGAAATTCTAGGTCCGAGCCAACGTTGTGGCCTCTGGTGATCAAGTTTGACCCTGGCTATTTCCAGATCATTTGGCAAAAGAGAAGTGTGCTTTTAGAGAGAGGGAAGGCACATGCGGTGAGAAACAGAAGGGTGAGTCCCCAACAAGGATGGGCAGATGGGGACCGCATCGCTCTCTCAGCAATTCTGTGCATTTCAAGCATCTTCAGAAGGAAAGTTAGATTACGAGAGAAAATAATAAACATTCGCTGAACTAAAAACATGGGAAGGGGGACCCTCAGCAGTGCCGCCATTCCAGCCAACCCTTCTTTCTGGTCGCTGTTTCCCTTCCCTGGATAACCCTGTGCACAGAGACCCCTCTCCCGGCCAGCAGCCTCGTCCCCTGACCTCAGCACCTCTGATGACCCTCACCATGCCCCGCCCCGAGGCCCGCCCCGGGCCACAGCCTCCTGACCTTCTGGTTCCCCATCCCTTATACCACCACCTCGGCTCCCCTGTGCTCCACCCTGCCTTCCCTTCCCAGATCCCTACAGCCACAGGGATCCAGACCCCAGCAGGGCCTGCATATCCACTGGCTCATCCCCCACTGACAGTGCCTCAACCCGCTGAAAGGCTCCTTGCCCGGGACTCGGACCTCTCCGAGGTTCCAACCGCCAAAGCCACAGGCTCTCGCACAGCCCCCTCAGCCTGGCCTCAGAGACACTCCTCTCCCCAACGCCCTCTCTGTCTGGCTCCCCCTCCTTGGCCATCCTTGCATCTACCCTTCCTCAACATTCCAGCTCCTTCCCTGGCTGCTCCTGGGCCGCGCTCTCCCCTCTCTGCACCCTTCTCCGGGGAGAGCTCATCTATTTGCAGGCTTGGATGTCGGTGTGGAGGTCCCCCTGGACCTGCCATCCCACTGCTCAACCAGCAGCCACGGAGCCATCCTGGGACCCCGGCCCTATTTCCTCACCCCACAGGGAATCAGGCCCAAGCTCTGCTGCTCAGCCAGGTCCCTACGGCCAGCCCCCATGCCCAGGTCCTTAGCACCTTCACAACGGTCTGCCTCCCCAGGTTCTCCCCCTCCAATCTGCCTTCCACACCACAGCCAGGGTGACACTTCTAGAGCTCAATTCTGACCCCATTGCTCCCCTGCTGAAAACCCTTCATGCCTTCCTGGCGCCCTCAAAATGAAGTCCAAACCCCTTAGCCTGGTGTGCAGGCACCCTCTGTGACTCCCCCTCTAGACTTAGCTCTGGGCTCTCAACACGCCCAGCTCCAGTGCTACAGGACACAGCGCCCCGTTGCTTCTGCACCCGCCACTGTCACCGAAAGGAGGTCTCTCCCAGCCCCTCTGCCTGCCTATGGCCCCCAGGGCTTTGCATCCCTCTCAGGGGAGGCTTCTCTGCCCTCCAGACCCCAGCACCCTGGAGTTCTGATTCCTCGCAGATCTGACCACACCTGGTTGCAACAGCCTGGCTCTCTCCCTCTCAGGACACACGCACTTGGAGTGATGTCAGGAAGAGAGCTGAAAACCCCAGGTGGACCCATAGCTGACTCCAGTGTCAAGCACCAGACACAAGAATGAACGAGTCTCCAGGATTCTGTGCTCAGCAAACTTTCCCATAGAAGGCCAGAGAGTAAATATTTTTGGCTTTAAGGACATATGGTATGTATCATATCTACTAAACTCTGCTCTAGAGTGAAAACAGCCACAGACAGTACATGTATGAAAGGGCATGGCTGTGTTCCAATAAAACTTTATTTTCAGAAACAGGTGGTGGGCCACATTTGGCCCCAGGCCACAGTTTGCTGACCTCTCATTTAAATGATTCTGGCCTATGAGTCTTCCTGCCGAGGCCCCAGATATTCTGGAATAGAGACAAGCGGCTCCTGCTATGCTCCTGTCTGAATCTCTGACTCATAAAAGCTGTGAGACTAACATCATTGCTGTTGTTTCCAGCCATGAAATGGTGCGGTCATTCAGCACTCAGTGCTAAGTAGTTCGTGCACACACAAACCCTGTGTGTGCTATAGCTCACTCGTTCATTCAGCTGTGTGTTTCACAGGCACCTAACAAGACCCACCATGCGCACAACCCAAGAGATGGCGGAGGACGAAGACAATTCCTGGCTTCACAGAGCTCAGACTATCACTGAGGCAACCCCAGCCCAGGGCGAGAGGTGTCATGATGGAAAGAGCACCTGGGAGCCGAGGAATGACCCTGCCTCCCCCAGGAAGAAGTCTGAGCTGTGTCTGCTGGGGTGCAGACAGGGAATGACATCCAGAGAGCCCATGACAGTGGTGGGGAAGGAGGGGCAGGCACCAAGTCTTGTGCTGGGTCCCAGGGCTCACACGGAAGATCTGGGCCCAGCCATCAGGAAGGGTGAGGTGCAGACACCCACATCCTGCCACAAGATCTGATGAGCCATCACCTCCCCAACAAACCCCTCTTCTGGGTGCAGGGGTCAGAATGCAGGTACAGGGGCTGGCACCCCGGGCCTGGGATGTGGGTTCTGTGAAGATCCCGGACCTATATTTGGAGGGCTTGACTGAAGACAGGTCAGGGTCTAAGGAGCTTCACCCCATCCACTGAGGCTTCCAGGCCTTGCAGCGCCTGTCCAGCCACTGGATATAGGCGTTCCTTGGTCACTTCATCACAGTCGATGGGTTCAGGGAGAAGGGTGGAAGGCAGGAACAGGAAATGGGGGCCAGGGTGAGGCCAGCATCCCTGGGCAGAGACCGGCACACCCAGGCGGGGCAGGCAGGCTGGCGAAGCCACCCTACCTGGGGTCTGGTAGTTGAGCCGCCGCATCTCCACAGGGTCGGAGGAGTGGGCCAGCAAGGAGTCTTTCAGCCCAATTGACTGCTCATCCTTGGACGATGGGGAGTGGGTCCTTTTCCTGGACAGGCAGAAGGGTGGTTGGTGAGAACCGAGGTCCAGGCGGAGGACAGAGACACGTGGCATGGCTGGCTGCCCCAGAGCTCTGT
Organism: Bos mutus; assembly: GCF_027580195.1. Taxonomy (NCBI): domain Eukaryota; kingdom Metazoa; phylum Chordata; class Mammalia; order Artiodactyla; family Bovidae; genus Bos; species Bos mutus. The sequence continues at coordinate 103,710,852 of NC_091619.1, read as the reverse complement.
GTCCACAGCTCTGCCCCTCCCATCCCGGCCTGGGGTCTCTGAGTGCAGGGGAGCCAGGGCCAGAGCAGCCTCACAGGGTGGGATGGGGAGAGAGCAGGGGTAGGGAGTGGACAGTGGGCCAGCACAGCAAGAAAGGAAGGGGTCGCAGAGGCTGGTAGCTCCTTCCCACAGGGACAGGTCACGGCTGGGCAGTGGCTGCTGTCCGCAAGACCCCCACGCTGAGGCAGCAGGAGCCACCAGGAGTAAACATGCAAACGACACATAAGATATGCAAACATCACAGAGAGCTGGGCTCCCGCTGTCTGGCTCTCGGGATCAGGGTAAAGGCACAGAGCAGCAGGGGAAGGCGTTTCCCTAGCTGGGCAGTCTTCCCTCGCTGGCCTCGGCTCCCCAGTCTACAGGGACAGGATCAAAGACAGACTGTGGGGTCCATCTGCTGACAAGTATCCAAGGCTTCTGCGCAGTGGACACAGCTGTGTCGGGGAGGAAACTTATGCAAGTGTGCGTCAGTACGCACCACACACTTCCCCACTGCCCTGCAGCCAGCGCTCCTCGCACGCAGGCCAGGCTCTGTCTCCTGCAGCGCTTCGGTGACCTCAGACACCTGGGAGCCGGGGGCAGGCTCTGGGGAGTTCCGAGTCGGCCTATGCATGCATGGGCAGCATCGGAGTTCTGAGCTAAGCCTGTCTCCTGAGAAGGGGCACCCCCTGTGCAGGGCACAGGTGGAGAGAGTGACAGAGCTGGCCCCGGCGTCTGCTGAGCTGACCAGACAGCCGCAGGCCAGGAGGCTTCTGGTCCAAGCAGTGCCCCTCCCCGATGGGCCCGCAGTGCGCAGGAGGACAAGAAGTGAAGGGGGAGGCGTGTGAAGAGAGAAGGAAGGACTCCTACCTTTCTTGTTTACTAGGTCCCGAGAGACAGGCAAGGACAGAAGAAAGGAACCGTCACTGTTTCCGCCACACATGCTCAGGCCCTCTCATGACACGGGGACACTGCGGACTGATCTACGGCACCCACGTGGCCTTCACAGGGAGGGGGTCACCTCTCCTGGCCTACACCAGGACCCAGACGGCAGTGGAGGGGGCTTGAGTGGGTGTGGGAGTCGCTCCTCAGGTCCCCACCCAGGGATCTTCCGGCCCTGAACCAGGCGAGCTTGTCCCTATTCACCCTGGGAGGAAGGAGCTAACTTCAGGTAGCAGGCACTGGGTCAAGGGTCAGGGTCCAAGGCCGGGAGAGACAGGGCGCTGGGCACAGGCCCCCTCGGGTGTGCACCTGTGTGCAGACACAAGGTCCAACAAGTGCGCGCTGACAGCCTTGTGCTGGGTGCTGGAAACAGGCCCAGCGATGTTCCCATGGCAGCACCATCATTCAGTGGGGGACGGTGTGAGCAGGGAGTGGGAGGGGCCTGGCAGAGCCTCGTGGCACCAGAGCCTGGAAAGGCGTCTCCAAGGAGGGGACAAGAGTGCAGTGGAGGGGCGCAGGCCAGGCCGGCCGGGAACTGCATTAGTTCAGCGATGACGTAGGGCTGGCGGCAGGGGCCAGAGCAGCCAGGCATCTGATGGACCGTCAGGCTGCAGACAGGCTATAAAACTCTCTAGTTAAAGCTGAGAAGTTTTATATTGAGGGTGACAAAGTAAATCTTTGCAAATACCCTTCAGGCTGGGAGGAGGACAGAGAGGAACGGGCACGGTGAGAAGAGGCGGAGGCCGCAGCTGCGAGAGGCAGGACTGAGGCGTGCCACGTGCGTGTGCCTTACCTCATGGGGAGCTCACGGTGGGGTGGGGGGCAGGTCAAGTGACATTCACGAGAGACTGGGGGGAAGTGGGAGGGGGGAGGGGGGAGGGTGACACCTGGATTTCTGGTTAGTAACTGGGTGGGGGGGGCAGGGGGGCCCATCCCCTGTGACAGGGACCCTGCGGGGAGAGCTGTGGGAACGGTCAAGACACCCTCTGTCTGGGACAGCTGTGGATGCTGTGGTCACAGTGGGAACTTAATAAACGTCTGTCAAGTCAGTGTCCGTGGGCACATGGACCTGGAGCTGGGTCTGGACCTCTCAAGGCCTGGGCAGGGGAGTCAGGCTGGGAGTCATCTAGGGCTGGTGGCAGAGGGGATACTGAAGGTAGGGGGCCAGGAGAAGGTGGTGTTTTGAAGCTGAGAGACAGACAGGTTCACATCCACCAAACCACAGAGACAGACAGACGGACATGCCCCAGGGATGTACCCGAACAGATCCTTTGTGAAGGTGCGCGGCTGCTCATCACACCCAGGCTCACACCAGTGGGTGTGCACACACACTGCTTCGCTCTCCTGGCTCCCCTCAGAGCCCAGGAGCGTGCACCCTGGGCTGCAGGCCGGCGTGGCTGCCCCGGCCTGCATGTATCTAGCCAGGGCAGGCCTGGGGGTCCACGGGCAGGTGGCCGTCCACCAGAGCGCTCACCTCTTGAACAGGAGAATGGCGATGACAATGAGGACGATGAGAATGACTGCCAGGACGGGGCCCGTCACCCACAGCAGCTCGGGTTCCTCCTGCTGCTGGGCTGGTGTCACCTGGACCACGATCTCATCGGAGTAGGGGCTGCAGGCATAGCGCTTCTGTGACCCAGTGGAGGAACAGCAGAGCGGGTGAGCCCCGGGGTAAGACTGCCCATCCTCCAACCCCCACTCCTGGAGAAAGGGCTCTGGACCAGGTCTCCCGGAACTAAGAGGTTGACCTGGGCCTGGTCAGCTCACTGAGCCCCTAGGGCCAGGTCGGATTGGCCTTCTGCATCCCAGGGGTTAGTGCCCTGAGACCTCAGTGCAGGTCTGGGGCCTCTGGGGTGTCTGAGACGGTCTGGGGGTGTCTGGTCAGGCCTGGGGTCTCGGGTAGACCTGGTCCACGGGTTCCTTCAGGGAGGCGAGCACAAAGCACTGGTAGCTCAGGTCTGGAGACAGCGGCCGGTTGTAGAAGCCTTGATAGTTCTTCTTGTCCCCCAAGGTGAAGGTCTCCGGGAGAACGTCCACCTGAGCGGCCACGTATGGCTTCAGCCGCTCCGTCTGCCGCCGGCGCCGCAGCCGCTCCTCGCCGCCCTGCTCGATGGCCTCCAGCAGCTGGCAGCAGAGCACAGGAGTCACACAGGGGCCTTGGAGCACACGCTCCTGGGCTGAGGCTAGGCTCACCTTCCGTGTTAGGGGCCTGAGCCCGGCCTGACTCACTGTCCATGTAGAGCCACGCCGGACACCAGCAGGCGGTGCCATTCCTCCCAGCCAACCTGCTAAGAAGGGGCCCTCTGGGTAACCTGCCCCTCACCCTCACCAGAGAGGGCTGGCTGCCCACCACTGCTGGGGTTCCACTCGAGCCCGTCTGTGGCCTCTAAACCCTGGGAGACTGTGAGGCTCACAGGGCCTGAGAGTCGTTAGATCTGAGAGATGTCTCTGCCACTTCGCACCCCAGGGGATCCTCCACAAACCCCTCTGGGGAGGTCTCTGTAAGCCCCCCAGGAGTTCTCTGAAAGCTCCCAGGAGCCAGCTCAGAGTGCGTCTCCTCAGAGACGCGGGCAGGCTGCCAATCAGAAAATAATTCCAGTTTGGGGGGAGTCCCTGGGGCACAGCCAACCAGCGCAATGGGACTGCCATCAGGGCTGCCCTGGCCGGGTCCCCAGGCACCTCGTCCAGCTCCAGCTCCTCGGGCGTGCTCCACTGTGGCGCCAGCATGCTCCCTCCCATGCGGTCAATGGGCACCACCATGATGTAGAACCACCTGGGTGGGCAGAGGAGAGTCAGGACCGTCCTCCCCTGGCTTTGCATGGCCAGCCCCGCCCTCTTCCCCGCAGCCCCCGGAGACGTGTCTGCACACCTGACCAGTGCGGGTTCCTGCACGCGGGGCATGGTGAGGGTGAAGCGGCCGTCCTCGATGTAGGCCGAGGCTGGCAGTGGCTTGTGCGGCAGGAGGTCGGGGGCCGTGCGGATGGACACGAGGTGTTGCAGGCCCCCCGCGCTGCTGCCACGGTTCATCAGCACAAATGAGTATTCGGTGTTGGGCTGCAGGTCTGCAATCAGCTTCCGCATGGAGTGCCCGTCCACCTCCACGCTCTGCCCATTGTACAGGATCTGCACGGGAAGGGAAGCGGGGGCGCAGGTGGCGTGTTCGGGTGAGGGGCCCCCTCCCAGGCCTGCGGGACAGAGCTTTGTGAACACAGACTCGCAGGCAGGGACTGCAACGTGGGCCCCGCAGCAGGACTGCGTGTGCCGGGCCAGCCGGCCCCACCTACCCTGAAGGGCACTGCTGACTTGTAGGAGTCGGGCACCTCCCAGCTGAGCAGCACAGATGTCTTCATTGCAGCCTCCACACGGAAGTTCTTGGCAAACACTGTTGGGATGTAAGGGGAGAACAGTCACCTCTGACTGCCTAAGGGGGATAACCGGGCCTGGAGGGCTCCCCGCTGGGAAGAGATTGGGGGGGGCAGGGGATTAGGGATGGCTGCAGAGGGCCAGAACCCCCACTCCCGCCAGCTTCCACTGCACACAGTTCAGCTCCCAGTCCCAGCTCTTCCTCATGGTGAGAACCGAGTGGGGCAGAAGCCACAGGACCCGTGGTCAGGCTCTCCAGAAGGGCACGGGTGAAGCTGGAGCTTACAGACAGCAGGTCAGAGTGACCAGAGGTCAGTGGGACTCGGTCACGAGAAGCCATGTGGCCGCGCACCAGAGCACAGTGGACCGTGTTCACTAGAGGTCAGGGGGTCGTGGCCCCAAGAGGTTAGTGTTGCATACCCAAGAGCAGTGATGCAGTCATGAGAGATCAGTGGGTCAAGGTCACGAGAGATTGGAGTTGCCCAGCAGAGGTCAGTAGGCCAAGGACAGCAGAGGTCAGAGGCCACACACAGAGAATGTGGCGCCTGTTCACTAGAGGTTAGTGATCATGGTCATGAGAGATTGGAGTGTCACACACCAGAGGTTGGTGGCTCACAGTCGCCAGAGGTCAGTGAGTCAAGGAGAGCAGAGGTCCCCAGGCGTAGCCACGTGCCCGCAGCACACACCTTGCTCCACGGGCATGGTCCGGGACTGGATGCTGGGGCTGAGCGGGCCGGCGCCCTTGCTGGTGCGTGCGCGGACCTTGATGTCGTAAGTGGTGTCTGGCTTGAGGCCGGAGAGCGTCAGGTGGGTGTCAGCAGTGACGTTCTGAAGCTCCTGCTGGCTGTTGATGTCACGGTACACCACGGTGTAGTTGGTGATGCGCCCGTTCCTCTCCGCCAGCACTGGGGGGTCCCAGATCAGTTCCGTGGTAGATGTGGTCAGCCCTATCACGCGCAGATTTTGGGGGAAACCGCTGGGCACGTCCTCGGGGGTCGTGATTTCCTTCTCGAACTCCTCGCCCAGGCCAGCCCGGTTCTTGGCAGTGAGCCGGAAGATGTAGGTGGCCCCTTTGTGCAGGCCAGTGACCGTAAAGTGCTGGTCGTCCTTGCCAAAATCGATGGTGCTGGGCCGCGCCTCGTCGGCTCGGCGGTACTGCAGCCGGTAGCCCAGGAGCTCCCCGGGCAGCTCCTTGGGCGGGTGCCACTGGAGCAGCGCCGTGTTCATGGCCGTGGTGCTGACCATCATGGTGGGCCGTCCTGGGACTGAACAACCACGCACTGGGCTCTGGCCCTGCCCTCCTCTCGGCCCCGCCCTCAGCTCTGACCCCAAAGCCTCACTCACCTGCCCCCGTGGTCGTGACAATTTTGGGCTTGCTGCGGGCACCGTCCCCCTTGGTGGTGTAGGCAGCCACGGTGATGGAGTAGGTGGTCTCCGGGGTCAGGCCGCTGATGGTGGTTTCCTAAAGGAGGAGGAGGGGCCCATTCCCATCACAGGAGAGCAAGGAGGGACCAGACCGGGCCAGCCACCCCAGGCACGTGGGCCAGAGGTCTTGGGAGGGGGGCTGTGCGGTGCTGGACTCTGCGGGAGGCAGTACAGGCAGGTGGATGTGTGCCCAGGAGGACCCAGCCTTTCCGGGGAGCCACAAGCCTGAGGCAGACAAGCTGCTCATTCTTCCTTTCAGACAAGAACAAAGGGCCACACTGTTCCTTCACTGCATTGTACTGTGAATGACACCTCGTGAGGTCCGGGCACACGTGACACACAGGGCAGACAGCCTCGCTCGCACGTAGCACCTCGCTCGGCTCTTGGCACGCACACCCATGCAGCCTGCGGCTCCTCCTGCACCCACAGGCAGAGGGCCACCTGTAGACACTAACGCATGCACACGCACACCAGAGGGAAGTGAAGGGTGGGCCGAGGCACCACCCTGCAGCACTGAGTAGGACCCCTCCTGTCCCCATCCAGGCCCTGGCTCTGTGAGCACCGTATGCCTTGCAAAGCTTGCTGGGGCAGGGAAGAGAGATGAAGAGGACAGGGAACCCCCCAACCCTGGGGAGCACACTGTCTCCAGTGACGCCTGAAAAGTCAGCCAGGGCAGTGTCCCCCTGCCTTGGCAGGCCCTGCCCACATGCCCATTTCCAGCCAAGGCATCATTTCCAGAGACATGCGGAAAAACACCATGGGAGGCCAAGCCACACCACACAGAAGGAACAGTGGGAAGAGGAAGGGGACCACCGCGCAGTGGAGACAGAGCTGTCACCACCAGCCCTGGCGTCCCTCCAGCTCTGAGCCTCGGGTGGGGCCACTGCAGCGGCCACCAAACCCTCGCAGGCCCCTTCTGCCCTGGCTGGAGGGTCTCCCAGGGCTGGGGCTCCAGAACACACCGATGCCGGAACCCAGCCCCGAGACCCGCCTCCCAGCCTGGACCTGGAGCAGGTGATTTTTCACTCCAGGGATCAATAAGGCCTAACGATCAGGATCGGATTTAACTCCATCCCCATCTGGCCAGAGCAAGGGCCAGGGCCCGGTCAATCTTGAACACTGGTCTGAAATTGCTGCTTGACAGGCGAGAAGTAAGGATTAGAGAAAATGCCAATCACTGCTCAGCTCGGGGCTTGGCGTAAACGCCAATTTTCTCCAGATGTGGCTGGTGCCCTGTGGATCTTGGCGGCTCAGGCTGGGAGGAGAGGCGGGGGAGGGGGAGTGTCCCACGAGCCCAGCCTAACCCAGGTCTTGCCCGCGCTCGCACACCTCTTACTTACATAGTCCTCGGACTCCTCTGGCTGCCACTGACCGCGGGACGGGGAGAGAAAGGGAGACAGGATGTGAAGGACTCTGACCCTGAGAGGGCCTGGTTGGGGGAAGGCTGGTGGCAGGCACGAGCCAGAGGGGTGGCACCCCAGGACCACTCGCCATCCAAAGATCCCAGCCCCTGCCTCACAGGCCCAGCTGGGGGCATCAAGGTTGAGGAGGGGAGACCTGGAGGGCAGAGGGCCAGAGCAACAGGGCTCCCTGACATTGAGGGGTCGGAGGGCGCCGCCTGGAGGTGCTTAGAGGGAGAGGCTGCCAGACTTGAGGGGGTGGGTCCTACAGCTCAGGCAGAGGGGTGGGGAGACACGGAAGTGCTGTATTGTACACAGAAGTGGCTGTACTGGTTTGCTGGAAACAGTCCTGGTCTAAGCTTGCTGTCCTGGTATGATTACTCACAACATCTTTTACTCTCAGAAGCATCCCACTTGGGAAGACAGATTTTGCAGTGTGCTCTAGGCAAGTGATGTTGTCCCAGGAACAGCAGAAGCTATGCTGTGGCTGGAAGGGGCGGGGCAGACTGGTCAGCAAGATGACAGAGGCCATGAGTGCCAAGTTCAGAGTCTGGACCCTGCCCTACGGGCACTGGGAAAGACCCAGTTCCTTCCCAGGATACCTGAACATCAAGATAGGAAGGCACAGATCTGGGCTGGCGCTACTGCTGCTGCTGATTCTCAATATGTTCTTCTCCAGGCTGTGGTGCATGGAGGGTGGAGGGAGGAAGGTTCTGGGGCACTGGAGGGCTGGGGGTTGAGAGCTGTCCAGCACAGCACAGGAAGCGGGGCCATGCCATCCCCCGACCATGGGGTCCTCTGGCCCAACCGCCTCACAGTGCTGGTCTGATCTCTGTCCAGCAATCCCAGTTGCTCCTGTTCTGGGAAGCTGTCTTGAAAGTCCTTGCAAGGAGTGTGGGACAAGATATGGGAGGAGGCCCTCGGCCGTCCCTCCTGGCCTCGGCCACTTTCTAAGGTGTGCCTGGGCCCAGCCCTGCTCTAGGTTCCTTGCCTAGGGGGATGGGGGTTGCCTTTGCTATCCAAGCCAGGCATAGGTGTGGAGGGCCTTGCAAGGGGGAGACTGAGAGACACGAAGGGAAAGAGAAACAGATTGAGGCAAAACACAGGGCCAGAGCACGGAAGGGATCACAGGAGAGAAGAGAACAGACAGATGAAAATGCAGTCAGCGAGAGGGAGAGACAGAAACAGAGAGGAAGGAAAAACAGACCACAGGGAAAAAAAGAGACAGGGAGGTGGAGTCAGCGGCCACGAGAAACAGACTGGAGATGGGGACACACACATGAAGGGAGACAAGTCTGGCCAAACAGTCGTGGGGGGCACGCACGCCACTGATGAGGCCTGGGCTGAGCAGATGGTGCTGTGGGGAAGGACAGGCTGTGATGTCCTTGACCAGGCACTCGGGGGACAGCTGGGCCCTGTGGCCAGGCTGGGGACCAGGCCCCATCTGCTCACCTCCTGGCCTGGAGCACAATGACCCAGTCCGGGTGTCAGGGGATACAAAGGCGGGTCCTCCACCTTCATTCGGCTTCCCTAGAGCTCGGGCGCATGTTTACCTCCTGTCACAGGAGATCTGAGACCAAGAGGACAGTGCCCTGCGTCCTCCGGCCCAGCTCCCTTCTAACCACTCGGGACCAGAAGGGGGCACCCGAAGAGAAGCAGCTTCTCTGGAGCCGCAGTGGCTGCAGCTGTGCTGCTGGTCTCCTGGGGCGGCAGGGCCGGAGGGAGCCCATTCCCCATTCCCGGGATGCTTCTGGGTGGGTGTGTCCACCCACCGAGGCTCCAGGAAGAGCCCTCAACCTGCCCCAGGAATGTAGTCACAGGCCCGCCTTCTCCCCCCTGCTCCCTTAGTGCTGGGTAGGCCCAGAGGAGGAACAGCGTGGCCTCTGGGCAGAAAACTGAAGCCAGCCGGAGCTGGAGACACGAAAGCCCTGCCTGCCTGTGGGTGAGTCCAACCCTAAGTGCGGCACGAAGGACACCAGTCTGATCCCAGCCTGCGGGACAGGGGTGGTGTGAAGAGCCAGACCGGGGGCCGGGGCGGGGGGTTGCATTCTGGGGGTAAGTCAGGCTCCACCCCCTCACAGCCCTGATTCTGGACAGAAAGCCCTTCAGCACAGACACGCCGCTAGGTGTCGTGAATCTTCAACAGACTATGTGGGGAGGGAAGTTATGATAGCAATTACAGGCCTTTCCCAGGAATCCTGAGACCTGGTCTCATATCTGAGCTTAGCCACCCCTTCCTGGGAAGTTCTGGCCCGCTCGCCCAGTCTCCCAGTGCCCCAGGTTCTCCTGGATAGCCAAACAGTGCTGAGAATACCCCAGGAACCTCACCCCAAGCTCCTGGGCAGAAGCACCATCCCCTGAGGACGGAAGGGTGTAGAGGTGTGAGTGAGACGGGCCGTAAGCCCAGCCCTTGAGAGCAAACATCAGCCTGGCCCGATTCACGGAACTCTGCCAGGACAACAGCCAAATGGGGGAGGTGACCGCCCTGGCTGTGAGAGGAGGAAGGCACAGCTCGAAAACCCAGCCTAACAGACAGCGGGTGCATTTCCTGCGAGCCGCCAAGGAGAGCTTGGGGTGTTGGGCTGAGGCCTGGGTGCGTGCCGACAGAGCTCTGCACTGCTGGCACCAGTGGCTGAGCCACTGAGGTGACTGCCAGGCTGGGACTGCCACCAGGGCAGGTGGGGCTGGCCAAGCCTGGGTTGGGACAGCTCAGGCAGACCCAAGACAGAGAAGGGAGTGATCCTGGCAGCTGGCCCTAACCTCCTGGTCTCAGCGCTTCCCCAAATGCCACAGCATGTCTTGGTGTCACCGGCCCTCTGAGAGCAGGCAGGGGAGGGGAGCGAACCTGGGTTCCAAAGAGGAAGTGGAATGTGATGGTCTCGCCCGCCTGCCTGCCGACCCCACCACCTCCCGGGGGCACACCTGGGCCTCGGCCAGCATGACGTCCTGGATGATGGGGGCGCCGCGGGGCTCGCCATTCTCCAGCCGCACGTAGGTGACCTGGTAGCCGCGGATCTGGCCATGCTGCTTGCTGGGGACGGGCAGCTTCCAGGAGACGCGCACGGCAGTGGAGTTGAGCGGCTCCACCTCCACCTTCCGCGGTGGCCCACTGGGCACTGAGGACCAGAAGGAGGAGGAAGTCAGGTGCGTGGAGAAGGAAGTCAGGCGGGCACAGCACAGCTGCAGTGCCATGCCTCCGCACCCCACTGCCCCTGATGCGGTTGCCTTAGACTGTCTGTCCTGCAGAGGAACGTGGAGGGCTCCCTCCACCTGCACGGGGAAGAGCCTGGGACTCTGCAGCCCTTGGGCCCAGGACTGCCTCACTCGGTGGGGAGGAGGACCAAGGTGGGAGGTGGGGCACCAGGCCTTCGACCTGCCCAAGTCAGCACAATCTGTGCTGTCTCCTCTGGGCCCCGCGTCACCCTGACATCTAGTGAGGTGAGCCTCACTAGTGTCTCCAGAACCAGTCTCTCTGATTCTCGCCCTCTTTGGCCTCAGCCTTTTGAGGCTCCCCTGCCTGGGGAGCTCCGGGGCTGGGATTCAGGCACAGGCTGTCCCACGAGCTCCATCTCCCCAGGCGGGGCCATTAAGCCTGTACTGGGAAGATGGGGAGTCCCTCAGAGGCGCTCGGGAGGCTGAGCCCTGGGTGTCCGGTGGGGACACCTCTTGCCTAGACCGAGGCACAGCCTCTCCTGCCTGCAGCGTCCTGCTGGGCTGTCCCGTGCATCCTCACCCGTAGCAGGCAGCTCTCCTGTCCCCCGCCCCTCCCCTCGCCTATCCCCAGCGCTGCCTACCGTCCTCGTCGGTGCGGACCAGCACCGGGCTGCTCTCGGGGCCGGGGCCCACGTCCGTGTGCGCCCGCACCCACACCCGGTACTCCGTCCACTTCTCCAGGCCCACCAGGTCCCAGCTGGAGTGCTCGCGGCCGATGCCGTCCACCACGTGCCGCCCACGGTCCTCGCCGTCCACCGCCTCGTAGGCCACCGAGTACTGGGTGATGACGCCGTTGCGGCTGTCGGCCGGCGGCGGGACCCAACTTACCCGGACGGTGGTGGAGCCCACGCTCACACACGTCACCTTCTGGGGGGGTGCGGAGGGGGCTGGGGGAGACAAATGGGGGGGAAGCAGGCAGATGGAGGGTGGGGGGCCACAGGCACAGCGACCGGTCACGGAGGACGGAGACTCACCCAGGCGGGCTACTCCCCGGGGGGGTGGCGTGGTTATTCCCGGGGCCCCTCCAGGCAAGCTGCCGCCACTGGCCACCAGACAGCCCAGCTCTCCCGCCGGACCACAGGCTCTCCACACACGCACACAGACACACACGCAGGCCTCTAACGCAGCGCCTCACACATCCACTGTCTCATACGAAACACACACGGCATCAGACACACACAAGCAACAGAGGCCATGCCACCCTCATCCCTGCTCACGCCTACAACCACTCATGGCTGTGCCCACAGCTCTCCCCTTCTCAGGACAAGTGACCTGATGGCTCTTGTGGCGCGAGGCGGCCTGAGCCTGTGTCTGCCTGGACAGGGTGTCTATGGCCAAGGTGCAAAGCCCCCGGAGCAGTCTAAGGGAAAGGACCCATCAGAGGGGCCCTCACTCATCATTCCCAGACCCCAGTCCCACTGAGAACTCCGCTGTCATCACGGGGGTGTTCTCATCGTGAGTTCTGTCACCACCCTGCCCAGGATGCCAGCAGCCCCTCAACCCACTGGCTCCCAAGTCCCTCACCTTCAGAGCCTTCTCCTCCCTGCACTGAGGGCGTCCTGCCCCAGACACTGCCACTCTCTCTACAACTGGCCTCCAACACCCCCTGACAGGCCCTCGCCTCATGGCCCAGCTCAGCTGCTCAGGGTCCCCAGCCCACTGCCTGCCCTGCAGCCCCAGGGTCCCCATCTGCTGACCTACCATCCTCACTGCCCTTGCTATTCAGCTTAGACGCTCACCACTCATACCAACACGCCAAACTCTGAGCTCCTGCCTAGCCTGCAGCAGGTTCTGAATGACCCCATCCCCCACCCCCTTCAAGGCAGCACACGGGGCAGGTAGAAGAACCTGCCAAGGCTGGTGAGAGCCCTGTGAGTGCCCATGGCTCCCGGGACGATCCACGCTTGTCGGCTGGCCTCTGCTCTCTGCCCGCCACCCCCTACCACGCCGCTTGACGTAAAACACCTTCCACCTCCTCCACGCTCCTCAAACCTCCCTTCCTCTCGGCAGATAATCCCATCTCCTACTCTGCAGAGAAAACCAAGACCTCCCGACAGCAGCTCCTTCAGCTCTCGGTACCAAACCCACCAACCGGCCAGCTTTGGCTGCGGGTTTCTCCTTCCCCCACCCCAGGAAGGAAGGGAGTACCTTCCTGTCCAAGGCCAGTCTCTCCCCTTGCCCGTGCTCTGCCCTCTTCCTCACTTCCCAAGGTGCCAACTATCCTCTTTTCCGCACTGTCTACTTCTCGTGGACACATTTCCAATGACGTTTATGTGTGCTCAAGATTTCCCCATCTTAGTCTTCCTACATCCCATCCTTGGCCCCACAGCCTCCCCTACTGCACCAGCTGCGGTGTCCCCTTTCTCAGCTAAGCCTCTGTCTCTACCTCCGTGTTTCCCACACAAGCCTCCTGGGTCGCCAGTCGGCTTCAGCCCCTCACGCCAGGTCCACCCCTGCGTATTACTACACCCAGTGGTCACACTCTGGCCCTGACCACTCAGCAGCAACATCTGGTCTCCTTCTTGAAACTCTCTTCTTCTGACCTCCAAGACACCGCCGTCTCCTGGAGTCCCTCCCATCCCTGGTCCTCCTTCTCAGTTGAACTCCAGCCCCAGCTCTGGATCCCGGCCACCCGCCAAGCATCAGCGCCCGGATGGCACACAGCTTCCCGAGCCTGGGGGCCTCTGCACCAGGCGTGCCGCTCGTGCCTGCTTCTGTCTCACTTCCCATCCCAGGGAGTGAGTGGCACCACTCTCCTCCCAGGTCTGCACACCATGTACAAGGCTGCACCCGAGGCACCCCCTCCCTTAGCCCACCCCCACACCTAATCTGTCACGAAGTCTGGCCAGCGGGATCCCAGACAGCTCTCAAAACCACCCCCGACCCCCACCTCCAGCTCCCCTAAGCCGCCACCACTTACCTAGAACGACGCACACCGCCTCCCGTCTCCAGCGTGCTGTTGGGCTGTTCCGCGCATTCTCACCCTTAGCTAGGCAGCTCTACTGTTTCCTGTCCCCAAAGCCCTGATGCTGTCGTCAGGGGGCTGCTCTGGCCATACTGGCTGGCTGCTCACCCTGACCACAACCAGGCGCCTTCCTGCTTCAAGGTCTCTGGCACCTGCTGACCCCCTGCCTAGGGCTTCCGTGTCACCCAAGGAAGCCCCTTTGACCCCTCAGATAACACCAGCTTCCCGTCACATCTTCTCTCCACTGTTTGTTTCCTCCACGGCACTTTACACAAATATAATTAAAAGCTCATTTGGGTAATTGTGGGTTTAATATCTGTCTTCCCCACTAGACAAGGACCCCCGTGGGCAGAGGCCACGTCATGGTTGTGCTACTCCCAGCAGGGTGCATGGGCCCCGGCAGGAGTGTGGCAGGTGCTTGTAGGATGAATCCAGGAACACCAAGTCACACACGGCACATTCACACAATCCCATGTGACAAAAGGGGCCTCACAGGACCATGACATGTCATCACACGTGCCGTCTCAATGCCACGACCCCAACCAGCCACACATACTTGGCCCCATTATCACAGGCCACCTCACAGATGATGGCTCACTGTGGCCATGTGAGTAGAGAGCCCATGGGCTCGCAATCTGTCGCCGGGAGGGAGAGGTGCAGAGAGCCAGACACCCTGAGACACACTGGTTGGGTCCCAATCCTAAGAACAGCCAATGGACACACCCAGACCCAGCCACAGTGACAGACACCTTCAGGGGCTGCACAGCTGGGTGCTCAGACATGGACACACTCACAGCATCAGTCTCACGCAGGAACACAGTTGCACGCAGCACTCCTAAATGCGTACACACACAGCCTCATGCACAGTCCAACATGCGAGTGCCACACGGCCCCAGTGCGGCCTCATCTCCCCCCATGAGGCTGGCTCAGTGAGACTGCCTGGCTCACAGGGACTCTCGTGGAGGGGGCAGGAGGCAGGAATATGGGTAACAGGGAGATGAGATGTGGGGATACAGGAGGGAAGACGCCGCTGGAGCAGCTCGGAAACACAGCGAGCACAGCGGTGCCTCGATGGAGGGTGGCTGCGGGCTAATGTGACCAGCACAGAGCGGGTGGGGGAGGACACACAGAACTTACCTGGGCGGGGGCAGGGCTGAGGGAAGGCAGGAGGTGGGCAGGGAGCAGCGAGGGCAGCAGCCGCCCGGATGCAGACTAGAGGGCACTTACCTGTCCCTCACTTGGGATCCAGACTGAGCCCAGGGCCCAGCGGAACTGACCACCCGCCTGGTCGAGGGGAAAGGGTGCGCATGTGTGTACACCCGCCCAGCTGTAGCAGCCGTGGCTCTGGGAGACACTTACTGGACTGTGCTGTGCGAGCCTCAATGGTGGGGGTGAAGACTCCCACCCCCAGCTCAGAGCGGGCGGCCAGCTGGAAGCGGTACAGTGTGTCGGGCTTTAGGTCCTCTACGGTATAGGAGGACGTGGGGTCGAAGGTCACCTTGTGCTGGAAGAGCAAAGAGCACTCACTGACCACCCTGACCTCAAAGGTCACTCAGAGGTCACCCCCAACACGGACTGATCCCTGTGGACCCACTGTAGCTGCAGGGCTGGTTCCCTGCCATGTGGCCACGTGGCCCATGCAAGGGCACCTCACTGACCACATGGGCATGGGAACACCACGGACATGGTGGCCTGGGGAACTTGAGGGCTCTGCTGGTGCCATGAGAGCCACAGAGCCGAGGAGACCCAGGACGGACTTAGGAGCTCTGTCCCCAGCACAGGGGTGACAAAGACTACAGAACCACACAGGCCAGCAAGGGTCCCAGAGCCTCAAGGGGCTGTGTCCCCACGACCCCAGAATCCAGGAAAGCCTGCCTAGGAGAGCCCAGCACGGACCCCCAGGACCGGGAGCAGCCCCCCTCCCTCCACACTGCTGGGTGTTCACCTGCTGGCCCTCGTCCTCTGCCGCCCAGTACACCAGCTCATACTTGACGATCCGCTCCTGCGGGGGCAGCAGCCACGAGAGCTGGATCCTGGTGTCTGAGTCCGCCTCGGCCTGGAAGTCCGCGGGCTGGGCAGGCACTGCAATACCCCAGCCAGGCGCCGTCAGCCTCGCCAATCCCCCAAGGGCAGGGGCCCCCAGCAGAAGGAGGCAGGGCCTCACCCAACCCCCACCCTGCCTCCCCAGCGGCTGTGTGTGCAGATACGGGCTTTCATCATCCCAAAGACCGCCCCCACCACCCCCCGGCTCATGGCCCGAGGGAGGGGGGTACCATCCAGCCTGGCCTGCGCCTACCTCCCTGCTGCGTCTTGACCTGGATGGTGGGGCTGGGGGGGCCGTCGCCCACGGCGGTGAAGGCCAGCACACGCAGGCTGTAGGTGATGCCAGGCAGCAGGCTGCCCACAGTGGTGAGGAGCCCGGCGTCTGTGTTGTGCTTGTGCCAGGCGCTCAGAGGGCGGCGGGAGTCGGGGGTGTAGTAGACGCGGTATCCCCGCACCAGGCCGTTAGGCTCCTCGGGCGGCTCCCACTGCACCAGCATGGTGCTGGCGCTTAGCATGCGTGCCTGCACGCGGCGCGGGGGGCTGGAGGGCGCCTGCTCCCCCGTGCGCGCCCGCACCGCCTCGCTGGGCGGCCCGCGCCCGATGCTGTTCACCGCCAGCACGCGGAAAGCATACTCTGAGAAAGGGCTCAGGCCGCCGATGCTGTAGCGGGTGGTGGCCACGCCGTCCACCTCCTGGAAGGGGCCCTCCGCGCCCGCTGGGCGGTACTGGATGCCATAGTAGGATACAGGCTCTGAGTTCCCAGAGTCCCAGGTCAGAGTGACGCTGGTGGCAGTTGTCTCTGTCACCACAAGGTCAATTGGAGGCTTCGGCAGGGCTGGGGACAAAGTGGAAGGCTTAGGGCTGCCTGAGGTCATGACCCCAGGAGCTGACCTTGCCCTGGGGTTCATCCAACCAGAGTGTGGTTGACCCCACCCCCACAGCCCTCCCCTGCAAAGAATCGCCTGAAAAGCCCTCGGTGACCACTGAGGTCTGGTAGCGGGGGCTGGTGGCCAGGCCCGTCAGTGCCTGCAGGGGCCTTGGGTCACTCGGTGTCCACCTAAGTCACTTCTAGGACTCCCTGGACCTCACACCAGCCCTGGTGGCTCATTGAGCAAACGGACCCAGAGGTGGCCTGCCTGGGCCCGTGCAGATGGGAGACACACAGGCCTCTGCAGTGCATCTGGGCTCACCCATTGGCAAGTGTGTGTAACAGGGGCGGGGAGAGGGAAGGGATTTCCTCAGGGAATGATCCTGGATTTGAGAGAGACGGATGGGGCTGCTGGCCCCACGGACACCATGGCTTGGCTCAAAAGGAGGGGAGAAGTCCCAGGTCCACAGCCAATCCCCGAACAACAGGCACTCACAAACTGAGTGCTGCTGGGGCGCCAGGCACTGCGCTAGGGCTGAGGACGCGCTGTTACACGGTCACGTCGCTGCGCTCATGGGGTTCATACACCAGTGCGAGAGAGACGCGATCAGCGAGCAATGATCGTGGCTCTGGTATGTGTAATGCAGCAGAAAGCAGGGTGCTGAGATGGAGAAAAGTCCAGGGTGTCCCTGAATGGGGTGATTGGGGAAAGCTTCCCAGGACTGAGACCTGGAGAGCGAGGTGGAGCCAGTGACAGCAAGGGTGGGGTGAGAGCAGGTGACACTTGGGACTGTCAGCCTGCTCAGGTCACAGCAGTGCGGATCCTGGTCTTTATCTTAAAAGCAGTCAGAAGCCACCGCAGGGTGTTTCTCCCTTCTATAATGTGATGCTGCCCTGTTAAACAGAGGACTCACGCTGCAGAATGGGGGTGTTATCAGAGGGAAGACTGGAAGCAGAGCGCCCCAAGGAGTCTGATCTACATGTGGCTGTCCTAGGGCCAGGGCAGAGAGAACCCACCTGCCTTGGCTACTGTTTCCCATCCTTCTTTCTGGGAGGCTGGGAAAGCTGAGGGTCCAGTTCTATGGTTAGAGGGGTGTGTGGTGGATTCAGACCCCCAGGGTTCAAGTCCCTGCTCCATCATTTACTTCCCTGTAACTCTGTGCCTCAGTTTCCTAACTTATAAAATGGGAACAACAAGAGAATCTATTTGCCAGGGTGACGCCACCTGAACAATATAACCTGTGCTTCCTAACCAGCACGGCATCTGCCCCGCAGGGACCTAGCACCTGTTAGCTCAAATATTTAAGCCAGTTTCTGACAGAAAGCCTTCTGTCCACCACTGAGGGCCAGGAGGACCCCCAGGGCCAGGCACCAGCAGGGTAACAACCCTCAGCCCCACCCATCTCCCGGCAGTCATGCCCCCCTTCCCCGCCCAGTCCAGGGAAGGCCACGGGCCATGGCCAGCACACCAGTGAGGCTCACCTTTCACGGTGACCTGGGCCGTGGCCTCGATCATGCCCAGGGAGGAGATGGCCACGCAAGTGTAGTTGGCGGAGCGCACCACGTTGCTGAGCTCCAGCACATTGCGGCCGACCGGCATCTCGTCCTCCTTGGTGAGCTCTTCGGCCCCCATCATCCACTTCACGTAGGGCATGGGTGCGCCAACGGCGACGCACGTCAGGTTCACGCTGCCGCCCGGCATCACCTCCTGGCTGCTGGGAGGGATGGAGAAACGCGGAGCCACGCGGCGCACTGCGGGAGGAGGGAGAGAGGCGCTCACAGGCCGGGCAGGGCACGTGTGCGGGTGGAAGGGCAGGGGCCCCTCGTCCAAGAAGCCCCTCTCGTCAGAGCCAAGGGGTGGGGTTCCTGGGCCCTGGCTGACCCCCACCCATTCTGCTTTGGGGCCAGAATAGCCCCCGCTCTCAGGGAATGTCTGGAACACGAGAGATTCTGCAACCAAGCTCCCGTTTTACAGCCTAGGAAACTGAGGCCCAGGATTACAGGGGAATCAGTGCAAGGCCTGTAGGGGCCACATCCCAGGTTGCTCTCCAGTGCCCACCTCTACCTGCTCCCACCCCTGCCCCCACCAAGGAGGGTCTCCAGCAGGGCTAGCTGGGGCACTAGTGCGAGAAATCCAGACACCCTAGGGTGGAGGGTCCTCAGAGCAGGACTCGGGCAGGGCAGAGGGTCAGCCCGGAAGTGATGTGGCCACCTTCTCTGAGGCCACTGCCTCCACCTCCAGGCTGTGATCCCCGGGGAAGAGATGAGGGCAGCAGCAGGACCACCTCCCAGGACCTCAGCCTGGCAGAGCCTGAGAACCCAAGAGGAGGGGCTGCTTCCAGGAGGGACTGGACAGGGGCCAGAGTTCTGGGCGGGCCAGGGACGTGGTCCGCGGGCAGGATGGGCATGACGATGGCAGTAACATGATGAGGGTGCCAAGCAGACGGCTTTCGGCACCAATGGACAGGGTCTCAAGGGGGAGGGTGGCTGTGCCTGGCCACAACCTCCAACCTTGGGCTCCCCGGGAAAGAAGCTGTTCTGCGCTTCTCAGTTCAAGGTGCAGCCTGGACCCCCCTCCCACCCCGCCTGCCAAAGTCTCGAGCTTGGTAAAGACATTCGGAACATGCAGAAGGAGGGAAGGCAAGCAAAACCTAGCCATGGGCAGACATGCTTGGCATGCAAACAGGGCATGCAGTTGGTGGGCAGAGGCTGGGGTGTGTCCTTCCTGGGCACCCCTACACGCAGGGTTGAAGAAGGCAGGCAGCGAGGCTAAGATTAGACCCAGAGGGCATCACTCAGGGTGCAGGTCTCTGAGGGTCCTTGCTGGGGAGCCCAGGCATGCAAAGGACCCATGGTGCTACATCGGGAACACCTCCACCACAGATGCCAGACTGCTGCTCGCTCAGCCCAAAAGCATGGAATCAGAGCTGGAAGTAACTGCAGACACCACCTGGTCCAACCTGTGACCTCATTACACAGAGGTCAAAGCTGCAACCCACAGACCAGACATCCAGCATATCACCAGGTCCTGCTAAAGCACCACCTAAGATAGCTTTCCAACACTCTAATTTCTTGCCAAGTCCACAGGTGAATGCCACTTCCAAAGTCCAAGCCACCATCCTTCCCTGGATTGCTGTGCTGTGTTCTCCATTGCTCCTCCTGCTCTGGTCATCCCCCGACCCGGTCACTGGCCCTCCACAAACAGCCGGCACAAATCCTTATCTGTTCACGTTACCTGCCCAGTTAAAAACTCTCGCACCGAGCTTTGAATGACTCCTCAGCCCTCATTTTACTCAGCCTCAACTGTACCCACACTGCCTCCCTCTGAGGCCTCCAGTCAGAGCCAAAGCACCGCCAGTGCCACAGCCAGCGCCAGGGGCCGCGTCTACTTCCCTCGGTGCCCCGCGCTCACTGTGGTGTCAGCGTGTCTCCTCCCAGAACTGGCATCCCCATCTTCTTAGGAGAACCATCTCAGCCCCCATTTTTGGTTCATGGGCTATGTGACCCAGATGTGGCTCGAGAGGTAGAACCTTTGGCCTTTTGCGAAAACTATTAAGACACGTGGCTTTTCCTCTCCACTTCTGGTCTCTAACCTGGGGGGTGGGAGGCTGGGGACCACCTTTCACAATACTCGACAGGACCTGCTTGAGAACAAAGGAGCT
Organism: Bos mutus; assembly: GCF_027580195.1. Taxonomy (NCBI): domain Eukaryota; kingdom Metazoa; phylum Chordata; class Mammalia; order Artiodactyla; family Bovidae; genus Bos; species Bos mutus. The sequence continues at coordinate 103,690,953 of NC_091619.1, read as the reverse complement.
ACTGAGGAGAGCAGAGGTAGAGACAGAGACAGAAGAATGCCTGACCGAACTGTTTAAACACCTGGATCCAGCCGTGCCTGACGCCAAATCTACTTCTCTACTTTCAGTTTTGTAAGACAAGAGTTTCCATGTTTGGCGTTAAGCTGATAGAAGTGGGCTTCTGTCATCTGTCCTAAAGCCGGGAGTCTGCACTGGGTGGCAGAGCAGTGCTGTGCGGCAGGGGCACAGGTGGACCCCGGGGGCACGGCTGGCAGGAGAAAGCCACGACAAAGAGCTTCCTTTGAGCGCTCCCCACAAACAGCAAAAGGCTGGGAGGCTCGGACATGGTGCAGGCACTCCCTGGGCTCTGGTGCTGAACCTGGGGCACAGGTCATGAGGAGCGGCATGCCCGCTGGTGGAGATGTAGCCTGGCTAAAGCAAAAAGGCTCACTAACTGACCAACTCTCTCCTCGCCTCTCCCCTCTGTAGCCTGGCTAAGGCAAAAAGGCTCCGCGGTCCTAACTGACCAACTCTGTCCTTGCCTCTCCTCTCTGCCAGTGGCTTCCCCATCTCCTCCTTGTTCATGGGCATCCAAATGGGTCTGGGGGGAAGAGAACCACTCTCGGGCACCTCCTCTGGGCTGCGGGTTTCCACGCTGTGGATGCCGGCACCTCCCAGTTAAAGAGGCGGGAACTGACAGCTGACACTCAGGGACGTGTTTATACACGTACTGGAAGCAGGTCCGTGGGATGAAAAGCTCAGGGCCCTTTGAGCCCTGGCTCACAGGGTGAAAAGAGAGACCCAGGCGGCTCCATGAAGAAGCTTCTGGGTCTCTTGAGGCTGCCGGGAGAAACACTCTCCAGTTGGCATGAGGATGGGCCTCAAGCCTGTGTCAGGGACACACCTGCCAGCTTGACGGTGGTCAGTGGCAGAATCTTGGGACCCGATCAGGTCCCTGGACATGAGAACAAAGAGCCCCAGGGGAAGGAAGTAGGTCATTGGTGGATAAACCTTAGGTCTCAACCTAAGCTGTGAAGAAAACTGACCGGTCTTTACCTCAAACAGTCCCGGAGGACAAGGTGTTCTCGCCACTATTAGGAAATAAGGGCCCTTGGGGAACTAACATTGAGAAGGGTTTGTTTTTATTTTTAAATTCCCCCCTTCCAGATGCAAGTGGAAGGGAGAACCCCAGGGGCTAAGGATGAGTGAGAGGTCAGAGGTGAGCCTTAGGATCACCCCTAGCACCAGGGCAGGGCCTCAAGCCCAGGGACTCCTGGATGGCACGCTCCAGCAGGGCACGTCCCTTCACAGGCCTGCTGGGCTTCAGCCAACACAAAGAGCCTGGACAGGTTTGCCGCAGAGCAGACTCATCTTCCCCACGGTGTAGGGGCTAGGACTACAGAGAGAAGGTGGGGGTAACAGAGGCAAGTGACCACTTCCTGGGACCCTGAGTATCTGTGGAGTCCCGAGTTCTGGATGGTCACCCCGCTGTCCCAAGCGCCAGGAGTGGCTGGTGCCTCCCTGCAGTCACTGACACGAGGCCTCCAGAAGGGGCAGGACTCGCCCTGGACTCGGGTCTACTGACAGCAGCAACAGCAGGGAAGGAAAAACCAGGGCCGGGGAAAAAACGCACCTAGGGTCTAATCCTGAGCTCCAACAATGACGGTCTATTACTGTTCCCCGAGCATCCTTACTGCTGACATTTTATAGACAATTTCCAAAACAGGGCCTTGCCATTTCTGGATTGTATTTCAGCTGTAACTTTTAAGTCTAATTATTTGAGCTGACAACCCCCTATAATAGGGCGGTGCGGCGCCTGGAGGCATCGGCATTCAGTGGAGTGACAGCCTAATCGCAGGGGGGAGGCAGCCCCGCAATCGGCATTCACTTGCGGAAATTTCTCTGATGAAAATAACACAACATTAAGGAGGGGATAAGGGGCAGGATCCACCGTATCAAGATAAAATAACTCTTTAATAAATAACCTTGTGGCTGCCGCAGAGCAGTAATTAAATGCCAGCGCACTCGGCACACAGTTTTAAGTAAAGCTGGAAAAATGTAAGATGTAATTATCAGCACCAAACAAATTACCAGCACGGCAAATCCCCCCTGGAATATTTAGAAACTCATTTCTGCCTTCCCATTAAATATTATTTTTGGTGGAACCATGGAATGGTAAAAGGAGAAGGGACAAGGGACCGGGAGGGCGGGGGAGGGGCCCAGGGGGAGGCGGTGGCAGGCTGGGCTCTCTCTGCTGATGACCGTTTTCTGAACTCGCCCCAGGCAGATTTGCCCGGTCAGCGAAACGGTGTAACTGAAATGCCCCAGAGCTCAGGAGTGCATATGATGATGCTCAGGGCTGGTTTCTGAGCCAAGGCTGCAGTCCTCCTCCCGACAGGCTCCCTCTCCTCGTGGAGGAAACCCAACCCACAAAGAGAATGCACAGGACACCAGGTGGCCCGGGTCTGCTCCCTGGGGCTTCGCCCAGTGGACGGGAGTGCCTCCTCTGACGGCTCAGACCAAGGGACACAGGAAGGACTGCCGCCTGTGTCCTTGCCCCTCGGCCCCTGCTGTTGGACTGAGGGCGAGGAGTAGGGGCCTGGCCCTGAGGGTGTGAGACTGCTCTGGAATGGGGTGCTGCGAGGTCTCCGGGAAGCCCTCCCCGACCCACGGCCATGCTAGGGCTGCTGCGAGGCTCACACATGGCTCTAGGCAGCAGCTGACTGCTCGGTCAGATGCGAGCTCCTGGTCAAATGATGCCCAGCACCCAGTGCGGGGCTGGGGAAATGCCAGCTGTCTGGGAGAAGGTGGGAAGCTTGGACCAGGTGGGAAGGCCCTCACCTGGATCTCGCTGGAGAGGGAAGAGACCAGTCAATGGGACGCTTCCTCAGTGAGCCAAGGTGACGCCACTCACCCTTTGCCCGACACTAAGCTCGGTGGGCACAGCATGGCTGCTGTCCGTCCAGCTTCGGGGAGGTGCTCAAGGATAGTGCAGACCCTGGAGGACGTTCACCCTGGGCCGCAGGATCTTGAGGGGTGAGCTCATTCTAGATTAGCCTTCCCCTTCATTTTCCCAATGGTTTCAGCTGAGCGCTAGCAAATGTGGATTTTAAGCAGGGGGGATGGGGGGAACTGTGGAAGGCCTCACAGGTGCACATAAAGCCCTACAGCTCTTGCAGAGCCCACAACCACTTCTGAGCTCCACCTGGAGCAGACAGCTGGCCTGGCCTGGGCACAAAGGCAGGGCCCAGTCTTGTGCCATGCACCGTGCCCACCCAACCTCCCCAGCAGGGGAGCCCAGCTAAGGGGACATGCAGACACGTGGGGTGGTCAGGGACCCAAGCAGCAGAAACATGCGGGGCAGGGGGACCTGCCCACCCACCCCTGGTCCTGCCCGCCTGCCGGCTCGAACAATGGGAGTGCAGAGCCTGACGGGTGGGCAGGCCTGACTGGGGTGAGCCCGAAGAGCTGACCGAGCCCTCTGGTCCCTACTGACGGGGGCATCCCGTCGATGGACGAACTGTAGATGGATAAGAAGTGAAAAGGACCAACCTTCTCGCTGATCTGAGAGATGAGAGTTTGGGTTGATGGCAGAGTGCGATGAGGATGAGGAGGGAATAAAAAAAAGACAAGGAGAAACACAGAGAGAGTAAAAACAGGCCAACCTTCATCTGCCCACACAGCACGGAAACGAGACAAGACTCTTGTGCCCCACGCACACACACGTGCCCACAGGTGCGCGCGGACCACGCCGCTCACAAAAGACTCAGGACTCATGGAGGATACGGGCGGACAGGGCTGGGTCCCGCCGGCAGGTGCCGGGTGCCAAAGGGTGGGACAGGGACGGGTGGGAGTGTGGCACAGGCAGGCCCCCATGCCTCACGCGCACCCCAAGGCTCAAACAGACTCACTGAGCTCAGGGCCCACCCAGCCCACAAACCCACCGAGGCACATGGGCCACTAGAACCCCGCCACCTTGAGGAAGCCCCATGCTGCGCGGCCCCAGAGTGTGAGGAAGCTGGTCTGGAGCCTGTGGGGAGAAGCCACGGAGCTGTCGCCCCGTTTACAGACAGTTGCGACCCAGCGGCCAGGTCCCTGCAGAGAAGTGGGGAAGGGCGGGGGCAAGCAGGCCAGGCTCAGTGGAAAGCGTGGCCCCTCCCTGGTCCCTGGCAGCTGTGCGTCCTAAGAGCTAGACGAGAGAGACGCTGTGGATGGAAGGAGAGAGTGAGTCACTGGGGGAGGTAGTGGGATGGAAAGGCTGGTCCACCCGGCATGCCTGGGCCTGCTAGACCGTGGGTGGAGCTGCAGGCAACTGAGCAAAGTCAGACGAAACTGGGTGGTGCAGCCCCCATGGTGTTTTCCCCGCGGCAGCAGCGGCTACTGACTGCCCAGCACTTTCTGTGTGCCCAGCACCGGGCTGGGAGCTCTACACGCACAGGCCTATGAAATGCAGCCACTTAGGGTCTGAGAGAGGGGGCCCCTAGTCTGCGGGACAGAGGAGGCGTGTGAGGTGGACACTGGAGCCAAATCCGAGGAGGAGACATGACTTCGGGCCCCATGGACGTGGCAGAAGAGAGTTAGAGATGGATGGAGACAAGAGCCAGAGTGAGGCTGTCCATCTGAAGAGTGTTTCGTAATGGTGGGGAAGAGGATTCCCCCAAGCTACACTGGGCAAGGTCTGGAGACCCTGTGAGCGGTGACCAGGGGGTGCTATTGTATCCAGTGGGTCGGTAAACACCCCAAAATGCACAGGACAGCCCCACAGAGTGTAGGGTTACTTGGTCTCAAATGTCAATGGTGCTGAGGTTGAGAAACCCTGAGCTGGTGTCCCCACTGACCTCGATGCTAAGGCTGAGCCCAGGGCCGGCCTCCCACTGGCCTGGAGGGTGACAGGTGCCCTGTCTGGAAGGAAGCTTTACCACCGCTCTGCCGGGAAGCAGGCGGGCACAGGCCAGCACTGGGGGCTTTCTCCATGCGTGCCCACCCCCAAGAGGGGTTCAGGATACAGAGCTGGTGGCCAGCACCACAGAGGCTGTCCCAGAAAAGTAAAGGGCTGATGGGGCTCTCAGCACTGCTGGGGCAGAAAGCAGGGGCTCTGCCAAGACCATGATGAGGAGCGGGGGTGGACCCCAGATGCCAGGGTCCTAGCAGCACAGCTTAGGGTTCTGTCCTAGGGGTACAGGGCAAATCTCTCTCTGCAAAGCAGGGTGGGTACGGATTCAGGTGGGGGCCTGGCTATCAGACACGTCTTAGGGACGGACTGAGGACTGGCCCCACAGGAATGTGTGTGTGTGCCAGTAAGAGCGAGGAACAACCAAAGCGAGGCTGTCCCTATTTTAGGATTCTGAGAGGGCAGTGGCACCCTACTCCAGTACTCTTGCCTGGAAAATCCCACGGACGGAGGAGCCTGGTAGGCTGCAGTCCATGGGGTCGAGAAGAGTCGGACACGACTGAGTGACTTCACTTTCACTTTTCACTTTCATGCATTGGAGAAGGAAATGGCAACCCACTCCAGTGTTCTTTCCTGGAGAATCCCAGGGACGGGGGAGCCTGGTGGGCTGCCATCTCTGGGGTCCCACAGAGTCGGACACGACTGAAGCGACTTAGCAGCAGCAGCAGCAGCAGCAAGTGGGGCTAGAACTAAAGGAACACCCATGTTCCCAGCCCAAAAGGCCTGTGGAAATGGGTCCGGGAAGGCAGTTCAGGAAGACCCGTGGGAGTGGGGGATGGGCCATGGCAGGAACCAGTTAAGAGTCCTGCCTGAGCCCATCACGTGCAGACAGTGAAGTTCCCACAGACAAGGAGGTAAGAGCCCCCTGATCAGAGCCCGAGCCACCAGCTACAGCAGCTGAGCTCAGCTCATCCAAAGAGACCTACTGTCCCACCTCGGGCTGAGGCCAGCGTGACGGTGACTTCAGAGAACGCCGCACAGCCAAGATGGCGACGAGGAGCTCAGCCACCCCAGCTCTGGGCCTCCTGCCTCAGTACGGTGCCTGCAGCTCTGCCCGCCCCTCCTCTCCCTGGTGTAGCCACATGCAGTGAAGGACTTCACTGCTGAGGCCTCGAAACTCCACAGTCTCAACACGATGGTCTTCTGGAAGAAGTGCTAGGTCAGGCCCACACAGCAGTTGGAACAGTCTGGGTGGAGGAGGGAGGTCTCTGAGGAGAGTCGTTCAGTTGCTCCTCTCAGAGGGGACTCATTAGGACCTTGTGTATTGGTCAGAAGCTCCGCTGGGGGCAGCGTGGGGGGAAGGCCGTGCAATTTCTGACATACTCATCTTGGCTATCTGGGTGACCTGCATGCTCCTGGCCTCCATGCCCTGACGCTGCTCCTTAAGACAGGCCCTGGGGCAGCTCCGGTGAGCCCTGAAGAGCAGAACACCTGAGAAGGGGACCAATGGGGACCTCCCATCCCATGCCCCCAATTCTGACGAGGCATCAGCCACTCTCTGAAGCCCCATTTGCCCATCACCTGTGGCCTCTTGGGATCTTGTGCACTGACAGCACAGCCCCTTAATAAGCTCATGGTTGATGGCCTAATTCTCTCTGGTCTGTCTGACCACGTGGCCCTGAAAGGTGGGACAGGGCACTGTGTCCGCCCTGCCCCGCGCTTGGCCTGGGCGGACAGGCAGACGACGCCCGCTGTGATGCTATACTAAGCACTTAGCGTGATGAAATCATCACTGCAAAGAAGCGGCATCCACTTTCCTTTAGAAATCCCCCGAGGGGAGACGGTTTCACTTTTCATGACGCCCATCTGTGAAGGAGGATTAACTGGGGGGATGGTAGAGGTAGGAGGGGTGCCAAAGGCCCCTCCTGGACACTGTGCACACAAAACCCAGAGTGTTCTCAGGAAGGGGCAGGTGGCCAGCTTTGGTTCCCCTTGGGCTATGAGCATAACAGAGACTGGACAGGCCAAAACAGCCCCAGACCCTCTCTGCTGGGCACCTGGACTTGTGAACACGTGACCCGCTTAGTCCCAGCGAGAAATACCTCAAACGCATGAGGTGCCCACCTGCAGGGGCTCAAAGCTGCCTGGGCCTCACCCCCCTACACAAGGGTCCTGGCTGATGACAAGGCACACCTGGCTCCTCCCCCAGGAAGCGCCAAGGCAAACCTGGTCAGAAGGCAGGTACACCTGGCCTGAAGCCCACCCTGCTGGGCCGGGCAGGACAGACTCAAGGACGACCAGGCAGGTGTGAATATGTTCATACACACACACACACACAGTCTGCTGGAAAGGCTCTAGACTCTCATGGGGCTCCAAGCCCATGAGGCAGGACCTATAAGAGATACAAATGCTCCCAAGAGTAGCTGTTCCCAAAGGGCCTGCGGGAGGAAGGCAAAGTCGGGTGGATGTTAGGAGCTTGCCCAGTGGGAGCTGCTGCTGCTGCTATGGCTGCTGCAGAGAGGTGAAAAGGAGGAGAGACAAGGCCCATGGCAGCCCGATGGTCCACACCAAGGTTCTGGGCAGCAAGCCCGGCTACTGCGGCTTGCTCCATTGAGTCAGGCAGAGCTGGGCACCACCTGAGTCCTTACCTCGCACGTATAGGTTGGCAGGGGCCGAGTAACGAGTGCCTGCAGAGTTGGTCGCCACACACTCGTACTTGCCTTGGTCCGACTCCTCGCTGCTCTCAATCTGCAAGGCACCTGTGGGGACACAGAGACGGCGGTCTGGCCTGGAACCTGAGGAGGGGTCTCGACAACACCTGAGGCTCGGGTCGACCAGATGTGGCAGGCATCAGGGCCACACCTGGTACAGGTGCTGCTTCTGGGAAGCTCTCCCTGACAAGCCCAGAGGCCTCCTGGACAGAACTGAAGGTCATGCTCCAGATAGCAAGCCCTCTCCACTCGAGGTCTAGCCGGGCCTGTGGGCTCGGCCAGGGGCTCCACCCCATCCCCCAACTCCACCAAGCATCTGCCACGCTCTGGCCAGTACACAGTACTGGAGCCTGTTTGCTAATGAGCATCCCCAATCAGAGCATCATGGAGCCAGGCGTGGGTGGGAGCAGCTTGGAACCCACGAGCGTGCGATGCCCTCCTCGGGCAAGACCTGAGATTCTACCGCCCACCAGAACCCACAGGAAGGAAGGGCTGGCCCTGCAGGCCTAGTGCCCAGCAGCCTCTGCTCACAGCACCCCTCCTCCCCGCCCTCACCTCCACCCCCGCCAGCCCCACCCATTCCGGCTCCTCTCCTCAGCCTGGTCCCTGCTAAAGTGCTTCGACCCACCGCGGCTCCTGCATAATTCAGGAGGCTAATGGAGGCTGCAGCTCCCACTCAGGCCAGCGCCCGAAAGGGCTGCTCTGGCCGCAGACGGACAGATAGGAGCCGGACGTGGGGGTGGGGGTAGAAGGTGGGCGCTGAAAATGACCCTCACAGAGGGCGGAGGAAAGGGCTGGGACCAGTCCTGGCAGGTCCAGGTACCAGGTAGGGGAGGCCAAGGCGAGGGCGAGGTGGGGGGTGGGGGCGAAACCAGAACTTGGCCACCTCCAGCCCGGGCAGTAAGCGCCTAAGAACACTGCTGCTGGAGAGGGCACACCGGGCGAACCGTCATGACAGAACACCCCAAGGCACAAGCAACACCTGCTCCCTGGAACAAGCTGACAGACAGTCACACCCACGCAGGACGCTCCAAGGGACAGTTAACAACCCCACAGGACACAGCCTGACAGAAACCCTTGCCTACACAGACCTACCCCTCCCAGAGCCCAGGCCGGCTGACAGTTACACCCACACAGGACGCAGACAGAACTGCCTGATCCCGCCTGACCCAATGGGACAGGAGCCACGAGGAGCTCTCGGGGCCCAGGCTCCAGGGGGCGGGGTCCCACTGCAGGTCTGAGCTGTAGCATGTAACAGCCTCTTCACCCCCAATACCTCTCTTTCATCACCCAAATGCTGGGCAGCAGGAGGGGCTATGAACACGGGAGGTGGGGAGAGCAATGCTTAGGCTCGACCCCAACGCAGAGGGAGAAAGGGCTGGCCTGCTCTGTGGTCCTGGTCAGCCCTCCCCACCAGCATCAGGGAGCATGAGGACCCAGGACACATGCCAAATACCCAGCTCCTACGAGAACAGCCCTGACGGGCACCCAACAGGTCATGTTTATGGGATGGATGGACGCTGTCACAGAAAACGCTCATTCAAGCAAATGGGGGTCAGGCCCCTGGCCAAGGGGAGAGGGGGCTGTACGAAGGTCAGTTCAGCTGAGGGTAGAGGAGAGTCCTGGAAGCTGGTGCCACAGGTGAGAGCAGGAAGTGGTACCTGGGTGGGATTCTGGGTGGAGGAGGAGGCTCCCCTGCATTAAGAACCAGGACTGGTCAGGGGACCCCACGCAGACCCTGAGACTACTGCACACAGAAACCCCCAAGTCTGGAACCAATACCATGAGCCGGCAGTGGGGGCCTGGCCCCATCTTCTGTTCTGAAAACAGCCTGGCCCTGAACTCTGAGGGTCTAGAGGTGCCCAAGGATACTGAGAGGCGGGGAGAAAGCGATGTGAATACAAACACTACAGAAGCCACCATTTTACAGGATGTCTGCTCTGGGCCAGACCATACCCAATCCTCTCCCTCTGCTCTAGTCATCATGCCCCATGAGGTGGGTCCCTGGCCTCAGCCTAAACAGGAGGAAACAGACTTTCAAGAGAGAGAAACTGAGTTTTCAAAGGACACGAAGTTGAGTCAAACTTGAACATGGCTCTTCGTGGATCTTTGAGTCCAGTCTGGGCTTGGAATCCCTGAATGTAGGGTCCTGCAGCATGAAAGCACAGGTCAGGGGATCAGGCTACCCAGGACCCTGTTGATTTCTGTTGGCTTTCCAGCCTCTGTGTTAGTCTTAACTGCCAGTCCTTCCCAGCGTTTGCTGGACTGAGAGATTTACAGGGGGAGCCTCACTCTACCACAGGGCTGGATGTTGAAGGGGGAGCTAGCAATGACTGAAGGCCCCAAGACCAAGGAGGTTCTAGAGATGGAAGGCAAGGCTTGGTCATGCTCCCCCACCTCATGGGAAGATTCTCCATCTCTGGCCAGCCTTGAAGACCAGGGCCCGGCTTCCCTGTAGGAGTCAGCAGAGCCCCTTCTGTCTGCGGGGCTGGCCTAGAAGGCCTGGTCGGTGGGCTTGCAGCCCCAAGGCGGGGAAGAGCCGAGTTATGTCCACAATCCAGACTTGGAATGGATGAGTCACAGGAGGGGATGGCTGAGAGTGGATGTGTGTGGTGGCCGGTGGTGCTGAGGGGCCGGAGCTGGAGATGAGGAGGCTGGAGAGGTGGGGATGGGGGAGGTGACGACGGGACGGGACGGGATGGAGTGGTGGTGACGGCGTGGCGTGGCGAGGCGTGGCGTGGCGAGATGCACGGACAGCATTCTTACCTCTGATTGGTGAACCACCTGGCGAGGTAATTTGAATGCAAATAAGATCAGAGAGAAGCATTAGTACAAAAGGAAGGAAAGCCACAAAAAGCCAAATCAGATAAAATAAAACGCGAGAGAGGGCCTTAATAAATACACGGAGAAACTGAGGTCTGGCTAAGGCCGCTGCAGGTGGTATGTGAGCAAGCGCCAGCTGCGTGGAGGCGAAGCTGTGTTCCCCAGGTCACTGGCATGGCTCTGAGGAGGGGGGCAACTGAGGCTGGGTCAGAAGGGCTGGGGGGTGGCAGGAATCAGGACGGTGAGGCAGGGCTCCTGCAGACCCCACTGGCTGAGGTCAATGGAGGGGGAAAGTGAAGAGAAGAGGTGATAACCCCACCCTGCAGGGACCCCTGAAGGGTGTCCCTGAAGTGCACAAGATTGAGTAGGATTTCAAAACAGAGGACTTACCCAAAGCAAAGCATTTAAGCAGACAGAAGAAAGGGCTAAAGGGAGGGCTCACTTCAGGCCACTTCCAGACCAGCCCCCTACAAACACACACACCAGCCCCCTCCTCACCATCGGGTGGCAGATCCCTGTGAGGTCACTCAACCCTGCTGAACAGAGTGACCTGCAGAGTACCCCCAACCTGGCTGGTGAGAGGCAGAGGCCATGCCTCACACCCCTTTGCCTGCTCATTGCCTTGTAACCCTGGGAATCAGCAGCCTAGAGGGCCAGAGGCTCACCCTGCAAACACCCGGTGCGGGGCTATTATCAGGTCTAGACTGGCTCCCTCCCCAACAGCGGCCCCTCTCTCCGGCTGCCCCATCCAGAGGAGCGGGGACCTATGGGCAGGTCCAGGTCAGCACTGTCGACCCTGCCCCTCTCTGCCCACTCCTGGGGAAAGCAGTGTGCTGGAGACAAACACTGATTACAGCTCATTGAACCTGACACCCACTGAGGAGGAATTATCCATGTCCGCAAGAATGAGGAAATAGAGGCTGAGGAACATCAAGTGCTCGAAGCCCCAGGTCACACAGCTTACGAGGTGGCAGGAACCAACCAGGGCTGGCTCACAGCCTTCCCACTGGACCAGGCTGCCTCCTGCAGACTCAGAGGCTGCAGAGAAGGCGAAGGCAGCGCTGGGCCCTGGGCAGTGTGTGAGGCGCACAGAGACGGTCCAGGGAGAGTCATCTTCCCGGTGATCCTCCGGGCATGCTTCATGGACCCTCAGGGTCCCTGAGGCCCTTTCAGGGGTCTGCAAGGTCAAAGCCATTTTCACATTACTGAGAAGCTTTTGGTCTTTTTCATTCCTGTTCTCTCATAAACAAACAGGGAGTCTCCTGGAGGCATCAGGATGTGATATCACAATAGACCAAAGACAGAAGCAGACAGGAGGATCCAGCTGCCTTCTATTAAACCCCAAATTAAAGAGATTTGTAAAAGTGTAAAACAGGGCCGCTCTTCTCACTGAACGCTTTTGTTTCACAAAATATAATTATTTTCCATTAAAAAAAATGTTGTTTATGTTAACACGTAATGGATTTTAAAATTATTTTAAAGTGGATTAATAAATACTTAAAATTTTCTTGGTCTTAACATCTAATATGGCAAATACTGATAAATAATCCACACAAACAAAAGCTCTTGGAGATCCTCTGACATTTACAACCAGGGGTCCTGAGACCACAATGTCCACAGGCTGATCTACTACAGTGCAGGTCTGACATGGGAGGGGGAGAGGGAAAGGGAGGGGAAGGGGTGGCCACCTAAATGCTCCAGGGCTGGGACCCCTAGCTCTGGCCTCAGTAATCCCAAAACCGAACCTGCTGTGTGACAAGACTCTGGGCCTCTCTGGAAAGCCGTTTCCCCACCAAACTGAAAGAATTTGTCTTTTCCATTTTCCGTGATGGGTGTGGGAGACTGGAGGGTCCCTCAGACCCACACTACCCCTGAGGGGTGCCAGAGTGTTCGGATAAAAGGGACTGTTGCTGGCAGCAGGCCCTCCTGGCAGACCAGCTGGTGCTAGGACGGAATGGGGGCTGCAGCCCTCAGGCCCACCTGTCTGGGCCGGTGGGCCTTTCTGCAGCCAGATGCTGGCATCCAGGCTCAGGTGTCTGGCTGAGCAGCGGACAGTGTGGGCAAGTGGTCCTCCACGGTGATGGGGATGGTGGCATATACACTCAGGCCGTGGGATGAGTGCAGCACTGAGGTGTCCCAGTGCTCCTTCCGGACTTGGCAGAGCGTGGGGGCCCACAGCAGTGGTCTGGAGTCCCCACCTGGTGGTCAGCCCCGTCTTGGCTCCAGTGATGCTGCCCACTCCTGACTGACTTCCACTCTCCCTGAGTTTGTGCCCATTCCTCTGGGGCCCACACCGGGTCTCAAGTTCAAATCCTTCAAGAGGCACAGGCTGTGGCAGCAGGTGACGTCACTTTGGAGAAGAAAGCACCTGTTGAGCAGGGGTCGTGCCTGGGCATACGCACTTGTCTCATGCTTTTGCTCCAGGCAGCCACGCTCTGATGCCATGTGATGGGGCTCAGTCCGCAGACACCTGAGGAGTTCTGGGTACAGTCGGGGAGGGCCTGAGGTTCGGAGAAGACGAGGCTGTGGCGCTCTGGGGCCCTGGCAGGGCCCAGCCTCTCCCCAGGCCCCAGTTTAGTCAGATGCGATAGTAGAAGGCCCTAGATGCAGTCCCAGGGGATATCCCCAGCCTCGGATCTCCACGTGATCCCGGGTGGGTGACTCCCTAACTCGCCTGTAAAGCAGGCCTGATAATCACAAACTGCCCTACTTCTCATGGTTGCAAGAGAGTCAAGTGCAACCAAAGGCAGAAAAGCACTTTGTAAACGGTTGGTGATGCGTAAACTGTGAGGTCCCTGTAAAAGCTGAGTGCTCGGGGCTATTCCACTCCATCAGGGACGCCCCTGTCAGATGTGCCCGGCACAGTTCCACACCCTTCTAAACCGTACAGGCCAGGGGCATCAGCTACTGGGTCAAGGGTCAGGACCAGGGTCAAGCAGTGATGGAAAGAGTCTGATTATTGAGCAAGTGGGATGACTGAGGCCCCCTCAGATGCCATCCCAGAAGCTGGATCCTGGGCCATTACCCTTAGGTCACCGCTTTCAGGTGGCAGGAAAGGTCAAACAAGAAAGGTTTCCCTGGACCTGAGAAGCAGGTCTGCAAGGACAGGGCCCAAAATCAGTAAATCGTTTATCCTCAGGGCTCAGAGATATCTGTCCTAGAGCTGGGCTTGTGCTGGTCACCTGCCAGGCCCTTGCAGGCAGGAGCCAACCCCAGGCCCTCCCTGCAGAACACCCAGCCTAAGTGACCAGAGCTGGAGCCAGATGGTGACAACACATAGCAAGGCGAGTCCCAAAGGAGTGGGCCTCACGCAGAGAAGGGGGGCTTCACGTTCTAGTGAATGTGAGCAGAGGGTGAGGATGTGGTTGGGGGACTCGGTACAAATTGGGGAGTGACTGGAGCTACAAAGAGCCCCATTCACAGAACCCTCCTCACAGGCCAGTCAACTATAGCTCTCACTGCCACTGCCTCACTTAATCCTCACTGTAACTCCTTTTTAAAGATGAGAAACTGAAGCTCAAAGTTAAATAACTTCAGTGAGGCCAAGAAGCTAGTGGGTGAAGCCAGGACCTGATGAGAAGAAGCTAGAGATGTGAGCTAGGGAAGAGTGAGAAGGGCTGTGTGTGCCTGTTCAGGAGTGTGCACGTGACCACGGAGGCAACGAGATGCCACCGAGGCCATCAGAGCATACGGGGCACAGACAGGAAACTCTGCCAGTGCTGCAGGACGGATTCAAGGGGAGAGCTTGGAAAGCAGTGTCCAGTGACCTGGGATACAGGAGGAGAAAAGAGGACCAACGTGAAAGCCATGTGGGTGACCAATCAAGAGGGTTAGGGAGCTCCTTATATAGAGCAGGAGTTGGGGTATGTCCTAAGTTCCGGGTTAGAGGGGCTGCCACTCACAGAGAGAGGGTCAGTGGAAGCAGGGCACCACTGTTCGGAAAGGAGTTAGCACCCTTCACGGTCAGGGTAACACCCAGAAGCCAGAGGGCTTTTTTTAGTCTAGGACTCCAGCAGGATGTTTGGGTTAGAATGACAGAACAGGGACTTGCAGGCGTGGAGACAGATGGAACCTGAAGCTACAGGGGTGGGTAAGCCAGCTGGGGGAAGAGCTCTGTCTACGGGGCAAGAGCAGGGCTCACGCGCTCCCTGCCCGGAGGAATGAGCAGACCGGGCTGCCGAGCAGAGAAGGGGCGCTTGGAAAAGAGGGAAGCCGGGGCAACCGGGGAGCGAGTGGGTTGAGAGGGAGGCAGGGTGGCTGCTGAGAGGCTGAGGAGGCCAGTGAGCAGCATACCATGCACGAGCTGACTCATGGGGCCGTGAATGGGTGGCACCAAGCCCGGCACACAGCAGGCGCCACATAAATACTTAACAAACGGAACACGCGAGACGGCGTGCCTTCCCGGAACTGCTGCCACAGACAGTGCCGGGCGGAGGCCAGGCCTGCGGGGAGGACCATCTGGTTGCTTGGGGAGCCTGCCTGGGGGCTGCGGGGACACGCAGAGGAGCCGAACCGTGGCAGCCGCTGTGCCACACTGGGCAGCGGCCGCGAACGCTGGCGGCCTGTTTCCTGCCTTGATTATGGCTGTTTTAATTAACTGCGCTACAGCTGCCTCCATCTTGTTGAGTTTTAATTAAATTAAATGAGCTAACACTTCGTAGGCTGTCTCAGGCGGCCGCAGCTGGGACCAGAATCCTGTCCCTGCTGGGTGGTTCATCCCTTCCTCCTTCCCTGGGCACCATGGGGGCGCCCACCCGGCGGGAGCTGGTGTGGAGGGGCTGGCACCCCAGGGGGTGACATGACACCTCTGTAGCCGGCAAGGCTCTGAGAGGGGTTAGGGTTATGACCTCCTTTGCGGTGTTGACACCGCAGCTGATGGGTACGTTGGTGCTGGCCACCCGGCCCGAGCCTACCATCCCACAGCTGGCAGGAGGGCTCCTGGACTGAGGTTGACCAGCCCAGCCTGCACTGGCGGCAGATGCAGAGCTGCAGCCAAGCGGATTCCAAGGCTCCCTTCCCACAAAAACGGAATCAATTATCCTGGCGGGAGCCTCGCAGGCAGATCGATCGACGGGGCGACACCTCCCGCCCGGTTTCAAGGCAGTATCCTTGCTCACAGGGCTCCAAGCTGGCTCGACTGAGACATCCAGAGGAGACGGGTGGCCCGGGTGGCCAAAGGATGGCTGAACATCCCCCTGGCTGCAAGCCTCTGAGGTCCAGCCTTTGGAAGCCTGATGAATCAGACATCTTTGGCCTCTTTCCCTGACGTCCAGAGAAGCACAGAGAAGCACTGTCCGGGCCCCTCTCTCAGGCCGGGCTCCAGGGAAGGTGGAGGATGAATGCCCACAGAGCACCTTTGCAGAGCCCAACACAGGCTGGGAAAGACACTCGTACCTCCAGGTGCAGAGGCGGGCTGTAGTGTGGAGTCGGACAGTCCCAGGAAGGTGAAGGAATCACTGATGAGCAGCCCTCGCTGCCAAGCTCTCTTCCTGGGCAGCTCAGGTGGGCCTACAGCAGTATCTGGCCCACCCACCAGGTACCCTCTGCTCAGCCCTGGAAGGTCAACCCAGGCCAAGGCCTCCCGTAGCTCCCAGGCCCAAGAGAGAAGCGCTGGGGTCCAGCCCAGCACCTTTCCTGAAGTCTGCGCGGCCCCTCGACCCTAGCCCTCTGCTCACCTGAACGCAGTTGCTTGATGCGGCCGTTGCTCGCGGCGGGGTCCACAGGGAGGAAGTCCTTGAACCAAGAGATCTCAGGGTCTGGATTCCCGCCTGCTGCACACAGCATAGTGGCCGTGCGGGCCTTCTCCACCACCTTCAGCTGAGGCCCCATGTCGATGGAGGGGAACCCAAGGGGCAGCTGTTCCTCTGCAGACAGAGAGCAGATGTGCATGTTAGGGTTGGCACTGCCTGCCGGATGGGACCGTCATGATTCCCAGAGTGGCTGTGACCCTTGGCTCCTCTCTTTTCTGCATTCTAAGTACGACGCCTGCCCTGACGTGAGGAACCAGAGTCTGGAGCCCTACTACCCAGCTGTGCCCTTCACGGGGTCAGCGAGCTGCCAGGGAGCCCACCGTGTCCCGCCAGGGAGTTTACAGGTCTGAGAAGTAGGCCTCAGACTGCAGACATGAGTACTTACCTCTCCAGGCCCTGGGAAAATAAGTTTTGAGCCTCTCCTGGCCACAGAAGCATGTGCTTCATGGACACTGGGCTGTAGGGGGCCCATGGCTCCCACAGTGGCATCGCCAGCCACAACTCAGCCCAGAGGCTCCCTGTGCCATCCAGTCCCCACCCTCTTGTGTGCGTGGGTAGTGTCCTTTCTGCTGCCTGCATCCAGCGTTCAGCTCCACCAGGGACAGAGCCCCATGTCACCGCCTGGGTTCTGGCCCTGACTCTGGGCACCCTTTGCCTTACCAATGACCCATCTTCAATCCCTGGTGCCCACCCTGAACCTCCTTCCTTACTCAGTCCTGACCCTGGAGGCCATGGTCAGGCCTGGGAACCCAGGCCTGAGCATGTGGAGGCTGAAGAGATTTAAAAAAGGGAAAAAAAAAAAAAGCCCTGTGAGGACATCAAAAGTTGATGAGGGAAGCAAAACTCCTTGGCTACTGCTTTCTCCCAGCTTGCCAGTGGTTGGGGGCTCACAGAGCAGTCATGTCCACAGGAGCAACAGGGATGGACCGCAGCAGCACACCCCTACTCCCACTGCACACGGACTCCTGCATTAGCCCTGAGGGACCCAGACAGGGGCAAGGCTGCCCACTCCCCACCCTTGGGAGCACATGGGGCTGAACACAGACTCTGGACAAGTGCAGACCAAGTAGAGCTCCCGCCTCCATCACTAACTAGCTCTGCGACCTGGGAGTGTTACTAATCCTCTCCCTTTATCCATTTTTATCTATTAACAAGGTTCAAGTGCCCTCCTTATAAAGTCATCGTGAAAACTACATCTAATGATGCACATAACGTGCTGGAAAGTATCGGACAAAGAATCAGAACCCAAGGACTACTGGCTGACATTATTATAATAGCAAGGGCTGGGCCACCAGGGCAGGCAAGTACCAAGACTTGGGCCTGGGGCCCCCTTCCTGTCTGGTGAGAGGCGCCCCTTGCCAGGAGCAAACCACAGAGTGAGTGTGGTGGTTCGGCAGAGCCTCTCCACCAGTGTGGATGCCGGGCTGCACACCCAGTAGGGGAATGGGAACCCTGTCCTTTGTCAGTTTCTTGATAGAGGAGCGGGGCCCCGTGGTTGGGGAGGCCAGCACCACACCCATCTCCCTCCCACAGGCCCAGCTCGAGTGTGCGGGGATGTTTGCTGAGGTCAGCTCCCATACCAGGGAAAAGGCAAGTGGCATCCTCAGAAAGGAGGAAGGTAGAGGCTGGCAGGGCTGGTCCCCCCAGAGACCCAGGAGAGGTGACTGGTGGGCAGGCAGGAGAGGAAGCTGGAGGAGCCCCAGCAGGCAAGGGCAAGACATTCCTCTCTCTGCTGCCACACCCCAGGGGGCGCTCTGCCAAGGCTCCAGCTGCCTAAGCATCCCTAAGGGACTGTGACCCTGTCGGGGGAAGGGGCGGGGACCAGTAGGAGTCACCTCCCCAGCTTCTCTAGGTAGCTGGCAGAACATCTCCCCACCTGCAGCCCTATAAATTCCAGACATGAATCCAGCGTCTGTTTGGCTGTAAATATGATGCCACAGCATCCTGACTTTTAGCTCTGATTTTTAAAAGGAAAATGTTAACCGTGGCAAGAAAAGGGAGGATGGAAATGAAAGCAGGACTTGGGATGCACCAAGCAGGGAAACAGCTTCCTTTGGTCCTGCCGCCACTAGCTTTTCCAGGAAGGCCCAGGCAGGGCTCCATCCACTTCCACCCTTCCTGGACTCCCCAACAGCCGGGGGACACTCTGGGCTGTTGGAGCCATCCCAGCCCACTGGGGCACCAGTCTAGTTCTTCCCAGGCCTCAATTCTACCTGCTCAGCCCTCCTGAGCAGTGGAGTGGTAGCGGGGCAGGGCCTGCCAGAGTTAGGGCCCAGGAGTCAGTGGGCCTCCATCTCTACCCACAAGGTGCTGATCAAGGAGAAGGGAAGAAGTACATACATCTGCAGCCCTGTGTCCTGGGAATGTATTCTGAATTCCTAACACGGGGAAAGTCTTTGGGATCGTGCCAAATTAAGGACAATTAATTTTCCTCCCTCAATTATCGTGCCCTCAATGGCTCCGTCCTTGGCTCAGATCATCCCTGAGGCATAGCCGCCAGAGCCTAAAACCGGCATGTGTGAAGAGTCCATAAAACAGCGGGACCCAAAAGCCAGTCCCTTGTGCCAACTAGGCTTCCAGGCACAAGTCGGAAGGCTGCAGTTCTGCACCTTGGTGGGGGGAGCGTGTCTCACAGGAGGACTCCAGCCCTTCAGGAATGACCTGCTGTTGGCTCTTCCTTCCACACTCACTTGGTGGAGCACCCCCACCCCCAGGCACATTCAAATATAGCCAAGGACAGCAGCCACTTACTGACACCTGTGCCCGTCTGGCCAAGCTGAGTCCTGGGCAGGCTGGTGTACACTGACCGACCATCAGACTGTCACGTTTATCCTCTTCACATAACCCCTGTACCTTGAACCGCAGGAGCTTGGGGTCACTGTACCCTGAACCACTCACGCTAAGGACCAGGGCAAATTCCTCCTCAGGCTGGCATCACATGATCACTTCAAACCCATCAACAACGGGGAAAACAGAGGCCCAGGTAGAGGGATAAAGGTCAGGTTTATGGAGCACTTCCTAGTTCCAGATAATGCATTAAAATGCCTTACAAACTGATCTAATCTTTACTGAAACTGTGTAAAGTATATGAGCAAATGCAGGCGCAGAGAGATCCAGGAACCTGCCAAGGCCACAGAGTTAAGTCGAGGTGGGGCTGGGATGAGACCAGGTGGTGGGACCCCACATTGGGCAGGGTGTGGGCGCTGGGCTCGGGATGGCCCTGCGGGAGCCAGCCACCATCCTGCTCCCATACCACGCCCTCTGCCGGCTGGGCTTCTGGCTGGGCGCTCCATCGCAGACCCCTGCACACAACGCCGCCGCGTTTTTATTTCTGCAAAACGAACACGACTGCTCCACACACGGCCACCCGCCGGCACGCACCACTTTCCAACACCGGCACAGACTGGTCACGCCGAGTCCGCTCAAAATCCATCCTGAGGGCGGCGGGGCTGCGCAGCGCCGCGGGAGGAAGGGTCCCTCCCCACTCCAGACCTCCTGGTAACTATGGCAACGGCGGAGAGCCGGCGCCTCGGCGGAAAGGCGGCGCTTGCGAGTCCAAGCGGTGCGCGCATCCGCGGTCCGAGCCGCTGCGACCCCTCCCGTCCCCTCCTGAGCTGAGTCACAACACCCCTACTCAAGACCCTACTCCCCAACTCTAGGGAGCCCAGATTCCTTCCCGCTCAATCGACGCCTAGCTGGGGGCTGCCCCCTCAGTGCGCACAGAGCGGAGAGGTCCCCACATCTGCCCCTGGCCAGGTTTTTGCAGTGTGTCCCTCTGAGGCAAAGGTCGGTCCATCCTCTGATAAAAGGGTCCCCGCGAAGAAAAGAAAAACCCGTGGGGACTTTAGTGGACCTCAGAGGTACTGGGAAGCCTCTACAGCTCTTTGTGTATTCTGCCTGCATGCAGTTAGGGCGCACACATTCCCAGGGTCTGCCCACAGATCTGTGTACCTGGGTTGGGGACACACGTGTGCATATACACTGGTCTTTAGATACTGCAGTGGGAACCCTGATTTCTTCTCTGCCATCCTCACTGGGCAGAGAAAGGGTGCGGGGGCCGGGGGGTGGGTGTTTGGAGCCTAAGGCTCAGACAGGGACAAGAGCTTGGCCCAGGTCCCCACAGCAGGAATGCAGTTGGATCAGTGCTATCTTGGTGGCTTCCTGAAGGAGGAGGGAAATGCAGAAGTAGGGAACACTTGAGCATGAGCAGCCAGGGAGAGCTTTTTGTGGGGAGGGAGGGAGGGGCTGCCCGAGTTAGGGCTGGGGGAGGGGAGGGAGACAGTGGGAAGGTGAGGCTGGTTGGAGCTGAGGCCTGATGGATGAGGCTAGGGTGGGGGTGGACAGGGGATCAGCCTAGGCCAGTGGGGGAGGGAGGCTGCTGCCGCCCCCTACAAAGCACACACAGGTCTCTTTGTCCAGCTCAGCTCGGGATGCCTGAGGCGGAGTCTGGGCCAGAGGGAGGGGGCTGCACCAGGGAGGCGGACAGATGGAGACGCCTCGCGGGGTCCCGGAGCGGCGGCACCGTCTGTCAGCAGGAACTCCTCACTCGTGTTTACCCAGCTTCCTGGCGTCTCTGTGCGCACGCAGGCACGCACACACACACACACACTTACACCGCTGCCTGGGGTGTACCGTCTGTAGGCCTGACCCCCTTCCCGGTGCCTGAGTGTTGGACCTGGCCTCACCTCTTCGCTGAACGCAGACACCTAGATCCGTGCACAACCAGGGCCCCACAGAGAGATACATGGAGAGAGACAGGTGCAAAAATAGAAACATCCACGTGCGTGCGGAGGGGCACCTGCAGCGACAAGCACCTGTGGAAACAGACGCACGCAAGCAGAGCCAGTGGGAGGGCACGCAGAGACGCGGAAACACACATGTGCAGACATGCAGAGCAACACGGATGCTGACGTGGCGAGTCGCCTGGAGACGCCTGTGGGGCCAGAGCCGGGAACCGCAGACGTGTGGAGACGCACGAGGGGACCTGGTGGGTAGCGAGGCTGCTGGCTCCCCCAGCCCGCCCGCACTCTAAGGGAGCCAAGGCCACCTCAGGCCCTGTCCCTGAGGCAGCCCCATCCTTAGCAAGGTCAAGGTCAGGACACCCCTGAGCAAGCGTGAAGGGCCCCTTGGACCTGCAGGCTCCCACCCTTTCCAGAGCCCCACCCCTCCCCCAAGCTGCCAGGCAGTCAGGGAGGCCTGGGGAGCCTTGGGCTCCCTTCGCAGCTTTCAGTCTTCATTTTCAGCTTTTTCTAAGAGAAAACTCCCACCTCTTCCAGCACTCAGATTTCATCAAACTTGGCATCTTAAAAGCCTGTTTTGTTTTTGAATCTGAGCTGTTTGGGGCCTGTCGCCGAGAACAGCCAAGCAGGCGAGGCCTCCCCCTCCCAATCCCCTCCTCCCCAGGACTTCCCTGGCGCCTCCTAGGGCTCTACTCAACGTGGCTGGTGAGGCCTCCCAGCCGCACGCCACCAGGTGACCCCGGGGGCTGGCCCCAGGTCTGCACCCTCCACATTCCAGCTTCTGGGGTCTGACCCACGCTGAACCCTCCTCCCAGGGTTCCCAACTCAGTCCTACTCCAGGACCATTCTCTCGGTCCCTTTACCCCAACTAGGTTCCGGCCCGGGCCCTCCAGACCACTGAGAACCTCCCTCTTGCTCTTCAGGTCCCTGCAGCCCAGCTGCCACCCCCATGGCTTGACACCAGCATGCTCACCAAGGTCAACCATGACTCCATGGAGCTAAGTCCAGAGGCCACGTCTCAGCAGTCATCTTGCCCGACCTCTCGACAGCACCCCTCCCTGTTCCTTCAGATTCTTTTCTCTTGACTTCCAGGGACTCACCCCTATAGGAAGACCTAGCATCTGAGGCTCCATCCAGGCCCTCTTCCTGTCCTCTGGCTCCCTAAGACTTGCCATTTCTCTCCCCCCTATCTCCAGCTGTCCCTCAGAGTGCCAGGCAAAATCTGAACAAGGCCTCCTTGACACCCCTCCCCAGGATGCCTACACATACCTACTACAACAGATTTCTAAGTGGACTCATCAACTTGCCCCTCAAACGGGTCCTCCTCTCATACCTGAACCTGAGCAAATAGCACTGCCATCTACATGGCCCGGAGCCAGCAATCCCGAGTCACCCGCCTCCCCAAGTCCCACAGGCAAGCTTTCTAAACTGCATGGAACCCAGTCTCCCTTCCTCCTCTACGCACTGCCTGGGTCTGGGCCACTGCCACCTCTTGCCTGGGCCGCTGCCCTGACCTCTCACTGGTCTTCCAGTGCCCGCCTCTGCACCCTCAGGGACCTTTCTGAAGCACGCATTTTATCAGGCATTCCCCTGATTAAAATCCTCTCTCCCCTGGCAACCAGAGGCAGGGGACACCTCATCAGGGGTGGAGGATGTGCACACAGAGGGGCATTTAAAACCTCCAAGCTGGCTAGCTGTTCCCAGAGTTGCCGGTTCTGCTGCGGTCCTGAGGCTGGGGCAAGGGCTGTAGGCGAGGGGGCCACGCACACAGCAGGGCCCTGTAAATACCTGTGACTGCAGGGGTGGGAGGGGCAGGCTGGGCACAGAGAAGGCATCCAGTGTCTGTGGCTAACAGAAGAGGCAGGCTTACTGCCCACCCCACAGGAGGAACCATTCAGAAAGGGATCCACTTGGGCCCCAAGATAGATCAGAAGATAGATCAGAACTAGAAAGAAGTGAGGGAACCCAGGTACCAAGAAACCTAGAATCTTCTCTAGGTTTCTTCTTCCCTAGATCTTCAAGACCTTCCTGGCAATGCCCACCTACCGACACCTCTCCCACTCCTACGTCTGGGGCTCAGATCTCTCCAGGGAATGGCTGCAAAGCCTCATATCTGTGTAGTCCTGAATGTGACTATGGTCACAGCAGGGCTGGAGGGACAGGTCACAGATTCCACAGTCATGGGGCCAGAAGCACTTAGGTAATGCCTCAGCTGTGAGGGAAGGGGCAGAAGCTGGCCTGGGTTCTAGGTGCTAGGTTCTAGGGGCCCTTTCTATGCCTTCTGTGGATGCAAATCAGGGAGGTGATGGGCCCAGCTTCCTCAAAACAAGCCCGTTACCTGGACACGTACGCAGGCAACAGGAAAGGGGCATGGTGGGCCTCTGCCTGTGATAGCCCTTTACCCAAACGCCCCACCCCCTCATCAGCCCTGGGTCAGGGACACGGAGGAGGGTGGGGCAGGGAGAGCTGACTCCCTGGGGAAATGCCCACCCACCCTGAAAACACGAGCTTCTGTACTGGCCATGCTCCGGGTGCAGCCAGCCCAGGATGGCAGGCCAGGGTTGTATGCTGTTCATCAGTCCTCATCTTCAAAGGGGCTTGGCATGGGGCTCAAGAGGGCCTCATCATCCCACAGTCCCCAGACCAGGGCCAAAACCACGGCCAAGCCTGGGGGTCCAGGCCCAGCACTGACTGCCCACCTCCTGCCACCAGTCACTACCCCACAGGCCTGACAGCAGGCCTCCCCCAGAGCCTATCCCCAACAAAGAGGGCAAGACCAGGCACGCCATGCAGGCACCTGGATTCCTGGGCCTCTGTGACCTGGAGTGGTGTGGTCCTGGTCAGCCACCAGCAGACAGCAAGGCCAGGTGGGAACAGGAGAGAGGGAGCCGGGGCTCAGTGGGGGAAGGAGACGAAGAGGAGAGAGTCCCAAGGCCTGGGTAGGATCCCTCCCTGGTGCCCCTCGCCCTGGCCTGCTGAAGGATAGTTTCTCAGGCACTGACAACAGCTCAGGCTGACCACTCTGCCCCACATCCATCTCTGTATAGCTGCCCTGGCCGGCCACCAGCCTTGAGCAGGGATCCTGTGGGGTCCTGGAGGCAATGAGTCCAACATCTCTGGCCTCCTGCAGCACCAGACTAACTGCACACACTGGGCCCAGGCTGCTTGCTGCACACCCCTTCCCCCGCTGTACACAACAGCCCATAACATGCACACCACCTGCTGTTCAGCCCGCACGCCATATAAACACTGTCTGATGCACACACGGCATGACGTACACCACCTGCTGTATACACCACACCACATACACACTGCCTGATGCACGTACGCACAAGCACACGCATGCATGCACACACACACAGTCGGATGCACAGCCCCCGTTTTCTATACAACCCATAAGGCACACACAGCCCATAAGACTGTAACACCACATCACACACCTCACACACACAGCCTTCCAGAGAGCGCACAGGGCACACACGCCACCACACGGGTGCGTGTTGTCTGCTGTCTCCATGACCACAAGCAAATGCTGCCTCTTGCGCTCTGAGTCCGCCAAGCCAAGCCCTCCAAGACAAGTCAGAATGGCTCATGTCTGCTCCTTGGCCTTTCTCCTCCTTCCCCCTCTCCCCCTTCCCCTTCTCCTAGACCCTTCCAGAACCTGCCCAAGTCACCAGGGCCCGGGCCACACCTCTGCTGTCTGGCATCCTCCGGGGCTTTCCTGACCACGGTACCTCCTGGCTGGAACCCACTGGCCCAGGCAGATCCTGAACCTCCAGACTGAGCTCCAAGACCCTCCTGGCTCCCCCACCTCCTGGAAGGAAAGGCCGGAAAGCAAGGCCTGCCTCCCCTCCCCCTCAGCTCCCCCTCCCTCACGAGGGAAAATGTCAGATTCCCTGTCTCAGTGGCGTCGGCAGGCGGGTTGGAGGGGGAGTGATTCAGCCTCAAGAGTGCAGAGTGAGAAGAGCTTTTCCTGCCATTACCCGGCGAGGGAGAGGCTGGCGCGCTAATGGCTTCAATTACCACTCAGACAGGAACGCTGGGCAGCTCACCCCCAGCTAGCTTGTGCCGGGCACCCCCACCCTGTACCCAGCCCGGGCCAAGGGGGTGGGGAGGCAGCCGGCTGAGCATTGCTGGGCAATCGGGACTCCCTGGGAGTGGCAGTCTTGCCCAGGGAGCTGGGTGCAAAGGCCACGGAGTGGGAGTGGTGTGGGGTGCTTCAAATGTGAGAGGAGCTGGGCCTGGCACAGCAAGGCAGGGCAGGGAGCCCGGCATGGACACGCAGGCCGGGGATACAGCAACCTCTCAGCTGAGCCGAGTCATCCCAGGGAGCCCCGGGCCACTCCTCTGAAGTGCCCAGCGTGTGCTGAGCTACACGCAGTGCATGTTGCGCTGCATGTAAGGAACTCAACCTTGAGTCCCAGTCCCCAAGCCAGCTTCCTCCTCTCCCCAGCCCTCCTCCCAGGAATGGCCCTGGCTCTCTTCTGACCCAAGCCCACAGCTGTAGTCAAACTATCCTTTCACCCCACTCCTACATACACCCAGCCTCTCTGGCTAGCAGGGGAGGCCTGGCACGGTTGCGGGGAGGTGCTTTCCTCAGGCCCCGCCCTCTGGCACCTTTTCGACCTCCTACTCCACTCCTTTCTGCCAAGCCCAGAGCCAGTCAAGGTTACGCAGACCAACATGGCAAGTCAGCATTTCACCTTCCGGGTGCTGTGTTTCAGGAGCAGGAGGGGGGCTCACTCAGGCCCACAGCTCCATCTCAACCGGGCCAGGAGCAGGCCTGGGGCTGCCATGCGCTCCCCAATCTCATCAGACACCTCTCACACCCAGAAGCATGAACACACCCCTGTCCCCTGCTACAGAAACCCTCCTCCAAGAAGGCCCCTCCAGAACTAGCATGTAGGGACTTTGTGGGGACTTTTCCTCCAACACTAATAAGGAGTCTCTCTTCCCTTTAATTCGAGGGCCTGAGAGATGCCCTCTGGGGTGGGAGCCACAGTCTGGCCCTTCGGCCACCTCCCAAATGCCAGGGCAGGGCAGATGGCTCCTGCTGGGGCAGCGAGCAACAGAAGGGACGGCAGTGCTGAAATACTTATCCTGAGGTCATGAGTGGGGAAACTGAGGTCAGGGGTGGCAGGGAGGAGCTCGAGAGCACCCAACCGTCAGGGATCCTGGTGCAGGGCCTGTCCTCTGGGCCCCCGCCCCTCAGGGGAGTGGACGGTGGGGGCTGCGTCACCCAGAGGCCAGGCAGCACAGACACCAGGCGCAGGCAGCTCACGTGTGTGGACCTTAGGGTGTGTGGCTTTCAGCCCTACAGCAGCGACCATTCAGGCCGGAATCCAGCAAAGTGCTTAACTGCATCCCATTTAATCCTCCCAACCAGCTTGGGTGGCAGGCATCACATCCCCGATTTACAGATGGAGTAAAATGAGGCTCAGAGGCACAGCTACTCACCCAAGGTCACAAGGAAAAGAGAATAAGCGGTCCAGAGCCCCTGACCCTAGCCGCTGCCCCTCTAAGCTGGAGGGCCCTGCCCTGCCTCGCAGGAGACACACAGGCACAAAGGAGTTACCAAATGGATATGAACGTGAACACATAAAGCCACAGTGTAAAAACGGCTAACACAAAAAGATATTCAACTGTTCTCGTAATCAAAAAAATGCAAATTAAATTGAGATGCCATTTTTTGCCTATTAACTTGGCAAAGATTTTTTTAATGGTAATTCCCACTGCTGGTGAGGATGTGCAGAAAAGAGGCCCTCTCATGCCCTGTTTGATGGGTGTGTAAACTGACACAGTCTTCTGGAAATACTGAAAAGGCTAAACATCGCATGTGGCCCTTTAACCAAGCAATTCCACTTCCGTGCATCTAGGAAATAATCAGGAAAGTGAACACATCTGTAAGGAAGCACACAGTCCCTTATTTATACAACCAAAATACAGGAAACAACATGTGTGTCCAACAATAAGGGAATGGCTGAATAAATTAGGGTGCTTGCATGTGACACTCCCCCACAGCCATTAAAAACAATGAAGCAGAAAAATACTTAATCGGCAGGAAGATGTTCATATGTTTTTTTAAAAAGCAGTCTACAAATCATTGGGCAGAATGTAATCTCGTTTTTGTTACATATATAACGCATGCACAGAAAATGGACTATAAGGAAATAACCAAATGTTAATAGTAGTGGTAAGATAAACAAGTGATTTTAAATTTTTCTTTTGTGCTATTTTATACTTACCAAAATTTCAACAGTGAACAGGTATTGGTATTGCAATTTTTTTTTTAAAGCAACAGTCCAAGCCATGTTTTGAAAATACATGCAGACATAGTCAGACTGTTGCCTTCATCGTGGCAGGTGGGGGTGGGCGGCGATCATGTCACTCCCTGTCTGCGGCTTCCTGTGTCCCCAGGAAAGTGTTTCGCAGCCTGGTTGGTCCGGTGTGATCTGTCCTCCAACCTCTCCAGGCTCATGTTGAACCACCTACTCTTCCCCACTTTACTGTGTCTTCCAGCCACCCGCCACCCCAAAGCCAAATGGAACCACTCAAGAGTTCCCTGAAAGCTCCATGGTCTCCTGCCTCTGGACCTGGGTGTGAGCTGATGCTATTTCCCCACCGAGGCCCCCACCCCAACTGCCACTTGTCTTCAGGACTCAGACAACAGCTCCCTCCTCCCTTGAACCCCTGTGCGCCCCCCACCCCCCACAGTCCCCTGGGCCTCTCGTACAGAACGCAGAACATACTGGAGACTGAAGTCGCAAGGGCAGGATCAGGTCAGATAACTCTCAGAACACAAGGAGTCATCAGGGCATGTTTGTGAATGAATGGAGGAGCCACCAAGTGAGAGAGGTCATTAAAATCCACATACAGAGCCCCAGCCTCCAGCCTAGGGCCCTTGCTCATAACAGCGACTGGGAACACACTTCTCTGAAGCCTCTTGCCAGGTTCCACAAGAAAATCACATCCACTGCCACGAATCATGTACCCCAAGTGATACGTAGCTACCACCTCACACCGCAGGTCAGGCCCCAGACCCCAGCCAAGCAACACCCCGGCTCAGCACAACACAAAGACACCACGCATATGCCAAATACCCAGCGATCATCGCTGTCCACCACTGACTTTCTCTGACCCCAGGATGGCCAAACACACTGCAGTCCACGGTGGGGCCGGAGCTGGCTGGCTGGCTGGCTGATCCCCTACGTGAGTCTCCCCGCCCCCCGATGCCTCATCCCTTTCCAGCAGGTACCTTCGAGCACTGAGAGCTTGGCACTGGTGTTGATCTCCCCCAGACTGTTGGTGGCCGTGCACTCATAGATGGCTTCATCTCGCTGCACCCGCAGTGGCTGGATCCGCAGCACAGACCCTGCCCCGTCGTCAAACTCAATGACCTGCCAGAGGATAGACACACCGTCACAGCCTGCTCGGGACAGACAGCGGGGCCTGCTCAGGCTCAGCCTTTCTATTGCTGAGAAAAAGCCCCCAGGGCGGGAGATCAAGAGGATGTGATATAGGACCAGACCTCAAAACAGGCAGAACTGGGGCCCTGCCTGCCCCTTCCCACCCGAGGCTGTACCTCGAAGCGCTGGGAGCTGACTTTCTTCCCCTTCTTCATCCATGTGATGCGCGGCTTGGGTTCCCCCGTGGCTTGGCACACGAAGGAGGCCACCCCTCCTGACAATCCAGTCTGGTCCTCGGGGACCTTGACAAAGACAGGTTTGCCTGGAGAGAGAGGAACATCAAGTCACCAAGGGATGGTCACTGCAGACATGGCCTATGTTACAGCGGGCAGGCGTGGGGGAGGGGAAGGAAGGTCTATAAAGGAAACAATGGTAGTGATGCCCGGCCCTTACGCAGTGCTTCTTATGTGTCAGGCGCTCTTCAAAGAGCTGTGAGCTCCTCAGGTGGGTTTTATTTCTGCTTATAGAGAACTCAAGGTACACAGAGGTGATGGGATTTGCCCAACATGACAGCTGCTTAGTGGCAGAGCCAAGATTTGAACCCAGGCAACTGAGTCTGGAGTACTGAGTCTGTACTTTAATTGCTTCACTCTTCCGTCTCCCATCCCCTCAACAATTCCAAGCTCCAGGACAAAGGCATGCTGAGAGCTGCTGGGAACGGCCCAGCCTCTCTCGCAGACATGACTGCTCTCCACCCAGGTGATGGTACCACCACCTACCCCAAGGCTCGAGCCAGAAACCATGACTCCTCCTCTCCCCAGCCCCCACGCACCATCAGTCCCGGAGGCCTAGACATTCCATGTCCTAATCCAGAGACGTCCTATCTCTGGATGTCTTCCCAGGTGAATGCTGTCCTGTAAATCTACCCTCCCCACCCAGCTCCCACTGACTGGGTGATTGTCTTCTGACGGCCTGGACGTCTCCCCAGAGTTCCACCGAGAAGCAGCGGGAGGGGGAGAAGGGAATGGGCTTGGACACTGTACGGTCGGACACTGTACGGTCACGCCCACCCACACCACTCTGATATACAACAGGGTCAACCTGGAATCCCACCCAGGGTCATGAGATGCGGGAAACGGGGCCTTCATTAAGATGTAGCAACGCCTCGTTAATCCCGACAGCGGATCCATTTCCTATTAATCAGGCCAATGAACAGCTCCAGGAAGGCTGATACTGTGAGAAGTGACCTTTCAGACCACCTGCTCGGTGCTGATGAGGCCAGGCCCGGCCTGGTCTCTGGCACAAAAACATGTTTGTGCA
This sequence comes from Bos mutus, assembly GCF_027580195.1. Taxonomy (NCBI): domain Eukaryota; kingdom Metazoa; phylum Chordata; class Mammalia; order Artiodactyla; family Bovidae; genus Bos; species Bos mutus. Next base: position 103,661,334 of record NC_091619.1, on the reverse strand, counting down.
ATGATGATAATCCCACTCTGTACCTGGTACTTTATCTCATTTAGTCCTCCACTGCTTGTTGTCCCCAGTTTAAAGGCACAGAGAGGTCAAGTCACTGGCCCGAGGTCACACAGCCAATGAGCGGCACACCTGAGATTTGAATTCAAGCCTGTTTGACTCCAAAGCACCTGGCAGAAACAGTTCGCCTTGGTGTAGTTGGAGGCTTTGTCACGAGCAGAGTCAGGGGGGTGGCAGGGGCCAAAGCCAGACCAAAGAAGGCTGAGGAGTAAGTTGGGGGTGAAGAAGTGGAGAGCAGAGTACAGTGACTGTTTAAAGGACACTGGCTGTGATGGGGAAGAGAAAGAAAAGATGGCACTCGGAGGGGATGAAGATTGGAGGGAGGTTTTTACATTCTTGTTTCTTTTTTTCCTAAGATGCGACAGTACTTTTTAAAAATAATTTTATTTATTGACTGTGCTGCGTCTTCACTGCCGCACAGGCTTTTCCCTAGTTGCAGAGAGCGGGGCCTTCTCTCCCATTGTGGTGCATGGGCTTCTCACTGTGGTGGCTTCTCTTGCTGCAGAGCACAGGCTCTAGGGCAAGCGGACTTCAGTAGTCGAGGCTGCGGGCTTGGCAGTTGCAGGTCTCGGGCTCTAGAGCACAGGCTCAACAGTCGTGGTGCGTGGGTGGCTCAGCTGCTCTGCAGCATGTGGGATCTTCTCGGATCAGAGATTGAACCTGGGTCTCCTTCACGGGCAGGTGAAATTCTTTACCACTGAGCCACCAGGGAAGCCCAAAAGATGGTATTTAAATGCTGATGGGAAGGAGCCAGCAGAGAGAGAAGGTGCTGATCCAGTACAGAGAAGAGGGACAACAGATGGAGCAGTGTCTCTGAGGGAAGGGTCTGGGGACCAACCGCTAGGCTCAGGAGTGACAGTTGCAGTGCAGAGCTGGGAGGGCTCAGCCTTGCAGGGAGCAGGGAGGGGTCCATCTTACCCAGTACCCCAGGGTCCAGTGGGCTCTGGAGGTTTTGTGTAATTATTAAGAAAGGTCACTAACTATCTCTGAGCCTCATCTGCTAAACAGTGCTAGAGGCAGGGGTGTGGGCAGACAAAATGTAACGGTGTCTGTAGGCTGCTCCCACAGCTGGACATGTAGTAGACTTCGCCTGTGGGCAGCTATCACCCTCTTTAGCACCAGTAGTATTATCATCCCCATTTTAGAGATGGGGAGAGGGAGGCTCAGAAGGTCAAACAGCAGCCAGATCAACACTGATCTGGTGGAAACCAGGGTTTGAGCCAGCATTCCACCCTAAGCACAGCTTAGGGCTTCCCTGGAGGAGGGAGACTTGGGGACCTATCTGACTTGTACTTGGGAGTACCCAGAGGGGGCGAGAGCAGCCCTGTTGGGGTAACACGCAAACCTGCTGGGGGCCAGAGTGGCACGGGGACACCACAAAGGTTCAGAGAGCCTCAGGTTCCCTCACTCTTGCCCCAACTGCCCTCTGGAGGCTCCGGACACTCCCGATCTGCAGAGCCTGTCTTTGTACGCTGGTCCTTTCAGTCAGGTCTTCTCAGAAAGGACCCCTCCTCCCACATTCGGGGGTGGGGAAGAGTCTCCTGCCCACCCCTCTGCACACTGCATACCCCTCCCCCACACCTCCAGATTGCAGCTCCCCTCTCCTGTTCTGCCACCACCTTAGTCCAGACAACACCTTCCCTCGACTGGACACTGCACCAACCTAACCAGCTGAGTCCCTGCCTCCAGTCTTGTCCTCTCCAGCCTAGTCTCTATTCAGCAGCCGGAGCGAAGTGGCAGCCTCTTCCCTGATCAAAACCCTCTAGAAGCCTCCCATGGCTTCTGAAACAAGACTTAAACTCCTGTCGTGGTGGACAGAGCCCTGCCAGGTCTGACCCCAGCCCTTCACACCCCCCGAGCCCTGGCTTCCCATCCTCTGGATGAGCAATGCTCATCCTGCGCCTCAGGGCCTTTGCATAAGCTGCTCCTCCTGCCACAAACCTCTTAGACCACCTCCTTACCCACTGTCTCCTATCCACCTTTCTGGTCTCAGTTTAGACATCATTTCCTCAGAAAACCTTCCTTGCCCCTCTGCGGTCGCCCCCACCTCGACTGGCGTGGCTCTGTGTTTGGGGCTCTCTGGTGACTCCCCTCTGCCTCACAGCCGTGCTCATGGTTTGCTACGTCCCGTGTGAGGCTACTGCTTTTGCTGACGGTTTGTTATGTACACGTGTGAGGTTATTACTTTTTCCACATTGTGGAGGAGTATTTGATTCATGGCTGCTTCCCGACAGAGAACAATAACCCTGGGCAGGGCAGAAATCTGCCTGCCTTGATTCCCTCCCTGTCCCAGCGCCAACCCCATTCCTGGCACAGGGCAGTGGGGGGCACAAGGGAGGTGACCTGAAGACCATGGGGGAAGGCCTGCGGAGGAGGATGGAGGCCTCCGGCCCCTCACACACCACACTGGGGAGCCCTCAACACCTGCTGGGGAGAGCAGCCCGGGGTGGAACCCCCCTGGTTCCTGCCTCAACCTGCCAGCTGCAGAAACCAGAGGCTGGAACCTGCTGAACCAGACAGCCGGGTGAGTGTGCCCGGGGGTGGGGCCTCTGCGCCAAACAAAGAACCGGGAGCTGGGGAGGCAGCCAGGTACAGGTCACGAGAGAGAGAAAGGGGAAGGCCTGAGTACAGTGGAGGCTGGACGGTGCCCAAGGCCTGGGGCCGTCGAGGAGGCGGAACCTCCCGGGGAGGCTGGAGAGGGGCCAGGGCCCTGCCCAGCCCACCCACCCACCAGGCTCTGGCAAAGACTGGCAGTGTGCAAGCCCGGGGCAGTCCAGGGGGCAGGTCTCTCCTCTTCATCAGACCAGACCCTCACTTCTCTCAGCCCACTCACCCCCAACAGGAAGGCACCTCTCATCCCACAGCTCTGCCAAGCCCTCACCTCTTTCACCAGCTGGACTTCTGGGGGCACAAATCCTGTCCCCCTGCTGCCTTTCCCACACTCACTCCTGCTACCCTCTCGGGGCTCACCTATCTTGACTCTTTCAAAAAAAAAAAAAAAAAAGTCCCTGCCACGGACCAAGCACTGTGCGGGACACAGCTCAGGTCCTGTGGCGATGCCATCCCACCCAAGCCCATGGGCATCCCCCTTGCCTTTCCATGTGCCCAGACCCTCTCGTGCACCCTGCCCTAAAGCCTATGAGAGCCTGCTCTGCGCCCCTCAGCCTCTGGGCTACAGTCACTGGTCACGTCTCCAGGCAGGCAGGTAACCTCAGTGACTTAACCACTCTGCCCAGTACTGACCAGAGCTGGCGTCCAGGAAGGGTCTGAACAGAACTCCCAAGGACACATGCCTGGAGGGGCTTTTTGCCCCATCAGAATGTGGGGCCACCTCCCCTCCATACCCACCCCTCCCTGACCACATGGAAGTCATGGCTGCACAGGCCTTTGGGCAGCAACTCCCAGGGGCATATGCCTTGGACACTCCTAGGTAGCTGAGCCCATGCCAAGTGGGAGGGAGTGGCCTAGGAGAAGAAACAAGTGGGCTGCCCTGGGGGGCCATGAGTCCCAGGGCCCAGCCAAACTGAGCTGCCTGAGGCTACTCCCTAGGGAGATAACTGCTATTTTGTACCTTCCTGCAGCCCCTTGTACACAGGCACACAGACACGCAGCAGCCAGGGGCTGTAAGGGAGGGCAAGGAGGCAGGTTTCCCCGGCCCTGAACAGCCTAATGAGCTGGGGACTCATTAACGCTGGCTCCTGTGACCACTTCTGGCATCCCCGGGAGGGAGATTCGCTCAGAGACAACCCTGGGCTCCCAGGGGACACACAGGGAGCTCCAGGTCATGGCCTGGGATGGAGGGAGCACGTACGAAGTGTCAGGTGCTTTCAACATGTGACCTCAGTTAACCTTTCCAGGTAGAAGTGACTATCCTCATTGTGCAATAGGAAAACAGTCCCTGAGAGGGAAAGCAAGCTGCCGGAAGTTCCACGGAGGGCAGAGTCTAGACAGGCCACCAGGTCTGGCCTCCCCAAGGATGGCGGGGGTGGGGTGGGGAAGGCACCGCTGAACCACGTGCAGCACGCTGCCCGCCCCATTCCAGCTCCATAGACCGGGTCGGGGCTGTGATGACAGATACATCCCCAGTTACTTAGTAGGACTTTACCCACCCACCCATACTTCTAGCCTTTAGGCATCCTGCTCTGCTGCTGCTGCTGCTAAGTCGCTTCAGTCGTGTCCAACTCTGTGCGACCCCATAGACGGCAGCCCACCAGGCTCCCCCGTCCCTGGGATTCTCCAGGCAAGAACACTGGAGCGGGTTGCCATTTCCTTCTCCAATGCATGAAAGTGAAAAGGGAAAGTGAAGTCCCTCAGTCGCGTCGGACTCTTAGCGACCCCATGGACCACAGCCCACCAGGCTCCCCCGTCCATGGGATTTTCCAGGCAAGAGTACTGGACTGGGTCGCCAATGCCTTCTCCGCATCCTGCTCTGGGCTCCTATGATTTCAAGTAACTGGTCTGCCCTACGCTGTCCGGGAACAAAAGGGAGATGGTCCTCACGGTGGTCCTCTCGTGGGCTCCAGGGAGAAGCCCGTTCCCCCATCTCATTAGGCAACACCCCCCCTTTAGCAAATGCCCACTCACCCTTCAGGGCCCCGGTTTTCCAGGAAGCCTCCTACCCGCTCCCACGACGCTTAGGTCACTACCTCTGGGGGTGCCAGCACCGCCCCCAGCACAGCACACGCTGTAGTAACCCCACCGCAGGCTCCAGACGCAGGCCTTTGTGGATTCTTCCCACTGAGCACCTGACAAGCACACAGCGGATCAGCAGAAACCTCCTCCTGCTCAGGACCACCTCTGGCCCCACAGGCTGCCCTCTTCAGAAACACAAGCCCTGGCTGGGGGAGCCCCCGAGCCCCACGCCCAGGTCCCCGCTGGACTTGACTCGGCATTGACTCAGGGCCTCTGGGCTAACTCTTGGCAGCTGCCTCTCCGCCCCCTTCCCTGCACTTCCTCAGAGGCCAGGGCCCCCATTCATTTGTCTCGTTAAGAGGCCTATAGAAACACATCTGTCCGCTCCGCGCTCCGCTGCTCCGGTCGTCAATTCTCTGGAGCGCCTGCCCCTCCTTTTGCAGCAGCTCTGTCCATGCTGCCTGCTTGCCCTGGCTAGAAGCCCCCCAGGCCCAACCTAAGGCTGGCCAAGGGTGTGGGGCGGGGACAAATCCACATGTCTGTGCAATGTGAGGCAGACCCTGCCTCCTGGGGTCAGGTCATCACAGCCCCTAGCCCATGCCCCTCTTCCGCTCTCTGCCTGTGAGCAGAACCCAACTCACCTATTGCGGCATCTCCAGCTGGTTCCTGACTTCAAGACTTTGGGCTCTGGTCCTTAAGAGCCCAGCATGGAGGTTCTTAGACTGCTCTGTTCCACTCCGCTCCTACTAGGGGTTCAGGCCTGACTCCACCCTTCCAATTCAATTACTCATCTACCAAACTCCAGGCCCTGAGCTGGACAATGGTCTGACCCCCTGGGACTCGCAGACTTGACACAGAGTCACATGTGCCCAGGGGAGCAGCACATGACTAAGGCTCCTGGAGGAGGTGATGGCTCCAGGTGAGTGGAAATCGTCAGGCGAAGGAGATGGGGAAGAGGGTTCCTATCAGAGGACACAGAAGAGCACGGGAGCAACTGAGAAGTCAGCGCGGCGGGGGTGTGGTGAAGGATGGGGCAGGTGGAGGATGAGGCTGCAGAGGCTCAAAGATGCAGGGCCTGGACCCCAAGGCTCCAACCGAAAGGCAGCAGAGAGCAAGGGATTTTCAACTGAAAGACAACATGATCAGGTTTTCATTTTGCACCCTGACTCCCACCATGGAACAGAGACTGGAGACAGGAAGCCACCAGGAGGTTGTGGCCTGCAAAGGCCCCAGAGAGCGCTGAGCCTGGCTTGGATGAGGCCGTGGAGGGAGAGGTGGATGCATTCCAAAGATGTTCAGGAGGGAGAAACAGCAGAACTTGGTGATGGATTAGATGTGGGTATGAGAGTGGGAGGAGGCCCAGGTTTCTCACTTGGGTGGCTGGGTGGGTGGGAAAGCCATTCACAGGAGAGAGAACACAGAAAGATGGGCAGGTCTGGGGGGATGAGGGTGTGGGCACAGGTTCCAGCATGTTGGGTTTGAGCAGGAGGGGAGGCAGTTTCACTCCCGGGTGTACTGTCTTTGACAGCCCGCAGAGTGGTCCTCCCTCTGCTCTCAAGCTCCCATTTGAAGGCCCTACGAGTGTCCAGAGCGAGGGTGGGGGAGCAAGGCCAGCAAGTCAGTGTCCAGGGGCTGACTCTGATGAGCCTTGGCCTCCTTGCCATCTCAGAGTCACATCCAGTGACTTCTACCCTGGGCTGTCCCTGCAGGCTCCAGCTCTCTCCAGCACCCCCTACTCTGCCCTGCTCCTGCTAGCCTGGCCCTCTCATCACCAGCACCTTAAGGCTCTCATCACCCCATGCCCCGAACCCCAAGAGGAATACCCTGTCTCCCCCTTGCCCCACAAGCCCCACCCAGCTCAGCCTGGAGGACAAAGGGTGGAGCTCTCCAGTCCCACCCCCTCCAGGATCTGGTCCTGAATAATTAATGAGCCCTTAGGAGAAAGGGCTTGGGTGGGGCAAGGAGAGAGCTCTGCACCCAGATACTTGGGAGAGGGGGCTGAGGGAACCTATGGACTGCTGACCCCCAGGCTGACCCCCAGGTTGGCCCTGGGCCACCTCTGGGCTCCAGACAGGATGGGAACAGCCCCGTTTCCCGGGGACCTTGGCTCCGACCTCGCCCCTCCCCCTCCGTGTGCAGATTGGCTAAATCTGCCCTGTGCCCCGCCTCCCACCAGTAACCAAGCAGTGGTAACCATGGTGACGGGGCGGGCTGCGGCCAGTCTTGTAGTGCCAGGCAGGGGGAAGGGCGGCAGGAAAGGAACCAAAGTTCCGAGTTGGATGTGGGCAGGGGACAATCCCACCTCCCCCAACACACAAGGAGGGGCGCTGGAGTCCAGCTTCCTGTGGCCAAGTGCAATCTTCCCTCATTCTAAGGGCTGAGGGGCTGGGGGAGGGGATGCCCCCACTGCCTTGAAGTGGGGAAGGGAAAGAAGGGCTCAGCGTCTACAAGGGCCTAGACCAGGGGAAGGGCTGTGGTGGCTCCCTTCTCACCTTTCCCTGGACCTGTGCACACACCTGGTGTCCCATTCACACACCCACACACGTTCCTTGTATGCGGCCCCCCTATTCCCACACCATCCCTTGATGCAACCCACACTGTGCCTTCTGCACAGGTCCACAGCAGTGGACACAGACACGCCTGAGCACATCATCTGTGACCACACAAATCCTGGGCATGTCTCACCTCCAGCCCACAAACAGGGTCACACTCACACACGCCTCACCCTGCAGCACCTTAAGAGACAGGCGGGTATTACACAGAGTGCTCCCGGGAAGTACAGGGCTGGGGTGCTCCTTGGAGGCGGGTGCTCCAAGCGGGAGGCCTCTCTGGGACAGAAGGTCTGGAGGTGTATTAGCCATCCGGTCTCTCCTGGTGACTGGTCCCATCCCCCCTCCAGAGTCCTACTAGGAAGAACGCATCCTTTCCATCTGGGAGGCCCCACACCTTGAGGGCCAGACTTACTGTCGCCATGGGCACCTGCCACCAAACCAAGCATCACAAGTGCAGGGACAAGGGGCACCATCGTCCTCCCTGGGGCTGGCTCAGGGGTCATCCGGGGCTCTAGCACCGCGGCCAACCACAGCCTGGGACAATCAACCTGTGATGGAGATAAGGGCAGAGTTAACTGGCTGGTATCCACCCATGTCCCATTGTCCACCCGCCACCTCCTGGCTCCCACTCACCACCAAGACCACCTGGTTCAACAGACACCCCCCCCCTGGAGTGTGCAATGACCATCCAGAACTTCCAAATCCTGTGCAAACCCAGACGCCTCATCAATTCCCTGGAGACCCCAAGGATAACCCACGAGTCATACACAGGGAGAGTACAAGAGGCCCTCAGGTCATTCTCTGAACCTGAGTAGAGGGCAGGAGATTCTGAGACCAGAGGATGTACAGGGATGTTCCATTCCGGACCTAGAGTTTCCAACACGCCTCCGTAAGGAGACTGGGACAGGGAAACGGGGTCCAACGGACACACAGGGGGAGACGGAGACCAAGCCAGAGCAGTTAGCAGACCCACAGAGGCCAGGAACTCCAGAGTTCTGGGGCCTCCTGTTGCGCCTCCTCTGCCCAGCAGAGCCCACATGCTGGGCACAGGCCTCAGAGCACAGCCCTGGCAGTGGCAGACAGGATCCAGGTATCAGAGGCTTGGAGCCAAAGCCGCAACCCGTCTGGACTCGCCAGGACGCGCTCTGGACGAGTTGCAGCCGCCCTGCCTGGCCACCCTCATCCTACCCAATTCCCATGGCACCAACCTTCTCTACAGGGAAATCACAGGGAGGCCCTAGTGGCCAGGACTGGGGGTGCTGGACCCTGAGAGTCAACCCCACACCTCCTCTGCCCTACCCCAGTGGCCCAGAGCAGATCAACTGATGGGGTGGCAAGCTTCAGATGGTGACTCACTCACAACTGCCCTCCGGGCTGAGCCAGAAACCTGGGCAGGGGAAGACCATACGGGATGGTCTGAATGCTTCCAGGCCTTTGCTTACAGGGCTCCTCGGTTGGGTGTGCTCCTTCCCCCTCCACACACACTCTACCTGGCACCCATGTGGAGCACTCAGCATAGTCACACTAGACGGTACAGACACACCGCTATCACTCCCCAGCCCTGATGGCGAGCTCCTGAGGGTCTCTCTCCCACGGCTCCCGTTCAGGGGGCTTCAGGAGATGTGCTCCAGTGCCCACCAGCTCAACTCACACCTTGCTCTGGGACAGGGGCTGGTGTACAAAGTCCCTCATTAATGCCCTGGGGACACAACAGGGCACAGAGTGCTGGTGGACACACCTCGGGGCTCCACGGTGGTACCTACAGACTCGGGTGGGAGAGGGGACCAGACCCGGCAGACCCACAGGGTGAGAGAATCTGCAAGGAGGTGACAGGGCTGGTAACAGGAAGAGACAGGACTCAAAGATGGCTCTGCTCTGCCCTGGAACTTGGACCCCAGTCTCAACCGGGACAAAGTTCAGAAGGGCAGAGGGCAGAAAGGGAGCCAAGGTGCTGGGACAAAGCAGGAGGACTGTGAACTGAGGCAGGGGCTGACCACAAACGGGAAGGGGGGAGCTGTCTCTTGTCTCAAGATCTTACCAGAAGTCTGAGATGGGCTTAGCAGCAAAAGCAAGAACACTGAGGCAGCCTGGTGGGCATCCAGCCCCATTTACCCCACACCTGGGGTTCTGCTGAATGATCAGAGTTCAGGTAGCTGAGACCAGGAGAGAGGGCATCCCCACCGTGATGCCTTGTATGGCCAAGTTGGGATGGAGGTCATGCATCACTAAGGCCCTGTCTGTCTGGGCCTGGTCACCACGGCACTGTCATGCTGCACCGTGACCAATGATACTCAATTTCCCAGCAGACATCAGGTGGTGAGCTGCCGGGCCGGGCTGTCACGGGGGTATGGGCCCTTGATAAAACCACCCTGCATCCTTGGTATGCATATCAGTGGCATGTCGCACCAAAGGACAAAGGCAGAGGGGACTAGTACAGACATCACGGGGTGCAGCAATACGGAATTCACAGAGGTTTCCCCCCCAGGTATTGTACAAGCAGTCCAAGTGTGAGCCTGCCCCCTCTACCACCAGTGCAGACACACACAGCTCTCTGCATGGATGTAGAGGTGATGAAGCTACACGGGAGAGACACTGTGGAGGAACAGCACAGCACGACCATCATGGAGTGTAACTCCCCAGTATAATGGCCACTGAGCCATAATCCCCTGTAGCTGCCTTGGCATAGTAATCACAAGCAGTGCATCTCCCAGGCAGAGCCATCATGGAGGTGTAGCCATCCTGGCCAGACGCCATGTGAGTGTGGACAGACATCATGGGTGTGCAGCTGCCCGATGGACATCACCGAGGTACATTATCACAGATAAATAACACCAGTTATCAATATCAGGGGGTGTTCAGTCCCCAGTACAGCCACAGCGTCACTTGGTCATGTCTGATTCTTCTTTGACCCCATGGACTGTAGCCTACCAGGTTCCTCTGTCCGTGGGATTTCCCGGGCTAGAATACTGGAGTGGGTTGCCATTTCCTTCTCCAGGGGATCTTCCTGATGCAGGGATTGAACCTGAGTCTCCAGCATTGCAGGTGGATTCTTTACTGCTGAGTCACCAGAGAAGCCCAGTACAGCCATCGTGGGGTTGTTATTCCAGAGCAGATATCGTGTGGTATCCTCTTGGATGAGATTCTGGCCATGGGTGTCAGGAAACTGGGCCTCTGGTAAGCCCACTGCCACTGAAACAAAGACAACTGGCCCTGACCTGGGGACTCCTGGCTTGCCCTGTGTATCTGGGTCTGGAGTGCCAAGGTCACTGCTCAAATGCAGAAAGAGGAGACAGAGGTAAAGAGGTTGAAAAGATGATGTTCCCTCCTAGACAGCTTCTCCCAGCAGTTCCATGGACATGGGGACACCCAGAGTGATGGGGAAACATGGGGACACAAAATACAGACACGTTCTCAGGGAATTACTCTGGCCAGCACATCGCTGTCCCGGCCAGGCTTCTCCCTCATCAGCTCCGAGTACAAGCAAGCTGCCTCTGCCCCGACTCTGGGCACAGAGCCCACCCCAGTGTCAGGCGGTGCAGGCTGCTCCCAGCTTCAGGGCCCCACGCTGAAGTCCCATCAGAGTCCCAGGCCCCGGGTCTAGACACTGGCCCTGCCCCCAGCCCCAGGGTGCTCAGGGTCACCTGGGAGGAGACGGCAGGAGGGCAGTAGGGAGGCGGGCTGACACCCTCCTGCCTGGGGTGGCCGAGAACCTTCTGAATTCAGTGCGACGGCGTTAGGAGCAGAGTGTCCACTTCTGCCCATGGCTGGGTGAGTCTGGACTCTCAACAGCCGAGATGAAAACACAGCCTGAGCACTTGCACACTCGGCTCGTCTCTGGATTGCACTGCGGACCGTCGGTTCTACCAACTGACACACTTGGGTAGGAAAACAACTCCGTACTGAATGCTATTGTACAGTATCACTGGATGCCATTTTTCTACACTCAGGATGGTTTTCATATATCCTTTTTCTTTACTACATCACCATAAAGCTGCCAACTGCCCTTTCTTGGGAAGAACTGTCCTTTATTCTGAAATTTTGTCCTTGGTGTTAAAATGTCCTTTCTTATAGGAAGTGATGGGGGATAGCAGATACCAGTTATTTTTTAATAATGTCCTTACTTTGGCAAAATAAAAATGGCTAACCCCAAGTCTGGCCTCCAAGTCCTTCTGGAAATTGTACTGGTTTGTGAAATTGAAGAGCCTGGGGATCGCTGCTGTGAGGAAAAAAAAGGAACAGGCACCACACCAAGCCATAGGATTCAAACACAAACATCTCGGACAGGCCTGTAAACAGAGGCCAGGCCACCTCCATGCAGCCATCCACCCCTGCCAGCCTCAATGGGGGCTGCCCCAGAGAGACCATGTGACGCCAGCCATGGTGTGTGGGGGGTGTTTCCCTGGCTGGAGAACAGCTGGGATCATTCCGAGGCCTCCTCATGAATATGCAAACACAGATTGATTTGTTTCCCTTGGGCACGTGTTATTATTCACAAATATTAATTAGTCTCCAAATACCACCTGTTCCTACAGCTTCCTCCCCACTTCCTCCCTGGGCCAGGACCCTGGCTCCCAGTGGGGCCTGGGGCCCCAGAATGGATGTTAGTAAAAAGAGGGGTATGCAGGGCCCCAGGGAGCGGCCGGCCAAGGGGAGAGGCCAGCGCCTGGGCAAGAGGAATGTGAGGGCGGGCAGCGCCGCGAGCTGTTCATCTTCTCACCGGCGGGCAGCTAACCGAGCCCTTTTGTCACGTCCCGGACACTTCACCGCGTGGCACTGCAGCAGCGGCCGCGGAGGCGGAAACAGGCCTTGTTACACTTGGGAAGGGAAAACCAACATGTTTCCAACTCTCACCAAACCAACCACCAGATTAAGACGGGAATACATCAGTCTCAGCCGTGCCGTGACCTCGGCCCCGAGAAAGGAGGTGGCCGGCAGCAGGCCGCCTTTGCTCCTCCAGCTAGTTGGTCAGGGTCTAGGGCACAGCCAGAATCAGCCCCCCCTACCCAGGAAGCTGGGACCCTGACCCCCTGGCAGCCCTCAGCAATTCAGGTTCCTGTGTGAGCGGATGGGGATCCTAGGAAGACTGTCCCAGAGTCGCTGGGGGAGGCACGAGCTCCAGCAGAGGCTTAGCTCTGGGGGCAGGAGACCAAAGGGCCAGCAGAGGCACCTTCCTACAGCTATAACTCCTAGGCCACCAGCCCTCTGGCCTCCTTCCTCTGGGGAGTGGAGGCTCCCCTGGGTTAATGTTCACCAACGTGGTGCCTCCAGGCCTCTGCACTCATTGTTCTCTCCACTGGAAAAAAGGCCTTCTCCTGGCCCAGCCACTACTCACCCACCAGAACTCAGCTCCAGTGGCCGATTAGTGCGAATCTTCCCTGAGTGGCCCTCCTCAGTTTTCCAGATTTGTACAGCACAAAGAAGGCAGCAGAAAGTGGCACAGACCAGTGCTTCTCAATCCAGGGTGATCTCGCCCCACGATGGGACATCAGGCGATGTCTAGAGACAGTTCTGATTGTCTGATGGGGGAGGGTAAGTGCTACTGGCATAGTAGGAAGAAACGAGGGATGCTGCTGGACATCCTACAGTTAACGGGTCAGCCCCCCAAAATTAAGGATTATCTGGTCCAAAATGTCAACAGTCCTGAGGTTGAGAAACACCTCATGCGAAGAGTTGACTCATTGGAAAAGACTCTGATGCTGGGAGGGATGGGGGGCAGGAGGAGAAGGGGACGACAGAGGATGAGATGGCTGGATGGCATCACTGACTCGATGGACATGAGTCTGAGTGAACTCCGGGAGTTGGTGATGGACAGGGAGGCCTGGCATGCTGCGATTCATGGGGTTGCAAAGAATCGGACACGACTGAGCGACTGAACTGAACTGAACTGAATATGGACAGCAAGATCGTTCCCTGATGTCCCCTAGATCCTGCCCTGGCCCCTGCCCCAGAACCCAGGCCCTATGAGTACCCTGGACCCCAAGACCCCAGGTATGCTTGACTCTTACATTAGCTGAACCTAGGCCTCTAGATCTCAAGGCCTCTTGCCCACCCCCTCCCAGTCAGTCTTGCCTCCAGAAGCCCAGCCACATAGCACACCTTAGTCCTACCCCTCACATATGCCATCAGCAAGTGGCCTCCCCAGAGGACAGAGGGGCTCCATGTTCAGGCCCCTTTTCTGTTGAGACTGGGCTCCCAGGAAGGTCAGACCCATAATGGGTAGATGGACAGGTGATGGGTATCCCCATACCCCTCCTCCCCATCTGACCTTTCCGACCAGTGACATGGCCTTGCCCCTGCATCTTCTACAGACGCCCAAAGCCCGCCTCACCACACACAGGGCCTGGCCCCCAGCAGATGCCCGATACATGCTCATTTCCTCCCCTCCCTAGGCCAAACCCATCTCTTCCACAGACCTCTTCACTGGCCATCATGCAGAACTGTCCAGGGGGGTATATGGGGCCCTGAGCCAGAAGGCAGGGTGATGAACAAGACAGTCATGGGCTCTGCCTTCAGGGCACTTGCAGAGGACTCAGACTCAACCAGAACCCATCCTCCCCAACCCCTCCTCCAGGTCCCTACTTCAGCGACGAGCACCACCACGACCAGTCACCCAAGCCAGCTGGGCCTCCTCAAATTCTCCCTTTTCCTCATCCCACCTGTGCAGCTGGTCAATACGTTTGAATGCATCCTGCCTCTACCCCAACAACCACCACGTTAGGAAGATCTCATCAGCACCCCTGTCTTCAGTGGGCTTCCTGCCTCTGGTCACTCCCTTCCAGCCCCTCCTGCACACAAACCAACACTCCCTTCAGTTTACAGAAATGCATATCCGATCAAGGCCCTCAGCTTTGCCTGCTGCTTTTAGCCCACAGTAGACATGCAGATAACGTTTCATGAATGAACAAATGAATGGGAGAACGGGCGGATGAATGTGCGGATGCAGGTTCTCTGAGTAAGAACTTTCAGTGCCTTCATATCGCGCTCAGGAGAATCTTTAGTCTGACATCCAAGGCCTAACACACTTCAACTGCAACCAAACCCTCCAACTTCATCCCCTGCAACTACGCTCTGGGCTTCTAGCAGATAGAAGTCGATTTCAAAGAGACGTGGAAGAATGGACCCCAGATCTTGTGAGGATCCTGCTCTTTCTTCCACAACCTACAGTCAACAGGAACAGTCTTTTCTAGAGAAACATGGTGAATGGGAAGCACAGAGATCCTGGTGGAGGTCCTGCAATGTTATCCTGAAGCCTATTTCACACCTACAGCAGCTGACAAGCTGTATATCATTCCCCAGCCACCTCCACCACCCACTCCAGCCAGAGACTCGAGAGCCATCAGCGACACCTCCCCCCGCCACCCCCCGCCTCCTGCCCCACATTCAACCCTTCACCATGTCCTGTCTACTCGGCCTCCCTAAATAGCACTCGAATCCCTCCTCTCCACCTCCACCACTGCCTTCCTTGTCCAGGCCTCCATTACCTCTCTGCCACATGCACCCTGCATCACCATGTCCCCTGGCGACAATCCTTGCACGGCTCTCCACCAGTCTGAGTCTAAATCTGAACTGCCCAGCCTTGTCCTCCGCACCCCTACCTGGCTGGACACTCACCAGGTTTTGGCTTGCTCACGCCAGTCACTCTTGGACAACCAGCACCGAGGGCAGGGCACCGGGGCCTCCGCTCCTTCCTGGAAAGAGGGAAAAGGACGAGGAAACGTTAAGAACAGCACCGCAGCAGAACATGTACTGACACAGAGACATTCAAAATGTGCTGTTTATGCAGGGGTGGAAAAAGCAGGTTATGGGACCGTTCAAGCAGGACGATCTCCATTTAGTAAAAATGCCCATCTCTTCGCTTAATTCAATCACTCCTTCCAGGCTCCTGAGCACCTACTATGCGCCAGCCTTTCTGCCAGGTACCCTGTATAGAGCCGTGAACAACACAGAGCAAGCCCCTGACCTCGGGAGAAAATCTTGTGTCCAAGCTCCTTAGCGTGACCTTCCAGCACAGCAATTCTGCCCACCCACCTCCGCAGCCCCACCTGGCCGTGCTCCCTTGCCAGCCAGCCAGCCTGACAATTTCCTCTTCTGATCCTCACATGTGCCATACTCTTACAGTCTCTCAGCCTTGCCTGGGCCCTGCTCCACTGCCAGGACTGCACTCCCCACCTGTTCTAACCAGTGACCCTTCGGTTCTCAGAGCCAAGGGCACTTTCTCAGGGAGGCCTTCCAGGACGTCCCAGGCTACACACTTGGACCTTGCCTCGGAGCACTGACCACAGATGTGATGATTTATTTATTTACACAATTGCTGAGTGGCCGCTGAGTCACAACCATAATAAGCTTGGTGCGTGCCGGCTCAGCTCCAGGTCCCCAGCTCCCAGCAGAAAGCCAGCGCATAGTAGGTGCTCTGTCAATATATGCTAACTGGGCAGATGGACACATGAATGAGTTCACGGAAAACAGCTCAACCTGGGGAGAACCGCGCCAACATGCATGGAGCCTTCAAAGAAGCTTCAGAAGCAATGTTTATTTTTGACTCTGTGCTGCTCTATAATTTCTAAAATGAAGGTGTGCCCCTGGATGCCTCTTCCACTGGCACACACACAGTGACAGGGCCCGGCCCCGTCCTTCTGGAGCCATTATTGAGCCCCGACCTGGAGTGGGTCCCCTCCTGGGTGGGGGAAGGGTCTGACCTGCCCACAGCTCTCACAGCCCCCTCCCCACTGCTCAGCAACCATCTCCCTGCTGCCTGCTCTACTCGGGCCGCACCTTGCACGGGTTTCTCCTCGGTCTCACGCTGCCACGCACACAGGGATCCTGCCCAACACAGCAGTTCCACCCTGGCTCCTCCCCAAACAGACCCATAGGACTGGGTCAGGGAGCCCCCAAGGCCAACCCCCCACACCTGGCACCTGGGAATCAGCCTCACTTGAGACTGACCACCTCTGCAACACAGGGGACATCCTCAGGCCAGAGCCCCATCCTGACTGACCAGGACAGGCCTAGCCAGCCCAGGACCATTCATGCTGACCCTGAAGCTCACATCCTCTCCTACCTCCATTGCCCCCTCCCCCAAGAGCCCAAAGCCCTGGGCCTCGGGATGGTCACACACTTCCTGCCCCCAGCCCACCGGCTTCTCCATAAAGCTCCCTGTGGCCCCTGCTCCCAGCACACAGGCTGCCAGGTGGGTCTGGCCAGACAACCAGCTTCCATGTCCCAAACTCAAAGGCCCATTTGTCTGGGGACGCCCACTGGGGCCTCACAGGGCCAGGCGTGAAGCTGTCAGCTCCACCGTTGCTCAGGGACCCTGGGGCAGAGTCCAAGGCAGAGAATGGGGAGGGTCCCCCAAGCCAGCTGCACTATGACCACGCCCAGGGCCACACCAGGAGCCCTGGGCCTGGTGCTTGGACCTAAGCTGAGCAGGAGCCACACCTGGATAGAGGGGGATGTGCCCCTAATGGCCTGGAGGTGGGTCAGAGGACAGACAAAGCAGGCAGAGAACCTTGCCCGTGGAAAGACCCTGAAGCACAAACAGGATTCCAGAAGAGCTAGAACAGCACCTGGAGCCACCAGTGCCCAAAACAACCTAAGAGAGTGATCGGAATCACCCGTCAGGGTCACCTGCAGAGCTCCCAGAACCACCCCAGACACAGCATCAGCCAGGCCTGCCAGGCACACCCAGGAGACCAACGGGAGAGCTATTCAGAAAGGGCCTGGCTGGTACCGGACCCAAGTTAGGAATCACCAGTTGGCACCCACAAAGGCCTCAGGAGCGAGATTGGCATTTGTGACCAGGATCAGGTGAGCAGGCCTTGGCACTAAGCCAGGGCTGGCCCCTGGCAGGGCTCTCTATCATTTGCCAAGTCTGGAAGCCGGCCTGGCAGCAGGATCAGAAGCAAGTTGAAGTCTAGAGGAGCACGGACACTTCTCTCAAGCGGCTCCCAGGCAGCCCCCATAGCTGCACCAGAACAGTTCCCGGAAGTAGCTGAAACACTGCCAAGGAGCCAAATGACTGTTCACAGATCTGAACACTGGGGACAGAGTCTGGGTACATCTGGACCTCAGAGGCAGACACCTCATCTGACGCCCAGGGCCAGGGCAGGTGGGGAGACAGGGGACCCAGCACGCTGAGGCCGCCCCTTCTCAGAATCCCCTTCCCCCGTTCCCAACGTCTCTTCCCCAGGGCTTCATCCTCTAGTCTTCTCACACTAGCCCACCTGAACGTCAGATACACCTGAGCAACACGCATGATCCCAGGGATGGCATGAGGGCTGAGGGCTGAGGGCTAGGCACTCTCCAGCCTGCGAACCAAAGCTCAGAATTGCAGCTACTTTAGGTGAGCAGATGCCCAAAGAGTTTTAAAAGCCCTTCCCACTGTGATTCTGATGGGCTGGGTTTGCACCGCCCCCTTTGATGATTATTATAATAAGAACTGCTAACACTGAGACAGCAATACTTACTAGATGCCAGGCCCTATTCTAAGCACTTTCTGCATATTAACTTCAATCTTCGAACCACCGCACAAGATATGGACTTCTGCTATATCCACTTTGACAAAAGGGAAAACAAATTCAGAGATGCTAAGCAACTTGCTCAAGGTCACACTGCTATTAAGTGGTTTTGAACCCATCAGTTTGAAACTAGAGTCTGCACTTTTTACCAGTGAGGCTGTCTTCTCTTGGGCACAGCTCTACATGCTCTCATATAACTCTCCATCCTTCCTCAGACTTCTCCCCCAAGCTCCAGATTCTCACACACATCTCCCTCCTAAAAGACCCCCTCATCCCACCCTCAGATGTTCCAAGCATCTCAAAGGCCAACAGGTCGAACCATGAGCTTATTATCTGCCTCTCCCCAAATCCACCTTTCATCCCCAAGTCCCTGGCTCAGTGAAAGCCCTACCCAGTCACTCCAAGGAACCTAGACCCCTTCCTCTCCCTCACTCCCACATCCAATAAATCATCCTGTCCTAATAAACGTGTGCCTTCTAAATGGCTCCATGCTACCAAACCACCATTCTCTCTCATCTGACTTACCTTCACCCTTCTCCTCACTGGGTATCCTGTTTCTATTTACTTCCCACAGCCACAGAATCCTCTTCTGGAAACATGAATCTGATCACAGCACATTCCACACACCCCTCCCTTTCATTCAAACTTTAATTATTTGGTGTTTCCCTTTTGTGTTCTCAGAGTAAAGTCATAGTTACTTAACATGGCATTAGATTTGCTCTATCTCCGAACACGCCACAAGTGATAAGACCTCTGGGTGTTTAGACATACTTTTTTTTTCCTGCTTGGAGTGCCTTTTCTTCCGTTGGAAAACTCCTATTCATCCCTCAAACCCCAATTCAGATAGCCCATTTTCTTGGTCTTCTTTGGGACTCATCTCATCTTGATCTCTGAACTTGTGGTGAACTCCTCCAATCTTCTAACCTCAGTTCAGAATGGTGGCTGCTTTAGGTGAAGCTGATGCTGGGCTTAACCTTAGCAGTTCCTAAGAAGTGGGCTGCCTCTTCTACACAGCAGTTAGTCCCATAGGAGGCATGGCAGCCCAGCTGAAAGTGCCTGGCCTAGAGTCTGGCACACAGTCAGCAATCAATAAGAGGTTACTGAATTGCTCTGCATTCTCATGATGCAGTCTGTTCCCCCAGGGACCATGAGCTTCTCAACGGCAGGGCCCTGGCTGCAAGCTTGGTCCAAGCACACAGCAGTATCAGTCACACCGGAAGCAATAGCCACTGCTGCTGATACACTGCCACACAGGGGATTCCCACGACAGCCTTGGCAACCAGCTAGGGTTGGACGACCTCTTCCATTTTATAGGGAGTGAAACTGAGACTCAGGGAGAACAGGATCTCGCCAAGGTCTCAAACTGGAAAGTGGAGGGGCTGTAGTATGTGTCACAGCCTCTGTAGGAAGAGGTCTGGGTCCTATCTCCTGCTGACTGTACTGGACTTCCACAGTCAGGACTGACGAGAACAAGAGTGGAGGGAGCACAGAGAGCAAAGGCCAGCGTTTTGCTGCACATAAATACAATTCCCAAGGAAAGCAGCCAGGCTGCTCTTATTGCAACGCTCCCCCACTCTCCGAAATCCCCTCCCCAACTGCTTCACCAGCACCCAAACCTAGCCTCCTCCCTTAGAAGCCGGGACACCATACACATGCGCGCTATGTGCACGAGGCTGACCAGAGGGGAGGCCAGGAGCTGCAGGAGGAAGGAGAAAGGAAGAAAGTATATGAAAACTATTTTCTTTGTAAAGGGAGAAAAAAGGGAAGAGGAAGAGCAAGGAGAAAACAGAACTACAGAGATGTTTCCAAGGACAAGGGGAAACTGGGCAAGCAAAAATGTATGAGAAAATGTGTGCACAAGAAAGCATGAGGCTGCACGTGTACACACACCCTTCCTAGGCTGTGCACAGGGGAGCAGTGAGGGTGTAAGCAAGCATGCAGACTGGGACATGGGCGTGCAAACACAGCAGATTTTGAAGCTCTGGCTGCTGCGCAGGCCCAAGTGTGCAAATGAGAGGGCACTGGGGAGACAAGTGGATGTGGAGTGGAGGTGGGGGGGGGGGAGGGTGAGCTGAGTGTGGAAAAGGGGGCTGTGAGTGTGTGGCCTGGGCTGGGGCTGCGGATGTGGGGGGCTGTGCTTGGGGAGGCTCACCTACTCCTTCCTGAAGCCCTAGGCTCATTCATACCATCAGTGAAAAACTGGGATTCTCTTGCTCCCTGAAGCAAGAGTTAATAAGGAGCCAAGCATAGAATTTCCTGAGATTTTTCTGACAGAACCTTGCTCTGGATCCCACTGGATGCCATATGCCTCTCAAAGGATCCCTCAGCAGATCTCCTGCCTTCTTGGTGGATCCTTCACCATTGAGGATCCCCTGGAAGCACCAGCCTTGGATCCTTTTCCAGGCCTCTCACCCCAATGCACTTCTCTGGATTCTCTGGTCAGATCCCACACCAGGTCACTCTGGGAGCCCAAGGGGAGTCTTCATCACCAACACTTTCGCAGTCCAGACTCCAGGCCTGCCCCGGGGGTGGAGGGGGGGAGGGCCCAGGGGAATCCAGAGGACCCTACCACCCACTCCTGCCAGCAGCCTCCTTTCCATTTTACTGCTCAGACAGGTACCCGGCACCCACCCATCAACCTGTTCCAACTTGGGGGCCCTGCACTGGGGGGTGGGGGGTGTTGAAAAGAGGAGAAAAACTAGCCCCATCCCCCACCCTGGGGTGGAAGAACCAGAGGGGCAGCATTCCAAAGGAACGAGGAGGAGGTCTGGGTCTCTGCAAAGGGGCGGCAGAGATTCCTGTCCGTGGGAGACAGAGACACTAAGAGACCAGCAAGAGACCCGACAGAGACCAGGGAAGGGAGACCCAGAGATGGGGGAGGGAGCAGAGAGACCTGAGAAGAGAGAACAGAAAGCCGGGAAGAGCACAGAGACCCAGGGAAAGAACACAGAGACCCAAGAGAAGGAACACAGAGACCCGGCAAAGAGCACTGAGAGCCGGGAGAAAGAACACAGAGACCCAGCGAGAGAGAGCAGGGAGACCCCGGAGGGAGTCGCAGACAGCAGAGAGACCCCGGGATTGCTTGGGGGGTGGAGTGGGTTGAAAGTGGGAGGCCGCGACACGGGGAGACAGAGATCCAGAGGCTTTGAAGGGCGTAGAGAGACGGAAACACGGAGGGAAAAGGAGAAATAAGCCGAGACAGGATCGTGGGCACAGCGATGAGGACCGGGGCACACCAACACGGGACGGGACGCCGGGCGGCGACTGAGTGAACTTTCCGGAGCGGGTCCGAGTGGACACGTCCTCACGGGACAGGTCGCCCCAGGGCCTTCGGGTCACTGCACCCGGGGAGGGGCGGGTACAGCCCGGCCCAGCGCCTCCCCGGCCCGCGCCGGCGACCTGGGTTGGGGGTGGGGAGGTGGGGGTTTCCAAACTCGCGCCCCGCGCACCCCGGGACGGCACGTGCGCCCGGGCCGCGAGCAAGACGGGGGCGCGGCGGCTGCGGATCCCCCGCCGGCTGGGAGGGGGCGCCTGTGTGGCGGGGGTGGGGGCGCGGCCTGGACCCGCCCGGAGCTGGGGAGGCGGTGGGAGGCTGAGGGCCGCCCCCGGAGCGTGTCCGCGCCGGTGGTGGGGGCACAAGAGGCAGGACCCAGGAGGGGGAGCCCCGACGCAAAAGGGAAACTTTGCGCTGGGCGGGGGGTGGGGGGGCGGCGCGGGCTGCGGCTCAGGTGCGGCGGGAGGGAGGGGGCGAGGCGGAGAAAGGAGAAGGCGGCGAGGGGCGGCAGGGAGCTAGCCAGCCGGCGGCAGGGTGATGGTGGGGGGGTCCGTCTGCCGCGGGGTAATGCGGGGAGGAGCCGCCGGGCTTGGTGGGGGCGCTTAGCCGAGGCGGCGGGCGCGGCAGGTGGGGGCGCGGCCCGGCCTAAGCGGCGCCCCCGGCCCCCCGGGACCGCCCCCAGCTCTGCTCTGAGAACGTGGGAGAGGGCGGGGGAGTGGAGAAGGGACCGATGCGGAGGGAACTGGAAGGGGGCCCGGGGGTCACTCACCGCCTATCCAGGGGCCGTCGGTCCGCATGTCCCCCCCAAGCCTCTGGGGCCGCTGCTCCTGCTCCTCTTCTGCCGCCGCCGCCGCCACCGGATCCCACTCCCGCCACCGCCACCCGAGCTGGAGCCGGAGCCGGAGCTGGAGCCGCCGCCTCTGCCGCCGCCGCCACCGATTCCGCCGCTCCCGCGCCAGCTCCAGCCGCGTGCCCGCGCCCACGCCCGCGCCCCTGCCCCTGCCGTGCGCGTCCCCGGCGCCGCCCCTCCCCTCGTGCACTCTCGCTGGTAGAGCTGCTGAGCCGCGTAGGCCCGAGACCGCAACCCAACCCCGCGTCTAAACCGACCCGGACCCCAGTACAGAACCGGAACCCCAATAATAAGCATGGGCAGACCCAAACTTCCATACGAAGTCCGGATCCTACTATAGGCTTCCAATCCAAATGTGAGCCTGATATTACTCTAGGACCCCATTTTCTCTCCATAGAGATCTGAATCTGCTATTGAGCCCGGACCCACCCCAACTCAATAGTAAGTCCAGACCCCTAAATCTGCCGTGAAATTGGCTCGAGTAGTAGTTTTAATCTGAACCCCTATATTAAACTGAAATACCAATTCTTAGGCTAAAACCCCGTTATCACCTCTACTTGACCGTGACCCCAGCATCAATTCTGGTCCTTAAATGGACCCCAGTACCAGTGCTGAGCCCCAATCCCTGTGTGAACCTTAGTCCAATAGCTACCTTGCTATGGTAGCTACCCAGCACTTTTTTTTGTGAACCCCAAGCCTTTCCATAAAACTCTTAATACTGCAGTCCCAGCCCCAGGTCAATACCAACATGCTGTGAACTAGGATTGAGTCCCCAGAAAAGGACCCTAATACAAATACTGACTTCAGACCTCGTCCATTTGAGGGGCCATTTAAGACCCTAACTTGACTCACCTCTAGTGGTAATCTTGGAACCTAGGATTTATGAGACTGGCTTTGTAGAAGCTCCATACAAATTCACTGCAGCCCCATACTCACTCTACTCCTCTGACCCGATGTCAGCCCCAACCTGAGGCTGGCCAGCGCCCCAAAATCAACAATGCCAACTGGGGTAGACCTGAGTCAGGTCCTAATTGGCCCTTAGTTCACCGCTAAATAGTGTCCTCCAAGCCTGATACAAACCTCAGTATTGAATTTCTGACTCCTCATATCAAACTTAAATGCTGACCCTATAAAATCTCTGGCTAAACCAATAACTTACCAAAAGATTTACTACAGGTCCTAACTCATAGGAACTTGGTGAGCTCCAAACCAAGAGACACACCTTGGCACCAAAGCCTCTGATCTCAGACCTACTGTGCAGTCCATATCACATCAGCCCTCTCCTGCCTGCCCCCCTCATGAAAGATGGGGAGCCTACCCTGACTGCCTAGGTCGGATGAGGACCCCTATGGGGCCTCTGATCTGTGGGGTCTCTGTGATATCTCTGTGAGTCTGAGGGTCAGGTGAGAAATAAAGTCTGGAGATTGTTGAAGCACCTGGATTCCAGGAGCACAATGTGATGTGCCGGGCAGAGGTAGAGGTGGGGGGTCTGGGGCTAGGAGCTGAGTGGAGTTATGGTTACCACCTAATTCACTGCCTGCTTTTGCCCAGGACTTGAATTTAGAGGCGGTGTATGTGCGCCCCCTCGTGTGTGAGAAGGGGATGGGAGTGATTCTGGGCAAACAATCAGATCCGGATTCCAGATGACAAACGGATCAAAAATGAACATTCTTAGTCTGTGGTTTTTTATCCACTGATAATTTTGGTGTCCTGTGGAGGAGGTATTGCAAGTTTTGTGCATCTTTAGACATTTTGGCCTGTTTTTCAGAAGTGGAGTGAGTTTAGGCTTCGGGGGAGGGTTTCTTCTAAATTTAAAAAAGTATACTTTCCGGCCAGTGAAGCCTGCTCCTTGCTGACTCGTGAAAACAGTTCTTCTTGGCTTCAGTGGCCTATATTCCTTCCCTGATTGCCATTTCTCAGTCTCTTTTTTACCATCTCCTATTCCTCCCAGGATCTGTCTACACTGTCCCTTCTTGCTCTCTGCCCATGGACCGTCTCCACCACCACCAACCAAATGCTGATGACTTCCAAATCTATCTCCCTGGTATGGGTCTCCTGGGCAAGAATACTGGAGTGGGTTGCCATTCCCTTCTCTAGGGGATCTTTCCAACTCAGGAATCAAACCCAGATCTCCTGCATTGCAGGCAGGTTCTTTATTGTCTGAGCCACCAGGGAAGCAATGTTTTGAGTATTTCCAAGAGTCTTCTCTAGACCACTCCTCAGTTGTTGGTCAGGTAAACTGAATTCACTGTCTCTCCCACCCCAGATCTGCTAGCCCCCAGCAGTCCCCTCTCAGGCAGCAGCACCTCATTCAATCAGTCACTGGACCAGAAACAGGGCATCTTCCCTCTGCACCCTCATCTAATGCAACCTGTAAAATTTGAAATATAGAAAGGGGCTAGAGATCATCCCAAGGGAGGTGAGCGAGAGTGGGGATGGAGAGAGAACAAGGGAGGAGGGGAGGAGATGGGAAAGAGACAGAGATAGCTTTTGACTTTTGGGCTTCAGTTCACACAAAAATCTGTCACACATAGTCATAAAAAACACCTCTTAAGACTTACTCTGTGGGACTTCCCTGTAGTTTAGTGACTAGGACTTTGAACTCCCAATACAGGGGGCCTAGGTTCAAGCCCTGGGAACCTAGGGCTCTAGGTTCCTCTAGTCTGGGAACTAGATCCCACATGCCACAATTGAAGATCCCATGGACCTAAACTAAAAAGATACTGCATGCCGCAGCTGAGACTCAGCACAGCCAAATAAATAAATAAAATATTTTTTAAAAAAGATGTCAGTCAGTGACAGTGGCTTCACACACACACACACACACACACACACACACTATATATATATAAGAAGACTCTATGTTGAGTGGGGTCAGTCCCCTGGAAACAATGGTACCTATTTGGAGCCATCACTTCCTCCAGGGAGCTACCTCTAACCTCTTGCTGAGTGGGGTCTTGCCTGCCCAAACTCTAAACCCTGGGTGTCACCACCGTTAGTATCTGTGTCTGCCCCCCACCTTAAAGGTGGTGGGTTCCTTGAGGACAGGGCAGGAGGAAGGAGCCCGCCTTGTCCACTGCCGCACCCCAGTGGCCAGTACTGGGCCCTGATACACAAAAGCTGCTCAATAGATTTGTATTAAAGGATTGAAAAGATAGATTTTCCCCTTCTGTGCTCAGGGACCGTCAGACATAAGTGACCAGGTGAGGAAGGCTCCCTGACCAAGCCTCAGATCTCTTCCACACTTGGGGCTTCTGTTGGCCTGGCCTGGCCTGAGAGGGGCTTGTGGTGTTTGCTGACCTGTTGCCTGCAGACTGGGCCTCAGTGGGTCTGCAGCTCTGACAGCCCAGTTCCCTCAGCTCAGCAGTGCCTGGTCTGTGAACCTAATACTTGGAAAGCCCTATGGGCCAAGGGCCTTACTCGCCTGTGGCTGAAGTCGGCAGCCCCACTCAATGCTACACCAACCAGGCTCTTGCTTCAACCCCCTCAGGGACACAGGGTTCTCAGAACCTCAAACCATTGGTCTCCAGCCCCCTGCTCGCCCATCTTTCAGAACCATGCGTGGTTCAGGTGTTTGCTGAGGTGGGGCATGAGACTGGCTGCAAGCAGCCGGCCCAGACCTCAGTGTGCCCAGTGCCTGGGACTAGACACAAGGCCGAGGTAAAAGAACCAGAGGCCTGGGCCCTGGGGGCATGTGGACGAGAGCCTCAGGTGGCTGGGCCTGTGTGTGCCTGAGCACTGTGGAAGGAGAGGAGCCAAGACTCGGTCCAGACTGCCAAACTCTGAGCTTGGGGTCCATGTGGACTTGACCTGCTGCCCTGCTCCTGGGC
Source organism: Bos mutus (assembly GCF_027580195.1). Lineage (NCBI taxonomy): Eukaryota > Metazoa > Chordata > Mammalia > Artiodactyla > Bovidae > Bos > Bos mutus. Next base: position 103,635,625 of record NC_091619.1, on the reverse strand, counting down.
CTCGCGGGGAGGGACGTCCTTGTGCTCATCTGTGAAGGCCGAGCGCTACCACGTGGTAGGTCTGTGTCTGCTGGGCTCCAGCCCCAGGGGGGCAGGGTAGGGGGAGAGCCAGATGTCAGCTCCCACTCACTGTTCACCCTTTGTCCAGGTCCTGGGCCCACTGGACATTCTGCTCCAACTCATGACGTAAATACAGCTCTTAGTCATCTCTTAGTGGGTCTAAATCAAATTAAATTCAGCCTGAGTCCCTACCCACCAGATTTGTGAAAATTCCATATCACTCACAGCTCTCCTTCACCTCCCTCCAGTGATCCAAAAACGCCGAGGGGCTCACGCAGCCCCAAAGATGCTCAGTCTGTGGTCCTCTTTGAGGAGAAAGGCTGAGGTCTGTTTCAGGCCGGCGCTGCTGTTGCAGAGATCAGCCGTCCCTGCCCTGGGGCTTCCACTGTTTGTCCCCTATCTGCAGGGCCACTCCCCCACCCCTGGCTCTTTATGGGGGTTTCCCTCACGGACCCTCAAAGTCGCAGCCCTTAGTCCTTGGTGTTTGCAGTCACACATAGTCGTTTTCTGGGGGTGGGGGTGCATGCCAGAGTGGGATGGGGAACGCCTGTCCTCCTGCCCCCCTCTTCGATGCTGGGGAACCAACTCCCTAAGACTCGGTGGTGTTCTGTCTCTCAGCCCAGTCAGAAAGAACTCAGACGCCAGCACCACAAAACTGTGTACCATCTCAGGTGTTGAGTGGGAGGAAAAAGGCTCCGGCCTTGGAACGCAAAAGCCTGGCTAATGCCTTTCACTCCTGCCTGGTGAGTCACTCTGCAGGGGAGCGGGGGGCGGGAGAGCAGAGGGCTGGGAGCAGGGAGGGTGTATGTGTAAATGAGACAGGAGTTAATATCTCAATAGAACACTCTGATGATGACTTCCCCTCAAACTCAGAGAAAATAGTGGGGACACCCCCACTCTCAATTATCAAATCCAGAAACCCACCCTGTCTGTTCTTTCCTTTCTCCCTCCTGAGGTGCGCCCCCCAGTGGCAAGTGGGCTGACCCCATTTGCAGCCTCTTTACTGTTTGATTGCTATCAACTCTCCGTCACGCTCAAGTCTCTCCCATCCTGAAAACTCCCCTCCCTTGACTCCACCAGCCCCTCCAGAGTGGGAGAGGTGGAGCGTTTCTCTGTTCTCCATCCTTGCGAACCCAAGAGCTGTTGACACAGGGAGCCTCCACTCTCCCGTCTCCTGTGCATACTCAGCCCACTGTGACGTGCATTCTGGGACCATCACTCCACTGAAGTTGCTCTTGACACGATGACTACCTGGGCTTCCCAGGTGGCACTAGTGGTAAAGAACCTGCCTGCCAATGCGGGAGACCCGGGTTCGATCCCTGGGTCGGGAATATCCCCTGGAGAAGGAAATGGCAACCCACTCCATTATTCTTGCCTAGAGAATTCCATGGACAGAGGAGGCTGGCAGGCTATGGTCCATAGTGTCACAAAGAGTCGGACACAACTGAAGAGACTTGGCATGCATGCACAATGACTATTCGCCTGCCTACTGCCCAGTCCCACAGCCATGCCTGTTTGCAGCTTAGTGGACTTCTCCGTGGTCTTTTCCACTTCCTGCCCTCTGCCTGGGTCCCTTCGGTGCCAGTGCTCACAGACCAGCTCTGACCTCGTTACATCCCCATCAGCAGGCTGCTAGGCCCCCTGTTCTTACCTTCAACACTGGCCTCGACCATCCCTACCCCAGCACCTGCTGCTCCCGCCTTGCTCAGGGAGCCTGGAGATGAGATGACTGTTGGGTCTCAGATTTCCCCGCTGCGGGCCTGTGTTCTCCTAATGTACCCGCTCTCTCCTGCCTTCACTTTTCTTCTTGTCCCACCTACATACCAAGGCCTAATGTTTTAATTACACTCTTGTCAATCCCCTGAGCCCCTTTGCCTCTCTGCCTTTTGATGGTATCTGTCTGGCAGACCCCCAGCTCCAGACGCGCCCTCCTGTCCGCCTTCTTGTGCTCGCTCAAGCAGCCAAGTAACCCCACGGGTCAGAGTGCTGTTCCCGTAAATCACAGCTGCTAGCTGCACGCGGGCCCTCCACACCTTTCTCCCCACAGCTTGGAACCCACCTCTCTGCAATGGCTGTTTTCAACCTTCACCATTCTCTTTAAGCCTCCAACCAGCCCATTTCCTCCTTGCTGGCAGATGTGACCTGGCCTGCTCCTTTATAGGATTAAAGCTGCAGACAGGAACCCCCCAGTGCCTTACTAGCACAGTCACACATCTCCCTACACCCCCCACCCTCGCTGCTTCAGAGGAAACACCCCTCCTCCCATCTCCTGCCCATCCTTGACAGCCTCTCTCTGTTATCCCCTCTTTCTCTGAGTTCTCTAGCCACCCCACCCCTGACCCGCACCTTACCTGGATCTTTTCCACCAACCTGTCCCTGCAACCTTAACCCTGGCTCCCTTCCCACCATTGGCCGTTGGGCATTCCTGTCCACTCAGACATTCAGTCAAACATTGCTTTCACCTCCCACAACTTCCCCAGAGCATAACATTTGAACGGGGTCCTCCATGCCACAAAACACGATGGGCATTTTCCCCCAGCATTCATCTTACTAATCGTCTTGATTACTAAACTCCTAAAACATTAGCTTCTTTGAGTCCCTTGATACCATACTCTCCTGGTTTGTCTCTTTGGTCTCCTTCTCAGGCTTCTTTGTAGGGTCACCCTCCTCCCCTAAAGGTTTGTGTTCCTCGAGCTCATTCCTAGGCCTTTCTCCCTCTCATTGTGGACCCTCCCTGGTGATCTCATCTGTGCTACCACTTCGATTACCACTCATCTGCTGATGATTCACACCTTTATGCATCCAGCCTGGAGAACTTCCTGTTCTCCTGACCAGGAGGATCCTAGCCAACAGCCTCGTCATCTCTACTTCCATCTCTCAGAGGACCTCAACCTGAACATGTCTGAGACCTAACACACGGTTCTCATTCTCTTGGGGGTTCTCTGTCTTGGTGAATGGCACCATTGTCCACCTAATAGGCCAACCAGAATCCTAGGAACCATCCCCAGATCCTGTTTACTTTACCTCCAAAGCACCTCTAATCTACCCCATTCTCTTCATCTCTAGCAGTACTTCACTGGTCCAAGCTACTGTTAGCTCTTATCTGGACTCCTACAGTGGCTCCTAACTGATCTCACTACGTCTGCCCCACCCTGCTCCAGTCTTATCATGTCACTCACTCCCCTTTTAAAACCTTCTAATGACTTCCCATTGCTCTGGGATAAAGAGCCAACTCCTGAGCAAGTACTAAAGGCCCTCCCTTGCCCGCCTCCCACATCATCCAGCACCATGCTCCCCACTGCTCAGTGCCCTGCATCTGCGCTAGGTTCCTTTCAATTCCTCAGATACTTGTGTCCCCACCCGCCCCAGCCACCAGGCCTTTGCACATTCTCTTTAAAAAATACTTATTTATTTGGCTATGCCAGGACTTAGTTTCAACAAGCGGGATCTTTAGTTGCGACAGTGAACTCTTAGTTGCAGTGTGCGGGATCTAGTTCCCCCATCAGAGACTGAACCTGGCCCCCTACATTGGGAATGTGGAGTCTTAGCCACTGGACCACCAGGGAAGTCCCTGAACCATTCTTTGTAGAAGACTTTTCTACTCCATCACTTCACCTTTTAGTTCATTCTTCAACTTTTGGTGCAAGCATCGTTTCCTTGGGGTAGCCTTCCCTGATGTAGGTCAGAGTTGTTTGTTAGACATTCTTACAGTGTCTTGTTTCTTCCACACGTAATTATGCAAACATATCTCGCTGGGCCCCTCACCCCATCTGGAAGGTGGGTAGAGTCCATGGGGGTTCCCGGCCACGTGGGCATTGGGATTCATAAGTGTAGTAGGGGCTTCTGACCAAGGCTTTGGATCCACACAGGTTTATACCACAGACACCTCCAGGTTTCCAAGGGCTCCCCAAAGCTGCCAGTGCCACCAGACACCCAGGCTGAACTGGCCACACTCAGGACAAATCAGTTACTAGGGGCAGGCCAACCTGAATTATGCCTGTGGCACTTACAAGCTACCTGGTCTTGGGCAAATTGCTTCTCTTGTTTAAGCCTCACGTTCCTCTTCTGTAAAAGGGGGATACTACCTACTTTGTAGCATTGTAGGAATGACATAACACTGTGTTTGTAAAGAGCGTCATTTGAGCTTTATATCACAGGTTCTTGAAAATAGAAGCTATTTGATGATTATCAGAATTAGCACAACCAAGACTCTAATAGCATTGGTTTGGAGGACCACTTAAAAGCTAATCCCACTGGGGTCCCATATCCTAGTAATCCTCAGCTACTGTTTTAATGAGTGCCAGCTTCAGCATCCATGAGCCTCCTTCTGCACTTCCTTTCTCCTGATCCAGCTTCACACTGCTGCCTCCCCAGCCTTCGCCTGTTGTCCTGCAGATACCCTCAGCCTCTTCAGAAGGCCTGCCTCCAATTTCTGCCTCACTGAGGACCTGGCAACTGTCTCCAGGGAAGCTGCCATTCTCCACAAGTGCAGACTAAGGAGGCAGGGCAGAGCCTTCCTGCTCACGAAAGCCACGCCCACATCATTATTCCTCTCAGCCTCATGGAAAAATTCCTGCTCATTTAAGGCTCATGCCATCTGGCTCTTAAAGTTCATCGATTCAACCAAGATTTATTGAGTTCTTTTCCCTCTTTCTCTACCCTACCTTCTTTCTTAAAAGGCTTAGGTGACTTATTAAAAACATAAATGGGACTTCCCTGGTGGTCCAGTAGTTAAGAATCCACCTGCTGGTGCAGGGTACTCCGGTTCAATCCCTGGTCTGGGAGGATCCCACATTCTGAGGAACAACTAGGCCTGTGCACCACAACTCCTGAGCCCACGAGCTCCAGCTATTAAAGCCTGTGAGCCTAGAGCCTGTGCCCGGCAACAAGAGAAGCCACTGCAACGAGATGCCCATGCATGACAACGAAGAGTAGCCCACGCTCACCGCAACTAGAGAAAGCCTGCATGCAGCAACGAAGACCCAGCACAGCCAAAAGTAAAATAAGTCAATAAGCAAAATAGAAAACTTAAAAAACATTTAAGATGCTTGGTACATAGTAAGACTCTCCTTATATTTGTGACTAAATGAATACATTGAAAAATGTTTCCCTCTCCCCAATACCACCCCCTTTAGAATTTCATCTAACCTAAGCAGAAAAGTAGAAGTTCGGTCTTAGATCGCCCTTGCGTTATTCAGTTAGAAGCTGGTGCACCATTTTAAATGTTCTTCTAAGCTCTGTGGGTGATCGCATCTCATAATGCTGGTCATCACCTGGCGCTTGGGATGTAAATTGCTCGAGAAAACTTTGCTTCCTCCCTCGGAACCCCAGCAAAGAGGTAGGAGGTGGAATCCTCCAGCCTTCACCATAGCACCTTTTCCTTCTTCCCAAGACCGTCATATGAGGCTGGGCTGCCATGTGTGACTTGCTTCAGTGTAGGACAGGGCAGCTTAGAAGAGGTATCACAATGCAGAAGAAGAAGTTACAGTTGAGTACTAACTAGGACTTTCCCTGAGATCAGAGAGGTAAGTATCTCAAGAAGCCAATGCTAACATCACTCCCCTGCCCTCCTTTAGACAGGTTTTCTCTGAATTGCAGCCTTCATCAATTCACCCTTGCAACACAGAAAAGCCCCTCCTTCCCCACCAGGATGGCGGTCTCACTCCCTGGACCTCTTCTCTTCCCCCATTCAGTTCCCCAAGATAACTTGTGAGTCATATCTGCAGATTTGATCAATAATGCCTGAATGGACACCTCCTCCCCAAAATTATTCTTGTGGGAAATGTGTTGGCATTCTACTTCCCATTTTTCAAGGTGGGTTTCTTTACTTCAAGGATTTTCTTTTCAATATTCCATATCCATACTGGTTTCCTTAAATACTGAAGTTGTTAAACAAATACATTCATACCCTTAAAGACTACTTCTTAGGCCTAGTACATTTTAAAGCCAAACTGAGAAAGGAAATAATTCCTTAACTGCCTCAAATTAGCATCGTGTCTTCCCTTTTCCCTGGGAATCAGTAAATCCGATTATTGTGGCAAGGGTAGGATGTCTGTTCCTTTCTTGATCCCCTTTGGGATTTGTTTGAATAAGAATATGGTCCTAGTCCCTTTAATGACTTCTCAATGATTTTCACAAGAGAGGATTTGATGGCTTGATTTTAGGACGCTGGCAATTACATTCTTGCCAAGAGCTAATATCAATTTGGGGAAAGAGAAGGGGATTGGCCTATTCTCCCAGTTAACAAAAATGGAAAAGGATGAAAAAAAACAAAACAAAACAAGGACAGTATTCAAGACTTTGTAGGATAGACCTACTAATCAGTGAAACAGACTTTAGAGCCCAGAAATAAACCTGTACACTTACGGTCAATTGATTTTTGACAAAGGTGCCAAGGCAATTCAATGGGGAAAGATTGTCTTTTCAACCAACAGTTCTGAGACCACTGGATATTCACATGCAAAAATATTAATTTAGACTCTTATCTCATGCTGTACTCAAAAAGTAACTCAAAACGGGTCATATACCCAAATCTAAGAGCTAAAACTATAAAACTTTTAGAGGAAAACATAGGAGCAAATCTTCAGGACTTTGGGTTAGAAAGAGTTTTTAGATATGATACTAAAAGCACAAGCAATGTAAGAAAAAATAATAAATTGGGTTTCACAAAAATTAAAAACTTTTCAATTCGAAGAACACCATTAAGAAAGTGAAAACAAGTTACAAGCTAGGAGAAACTATTTACAAATCTTACGCTTAATAAAAGGATTTGTATCTAGAATGTGTAAAGAACTTTTACAACTCAATAATAAGACAAATGACTCAATTTTAAAATGGGTGAGATTTCCCTGGTGGTTAAGAATCTGATGTGCAGGGCAGGGGCCATGGGTTCCGTCCCTGGCCTGGAAAGACTCCGCGTGCTGCAGAGCAACTAAGCCCTCCAGCCACAATTACTGAGCCTGCACACCACAGCTAGAGTGTGTGCTCGGCAACGAGAGAGCCACATGATGCAATGAAGACGGAGCCAGATAAATAACTAATTTAAAAAAGTATCCACCTTCCAATGCAGGGACGCAGGTGTGATCCCTGATCGGGGAAATAAATCCCACATCCCACGGGGTGACTAAGCCCACAGGCCTCAACTACTGAGCCCATGCCACAACTAGATAAACCCGTGTGCTGCAGCAAAGACATGACATAGCCAAATGGATGGGTAAATGTTTTTAAAAATGGCAAAGTATTGAACAAACATTTCACCAAAGAGGGCATATGAATGGTCAATAAGCACATGAAAAGATGCTCATTGTTAGTCATTAGAGAAAGGTAAATTAAAAGCACAATGAGATACCACTACACATCAATTACAATGGCTGTAATAAAAAAGGCAGGCAGTAACAAGTGCTGATGAGGATATGGAGAAACAAGTTTTCACACATTAATTGTGGGAATGTGAAATACTGCAACACTTGGGGAAACAGTTGGAGATTCTTAACACAAATTTACCACGTGACCCGGCAACTTCACTTCTGGGTATCTTCCCAAGAGAAATGAAAACATATGTCCACAGAACTTATATGTGTGGAAGTTCACAGCAGCAGTATTTACAATACCCCAAAAGTAGGAACAGCTCAAATGTTCATCAACTGGTGAATGGATAAACAGAATGTAGTCTGTCTGCACAGTAGAGTACTATTTGGCAATAAAAAGGAATAAAGTACTGATCGCTTCTACAGATGAACTTCAAAAACATTACGCTCAGCAAAAGAAGCCAAACACAAAAGGTCACATACTGTATGATTCCATACATATAAAAAGTACAGAAAAGGCAAATCTACAGAAACAGACAGTAGGTTAGTGGTTGCTGGTGGGAATATGCAGTAACTAGAAATGAGCACAAGGATTATTTTCGAGGTGATGGAAATGTTTTGTGGTGATAGTCGCCCAGCTCTGTAAATCTACTGCTGCTGCTGCTGCTAAGTCGCTTCAGTCGTGTCCGATTCTGTGCGACCCCATGGACTGCAGCCTACCAGGCTTCTCCGTCCATTGGATTCTCCAGGCAAGAGCACTGGAGTGGGTTGCCATTTCCTTCTCCAATGCATGAAAGTGAAAAGTGAAAGGGAAGTCGCTCAGTCGTGTCCAACTCTTAGCGACCCCATGGACTGCAGCCTACCAGGCTCCTCCGTCCGTGGGATTTTCCAGGCAAGAGTACTGGAGTGGGGTGCCATTGTCTTCTCCCATCATTTAATGCTACACACACACAGCAGAAAAATTACAACTGGGTAATAACTAGGACTTTCCCTGAGACCAGAGAGCTAAGTATTTCAGGAAGCAAATGCTAACTTCACTCCCCTGCCCTCCTTTTTCTCTGGGCTACATCCTTTATCAATGCCCCCTTGCAACAAAGAAAATCCCTTCCTTCCCCACCAGCATAAGGGTTTCACTCCCTGGATCCCTTCCCTTCCCTCATTCAGTTCCCCAAGATAACTCATGAGTCATGTCTGCAGGCTTCACCAAGTTGATCAGTAATGCCTGAATGTACACCTCCTCCCAAAGATTATTCTTGTGGAGAAGGGTGTTGGCATTCTATATGCATCCCATCCCATACAAGACAATGGGGTAGGAAAGAAATAAATGGAACTGAGGATGATATTAATATTCAAAGGCACCAAAGGTAGAGCCTCTAAATTTGACTGAGCTTCCTAACAGCCAAAGAGAAAAAGGAAACAAATTGAGTATGCAATTCATAGTGTCTTTAAGACTGAAAAAAAAAAAAAAAAGACTCACTTGTTAAGAGCAGCTTTGCTTTTTCAGGTACTTAGACCTGAGAAAAATTTTTCCTAGTGAGAGGACACTGTAGGAACTAGTCAACATCTTGAGCACTATCCTACAGTCAATTCAATTTTGAGTTTCTTTGACAGCTTCTTAGAATTAAGAAGAGTAGAACTGGTAGAATTAGGCTAGAGTCCGTTTAGTCAAGGTTCTGGTTTTTCCAGTGGTCATGTATGGATGCGAGAGTTGGACTGTGAAGAAGGCTGAGTGCAGAAGAATTGATGCTTTTGAACTGTAGTGTTGGAGAAGACTGTTGAGAGTCCCTTGGACTGCGAGGAGATCCAACCAGTTCATCCTAAAGGAGATCAGTCCTGGGTGTTCACTGGAAGGAGTGATGTTGAAGCTGAAACTCCAATACTTCGGCCACCTCATGCGAAGAGTTGACTCATTGGAAAAGACCCTGATGCTGGGAGGGATTGGGAGCAGGAGGAGAAAGGGACAACAGAGGATGAGATGGCTGCATGGCATCACCGACTCGATGGACCTGAGTTTGAGTGAACTCTGGGAGTTGGTGATGGACAGGGAGCCCTGGCGTGCTTCAATTCATGGGATCACAAAGAGTCGGACACGACCGAACGACTGAACTGAACTAACTGTGCTGCCCAAAGTGGTAGCCACAGTTGCATGTGGTTATTGAAATTAAAATTAGGACTTTCCTGGTAGCCCAGTAGTTAAGAATTCACCTGCCAATGCAGGGGAAGTGGGTTCCATCCCTAGTCCGGGAAGATCCCATACGCCACAGGGCAACTGAGTCCGTGCATCGCAACTACTGAGATGGAGTTCTGGAGCTCCAGCCTAAGGCCCGTGCTCTGCAACAAGAGAAGCCACTGCAATGAGAAGCCTGAGCTCTGCAACTAGAGAGAAGCCGCCGCTTGCCACAACTAGAGAAAGTCCTCACACAGCAACGAAGACCCGCCACAGCCAAAAATAAATAATAGATAAATAAAATTGCAAACAAAATTAGAGATCTTATTTCTCAGTCACCCAAGTCACATTCCAAGTGCTCAGGAGCCCCCTGGGCTAGTGGCTAGCATATTAGACAGTGCATCTGTGAGGCATTTCCATCACTGCAGAAAGTTCTGTTGGTGCTGCTGTTAGAGGAGAGCTTAGTAAAAACAAATAAAAGCCTACAGTTGAGAATAGCGGTGAAAGAGTGGTTCTGTCCCAACCTTGGCATGGATGGAACTCTTTAATCTGGGTTGGGGATGAGTGGAAATTTCATTTCAAAAACAAGGAACTGTTTTACCATAGATAACATTTTGACTTTTTCTAACCTTTGAACGTGGAGTGGTGGGATAAACTGGGGTCCCCCCAGGGTCATGCCCCCTTGAGGAACAACAATTGGTTAGTTTAGCTATTCAGCTAACGACTGGGCTTCTGTTTGCTGAGTGGTATGTTCATGCTTGCAGGATTTTGATATACAGAGCAGGGAAGGAGTACAGCCAGGCTGGCAGAGAGAGGCTGAGATGTGGATGGATGGGGATAGAAGGGGTGAATGTGGGTTCTGCCTTGAGCAGAGATGAAGGAGTAGGGACCTGAGGGGATTCTGCTATGCCGAGGTTCACACACCTTTCTCTTCCAGAGCTCCAGGAAACTTTTAGTCACAGGGGAGTTGGGCTTGTATTTAGGGGGATTTTATGTGCTTAGGGGGATTTTATGCAGGGATTTATGTGCAGGGGCTTCCCTGGTGGCTCACCTGGTAAAGAATCCACCTGCAATACAGGAGACCTGGGTCCGATCCCTGGGTTGGGAAGATACCCTGGAGAAGGGATAGGCTACCCACTCCAGTATTCTGGCCTGGAGAATTCCACGGACTATACAGTCCATGGGGTCGCAAAGAGTCAGACACAGCTGAGTGACTTTCACTTTCTTATGATGTGCAGAGACCAACTTCCTGTCTGGCAGATGGTGACAGAAGCAGTGGCTCTGGGAGATCTAGTCACGTGGGGGTTAAAGGCTGGGTCTTGCCTGGGATTTTTTTCACCTGATGGGTGTTACTTACCTGCATCTTAGATTAAACCATTCTCACACTCCAGAGTCCAACCTCACTCTGACTGTCAAGCTTGCAGATTTATGGCACAAAGAAATGAAGATTGATCAGGCCTGAGCTGTAATGAGGTTTAGAATCCCACTTCAAAGTCAGAGGGAAATTGTGGAAACCACTCCGAGATAGAAATGACAGCTGTGGTGGTATCACAAGGCCCCCTCCGGGCCCGTATCTGCCTTCCTGAAGCCTGAGATACACAAAGGCCAGAGTGACCAAAAGGGCACATGGCCATGTGACTCCTGACCACAGAGACAAGAGCTCTTTGTACATAACAACACATTGGCCAGGTGCCAAGAGGAGATTGTGACGGTGGTAGGAAGAGTTTGTCTTTCTTGATATTCTCCCAGCCAACAGCCCTCGTCTTCATCCCCATCCCTCAATATCTAGAGTGAAACCAGATGGAACTGAGCAACTGACAGCTTGAACCAGAGCCCAAGGAGGGAGCTTCTGTAGGATGGAAGGAATGACCAGACACGGACAGGTCAAGCCAGAGATGAGAGTGAGAGGGTTCAGGTGAGGGTTTTGTTCATCCCAGTGTCAGAGCGTGGTGGTTTTGACTACACTGAGAGCCTGCAGGAAAAGGCCCTTGTAGACTGTGGTGCTGTTAGGGTCCAGTTATCCTTGAAAATTCTCTGGATACATTCTGTATAGATTGGAAGAAAAACTCAAGTCAAAAATCAACAATGGGGACTTCCCTGCTGGTCCAGTGGCTAAGACTACATGCTCCCAGTGCAGGGGGCTCGGGGTTCAACCCCTGGTCGAGGAACTAGCTCCCATATGCTGCAACTAAGGGTTCACACGCCACAACTATTAAAAAAAATCCTGCATGCCACAATTAAGAACTGGCACAGTCAAATAAGTCAATAAATAAAAGTAAATATTAAAAAAGAAGTCAACAGTGATTTTAGCGCTTTAGGTGTGTGTTTTTTTCTGACTAATATTACAGTTATTTATAGTAAACTCTGCTTCTCCCTCACTTCCACAATCACAGAGTCATGGTGAGTAGTGTCAGTAAAAACTGCCCGGAAGTATTGACCGAGGCTGGCAACCCCATCATCCCACTAGGAACGATAAGGAATATACTGAGGAGCAAAGAGCATCCAGCAATGGATGGAAGAAGAAGAGAGACGGGGGCGGGGGGGCGGGGGGGTGGCGGTGACAGTGCAGGGCGGGAGGGCACGGGAGGTTACAGTCACACCTGGCTCTGGAGCAGCTGGAAGGTGTAATTATTGAAAACGGATGGTTTGATCAAGCAGCGCCAGACAACATGGAGGGGAGGCAGCCGTGCAGGGAGCTGTGTGGACATGTATGATCTGAGCACATCTGGAGTAACAGATGCAAACAGTCGTCACTAAGGAAGCGTGTGATGATCCACTGCCGTTCTCCAAGGCTGTGGCCAAAAGAAATGAGGAAGTATTGATATGCGATGGGAGTCACTAATCCTGTATATTTCACATTGTTAGTGGTTTTGCCAACATATGCAATTGTCCCAGGAAGATAGGATACCTTTTATTTTGTTTAGATGGAGAGGGAGACTCCAGGGGCTCACACTAGGTCTTTCCCTTGAAAAAAGACCTCTTCACCCATACAGGGCGGGGATCAGAAGCAGCTGGAGCTGTGAGTTCTGGCTACACCTCACAAACTGGGGAATGATCACAGGGTAGAGCTTGGGCCTCACTGGAACTTATGTGATGTGGATTCAGGTTCAGATCTTTATTTGCCCCCAATGCCACACACTCCCACTCTATTGGAGTTTATTGGCATCTGGATCTCTGGGAATCAACGTTAGATCAGCTTTGATGCCCAGTGGTCTCTAAGATGTCTAGGGTAATCACAGGCCCTGAATGAGGACAGGGCATGCAGAAGCCCACAGATTGGCTAATCTGTGCTCCTGTATGACCCCGCCAATCCACCTAACCCACCTCCCTCACCACTCCTCCTTGGAAGGTATTTTAATTAGGATTCTTTGTTACACATGGCAGAGAAAGGACAATGTGTTGGTCTTCTGTGTAACTGAAAAGTCCAAGGTGTGGCAGAAAAAGTTTAAATTCTGCATTGTGCTTTTAATGTGAGTCAGCTATAATTAATACTTGTTTTCCTTGTATAATTTCTACAAGGGGGAAAGAACTTACAAATACTTTTTCCAAATGCCAAGAAATTCTACCACACTTACATTTGCTGGTTGGTTTAAATAAAACAAAAGCACTGAACTTATACTCAGCGGGTTAAATATTACAAGGTTGATGGAAAGTTCAATTTTCTATAACAAACTTACAATAAGTAAATACAATTTCCTACAATAAACAGGCATCATAGTCTCAAGGTTAAGGGTTATAAAACAATAAACGATTGTAGTTAGAATAGAATTTTATAGGACAGCTTCTTGCATACAAACTACTCAATATCATCATGACAAGATACAAAATAAGAATAAATGTAATTTGAAATAAGATCTTAACTCCATATGGTTAATATTCTCTCTCTTCCTATTCCTTGTACCTTCCAACTTACTCCTAGTCTTTGCCATACAAAAAATTATATTCAGCCTGATGCTTTGCATTCTCAAAAGCCCTCATAGCAATAACTTCTCATTCTCGCAAGATTTCTTATTTATTGTTTAAACTACATTTTCAAATACACATGAAATAAGATTGATATTAAATGATGATATAAATGATATTAAATATAATATTTCATTTCCTCCAAGGATGGATACTCAGACAAGGCTGGGTCCAGGGGCTCAGACATCAAAGTTCTCTCCTTCTCTGTATCTGTCTGTGTCTCTCTCCATCTCTCATCTCTACTTGATCTCTGGTTCACTTGGCTTGTTGGCCTCATTTTCTCCTATTGTAGAATTTTTCCTTCATGGGGACGGTGAACTAGCCTCAGGTGGCTCCAGTTTGAACGCTCAGGAAAGGAGGGAGCATTTTCTTGATGCAGTTGACAGGAAACTCCCAGGGAAGAGTCAGTTTGGCCCAGCTTGGCCACAGACCCAGCCCTGAACTAGTCACTAGGGCTAGTGAAATGGAATGATCTGCAGGCCTGTGTTGCATACCCGCCCCTAGGTTCTGGGGCTGGGGACTGAGTGGGGCTCAGTGCCACCTAAACATAGAATTACAGAGGGATATTCCTTCCAGGAAGGGATGCCAGGCAGGCAACCTCAGGCTAGGCCAAAAATGTGGAAGGTGATGTTACATTGGGTCAGTGGCAATAATAAAATTGTGACATTGCTTGTCAAAGCCTGACTGGCAGTGAGACCCAAAGACCCATTAACAGACTATAGAGTTTTTAATGCCGAAGTGGATTATCGAGAACACATTTAAGGGACTTGGGTGTGGCACAGCCTTCCTGGCATGGGTTGCTACCTGCCTTACTTCCCAGCGCTGAATTGGGTATTAAGAAGCATGCTGGATGTTAGCTCCAGTGGCCTGCAATTCCAGCATTGTTATCATCTGCTCTGAAGATGCAGCTGCTGCATTAGAAAGGTCAGGTCCTCAGGTCGCTGAGAACATCTTTAATGAGGGAGGGTAGGCCATTTGGAATGGCAAAGGGGTCTGGAAAAGAGGCTTGGCTGACAGCCTGGGGCAACCTTCAGAAGCTGCACTTATGCCCTTGAATGACATAACCCAACTCTGCCTCGCGGTCCCAGATGGAGATGAGGAGTCTGCAGAGTGCTTTACCTGAGAGTGAGCAATGGTTGACAGTGAAGGGGAAGAAGTGGGTCCAATGGGCTGGGAGGGTACGGAGCACCTCTTGAGGCCCAAACCTCCTGCCCTAGAACCACAACGATTGCCCTGATTATCAGGACCCTGATTACACAGGACCCTGTGTGCCCTGTAAATGGACTGCGGAAGCAGTTGGTACAGTTTCAAAAAGGCTGCCCTGCAGCACTGAGGTCCATGCATGATGACTTTGGGCCTTGGGGAGGGAACAGATGCTGGGGCTAATTAGGGCATGGCTCCTCTGGCCCACGACGGCAGAGGACATCCAAATAAAGTGGGACACCTGCGCCCCGTGCGTTATGTGGACAGCACTGCTTCCCGACCAGCCTATGTGGGGAGGACTCAGAGCGGCTCTTAGGAACAGCGTGCCCTGAATGTGGTCTTCTGAAACCAGAGAGTCCAAATCAGGAAGGCACAGCTCCTCCCATGACCAGGGGTCAAGAAGCATCCTCCACAGTAGGGGTGTGGATGGAGAGGTTCTCAGTTTATGGATCTCCTGTCTTTATAAACCCTCACCAAAAAATTGTGAGTTTTTTTAAGAATCATTTTGCCAGCAGACTTATAATTGGCAAGGCTAGGACCATTCCCTAAAATGGACCCTAACCCAAGGAATTCCATAGAACGTTATTAAACACGCATGGGAGGCTCTCTCCAAATCGACAGTGGCAGAGACGCCGGCGTGCAGATGCTTTAATCCACGCCACGCCCTGGGAACAGCGCTGCTGACGGCTCTCTGGCATGATAGAGAGCCATGGCCACTGATTGATCTAATTTTGGGCTTGACAACAGGGAACACCCAGGGACAGTCTCACTCAGTATGCCACCACGCTGAAGGATAAACTTCAGGTGACTGATGGTTCATCACCATGGAGGCTCGGTGGAACGGTGCACAGAAAACAAGATGAGAGCCTGAGGAGCAGACATCTGTTGTTTTGGCCTGCTCAGAAGCTATTTATCCTTCCTTCGGTGACCACACTCCACTTTTTGCTTAGGAAACCACACCTCAGCCGCTCTCAGTCTGTGTCGTTTAGGGGTCAGGCACTCGGGGAACCCACGACAACCATCAGGCAAGACATAAAGGTAGATTCCTGATGAAATTGTTTAAGCCAGGGTTGGTAAAGTTTTCTACAAGGGCCAGTAGTAAATATTTTCAGTTTTGTGGTCCTTAGATCTCTGTTGCGACTACTCCACTCTGTGGTCATAGGGTGAAATCAGCCATAGATAACATGTAAACAATTAAGCATGGCTGTGTTCCAATACAAAGGTATTTACAAAACAGGTGGCAGGTTCCATGTGACTTATAGGCTGTAGTTTATCAATCCTTTTTAAGTATCTGGATCCAGCTGAGCCTGAAGCCAATTGCCCTTGGGATTTTTCAGTTAATGAACCAGTGCATTCTCCTTTTACTTAAAGCAAATTGAGTTGGTATTCTTATCAATACAATGAAAAGCTTTCTTACTAATTTACCCAGGTATAGAACCAGGCTTGCAGACTAGAGAGGGGGTTTCACAATGGATTTGGCAACCCCAAGTAGGCAGGAGACAGCTTTGCCCTAAGGGAAACCTTATATCTGATAGGGGACTGATCAGGATGCCTGACTGTTCATAACATGCAGCCAGAGAGGCAGGGCTGTTAAGAGTGTACATCCAAGCAAACTTCCATGCAATGGAGACCTGGAAGAGTGGGCATCTACCTGTCTGAGGACACTGACCATAACCGCATGATCAGTGGAACAGGAAATGCCCCAGTGAGGCCGAGGAGAAGTCAGCCCTCTCTCTTGGTGGGGAGTGGGAGGAGATGAATGCTGAAGAGGAGCACAAGTAGGGAAGGATGCCTGATGACCACATAGAGTGGGAGCCTAGTGACACCTTGATCCCAGACACCTACTCCTCTCTGTGGGGATATGACAGCCCTCTTCACAACAGTTAATCTGGGGATGGCAAATGATAAGGAAAAAGAAAAGCAAGTAATGAAGGGAGGGTGGTGGGTGGAGAGCTGGGAACTGGAGCAGAGGATCAAGGGGAAACTTACCAGTCACTTGACTGATGGATTAGAGGATGATTTTGCCTAAGATGGGCACCCCCACCTGTCCAGGGGCTGCCTCCTCTGTGGGGCATGTGGATGCCCCAAGCCCTTGCTGCCCTTCGCGTGGAAGGGATTTGAATCCCCCTTTATGAGGAAATAGGAAACTCCAGCCTCAACAGATATTCAGTTCCTTAAGGGGATCAGTCTTTCTTTCCCTGGAACAGAAAGGAGTTGGGAGCCCATATACCTGGACTGATTTGGGGTCTGGTCTTACTTTACCTGCTGGCTGAGGAGATGCCAAGGGACAGGATGGGGCAAAAAGGCACTCTGCTCCTGGGATGGGAGATGACCTAGAGTGGCAGGTTTCAGATAGGAAGAGTTTGCATTCAGAAGTAATTACAGAGAGACTAGAGGAGGCTGTCAGGGTTCCGCCCGTATTCCCCCTGGATGATTTTTTGCATACCAGCTCCAGAGCACTTTCACACTCAAGAATGTGCACTCTACCTTTGTCAGATGCTGAGCTCAGACAAGGGCCAGGGAACTGATACGGAGCAGGGGCAGCCTTTACCAGTGACTGTGGGACTCCCTGGTCAGATGACCCAAAGTAGTAGCATTAGTCACTCAGTCGTGTCTGACTCTTTATGACCCCATGGACTGTGGCCCACCAGGCTCCTCTGTCTGTGGAATTCTCCAGGCAAGAATACTCGAGTGGGTTGGAGCTTCCCAATGCAGGGATTGAACCGAGTCTTCTGCATTCAAGCAGCCCTCAAAGTCCCTATGTGGAATGGAGCCAAGTTTACCCTCCGTGGGACTTTGCTCAGTATCCCATCCTCACTAGACCCACTCTGTGCCTGGTGACCCCACTTCCCACTCCGTTACTGATTTTCCCAGGAATTCTTAAGTCTTAAGCCACCAGGGCTTCCCTGGTAGCTCAAATGTTAAAGCGTCTGCCTGCAGACCCAGGTTCGATCCCTGGGTTGGGAAGATCCCCTGGAGAAGCAAATGGCAATCCACTCCAGTATTCTTGCCTGGGAAAGCCCATGGGTGGAGGAGCCTGGTAGGCTACAGTCCATGTGGTCACAGAGTCGGACACGACTGGGCGACTTCACTTTCACTTTCTTAAGTCTCCAGCATACAAACTCTCCTTTCAGGGTTTGCTTCTGGGGAACCAGCCCAAATCTCTGTGGTCCTGTGAACTGTCAGCTGTGACAGCACAGAGCAAGCAGACAAGGCGTCTGGTCCCAGGGTTGAGGTGGTGACCCCAGGTCATTGGGAAGGGGAAGGTGCTTTCACACATGTGCACGGATCCCAGAAACATTTGGTGTGAGCTGTTTCCATGGTGCACAAGTCCAGTTTTGAGTATCTAGAATAGCCGAAGCCAGTCAGCCTGGGGACAATTTGGCCAGGTTTTCCTGAACAATTTTAGACCCTCCAGAACCTGGATGGGCCACCTGCTTTCCAGCTCTTAGTGAGGGAGGAAGCGAGGGAGGTTGGGAGAGGTAGGTCAGATTCTCAAAAGATGAGGCCTAGGGGAGGGGGAGATGAGCCCCTAGTCTGAGGGCCCCTCAGACAGGCTCCAGACCAGGGTAGACACCACTCCTAAGTTTGGTGCATGGAGATTCCTGGCTCTTATGTCTTCCCAGAGAGCCCAGAAAAAAGCAGACAGCCTTGGGGACAAGCCAGGACAATCCAGGGCTTTGTGTCATGAAACCCTCCACATTCTTCTGCTCTGAAAATGTGTATAGATCGTGGCAGTGAAGGGTATGTTATAGCACACCATGCCTGCAGGAAAAGAGCTTGGTGAACCCAGCATTACTCCTGGGGAAGGGAGACTGAAGTGGGCAGAGCAGCACCCAGGAAAGCGAGGAGCAGGAGATGCAGGGCAATAGCCCCTGGCAGAGTAACCAGCTTCCGACTCAGCTTTGGGTGAATCCCAGGACCCATGGGTTTGCCTCCACAGCCATCACACATTCCTCAGATCCAGGGCATCACCACAGGTTTTGGTAACCAACAAGAGTCCCCTGCAGGCCAGCAGGGGTCACAGGAGAGACCCTGGAGTTGACAGTCCTAAAGAGCCAAGCTGGGACTGGCAGGCAAGTCCATGAGCCAAGCTTCAGCAATGAAGGCAAGGATGTGGTGGGAAGGGAGGAGGGGGCGGCGCACGGGGCTTGAGCCAGAGGAAATGCCTGGGCACAAGCAAATAGCACATCTACTGCTCTGCCAAAGACCAGAAGCACCTCTTGAGCAGGAGAGGGTGGGGAGATGAAGCACGGCCTTCCCAGGGGTGCTGGGGACTGGCCAGCTGGTGGTGGCCTCTATCTGGATAAGGATGAAGGGGGTTTTACATGCTGTTTTTGAGAGAGAGGCACGGGGAGGCTGGAGCCACCACAGAGAGAGAACAAGGAAGAAAGGTTGGGGAGGGGGGACAGACGTGCAGCTGCTGTGGATGGAAGGACTTGGGGAGAGCCTGTGGGGAGCACTGGACTTCCCTGTCTTCTCACAAACCCTCAGGAAAACCCACACTATCTATTGAGGCCTTTAGAGCTGGAATTCTGTTTATCTGGGATGCAGCCACATACAGGTTCTGGCCTCAGGGCTGTCCAAGGAGAGCTGGCACAGCCCTGGGTGGCCCACTCATACACAGGTGACAGGATAAGCCAATGAAATCCGGAGAAGGTTCAAGTGAAGGCGTGAGAGAGGCCGCTGTGCTCAGAGTCCAAATGAAGATCTCCTGTCTCTGCTCCTCCCGTTCCCAGGACAAACACCGCTCCTGCAGCCCTAGAGAGGGAGGTTAGTGGGAAGAATGGCTTCAGGACACAGAGAGCTCCCAGCTCCAGGAGGAAGACGACGGAGGAGTTTGCTGCTGATCAATCCCATTGGCCAGATCCTGATACCAAAACTGCCCTGCCCAGGGGATATTTCAGGGCACATGTGCCAGGAGGAAAGAGGGTTTGGGGAGCCCACAGTGCCTGCCTTGAATTTGATTCTTGAATTTGAGGTGTGACTCCTTCAGAACTTCAGGGGCTCCAGAAAAAATTGAGGGACTTGGTGAGACCTCATGGAAAGCATGGGCTGAAGCAGGTGATACAGGCCATAGTGAGTCAACGAGGGACCCTGTCTCCAATGTCATGTGAGTTTGTCACTGCAGGGGTGCTCACCCCCAGGGCTGGCTTTCAGGGAGCAGGGGTGTCTAGACGTGATGCTTGTGAGGGGGGCAAGTGGTGAAATTTGAATTATAGCTGCTGTTGGGACACCACTAATATCAAAGGCTGATAAGCCTGGCAAAAGGCAGTTTACCCCTATACTGTGGGTCTGTTTTTTTTTTTTTTTTAATTTATTATTAAAAAAAAAAGTATTTATTTTTGGTTGTGCTGGATCTTCTTGCTGTGTGTGGGCTTTCTCCGGTTCCAGCGAGCAGGGGCTTCTCTTCGTTGCAGTGCACAGCCTTCTCACTGCCGTGGCTTCCCTCGTTGTAGCGCATGGGCTGCAGGCGCACGGGCTTCGGTGGTTGTAGCTCTTGGGCTTAGTTGCTCTGTGGCATGTGGAATCCTCCCAGACCAGGGACTGAACCTGTGTCCCCTGCACTGGCAGGCAGATTCTTATCCACTGTGCCACCAGGGAAGTCCCTGTGGGTCTGTTTTTAAGGCAAGTAAGAGCATTCTGAACAGAAAAGTATTCCTTTTAGTTGCTGACATCTGCCAAACTTCTGGACCGGTTGTTCTCAACTCTGTCACACATAACACATACTTATACATGTAACATATCCTTGAAGGGGATGCTGGCTGCTCTGCATGAACTCAGGACAGTGAACCATTGTCCCTTATCCTGACTGACTTGGGAATAGCTCACTGGACTTTCATGTAAGTAAATACCCTGTGTATAATGATCTGAAAGTTAAAGTCTCTCAGTCATGTCCGACTCTGCAACCCCATGGACTATGCAGTCCATGAAATTCTCCAGGCCAGAATACTGGAGTGGGTAGCCTTTCCCTTCTCCAGGGGATCTTCCCAACCCTGGGATCGAACGCAGGTCTCTCACATTGCAGGTGGATTCTTTACCAGCTGAGCCACAAGGGAAAACCTAGACCTTATCTCTGTGTTACAGGACAGCAAAGTGTGCTGTTAGCCTGTAAACTGATGCAGCAAATGCTGAGGGCTCTGCCCATGAACAAAGGGGAGCTTCAGTCTGGGCTCGACCCTTGAACACAGTTAGGGAACAGGACACATGGACAGCCCCCTCCAGATGAAGAGCTGGCTCCTTGACACACGAAATCCAACGAGCAGTCCTAATAACAAGAACCTCTAGCCCCAGTTCTAGTGCAAAATTACTTGACTGGGTCCAAGTGGCCTTTCTCCAGTGGACTATCAATCACTCTGGGACAAGGGTCCCCAGAATATGAAAGGGCCATCTAAAGCCACTGCCTTCCAAAGGTAGCTTTGTATATAGCAGTTGCAAAGTTCCCTGGACTCCTCCACTGCCTGTGCTGAGCATGAGGACAGCACCCTTGGAAAGAGCTGCAAATAAGAAGACAGAATGAATAGAATGAGAGGGAGAGAGAGATGCAAAAGCACTGGCTGCAAAAGAAATAAAGAATGCAAGAGAACCTGTCCTGTGATTTGGAGCCATTGTTGCATTCGTTCTAGTGGCATGCTGCTTTCTTCCTGTCAGTGACACCTGTTATTCCTTGGGGGACTATCTCCTGAACTTTGAGATATCTTGGTGTGAAGGTCACAGTGTCCTGCCCACCTGACTTCCCCCAGACTCTCAGGGAGAGGTGTGCCACCCAGTCCTGGCCAATCAGAATGCCCCATTCCCTAGGACACAGAGATCAGGCCAGAGAAGGCATGTGATCTGTGCTGGACCAATCACTAGTTTTCTGGGCCCTGCAAACGTACAGACGCTGAGAGAAACAAAGGCTTTTTTCTTTTGTGTTGCTAAGCTGAGAATATGTGACTTTGGAGCTGTCAGCACCTATCTCCCCTGGCAACATGGAGGAAATCCGTCTAGAGCCGGAGAGGAGAAGATCAACACGTGGAGGGAAGCAGAGAGAGCCCTGTGAGATCAGGGAGGTGCTGGATCCACCGTGCACACTGCTCTAGCGCTGCCTGTGGCCTCCCCCTGCGGTGAGCCTCTAAGCCACAGCTCCCCTTTTTCTTCTTTTCATTTTTTCTCTTTTTTTTTCTTTTACTTCCTTTTTTTTTTTTTTTTTTGCTGAAATTAGTTTGAAATGGATTGTAACTGAGAGTCCTGACTTCTACAAATAGCATGAATTCATTAATTCGTTCATCAAACACTTATTGAGTGTTGAACATATACCAGGCAGTGTCTTATATCCTAGAGCCACAACTATAAACCGGTGGATTTGATCCTGCCCTCAGAGAGCTTACTGTTGTGGGAAGAGGCAGAATAAAAAGAATCTCACAATCAATTATTTTATATACGAATTTTAAGAAGTGCCTAGAGAATGCGGGAAAACCTGTAGAATGAAGCTCTGTGAGGGCAGAGCCTCCATTCTTTCACTCATTGATGTATCCTGCGGCACATAGGGCGTGAGGTGAAGCGACTTAGCAGCAGCAGCAGCAAAAATACCGCTTAAAAAAATATGAACAAAAGACAAAATTCCAGACGTAACAGCGGGGAGGTACGAGGGTCAGGGAGTTTTTCCAGGCAGCAACATTTAAGCTGAGATCTAAAGAACAGGGAAACCTAAATGGGAAGGAAATTTCAAGAAGAGGGGATATATATACATATATAGTCTTCCTAGGTGGGCACTAGTGGTAAAGAACCCACCTGCCAATGAAGGAGATGTAAGAGACGTGGGTTCAATTCCTGGGTCGGGAAGATCCCCTGAAGGGCATGGTAACCCACTCCAGTATTCTTGCCTGGAGAATGCCATGGATGGAGGAGCCTGGCGGGCTACAGTCCGTAGGGTTGCAAAGAGTCAGATGTGACTGAACGACTAACATACACACACACACACACACACACACACACACACATACATGTATAACTCACTTTGCAGTACAGAAGAAACTAGCACAATATTGTAAGGCAACTATACTCTAATAAAAATTAAGAATAAAAGAACAGGGAGGAGTTGGCCAGGACATAAGAGCAGAGGGGGCATAAATCATGGGGGGTGGGAGGGAGCAGGCCTAACTGAAGGAGTAAGAGGAGGCTGTGGCATTGGGTGTAGGGAGAACCGGGGTGTGCAGTAGGAGAGGAAGCTGAGGCGGGGGCCTCACTGGAGTCTGCAGTGGCCACATTCAGGATCTGGACCACAGTCCCAAGGCAGTGGGAAGCTAGCGTTAGAGCAAAGAACAGAGCAGTCAGAGTCCTTGGGTCTTAAATGGAAGTAGAGAATGAAAAGGGAGTAAGGCCTGAGCAAAACCAAGGGTTGCCTTCACCCTGGTGAGAGATGAGAGATGATGGAAAAGAGGGCATAGCCAAGATATTTACAATGATTACCATCAAATGAGCGGAAATAATATTCACATACCCAATGGGAAATGATTTCCTGAGCTGGAAAATGATTGAGTAAATAAATCAATGAGTTTCAGGGAAAATTGATAAAAGAATTATATACCATGATATATCCTGGCCATGAAAAAAATTTCTTTTTACGATGAAGGGAAAATATTGCACGGCTCCTCAGATTAAGTGAGGTTACAAAGGGGGAAGTTTTAGATTGGTCTTAGGTTTTACCTCAGCATTTCTAAATGCTAGACAATAGGGAGAAATGATTATTAGTTTTGGATGAAAAAGATGGTGATACAAGAATTCTGTACCCAACCAGTTGTCATTCATGTGCAAAAACAATAGAAACATATTCCAGAGTTACAGAGAAGGATGTAGAAAATGTATCATTCATGCGTTCTCCCTAAGTAAACAACCTGCAGACATACTTCAGTGGCTCGAGATGAATTAAAATTAAGAACTTGAAGACGGGAACACTGTAATATAAAGGTTTGGTTGCAAGCATTAAAACCAACTAAATATATCATAAGACTCGAACAACAACAACAAAATATATAGGGTTGAAAAGCAAGTTGGATTTATAAACCCACAGTACATTTTAAAAGACAGGGAAATGAGAGAGCAGAGGGCAAGACAGGTAAGTATACACACTAAAATCTCTATTTGACATAAAATAAAACATAAGGGAGTTAGGAGATATGGACTGTTCTTTACTTTCCTAATCAGAGAAATGGATGTTTAAGAATATATTTGGTAAATATAAAAGTTGATTACCAGTTAAATTAAAAACAGGATTCAGATCAGATCAGTTGCTCAGTCGTGTCCGACTCTGCCACCCCATGAACCGCAGCACGCCAGGCCTCCCTGTCCATCACCAAATCCTGGAGTTCACCCAGACTCACGTTCATCGAGTCAGTGATGCCATCCAGACATCTCATCCTCTGTTGTCCCCTTCTCCTCCTGCCCCCAATCCCTCCCAGCATCAGAGTCTTTTCCAATGAGTCAACTCTTCATATGAGGTGGCCAAAGTACTGGAGTTTCAGCTTTAGCATCATTCCTTCCAAAGAAATCCCAGGGCCGATCTCCTTCAGGATGGACTGATTGGATCTCCTTGCAGTCCAAGGGACTCTCAAGAGTCTTCTCCAACACCACAGTTCAAGAGCATCAATTCTTCGGCGCTCAGCCTTCTTCACAGTCCAACTCTCACATCCATACATGACCACAGGAAAAATCATAGCCTTGACTAGACGGACCTTTGTTGGCAAAGTAATGTCTCTGCTTTTGAATATGCTATCTAGGTTGGTCATAACTTTCCTTCCAAGGAGTAAGCGTCTTTTCATTTCATGGCTGCAGTCACCATCTGCAGTGATTTTGGAGCCCCCCAAAATAAAGTCTGACACTGTTTCCACTGTTTCCCCATCTATTTCCCATGAAGTGATGGGACCGGATGCCATGATCTTTGTTTTCTGAATGTTGAGCTTTAAGCCAACTTTTTCACTCTCCACTTTCACTTTCCTCAAGAGGCTTTTGAGTTCCTCTTCACTTTCTGCCATAAGGGTGGTGTCATCTGCATATCTGAGGTTATTGATATTTCTCCCGGCAATCTTGATTCCAGCTTGTGTTTCTTCCAGTCCAGCGTTTTTCATGATGTACTCTGCATAGAAGTTAAATAAATAGGGTGACAATATACAGCCTTGAGGTACTCCTTTTCCTATTTGGAACCAGTCTGTTGTTTCATGTCCAGTTCTAACTGTTGCTTCCTGACCTGCATACAAATTTCTCAAGAGGCAGGTCAGGTGGTCTGGTATTCCCATCTCTTTCAGAATTTTCCACAGTTTATTGTGATCCACACAGTCAAAGGCTTTGGCATAGTCAATAAAGCAGAAATAGATGTTTTTCTGGAACTCTCTTGCTTTTTCCATGATGCAGCGGATGTTGGCAATTTGGTCTCTGGTTCCTCTGCCTTTTCTAAAACCAGCTTGAACATCAGGAAGTTCACGGTTCACATATTGCTGAAGCCTGGCTTGGAGAATTTTGAGCATTACTTTACTAGCGTGTGAGATGAGTGCAATTGTGCGGTAGTTTGAGCATTCTTTGGCACTGCCTTTCTTTGGGATTGGAATGAAAACTGACCTTTTCCAGGCCTGTGGCCACTGCTGAGTTTTCCAAATTTGCTGGCATATTGAGTGCAGCACTTTCACAGCATCATCTTTCAGGATTTGAAATAGCTCAACTGGAATTCCATCACCTCCACTAGCTTTGTTTGTAGTGATGCTTTCTAAGGCCCACTTGACTTCACATTCCAGGATATCTGGCTCTACCTTTTAAATCATGGGAGGTGACAAAATAAAACATGTTATATAGCAAAAAGCAGAAAGTAAAGGATTCCTAAGTAATAGAGACACAATGTGTAAAAAGATCGTAAAAAATAATCTGATACTAAGATTTCAAGTAACTTCAAAAAAACAAGGGTGAGGAGTGGAGTACAGTTAATGATCTTATTTGGAGGGAATTTATTAGCTGATTTGATTCTTGACATTGACAAAAAAATCTTTTTCAATATTTAACAAAATATACAAGGACAACCACTAGAAGTGGAGAAACAGAATTCAAACCTTCCAGACCACAAAAGGAACAAAGATAGATTGCTGCCGCTGCTGCTGCTAAGTCACTTCAGTCGTGTCTGACTCTGTGTGACCCCACAGATGGCAGCCCACCGGGCTCCCCCATTCCTGGGATTCTCCAGGCAAGACTGGGATGGGTTGCCATTTCCTTCTCCAATGCAGGAAAGTGAAAAGTGAAAGTGAAGCCGCTCAGTCGTGTCCAGCTCTTAGCAACCCCATGGACTGCAGCCTACCAGGCTCCTCCGTCCGTGGGATTTTCCAGGCAAGAGTACTGAAGTGGGTCAAAGATATACTATCAAACCTCAAAAGGCATAAAGAGAAAAAGGAAATCAGAGCATGATCAATAGAAAATATAGACTAAAATAGTAGGCATGAGTCCAAACACATCAGTAGTCACAGTAAACCTTCAGTTTCAAATGATAGGATGGTCTCCCCAGCAAAGAAATGATAATCAACTGTAAAACCATTAAAATTAAAAAAAATATTCAGGAAGGATGCCAGAAATAAGATCAACACACCAAAACCAATAGCTCTGTTATTTCTCCACAGTAAACAATTAACAACAACTTCAAATACCTAGGAATAACTTAAAACAATGGGTGGAAGATAAGGAAATGACAAATTATCCAATAGAAAAATAAGCAAAGGTCATGAACAGTCAGTTCATGGAAAAATAAAAATGGTTCAGCAGACATAAAAACAAGTTCAACCTCATTGGTAATCAGAGATATGGAAATTGAAACAATATTAATACCCAAAGCAAAAAATGGTCCTTAATATGTAGTGATGGGGATGGAGTGGGGAAGCACATTCTCACAGGAATAAACATCAGTAAAGCATTTTTGTAGGACAGTTTGGGAATGCTTTAAATTTAAATGCATGTGTCTTTTGACCCAGCAGTTCTGCTTTCAAGAATCTATTTTACAGAAATATCTGCACTCATGCCAAGATACTCATTGCAGAATTATTTATAATAATACAAAAGGAGGGAAACAAATATCTAAAAGTAGAGGAACGACCAATTAAATTACAATATATCCATATGTAGGAGAGGGCCACGCAGCTGCCCCTCTTCTCTGCTTAGGTGATTTTAACATTTCACCTTGAAACAAACCTTCTCCATTCAGGGAAGGATAGCTTTTGTGGTATCCATTATTTATGGCAGTGTACCCCTTGCCCTGAGAAAATGGCAAAATAAAGGTTTCTGTGGCTTCATCAAAGCAGGATTCTTACAGATGCCCTTGCTGTGGAGGTTTGGTCTTTGAGGAGCAGGTAAACTGATTTGCATGAGAAGCACAAGTCCTCTGAGAAGGAAGCGATGGCAGTTATTGCCTCTCTTTGCTGACATTTGAA
Source organism: Bos mutus (assembly GCF_027580195.1). Lineage (NCBI taxonomy): Eukaryota > Metazoa > Chordata > Mammalia > Artiodactyla > Bovidae > Bos > Bos mutus. Next base: position 103,608,488 of record NC_091619.1, on the reverse strand, counting down.
GTTAAGGAGCCCTGATCAGGTAGAACACTAACATCCTAATGTAGATCTGCTGGTAAGGAGAACACAATGGATTCCAATATAGAAATCATCATGAAGAAAGTGGGAGTCTGGGCTCGAAACAGGTATCTAAGAGCTCATAGGGAAAGCTGTGCCTTTAGGTCAGGGCACCGCAGCATGGTAATGTTTTGGGGAAACTATAGTCAAGTTGCAACTCTCTTAAGAAAGACCCAGGTCAACAATGTCAGCATCAGAGTAGGAGAGCATTCACTGGGTTGTGGGGCCCAGGTTGAACAGGAACACCCTGTGAAGTCAACTGAAGGAGAAATACTAGTGACTCAAGAGGGTCACGCTGACCCCCTTCCATGGACTGTCATGTACAGATGGATAACCATCATGGCTGACAAGCCATGGTGTTACCTGGCTCTCTATAGCAATCTGACCTCATCTCCAATTACTGCTGCCTCCCTTGGTCTGGTCTAAGCCTCTTTATTGTTCCCTAAACATGCTAGAAGGTTCTTGTCAAGTCTTTGGTCTCACTTTGCCTGGAAAGCTCTTTTCTTATTTTGCCTCACTTCTTACAAGTCTGCTCAAACATTACACTTTGAGTGGGGCCTTCCTTGTTCATCATTTGAAAAATTACGAACCTCTTCCCCTTCCACACGTTAGCACTCCCCATTGCCTTTCTCATTTATCACTTATTTATTGTGTTTATTGCTCATTTCTAATCCACCTTCTCCCACCCTCACTAGAAGGTAAGCTTCATGAAAGCAAATCTTTTGTATGTTTGGTTCACTCATTTATCCCCAGGACCTAGAACAGTGCCTGACATGTAGCAAGTGCCCTGTGAATACTTGCTGAAAGAATAAACATGTACTCATAGAAAAACCCTTAAATACATAAGTGAAAAAAAGCGAATTGCCAAATAACATATATAGTATCATATTATTCATGTGAAAGTAATATATGTGTGTTTGTGTGTAAGAGGAATAAAGAAAAAATATCAAACTATGTGGGGAAGAAAATGGGATGGGGTAATTGAAGTGATTTATTTTTTAATCACTTAAAAATTAATTTTTCATCTGTATACTCCAGTCTTATTCATATTATTTTACAGAAGAGTATGTATTTGTAGTATAATAAAATAGATAACAAATGAATAATTTTTATAACTAATATTAAGAGTCATGTCCGACTCTTTGCGACCCCATGAACTGGAGCCCACCGGGCTCCTCCTTCCATGGAACTTTCTAGGCAAGAATACTGGAGTGGGTTGCCATTTCCTTCTTCAAGGGATCTTCCTGACCTAGGGATCGAACCTGGGTCTCCCACATTGTGGGCAGATGCTTTATTGTCTGAGCCACCAGGGAATTAATATTAAGAGGGTAACAATTTAAGAACAAGTTCCAGACTTTTGGTATTGGCAGCATAGTTTGTGTCAGATTTGTCCTCTTGAAGAAAAATTTATAAACTCTGGCCAAAATGTTTTTTAAATGACTTGAAATTACTGGAGAATGACCAAAAAATAGGAAGAAACGTGAGGGAATTCAATGCTTGAAGGAATAGAATATGCTGGATGAGATCCATGCTTGTATGGTTTCTCCTCAGAGAATACTTCCCAGATCCTGCAAAGCATGAGGATAGAAGACAGCAGCAAGCTGTAGCCTGAGGAGTCAGGGGGCAGAATTTAGAGCTGTCAGAGAACTGGAACTTGAGGAAGGGAAACCAGGAAGGAGGGAGCTACAGAAGGCGGAAGCACCAAATCTATTCATAAAATGTCCTCAAATCCTTGGCGGACTTCTAAGCTATATGCATAGAGAGACTCCAAAGGAAATAGGGAAAATAACTTCCTGAAGCCTGAAAGAGTTGAGCAGCAACTTCCATAGCTCTTCACTTCAAGGGAAGCAGTACCTGGAGTTTGAGTGTTATCATGTTAGGGGAGCTTGGTGAATAACACAGGCATTCCATTGAAATTCCAGAAGGACAGTGACCAGCCCAAGGAATTCTCCCTAATAAGGCCAAAATTAAAAGAAATGATTTATAGTAAAGCATAAAACCAAGGTTCCACAAGCTCAAGGTGATACACCAATAATTTACTGCCTACTATAACAAAACTTAACCCCCCTCAGAGGAAGATAACAGAATCCAGAATCTCCACAATGTTTTTTTACCTACAATGCTCAGTATACAATAAAAAGTTATAGCTGCTACTGCTAAGTCACTTCAGTCATGTCCAACTCTGTGTGACCCCATGGACGGCAGCCTACCGGGCTCCCCCATCCCTGGGATTCTCCAGGCAAGAACACCGGAGTGGGTTGCCATTTCCTTCTCCAATGCATGAAAGTGAAAAGTGAAAGGGAAGTCGCTCAGCCATGTCTGACTCTCAGTGAGCCCATGGACTGCAGCCTACCAGGCTCCTCCATCCATGGGATTTTCCAGGCAAGAGTACTGGAGTGGGGTGCCATTGCCTTCTCCAAAAAAGTTATAGACACATGAACAAACAGGAAAATGTGACTCAGTAGAGAAAAAATTGAAGAGTTGACTCATTGGAAAAGACTCTGATGCTGGGAGGGATTGGGGGCAGGAGGAGAAGGAGACGACAGAGGATGAGATGGCTGGATGGCATCACTGACTCGATGGACCTGAGTCTGAGTGAACTCTGGGAGTTGGTGATGGACAGGGAGGCCTGGCGTGCTGCGATTCATGGGGTGGCAAAGAGTCGGACACGACTGAGCAACTGAACTGAACTGAACTGAGAGAAAAAATAAGGCAATAAAAACAAACCCTTAGATAACTCAATGTTGGAATTAACAGACAAGATAATTGGGTTAAAGAACCCACAGGAAAATGTAAATAATGTGTTTAGAAACGGAGAATCTCAGTAGAGATACAAAAACTGTAAAAACACAAAAACAAAACCCCCAACTCTGTGAATGTTTATTGAATTGTGTGCTGTAACTGGATGAAGTGTATGTTATATAAATTATATCTGAATAAAATTGTTACATATATTTAAAATTGTCAGTGGAAATCCTTGAACTAAAAAATATACTAACTGAAATAAAACACCCATTGAATAAGATTAAAAGCAGTTTGGGAAAATGGCAGAGTATGATCCTCCAAAAATTCATTCCTCCGTAAAACAACAAAAAAACTGGAAAACAATCGATATGAGTAACATATGCAGAACTATGGAAATTAACCAGAAGCTTGGAGCAACCTGGGGAGTGTGTATTTAAGAAAAATGGTTAAGTCTCAGTTACAGCAGCAAGTTTTGTGGCATTTAAACTTGCTCTAGTCTCATGTCTCACTTTCTAGTCCTTCAGTAGCCCTGAAGGATAATAGCCCAATTCCCTCTTGGGAAGCCCTCTTGGCAGTCACTGGTGGGAATAAAATGGAGCTGGAGCTTTTTCAAAGACTTGTTCCCAAGAAGTGTCATTAGTTGGCCTGTGCCTAAAAGATTGCAATTACAAGACTCGTTTGAAGCTAGCTTATACAAGCAGCCTCATCCTTAGGGGAGGTGGAGGGTGGTGTTGGTTGAAAAACATTACAGGCACATGTTTCAACTTCATGACTACCTGAGGCAATAAATAACAGCTGAGGGTAGCAAAAACTAGCCAAAAAGCATAAAAGGAAAATCTCAGGAATGCGATGACCATGGGGTCTTGAAAAGTCCTGTCATATTCTTGGCAGTCTACAAGGTCACATACATGTGTAGGGCTTGCACATGCTCAGGAAGACTAGAGAAAGACCTAAGCTCTCACTTATGGCTGGCCTTGAGGATTTGTGCAAATAGGAAGTATAGGCTTAGGTGGAGTAGTAGACTGCCTGAGTAGTGTGGAAGGTACACCCCAACACACATGCAGAACCCCTTGACAATGACTTATCGGTTCTGTTGTTTAAGAAAATCTCTCTCTGTCCAGTTGTTTGTTAATCAACAAGCTAACCAACTAAAAACCTATTGGCCATACACAATAAAGAATATAGGCTTTGTGTGTATATGTCTGACTCTTTGTGACCCCACGGCTCCTCTGTCCATGGAATTCTCCAGGCAAGAATACTGTAGTGGGTAGCCATTCCCTTCTCCAGGGGATCTTCCCGACCCAGGGATTGAACCCAGGTCTCCCGCACTGCAGGCAGATTCTTTTCCATCTGAGTCATCAGGGAAGATTTAAAGAATTAATTCAGAGAAGTTACTGAAAACAAAAACAAATAAAACTCTACACAACTACAAGTAACAATAACACCAGCGCTGGGGGGAGGTGTGATTTCCAAGGACCACATAATAGTATTTTAAATGCCTAGTTTTGACGGAAAATTATTATTCTCTTTATGTGAATACAAAAAATGTTGTCACAGGAAAAAGGGAATTAATAAAAACTGTCCCTGAAGAAGCCCAGATGTTAAACCTGCTAGACCAAGATTTAAAATGGACTATTTTAAATATATTCGAAGCACTGAAGAAACCATGTCTAAAGAAATAAAGAAAATTATGAAAATGATGTATCATCATTTAGAGAATATAAAAAAAGAGACAATTATAAAAAAATACCCAAATGGAAATTCTGGAGTTGAAAAATATAATTAGAATGGAAAATTCACTAGAGGTCTTCATCAGCAAATTTGAGTAGGCAGAAGACATAGTCAGTGAACTCAAAGATAGCTTCAAATTATAAAAGCAAAAACTGACAATTAGAAGATAAAAAAAGAAATGGGCGAATTAAACAACACTATAAATCAAGTTGATCTGGCATACATCTATAGAATATTCTACTCAGTACCAACTAAGTGTGCATCCTTCTCCAGTGCATATGGATTATTCCCCAGAGAAGACCATATGTTAGGCAATAAGAAAAGACTTAATAAGTTTGAAAGAATTGAACTCATACAGTGCAAGTTCTCCAGGCACAATGAAATAAAATTAGAAATAGTTGGGGTGTTTGGGATTGACATATACACACGGCTATATTTAAAAAGCATAACCAACAAGACCCTACTGTATAGCACAGGGAACTCTGCTCAACATTAGGTGGTAGCCTGGATGGGGGAGAGGGGGAGTTTGAAGGAGAATAAACAAAAAAAAAAATCTTAAAAGCAGCCAGAGCAAAAGGACACAGGGGAACAATTATAAGAATGTCAGCTGACTTCTCATCAAAAAAAGAAGTCCGGAAGACAACGAAATGATATTTTTGAAGTGCTGGAAGAAAAAGATGGCCAAAGTAGAATTTTATATTGAGTGAAATATATTTTTTAAAATAAAATGAAATAAAGATATTTTCAGATAAGCAAAAGCTGAAAGAATGCATTGCCTCAAACTGCACTGCGAGAACTGCTAAAGGAAGGTCTTCAGGAGGAAAGAAAGTGTTATTAGATGGAAAATTGGATCCACAGGGAGGAATAAAGAGTACTGGAAAGGGAATATACATGTTTAAAAATAAAATAACTATTTTTAGTTTAAAAATTCAGTTGTCTGTTTAAAGCAAATGGTGGCAATGCACTGTGGGGCTTAGGAAATGTTGTTCTTGTGAAATACAGCACAGAAGATAGGGTGAGGCGCAAAATGGAATTATACCATTGTATACTATCTTATATGATGTTGTATAATATTAATTCAGCATAGATTAGGGTAAGTTATGGATGAATGTTGTAATCCCTAGAGGAGCCACAGATAATAACATAAAGAAGGTAAAAAGCCAAAAGACTTCAAAGAAGATATATGAATGGTCCCATAAAGCACATGGAAAGATCTCAATATCCTTAACTGTCAGGAAAATGCAAATCAAAAGCCTATTGAGACAGCACTTTACACTCACTAGAATGGCTATAATAATAATAAAAAAAACAATGGTAATAAGTATTGGTGAGGATGTGAGAAATTGAAACCCTTATATATCGCTAGTAATGTAAAATGTGTCACCTTGGAAACCAATCTGGCAATTTTTCAAAAGTTTAAACACAAGATTCCCATATGGCCTAATACTTAGACTCCTAGGTGTATGCCCAAGAGAAATGAAAACGTATATACATACAAAAATTTATGCACAAATGCTCATAGCAGTATTTTTCCTTATAGCCAAAATGTGGAAACAACTTATGTTCATCAACTGAAGAACGGATAAATAAAACTTGGCTTATACATACAATGGAATATTATTTCACCATAAAAAAGAATGAAATATTCATCCATGCTACAACATGGATGAATCTTGAAACCATCATGCTAAGTGGAAGAAGTCAGCCACAAAGACCACAAATTATATGATTCCATTTATATAAAATGTCCAACACAGGCAATTCTAGAGACAGAAAGTGGTTTATTTGTAGACCAAGGCTAGAAGTGGGCTGGCAGCAGAGGGAAGGGAGCTAAATGATACATGGGTATTTTTAGTGGGAGTAAAATTGTTTGTGCTGATGGTTGCACAACCCTATGAATATTCTAAAAATCACTGAATTGTATACAGTTGATCTGTGAACAGCACAAGGGTTAGGGACACTGATTCCTACACAGTCAAAAATCCACGTGCAAATTTACATTCGGCCCTCGGAATCCATGGTTCCACATCCGTGGATTCAACCAGTGAGGAGGGATTGTGGAAAAAATCTGCATATAAGAGGACCTGCACAGTTCAAACTCATGTTGTTCAAGGGTTAACGATACTTAAATAGCTAAAGTTGTATGGCATGTGAATTAGATATCAATAAAACTCTAAAAAATACCAATAGAGAAGATGAAAATGGAATACTAAAAATACTTGATTAAGCCAAAAGAAGGCAGAAAAGAAAACAATGAAACAGAGAACACAGGGAATAAACAGAAAACAACTAACAGAATGGTTGACTAAAGCCCAGCCGTGTCTGTAATTATATTAGGTGCAAATAGACTGAAAGTGAAAGTGCTAGCTGCTCAGTCATGTCTGACTCTTGTGACCCCAAGGACTGTACACCACCAGGCTCCTCTGCCCATGGAATTCTTCAGGCAAGAATATTGGAATGGGTTGCCATTCTCCAGGGGATCTCCCCAATCCAGGGATCGAACCTGGGTCTCCTGCATTGTAGTCAGATTCTTTACTGGGTGAAGAATTCCTTTACCAGGGAAGCCTGTAAACGGGCTAAATATCCCAATTAAAAGAAGGAAATTGACAGACTAGATTTGAAAAAACAGGACCCTTTAATTCTTCCTGAACTTTGTTCTGAGATGCAACCAAGTTACTTTTAAGCAGTTTGAGACTTTTAGGTCTTGGTTTTATGATTTTTTAGGTGGGTCTGCAGTACTGCTCAGTTCAAGACTCATTTTTCCCTGCTCCCGAGGCATTCTATACAATGCTTGAGTACTCTGCCCCATGTCTGGTGAATTGAGGGTTTTTCTGGTCCTGTGTGAGTGCCAGGTGCAGCTCCCTCTAATCCTTTTGGATGGGCCTTTCTCCAGTCTCAGAAAGTTTCGTCACACACATACACTAGTATTTCTGTTGAATACTGGAGTGGGATCCTCTGCAAACCTTCAGGGTTCTCTCTCCATGCAGTTCTCCACTCTTTTGTGTTCTTCCCTATCTAAACTAGTTGCCTTGTCTCCAGACTCTCAGTTCCATCCTCTCAACTCAGGACATCTGTAGATTCTGCCAAAGTTCCCCTTACTTATTCCATGACCTAGAAACTCTTTCAAGGGAGCAAGTTTGGGAAATCATGGGACTTACCTCATTTGTTCCCAGTCTCAAGGATCAGTTCAGTTCAGTTCAGTTGCTCAGTCGTGTACAACTCTTTGCGACCCCATGAACTGCAGCACGCCAGGCCTCCCTGTCCATCACCAACTCCCGGAGTCCACCCAAACCCATGTCCATTGAGTCGGTGATGCCATCCAGCCATCCATCCTCTGTCGTCCCCTTCTCCTCCTGCCCTCAATTTTTCCCAGCATCAGGGTCTTTTCAAATGAGTCAACTCTTCACATCAGGTGGCCGAAGTATTGCAACTTCAGCTTCAACATCAGTCCTACCAATGAACACCCAGGACTGATCTCCTTTAGGATGGACTGGTTGGATCTCCTTGCAGTCCAAGAGACTCTCAAGAGTCTTCTCCAACACCACAGGTCAAAAGCATCAATTCTTCAGTGCTCAGCTTTCTTTATAGTCCAACTCTCACATCCATACATGACCACTGGAAAAACCATAGTCTTGACTAGACGGATCTTTGTGTCTGATGTACTGTATCTTGAAAACTTGTCACGTTTTTTCTCTGTTTTGGGTGAGGGAATAAATCTGATTCCTGGTACTCTATCTTGGCTGGAGGTATAAGAAAGCTGGTGGTGTGGCCATTTTAATATTAGAAAAAGTAAACTTTAAGACAAAAAATATTATTAGAGATAAAGATGTCATCTCTTAATGATGAGGATCCACTTTTCAAGAAAGATGGTACTGAAATCTCCAATGATTGTGAATTTGACTAGTTCTCCTGATAAGTCTGTCAATTTTTGCTTTATGTATTTTGAAGTTCTATTATTAGGTGCTGTTATGGACTAAATGTTTGTGTATCCCCCAAATTTGTATGTTGAAGTCTTAATTCCCAAAGTATTGGTATTTGGAGGTAGGGCATTTTGGTAGTTAGGTTTAGATGAGGTCATGAGTAGGGCCCCCATGATGGGATTAGTGTTTTTATAAGAAGAGGAAGAAACCAGAACTCTCCCTCTCTAGTATGTGGGGATACAGCGAGAAGGCTGCCTATCTACAAGCCAGGAAGAGGAGTCTCATTATGAACTGCTAGCACCTTGATACTGGACTTCCCAGCCTCCAGAACTGTGAGACATACATTTCTATTGTTTAAGCCACTCAGTCTGTGGCATTTTGCTATGGCAGCCCAAGCTGGCTGATACAGGTGCATATACATTGCTATATCCTCTTAGTAACTGATAAAACAAGTACACAAAAGTAGTAAGGATATAGGAAATTTGAACATTATCAACCAATTTGACCTAATGGACATTTATATAACATTGATGCAACAACTCAGGAATATTTTAAAATATACAAGGAACATTTACCAAGGTAGACCATACACTGGGCATTAAGACAAATCTCAATTAATTTCAAAGGACTGAAACCATACACCGTATGTTCAGTGATCATCATGGAATTAAATGAGAAACAAACAAAAATAAATTAAAAAAATGGAAAATTCCCAAGTATTGGGGTATTAAAGAACAACATTTAAATCCATAGGTCAATAAGGAGTTACAAGGGATATTCAAAACTATTTTGAATTGAATGGTAATGAGCTTATACCAAAATCTGGAGGATGCAGCTAAAGCAACACTTACAAGGAAATTTATAGCTTTAAGTACTAATATTAGAAAAGACCAGTGTTAAAATCAATTATCAATGCTTCAACCTTAAAACTTTAACAAAGAAGAGAAAATTAAACTCAAAATAAGGAGGATACAGGAAATAATAGAAATAAGAGTAGAAACAAAGGAAAGAGAAACAGATAAATACAGAAAATCAACAAATCCAAAAATCAATAAAAATAACAAATTATTGATATATGCAATAACAGATTGGCTAAAAAGCATGTTAAGTGAAAGAAGCCAGTCAAAAGAGTAGGATTCCATTTATCTGAGGTTCTAGATAGTGGCTCACTGATCAAATGCAGCCCAATGCCTGTTTTTGTATAATCTTGAGTTAAGAATGGTTTTTACATTTTTTTAGAGGATGGTAAAGGAGAAGGGGGAGGAGAAATAGTAGTGACAGAAATTGTATGTGCCCTGCAAAGACTGAAATGCTTACTGTCTGTCTTTTTACAGAAAAGTTTTCTAAGGGTTGATTGAGACAAACAAAGCAATGGTAATACAAATGAGAGCCGTGTTTACCTTTCGGATAAGATGGGAGCATGACGGGGACAGGGCACAGATGAACGTTCCTGTGTAATGGAAATGTTTGCTGTTTTGATTGTGATGATTACTTGGATGTCAAAACTCATTGAAATCTGAGCATTTTATTGTACATAAATTTTACCTTAATTGAAGAACCAGGAGGTCTTTTCCCCACCATGAGCTGCATTCATTGATTAAATTAAAAAAGCATCTTTTAAAAATATGTTTAAATTTTCCCCCTCATATCTTTCCTTCTAAGTGGGATTGATATTTTGAATAAAGAACTTTGTTCTAGAGGTCTTCTTTGAAATTTTTAGCTTGACTGAGAGCTCATCAAATAAAAACAGGTTTTATAGAGCTTCAGAAATTGTTTCCTTGGGAGTATGCTTCCCAACTAACAATTTAGCATGATTGAAAATATAAATTTATGTTGTGAAAACTGCAACAGATGCTCTTTCCAATGTTTATCTGTCTATATGTGATTGGGGTTTAGCAGTGTATTTTCTCCACTTACATGAGAAAACATGTGGCAAATTATTTTGCAACATCTTCTGTTTTCCATCCATTGGTATGAATTTAACTGATAGAAAGTTGATTTGGTCTTTAAACTGATGTTAAATTTTGTTGCAGTATGATTCTTAATTTTGAGAGTCCAAGTTTTGAATTTTTCTTCTATCAAATTTGTGATTTTTTTTTAATGCAAAATGTTGACCTGCATTGGCTTATCTATATGTATATCAGGAGCCCTAGTTCCCTTTCCCTCTGTTTAGATGATGAAATGGGATTGTTAGGAAAAACTTTGTTATGTAGAATTTGGATTTTTCATAAAGCAAGATATGGGAGTAAAAACACAGAGTCACTAGAGGAGCTAATAATAGTATTATAGTTTTTATTTTAGAAATATTTCATGTGTAAGTAGGTTTCTATGACTCTTTTAGATAGTCAGCTGGCAATGAATAACAGGGAAGAAATATTGTTTTAAAAGTTGATTTAAAGATACCACTTCTGAAGAAAAAGGAGGAACAGTAGAAAATGGAAGTAGAGTTCTCAGACCTCTGCCTCACACCACATGTAAAAATAAATTCCAGATGGGTAAAAATATAAATGGTCTATTTCTAGCAATAAATGTCTGGAGAAACCACCCAGTACAGAGTGCTTAAAATGCTGGATGAAATACAAAAAGCATCGTTCTTTTTAAAGACATGGCAATGTCAGAAAAGGAAGGGAAATTGTCAGAAAGAAGAAGAAAGCTCCACTCCAGAAAAATTCCAGCTGGAGTTGGTGTTTGCCTGGTGACATCTGCCAATCCCTGGTGGCTTAGCAAAGTGCAGAGGATAGGGGTTGAGTGTAAGAGGGCAGGGAGTTTGGGTTGAAAATACATAAAGCTGGGATTTCCTGAGGCTGAACTAGAAAAGTGATTGAACTGAAAAAATGCCACCAACATAAAAAGGCAAGGTGGACACCCATCTCCAATCTGGGGCTGTGCTCACTCGGAAATGATGTCTCATACATGTGCATAAAAAAACCTCAAGCCCAAAACTTAAAATGATTCTGGGTTTGTAGTGCCCTAACTGCCTGGCAGAAGCAAACATGTGAAATTTTCCGCAAAGGAACATATTTTCACCTGGGCCTCAATTGCCACAGATAAATTTTCAAAGTATATGCGTTTACACACATTTGAAGAATCCTCAAACACAGGAGGTAATATGACACCACGCGTGTGAATCAGCATAAACAATACCTCGAAGGATCTGACCTGTAAATATGATAGCTACTTAGAATGATCAGTTACAGAATACAAGAGACACATTGGAGTGGGTAGCTTTTCCCTTCTTCAGGGGATCTTCCCAATCCAGGGACTGAACTCAGGTCTCCAGAACTGCAGGCAGATTCTTTACCAGCTGAGCCACAAGGGAAGCCCAGAGACCATTAACTATGTTTAAAGAACTACAAAAGACACCAAAAGTTTGACAAAGTAGCAATGGACCATCAAGAGGAATTAGGCAGAATTAAAAACGACCCTTGCTCCTTGGAAAAAAGCTATGACAAACCTAGACAGAGTATTGAAAAGCAGAGACATTGCTATGTCTCGAAGCTATGGTTTTTCCAGTAGTCATGTATGGGTGTGAGAGTTGGACCATAAAGAAGGCTGAACACTGAAGAATTGATCCTTTTGAGCTGTCTTGGTGGAGAAGACTCTTGAGAGCCTCTTGGACAGCAAGGAGATCAAACCAGTCAATCCTAAAGGAAATCAATCCTGAATATCTATTAGAAGGACTGATGCTGAAGCTGAAGTTAGAATACTTTGGCCACCTGATGTGAAGAGCCAACTCATTAGAAAAGACCCTGATGCTGGGAAAGATTGAAGGCAGGAGGAGAAGGGGATGACAGAGGATGAGCTGGTTGGATGGCATCATCAACTCAATGGACATGAGTTTGAGCAAGCTCCAGGAGGTGGTGAAAGACAGGGAAGCATGGCGTGCTACAGTCCGTGGGGTTGCAGAGAGTTGGACACAACTGAGTGACTGAAGAACAACAATAAAAACAAACCAAATAGAACTTCTGGAAATTAAAAATAAAATGGGAAAAAAATAAAGAGCTTAAATGGGAGATTATACACAGGTGGAAGGAGAAGATATAGCTAGGAAATTGCCCAGAATGCACTAAGAAGAGACAAAGGCAGCAAATATGTGATGGATTAAGAGATAAGAGAAAGCTGGGCTGGAAGAAGCACAAGCTGGAATCAAGACTGCCGGGAGAAATATCAGTAACCTCAGATATGCAGATGACACCACCCTTATGGCAGAAACCGAAGAGGAGCTAAAAAGCCTGTTGATGAAAGTGAAAGAGGAGAGTGAAAAAGTTGGCTTAAAGCTCAACATTCAGAAAACGAAGATCATGGCATCTGGTCCCATCACTTCATGGCAGATAGATGGGGACACAGTGGAAACAGTGTCAGACTTTATTTTCGGGGGCTCCCAAATCACTGCAGATGGTGATTGCAGCCATGAAATTAAGAGACGCTTACTCCTTGGAAGGAAAGTTATGACCAACCTAGATAGCATATTGAAAAGCAGAGATATTACTTTGCCAACAAAGGTCCATCTAGTCAAGGCTATGGTTTTTCCAGTGGTCATGTATGGATGTGAGAGTTGGACTGTGAAGAAAGCTGAGTGCTGAAGAATTGATGCTTTTGAACTGTGGTGTTGGAGAAGACTCTTGAGAGTCCCTTGGACTGCAAGGAGATTCAACCACTCCATCCTAAAGGAGATGAGTCCTGGGTGTTCATTGGAAGGAGTGATGTTGAAGCTGAAACAATACTTTGGCCACCTCATGTGAAGAGTTGACTCATTGGAAAAGACCCTGATGCTGGGAGGGATTGGGGGCAGGAGGAGAAGGGGACGACAGAGGATGAGATGGCTGAATGGCATCACTGACTCGATGGATGTGAGTCTGAGTGAACTCCAGAAGTCGGTGATGGACAGGGAGGCCTGGCGTGCTGTGATTCATGGGGTCACAAAGAGTTGGACATGACTGAGTGACTGAACTGAAGTGAACTGAAGAGATAAGGAGCAAATGAGAAGACTACCATAAACCTAATAGGAGTTCTAGAAGGAAGGGGAGTTGCAATATTCAGAAATTATCATTGAGAATTTCGAAAACAGATGAGAGGTGTCAATTTTCAGTATAAAATTAAAAAAGACAAACAATTCTCAAACAGGATAAATAAAAAGAAATATACATCTGTATAAGATGAAGAAAGAGCAAGAACAGATCATTATAAGGGGACAAGAATTTGACTGAAATCTCTTTTCAGCATCTACAATGGAACTCAAAAGATGGGAGGATTATATCTGCAAAGTTCTGGGAGAAAGTAATTGTTGTTGAATTATAAGCTCAGTAAAATTTCTGTCAAATGAGAGGGCAAAATAAAGGTAAAATAAAGGACAAACAAAAACAGAGGAATCTACCTTCAATGGACTAAGGAAGATGCTAAAGATAAAGCACCTTTCGATGAAATACTCGTCTTCAGTAGTCGAGGGAAATGTAAATTAAAGCCACAATGCTACGACTACAGACCCACTAGAAGCGTACAATTTAAAAAGACTGACCGACCACGTCAAGCATTGATGAGAAGTTGGAGCAACTGAAATGCTCGTTCACTGCTCATGGAAAAAGTAAAGTGGCACAACCATCTTGGGGAACAATTTGGCAGTTTCTTTAAAAGTTAAACACATACCTACCATACAATCCAGCCATCCCATTCCTGGTATTTACAGAAGAGAAAAGCAAATATATGTCCATACAAAGACTTGTACTAGTGTTTACAGCAGCTTTGTTTGCAATAGCAAAAAAACAAAACAAAAACAAAAACCTTAAAACAATCCAAAATTCACAAACAGGTGAATGGATACATAAACTGTGGATAGGCTTACAGTGGAATACCATCTAGCAATGAAACAGAATGAGCTGCTGATGCACACAGAATGAATGTTCACAATATGATAGGTGCTGAAAGAAACCAGTCCAAAGTACAGTATCATTCCTTTTACAGAAAACTCTAGACTATGTACGCTGATCTTTAGTGACAGAAAAACGGATTAGCGCCTGTCTGGGGTTGGGGCAAGGGCAAGTAGGGGTGGGAGGTGGTGACCACCAAGGGTCATGAGGAAACATTCGTGGGGGATGGGTAGTTCACTGTCTTGATTGTGGTGACGGTGATGTGAGAACTTGCCAACTGCACACTTCAAATATACACAGTTCATTGCCTGTCAATTATACCTCAATAAAGCTGTGAAAAATGGTAAGAGGATGGGAGGGAGCAAGGAAGGAAGGAAGGAAGAAGAGAAGAAAGGAGGGAAGAAAGGAAAAGAAAAACTGAATTCAGTGGTGTGCTGGAGCCTGCAGAATCCGACCATCTCTTTCCACATCCACAGTCAGTGATGTTACATCGGTAGCTGGAAACAGAACATGGTGAGAGGACATTCACTACGAATCAGGGATCCGCCTGACCCCAGCGACTCCCAGCCACCGCATGTACACTGGCAGGACAAAACCAATCCTAGAAGTGCCTTAACGCAAGGGGGAAAATGTGGGCAAAACACATGAAAAACCTGTGAATACGTTTAAAAATAAAATGTAAAAATTTGTTAATAATATCTACTTCATGGGGTTACAGACAATGAGGTAGATCTAACATACAGAACAATAATAGCACTGCTGCTGCTAAGTCGCTTCAGTCGTGTCCGACTCTGTGCGACCCCATAGACGGCAGCCCACCAGGCTCCCCTATCCCTGGGATTCTCCAGGCAAGAACACCGGAGTGGGTTGCCATTTCCTTCTCCAAAGCATGAAACTGAAAAGTGAAAGTGAAGTCGCTCAGTCGTGTCCGACCCTCAGCGACCCCATGGACTGCAGCCTACCAGGCTCCTCCATCCATGGGATTTTCCAGGCAGGAGTACTGGAGTGGGGTGCCATTGCCTTCTCCGAATAATAGCACATATGGTCTGAAATAGGGTGACTGGAGTTGAAAGATCCCAAGACTCATGAATTGATTGGGAGGAGGACACAGATATTAACTGTAGACTTTTAAGGTTAAATACAAATGTTAAAATGTTTAGAGCAGCTACTAAAAGCATATAAGTGAAGTGTGTACTTTCAAAAGAGGAAAAAATTTCTATGAGGGAAAACTCTTAATTAAATCCAAAAGAAGGCAAGAAGTGGTGTGCTGGAGACATCTTGTGCTGATTCCTGAGAGCTAATTGGTAAATTTTCAGGTATTATGTGAATCAGCTGTTAACCATATCTATGATTAGGAGTTAAAATGGCAACTTACAATTAAATATACAAGGTTTGCTAAAAAGAGGTAATAAATACTCAAAATACATCACTTCACAGACATTTTACTATTATCTGTGCTCTTGAAGTTATTCATGTCTATTCTATCCGTCTGGTGGAAATACTGTGTGCTATTGCTCATTTTCCCAAACTCTGTAATTAGTGATGTCAAGTTGGTAGTTTGAAATGAGCCATGATAGGGGTGATTACACTCAGAAATCTGGAAACAGTACAAGTCAGGGCTTGGTTACTTGTTTTGTTGATAATCTAGACTCAAGAAAGTGATGAAGAAAAATGTTGCTGCTGCTAAGTCACTTCAGTCGTGTCCGACTCTGTGCGACCCCATAGACCGCAGCCCACCAGGCTCCGCCATCCCTGGGATTCTCCAGGCAAGAACACTGGAGTGGGTTGCCATTTCCTTCTCCAATGCATGAAAGTGAAAGGTGAAAGTGAAGTCGCTCAGTTGTGTCCTAGCGACCCCATGGACTGCAGCCTACCAGGCTCCTCCGTCCATGGGATTTTCCAGGCAAGAGTACTGGAGTGGGGTGCCATTGCCTTCTCCGGAAGAAAAATGTTAACACAGGTTAAACTTCAAAGTATGTTGTGTCTGCAATCTTTATATTGGGCATAGCACAAAATATTCAGAGGATATTCTTTTAATATTTGAGGCTATTATCTAGCTCAGCAAAGAAGATGTTCTTATTAATGTAAACAAAAATATAAACCAACATCAATGACAGAAGCACACTTAGAGAGCTGGTGATTAAACTTTTTCTAGTTCACCACTGTTAGGAGGGGTGTGTGTGTGTGTGTGTGTGTGTGTGTGTGTGTGTGCAGGTAGCAGGTCAAAGTGAAAGCACAAGATAAGAGTAGAAATTATTTCAACTATTTCCACAGCCACATGAATGTAAAGGATTAGTCAGCCTATGTTAAGAAACAAACAAGCAAAACCCAATTAAACCCAGTTATACATTGTTCACAAGAGACACACCTAAAGCACTGTTGTTGTTGTTAAGTCTCCCCGTCGTGTCCAACTCTTTGCAACCCCAGGGACTGCAGCACACCAGGCCTCTCTGTCCCTCACCATCTCCTGAAGTTTACGCAAGTTCATGTCCATTGCATTGGTGATGCCATCCAGCCATCTCATCCTCTGACTCCCTCTTCTCTTTCTGCCCTTAATTTTCCCAGTCATTGGACTTTTCCAATGAGTCAGCTTTTCTCATCAGATGACCAAAATACCGGAGCTTCAGCTTCAGTATCAGTCCTTCCAATGAGTATTCAGGGTGATTTCCCTTAAGATTGACTGGTTTGATCTCCTTGCTGTCCAAGGGACTCTCATGAGTCTTCTCCAGCACCATAGTTCAAAGGCATCAATTCTTCAGCTCTCCGCCTTCTTTATGGTCCAGCTCTCACAAAAGTATATGACAACTGGGAAGACCATAGCCTTGACTATATGGACCTTTGTCAGCAGAGTAACGTCTCTGCTTTTCAACACACTGTCTAGGTTTGTCATAGCTTTCCTGCCAAGAAGCAAACGTCTTCTGATTTCATGGCTGCAGTCACCATCTGCAGTGATTTTAGAGCCCAAGAGGAGGATATCTGTCACCACTTCTGCTTTTACCCCCTCTATTTAGCCATGAAACTAAAAGACACTTACTCCTTGGAAGGGAAGTTATGACCAACCTAGATAGCATATTCAAAAGCAGAGACATTACTTTGCCAACAAAGGTTCGTCTAGTCAAGGCTATGGTTTTTCCTGTGGTCATGTATGGATGTGAGAGTTGGACTGTGAAGAAGGCTGAGCGCCAAAGAATTGATGCTTTTGAACTGTGGTGTTGGAGAAGACTCTTGAGAGTCCCTTGGACTGCAAGGAGATCCAACCAGTCCATTCTGAAGGAGATCAGCCCTGGGATTTCTTTGGAAGGAATGATGCTAAAGCTGAAACTCCAGTACTTTGGCCACCTCATGTGAAGAGTTGACTCATTGGAAAAGACCCTGATGCTGGGAGGGATTGGGGGCAGGAGGAGAAGGGGATGACAGAGGATGAGATGGCTGGATGGCATCACTGACTCGATGGACATGAGTCTGGGTGAACTCCGGGAGTTGGTGATGGATAGGGAGGCCTGGCGTGCTGCGATTCATGGGGTCGTGAAGAGTAGGACACGACTGAGCGACTGATCTGATCTGATGTGTAAAGTTGTCTCTTGTGTTGTTGAAAAAGGGTATTTGCTATGACCAATGCATTCTCTTGGCAGAATTCAGTTAGCCTTTTCCCTGCTTCATTTTGTTCTCCAAGGCCAAACTTGCCTGTTACTCCAGGTATCTCTGACTTCCTCCTTTTGCATTCCAATCCCCAGTGATGAATAGAACATCTTTTTTTTTTTTTTTTTGGTGTTAGTTCTAGGAGATCTTCTAGGCCTTCATAGAACTGATCAACTTCAGCTTCTTCAGCATCGGTGGTAGGGACATCAACTTGGATTACTGTGATGGTGAATGACTTGCCTTGGAAACGAACAAAGATCATTCTGTCATTTTTGAGGTTGTACCCAAGTACTGCATTTTGGACTCTTTTGTTGATTATGAGGCCTACTCCTTTTCTTCTATGGGATTCTTGCCCACAGTAGTAGATATAAGGACCTAAAGCATAAGGACAAAGAAAAGTTGGAAGTAATAAGATGGGAAAGCATGTAACAAACAAAGCAAACTGGCATAGCTAGATTAATATCAATCAAAGCAGACCTTAGGGCAAAAAACATGCCAAGCATAAAAACAATCAGATAAAGATGATAAAATATTAAACCTACCAGAGCTCACATTTCTCAATGCATATATATTTGGATACATTTCTAAATATATATACATTATATATATAAAACTTTGAATTACATTAAGCAAAAATCAACAAAACTACCAGAAAGAATCAATGTATCTATTATAATTGTGGAAGTATTTTTTTCAAAATAGACTTTATTTTGTAGAACAGATTTATATTTACAGAAAAATTGAGAAGATAGTATGGAGATTTTTCCTATACCTCCTCACCCAACCTCCCTTGTTATTAGCATCTTATACTAGTATGATGCATTTCTTATAATTAATGAACCAATATTGATAAAGTAAAAGTGTTAGTTGCTCAGTCGTGTCCAATTCCTTGTGACACTATGGACGGTAACCTGCTAGGCTCCTCTCTTCATGGAATTCTGCAGGCAAGAAGACTGAGTTGAGTTGAGTTCAGTCACTCAGTCGTGTCCGACTCTTTGCGACCCCATGAATCGAAGCATGCTAGGCCTCCCTGTCCATCACCAACTTCCGGAGTTCATTCAGACTCACGTCCATCGAGTCAGTGATGCCATCCAGCCATCTCATCCTCTGTCGTCCCCTTCTCCTCCTGCCCCCAATCCCTCCCAGCATCAGGGTCTTTTCCAATGAGTCAACTCTTCACATGAGGTGGCCAAAGTACTGGAGTTTCAGCTTTAGCATCATTCCTTCCAAAGAAATCCCAGGGCTGATCTCCTTCAGAATGGACTGGTTGGATCTCCTTGCAGTCCAAGGGACTCTCAAGAGTCTTCTCCAACACCACAGTTCAAGAGCATCAATTCTTCGGTGCTCAGCTTTCTTCACAGTCCAACTCTCACATCCATACATGACCACAGGAAAAACCATAGCCTTGACTAGACGGACCTTTGTTGGCAAAGTAATATCTCTGCTTTTCAATATGCTATCTAGGTTGGTCATAACTTTCCTTCCAAGGAGTAAGCTATAGTGGGTAGCTATTCTCTTCTCCCAGGAAACCTCCTGACTCAGGGATCAAACTCGGTCTCCTGCAATGCAGGCAGATTTTTTACCGTCTGAGCAACCAGGGAAGCCCAATATTGATATAATATTATTAAATAAAATAGTTTATTCATATTTCCTTAGTTTTTTACCTAATATCCTTTTTCTGTTCCAGAATCCCATTCAAGAAACACATTACATTAGTCATCATGTCTCCTTAGGTAAGTTCTTGGCTGTAACAGTTTCTCAGACTTTCCCTGTTTTTGATGATCTTAATTGTTTTTGGAAGCATCAGTCAAGTACTTTGCAGGGTACACCTCTATTGGAATTTGTCTAATATTTTCTCATGATTAGTACACACTGGTAATGTTTTGGAGGGGAAGCCAACAGAAGTAAAGTACTATTCCCATCATATCCTATCATATCACATCAAAGGTACAGAGTATCCACATGACTTATGTAACTGTGGGTGTCGACTTCAACCACTGGGCTGAGTTAGTGTTAGGTTTCTCCACTGCAAAGTTTTTCTTTCAATTCTCTACTCTTTGGAATGAAGTCATTATGCGCAGCTCAAGCTAAAGGAGTAAGGAATTATACTCCCTTTTTCTGAGGGCAGAGTATCTACATAAATTATTTAGAATTCTGCAAGGGAGATTTCTCTCTTCTCCCCCATCTGTTTATTTATTCAATCATTTATATTAGTATGGACTTAAGGATATTTATTTTATACTTTGGGCTATAATGTATTACTACTTAATTTTTTTATTCATGTGGAAAATTTTCAACACAAACCTATTAAAATTTTAAAGACTGAACATTCAGAAAATCAGTAAGGATATAGAAGATTTAATAGATCAACTAATAGTTTGATCTTATGAACACAATTATAGCATTACACCCAGCAACTGAAGAATACAAACATATAAATTATTTTGAAGCATACATGGGACATTCATAAGACTGATCATGTGCTAAATCATATACTAAGTCAATATATTTCAGAGAATTAATGCCATTCAAGCCACATTCTTTGATCATAATGCAATTACATAAAAAGCTTTAAAATGCTATAAATTTGAAGATTTAAATGCATACTATCAGAATGATTCCTGGGCCAAAGAAGAGATGAAAATGTAAATCAGGAAATATTTAGGGACTTTCCTTTGGTTCAGTATTTAAGGCTTCATGCTCCCAATGCAGCGGCTCGGGTTCAGTCTCTGGTCAGGGAACTAGATCCTCGTGCTGCGAATAAAGATTCCACTTGCCATGACCAGGACCTGGGACAGCCAAATAAAAGTAAATTAAAAATGATAATAATAATAATAATTTTTAAAGGAGATATTTAGATCAAAATATAAAAGAAATACAACATATCAAAACTTGTGGGATGCTGCTAAACAGAAATTTGGAGAGACATTGACATATTTTATTCAGAAACTTGTACAAGGAAAGAAGAAAATCTAAAAATACATGTGCTAACTATTTAATTTAGAAATTAGAAAAAAGGACAACAGAATAAGCCTAATGGAGAAGAAGGAAAAGAGCCAAAATTATGATAAAGAAAACAACGATATAATTGAAAAAATGAAGAAGGCTGAAACATTGTTCTTTAAAAATGATAATAAAAAGCACGTTGGAGGAGTTCACCACTTCATTTCAAGACCTATTCAAAGGTACTGCGTTCAAGTTTGTGTAGTAATGGCACAAAGGTAGGCATATAGACCAATGGAAAAGAATAAAATCCAGAAATTGACTGACACATATGTGATAAACTTATTTTGTACAAAGATGCAAATACAAATTTGGAGAAGGATACTCTTTTCAATAAACAGTGCTGGAACTATTGCACTTTCATGTAAAAAACTGAACCTTGACCCATACCTTTCGCTTTACACAAAAATTAACTCAAAATAATTATAGACTACAGTAAAATCCAACACTCTAAAGCTTCTTGAAGAAAACATAAAAGAAAATCACCATGTCCTTAGAGTAGGCAAAGATTTTTTATATATGACAAACAAAATCTAGATCCACTAGAAAAAAAATAAACTTCATCAAAATTAAAATTTTCTGTGGAGGACACTGTTAAAGAATGAACAGATAAATCATAGCTTGAAAGAAAATATTTGCAAAGCACATATCTGTCAAAAAATACGTGTACAGAGTAAATTTTTTAATTCCCAAAATTCGGTAATAAGAAGATAGTTCTATTTAAAAATAAGCAATCATTTTAAACATACAGTTTACCTCAGAAGATATTTGGACAGGAAATAAGCATGTGAAAAGATTCTCAACATCATTTGATATTAGGCAGGTGCAAAATAAAGTTACAGCGTGACACTACTACACACCTGTTAGGGTGGTTAAGGATACAAAGAAGCAAACAGAAACAGACAAAACCACGCATTGATGAAGACATGGAGCACTAGAACTCTCATACATTGCTGGTGGGAATGCAAAAAGGACATAGCCGCTTTGGGAAACAGTTTCACAGCTCATTATAAGTTAAATATATATTTGCCTATGATCCAGTAATCACACTCCTAGGTATTTACCCAAGAGAAATAAAAACTTATGTTCGCACTAAAACCTGTATACAGGGTTTCCTTGGTAGTCCAGTGGTGAAGGATCTGCCTTGCAATGCAGGGACACTCGTTTGATCCCTGGCCAGGGAAAATCCCACGTGCTGCATGGCAACTAAGCCCACGCACTGCAACTACTGAAGCCTGCATTCCCGGAGCACGTGCTCCACAACAAGAGAAGCCGCTTCAATGAGAAGCCTGTGCACTGTAACTAAAGACTAGCCCCTGCTCGCTGCAACCAAAGAAAACCCACACGCAATGATGCAGACTCAGCACAGCCCCCAAATATTAAAAAGGCAAAAAATCTCCCAAACCATATACAAATAAACATTGAAACAAATAAACCAAATAAACAAACAAATAAACCAACCATATACAAATGAACTTTATTCATAATTGCATAAATCTGGAAACCCAAATATTCATGTTTGTGAGTAAACAAACTATAATACGTCCAAACATTGTAATACTACTTAATACAACATATTATAGCAAGGAAAATAACTAGTAACATACATTAACAGGAATGAATCTCAAAGATTAATGCTGAGAATAGAGAGCAAATCACAAAATGAAAAATACTCTAATTTATACTGTATTAAGGAGAAGGGGTGGTCTGGTATTCCCATCTCTTTCAGAATTTTCCACAGTTTATTGTGATCCACACAGTCAAAGGCTTTGGCATAGTCAATAAAGCAGAAATAGATGTTTTTCTGGAACTCTCTTGCTTTTTCCATGATCCAGCAGGTGTTGGCAATTTGATCTCTGGTTCCTCTGCCTTTTCTAAAACCAGCTTAAACATCAGGGAGTTCACGGTTCACATATTGCTGAAGCCTGGCTTGGAGAATTTTGAGCATTACTTTACTAGCGTGTGAGATGAGTGCAATTGTGCGGTAGTTTGAGCATTCTTTGGCATTGCCTTTCTTTGGGATTGGAATGAAAACTGACCTTTTCCAGGCCTGTGGCCACTGCTGAGTTTTCCAAATTTGCTGGCATATTGAATGCAGCATTTTCACAGCATCATCTTTCAGGATTTGAAATAGCTCAACTGGAATTCCATCACCTCCACTAGCTTTGTTCGTAGTGATGCTTTCTAAGGCCCACTTGACCTCACATTCCAGGATGTCTGACTCCAGGTCAGTGATCACACCATCGTGATTATCTGGGTCGTGAAGATCTTTTTGTACAGTTCTTCTGTGTATTCTTGCCATCTCTTCTTAATATCTTCTGCTTCTGTTAGGTCCATACCATTTCTGTCCTTTATCGAGCCCATCTTTGCATGAAATGTTCCCTTGGTATCTCTGATTTTCTTGAAGAGATCTCTAGTCTTTCCCATTCTGTTGTTTTCCTCTATTTCTTTGCATTGATCGCTGAAGAAGGCTTTCTTATCTCTTCTTGCTATTCTTTGGAACTCTGCATTCAGATGCTTATATCTTCCCTTTTCTCCTTTGCTTTTCACCTCTCTTCTTTTCACAGCTATTTGTAAGGCCTCCCCAGACAGCCATTTTGCTTTTTTGCATTTCTTTTCCATGGGGATGGTCTTGATCCCTGTCTCCTATACAATGTCACAAACCTCATTTCATAGTTCATCAGGCACTCTATCTATCAGATCTAGGCCCTTAAGTCTATTTCTCACTTCCACTGTATAATCATAAGGGATTTGATTTAGGTCATACCTGAATGGTCTAGTGGTTTTCCCTACTTTCTTCAATTTAAGTCTGAATTTGGCAGTAAGGAGTTCATGGTCTGAGCCTCAGTCAGCTCCTGGTCTTGTTTTTGCTGACTGTATAGAGCTTCTCCATATTTGGCTGCAAAGAATATAATCAATCTGATTTCGGTGTTGACCATCTGGTGATGTCCATGTATAGAGTCTTCTCTTGTGTTGTTGGAAGAGGGTGTTTGCTATGACCAGTGCATTTTCTTGGCAAAACTCTATTAGTCTTTGCCCTGCTTCATTCCGTATTCCAAGGCCAAATTTGCCTGTTACTCCAGGTGTTTCTTGACTTCCTACTTTTGCATTTTTTGGGTGTTAGTTCTAAAAGGTCTTGTAGGTCTTCATAGCACTGTTCAACACAAAGATAATGGCATCCGGTCCCATCACTTCATGGGAAATAGATGGGGAAACAGTGGAAACAGTGTCAGACTTTATTTTTTGGGGGCTCCAAAATCACTGCAGATGGTGACTGCAGCCATGAAATTAAAAGACGCTTACTCCTTGGAAGAAAAGTTATGACCAACCTAGATAGCATATTCAAAAGCAGAGACATTACTTTGCCAACAAAGGTCCGTCTTGTCAAGGCTATGGTTTTTCCAGTAGTCATGTATGGATGTGAGAGTTGGACTGTGAAGAAGGCTGAGCACCAAAGAATTGATGCTCTTGAACTATGGTGTTGGAGAAGACTCTTGAGAGTCCCTTGGACTGCAAGGAGATCCAACCAGTCCATTCTGAAGGAGATCAGCCCTGGGATTTCTTTGGAAGGAATGATGCTAAAGCTGAAACTCCAGTACTTTGGCCACCTCATGTGAAGAGTTGACTCATTGGAAAAGACTCTGATGCTGGGAGGGATTGGGGGCAGGAGGAGAAGGGGACGACAGAGGATGAGATGGCTGGATGGCATCACTGACTCAATGAACGTGAGTCTGGGTGAACTCCAGGATTTGGTGATGGACAGGGAGGCCTGGCGTGCTGCGATTCATGGGGTCGCAAAGAGTCGGACACGACTGAGTGACTGAACTGAACTGAACATCACAGGCAAAAGTAAACAATATATGGTATATATATATGTGTGTGTGATAAAGCTATAAGGAAAAGCAACAAAAGTGATCAAGACCAATTTGGGGTGATGGTTATCTTTGGATTCAAGGAGGAGGATGCATTTGAATTTGGAGAGGAGCATATAAAAAGCTTCAGAGGTTTTGTTGTTGTTCTGTTTATTAACCTTACTTGAGGTTAATAAACAGATTTGTTAATAACAGGTTTGTTATTCTTAAAATTTTGCATATTATTATAATACTCTTTTGAATGTATTATATATTTCATAATTTAACAAAGATAATCATCTAACTGTAATAAAAGGCAGTTGAGAATAGCTTGTATTGGATATTTTGCATCCAATATCTCTTCAAATCTTGGCCAACTCCTAAGATGCACATACACGCAGTAAGACTCCAAGAAGCTTAGAAAAGAATAGCTGATAAAGTAAAAGTTTGAGCAGGGATTTCAACTAATGCATGCTGTTGAGAAGACAGAAGTTGGAGTTCAAATACTGCCAGGGTGAAAGGGCCTTCATAAAATTTAGGCTTTTAGTTGTGACCCCAGAAAAGCCATCCTTGGGTTAAGGTCCACACATTAAGAGGAAGTTCTATGACCTTGGAACAGGGCTCTGCTCCAAGGGTAAGTCCAACCCTCAAAAGGATTGAGGTATTTGCCCAGTACTCTACACTCCAGAGTATCCTTCTTATAGTTGGGCTATAGAGAAAGCTGAGTGCCAAAGAATCAATGCTTTTGAACTGTGGAGCTGGAGAAGACTCTTGAGAGTACCTTGGACTGCAAGGAGATCCAACCAGTCAATCCTAAAGGAAAAAAACCTTGAATATTCATTGGAAGGACTGATGCTGAAGCTCAAACTTCAATACTTTGGCCACCTGATGCAAAGAACTGACTCATTGGAAAAGACCGTGATGCTTGAAAAGATTGAAGGCAGGAGGAGAAGGGGACGGCAGAGGATGAGATGGTTGGATGGCATCACTGACTTGATAGACATGAATTTGAGCAAGCTCTGGGAGGTGATGATGGACAAGGAAGCCTGGTGTGCTGCAGTCCATGGGATTGCAGAGTCAGACATGACTGAGTGACTGAACTGAACTGAACTAGCCTCCAGAAGAAACTTTAATTATCTTTGTAGAAAGACAACATCATCAAATCCTCAACAATTTTTCATACACAATGACCGGCATCAATAAAAATTATGAAGTATGATTGAAACAGAGCCAAATGCTTAAAAATCAAGATAAAAATAGATCCATACATGATTTAGATATTGGGGTTACCAGACAGGGGCCTGAAAATAGCTGTTATTAATATAGTCAAGAACATACATAGTATATTTAACCAGAAACCTGGAATCTATACGAAACGGTTAAGTTAAATCCCAGAAATTCAATAGAAAGGTTTAAAAGGTAACTAGACACAGAGGATTTATAAACTGGAAGACAGTCTAGAAAAGACTACATAGATTGAAGCACTGAGAGATTTAAAAAAAGATTTTAAAAGACAGAAGAAAAGGATCTTTAAAAACCCATAAGAGACGTGGAGATACAGTGGAAAAGTTTAATATATGAATAGTAAGATTCCCAGGAGAGAGAAAATGAAACAGAAGCAAATGGGACAGGCATAAAAACACAAATTCAAGAGACTTTTTAAGATTCTATGAGCTAAATACACACAAAACCATGCTCAGGCACATTAGAGTCAAATTAATAAAAACCAAAGACAGAAAACATATTTAAAATGGCTAGGGAGAGGAAAACACATTACTTTCATAGAAGGAACATTATGACTTATAGCTGATTCTTCAACAGAAACAATGGAGGCCGTAAGACAATGGAATGCCTGTCAATCTAGACTCTATACCCAGTTTAAATATCCTTCAAGAATGAAAATGAAGTTGTTTCCCAACAAACAAAAGCTGGGAGAATTTGTCACTATCAGAGCAACATTAAAAACTATTAAAGGGGGTTTCAAGCTGAAGTACAATCATTCCAGGTGGAAGCACAGCATTGCAGGTTTATACCCAAGGAGTGGGAAGTTATGTTTTACCTGCCTGAAGGCAGAGTATTTATATAAATTATTCAGAATTCTTGTACAAGGGGGATTTCTGTCTTCTCCTTTATTTATTTATTCTATTATTTACCTATGGGCTCATGGGTATTTATTTTACACTTTGGGTTATACAGTAGTCTTTTACTTTATTTTCCTTTGCTCAAGTTGATCCAACTTTGGCCATGGGGAGCTTTTCATTTGGTTCTTGCATCCTTTTGACATACCTTAATCTTTTTTTTTTTTAAAGCGCTTCTTCACTTTATGGCACTACAAGATGATGTAGACTTATCTTGTATATTTTGTGTCCCAATTTTAGTTAGCCATTTCTCTAAGGGCCCCTGGTTTCTTTGAGAATGGCGTTAGAAACCAAGGTACAAGTGATAGCTGTGTTTGCTGTTAATGAGGTGTCATAATGTCCAGGCCCTCTCAGCTGACAGAGTAATGAAGCAAATGTG
The DNA here is from genome assembly GCF_027580195.1 of Bos mutus. Taxonomy (NCBI): domain Eukaryota; kingdom Metazoa; phylum Chordata; class Mammalia; order Artiodactyla; family Bovidae; genus Bos; species Bos mutus. The sequence continues at coordinate 103,581,164 of NC_091619.1, read as the reverse complement.
CATATACTAGACTGTGCACACACATATGCAGGTATGTGTGTGTGGGCATAAATATTTATAAGTATATATTTCTACCTCTGTATGCATATTAAGCTAAATATGAGTTCATATAGATGTAAGGACATATATTCAGTCTCTATGGTAACCACTAAAAGAACAAGAAAATGTAAAATTGATAAGGTAATGGAGGGGGAAAATGGGGAAAAAAATTAGTCCCAAAGATGGCAAGAAAGGAGAAATAAAGGAACAAAACTGTGATGAAACAAGTAGAAAACAAAGAACAAAACGGCAGATTTGAATGCAAAGAAAAAGAAACAGTAAGAGTGTCAGGGAAAAACTAGTAGGATGTTCACCTCTCCAGATCCACTGTGTACATTTTTCCACCCTGTGCTTTGCCTTGGGGCCGACCCACATGGACTACGTCAGTGAATTCTTCACCTTCTGACTTCTTGTTGGGTTCAGCCAATGCAGATACCCAGCAAGACATATCCCTTAGAAGTCGACTTGGACTGCTGTGTCCTGTGGTCAAAAGTCATTGCTTCTTTCCAACTGACCTGCTCTATCAGAATTTTCTTATGGATCTCAGAAACCACTCCCTCTCTTCATCCCTTCAGGCCTGGGGATATTAATTATTCTGCTCTTCTTAGTTCTGGATTAACACATTATCCCTTGTGGGTCCCCTTGCACTTACACTACCCAAACCTTAATAAATTGTCCCTTTATAAAACCTTCCTTGAATTACTAATTTCAGTGAGCCATCTGTTTCCCATTCAGACTTGGGAATAATACAGTAATTGTAGAATCAGGAAACAGTCCCTCAAAATGAAACCCTGGAATTCAGTTGCTCAGATATTTAAGGATTACTATTATGACCTTGCTGGCAAAGACTTAGGAAATAAACAATCCATGGCATGTGGTGGCATCATCATTACTCAAGTTATCAATGGTGGCAGAATGAGACGACATGCAGATGGAGGACAAGGCATTAAGAGTTCAAGTGGCTCTAACACTTCATTACTATGGCAAGAACAGTGGTTATAAAATAGTGGAACCAACTGGATTCTTTTTACCACTCTGAAAAGTATATACAGGCAGAAAGAAAATAAAGCTACAGAAATACAATAAAAGAAACATATGGAAAACCAGAATACCTCCACTGCAGCAGTGAAGGAGTCTCTTGTTTCCAGTAACTGCAGAGGAAATATGGCTAAGAAAGAATCCTAGGGTATGACTGTAAAGGTCATAGATTTGCAGTGCCAATTAAATGCCAAGTCTCTTACATCTGGTCAAGGTTATTGGTGGAAAGAGTAAAACTCTGACACCTAGGAGGGAAAGCATGATGCCCAAAGGGCAGAAAATTCTGGCCCTTCATACTCCTTCAAATCTCTTCTGCTGGCTGAAAAAACTAGCTCTTCTTTCTATAAAAGCCTTACAATAATTGCATGCAGGACAATTGCTTCATAAGCTGAGGTCAATTTTCTTTAGGTCCCATCTCCTTATCTCTTATCACTTTCAGGCCCATGCAGAACCAAGATGGAGAGGTGTGTGCCTGTTCCAGAAGAAGATGGCCTATGTACTTAACAAGCTACAGAACCTTGCCAAGGTGTAGAATCAAGGGTCAAGCAAAAACGTGTGGTAATGGATTCTAAGGATGTTAGACAAGAGGTTCTCAAGGTGTAGTCCCTGTACCAACAGCACTGGCAACATCTTGAATGTGTTAGAAATGTCAATTCTTGGGCTTCACCTCAGATCTATAGTCATAAACTTTGGTTGTGGGGGGTAGGATCAGAAATCTATGTTTTAACAAGTTCTCAGGGGACTCTGATATACCCCCAAAGTTTGAGGACCACTGGTAGAACAGATCCATTACACTCCCATTTCCTAGCTCATCAGACATCCTCCTCTATGGCATTACTGCTCAAAGAAGTGGTATTGGATAAGAAATGCTGGTATCATCTAGGAGCTTGTTAGAAATTGCCGAAGTTTGGGCTCTACACAAGACACACAGAATCAGATTCTGCATTTAAAAAGCTCTCCAGGTGATCTGCATGCACATCGAAGTTTGAGAAGCCCTGTTCTATAGTAATGGTTCTCAAACTTTAGCATGTATCAGAATTATCATACTTTGAGGACAATGGTCCTGGATAAACCTGATCACTTCTCCCCAGCCACAGCCCTTGGGAAGGCCTGGAAGACACTCCCCTCATAAAGGCAGTGAGAAGTCTTTGAAGAGCTTGCAGTCACTGGACTGACATCTATAGACTGGAGATGAGGTTTAGGGATAATGCAAGGGAATCCTGTCCCTTGATCTCAGCAGTAATAATGGGATCCCAGAGTAGAAAGGTCAAGGTGGCCACGCTTACCTGTCAGAGACCAGTTAAGCCCACAATAAGTCACAGATATATAATGGCAATAGGAGTGCTTTGATCTCTAGATAACTGTGGCAAAAATTTTTAGAAATGAAATAGTTGGGTAGCCTGTGAAGGTACTGCTTGACAAACACAGGTGAAAAATTCTAGATTTCTGCACAGAAACTGAGGGGAGGGTATTCCTGGCTTTTTACCCCATTGCTAGGCCCCTGGTAGCTTAGCTGGTAAAGAATCCGCCTGCAATGCAGGAGACCCTGGTTTGATTTGTGGGTTGGGAAGATCCCCTGAAGAATGGATAGGCTACCCACTCCAGTATTCTTGGGCTTCTCTGGTGGCTCAAACAGTAAAGAATCCACCTGCAATGTGAGAGGACCTGGGTTCAATCTCTGGGTTGGGAAGATCCCCTGGAGAAGGGAAAGGCTACCCACTTTGGTATTCTGGCCTGGAGAATTCCATGGACAAAGGAGCCTTGCAGGCTACAGTCCATGAGGTCGAAAAGAGTTGGACATGTCTGAGCGACTTTCACTTTGAGTTTAGACCTAATTAAGACAGTTCACCGGAGAAGGCAACGGCACCCCACTCCAGTACTCTTGCCTGGAAAATCCCATGGACGGAGGAGCCTGGTGGGCTGCAGTCCATGGGGCCCCTAAGAGTCAGACACGACTGAGCGACTTCACTTTCACTTTTCACTTTCATGCATTGGAGAAGGAAACGGCAACCTACTCCAGTGTTCTTGCCTGGAGAATCCCAGGGACGGGGGAGCCTGGTGGGCTGCCGTCTATGGGGTCGCACAGAGTCGGACACGACTGAAACGAATTAGCAGCAGCAGCAGCAGCAGCAGCAGCAAGGCAGTTCACAGACTCAGAGACCCTCAGCTGAGGAAGAACCCTGCAATGCGGCTGCAGATAGGTACTGTGTGCTGTCCCTGAATGTTGCTGTTTAGTCGTTATGTCTGACTCTTTTGCAACCCTGTGGTCTGTAGCCCACCAGGCTCCTCTATCCCTGGGATTTCCCAGGTAAGAACACTTAAGTGGGTTGCCATTTCCTCCTCCTGGGGATCTTCCCAACCCAGGGATTGAACCTGTGTTTCTGCTGTCTCCTGCATTGGCACCGGGGAAGCCCACTGTATCCAGATGACCTGCTATCATTAACCAAGGTAACTGTGCACTAGTGAAAGGCACATACTAGATCTTCCAGAGGTTAATAGACATTGGCTCTGAATTCACGATGATCCCCAGAGCCCTGAAGTGCCACCGTGATCCACTAGTGAGACTGAGAACTAATGAGAAGCAGATGGTGTATGGAGTCCTAGCCCAAGTCTAAGACAGTGTCCTTGGGGTCATGGACGCACTGTGTTTCCCCCACCCCAGCTCCCAGAATAGATGGTGAAAAGAAAGATGTTAATAACAGGTAGAATTCTTATATTAGTCTTTTCACCCATGAAATGAAGGCTATTATGATGAAAAGGGCAAAGTGTAAGCTCTTAAAATGATCCCCCCCATTTACATGCCCACCGCACCAAGAAAGTCAGTCAGAAGCAGCATTTTCACCCTGGGGAAATTACAGAGATTAGTGCTACCATTAAACTTAAGATGTTCAAGGCTAGTGGTTCCCAGAACATCCCCATTTAACTCACTTAACTGGCTAGTGCGTGAACCAGGTGGGGCACACAGAAAGAGAATAAATCTGCAAACTTAGATAGTGATGCCAATCATGACTAGAGCACCAAAGAGGAAATCTTTGCTGTTTGCTGGCAATTCAATACAGCCCATGGCACCTGGCTTTCAGCTTCACCATTTTCCATTTCACCTGGAAAATATTTTCTTTCCAGGAAAAGCTGAAGCAATTTGAATTTATACAGCAGGGAAAATAGTATAACTTTACCATCTTTACCATGACAATGTCATGTCTCGTCCTCCCTGCCATAATATTATGTGATGGAAAATTAAGCATTTCTGTCTCTGACAGGACATTCCCATTGATGGTATTATGATCAACTGATCTGTGAGTAGGAAGTGTCTCACACTCTAGAGGCCTTTGTAAGTTAAATGCGTCCCTGAGGCAACCTGACCCACCATACTGGGGAAGTATCTAGGGGTTCTGTGGTCTGGAGCATCCTTCTGAAGGAAGAGACAAGTTGCTGTCTCTTGAATTTCACACCACAAAGCAAGAGACACACTGAGGTTGGAGGGAGGCCACTGTGGACCCCTCCATCTTGGAGGGAGCAGAGGTTGGTTCTCAGGGAGTAAATACATATTCCGATTGTCTTCTCTGCCTGAAGTTCTTCTTCCAAGATCATTTGTAGAGTTACAGAATGCCTTATCCTTAACCATGCTACCAAATGCTATACCATCACCTCTGACAAGGGGACATGATTTATAGCATAAGAAGTGTGAAGTCCTCAAAGCCACCCACATTCCTTCTCCATCTCCAAAGCCACCGCTGGACAATTTCTCATGCACTAACTCCAAATCTCTTTCAGCAGGAAGAGCTCTGGCCCTTTTAAGGGCTCACCTAATTAGGTCAGTCTCATCCAGCTTCATCTCGCTTTCATACCTGATTGGGACCTTAATTGCATCTGCAAAATCCTTTCATAGCAATTATCTAGACTAGCGTTGGATTGAGTGACTGGGAGACGGGGCGTGTACACCAAGAGCAGGAATTTGGAGAGACTGTCTCTGGATTCTGCCTACCATCCCTCTCCTCACTTTAACCTGATTCCTTATTTGAAGAACATCAGTGGCAGTAAAGCCACGGTAGCGGGGGGGGGGGGGGGATTATGCAGATTGAGAGCATCTCTTGATGAAATGGTAGTCAGTGCATCTCGTTGACGAGAACACGAATTTTTTACCCAGATGAGGAATGAAAGTGCACACCGAGGAAAGAAAGAGGAGAACTCTGATGGATATTTTCTGTGCATCTCTCATTGTATTCTACTCCTTGCTCTCTGTCCGAATAGATGGACCAGTGTTGGCTCCATCAACAGGTTCCCTTTCCCTCGGGCTTTGACTGGTTTATCTAGTGGGAGGCCCATCAGGAGACTAGAGGGGAGAAGAGTCAGGTAGGGTATTTATTTCTCAGGCTTCCTCCATACAGGCTGCCTTAAGCTGCCTGTGTCCTGCAAGTGAGGGCTTCTGCTCCTTGCTATAGAACCCTTTCCTCCTGGATTTCAGTCCCCTTGCCTGCACCCCCTTCACCCTTTCAAGCTTGGGAGGAGGAGCAGCTCTGCTGTGACAGCCCTAGGGTGCTTCACTATCTCATGGATCCCCCCCATGCCCTGCCCACGCCTTCATAAATAGTCCCTTTATTCAATCTTCCGAATTATCCTAATTTGAATGTGCCATCTGTTTTCTGTTTGGACTCTGACTGATACAAGAACCTATTAGGAGATAGGCACTGGAGTGTGGCAGATGGAGATACAAATATTACCTTTATTACCACTACAACTGACACTGGACAATATGGCTTAGGTCTGCTAGGCAAGCAGGTGGCTGAGACTTCACCCCGAGGTCAGCCGCATGAGGGCTCAGCCCTGTAAACCTTACAGTGGGGGGAGTGGACCAGAAAGGTACTTTTTCACACAGAGAGGGGAGGATGGAACTCAGCTGAGCATTTAGGCTCCTCTCTGCCAAAAGAGTCACTCTGCTTCCCTGGGGAAGACCGGGAAGGCAGGGCAGGTGCCCAGAGCCTTCTATACTGGGCAAACTTCCTTCATATTGGGAACACGAAGCCTGGGGGAAAGGCAGCACTGCCCCAACACTCTGAACAGCAAATACTAAAGACAAAGATAAGTAAAACAGCCAAAGACTTAACATCCAGAATTTCCATAAAGAACATCTATAAACTAATTAAGAATCCTACTGAAAAGCGGACAAAGGCTGCAAATAAGCAATTCACAGAAAAGGGAATGTTCATGGCAAATAAACATCTGAAAAGATGTTCAACTTCAGTAATAAGGAAGGACTTGATTTTTTAAAATGTTTTTTCCTGCGTCAGATTGGCAAAAATCCAGCGTTGATGAAGATGTGGGGAAACAGGCACTCAGAGGCTGTCAGAACGAATGTAAACTGATCAAGTGTTCTGAAGGGTGCTTTGGCAGTGAACGAGAACTTTAAATGTGCTCATCCTTTGACCAAGCAAGTCTACTTTCAGAGACATATACTGGAACAATATTCATATTTGTACCTACATACAAAAAGGCGTCCACAAAGATGTCGTATTATTGTTGTAATAGTGATCGCTTGGAAGCAATCTTTTTGTCCATCAATAGGGGAAGGATAAAAACTTTGTATTCTGGAATAAAATGCAGTTATTCACACTCGCACCCTTTGAGTCATACGCACACTGGTTATATTTAACAAAGTTTAAAGATTGCATGTGGATGGGTGTGTAACGAGCTAACACTCCATTAACAATACTGCCGAGAACAACATGCATATGTAGGGGAGGGGCACAGAAGCGTTTCTGGACACGATCCAGCCACTCAGTAATAGCATTTAGAAACTAAAGATAAAGGCCCAGTTATAGGAGCCTCCTTTTAAAGATAAGGGTGTATAACATGGAACAGCAAATATTATTATATTCTTCCCAGAATATAAGGATTGTTCATGCAAGTACAAATTTTGTAGAGTGATTCAATGCTGTTTCACATAATGATATTATTATTCAATGTACTGTGTGAGTGAGATGACTCTGTTTAAATGTGCTGAAATTTTAGTTGTACAGTCCTAATGTAGATGTACCATGGGTACTCCTCTAGGACATACTTGGATACAACAGAAACCTATGAAAGAAAAACTTTACCAAAGATTTAGTTTCCTTTTTGACACAGTTACAAGCGATCATGAATCCATGTGATACGGACTATTACCGGTAAAATTGAGTAAAGTAGAAAGTTAAATTCCGAAGCCTTGGAAATGCAAACTCAATGGCTCAGACAAATAATAATAATAGAGTGACACTAGATTCTTAAACGCAGGCAGCTGTAACTGAACACATGGCTGGATGTGAAAATACCTAACATGATATATGGAGCCTGATTTGAACATGCCATATAAAAATGATAAAAAAGACTGGGAGCTCAAATAAGAAAGTTAAAATAGAAAGGAAGATGCTCTTGTATTAAAGCAAGGTAAGAAAGAGCTTAATGAAGATTGGGTGAAATAAAAATCATGAGCATAAATTCATTACTTTGAAAGATAAAGATTCTCTCATAGACACTGAGATCCCTAAGTTGCTGTGAGTCATTTAGCTTACTGCTACCAGCTATATGAAATTATATAAATTCATAAAATTATGCAAATACATAGCCCAAGTGCCCATGGTCCAAGTCTTTAAATTTTTTTTTACCGAAAGAACCAAGTGTTTTTTGAAATGTGCACAATTCTTGGTTTGGTGATGGGAAAAGCAAGTTAGTTCTGAGACATCTCTTTCTGGGGAAGAGTTAAGATGAAGCAAGAAGACTATCCTGATTGATTCCCTTACAGAAGTGAACACAATGCCTCTCTCAGTTTTTCTTGCCACGTTTCTCTGTTGTTGCTTAGTTGCTAAGTTGTGAGCCCTCTTTTGTGACCCTATGAGCTGGAGCCCACCAGGCTCCTCGTTCATGGGATTTCCCAAGCAAGAATACTGGAGTGGGTTGCCATTTACTTTTCCAGGGGATCTTCCTGACTTAGTGATTGAACATGTATCTCCAGCATGGTAGGTGGAGTCTTCACCACTGAGCCACCTGGGAAGCGCTCTGTACATCAACTTTATTCTCTCTGGCCAAGTGTCATCCTGCTTATTTTATTTATATGCAGAGTACATCATGTGAAATGCCGGACTGGATAAATCACAAGCTGGAATCAAGATTGCTGGGAGAGATATCAACAACCTCAGATATGCAGATGATACCACTCTAATGGTAGAGAGTGAAGAGGAACTGAAGAGCCTCTTGCTGAGGATGAAAAAGGAGAGTGAAAAAGCTGGCTTAAAACTCAACATCCAAAAAACCAAGATTATGGCATTCAGTCCCATCACTTCATGGCAAATAGAAGGGGAAAAAGTGAAATCAGTGACAGATTTTCTTTTCTTGGGCTCCAAAATCACTGCAGACTGTGACTGCAGCTATGAAATTAAAAGATGCTTGTTCCCTGGAAGGAAAGCTATGACAAACCTAGACAGTGTGTTAAAAACCAGTGACATCACTTTGCCGACCAAGGTCCATCTAGTTAAAGCTATGGTTTTTCCAGTAGTCATGTATGGGTGTAGAGTTGGGCCATAAAGAAGACTGAATGCCAACGAATTGAGGCTTTTGAACTGTGCTGTTGGAGAAGACTGTTGAGAGTTCCTTGGACTGCAAGTAGATCAAACCAGTCACTCCTAAAGGAAATCAACCCTGAATGTTCAAAGGACTGATGCTGAAGCTAAAGCCCCAATACTTTAGCCACCTGATGTGAAGAGTGGACTCATTCTAAAAGACCCTGATCTGGGAAAGATTGCAGGCAGGAGGAGAAGGGGACAACAGAGGATGAGATGGTTGGATGGCATCACTGACTCAATGGCCATGAGTTTGAGCAAACTCTGGGAGATGGTAAAGGGACAGGGAAGCCTGGTATGCTGCAGTCCGTGGGGTCGCAAAGGGTCAGACAGGACCTAGCAACTGAACAAAGTGTCCTGATGAGGTATGGTTCAACTAAGGAGAAAAGAGGGAACAGGCATTGGGTAGGCAACCAACAATGTCTATAACAGGTACTCTGGTTGGTCTAGCTTGGGTCAGGCGTCCACTCACTGACCAGTCACTGTGGCTGGGTCAAGAGAGGAACTTGTAAGAAGATGGTAGAACCTATTCACACTTAAGATGAAGAAGTGTTGAAAGTGATATAATTCTCCCAAACAAGAGAAGAAAGAGAACCTCTATTAGATATTGATTGCTGCTAACAAATTACCCCAAACTCAGGGACTTAAACGACAAATGTTTACTACCAAAGAGGTTCTGTAGCCAGGAATCTGGGTGTGGCTTAGTTGGATCTCTCTGACTCAAATCTGGTCTGTCATGAGGCAGTCAAGGTGTTGGTCAGAATACAGTTATCTTAAGGCTCAGTGGGAGTGGACCTGCTTCCAACCTCATTCACAGGTTGCCAGCCAGAGGCATTGGCTCCTAGTTGCTAAGTTGTGGCCAGTTCTTAGTCACTTGGAAAGAATCTTAGACATAGATCTTTCCATAGGACAGCTCACAATACGGCATCTGGTTTTCTTCAGAGCAAGTGAGTGAAAGAGGATACCCAAGACATAAGCTAAAGCCTTTTTGTAACCTAATCTCCGAGGTGACATTGTACTATTTTTGCTGTATTCTATTTGTTTGAAGTGAATTGCAAGGACCAGCCCATATTCAAGGGGAGGGGACATGACGACCAGGAGGTGGAGATCACCAGGGATCACTTTACAGGCTGCCTCCCACAGGTTCTGAGCAGGTAGTACAGAAAAGGACCACTTGCCTGAGCAGAGACATGCTGAATCTAAAAAGTAGCAATTATAGTCTAACACAAACAAGCTGAGTCTGTAGAAAAACCCTGAGATTCTCATGATAGTGAAATGAAGATATGAATATAAAATGTGCCAACAAGTGGTAATAAAGCATATCAAAAGTTTTAAAATGCTATCATTTTAAATATAAAACAGATACAAAATATTTATAAAATATATGTAAGATACAGAGAATGTGATAAAGAAAGGTATGTGATCACAACACACCAGAAAAAGGGGACGACCCTTAATCTTGAAGTTTCCAACACCACCCCCTACTCTCCCCCTCCAGAAGTCACCATCATCTTTGATTTTGTGGTCATGATCACTTGCTTTTCTTTATAGTTTTACCACAGATGTTTGTATCCCTACACAAGGTGTTGCTTGGTTTTCCCTGCTTTCAACTTCATGTTAGTGGAATCACACTGTATATATTTCTCTGTGATTTGCTTCTTTCACTCACAATTATGTTTCTGAGATTTATCCATTTGATGTGTTCATACTGATGTTTTCAATTTGATCCAAAGTCACTAAGTCTTCATGCATTACTCTAATCCAAGAGCAACTCAATTTTATCATTTAAGTCACCTGTTTTCCCTTCACTTTTATAAACAACACTGCAGGGTCATACTACATCTCATCTATATATGTATCAATGGACATTTGAGTTAGTTCCTTATTTTTGCTGTGTAAATAGTGCTGTTATGAACATTACTGAATTATTCTGGGTACTCTTCTCCACAAAGTTCTCCAGGGGATAAACCTGGGCATGGAACTGCTGGATCAAAGGTATATGAATGTTCAGCTTTAAGAGATAATGCCAAATTAATTTCCAAAGTGGTTGTAGTAATTCATACTCCTATCAGCAGTGATTAAATGTTCCAGTTGTTTCAAATCCCTTCCAATACTTGCTACTGTCTACCTTTTAAGGTGGGTTTTTTTTTTTTCCAATCTGGAAAGTATAAAATGAAATTTCATTAAGGCTTTGGTTTGCATTTCACATATGAGCTGTAATATTTTTTATGACCTTGGCAAGTGCAATCAGTGATCAAATGAGACTCTGAACTCTAAGTGCAAGTTTCAGCCATTATCCACATACTTATTTACAAGCTCTTGTTCTCTTAACTGATCATCATACCTGTACACATTCTGTGATTAAAGTTAAATGCAAGGCCTCCCTGGTGGGCCTGTGGTTAAAAGTCTACCTTGCAACGCAGGGAAAACCAATTCAATCACTGCTCTGGGAAGATCCCACATGCCATAGCTTGCTAAGCCGGGGAGCTGCTGCTACTGAGCTCACGCTCCGCTTGCTACGGAAGCCCAAGTGCCCTAGAGCTGGTGTTGGACAGCAAAAAGCCACTGAAATGAGAAGTCCATGTGTAGCTATGAAGACTCAGTGCAGCCAAAAATAACTAAATACATTCAAAAGAAAAGTTAAATGCAAAGAATCAAGATTTGTAATAATAACTTAGTGTAATGCTTATTTTGCAAAGTGGGATAAGCTAATGGCAAATGATGACTAAAGAAAATAATTTTCCTGGACATTATTCTCCTCTTGTATATGCTTTGATACATTATGTGAAGGTGGATATAAGGAGAAAAGTGAGCCATGAACATCTAGTTTCTACATTATCTCTGCTGCCCTAAAAATGGTACACAAGCAAAAAACAAGTAGACCATTGGAGCCTGGACAAATCTTTTTCCTGGTGAAGACCCAAGAAGATGGTGGTGTTTTTAAAGTCTTATATAGAATTTGCATACTCAGAGATTTATAGTGAAGCAATACTTTGGCCACATCATGCGAAGAGTTGACTCATTGGAAAAGACACTGATGCTGGGAGGGATTGGGGGCAGGAGGAGAAGGGGACAACAGAGGATGAGATGGCTGGATGGCATCACCAACTCGATGGACATGAGTTTGGGTGAACTCCAGGAGTTGGTATGGACAGGGAGGCCTGGCGTGCTGCGATTCATGGGGTCGCAAAGAGTCAGACACGACTGAGTGACTGAACTGAACTGAACTGTTGATAAGGAATTACTTACCTTAGATGTTACTCCACATTGTCAACAGTGGATCATAAACATGCTGAACTTGAGATTGATTAAAATGTTAAACTTAGTGAGGCCATATCCTGATTGGACAGTGCCCAAGAAACATGAAAGGCTTCCCTGATAGCTCAGCTGGTAAAGAATCCGCCTGCAGACCTGGGTTTGATCCCTGGGTTGGGAAGAGCCCCTGGAGAAGGGAAAGGCTACCCACTCCAGTATTCTGGCCTGGAGAATTCCACGGACTGTATAGTGAATGGGGTCGCAAGGAGTCGAACACGATTGAGTGACTTTCATTTTCACTTTCTTCCAAGAAACATGTTCCTGGAGGAGTCAGAGTTCCAAGCATAATGCAGAGGGGCAAGAAATAAAGTGATTTGATTTCAGGTGAGCTCACATCCGTCTGTTCGTGGCGGCAGTGCTGAAGAAATAGTACCTGACAGGAACTTGGATTAATTTTAACTCTCAGCCTGGACCCGGGGTGGCTGGTTGAGCCTGACTTGAGTTGCAAGTGAGCAGTGACAGAAGATAGTGGACACTGGGTTCTCCTGATGTTGCACTTCAAGCTGCCTTTTGTCAAAGTTAGCACAGGAAGCAGATCAAGATGACTTCTATGCATGTGTCATCTGAGCGTAAAATTACATTTTTGAGAAGCCATTCCCGGGTGGTGCTAGTGGTAAAAATCCGGCCTGCCAATGCAGATAGACTTGGGACGGGTTCGATCCTTGGGTCGGGAAGATTCCCTGGAGGAGGGAACGGTAACCCACTCCAGGTTTCTCCCCTGGATAATCCCATGGACATGGACAGAGGAGCCTGGCAGGCTGCAGTCCATAGGGTCGCACAGAGTTGGACACGACAGAAGCAACTTAGCGCCTGCAGCACATTAGCACAGTCATAAAAAACTTAAGCATGGCCCTACTTTTTCACCATGTAATCCCAACCTGGAATCTGCCTATTCAATTGGGTTAGTGGGGCTGAAATAAATTTATTCGGATGATCTGAAGAAACACCAGGAGACTACAGACACAGAAACCAGGGAAAGTCTAAATATCCTGGCCTGGGGAAGCGTAGACCTGGGAGCTGCCGTGGGTTTGGTCAGTCCTGGGAACTCTAAAGCAGCGGTATCTCAATGTGCTACGCCTACTCGTAGTGTTCGGTTATTCTCCTTCTCTGTTCTAATTTTCTTCACCACCTGACTCCAGTTTATTTAGTTTCTACAGCCAAAACCATCTGCCAAACCCACCGCTTACTTGGCTCTCAGGATTTCCTTGTTTGAACTCTCCAAGAGGGAATCTAATTGGCCAGATTAGCTTTACAAACTGGACAAGGGTCTCGGGGCCGATCGGCTGCGCTTGGATCAGATGTCTTTCCGTGGCCCAATCAGCTAGGGCTGAGAGGGGACAGCCCGCCCACAGCCGCTCGGTGCGGAGTCCAGGGGGTAGGGGCAGTTTTCCTTACAAGGGACTTTGAACTTTGTACCTACAAGAGGAACCTGAGAAAACGATTCAGAGATGGAACCAAAAGGTGCATTAAAGAGCTTTCATAGCACATGCGCGCGCGCGCGCGCGCGCGCGCACACACACACACTTTGAAACCCCTGTAACATGATCAGTTCTAGGCTGTTCAGGTGTGGAACGAGCAGCTAATTCAAGGTTTTCTCGGGGAAAACGAAACAATATGCTATAAGACCTCATATACACTGTGATCAGGGTTTTCTAAGACAAGACTGCACATGTTGAGTTTTTGCCCTGTACAGGAAAGTTAACGGCTGCGTGGTGCGGCACATGGCTTTCAAAAGTTCTTTAATGAACAAGATACTCTGGTTATGATGAAGGTAAACACCAAGCATTTGTTAGCATCCACGTTCCTTCACCCTAACTGGGCCCGCGCCCCCTCCCCATGCCTTCCTCTCGCGTCCGGAAAAGTGCACTTTCCTGGCAGGTCCTCGGCCCTTACCACCCACGGGTCTCCCAGCCGGAGAGGGCCGGCACCCAACTCGCGGCGCCAGCGCGCCCCCGCGCGGCCGGGCCGGGTTCCTCCACCACTTCCGGGTCCTCCACGCCCCGCCCCGCCGCTCCCGGCAAGTGCGGCCCTCCAGTCTTTAACCCGGCCCTGCATGCAGCCTGGGCCGTGAAGTCCCCCGCTCAACCCTGCCCGCCATTGCAGCCTTCTAGCTGCGGAGACTCCGCCCCGCGCGCGCTCTCGAGAAGCCATGGCTCCGCTCCGCTTCTCGGCCAACCTGTCGTGGCTGTTCCCGGAGCTGTCGGGCTTTCCCGCGCGGCTCCGAGCCGCGGGTAGTTTAGGCTTCGAAGCGGCCGAAATCGGCTGGCCGTATGCGGAGCCGCCGGAGGCGCTGGCGCGCGCGGCGCGGGAAGCCGGGCTACGAGTCGTGCTAATCAACACGCCCCCGGGTGCGCCGGGAGGGCCCGGGCCGGGACAGGGTGGGGCAGGGGGGAAGGAGCAGGGAGCTGAGGCCCATTCTTTCCGCAGGAGACAGAGAGAAGGGGGAGAATGGGCTCGGGGCTGTTCCCGGGAGGCAGGCGGCCTTCCGAGAAGGGCTGGAGCAGGCGGTGCTGTACGCTAAGGCTCTGGACTGTTCCAGGTAACCTCCCCTCTCCATTCCCCCGCCCCCATAATCCGCGAGAGAAGAGGCTCAGGGGTACTTTCTGCCTCTTCAGGCCTGGGCCCTTGTAAATTGCCTTTTGCATTTCATCTGTGTGTATGTCACTCTCAGTTTGCAACTCTTTCTTGCTCACCTCATGCTGGGAACTCAGTATGACCTAGGACATAACACTGTCAACAAAGCAGTGATCCATTAAGAGGACTGGTCAGTTCAAGGAGACCTTGGGAGCAGAGCAGGTACTAACTCGGTCTGGGGTCAGAGAAAGCTTCTTAACAGGTAGTGATGTTGAACTGGGTCTCCGTGGTGGGTGCTTTCTTGACCAAAGGAGCATTCCAGGCAGGGATGCAGTAGCCACACGCCCCTGGGGGCTTGGTGTATTCTGCAGAGATTATGAGGCTGGAGGTGAAGCCTATCTGCTTTGGAGGTGACTGAGAAAGATGAGGCGGTGAAGGGAGAAGGTGCGGGACTCAGAGTGGGGCTGATAAGGTGAATGTCAAATCCTGCACAGGGCAACCAGGCTGAGAAGGAACTGGCAACAAGCAGTTATGGGGCAGAGGGAGGAGTGTGTGTGCAGAAAACAGATGGGGAGCAGCTAAGAAACAGATGCAAGGAGGAGAGACAAGCAGCATGGAATACCTGAGCATAAGGGTCAAAGTAATTTTTTAAAGGTGAGGCTTGAGGAGAAGGGCCATGGAAAAGGAGAATCTGGATGTACAGGACAGGCTGCATGAAGGCCTGTGGTCTCTGAAGCAGGAGGATGGTGGGCCTTCAGAAGGAATCTGGGAAAGGTCTTGGTCTTAGGTTGACACAAGTATCTGAGGGCACCGGGAGGCCTGAGCACCACAGCCAGGTCCCAGCTGGAGACCTGGGGAGACGGGAGGCTGGTGCAGTTGGAGGGCAGCTGGAAGAGAAGTCCCCAGGGAGCGTGGGAGTGAAGGCTTCTTCCAGGAAGATGGACTCCACAGTCTCCTCCAGTCCCATTTTCCCCACAGGATTCACCTGATGGCTGGCCGAGTGCCCAAGGGGGCTGACAGAGCCGCAGTCAGGAGTGAAATGGAGATAGTTTTCCTGGAGAACCTCAGGCATGCAGCTGAGGTTTTGGCTCAGGTGAGACAGTGAAAGGGACTTCTCAGATGGCACAGTGGTAAAGAATCTGCCTACCAATGCAGGAGATGTGGGTTTGATCCCTGGGTCAGGAACGTCCTCTGGAGGAGGAAATGGCAACCCACTCCAGTATTCTTGCCTGGGAAATCCCATGGACAGAGGAGCCTGGGGTCACAGAGTTGGACATGACTGAGCACGCACACGAGACAGTGAAAACACACAGACACACATACTCCATGCATGTATGTATGTGGAGGGGAAACACAGTAGGGAGAGCAGTGAGGTGCCAGGCTGGGCCCTGGCCCAGGCCAGAAGGGCTGGAGATCGGCTTGAGCAGTGACTAACTGAGGGGGTCGAACTTGGGGAGAGCTCTACTCATGGATCTGGCCTGGTGCTAGGAGAACCTCGTGGGACTGCTGGAGCCCATAAACACCCGCATCACGGACCCCCGGTACTTCCTGGACACGCCCCAGCAGGGTAGGCCCCCGGCCCCCTGCCGCCTCCTGTCCATTGATTCTCCAGCCCTCCTTGAGTCTCATGACCCCCCTCCCTGGTTTCTCTCCCAGCGGCTGCCATCTTACAGAAGGTGGGAAGACCCAACCTCCAGCTACAGATGGTAAGTGGGGGAGAGGGCGTGCTTCTCAGAGGGCCGTGTTCTCCAAAGCTGGGGACAGTGGTGTGGGCTGCAGGGTCTGACTGTGGGAATCTCTGCCCCAGGACTTATTCCACTGGCAGATCATGGACGGGAACCTGACAGGGAACGTGCGAGAGTTCCTGCCCATTGTTGGTGAGGGCCCCTTTCTTGGCTTCTTCCTGGTCTGCGATGAGGCTTCCTCTGTCCTTCCACTCTCTCTACCCCAACATCTACCCCCAGGGCACGTGCAGGTGGCACAGGTCCCGGGTCGGGGGGAACCCGATAGCCCCGGAGAGCTCAATTTCTCCTATCTGTTCCAACTGCTGGAAGATGAAGGCTACACAGGCTTCGTGGGCTGCGAGTACCAGCCTCGAGGTGAGGGTGGGCTGAGCCTGGCCCCAGGGAAGGCCTCTGGAGGGACAGTGTCGGACAGGGGCTGTCTTCCTCCTCATGGGCTGAGGTGCTGCACGCCCTGCTCCCCTCAGGAGACACAGCAGAGGGCCTGAGTTGGCTGCGTTCATACTGGGAGATGAGGGGCCGCCCACAGGCTGGCCAGTGAGGTCCTGTGCTCCAGCCACACGCCTCTGGGATGGTGAGCAGCATGACTGAGTCTCCTCTAATTAAAGACAACCTGCTGAACGTTTCCACATGTGTGTTATTGGAGGGGAGGGGAGGACACACAGTGTCTAACTCTTCAGTTTCTTTGGGTCGCTTCCTCCTGCAGAGAAGGGCCATACAGCTCATGTTCAAGTCCTCCAGTCTGTGCCGGTGTTGCTGTGTCTGTGCTCCTTGTGTACAGATGAGAAACCAAGGGTACGACGGCCAAGGGACTTGCCCACGGTCACAGCTGCTTCAGAGGCAGAGCTGGGATTCGAACGGAGGTGTCTTATCTCAATGGCAATGGTTTGGCAATGATGTCCCAGTGGGAACTGATGATCAGAGGACTCGAGATGGGGGTGGGGGAGGTGGGTGTCGGACAGGATTCAGGCAGAGCAGCTCTAAGGGGTCTACCTGCCACCTGATATGAAGAATTCCCAGACTCAGCCAGGTGAGCAGAAAGGAGTCTCCTTCTGGAAGGGCCCGGGGACCTGAGAGGACATGGGCACCTCAGGAGGTGAGTGGACCCTCTGGAGCCCTGTGCTGGTCAGTGGCAGCAAGTGTTTAGGGAGCACAGCTCCTGCTACAGGCCCCCAAGACACATTCACACGACCTCTGGCGTCCCTCAGTGTCCAGTCTTGCCCAGGGACCTGGAAGGGCTGGCCAAGATTTCAAGAGGGCAACCTTCTAGACCCATGATTCGAGGACATTCAGTGGCCTGTCCCTCAGAGGAGGCGGGTCCAGAGGGTGAAGCAGGCTGTGTTGATGACGGACTCCAGGTGGTGGTAGGTGGAGACCAGCTGGGCGGGGGGGCTCTCGCTGTCCTGGGGCTGCACAGGGAAGGGCTCTCGGAAAACCACTGTCAGAGACTAAGAACAGGGAGTGGGTGCAGTGGTGAGAGGCGGGCAGGCTGGGCCCAGGAAGCTGGGCTCCCCAACCTCAGCAGGCTCTGGGGTGGAGCATTTGGGGTATAGCCTCCCACTAGGGCTGACACAAAGCCCCTCAACAGCCCCCCACCCCTGTTCTCACCGTCTTTCCCAAGTGGGAGTCCAGAAACACTAGCACGAAACAGTCCGTGAACTTCTGATTCAGCACGACCTAAAGACACAGACACAATGAGATGGACAGTGCGGCAGACAGACCCTCCACGAGCGCGTCCTGGAGGTGGGGCCAGCATGAGGAAGGCCAGCTTTCATCACCACCTGACCCCCCTTGCGCTGCAGCCTTCTCATCCTTATTGGCTCCCAGTCAGCCTGTGCAGGACGTCAGGATGAGGGGAGTGGTCCTTGACTGGAAGGCCCTACACAAGCTGGCATCAACACCTGAAGCCCATCAACAAAGGGAGGCTCTCTCCCCTCGACGAGAGTCCTCCTTGCCTCCTGGGTTTTGTGTCTCTGGCCTCCCGGATGTCTGTCCCTGTAGCTCAGCTTTGTAATCTCTCCCCAAGCAGTTTCTTCTATGCCCGGGGCTTCAGTGACCTCCTGTTCATATAAGTGCTGCCTACACCCCTCTCCTGAGCTCCAATCCCCAATGTCCACAGACCTTCCAGACTGTGGTCCTGCAAGGTCCTCTTGGGCCTCAGACTCAACTCATCGCCCTTCCCCCAAACCTGCTCCTGCTCCAGCATTCTTGCCACCCACAGAAGCACCCCCATCTGCTCACACTCGCCCGCACTCCCGCAGCCTTACCCTAACTAACCTCAGCTTCTGGGTGATGCTTTGTCACACCTTGAAACTAAGTCTTCCCCACAAGCACCATGTGGCAGGACCCCTCACCATGGGCCAAGTACTATTTTTTCAGAAATCTTTTGAACCTTACCCTCCTAAACTGCCGCTCTCAACTGGGCCATCCTTGAGTCTTGCAGTCCCCAGTGCCCACTGCCATAACTCTCTTCTCTCCACTGTCCTTCCCAGCAACCTGTCAATCTCTAATGTGCACATCAATCACTTTGGCTGCTGCTGCTAAGTCGCTTCAGTCGTGTCCAACTCTGTGCGACCCCATATACGGCAGCCCACCAGGCTCCCCTGTCCCTGGGATTCTGCAGGCAAGAACACTGGAGTGGGTTGCCATTTCCTTCTCCAATGCATGAAAGTGAAAGTGAAGTCGCTCAGTCGTGTCCGACTCTTAGCGACCCCATGGACTGCAGCCCACCAGGCTCCTCCATCCATGGGATTTTCCAAGCAAGAGTACTGCAGTGGGGTGCCATTGCCTTCTCTGGAGATGGTGGAAAAACAGCTGCTGGGCCAGCAGGTTGGGGGTGGGGCCTTGGACCTGCACTCAGCCAGCTCCCAAGTGGGGCTGATGCTGCTGGTGCGAGGACCACACTTTGGTAAAGAGTCCTGAAAGCCCAAGAAGTCCTTTCTGGGACTTGAACCTACATGAACTAACCACTTATGAGGTTCCAGAGCTTGGCCCCTGGGATCACTAGCCAAGGTTTGTGCCTTTGAGGGTCCTGAGAGCATAGCTCTAGGTTCTTCTCAGTGAGTCACAGGCTATGGCTTGGTGCTTGAAGAGTTTTCCTCCTATCTACCTGTGTCATCACTCCCTCTCAGCCTCCCTCCAGAGCCTATTTAGTCAGGCTGGGGCTCCTTGAGGGGAACCCTGTCCTCCCTCTAATGAGGATTTCTTTCAGAGGAAGGCCAAGGAAACTTACCAGGTACTGAGTCCCCAAGTCTGGGCTCTGGAAATGGCGACAGCTCTGGGGAAAGCGGCTCAGGAGAACCTTGATCAGGCTTTGGTACCAGGAGACTGTCATAGACAGGAAGCAGTCCTGGGGGAAAGGTCCACAGGCATGGATCTGCTGTCCCAGAGCCACCTCTGAGACTCCCGCAACCTTTACCCTGGCTGCTGGTGGCATTCCAAGCACCCACCCCAGCCCCTTACCAGCTGCGGGTCAATGTCCCCAATGGATTTGGCATGGACTGCTTCTAGGAGCTCCTCCAGCTCGGCCAGGGCCAGGCGCCCCCCTAGCCTCAGCCGATCAGGTCCTGGTGGTTCCAGCAAGAAGAGGCGCTTCCAAAGGGTGTCCCGACGGCAGTGCCCTCCAGCCAGCCGGACCAACTGAGCCAGCCGTGCGCGTGCCAAGCCCACCTCTGCAGCCAGTGGGGGGAAGAGGGGAGCTGGTCCGGGGGCCAAATTGGCCCCAGAGGCCTCCCCAGGGCTACTGGCTGAGCTCCCAGGAGCCTCTGGCTCCGGTGTCAGTCTGGGCGGCTTCCGGAGCCGGCGCATGTCCACAGTGAGTCTGGGGAACAGCTCTCGTTGGCTGGTGAGCACCACGAAGAACTGTAGCCTAGGGTGGGGAGGAGGTAGGAGTGTGATGGTCACAGTAGGGGAGACGGCCATTTCAGGGCAAGAGCCACGTTCAAGGTAGGGGATCTGCTGACCGAAGAACGTGCCGCTCGGCCTCTCCTTGCTCCTCAAAGGGTGCAGCACAGTGACAGACAAGCAGAGACACGTCAAAGTCGTCCTGGTGACGAAGTCCCTCAGAGTCGAGGTAGGAGCCAGAGCTGAGCAGTGGGGGTGGGGGAGACGTCAAACCTGAGGTTCTGATGAAGCCAGGCCCACCCTTTCAGCCTAAGAGAACACGGGTCCCCCTACTGCAAGGATGGCCCTGGCTCCAGCTCCACCTGTCCCCATCCCGCCTTACCTATGCCATGCCGACACCAGGGCATACTCATTGTGTTCCGGGCCTCCTGGCCGGGCCATCCGAAGCGGCTTCATGTGGTAGGAGCTGGCATGGTCGGCCACGTAGTTGTACAGCTGGTGGGCAGCGATGAGCGGGGTGGGCAGCTCCAGGGTCCCTGAGAGGCGAGTTACAGTAGACACTGAGCCCCAGACAGACTCAAGGATCTGTGGGCTGGAGGACAAGAGTCCCTGAGGCTCTGACTGACAAGCAGACTGATTCTTTCTGGGGAGCTCCTGTGGGACATGGGGGTGGGACAAAGCGGCTCAGGGCACACGGGGTACAGGACCTAAGCTTATGAAACAGACTGGGAGTTACTTAAGACAGAAAGGTGAGGACAGGGTCCAGGTGACGCAAGGCGACTGACGACACAGGAGAGGGGGCACAAGAGACAAGGTCTGGCCCCCAAAGTGGTCCCTTCGGTCCCGGCTCGCGGCCTGTTCTTTTCCCGGCTCCCTGGCTGGCCCTTGGGCACTGACCTTGGTAAATGTGATTGCGGCCGAAGTGGGGCCCATCCGGGTGGTGGGCCAGGAAGTGTCGCAGGAAGGTGGTCAGCTGGTAGCCGTGCCGTAGCGCCAGGTGGGCGCCCAGCACGTGCTGGTGCACGAGGCGCAGGTGGAAGTCGTAGCTGAACGAGTGCACGTGCATCAGGTCCCGCACCCGGTCGCACTCCTCCGTGAACAGCATGGACAGCTGGGGAGGCGCGGGGGGCCAGGTCAGGGGACGACGGCAGGCGGCCCAGCGCACCCCCACTTCCCTCCTCCTGCCTGGGAAAACGCCGCTCACAATTCACCCTGTCCTGTGGGTCCCTCTGCCAGAAACGCTTCTGTGAGAAGCCCTCCTCATGACATTCAACTGTGTTGTAACTGTTGACATGAAACTGACCATTTTGAGAGATGAACCTCTGAACTCTGTATCCCAGAGTCCACTCAAATCCAGCACAGATTTACTCATGTAATAAATACTTGCTGAGTGCCTACCACCTGCCTACCTGGTACTGTTCTAGGTGTTGGGGATACACACCCTTGCCCTCAAGGAGCTTACAGTCTAGCAGTGGGGACAGGATAATAAACATCACAGTAAATGAATACACAGCAGATTAGTAGATTGTTATGGAAAATCAGGTGGTAAAGCAGGTGTGGTTTTAAACAGGGTGGGCTGGGTAGGCCAGGTGTGTAATTACTATTAGAAAGGTTTTTCTGGGCACTTCCCATTTCTCCAGCTTTATCTTCTCATCAAATTACTTGCTGTCCCCAAGTATATATCACATATTTTCTCTACACTTTTGTACCGGCCATTCTCTTTGCCTGAATGCTGCTCCCACTGACCCCCAAAGCTGGCTAACTCCCACTCATTTGTAAAGCTTCATCTGGGACATCCTGTCAAGGCTAGCCCAGGGTGCTGCTGAGTCACTTCAGTCGTGTCCGACTCTGTGCGACCCCAGAGACGGCAGCCCACCAGGCTCCCCTGTCCCTGGGATTCTCCAGGCAAGAACACTGGAGTGGGTTGCCATTTCCTTCTCCAATGCATGAAAGTGAAAAGTGAAAGTGAAGTCGCTCAGTCGTGTCCGACTCTTCTCGACCCCATGGACTGCAGCCTACCAGGCTCCTCTGTCCATGGGATTTTCCAGGCAAGAGCACTGGAGTGGGTTGCCATTGCCTTCTCCCAGCCCAGGGTAGGCCTTCTCTAGTTGATCTGCGAAGGAATGAATGAATGAACAAACCACTGATGCAGGAAGAAAGGAAGGCAGAGACACGGAGCTGGGCTTCTCTTGGAGGAAATCAGCATTACTGAGAGTGTATTAACAGTTGGATAAGTGAGGCTGGAATGGCAGAATCTACATGAGCATGCCCCTTGGTGGCACTGGGCAAAAAACTAGTAGGAAAGGAAGTCAGTGACTGTAAATGAGGCAATTGCCTAGGAGTCAGAGTAGCTGCAGGACACTGGGTAAGTCACAACCTCTCTGCTTCCGTTTCCCCATCCACTATGGAAATAAAGGAAAGACCCTCATAAATCTGAAGCAGCGTGATAAACAGTGCAGTCACCAAGGATGAGCCTCAGATTGCAGCCCCAGTACTGCCACCAACTAGCTGTGTCCCTGGGGCACACCACTTAACTTCTGTGAACCTCAGTTTCCCCATCTGTACAGCAGGAATAAAATTCTCTTTGCTTAGAATGTATACTAAACACTAATTAATAGCAATAATAAAGCACCTTAGAAATCTAAGTAGGAATACAGATTAGATATGCAGGGGCAGAGAGAACCAAGCTGGACAGAGATCAGGGGTCAGGGAAGTCAGGACTTCAGGAAGCTCAAGAGAATAATGAAGTGGGTCCGTCCTGCCAATACTACAGCAAAGTGTGGAAGAGTACCTGCCCGTCCAATCTCCCTGCTGTGCCCTAGGCCAGGTAGGTTCCTGCACCGAAGTCACCAAACTTTCCTGGATCTCACTCTCCTGTGATGACTAGACGAGGCATCCATACCCGAGTCAGAGCCCACCACCTACGAGCTGGATCTGAAGCTGTCCAGATTTGGGAAGAGTCTATGCCGTCTGTCCTGGAGAGTGACAGCCTGTACCCAGTCAGACCCTGATCTCTTACAAACTCAACTTGAGGTACAAGGAAGGCAGAGGCCCTTGCACGACAAGCCTGACAACCCAAAGGGGCCAAACTCGCTCAAGGCTGGAGGGCTTCAGGTCCCTGACCACACTCGGTCCTGACTCATTCATTCATTCTGAGCTCTCCTGAGTGCTCAGCCCTCATGGGGTACAGAGGCCCTGCCTTCAGGCAATCAGACAGGGCTAGAAATAAAACCAAGTGTGGGGGTATGCTGTATGGGTGGGGACTCTAGTCCACACTCTAAGTGTTAGTGACTATATGAACAGTGCCAGGCTGCCCCCCTCTAAGCCAGGACTGGCACTGGCCCACCCATGTGTCATATTACCATTCAGCTCAAATGTCCTCACTGTCCACCCATCTACGGTCAGTGCCAGAATGACTCCAGGGCCAGACTGGCCCCTGTGCTGCACTGCCTTCTGCCCCCAGTGCCATGCCTGAACACAGCTCTGGACTATCACAATGTGACTGGTAGATGGGCCAGTCATGGCACTGGAATGACCCAGCTACCCACAGTAGCAAATCATTGCTGGGGTTACACTTAGACCCCACAGCCCTCTGTCCCCACCACTTACCTGAGAGTTGACAGCTTGCCCCATGGGGATTCGGGAACATTCCAGGGCAAACTGTTTGACACAGAAATAACAGCCCTGGAGAGAAGACAAAGATGAGGTCAGGAGGGCAAGAGACAGGAGGGCCTGGCTCTCCTCACATGGTGCTCCTCCTGTTTACCTGAAAAGCCAGCTCCATGAGGATGATGCCCCCAGGCAGTGCCCGCTGCAGGTGGTATGTGGTGACTGGAGAGCCCGTGCTCTGCAAAAGGAGAAAGACTGGGGTTAGGGGCAAGTATGGGGGCTCTTGGGGAAGCAGGCCCCTGGGCCAATGACTTTAATGGTGTCAGGCTGGGATCAATGACCTCAGTCATTATCCAGGGCCCCTGACTTTAGGCCTTGGGCAAATAATTCAGGCTTAGTGATGCTGGTGTCTGAGGCATCGCTGATTTCACTGCTGGGGAAGGCACATGACAATGTGTTTACCTTGGGGCTCCCTTCAGCCTTGGTTTTCGGGCAGGAGAAGGAACCCCGTCCTTCTGTTCCAAGGATAGCCATGGCCCGAAGCCGACTGGTGCTGCAGAAAAGGAAGAGGGACAAGGGGGTGAGGCAGGCTTGTGGGGTGAAGGGTCCCTGCTATCAGACCCAGAACCAGTTCACATGGAGTCACTGTGGAGGCAAGGAGACAGGCTCAGAGGTAACCTGCTTGGGTCCCACGGTAGGTCAGTGGGCAGGCTGAGACTGGAGTCCGGGGCTAGACTGTGGTGCGGGGCTCTCTCCACAGCAGGTGCTGCTCTAAGGGGAGGTGGAGACAGGCCCCTCTCTTCCAGCGAGAGGATGAGTGTGGGGCCGGCGAGGCTGCCATGACTAAGGGGAGACCCCGGTGGGATATGGCAGTACCTGCTTGTTGGAGGCAGCAGGGGAGGGTGGGAGGGGAGTGGGTGATGTCCATCTTGAGACTTCACGGGGAAAGCTCAAGTGGATGCTTGATGCCCTGGTAAGGACAGTTCCTCTGAGAGGGAAAAGGGGTTCTCTTTTGAGCTGGGAAGGTCAGTTTCAGTGATCTAAAGCCTATTGTCCTTCCTTTCTCAACTCAGAGACAAAGGGGAAAAAGAGAAGTACTGTGAATGAGGACAAAATAGAAAGAGCCAATGAGACCCACTTATCATACTCAGGACTACAAACTCCTGGAACTGTTGCTTGGGGTGGCGGGGTGGGCAGTGGTCAAAGCCTTTGGCAAGAAGAAATGTCCCACTTAATTCTCAAGGAAATAGGGACCAGGCCTATTGATTGGAGAGACTTGAGAGGGAGGAAGGTCTGATTTAAAATTTTCCTCTAGAAACATATATTTAACCTTAGTGTCTTTGGTTTTAAAAGGGCATTCTGACTTCTGGGAAGAACATAGCTGAATGGGAAGGACGTGAACACCAGAGAAATCCCTGCCGCTGGGACCTGGCTGTGGAGGGCAATAAGCTGAGTTCCTCCTGGGGTCTGTCCTGGAGAAATGAGAGGGGCAACTGAATGAAACATCCTGGAGGCGCAGGCTTGTCCTCCTCCTAAGGCCGGAGAGAGAACGGGAGGCCGGGGAGATGGAGAGCTGGCTACAGAAACACTAAGGAGGTGGGAAATGGCTTTCTGGGCCTAGGGGGCATCTTGAGTAAGAAAGCATGACTTACATTTACTACTTTGAAAAGGCATCAAACTGAAAACAGGAGGGAGAAAACAAACTCACATATCTGGATACGTGAAATGAACTGTCATAGCGTGGGCCTGGTGAGCTGAATGTGCACATGGCCCTAATTACCCAAACAGGACCCAAGGGGAAGGGAGTGTGGGCCCTCACCTGCCATGGAGGAGGAGAGGAGAACAGGGAGACGAGAGGGGCTCACCTGCGGGCAGGCGAGGGGGGCCGCAGCGGCACCAGCACAAAGCCCATGCTCTGCAGATACTGCACGTACTGCTGCAGGAAGGCCAAGCTCAGCTCCTTCAACCAAGGCTCCTCCCGGGCGCCCAGCGGAGGCCCGTCCGAGGAGTCGCAGTTGGCAGGGGATTCTCGACTTCCAGAGGCCGACTCAGGGCGATGGCGCCGCTGTGGGAGTGGAGGTTAAGAGAGACTCTACCCGCCGGCAACCACCCTATCAGGGGTGAAGGAAGAGAGGTCCTCCTGGAGAAATCCAGAGTCTGGAGCCTCACCTGTCCCTCCAGGGGCCCCGAGGTCTCTGCGGGCCCATGCAGCCAGGCTGCAGGGTCAAAGAGCAGGGCCGTCGCACAGTAATGCACCAGGCGGGATGACTGTTTCAGGGTCTCCAGCTCCCCAGCCTGGAGAAATAGAGTGAGCGCTGGGCGGGGGGCCAGGGCAAGGGTCACGGGGCGGTCCGGAGGACGTGGGCGGGGCACTCACACTGATGGGCATGCTGGCTGGGGCAGAGCGCTGCTGCCACGTGACAAACAGGTTCTCCATCTTCATCTGGCGCTCCAGCTCTAGGGGTTGGAGGCTTTTACTGGCAGACCCCAGGAGCAGCCACCCCTCTTCCTGCCGGGCTCCACAGCTGGCCCTGCCTGCCGCCCGGCCCAGCACACTCACCTCTGCGCTCTGCCATCTTGATCTCCAGGAACTGTTGTCCATGGTAGGTGACGGGATCGGGCGGTCTGGGCACAGGGCCGAGGGAGGAGGTGGGGCGGGCGGCCGTGATATCCCGCAGGGCCTCATCGAAGGGGAATGTGTCCAGGGGAAGGGGGCCCCCGCCCCGCGAGGACCCACTCAGCCGGCCCTGCTCACGGCTCAGCGGGGGACTTGCACTCCGGATGAGGGTCTCTGCTTCTACGGTCGGCAGCAGGAATGGGTTTGGCTCCTGAGAGAGACGAAGTCTCACAATGGGTCCAGGGCCTCTGCCCTCAGACCTCCTCTCCTACCCCGTGGCTGCCTCTCTGACTCGCCCTCCCTGCGACCTCTGCTCTCAGTCTGTCCCCTCTCCTGTTTCCGGACGGCAGCTTCCTTTAGCTGACCACCCAGGAGAGGAGGGGCCCAGACGGCAGGCACCTTTTCATCCCGCACTGGGAAGTCCAACTGGCCGTAGTGGTGGAAGAGCCCCAGCTTCTGGCTGAGGAGGCAGAAGATGAGGTGGGCGCGTGCGTTCTGCCACTGCACGAGGCGAACCAGAGCACGGCCCAAGGCTGCGCCCAGGTCTGGAGCCCAGTTGTAGGTCAGTAGCTGGAGCTGGAAGTCAGGGCTCAGCGTCAGTGGGATCACAGAGCCCCTCCTACCACCCAGCCCCTGGCCCCACGCCTACCTTTTTGTCCACGACCTCTAGCAGCAGGAACCTCTGCCGGGGAGCATTTCGCCCCATGCTCCCGTCACCTCCCGGCTCAAAGCGCTGCATGGCTTTGGCAGCTATGGGGTCAAGGGACAAAATGAAGGTCTTGGGACTGATCCCTCTCAATCCCTCACTGACCCCCAGAGGGTCAGAGGCTACAGGATCAGTCATTCTGAGACCCCCCCCACCCCTACTGCAGGCTGTGGCCTCACCCTGCTGGGTGGGTCTCCTCCACTGTGAGAAGTTCCTGCCCAGAAGCAGCAGGTGCCGCTCAGCTGCCGGGCGGGGCGGTGGGCCCAGCTGTCCAAGGGAACACGGACTGAAGAGCTCTGGCTCAGGAGTCCTAGTGGGAGGGAGGGACAGACAGAAAGCAGACCATCCACGGCCCCATTCCCTGGCCATCGCCTCTCCCACCTCAGCTTCCGTGAGATCCCAAACTCACAAATGTTGCTCAAAGATGCGGACACTGGTGTCGCCAGCCATTGAGGTGACCAGAGTGGTGAACTCAGACAGGACGGATGGGAGGAGGAAGCGGGACACCATGTGAGTGGAGCTCCTGGACACCGAGGCGCATCCTGGATCCCGGGCACAGAGGTTGTGGTGGGGCTTGGGGCTGGGGGCTGGGGACTGGGCCACAGGCTCGGGGGTGGGAGAAGGGTCTCACCAATCTGAACCATGAACTCCATCCAGCGCTGAGCAACACGAGCAAACACAGGCTGCAGGGTGCCCGCCTCACCCTCTTCCAGCTGTGTGGTCCTCCGTCTGAAGACACAGCAGGAGTAAGAGCCTCGCACCCACACACAAGACCTGCGTGGTCACACGCACTCAACAACCCCTGTGACCTCACAGCACATTTGCCATGACAACACACATACCTTTGTCTCTGGGCCCCAGACTCTGGGCCCGCTGCCCGCTCAGTCCCACCCGGAGTCCGAACGCTTTCCGTTTTGTGACGCCTCCGGCCCCGAGTGTCTTCTGGCCGATCCAGGACAATGTCGTCAGTTGTTTTGGGGGAACCCAAGTCCCCACATTCTGTTTTACTCTGGGGGCAATGCAGTGAATGAGGAGGGGCTACTGGGAAGGGGAATGTGGTGGAGGATGGAGGCACCCAAGAATAGTTACAAGAACCCAGAAGAGCTGGAGGCTAACCGAGCAGCCTTGAGCAGGCTACTCAACTTTCCAGATCCTCAGTGGCCTCGCTAGTAACAGGCCTGCTGAAATCTTGCAGGCTGTGAGGATCTGACAAGGAAAGTGGAAATGAAAACATTTAAGCTGAGGCTATCTGTGTATAAGTGGGAACGTGCCATGTTCTGTATACTCCTGTCTAAGGGACAGAGCTCTGAGGCAGGGCCTCCAGGGAGTAGAGAGGGGAGACAGGAGGCAGGCAAGAAGGCAGAGGTCAACCTCACTACCTCCCTTTATTCCATTACCAGCATATCCCAGAAGCTACGCCGGCCAGCTTTGCTGGGGGGAGTCACAGGTTCGCCAGGGCCAGGGCTGGGGGGAAAGGTGCTGGCTCGGCCTGCAGGGCTCTTGGTGTCCAGCGACCCACTCCTGAGACTCCCTGTGAGCAGCAGGCATTACAGACTCTTGTCACTGACCGTCAACCCTCTTTCAGACAACCCAGCCAGCCCCAAGACTGGTAAGAGACAGACATGCCATTTACTTACTCTACCTGTTCCTGCAACCCAGCCAGCCCCAAGACTGGTAAGAGACAGATATGTATTTACATACTATACCTGTTTTTGAATGGCAGGGTGTGTGTGTGTGTGTGTGTGTATGTGTGTGTGTGTGTGTGTATGGAGTTCCTGGTTGTGTGTGTGTGTGTGTGTGTGTGTATGGAGTTCCTGGTTGTGTGTGTGTGTGTGTGTGTGTGTGTGTATGGAGTTCCTGGTTGTGTGTGTGTGTGTGTGTGTGTATGGAGTTCCTGGTTGTGTGTGTGTGTGTGTGTGTGTGTGTGTATGGAGTTCCTGGTCGTGTGTGTGTGTAGGGAGTTCCTGGTGGTGAGTGTGTGTAGGGAGTTCCTGGTCGTCTGTGTGTGTGTGTGTGTGTAGGGAGTTCCTGGTTGTGTATGTGTGTGTAGGGAGTTCCTGGTCGTGTGTGTGTGTAGGGAGTTCCTGGTGGTGAGTGTGTGTGTGTGTGTGTGTATGGAGTTCCTGGTTGTGTGTGTGTGTGTGTGTATGGAGTTCCTGGTTGTGTGTGTGTGTATGGAGTTCCTGGTTGTGTGTGTGTGTGTGTGTGTGTGTATGGAGTTCCTGGTCGTGTGTGTGTGTAGGGAGTTCCTGGTGGTGAGTGTGTGTAGGGAGTTCCTGGTCGTGTGTGTGTGTGTGTGTGTGTGTGTGTGTGTGCAGGGAGTTCCTGGGTGTGTGTGTGTAGGGAGTTCCTGGTTGTGTGTGTATGTAGGGAGTTCCTGGTCGTGTGTGTGTAGGGAGTTCCTGGTCGTGTGTGTGTGTAGGGAGTTCCTGGTCGTGAGTGTGTGTGTGTGTGTGTGTGTGTGTGTGTGTAGGGAGTTCCTGGTGGTGAGTGTGTGTAGGAGTTCCTGGTCCTGTGTGTAGGGAGTTCCTGTGAGTGTGTGTGTGTGTGTGTGTGTGTGTGTGTGTGTGTGCAGGGAGTTCCTGGTCGTGTGTGTGTGTAGGGAGTTCCTGGTCGTGTGTGTGTAGGGAGTTCCTGGTCGTGAGTGTGTGTGTGTGTGTGTGTGTGTGCAAGGAGTTCCTGGTCGTGTGTGTGTGTAGGGAGTTCCTGGTCCTGTGTGTGTAGGGAGTTCCTGGTCGTGAGTGTGTGTGTGTGTGTGTGTGTGTGTGTGTGTGTGTGTGTGTGTGCAGGGAGTTCCTGGTCGTGTGTGTGTGTAGGGAGTTCCTGGTCGTGTGTGTGTGTAGGGAGTTCCTGGTCATGTGTGTGTGTAGGGAGTTCCTGGTCGTGAGTGTGTGTAGGGAGTTCCTGGTCGTGTGTGTGTGTAGGGAGTTCCTGGTCGTGTGTGTGTGTAGGGAGTTCCTGGTCGTGAGTGTGTGTAGGGAGTTCCTGGTCATGTGTGTGTGTAGGGAGTTCCTGGTCGTGAGTGTGTGCAGGGAGTTCCTGGTCGTGTGTGTGTGTAGGGAGTTCCTGGTTGTGTGTGTATGTAGGGAGTTCCTGGTCCTGTGTGTGTGTAGGGAGTTCCTGGTTGTGAGTGTGTGTAGGGAGTTCCTGGTGACAGACCCCCAATCTCAGCGAGTGACAGCCGCACACAGGCACTTCCATCAGGTGTGTCACCGTGCTGATGCAGAGAAGGTGATGGACAGCCGAGAATGTGTATCTTAGATGCAGCCTCCGCCACATCTCCCCAGACTCTCCTTGCACCCTGACCTGGAACACCATCTCACCTGGATCTCTGGGGTTCTCCCCTCAGCCCTGGCCCTGGCGAACCTGTGACTCCCCACAGCAGGACTCCATGTACCTGCGGATGTATCCTCTGTACACAGCGGCGCTGGCAGCAGCCAGAGCTCCATGATGGCATCCGCCAGGGCCTGGCGAGCTGCTGTTCGGAGCTTCTCCTCCAGCTGCACAATGCTGATGTTGCCCTTTTCCCACACATCCAGTCGAAGCCGTGGGGCCCCGCTTGGAGCTGGAAGAACAGGGGCCACTTGAGTGTGTCCCTGGTTTCCACAGCATTAAATGAACACCCCCTCCTCTGACCAAGCCGCCCCACCTGAAGAACTGCCCGGCAGGACTGGGCAGCGAGTGACTTGAGTCAGCTGCTCGAACTCTTCCTGCTGCAGTGGGTCTGGGGGCCCCGGAGAAGAAGTGGGCCACGATGCCAGCGAGATGGGGGCTCCCTCCTCATCCATGAAAGCTAGAGTGATGCAGGCGACCCCTGGGTAGAAATCCAAAAGGAAAGCTCAGCTCTGCGACTTCTGGGCCCTGCCCTCCCCACCCCCCACCCAGCTTCGGGACAGGAACAGGCTTTCCCACACCCCGTGGCACCACGGGCCCAGGGGCTGCGCTGTACCTTTGCCCCCAGTGCCCTGTCCTCCAGGCTTGTTGTACAAGTAGATGTCCAAGTCGGGGAGGCCACCCTGCGGCGGGAGTGGATGCTGCGGAGAGAAGAGCCTCTGAGCACTAAGACCAGGCAGATGGACACAGGCTTCAGGGAACAGGTATCCACGGGGAGAGTGGGGAACAGGCACACGCAAGAGCAAAGGGAGACACAGGTAGGTGTTACGGGCCGGGTGTACAGAGGTCCACGGGCGCACAAAGGTACCCGGGTGGGGATCTGCAGAAAACAGCTACTTCAGCAAGCATGCACGCAAGTGTGGACGGGGCGTGCAGCCTCACCTGGAAGTGGTTCCGGCTGTTGCTGTCCGTGTACTTGGGGGAGTGCAGGAAGATGAGTAGGTTCTGCCGCAGGTACCAGGCCAGGGCGGGAAGCCAGGGCCGGCAGCAGGGTGGCAGGCCCAGCTGCAGCACCTCTGAGGGCAGACTCCCTGGGGGCTGGATGAACTGCAGAGAGGGAAGGAAGGGGAGTCAGAGCTGAAGAAAGAGGTTCTGGCTGCGACTGTCCCGGCGGCTGCGGTGGAGTCACGCAGGGAGCCTGGGAGGGAGCTGACCTCCACGTCAGCTGGCGTCAGCTTGCAGTTCCGCACGAGCATGACCGTGATGACGTCTAGTGTGGCCTCATCCAGGCGCCGACGCAGAACCCGTACGAGCTCATCCGTGATCTCAGGACCTGGACACGGCCACGGTGGGGAGGTGGAGACACTGGCAGAAGATCCAGCCACCCCATCTCATCCCTTAACCCCAGACTCAAACAGGCTGCCATACATCAGAAGCTGCCAGCACTAATTTCTAGTTCTGCCAAGCTACTCAGCGTTTGACAGGCGAGTCTTACCTCTCAAAGCCTCGGTGCCCCCCTCAATACAGTGGGAATAATAATAGCATCTATCTCATCAGTAACATTCTTAGCCCAAGGCTAGTATACATTTATTGAGCCATAAATAAATGAGCCAGTTGCCTACTGGATACCTTGGGTTCAGTGTATCCCAAACCCGCCCCAGTATCTGGCCAATGGGACCACCATCTATCCACATATTCAGTCAGTTTAGACGTCTGGCTGCATTTTAGCCAGCTATAGGTCCTACCCTTCAACATCCCAGGAGCCTGTCCTTTCCCACCCAGCTCCTGCTCGAGAGATGCCCGGAGCTAGTGTAAGAAGTCCCAGACAACTGTGGAACCACATCTGGCCACTCCCCTCACCTGCCTGCCCCACGCCATGCACCAGCAGCTGGATATGTCTGTCCACTTGGCCCACAGGACGAGCAGCATCGGAACTGCGGCTGGACGCCATGTCCAGGGGAGAACGAGGACCCTGCAGGGACACTGTGGTCAGGGCCTGGCTCCAGGGAGCAAAGTCTGCAGGAGCACGGGGCAATCGGGGAGTGGGGGATACATGCCGAGGCTTCCTCGGAACAGATGGGCTCCTGGCTTCGGGACAGAGCAAGGGACGGGGGCAGGGCATCACTGTCCCATGGCCGCTCACTGCAGGACGTCTCCAGGAGCCTGGGAGAGAGTGGCACGGGAGGGCTTTGGACCACAGCTCCTCCACTGCCCCAGGCTGTAGCCCGGCTTCCCAGGACCCACATACCGCAGGTAGTACACAGCTTTTGTTGCTCGCTCCTGATAAACAAACATGTTCTTCCGGTTCACCACAGAGAAGGCATTAAGCACAGAGCGTAGGGCCTGGATGGCTGTAGGGGGAACCTGGGCTTAGAAAACTCTTTTCTCCAGATTCCCCACCCCCACCCCTGACCCTGCTACACTCCACCTGCCCTCTCATGCCAATCACATACCCCGAGAGACGCCCATGCTGGGTCCCATTTTGAGGCGTGAGTGGACTCGAATCACGGTTCCCCATACGACGTCACAGGAGAAATGGCCAGGGACAAACTGCATCGTGGCGGCCAGGTACCCTCGGGGCCCACAGCTCTCATCGGCAGCATAATCTGGGGGACGGGAGATGGTGGATCAGAAACAGGACACAGCCCTCTGCCCTCAGACTTCTCACCTGTGAACTGGCCTACCTGTCCTCAACCCACGACTCCTCTGGCCGATCGCTCTGTGGGGGGAAAGACGGTCACTTTGGGTATTAAGATAAGCTCTTAGGAAGACAGGTCATAGCACAGAGGTTTTCAGAACTATCTCAGGAAGACATGGAGAAGGAGCTAAGAAGAGGTATCAGGAAAGGCAAAGCATAGTCCTGGGGATGCTGCCAGGACACTCTGAGCCTGTCGGAATCTAATATAGAACATATCCTACTCATGTACTCATTGGGCAGTGCAATAATAATACACACCCCACTAAAACAGAACGTGTGTGACTGCTCACATACCCCTACGGCAGGGGCGACACTACGCCCTTTGCTCTGGAGGACAGCTAGCCCAGAAAACCCGAAGGGTTGGGTGGCTCTTTGCAAGACTGTGGCTGCAGCCCACGGCCTTGACCGACCCCTTCCAGGTTGATGAGGAACCTTCCAGTAGGTCAAGGTGGCAATCTGGTTTCCCACAGAAGCTGCTCTAAGATGTGAGCAGCGTACAGGACACCCAGGGGGCTGCACAGTCTGGACTGGAATGCTGGTTACTAAGGGTTTCAGCGAAACCATATGGAAAGACTAAAATGAGGAAGGGCTGGGTCTGGGCTCCGACTAGTCTCACATCCTGGGCTGCTGGGAGCCACTGGGAAGGAGTGCTTGGCGGTTGCAGCTCATACTCAATTTGCAGAAGATGTCTTCTAAACCCTGGGAAGTCCATCAATTACGGGGATTCTGCTTTGATATGGAACACATCCCAGGACGTGCTGAGAGACGCGCTCTCCCGTAGCTGTTAGCAACATTTGTCTACAGACTTGCCAAGCATGTTAAAGATAAGGAGTGATCTGACATGACTTTTAGAACTGAGGGAAAACGGCAAAGGAATGGCACAATCTGGCTTTTTCCTGTGAGCTGGGGTGAGAGGTCATGAGGAATAAGAGAAGGGAGCAGAAGTGTGGAGATTTTGATTCCCATCTCAAGTAGATGATCATGTGTTTTCTAACCCCAAAGGTTTCTGTGCCTGCCTGTCCGGAGGGACAGCCAATCAGAGGGAAAATCCTATGGGCACTCAGGTTCCACCCCTCCGGGCTTCTCGCCTGTGACCTGGCCTACTTGTCCACCATCCCCTGCCCTTTCCTTGGCCCCAGCCATCACCCAGCAGGGGCGAGATGGTCATTTCAGAAAACAAGGCAGGGCCAGTAGAGCATGCCCTTAGGAAGACAGGTCACAGCGGCGCCTGCTCCATGTCCCTTCTCTCCTGTATTCTTCAACGGTGCCCCCTCTGCTGGCTCTTTCCCATGGAACAGAAACATGTTCAAGTCTCCACCTTATTTTAAATTCCTGCCTTGCCTCCCACCTTCCTTTAGTTTCTGCCGGATCTATTTGCTTCTCCCTTCATTGCCAGGCGACTTGAAAGAGGAGTGCCTCCCGGCTCCTCCAGCTTAATATCCTTTCATGTTTCCACTTCCTCTGGTTTCCTACTCCTGTCTCCACTGAAAGCACTTTCACTAGCCACTGATGACCCCGTGGCAGCCAAACCTGGTGATCCTTTTCGGTCCTCTTCTCCACTGTATTACCTGGCACTGAGGACCAAGTAATGGTGAGTGACTCGGTCCTCCCCCAGCTTCTCAGCAGTCTTCGGTAAAGGAAGGCTCCTGAGTGGGACTCACCATCGCTGGGCAGTGGTACCCGCTGACGGGAGTGGAAGGGGGTCTCGCTACGCCACAGGTCTTCTTCGCTCTCAGCCACCAGAAGAGAGTTGCACACATGACTGTCGTGCAGGTCCTGAAGAAGCAGCCGCTGAGAGAAGAAGGAACCAGCTCTCAGGGAACTGAAATACTCCCGCATACACTGCTGGTGGTGGTGGAGGGGGTGATCAAAGGCTAGAGAGAATGCCCATTATCACTGGGGGTCGGAGGTCAAAAAGAGCATCAGTAATCACTGGGAGCTCAGAGATGGTGTCTGACAGTCACTGGGCTCTGGGTGCTACAGCCAGTGAGGGACATCTGTCCCTCCTCTTTGCCAGAATCTGTTTACTGCCCTTCAGATCTCAGCTTAAAAATCTCTTCTTCCCAGCTTTCCCTGACACTGCAGATGGTCAGATCCCTGTTAAGTGTTCTCACAGTCTCTGCTTTTCCTCTGCAGAAGCCTTCACAATTGCAGCGGAAATAATTTGTGTGCTTTAGTGGTTTCATATCCATCTCTCCCCATTTGACATAAGCTTCCCTCTGTCTTAATTCATTATCTCATCCCTAATGCTAGCTGAGTGCAATGAGAGGGAGCATCTCACAGTCACTGGAAGGGAATGAGAGAGTAACCCACTCTGGGGGTGGGTTGGGAGAGCTCCTCAGGTTGTAAGGACACTGGGGAGTAATAGCATCCCAGTAACTAAGGGTCAAAGAAAATGTCCAAGTTGGATCAACAGCCTCCGAAAGTCAAGTTCCTAGAAACTCCTTCCTTATCTGGGCTGCATCCCATGCCTGGAGAGCCCTGCCCCTTACCTGGTTGACCTCCCTGCAGATCTCCCCAACTCGCCTCACCAGGAGCTGCTGCAGGTGGCGACACTCGGTGCCTGGCCCCCCATCCTCCCGAATCAGGCTCCTGGGGAGGATACATCAGACACAGAATTGCAGTGGGGCAGGAGAGGCGGGAGGGGGTCATGGGAGGAAGGACCAAGAGGAGGGAAAGGAAGGAGGACTGGACAAGGGGAAGTAAACATGAAGGGAACTAGGAAAGATGGAATTCTCAACAGCAATTCTGGAAGTCTGGGCTCCAGGCTGGCCTCACAGCCTCCACGTAGGTACCACCTGAGGTTTCCCTCATGCAGTTCACCTCTTCTTTATCCTCCGATCTTCTTTGTCAGAATGGTGGGCCTCCCTTCTCTTAACATGCCCACCCCCATGATTAGAGATGCCTAAGTATGACGCTGCTGCTTACTAACTGGGACCTTGAGCAAGCATAATATAGCCTATGTGTGCTGGAGTTTCTTCATTCTGACCATAAGGATAATAACACTTCGCAGGTATGTTACAGATCAAATGAGTGATCCATATAACAAGCAGCACAGTGCCTGCCACATGGCAAGTACTTGTTAAATACTACCTATTATCCCTTATTTTTATATGCCTACAGCTCCTGAGCTGCTGTGAACTATAGATTCTCTTAATGCTTGGCTAGGAGCCAAAATCCTCATCAGCTTTTCAACTCCATTAGAAGAGCGGAGTGATACGCTTTGTTACAACCTGTGGGAAGTGGTCAGGAGCCCCCAACCTCAGAGCACAAGTCAGATCCCTACCCAAAACCTGAGTCCCAAGT
Organism: Bos mutus; assembly: GCF_027580195.1. NCBI lineage: Eukaryota > Metazoa > Chordata > Mammalia > Artiodactyla > Bovidae > Bos > Bos mutus. The sequence continues at coordinate 103,544,752 of NC_091619.1, read as the reverse complement.
CTAGCCTTCTAACAACACTGAAGAGGGGAGTTGTGGGACCAGGGAGAGGCTAACGTCGGCGTCAGGGTGCAGGCCCAGCTTTTCCTTACCTCGCATGTGCGTACACTTCCACACGGTCCTGCAGCACCCGGACAATGAGCCAGAAGTCAGGCAGGCAGGGTCCAGGGAGGCCTACGAGCGAAGGCTGTGGAGGTGGAGGCCCAGGCGGGGTCCGCAACATGAAAGGGGGCTTCTCACCTGGGGTCTCACTGGGACCCTCACTGTCTGAGCCACTGCTGCCACCATCGTAACCTGTGTCAAACATGCTCAAGTTCGACCTTACCCTTAGGCTCATGTGAGCCCCAAATGCATCAGCTTGGTGGGCCCCCCTGGGTTAGTCCCTACTGATGGACCTGCCCAGACCTTTCACTATGCGGCCCTGAGTCCACTTCCCATCAGCTTGGTCTTCCCTGCTCTGCTCCAACTTACCTAGGTGGTCCGAGTCCACACTGCCCTGACTGGACATGAGACTGAGTCCCCGGCTGGGCCCAGGCTGGCTCCCTGGGAAGAGAAGGGAAAGCCTGGAGCCTCTCTCAATCCTGCCAAGGACGCTTTCTGAACATGGGTGCAGGGCCAGGGAGGTGCAAGTCCTCTCTTACCTCCTTGGGGCAGGTTGGGCAGACTGATGAGCAGGGGGCTCTGAGAATCCTCTGGGGAGCCAGGGGCTTGGGGGCTGGCTGTCAGGGCCTGAGGGTCAGGAGGTCAGGTTGGAGCACAGCCCCATACTTCCACCACCACCCGCTCCTTTCGCAGGTCAGCCCAGGCAAGACTCACCTCCCCTTCAAGGCCTTCAGCCCTGTCCTCCTGGCTGCGCCAAGCCCAGGCCGGGGAAGTCCCAAGCTCCCTGTGGGACCCACCTGGCTGTTGGCCCACTGCCACAAAGAAGAAGCCACTGTCAGGGTCCTCAAGAAGAACGTGACCAGGGAGGTGGAGGCGGCGGAACTCCTAGGGAGCAGGAGCCAGGCAGAGGTTAGGCAGGAGCAGCTCTCCCTACTGGTGGGCCCCACACTTCCTCATCAGACCCCTCACAAGTAGCCGGTGAAGCACAAGCTAGCATCCCCGTTGTTATGAAAAGGCTCAGTGACTCGCCCAAGACTCAACAGGCCCGGGGGCAAGGGTGAGCTGCCAGGCATGGGGTCAGAGTCAGACCACAGGGTGAGGAGGTGGACTCCAACCGAGAGAGGGCCTTCTGGTTCTATCCATGCAGCCTGGGGAAGGACGGGCCCCAGGGTGACCAGGGAGCGTCTCGAGGGCAGCATACCTCCTTAAACTGTGTGAGAGAACGCTCTGGCCCAAACACAAAACTCAGGGGCAGCGTTTGGCGCAGGCAGGTGGAGCGTCCGGGTGAGCTGTGGATGTGGGCGGCTGCGCGGTGCAGGGCCGGGCTCTGGGGGATGCCCCCTCTTCGGAGCGCCCCCACCATCTCATCCTCCAGCAGCCAGCGGATCTACAGTCAGAGAGCGATGCAGGGAGTGGTGAGGGGCACCCCCCACGCCGACTGGGGCATCACTGTACTCCTCTATCAGAAGACACTGGAAGAGACTCTGCCTCACAGACTGGGACAGGCCTCACTGGACCCCAGAATAAAGGGGGTGTCTTATGTCACCATCTGATGGAAAGGGTGTCAGTTACAGTGCTGAGGGGTGGTTACTTAGGCTGGGGGAGGGAAGGCCCTCACCTCACTCATGGTCGTCTCAACAGCCAGTCTGTGGGGTGTGGCCAAATTAGACAGTCCTGGGTGCCTAATTGGAAGAAAGGTTTACATACTGGTTTCCAGAGGACAAAAACCAATGGGGAGCAAGGAAGTCTAAGAGGGAGATAGGAAATACCTGTCTTCTCCTGGAGGTGGAAGTGGGGGCCCCAGCCCATCATCGGATGGCTGCCCTGGGGACCGTGGGAAGGACGCACTGCTTTCAGAAGTTGACCTAAACAGAACAGGAGCAAAGATCAAAGGTCAGCACCTATCATCCTCCCAAGGCCTCCTCCGCAATCCTTTCTTGGAATCCTTAAGGTACCTTTGGTCCCCAGGCACCCCTAAACTCCTTAATGGTTCCCATTAAGGATCCCAAGGCCCCAGATCCCCCACCAAACTTGCTGCCACACCGGTGGTGCTGAGGATCTGAGGTCGGGGGAAGCTCCACTTCCAGGGGCAAGGTCAGCACAAAGACGTCCAGAGTGACACTGAGGTCCCGCAGAGCAACTCGGCCTCCAATAGGGGGGCCCTCCAGGCTAGAAAGCACCTGGCCTGGGAGAGGGGGGAGGTTAGGGGTCACTGGAGCCCTGGGACAAGCACAGATTCCAAGTGTCTAGGGCTAAAGAGTTATACCCAGAGGCTCTCTCCCACCCCCAGACAGGCAGGCAGGCTGGACCAGGTCCTATGGCCCTCCCCTGGGGATCTCTAGACTCACCCAGGCAGGTGGGCAGGCTGCACACAGGTACTGAGCTGTGCTGGCCACGCAGCCGCACGGAGCACGTGAGGTGCAGGAAGAGCGGCGGTAGGTCATGCGCCAGGCTCTCAGGCCCCGTGGGGGAGTCGCCCCCCAGGATACTGAAGGAGTCTTCGTCCGGGTTCACGGTGTCTGCATCTGACAGCGAGGCACAGTCCAGCCCAGCAGGCCCCAGGTCTGGTTCACGGCTCTCGCGGTACTCCACTTCCAGCTCTGGGTCACTCTCGGTGACCACGCAGCAGGCAGATGCGTCTCCTGGAGACACATGTCACGTGGTCAACAGGAGAGGCTGGCGGCGGAGGCCCTGGATGCTGGCTGGAAGCAGCCTTTACCTCGTACCCACTGGCCTATGTACCTTCCTCTCCCATGAGCTCAGCCTCTGAAAACTCCAAGTCACTGACTTTTCTGTCGACTGTGTCCCGGGGGCCCTCATCCTGGGCAAGAGAAAGGGACAGCTTGACCTGAGGTGGGGCCTCAGGGGACCAAGCATCAGGGATCAGGAGGATCTGGGTGGGCCAAGCAGGCTTTCAGGGGCTACAGGCTGTGGGGAGGGAGGGAGGGAGGTAAGGGAGATGGCCGCTCACCTCACGCCTGCTGGATGGAGGGCAATAGAAGAAGTAGTGGGGGTTGGAGGGCACGGTGCGGAAGTGGAGACTGCTGATCTCCAGGAACTTCTCCTGTTTGGGGTTAGAAGGCTACGATGTCAGCTGCTATTTGGCTGAGCCTACACACCCCCAACCATGAGGGACCACTGCCCAGCCAGGGCTCTGTCTCTCTGCCCTCACCTGGATGAGGCTGTGAAGAGCATCATGGGCCTCTCCTCTGAGCTGGCAGACATCTGTCAGAGAGATCTCAGGCCCGGGTCTGGATGCCCAGGGACACGGGTGCTCTGAAACTCAGGCTCGCTTAGGTCCTCGGTCTCTATGCTGAGCAGGGTGGGGGGTAGTGAAGTGTTAGGAAGCATTGCGTCCTAGAGGAGCCTGCTTCCCAAGTGGAAGCAGCACACGATGGTCTGCCTCCGCCTCTCAGAAGGGTGCTGAGCACAGGACACTCGCAGGAGAGGGCGGGAGAACCCACCCACCCGTCTCCGCTCTAACCGCCATATTGCTTGGTGGCTGGACATTTCTGTGCAACAGAGTGAGTAAGGCTGATTCCTGGCTTTCAGCAGGTGGAGGGAGAGGTCATTCATCGTGGAAGAGAGACCCAGGTGGAGAAGCAAGGTTTGGTGGGAAAAGTGCACTCATCTGGGGGGCATGAAAGGTGGGGGATGCAGACCTCCAGAGAGGGAACTGGGCACCACCAGTGTACTCAGCCCTCTGCTCCTTCCGTTCCCCCAGTGCTGACCCCTGCAGACACCAGACACACAGCTGTCTGCCTGCCTGCCTCTCTCACTCAACAGTTTCTGTCTGAGACTCAGCAGTTTAGGGGATTATCACTACAATCTGGATGTCCTCGGACAAGCTTCTGCTTTCTCTGATGGCCACTGGCAACTCCCCACCACTAACCTAGCTCAACACTCCACACCAAAACAGGAAAGCTGGGAGAACCAGGAGAGTAAGACGGGGAGACTGCTGCCCATGTTGAATGGGAGACAGAAGCCTGGGCAGGAGGTGGGAAACCAGTGACCAAGCATGCCTGGTCGCTTCCCCAGGGCAAGAGGCCCCGGGCTATAGGGGCTTCGTCTGTGTGCCCCCTTATACATCATTCAAGAACCATCCCAACCTGGACTCAGAAGCCAGGACAGCTCGTTCCCGAGGCTCGGGGCCCTCCTCCATGCTGCTGCTGAAGAGCCCTGGGCTGAGAGGACCAGGGCTTGGGGGTGCATGAGGCAAACCCCGAGTGTGGCCACACAGCGCGAGCAGAAAGGGGGTGATGTCTATTTCCTGCAGCAGCTCCTCACAGGCATCCACTGCTATCAGCAGGTCCTGCGAGGTCACGCTCTGTGCTTGCTGCAAGCTCCGGAACAGCCCTGGGGGAAGCAGAAGGGGCCACGAGGTCAAGCTCTGCGAGGACCTCTCCAGTCCCCATGGCCGTCATCTGCAAAGTGGGCTCCTCCTTGCCGCGGCGTCACGCTCACCGCGGACGTAGCATCGCTGTGCGTGCTCCTGTAGCAAGGCACAGTGGCTGGCTGCCCCCTTGTGCCTGGGCTCCATCCAGGCTGAGGAGAGGGAAGGCTGGTCGAGGAACTGAGTCCTAGGAAGGGAAGGAAAGAGAGGGCTTGGCCAGCTCCCCTCAGTGACAGCCCACACTCAACCATCCCCACCTTCCAGTGGATTGTCCCTAGGTCCCTACCAAAGGCAGTAACGGCCCAGAGACTTCAGCTGATGCACTGAAGGAAGTCTAGCACTGGGCAGGCAGGACATGGCCAAGAAGCTGAGCTCCTGACACTGATCATCAACTTGTGTGTCTCTCCCCTTGAGCCATGGCTGGGGGCCGTGGTTGGCTGGGGGCGGGGAAAGGACCCAGGTCAACACAGAGGGCACTCACCGGAAGACGAGATCTCGGGGTGGCTGAGGGGGCTGCATGCCAATCATCTGCTCCCTCAATGCTTCCAGAGAACAGCTATAGATGTAGACAGGACACCGGGTCCGGGGCCCATCTGCACCCTCTGTCTGTGAAGCCTGGCGCCCAGGGTAAGCTGGTACGTCCTGACGGAAGGGTGGGCTCAGCTCTCCTGGATTCTGGGCACTGTCTGTGGGCAAGAGGTAGCCCATGGCATCCAGCCCTCTGTTCCCGTTCCCGCTGCTGCTTAGCTGACTTAAGAGTCAGCAGACTTACCACTGGCTGGGGTGACACTGAGGGTGGGGACCTGGGACTTTGTCACCGTTACCCCAGTTCCCGCCAGATCTTTCGGGCTGGGGGCCCCGTTCCAATCTTCAAACTTAGGCCTCATCTCCTCTTGAGGGGGTCCCTCTAGGCCATATGAAGCCAGATGTAGGACATCTGCAGAAGAAAAGTGAGACATAACTCAGAGCCGCCTGGCGGGCCAGTGAGGGAGCTGAGGGGATGCGTGGGAGAGGTCAACAGTCAGTACCTGAGAAGGTCGCGGGGAGGAAAGTCAGAAAAACATGCTGGGGGGTCACAAGCCTTGCATAGCAGCGCCACTGAGGGGGCTGGGCAGAGCTGACGGGCCCGGGAGTTTCAGGAGGGCCTGGACTCTGTACAAGAGAAGCAAAATCAGAGCCGCCTGAAGGGACCACCCAGTGCCCACTTCCTTCCTCTGCCCGAGACTCCACGCTCAGGGACAGCTTGCAACACTGGCGACCAAGAGGAACGACGGCACCCTGTCAGTGGCGGGCGGCACTGAGCCTGCCCAGACTTAGAAAGCTGGGGAGGAACATGTGGGGACGGCAGGAGGTCACCATGATGAAAGGCCTGATGCACCAGTGCTGACCAGGTTGGGAAGACCGGGGTCTCCGATGGCCTGGGCGCTGCTGCCTGCTTGATCCTTTAGGATCCCAGGGTCCCCCACTGGTGGCCCCTCTGGACCTACAATGAAGGTAGAGGTGGATGGGAGAGCAGAGCTCTGAGATGCAGGAAACGGGAGGCCAGAACCCAGCCGGGAACCGCTCTGTAGAGTCTGGTGCCTGGAAAGAGGCGGGGGCTCACCTGGACTGTGGCGGGTCCGCCGAAGCACCTCGCGCAGGAAGGCCGCCTGGTCGGCGGCGGGCAGCGGGAGCTCCCGGTCACTCAGCTCCTGGCCCAGGCAGCCATGCAGCAGGCACAGCACCATGTCATTGGCGGGACAGGGCCCCTCGGCAGGAGGGACGCCCTCTGGCTCTGCCCAACACACACTCCACTCAGCACCCAGGGCCTCCTGCTGCCCAGCGCCCCCGGCTCCGCCCCGGCCAGCCCGGCCCTCCTGCAGCCGCCGCCCCTGACACCCTCTGCTCCTTCGCAGACTCATCTGCTTTCTGTGCTCTAATACCCCTTGGCTGGCCGGCTCTCTAGGCACAAGGTTCACCCACCTCTGGAAAGCAGGAGGAAGAACATCTGGAGCTGCTGGCACTGAGGCAACAGTCCCATGAGGTCAAAACGGAAAGGGATCTCGTGGACGCAGGCGTCTCTTCCCTGGTCCAATCCTGGGAGGGCAGTGAGGGTGGGGGAGACGAGTGCAGGGAGGCCTGGAGTTCCCGTCTGCAGCTGGCTTCTCCCCACTCCTCCCCTGCTCCTGCCCAGAGGCCCCTCCCCACTGACCGGCAGAGACCCTTGGCTCCAGGGGCAGGGGACTCCACTCCTTGCTCTGGCAGAGCTGTATCAGGTACTCGAAGCTCAGCATGGAGCCTATGCAGGCAGCGTCCCGAGGGTGGAGCTAGGGGAGGAGTAGCAGAGGGCAGGGGTGAACCCCAGCTTCCAGCTCTCAAGGAAGCCCCACCAACACAGACATTCAGAACACAGAGACTGAGAGGGACCAGGAAGCCATCAGGCTGTGCTACTCCCAGGGGACTAGGGAGCGGTGGGGTCCTCCGAGGCCACTCACAGCTCGAGGGATCTCACAGTACGTCAAGTCCTGGAGGTGCCTCCAGCTCTCAGGGCCGGGTCCCACCCGTCCATGCTGTGGCTCCACCCACACCTCGGTGACCAGGTTGAGTTCCGAGTCCCCCTCCAGGGCCTCCACCTCCACATCGTTGTCATCATCTGTTGAGAAGCTAAAGGAGGAAGGACTCTAAGCCTGGAAGAAAGGAGAGTCCAACCCACCACCACCTGGTCAGGAGTTGGTCCACAGAGGGTGGGAAGGCCAGGGCTCACGGGACAGCCACAATTCACACACGGCCTTCTGTCACTGTATCTGCCCCATGAAGCGTCTAAAGACAGTATCCCCTGCCCTGACTTTCAAGGTTGGGAGACAGACCTTCAGGGCGCAGTAGGGGGAAGGGGAACTGGAGCAAAGTGGCTCCGGGGGTCGGGCCTCACCTGTCCTTGGTGGAGGTTGAATGAGGCGGGAAGAGGATGTACTGGACCACGCACGTGTGCCTCTCCTCGGCCGCAGCCTGCCCCGGGGGCTCGTTCTGAGACAGGAGGGGAGAGTTTAGACCCACCCCCGCCCTGGCCTTCAGAACTTTAGGCCCCTCGCCACACTCCTGGGATTGGCCTCAGGCCACAGGGTCCCAGTGAGGCAGTGTTTCCATCAGCGCCGAACCCGCTCAGAGGTGAGTAGCCCTGAGATGACGATGGACCTTGGTGGGATGTGAGGGATGGCACGTACCTGAATCGGGAGCTCCAGGACCATGGTGATGATGCCTTCCCCACTGCAGGCGAAATGGAACCCTTCCGAGAGCCGAACTCTGAGGCCCCAGAGAAGCAGCAGTGGGATGGGATGAGATGGGGAGAGACATTCAGCATACAACCCTGGCTTCTGATGCCACTTAAGACGCCCACTTTCCAGTGGCCATCCAGGCAGACTTGTCTGCTGGTGGCCCTGTTCAAACCACTGGTCCTTTAGGGGCAGCAGGTCCAATGAGAACTAGGGGCCAAAGTCACCAAGTTGTGGGGAAAGATGGTGGGCAGGGGAGCAGCGTGCCAGCTCTGTGCTGGCTCTTCTGCAGAGCTGGGGCCTCAGAGATGAGGGCAGAGAGAGGGACCATGTCTGGCTTAGGCTTTCTGCCAGCATCCAAGCCCAGCATTGATGCTTGCTCCCTCCCTGCCCCCCGTGGCCCGGTAGGTTGAGTGACGTACTCAGTGAGGATGGAAAGGAGCTGGGCGATGGCGCTGAGCGGCAGCGCAGGGGCCAGTCCTGACGGGACGCTCCAGAGCCAGCGCTGGTGGTACAGGTAGCGGGACAGTGATGCCAGGCTAGAAGAGGCTGAGCGGCCCGACACCAAGGGCAGTGGCCCCGGTGGCTCCAGGGTCAGCAAGAAGGGTGCCCGGTAGTCCAGGGGCAGCTTCTCATACCTGGGCAACAAGGGCAATTCCCAATTGACCTCTACTCATGCCCAGCTCATGTTCCTGGCCTGTCCTCACCCTCTCTACCAACCTGATGAGCAGCTTGTCCAGTGGCTTATGCAGGACCACAAGGCAGGGCCGGTCAGACAGGGCCTGCTGTGGCCCCAGCGTTGGGGGGGACTTGGAGGGAGAGTTGCCTCCACCGGTGCCCCCCAGCCCTTTTCGTTTCACCTTGGGTGTTGGCTCCTTGCTTTGAACCCGGTGGGGGAAACGCAGGCGCAGGATTTCTTCCCGCAAGTCCGACACAATCTGAGGGGAAACTGTGATCACAACCTCCTGCTCCCATCTGCTATGGACATGCAGAAGGGGTCCACAGACGAGGCGGGAGAGCCTGGGGCCGCATGGCTTATTGGTCTGGGGGGCTCCTCCTTCGACTGGCCCCAGGAGTACTGGGGAGAAGGAGCCTGTTGACACTCTAGGGCTTGTGGGTCGGAGAGTGAGCTGGGGCCCCGCTCACCTTGTGCCGAGCCTGTGCTGGTGTGCCGATGAGGAAACCCAGGCGGAGCACCATGCACGGGGCCTTGGAGATGATGCGGACCATGTAGAAGGAGGAGGGGGGCTGGTCTGGGGCACTGGGGAGAAATGGAGGGTCCGTGAGCAGCCCTCGGCTGGGAGAAGATGGGTTTAGGAGGAAGGAGGGAGAGGGTCTGGGGTGAGAGGAAGAGACACGGGATGGGGGGAGGAGGGGACATCACCACGCCCACCTGGAGAGCAGCTTCACATAGGAATAGCCCTCAACTAGCACGAAGCTGCTCCAGTCACGGAGCAGGGAGGTCAGCGAGGAGTGCGAGATCCTGCACTGGACGGTGCTGTATCGGCCGTTGCTGCCCGGGGTGTGCAGGTGCTTGGGGATGGGCCTGGGGAGAGGGTGTGCGGTGAGGTCAGCCGGCCCGGCCCCAGGCTGGGGGAGGGGGACAGGCTGCTACTTCTCTCTTCCAGGCCCTGTCTGAGGGTCTGGAGGCTCAAGAGCAGGAGGGCTAGGACAGCTGGAGCTTTCCTTGGCCAAGTCAGTACGGGCTCATCCACTGCCTCCCTTCCCCATCACTCCGCGTCCCTCCCGTGCCCCGCTCCTCCACCCCAGCTGTGGCCCGACCAGGGATACCCACGTGTCGTGCTCCAGGACGAGCACCAGGCGATGCATGTGCAGCCAGCGCTGCCACGAGTTCGCATCCATGGACAGCACCGGCTTCCAGTAGGCAGCAAACTGGGCATGGGAGGAGTCGGAGCCACTGTGCTGAAGCGACAGCACCTGGGGCACGAAGAGGTCATGAATGACCTCTGCAGGGCATCAGAGCCTGGGGTGGCGGGGGGGGTCAGAGGCAGCAGTGGTGTAGGGCTAAAGGAACCTTCAGCCCCACCTGGGACAGAGGCAGAAACTGCTTCCAATAGGAAGGCTAGGTCAGGGGCCCCCAGCCTCTAGAATCTCATGCCTAAGGGTCTGAGCTGGAAATGTTGAAATAATAGTAAGAAATAAAACGCGCAATAAATGTAGTGCACTTGAATCATTCCAAAACGACTCCCTCAAACCCCAGTCTGTGGAAAAATTGTCCCACAAAACCAGTCCCTGGTGCCAGAAAGGTTGGGGACCACTGGCTAGATTAAGACAAATGGGCCCAGGGACAGGCAGTGTGGCCTCTTAAAGCTGAATCCAGACACAGGATGGAACTTCCATCACTGACTTTGGGGGAAAGCCTCTGAGTGATGGCAGGACCTCAGGAAGAGGGTATGATTCATACCCTCATGAGGGTAGAATAAGCCCCCAGCCCCTCAGTGCTAGGCTGACAGCTGGGGCCAAGTGTGGAGAAGGCAAAAGACAAACGGAGCCACAGTCCTTGAGAAGCACAGCAGTCGTGGTTGGCGGGAAGTGCGGGGCAGGCTGGAGGGAGCGTGTGGAGATGGCGAAAGGGCTTGTAGCTGGCTGGGAGACCACTTCTGAGGCATTCTGCTACTCTTGACCCTGGACTCCAGTGATCCGTGGAGGGTCAGCTTTCTCTAGAGACTCTTTCCTCCCCTGGGGCGGGGGGTGGGGGTGGGGAGGAGGGGGCTCTGACGGCTAAAGTTCAGGGTCCTGGTTTGGGGGCCTCAGATTTGAGAGGTGAGGAAAATGAACGTGGTTCTGGGCTCCAGAGGGAGAGCACAGGACAGGGAGAACACGTGTCAGGGCCCCCTCACCGGGGTGGTGGAGCCAGGTGGGATGTAGAAGAGAGGCACTCCACTCTTGGTGCTGTCGGGCAGCGTGAAGTGTTCCGGGACGGAGGAGAAGGACTGCAGGTGGGCGAGCATCTGGTCCGTCTGGTTAATGCTGCACAGCAAGGGCCACCCTGAGCCTCCCCGGCCTCTGGGGAGTCAGGGGAGGGGAGCCCCGGGCACGTGGGAGTCTGGACACAAGCCCGAGTGCTCAGGGTGACTCTCTCCAGCCCCGCTTTCACACCTCCGCCCCTCCACACAGTGAGTGGGGCCTCCGTCACTGAGCGGCGACCCTGCTTACCTCTGCAGCGTGTTCCAGAACCGCCGGATAACGTGGGTCCGATACAGCGAGCGAATGGGTTGTCTCAGCGCGCAGGACACGTCATGCAGGATGTCATAACCGCCTTCCATTGTCACTTCCACCCGGGTGCCTCGAGGGCCCTCAGGCTCCAGGGGCCAGGGTGCAGTAGCCACGTACTCAATGCGCATGTTGTGTTTCCACAGCAGCACCAGCTTCACCTCCAGCTGGGACCCACCTTCAGGGGAAGCAGGAGGGGAGGAGGGCCTGGGACTGGGTCCTGTCCGCAACCTCCACCTACAGCATGCAACTCTAGCCTGGCCAAAGGTTCCAAGCCTGGTTCCACAGAGTGCAGGCCAAGAGCCCGCCAACAGACACAAACTGAAGTTCGCAGGCAAAATCTGAAAACAAGCTAAGTCCAGGACACTACACCACTCTCAGCTGACTCACCTGGAACAGAAGGAGATGAAACTGGGAAGCTAAATGCGAAGAGAAGCCCAGCTCAACTGACAGGCAGAGTCTGCCACGCATGGTACACGGGGGTCTCCTGCTCTGTTTAGACATGTGGGATACAGCAGGGCCTAGACCTTACCTTTGGCCAGTGTGACCTCTCGGACGCTGTAGCCCTCTCGAAGCCGCACAGACACGGTGCTGACCAAGTCAGCGGGAACCTCCTTCTCAGTGTGCTTTTTCCGGCGCAGGGCCAAGGCAGGGTTGCTGCTTGCGGAGACCAGGTGCTCATTAAACAGGCGGTGCTGAGAGCCTAGGGGCCGAGGGGAGGGGCAGGGGACAGTGTTAACTGTCAGCTGATGGAGGAGAACAGGGTGAAGTCACCAGCCCAGTTACACTGCCCGGGGACTCGAGCCCTAGACAGATCCCTGTATCATCTCTGGGTCCACACTAGGATCCCCCGGTTCCCACACCTGCCCCAGTCTGCCCCTCACCGCAGTAATATTCAGGGTTCAGGGCTTCCCCGCTGCGCAGGAAGGAGTAGAGGAGAAATGCCCGGTGGTAGACAGTCAGACCCAGGTTGCCTGGTTCGGGCTCAGGACAAGTGGACAGGTAGGAGCCGAATGTTGCCATGGCGATAAACTTCATCAATTCCACGTTGGGTACGTGGCCAAAACTGCAGTCATAAGAGTAAACTCCTCCCACCTGAAGAAAGTGAGCAAGTAGAGACCTAGCTCCAGGAGAGGCAACGGAGAAGGTGGTGCAAGAAGAGACTGGGCTGGGTGGCAGCTCCCATCCCTGGCCCGCACAGCGGCAGCTTTCCTTCCCTGAGCCCTTCTGTCTGAAGCCAACGCCAGCTGGCCACACCCCTCTCACCCCACATCAAATACCAGCCTGACCCCATTCACTAAGATTTTGGCCAATGGCTCACCAAATTCCTATCATCATCTTAAGACTGCAGTGTCTGACAGGGTGCTTCTCAAACTTCAGGGTGCACACAAAGCACCTGAGGTCTGGGGTGGGAGCCTGAGATTTTGCATTTCTAACAAGCTCCCTGGCAATGCCAAGGCTGCTGGTCTGTGGACCGTAGTTTGAGCACTAAACCTATAGATCAGAGACTAGCAAACCACATACAACCTGCAGTCAACTCTAGTCTAGCATCTATTTTTGTAAATAAACTTTTATTGGAACACAGCACGCCCATTCATCTTCCTACTGTCCATGCCTGCTTTCAGGCTACGAGAGCACAGCTGAGTAGCTGGGACAACCATACGGCCCACAAAGCTGAAATGCTTACTACTTGGTCCTTTGCAGGTATACTCTAGAATTTAGTAGTCCCCAGCCTTTTTGGCACCAGCGACCAATTTCATGGAAGATGATTATCCCATGAACCAGGGTTGAGGGGGATGGTTTCAGGATGATTCAACTGTATTACATTTACTGTGCAAGTTATTTCTATTATTATTATTATTCCATCAGCTCTACCTCAGATCATCAGGCTTTAGGGATCAGAGATGGGGACACCTACAGATGGTTCATTCAATTTCCTGGCCACTCAGCTCCTTAACCCTCATCTCCAGGAACTTTATTCCACTCACCTGCCCCCTAGCTACACACTGGCCCCTGGCTTCACCTGGAACTACTTCCTCTTTGTGAACTCAATTGCCACATCCCTGATTACACATAACTCTGTCCCATTTTTAAGTTCCTTTCATCCTCCTCCTCCTGCTGCTCTCTGATCCCATTAAGACTCCCAGGCCTTGAACCTTTGCTCTTTTCAAATCTATCCACGTCCTCCTGGGCCTCTTTTTACAACCTAGCCTGGACCACATGTTCAAACAACTTCTTATGCAACATTCTTAACTCCCAGGCCCTCCTCACCATTTTTCTGCTTCCACCTGGAAACCCCAACTAAGATCACAAGCTCTATACCCAGATCCCAAATGAGATCTTCAGTTCAGTTCAGTCTCTCAGTCGTGTCCGACTCTTTGCAACACCATGAATCGCAGCACGCCAGGCCTCCCTGTCCATCACCAACTCCCAGAGTTCACCCAAACTCATGTTCATCAAGTTGGTGATGCCATCCAGCCATCTCATCCTCTGTCGTCCCCTTCTTCTCCTGCCCCCAATCCCTCCCAGCATCAGGGTCTTTTCCAATGAGTCAACTCTTCGCATGAGGTGGCCAAAGTATTGGAGTTTCAGCCTCAGCATCAGTCCTTCCAATGAACACCCGGGATGGCCTCCTTTAGGATGGACTGGTTGGATCCCAAATGGAAGAAAAACTGCACAGTTGTGTAGGGTGGCGCCACACCAAAACGTATGACACCCAATGCAGCTGGTCCTTCAGGCTGGTCTTCAGCGTCATTCCTCCTCCTCAGCTCTGCCTCCCTCTCTCACAGCACATGTCTTCACTTCTATCCTAGTCTCAGAGAAGCAAGGACACTCTTCTGCTCCAAGAATCCCTCAATTTATTTTTTGAGCCACCTCCCTCCTGTTAATTTAGGAACTTCAGCTTCCTTTCCTTTATTTTCAAACTCTGCTCCACCATGGCCCTTTGGAAACATGAAGTCTCTAGCTTAAAACACAAATCAGAACAGCCCTCTCTTTCCACACTGTCCTCCCCTCAGGCTGCCGTTCTCTCTCTCGAGCACGCTTGCTCCTCCCTTGTTCTGAACAACCAGATTCCACATGTCCCTTGTCTCTACATCCTTCCCTTCTATCCACTCTTCCACACACTGCAATCATTTCTCTCACCGCCTCTTGACTGTAGTAGCCTCGAAAAAAATTTCCATAACCTCCTAATTGCCAAACCCAAAGGGCACTTTTCATTCCTCATTGTACAAGATCTCTCTATTGCCTCATGCTGTGAAGTACTCCTTTTTCCCCCCAAACCCTGAAATTCTTGACACCAGAGCCTTCTGGTTTTTGTCTGATTATTTCCTCTTCATTCTTTGCTGGGCCCCCTCTCTATGAACGGTCTTAGCCCCCAGGTTCTTTGGGGACGCTTATCTATTCTCAAATGCCGTGTGTAGGCTGCCCAAATCCTAACTCCCTCTCAGTTAGTGTGGACTCCTGAGTGTCTGAGCTACATGTCCGACTGCTAACGGCTACGAATAGCAGTCATTCACTATGCAATTCTGCACTATGCTAAACCCTTCAAATGCATCACCTCACCCACTGAGGAAGGTACTGTTACAATCTCCGTTTACAAATGAATCCACCCAAGAAGTGAAATGATGTGTCCACATCACACAGCCAGTAAGTGGAGCCAGGATTCCGGCCAGGCATGCCTGACTCCAAAGGTGACACAGAGCCCCCTGGAACAATGTGCACACGCCTGGCCTCATCGTACTGTCCGCACTCTACCCCAGCTGCTGCTCTGTTGACTCTGCTGGCTCCCAGTCATCAGTGAAGTCAGAAACTTGGAGACACCCTTAGCCCCTCTTTCTTGTTCACCCCTCCCCCCTCGCTAATCATAAGTCATGTTGATGCCGCCCCTTCATTTCCTTAATGCTAACCCCCATTCTCTCTTACCCTGAATTCCCCTAGTTTAAGTCCTGATCCTCTCACCTGACCACTGCAATTAACAGCCTCCTCGCCTCCACTCTTGTCCCTCCCCCAGCAATGAGTGACATTTATAAAACATAAACCCAGTAAGTGACTTTCGTTCCCTCTATCAGCATCACCCACACAATTATGCTGGAACTCCTCTAACACAGCAGAAGCGCCTTTCCATGCTCTGGCCTATGCCTACCCTCTAGCCTCACTTTCCACAGCTCTCTGCCTTCTATCCTATAGCCTGTCAATCCAAACTGGCTGCAGGTCCCTGAATATATGCACTCCCTCCTCTGCTTAAGCTAGTTTGAGCTGGGTTTTCTGACCCTTGCAACTGCAACAGGAATAACTAATCTAATGAGGGAGGTGGGACTGGAACTGACTGCCAGACAGCAAATTCTGGATTCTTCTTACTATAACATGCTGTCTTTCACATCCTAAGGAAAGAACAAAGATGAGAATCCTCTCCCACCAATTTACTATCCTGTTCTAGACATGATGCTCCCTCCCCATCCCCCCCATCCCTCCAGAACTATGCTATTGGCTTTACCTGGGAAACCACTGCCTACAAGAAAGTAACCAGCGACATTCCACCTGGTAAGGTGTGATACTTTCCAATCCTCCTTCCCAGAAAGTCCTTACCTGCACAAAAGAACAGGCCACAGTGCCACTGCGAAGCTGGTTCAGCAGCGTCTCACAGACAGCAACATCGGGGACGCTGGTCACTCCATCCGTGATCACAATGATACCTGGAGCAGGAAGCATCAGACTCAGACCTGGGGTCCCTCCAGATCAGAGTCACAGGGAGGCGCCGAAGGGACAGGACCTCAGTGTCCACCAACCACTGTGTTTTATAATCCTCTAATACCTTTCCTTCTCCCCTTCCCTCCTGCTCCAACCTCTTGAGAGCTGGGTCCCAAACTCCTCCCAAGAGGTGATCTTGGAGCTCTGTTCCTTCCCACCAGGGTCCCTGCTGGTTGTCAGAGCTGGGGGTACTCGAGATACACACTACTGAACACTTACCTTTCACAAACAAGGAAACAGACGCACTTCCCTGCGGCCCACCAATCCTTTGGAACTTCTATCTTTGCTGATAATACCACCCACCCTTCCTGTATCCCCCTTTCCCCAATCTCACCAACATTCCTCCTACTGACCTGCACTGGAGTTGGAGGGCAGCAGCTGCAGTGCCAGGATGCCCTGACGAATCATACTGACCAGTCCAAGATCAGCTGTCACCATGGAAACGCCCACTTTCCGGCCTGAGGGCTCCCCTGAGTCTGGGGACTGGTCCTCGGTCTGGCCCAAGTTACAGAAAAGACTGAATGGGACAGATGGCGCTGCCACCCCATCCACAGCAAAGCCAGAATTGATAGTCTAGCATTGCCCAGGCCAGACAGGCCTAATCCCATGAGCCCTCCAGTTCCCCCACTGTGTGGCCAAGTCCTGACTGTGCTCCTTCCCCGGCTGTGTGCTTGGAGGCTGATCCTCAGATGAGCAGGGCGTCCAGCACCAGGTGAAGCACCTCACTGGCCTGGAGCAGGCCTTCCCCACCTTTTGCCAGTAAGGCCCCCTTTACGTATTCTTCCATTGCCATTACGATATATATTAATACATCAATCAGATTAAGTCTTCAGACACACAGACCTGCCATCTGCCTGGCTACTTCTCAGATATCTAAAAGAACAAGAGAGTGCACTGTGGTGAACCCAAGCAGCTTTATCCCAGATTATACAAAATAGTGGAAATCAAAGTCACCCATGATCACCTTCTCAGATCCACTGGGGGAGAAGATTCAGGACTGAAAAAACACAAGCAAACAGCCTCCACATTTTCTCCCAGCAGCAGTGTGTGTCTTGGGGAGTCTAATAAGCCCTCTTCCAACAGGGACCTGCTGTGTGCACTCACTGGCACTTCTTTCCTTGGCGCCCTCTGCCCCTGGCTTTTAGCCCTTTTTTCCTGCTGTCTCTTCCCTCTATGACATTTGGCTTGTCCTTCCTCTGTCCCTTAACAGCTCTTCCTTCTAAGTGGCCTCTACCTGCTTTCTCTCCCACATACCTGGTTCTGGGGGTCATACTGCTGCTGTAGCATGGTGGCCACCTTATCCTCAAAGAGACAGAGCTGCGCATACACCTGCTGCAAGAACACCTCCTGCTGGGAAGGGTCCAAAAGGCAGCCCTGGACCAGCACCTGAGAAGCACAAGGGCAAGAGCGAGACATGAAGGGCAGGGGGACGCCGGGCAGTACCCCTCTGGCCTCCCTATTTATTTGCCATACTGGGCTGCCCCAAGCTCGCGCATGTGGGCGCCACTAACGTCTTCCAGTTTCCTCCATCTTGGCCTCCAGGACATCGTCTACAAGCTGCCCTATCTGGCCAGGAATTTGACTCATACTTTCTTATTCTTGTTGATTTCCAAGCATTGCACACCAAGCTGCTCTGGATCTTTTCTATTTCTTAAGCTTAGAATCTTATTCCCCCAATGAGTGTTCCTTCCTTCTCTTTACCCTTAGCAGATAACTCCCACCCACCATTTTCACAGAGAAAGGAAACCAGTCAACAGGAACTCCCCACTCACCCTAACCTTCAGGGTGACTACTCTCTGACCCACCGAAAACGCCCTCAGCATTTGCCAGGCATTTGGATCTACCTGTGTTCTTGTTCTTCCTTTCAGGCTCCGAAGAAGATTCCTCTTCCTCTTTTTTCTCCCCAAAGCTAATATCTCCATCTAATCTTGGATCTTTTGTCTAACATCTTGGTTCTCTCTCCATGGGGTTTCCTTCCTTCTACTTTCAACGTGAGTAAGTTCTCCCATCCTAAAAATTTGATACAGACCTGGCAGCCCCTGTGGTGGCCTTGGGATCTCTCCTCTCTCCCTGTTCTCATCAGACTCCTACAATCTGCCCACTTCTCCCCAACCCCTGCCCTCCCACCCAACAGCTACTGCTTCACTCTCCATTCAGAACTGGGCCAGTGCGTGGGGACAGCCAGAAGAGGGCAGAGCGGGACTTAGGACGACTAAAGGCCTGACTGAGGAGAGGAAGACTGGGAACTGGGGCTGTGAAAAGATGAGCAAAATGTTCAGAGCTGTATTGTTCAGAAGAGTGAAAACTGAGTCAACCTAAGGATCCAACAACAAAAGTCTGGCTAAATATATAATGACAAAAACACGATAAAATATTAAGAGAGGCAGTCATTTAAAACTGCGCTTTCCAAAAATATTTAGTGATGTGGAAAAAATGCCCATATCATATGTTAAAAAAGCAGGGGTACCACTGGGTGTTTGGAATAAGCCTGATATTTCTTCTGTCTCTGGACTGAGTAGAGGTGATGAGGGAAATAAACGCATACTCAAAGAGAAGAAAGACATTCCATAACATGTCAAAAATAGCTATTTCTGAGAGGTTTATTATGAGCAAGTTCTGTAGGTTTTTAAAAAAAATATTTTATATATTTTCCAAATCTCCTTCAAAGGGCATATAGTATAAACGTGACAACTTTTTGTTTTGAAAAACAGCAGGATGCATCTTGAGGAAGTTGCCTCACTTCTTAGCTGACTTAGTAACAAGTGGCCCTGGAGGCTTACCTAAGCTCTCAGTCCTCATCTTCTCCACAGTGGTTGTCCTTGTTCAGAACTCACCTCCTCTGCCATGCTGCAATAATCTTCCGCCTGTTCTCCCTAGTCCAGAATTTGCCTGCAATTCTTCTCATTGGCCACAAACAAGTGTCATCTTCCTAATGTACACATCTGATCCTGTCACTGACATTCCAAACCTCCAAGAGTTCTCTACTACCTGTGACTAATAATTTCAGTAGCTAACATTTGCACGTTTTCTGTGTGACAGGCATTGTTTTATTAACAAATGCTTGATATGTATTAATTCAGTAACCATGCAATATTGGTGACATCCCCATTTTGGAGAAAAGACCCAGATGCACAGAGAGGTTAAGTAACTTGCATAAGAACACATAGCTGGGAAGGGGTACAGCCAGGAAGCACATGAGGCATCTGCAGATACAGATGCTCTTTACCACCAAACTCCCCTGTAGAATAAAGTGCAAGTTCTTAGCCATGACATCCAAGGCGTTTCCTAATTCTGCCCCCGCTTCTCTCTCTAGTCTCCCCTTTACCACCCTCCTAACCCTCCCATCACTCAATCTTCATTGTGGCCAGCTGAGTAACATGTGGCTCCCTAGAACCCCAGTGACTGACAGCACAGTTTCACAGCTCTATGTCTTTGCTTCTGCTGGCCCCTCTGCCTGGAAAGCCCATTTCCTCTGTTTTCAATAATTAACATCAATTCATCCTTCAAGACTCAGTTCAAATGTCTTGGTCCAAAAGTCTCTCCTGCTGCTACTCCAGGCTGGCTGGGTGCTCCCACAGCACCTGAGTCATAACTTATCAGTGCCCTTATCACTTTCAACTGAAATGATCTCTTTCAATATCTGTCTACCCCACTAAGCTCTCAACCCCTCCCAGTAGGACAGGAACAGGGTCTGATTCATCTAGGACCTAGCCCAGGCCTGGCATCGATTGGGCTTCACTAAGTGTTTATCAAAGTGAACCAAGTGTTGAGTGATTACCTAACATCTAAACTTTTCTCACCTTGACCATGAGTACCTGCAAAGCCTGATCTCTGCCTGGGGATGTAGTCCACCACCAACAGTCCTAACACCAGCACTAGGAGAATACTTTAATCCTGGGTAGAGGGCTGGGACCCAGGCATGTACCCAATGCCATATGCATATTTCAGCTCCTCAGATGCTGTTTCTTGCATCCTCCTCTCTCAAAGCCAGTTTGATAGCTAAGCTGACAATGCAGCCATCAGGAACAGTTTCAGGGTAAGCCCCTACCAATGAGTTAAGGGTGGTTACAAGCAGATGAGGGGAAACTGGGCCAATACTTATCTAAGCCCAAAACAGATATTCCAGTAACAGACTTGGCCATTCTCCAAAAGGAGTGCCTTCTGATAGCCTGTCTGGGTGTCTGATAAGCCTGTAATTATCTGTATGGTCAGCATTAACACCCGACAGCTCGCAGGGCTCAGAAGAAAAATGACCCTCCTCTCTCCTTGGAAGAAATTATGTTTCTGGGTCTTTGTTATATTTCAAAACCACAAAACTGTGCCAAAAGACCATCTCCTAGAGGCAGTGCAAGGAGTTAGGACAGTATCAAGTCTTCCGATGGAACTAAAAGGGGCAGGGGAGAGAAGAGACGTCCAGGAGCAGAACCAGAGGCTGACAGGAGCCATGAGAGAGGCATTTGTCCAGTCAGTGCCAACGCACCTGATGCTTGTGGGAAGGCCCTTTAAGGCCAGAGCAACAGACACTTTTAAAGAGGAGAGAGACTTGCAGAGATGACTAGGAATAGGTTTGAGGAGGGCTGGGGACTTTGGGCATGGAGAGTAGAGACAGGATAAGGACTTGGTCAGTGGACTACCCAAAATGAGGTCTGAGGATACAGACATGGAGAGAGGATGCAATACCTGATGGGACTGCAGGCCAATGATGGAGGAGTAGGCCTGGATAGTGACGTAGATCTCAGGCTGGAAGTCGATACAAGATCCAGGCACTCGGAAGGGCCGGAGCAGCCCGCCTAGGCAGCGGGAGAGGGCATGGAAAACTTCATCAAACAAGATCTCCCCTGTGGAATCATCCTGAGGGCAATGCAAAGAAAGGTCTCTCAAGGGTAACCAAACACAGCCCTGAGCAGAAGGCAGATATAAGCAGCTTCTGGGGTTGAGATTCTTAAGGTTGATCATACCCCCCAACACAGTGCACAGATGGGACGGGCTCTGTCTTCAAACACCCACCATTCCTTCACACACCTGTCTCCTTTTCACCGTGGTACCACTGTGGGATCATTCTTCACTTATCTCAGGCTACCTCTTCTTACTTCTCACTTCCTACCCAATCCTTTCTTCCCACTGCCTCCCCTCAACCAGCCCCTTACCACAATGCCGGTAGATGGGCTGAGGTCCAGCTCAATGACAAACCGATACTGCCAGGCCAGGAAGGTGACCCGGGTGGATGGTACAAGGAGGAAGGGCCTGGGGACCACCGGCTCATCTGGCTGCCACCCAGGAGGCAGGACACTGAGGACTTCCAGCTCCTGCTCAGACTGAAGCTGATGATGGAGAGAAGAGGGAAGAGTCAGGGAAGTCGCCCCTTTCTCTCCAGGACCTGACTTTCAGACCCAAAATGACACACCACTGGCTCAACCTCCCGCAACCCAACCAAGTACTTCTCCAAGCTGGAAAAATGACTAGACAAAATTTCCCCTGTGAAATTTTGTGGGCAAGGTCACTTGCCCCTCCTCGAATTGGACCCCTCAAGAGTTAGTCTCCCCTCCTGTTTCCAGCAGTCTCCTAAAAAAAAACCAGATCCTCGGGGTCAGCCCTCACGTTGCGCATGCTTCTGGGCCTCACCAGCGTCTCTTGGGGTGTGGCCTGCACAGTCTGGTGCAGGTGATTGAGGAACCAAGCCAGGCGAACATTTCGGGAGATTCGATAATCCTTTTTCATCAACAGGAACACCTGCCCAGCTTCTTCCACCTAGAGATAAAGAGATATTTTAAAAGTCTATAAAAACTCACTAGTCCCAGGGACTTCCCTGGTGGTACAGCAGCTAAGACTCCATGCTCCCCAAGCAGGCGGCCTGGGTCTGATCCCTGGTCAGGAAACTAGGGGCTTGCCAGGTGGCTCCATGGGTAAAGAATCTGCCTGCAATGCAGGAGACACAGGTTTGATCCCTGGGTCAGGAAGATCCCCTGGAGGAGGACATTGCAACCCTCTCCAGTATCCTTGCTGGGAGAATCCCATGGACAGAGGAGCCTGGTGGGCTACGGTTCATGGGGTCACAAAGAATTGGGCATGACTGAAGTGACTCAGCATGCACGCAGGGAACTGGATCCCATGTGTCTCAACTAAGGGTTCACATGCTGCAACTAAAGATTCGTGTGGCCACAACTGAGACCTGGCACAGCCAAATAAGTATTTTTTTAAAATCCACTAGTTGCCAGTACATATAGATCACAGTGCAAGTAACTTGTCCAAAAAGCTCGGAATCCATTACCGAGAGGCGAGGCAGCAGAGGTGAAATGGTTACCCCCACTTCAGTGCAATGGGCTTCCCAAGGATTCAATTCTCATCTCTTGGTTCCCATTTCTCCTCTAAAGACATCTATGCAGATCAAGTGACCTTTGTACACTTCAATGGATATGTGAGTTTCTCCTATAAACTCTAAGTTCTTTGAGGGCAGGGATTGCATCTTGCTCTATTTTTGTGTCCCTGTGCTTAGCAAATCGCTTAAAACAGAACAGACACTCAATAATGCCCGGCAGTTCCTCCTACTAAGTCTTGACAACAGCAGGGAGTGAGAGCTCTTCACTGGGTGAATGGCAAGCCTACTGAAGACCTCAAAGCCCAACTTCTGTGGGTCACAGTCTCCCTCCCCATCCTTCTCAGCTGTCAACGCTCCAGTTCCTTCCTTCCGTTGCCTCACAGGCAGTCAGTTCAACTGTGTCCTAACGACCATCTGTTCCGTTGCCTGTGTCCTCACCTGTCGCGACAAAAGCCCAGCCAACTCTTGACTTAGGATGAATTTAACTTTCTTCCTTATCCACACATACACTGCACCGGCTGTACACTCTGATGGAAAGAAGCTTCCCACCTTGCCAGTGGTGCCACTTCTAGAGAACGTCACCAATCATCTCACCTTTTCCTGCTCAGCAACCCTTCCTTAGTCCCCTCAGGTTTTACAATCTGCCTACTCCCGTGGTCCCAGCAGATGAACCTGCCTACAGTTTTGCAGAGAAATAAGGGTCAGCTGGCCTGAACTCTTCAATGTTTCCTCAAGATTAACCCTTATCAGTAACATCCTTTACTCCCTTACTCTTGCCTCAGATGAAAAGCTTACTCTCCTCTCCTACTTAGACAAACTGCAAATTTCTCTTCCCATGTTCCTAGTGAGGGGGGAAATGCCAGGCTACGAGGAAGTGAGCAGAAGTCAGTGATATCCTGTTGAGAAATGGGATGTTGAAATGAAGATTTTTTTTTTCTCCAATAATGGGGAAATACCCATGGAGAAGAGATGGAAAAAGTCCTGGAAAAGCAATAATGATGGATATCTGATGCTGGAGAAGAGTTTGGAGAGCAGAGATGCAACGACTAATGATGAAGAAAGACCTTTCTCTCCAAGACAGAAGGCAAGCATAAAGAGATACAGAAGCAACGGATACACGTACAAGTATATGGCTGAGTGCTTTCACTGTTCACCTGGAATTACCACAACATTTTTAATCAGCTATATCCCAATACAAAATAAAAAGTTTAAAGTTTGGGGAAAGAGATACAGAAAGGGACGCTGGAAAATGGCAGGGATGAGAGTAGGAGTAGGAAGAGGGAAGAAACACATATTTATTGAGTACCTAAAATACATTCAATAGAACACTGGAGAGGTTAAGTATAAGAACTTCAGATTCGGACAGCCTGGGTTTGAATCCCAATTCAGCCTCCTATTAGCAGTGAGATTGTGGAAAAGGTACTTAACCTATATAAGTCTTAGTGTCCTCATCTATAAAATGAAGATAGTACTGGTATTAGATTTACCAGCACCAATCCTAATACCAATTGAATTGCGCTGTTCTGCGGATGAAGGAAAACTATGTCTATGAAGTCGTCAGCAGAGTGCGTGGCACTTAGTTAGAACACAATAGAAGTTAACTACTACAGATTATGACCAGGCTCAACACTAGGCCCTTTACCTACGTAACCACATTCAGTCTTCACACAAAACATTTAACAGAAGTTAAGTGGAGATCCAAAAAAGTTAGGCGGCTTAGCAGAATTTGTAGTTCAGTTCAGTCGTTCAGTCGTGTCCACCTCTTTGCGACCCCATGGGCTGCAGCATGCCAGGCTTCCCTGTCCATCACCAACTCCCGGAGCTTGCTCAAACTCCCGTCCATCAAGTCAGTGATGCCATCCAACCATCTCATTCTCTGTCGTCCCCTTCTCCTCCTGCCTTCAATCTTTCCAAGCATCAGGGTCTCTTCCAATGAGTCAGTTCTTCGCATCAGGTGGCCAAAGTATTGGAGTTTCAGCATCAGTCCTTCCAATGAATATTCAGAATTTTCTTTAGGGTTGACTGGTTGGATCTCCTTGCAGTCCAAGGGACTTTCAAGAGTCTTCTCCAGCACCACAGTTCAAAAGCATCAATTCTTCGGTGCTCAGCTTTCTTTATAGTCCAACTCTCACATCCATATATGACTACTGGAAAAACCCTAGCTTTGACTTTTGTCAGACCTTTGTCAGCAAAGTAATGTCTCTGCTTTTTAGTATGCTGTATAGGTTGGTCATAGCTTTTCTTCCAAGGAGCAAGCATCTTTTAATTTCATGGCTATGGTCACCATCTGCAGTGATTTTGGAACCCCAAAAAAGTAGTCTCTCACTGTTTCCATTGTTTCCCCATCTATTTGCCATAAAGTGATGGGACCGGATGCCATGATCTTAGTTTTTTGAATGTTGAGCTTCAAGCTAGCTTTTTGACTTTCATTAAGAGGCTCTTTAGATCTTCTTTGCTTTCTGCCATAAGGGTGGTGTCATCTGCATATCTGAGGTTATTGACATTTCTCCTGGCAATCTTGATTCCAGCTTGTGCTTTACCCAGCCCAGCATTTTGCATTATGTACTCTGCATATAAGTTAAATAAGCAGGGTGACAACATACAGCCTTGACATACTCCTTTCCCTATTTGAAACCAGTCTGCTGTTCCATGCCCAGTTCTAACTGTTGCTTCTTGACCTGCATACAGATTTCTCAGGAGGGAGGTCAGGTGGTCTGCTATTCCCATCTCTTTCAGAATTTTCCACAGTTTGTTGTGATCCACACAGTCAAAGGCTTTGGCATAGTCAATAAAGCAGATGTTTTTCTACAACTCTCTTGCTTTTTCAATGATCCAATGGATGTTGGCAATTTGATCTCTGGTTCCTCTGCTTTTCCTAAATCCACCCTGAACATCTGGAAGTTCATGGTTCACATACTATTGAAGCTTGGCTTGGAGAATTTTGAGCATTACTTTGCTAGCATGTGAGATGAGCGCAATTGTGCAGTAGTTTGAACATTCTTTGGCATTGCCTTTCTTTGGAATTGGAATGAAAACTGATCTTTTCCAGTCCTGTGGCCGTTGCTAAGTTTTCCAAATTTGCTGGCATATTGAGTGCAGCACTTTCACAGCATCATCTTCTAGGATTTGAAATAGCTCAGCTGGAATTCCATCACCTCCACTAGCTTTGTTCATAGTGATGCTTTCTAAGGCCCACTTGACTTCACATTCCAGGATGTCTGGCTCTAGGTCAGTGATCACACCATCATGATTATCTGGGTCATGAAGATCTTTTTTGTACAGTTCTTCTGTGTATTCTTGCCACCTCTCTTAATATCTTCTGCTTCTGTTAAGTACACACCATTTCTGTCCTTTACTGTGCCCATCTTTGCATGAAATGTTCCCTTGGTATCTAATTTTCTTGAAGAGATCTCTAGTCTTTCCCATTCTATTGTTTTCCCCTACTTCTTTGCATTGATCACTGAGCAAGGCTTTCTTATCTCTCCTTGCTATTCTTTGGAACTCTGCATTCAGGTGGGTATTGGGTATATCTTTCCTGTTCTTTGCCTTTAGCTTCTCTTCTTTTCTCAGCTATTTGTAAGGCCTCTTCAGACAACCATTTTGCCTTTTTGCATTTCTTTTCCTTGGGGATGGTCTTGATCATTGCCTTCTGTACAATGTCATGAATTTCCATCCATAGTTCCTCAGGCACTCTATCAGATCTAATCCCTTGAATCTATTTGTCACCTCCACTGTATAATTGTAAGTGATTTGATTTAGGTCATACCTGAATGGTCTAGTGGTCTAGAATTTGTAGGCACAGGGTCAGAAGTCAAGCCCATGCCTGATGAGCTGAAAGCCCATCTACTGAGCTTAACATATGGATCAAACTGGGGCTTAGGAGCAGAAAAGTTTTAAAATGTTTACAAGAAGGAACATGATGGAGGTTTATAAAGGATGCTGTGACATAATTCAAAAAGACAATTTAAACATCAATGTGATGCGATTCAGTATTACTCTGTGTTGTCTCTATACTGTCTAAAATCACACTTTGGGAAATACCACTGTTATACTGTTATCCTGCATGGGCCTGAGGTAGGCCCTGGCTAGGAGTCTGGATTTTATCTAAGAATTAGGTCAAGCTACCTAAATCTTTTTTCAGCAGGGCAGTATTATTGTATCTGAATTTAAAAGAATCCCCCCCTGGCTACCACAGGATTTAGAAAGCTCTCCTAATAACCAGGGGAGATGACAATGGCCTACAGCACAGCTACTCAAAGTAGCCATTCTGTGAGTGTTTGAGCCTGTTCCCTGCTGAGACAAGGAGCTGTACTAGAATGTAAAACCACCACTGCCTTTCACTGACGGTCTTGGGAAAAGTCAGTTGAACTAACCTTTAAGACAAGTGAGCTCAGTTGCACTTTAAGGAATCTTTATATTAAGATGGACAAGAACTGATGATTAATCAAAGTAGGGAAGAGAAGTGAAGTCGCTCAGTGTCTCCAACTCTTTGTGACTCCATGGACTGTAGCCCGCCAGGCTCCTCCATCCATGGGATACTCTAGGCAAGAGTATTGCAGTGGGTTGCCATTTCCTTCTACAGGAGACCTTCCCAATCTAAGAGTCGAACTCAGGTCTCCCACACTGTGGGCAGACTCTTTTATCGTCTGAGTCACCAGGGAAGTCCAAAGTAACCAAAAAAAAAAAAAAAAAAAGGTGTCAAGGATGCTTAAGGTAACACCACAAAAACCAGTAGGTTGCAGGATGATTTCTGGTAGCTAGAGAAATCAGGTATAGTTATTTCCTATCATTTCTAACCATCATTCCCCTCAGAAGGTCCCATCAAATCGAATGCTCTTATTGCCAAACTCTTAAAAAGGCAAACGGGGTCTAATTGGATTGAAAGGAAATAGCGGCAATTACATGCCCTCTTTCTCTGATCCCTGGTCTCAGAATGAGTTACTTTTACAAACTAGGCAACCTCTCCCTCTGGATTGGCTGTGTGGCCTTAGTGACCTCTCTTGTATACATGTTGACTGTGCCATGGTTCTTATCTTGAAAAAGGCTGGGTTGGGTTCAGAATTATCAGAATAAGAAGGATATCCCAGTTCAGCAGCCCTTTCTGTTTATCACTCTATCCCCGGAGTCTGGTGCACGGCCTGGCAATAGGATGCGCTATACAATTTTGCTGAGTAAGTGAATTCACTCTATGGTCTAAGCAAAGCAAATGCAACATTTAAAACCAATCATAGGCAGTACAACTCTTCTCAAGGTGAGGTCATCATAACACTAGTCTCCATGCTATTTTCCTTTTGTTCTTCTTTGGTGCCTGAGTAAAGATATTTTTTTTTTAAAATGCCAGTTTGTTTCAGCTGTGCAAGGAAATAGCCAGGAAAGGGTTTTGTGGCCCATACTGGGCCAGGGTTAAAGGAGGGAGAGCACAGGTCTATGTGTCAGCACCATAAGGAGAGTTGGGGACACCTGGTCACTTCATCTTCTAGGACTAAAATCTTGGCCACTCTGGGCTTAATAAACGAACCTTTCTTTCCATGATTCCCTGTACTGTTTGGTATCTTGTTAGGCATTCGCAAAGTGGCCTGGATTTCTTCATAGCACCCACCAGAGTTAATACTGAAAAATTTGTAAAAAATACTTTTAAATGTTGATTTCCCCAACAAGTGTAGACACCCCGGGGAGGCGGGGCTGTCTACATTGTATTGTTCTTTGCTGTCTCTCTGGCAACCAGCACAGTGCCAAGACACTAAGGGATGGAATATTTGTTGAATGAATGTATGAATGAGAGAAATACCTCCGACAAGTTATATTCACTCTCTTCTCTGTTTTAAGCTATGTTCTTAGTATCTTACCAGTGATTCCAAATTTTTCACCTTTATCAACATCTGGCTTTTGCTATTTAAGAACTCCTATCCTTCCTCATCTGCTTTGTCGAAAAACTACTGTTTGGATTTTTCCTTTGCCTCCATGAAAGTTGTTTTTACCAAGTTTTTTTTCCCCCCTACTAGTATGTTCTTTATTGATATTATGTTCTTCTGTACAATTCTGGAATGGGGGGGGGGTGGTTCTGGTGTAGACTCTTAATAGATTTGTTTTAGATGCAATGACAGTATTGACAGCTGAGACTCTGGCCTTGACCCTTAGTTTCCTCCTCTATAAAATATCATCACCTATCCCAACGATGGGTGAAAGCACATTGTAAAGTTAAAAGTGCCACATAAATGCATGTGTTAATGGTAACAAGGTGCTGCTGCTTTGAGTCTGGAGGAAGTCCTGCACAGCCACTCACTTCAGCTTTTTGTGCTCACCCTCACTTGGTTGGCAGAATTAGAAATTTCTTCACACTGAGCCAGAATCTGTCTTCTTGATATTACATTGACCTGCTCTGGAAATCTGCTCTCTTGAAAATACGTAAATCACTTTGGGTTTTACCTCCTGAGGCCATAGAGGGAAAATCTGACCCTCTGCCAAAGGAGAATCTATCAGATATCTGATGATGGTTCTGAGTCTTTGCTGCTCCACAATAATCATCTCCAGGTTCCTTAAGTGCATCTCTAACAGCATGGTTTGAGTTTCCTATTTTATATCTTAGATCACAAGCCCATGAACGAACTCTGGCTGGTCTACTTTTCAACTCAAAATGTGGACGCCAAAATGGAGTACAAGACCCAGGTGAAGGCACAGATTCAGAGTACCCCACATTCTACTTACTTTGCGGAAAGCTTTACCATGCTGTTGACCCAAGAGATCTCTATGACTTCCTTGCTTCTGCTGCTTAGACACATCCCCTATTCTGTCCTAATGCCGCTGGCTTTTTTTGGACACACACAATTATTCAATTTGTCCTATTACATTGGATAAACCCAGCCTATTATTCTATTGTGAAGCTTAGGCTGCTGTTTTGTCTTCTAGTAAATCTCTTTACAGCTAAATTTCCCTGCTGATTCAATCATGATGCCATCAAGTCCTTATCCAAGTCCAAAGAGGACAAAGGTAAGGTGAGTATGCATCCATCTGTCACTCAACAAATTTATGGAGAGTCTGCTATGTGCCAACATGGGGCTAGGTCCTAAGGATACGATGGAAAGCAAAAATTGGCATTCTCTGCTCTCACAGAATTTACCCTATAATGAAAAAAAAAACCAGTTAGATAATCACTCTAATTATTATATTAATACAAACTAGGTGTGCCTAAGGATAAGAATGTGGTTTTATGAGAGCATGTAACAAAGTAACCTGACTCAGAGGTGGGTCTTAAGAGAAAGTGACTCTGAAGGTTGAACAGAGTTGACTAAGTGAGGAGGAAAAGGGGGATACAGCAGATGGAGGGTACAGACAAGCATTGTCCCATTAGAAGACTTTCTTCAGACTATTTGTTAGTAAGCTGCTTAATTCGAGTACTGTGTAGCTTCCGTTTCTCCACCTTGTTTCAAAGGTTATTTTGAATGACGGACTAACTCTTCAAGGCCAAACTGAAGTCTAGTTCATTAATCGGTTCTTACAGAATCCACACTCTTGAAACCAGGAACATTTCCTAACTCGAGCCTTCTTGCAACATTCCCCCTTGTATGTATCCTTCAAAGTCAACAACTACATTTTCACAAACATCAGCTCTAAGTTTTCTTCACTTTCAAGATGCAATTTATCGAAACCAAAAGATTCAAGAATTCATTCAGGCAGCTAGAGTGGTATTTTTCCAAGTGTGATCCAAGGACCCAGTGGCATCAGAACCACCTGAGGTGCTTGTTAAACTGCAGACACCTGGGCACCACCTGCGACCACATGAATTAAGAGGTGAGAAGGCTCAGGAGTCTACACTTCATGAGCTCCCCCAAGTCACTCTTCCACTGCACTGGTTGAGAATTCCTGAGTTAGCTGTGTTCTCACAGCACTGACACTCACGTGGAGATTTAATCCCTGATACTGAATCCTCCTGCGGAGAAGGCAATGGCACCCACTCCAGTACTTTTGCCTGGAAAATCCCATGGATGGAGGAGCCTGGTAGGCTGCAGTCCATGGGATCGCTAAGAATCGGACAGGACTGAGCGACTTCGCTTTCACTTTTCACTTTCATGCATTGGAGAAGGAAATGGCAACCCACTCCAGTGTTCTTGCCTGGAGAATCCCAGGGACGGGGAGCCTGGTGGCTGCTGTCTATGGGGTCACACAGAGTCGGACACGACTGAAGTGACTTAGCATAGCATAGCATAGCACTGAATCCTCCTGAGTTTGAAGTACATTGGAGTTGTCTGGCAAAAAGAAAGCAGGGTTTTGAAGGCAGAGACCTGGATTCAAATACGCTCTACTACTTGGTATCCAACTGAGCTTGGACAAGTCAGTTTTTCCAGGCCTCAGTTTCTTCTGTAATATGTGAATAAGAATGTCTATTTCAGAAGGATGCTGTGGCAATTAACCAGGAGAATAAGACAATGACAGAGAAAGCCTATCATTCTGGAACATTCATTGACAGCAAGCTGAATAAGATATGAGGCATGTGCTGCACACTATGTACGCCAGCATGAAGGAAACCATGTCCATCTCATTAATTTGTTTTTTGTTTGTTGCCCCTGTCCCTTGGTGGTTAAGGTATAAATTATTCTTGAAGCCTTTTCCAACCCTGAGCTGTTTTCTGTTAACAGAGTTCCACAAGAATTTTCACCTGCCCTTGAACCACTGTACATATGCCAAAGTCTGAACCTCAAGCATGGCTTCAACCTGGATCTTCTTCACCAGTCTTATCTCTCACCCACCTCCCCCTGAGTCTGAGCACCTAAGATCACACACTGGTTCCACTGCTTATTAGAATAAGGCCTTGGTGAAGTTACTTAAACTCTCTGTGCCTGAGTTTCCTCACCTGTGAAAGAGGGATAATAACTGTGCCGATTTCACCGGGATTTCCCAAGTATTAGATGGTAACTCAGGAAGCACTTGTGTTAGCTATTCTGTCACCGAGCCCACATGAGCAGCTGCTTCCTCTAAGTTCTCTGAAGGCTCACAGCTCCTCCTTCTCTGCTGCTGCTGCTAAGTCGCTTCAGTCGTGTCCGACTCTGTGCGACCCCACAGACGGCAGCCCACCAGGCTCCCCCGTCCCTGGGATTCTCCAGGCAAGAACACTGGAGTGGGTTGCCATTTCCTTCTCCAGTGATGCATGAAAGTGAAAAGTGAAAGTGAAGTCGCTCAGTTGTGTCCGACTCTTGGCAACCCCATGGACTGCAGCCTACCAGGCTCCTCCATCCATGGGATTCTCCAGGCAAGAGTACTGGAGTGGGTTGCCATTGCCTTTTCCTCCTCCTTCCCTCCAGACTGTCAATTTCCCTTTGCCTGCAATGTATTCCGCCTCTCCTCACTGCCACCCTCCACTCCTCCATGCTTAAATGTCATTCCTCTGAGAAGGCTGTAGGATCCACCCACTTCACTTAACAACTAGGTTAAGAACCCTTGTTAAACATTCACTCGCTCTGTACTTTTCCTTTGAGGCACTTATTATCATAATCCAATGTTTGTTCACCCCATTAAAATAGGGAGTGTCTTACACTGCTTCCTATCCACCCTGATACTTAGCACAATTCCAAGTCCATAACAGCACACATCATTTAAGTATCTGAGGAATGATGACGTCTTAAATCTGACTAGGCTCAATCTTTCTCTCTTGGGATTATAATAACCTCTGTCAGTCACTTTTCTGCCAAGGGGCAGAACTCTTCATTCCCTTTACTTTCTGGGGTAAGATTTTCAGAAATGCAAATCAAGGATTTAACAAATGGACTTGTGGCTGAGTGAGACTGCCAGGAACGTGTGTTGATTCAAGTTATTTTAGGTTTGCATTGCTCAGTACGGTAGCCATTACCGTCTGTGGCTACTGAGCACTTGCGATACTGCTAGCACAAAGTGCCATATGCTTAAATGTAAAATACACTCTGGATTTTAAAGACTTGGTACAAAAGAACATTAAATATCTTGTAATTTTTAATATTCATCACATGTTGAAATGACACTATTTTGGAAATATGGGGTTAAAGAAAATATATTATTATAAATTAATTTTACCTATTTTTTTTAACCTCTTTAAGCAGCTACCAGAAAACTGGCATATACGGCCTGCCTTGGGTTTCCATTGGATAATGCTGTTTTAGACTATATGCATGAAAGGTCTGTTGTATTTCACAACATCCCTCCATGTCTTCTCATTTTAATCCACAAAACATGCTTCAAATCCCTTGAGTATTCCTCAGTAATGGTATTTCTGATGCATAGGCTACTCCACCAGCCCTGTGAGCACATTTGATCCTTTTTAATAGGGTAGTTTCCTATAGTTGTATTTAATCTTGGGTCTCATCACATCAAATCCTAATACTGGAGACTTACCATCCTGTGGCCACTTTCTTTTTGCACTGTAAACATTACGGCTAAGAACACAAGATCTACAAGAGACCACCTGTTTTGGAGTCCTGGCTCTGCCACTTACTAGCTGTGCAACTTTGTTATTCTTAAAATCTCTGTGCCTCAGTTTCCTCAACTAAAAAATGGGGATAACAGTGTCTACTTCGTAGGGTTGAGAGTACTCTTTGACACTGGTAAAGCGCTAAGATGGTGTCTGGCACACAGTAAGCATTCAATAGGTAAGGACTCATTTCATGATTATACACCTCTCACCTTTCCCATCCACTCACATGTTCTCCTGTAACATTGGGTACCTCTCCTAGTGATGTTTTCTTTCCAAATCTGACATTTTACACTTCTAATTCCAAAGCTCTGCTACTCCCCAGCTCAGAGTAGCACTTGGGTAAGGTACTTCACTTCTCTTGATTTTTAGTTTGTCTGTAAATGAAAATGGCTATTGTCATCTTCCTTGCACAAGTCTGAACCACACAATGTATACAAAAGTTCCTTGCATGGTCCTTCCTACTTAATGGATGCTTCATTTGCATTTTCCGATTTGAAACGTGTGATCCTCACAACAGACCAGAAGATAGGTATTTTACAAAGAAGAAAACAGGATCAGGGAAGTCAAGATTTGCCCAAAGTTGCACAGATAGCTACAGGGCAGCGCCAATACTAGAACGAGGTTTCACTCTGAATCCAACGTTTTTTCATGAAATCTAAGCTGCTCTCCAAAAGCGTGAGCGCTGCTGCTGCTGCTGCTAAGTCGCTGCAGTCGTGTCCGACTCCGTGCGACCCCAGAGACAGCAACCCACTAGGCTCCTCTGTCCCTGGGATTCCGCTAGAACCTAATTAATTTATGCTGTTTATGGCATTCCAATAATATTTGAAAGATGCAGCAACCGGCAAACCTGTCCACTGAAACTGCAACAGAAGATCAAAATACAGATTTTCTGAATGCCATTACGAGGTCAAAGAACCCAAGAGCCGTAGAGTTGAGAGTCGTGGATTAAATTTCGGCAAACAAAACTGAGCCACGAGTTCCTCCTCTAGCACCCGCAAGGAAAGTAGGGGTGAGGAAATGCTACTGTTGGGCCTTCAGGAGGGCCAGGCGGCCCCCAGACCCGGAGGAGGCCACGGCCACGCCTGGCCGCCGGACCCTCCCCCTCGGATCTCCAGGCCCAGCGCTGCGCCCGCCCGCCCCTCACCTCCGGCTCCGGGCGCTCCGAGGCCATC
The DNA here is from genome assembly GCF_027580195.1 of Bos mutus. NCBI lineage: Eukaryota > Metazoa > Chordata > Mammalia > Artiodactyla > Bovidae > Bos > Bos mutus. Next base: position 103,511,103 of record NC_091619.1, on the reverse strand, counting down.
ACACAGCCCTCCCGCGCCGGCCCGGGCCAGAGACGATGCTCCGCTCCTGACCCCTGACCCGGAGGTCTCGCGACTGGCGGGGCCGGAAGTAAGTGGGAGGGTCGAGTTCTGGCTTTCTAATTGGCTGACTTGGGAACCGGAAGAGGAAGTGATTGACACCGCCCCCCCGCCGCCGCAATGCAGGTGAGGACCGGTTTGGAGCTAGTGACCGCTAACTAGCTTTGGGTAACGAGACAGAAAGTGGGCTGGCCGAGGAGAGAGTGAGGAGTTAGGGCTGAGAGGACGGGGTCGAGACCGCGACTGTGAGATAAGGGGACGCGCGATGGGGGCGAGGACCTTTAGAGAGGGATGGGGTGGAGCCCGGCTGACAGGAGACAGAAACTGCAGTTAAGTTGGGACGGAGAAGGCAGCACTGTCTTGCTAGGGTGTGGAAAAGGATCAAGTTGTAATTTGGGAAGGTGCAGTCCAAGAAAGATGGCTGAAGAAAGAGGTGGATTGGGCTCGGGCTCAGGCCCCAGCCTAGGCTGTTGGATGTCGACAGAACAGAGAATCTGTAATTGGAGAGAAGCCCGGGGGTGGAAGGAATTGTGGGACCGTGGTGGCCAGAAGCCAGACTAGATAATGTGAGACCGTGGGTGGAACCCGGCTCCTGTCCTGCACGTTCGGGGTTTTGCAGTTTTGCTTCATTCTTCCTAGTGTGTACCCCTAGTAGTTAAAGGGTGAAATGAGATAAAACTGGAGATCGTAGACGTAAAGGAAATGCCATGAAGACCCCTCCGCTTTTAATATAGTTTGCCTAGTGCTTAGGGGCCTGTGCAGCTTTGTTGTTGTTTTGTTTCGGTTTTCATTTGTCACTGTTTGTTGCACAAGAGTAGTTGTCAGTACATCAGTGGCACCCCACTCCAGTACTCTTTGTCTGGAAAATCCCATGGACCGAGGAGCCTAGTAGGCTGCAGTCCATGGGGTCGCCAAGAGTCGGACACGACTGAGCGACTTCACTTTGACTTCTCACTTTCATGCATTGGAGAAGGAAATGGCAACCCACTCCAGTGTTCTTGCCTGGAGAATCCCAGGGACGGGGGAGCCCGGTGGGCTACCATCTATGGGGTCGCACAGAGTCAGACACGACTGAAGTGACTTAGCAGCAGCAGCAGCAAGCTTGAGAAAGGGGCACAGGAATATTGGTACAGCAATAAAGTGAGTGCAGGTTGATTTAGCAAGGAAGAGGTTGAAACAGCAAATGCTGAGGGAAGAGGAAGGTGGGGGTGGCAGAGGTGGTGACCGTGGCAGTATTCAGAGGAGCCTTCCTGTGTAGGTAGGTTTTCAGAGATTATGTCATTGCCAAGGAGAGCCAGGTTCACAAGGCAGGTTCTAGAACAGAGGACGCCAGAGGATGTATGCTGCTGAGGTGTCCCAAACATAATAAATCCCAGGTATTACATCTGGTGAAAATTGTCCAATGAGGGAGAACAGAGAAAAACCAAGCCTAATATAGGGAAACAGTCACGCCTGGATTAAAAGCAATGAGAGGAAGGAATCAGTAGGTAAGAGGAATTGCAGTCAGATGAATGGGTTTAAAGGTCTAAGGGTTGATGCTATCTGTGATCCTAACACCAAATACAGTAAACAACCTGACTCTCCCTGTGCCAATGAGATTCTGTGTCACTGTACTGGTGTTGCACACTGTCACCCTGGCTTTTCAGCCTTCTTCTATATGCATCATCCTTACACTTATCTGAGTAACCAACCTATTACTGTTGGCTCAGAGGGAGGAAAAACAGCTTGAGGCATCATTAGACGCACTGCTGAGTCAAGTGGCTGATCTGAAGAACTCACTGGGGAGTTTCATTTACAAGCTGGAGAACGAGTATGACCGGCTGACCTGGTAAGAGTTGCCAGGGCAAGCTGGGGAGGGCTCCATGGGTGGGCTAGGCCCCCTGCTGGATAGGGTATCTCCAGCATGTATCACTTTGCCAACATCTTTTGATTTAGAAAGAGCTGGGTTTCCCAACATTTAACACTGAAGTTGGCCTTGGGCCCCAATTGTATGGGAAGTAGAGAAATGCCCAATTTCTCAACCCAGGTTCTTTCTAGCTTTTGATTCTCCCTGTTTGACTTCTCCAGGATGAGGTCCTCCTGCAGTGGGTCCTCCCACTGCAGTATTCATACTGGATTTCTTGCATGGGTGTTGCCAAGTCTTTTAGGTCCAATCTACTCAGAAAGTTTGGATCTGGAAAGGGATCTTTTACCCAGTTTCTGAAGTTCTAGTGATTAATAGTGTAGCCATCATTCCTATTTTGCCATTGTCCAGGGATAAGTTCTAAGACGCACTGTGGGTTCCCGAAACTATGATAATACTGAATCCTTTTCTGTATATACTGTGGGTTTTTTCTTTTTTTTCCTATACTACTTGTGTGGGTAGCGTATACAATATGGATATGCTGGACAAAGGGATGATCAACATCCCGGGTGGGACAGAGTGGGATGAAGCAAGATCTCATCACGCTCCTCAGAACACCTCCCAGTTTAAAAACATGGATTGTTTATTTCCTGGATTTATCATTTAATATTTTTGGACTGTGGTTGACCACAGGTAGATGAAACCTCAGAAAGTGAAACTTAGGATAAGTGGGGACTGCTATAATAACCTGTCTTTTTTCTGCATCTGTGTCAGAAATTCAAAGTGTATCCCTCTTTTTAACCCCATAATCCCTGTGAGCCAGTCTAGTTCTTGCCCAGGCCAGTGTAGGGCTGTGAGTGTTTTGGGGGTAAGTCTGGTTATTCCTAGTCCAAGGGACCCTTTTGAGGCTCCTTTACCAGGAACATTCTGACATCTTCTTACCACCACCAGGCCATCTGTCCTGGACAGCTTTGCCTTGCTTTCTGGACAGCTGAACACTCTGAACAAGGTCTTGAAGCATGAAAAGACACCACTGTTCCGCAACCAAGTCATCATCCCTCTGGTGTTGTCCCCAGACCGAGATGAAGATCTCATGGTAAGAGGAGGAGAGGGATGCAGCTTAGGAAACAACGTTCTTACGTGAGGACTGACAGCACAGTGGTTGGTTTCTATTCTAGAAATTTTGAATATGCAATAATGTATGGCAATAAGTGGGGGCTACATTTTGGAGGCCTTGCTTTTTGTCCTTCTGGAGTTTGGGAGAACCACTCCCAAAGAGTGCTAAATTAACCTGAGGCCTACAGCACCAAGATAAAGACCTTTTCCCTCTTTCCTCCACCTCCTGTCTCGAGCAAAACGTTTGTTTTTTGTAACCTTTCCTAGTTCAATCTTTGATTAAAATGTGGCAGAGAGGGGTTTATCCTTAGATCTGGTAGAGATGGGGTGTGAGTAGATAGAGTTGAAGGATGGAATGAGGGGAATGGTGTCTTAGGAAGCCAGATATTATTAGTCTCAGGTTGTGTTTTCCCTGAAAATGCAGTGTTTGCCTGTGGAAGGAACTATGTGTATATCAGGCCAGAATTGAATCTTCTTGGAGTCCACAGTAGGATCAATAAAATCTGTGTGTTACAGAGGCAGACTGAAGGACGGGTACCTGTTTTCAGCCACGAGGTGGTCCCTGACCATCTGAGAACCAAGCCTGACCCTGAGGTTGAAGAGCAAGAGAAGCAGCTGACCACAGATGCTGCTCGCATTGGTGCTGATGCAGCGCAGGTTGGACTGAGTCACTGCCCTGCTGCCCTACACCCTCGAGTTTTACCATGAGAAGCTGAGTATTCCCACTCCTGTATTGTAGGGTATGGCAGTTGGTTATGCCTCCATTGCCCCTGAAATAGCTCAAAGAAGAAACTTTCCTGTAATCATTTCTTGCTTGCCCTAATTTCTGTACAAACTTACATGTGTTACAGAAACAGATCCAGAGCTTGAACAAAATGTGCTCAAACCTTCTGGAGAAAATCAGCAAAGAGGAACGAGAATCAGAGAGTGGAGGTATGGAGGGATTGGTGGCAAAGTGGTGGGGGAATGAGGGATAAGATCATTGGAATAGGAAGGGTGGTGTAGGTAGTGGTGAAATGAGGATGCAGGGATGTGCTGTTTAGCCAAGGGTATGCATCTATTCTGTTGGCCTTCTATATTTCAGGCCAGCGCTGGGGCAGGTGGAGAAAGGAGCAAAGGGAGAAGGGCGAATTCTGAGATAGTCATGGGGGTCCTCTGGCTCTTCCTCTGGGTTGCCAGGAAGTCTGGATGCTACCGAAGTCAGAACTCCAAGCCCTGGCACTCATACTGGTGCTAAACGAAGTCCAGGGCCAGAGGCATACCTCAGGGTCTCCACTTACCTTGCCTTTCAGGTCTCCGGCCGAATAAGCAGACCTTTAACCCAGCAGATACCAACGCCTTAGTAGCAGCTGTTGCCTTTGGAAAGGGGCTTTCTAACTGGAGGCCTGCAGGCAGCAGTGGTCCTAGCCAGCCAGGCCAGCCGGGAGCTGGAACAGTCCTCGCAGGAGCCTCAGGATTACAGCAGGTGCAGATGGCAGGAGCTCCAAATCAGCAGCAGCCAATGCTCAGTGGGGTGCAGATGGCCCAAGCAGGTCAGCCAGGTAAGGTGACAAAGATTGGCTTGGTGACAGACCTTGAGCAGGGATGTGAAAATAAACTGGGTTATCTGCCACACTTCCCCCTTACCCCATCCCCAGGGCTGGAGAGATTCTCCTTTTCTCCCTTGGACTGTGACCTGGAAAAAAACTCTTGAGAGTGAAAGTCCCATTTGAGACTCTGTTAACAGACACCAGACAATGAGAAAGAACTTTGACTGAAATTGCCCTTAGCTACCCTTCTGTCCCCTTTAACTTTGGGTAGGTGTATTGTCAGTGTCTCACCCTAGGTATTAGGATCATTGGGTAGGTGTGTTAGGAATTGACAAGCAGGCAGGTTTTCCAGTGCTATGTGTATTCCTTGCTCTGTATACTGTCTCTTCTGCTCACTCTTAGTAATTATAAGAACAGTCTGGAGGAGTTTGGATATAAGCAGCTAGAAGAAATATTTTCTTCCAAGCTGTCTAGGCAAAGGGACAAGCTCTCTTTTTCTATTAGGGGAGGAGCAGGAACCTCCAGGGATGTGTTCCAGCCCTTCCCACTATTCCTCGTCCTGACCATCTTCAGGTAGAGGGCTGGGCAGGGACCCGTACCTCAGCCTTGTCACCCAAGGTCAGATGCCACAGATTCTGAGCTGATGGAGGAGGTGACAGAAGGGAACCTGGGAGGCAGCACTTCTGATTTATGATGAACATCTGACTATGCTTCAGGTATCTTTCTTCATGTTTTTTTTAGGGAAAATGCCAAGTGGGATAAAAACCAACATCAAGTCGGCTTCCATGCATCCCTACCAGCGGTGAGTGTGAGTGGCAACCTCCACTCCCAGGTGTTCTTTTCAGAGTTGGGCAGTGAAACTGCCTTTTGCCCAAAGCTGACCTGGATGGGTACAATGAAAAGAACACAGGCTTTCGGCCACAGACAGATCCCATCTCCACTGCCAACTAGCTGTGTCACCTTGGGCAAGTGACCTACTTTTTCTGAGCCTGTTTTCTGGTTTATAAATGATGATAATACCTACCTCATAGGGTTGTTGTGAGGATTAAAATGGGAAAACGATGTAAAACACTTAGCACAATCTATGAAATAATGAGTATTCAATAAATGAGAGTTTCTCCAGCCACTTCTTCCCACTGTCCCCTCCTCAGTCCTCGATCCAGAACTTGCCCTGATCTGAGACTGCTTCATGTCTGTGGTGAGCTGATGGACACAAGATCGTGGACCGCTCAGCTTTGTTTGAAATCCTGTGCTTATTCTGTGCTGCCAGAGATGGTGACAGCTTCTGTGTCCCTAGAGGCCCACTGCCTCCACAGGCCTGGCTTCCCAGATTCCAGCCTGGCCATCTCTCCAGGCTGCAGGTGACGAGGCCTCTGGGCTGAGACAGACCATCCACTTACAAGTCTGGAGAAGCTTGGGCCTGCTCTACTCTCCATCCTCTCAGAAGCCAGTTCAGCTCTCATCTGGGAAATAGTCAGAGTCCCCTATCCTTTACCCAACCCTGGGCCTGTGAGGGAAGATGTTGAAGTCCCAGTAGATGGGAGCTTCCTCAGGAAGTGGCTCTGCCAGGCAGGGCTACATGAGAAAGAGTTTTGTGAGCATGTGAAAATATCCCTTGTTCTCCAGACCTTTTTTTTTCTTTCATATTTTGGAGGGAAAGAGGAATTGCACCTCACACCGTCTCTCGTCATGGTTGAGTCATCCTCAAAGTATGCCTGGTTCCTGGGCTCAGTTAGCATGGCTTTTCTCCAGTCCATAGAGCCAGTAGTTCCAATAAGGGTCAAGTGGATGGTGGGAGGTGGCAGCCGCCAGCACTTTTGCCTGCTTCTATAAAGCTGGAGAGGAGAGTGGGCTTGGGTCACCAGCTTAAGCTGCCTTTCTTGGCTCTCCTTTGCAAGCAAGGGCAGGAGTTGAGTCAGCAGAAGTAGACCAAAGGATTGCTCTGAATAAAGTTATTTAAGTTGATGACCACTGTGTCAGGGTTATCTACAGCAGGTAAATTGAGAGAGCTATGTGGGGATTGGAGACTACATGTCAGAGACTTTCAAGGTTGCTGCAAGGCAATATTTGTAAAAATTTTACTTATTTATTTGGCTGTCCTGGGTCTTAGTTGCAGCCTGCAGGATTTTTGGTTGCAGCAGGTGAACTCTTAATTGCAGCATATCGGATCTAGTTCCCCAGCCAGGGAGCAAACCCAGGCCCCTTACAATGGGAGCTCAAAGTCTTAACCACTGGACCACCAAGTCCCAAGGCAATTCTTGTTTGTTCTCCAATAAAAAGTTTTCTTAGGTTTTTTGTTTTTTTTTTCTCTTATCTGTAGGTTTGATCTAAAAGTCCTGAGAGGTAATAAAATGGCCTGCTCATTCCTCCCAGCTGCCTTTTTTCTGTTCTCTTCTGTCACGTATTAGTACTTAGGTATTTGTTCAGTGCCAGGCAGGACTCTGCCAGGCTGTGGCAGCAAAGGACTGGAAAAGCAGTCACAGATGTCACATCCATTCTAGTTCCATCACGACCAGAAATGTGTCCACACATTTTCTCTCACTGATCATAGTACACAGAGCGTGGAGAGTCCTGCCGTCAGCTCTGAGGCAGTGTCAGGGGTTTTCCCCACTACAGCAGGGCTGCCTTAGCGATCTGTCAGCCTACTCACCTGTTCCTTCTCCTCTCTTCCGTTTGCACTGGAAATACCCGAGCTCACTGTCACATTGGATAGGATTCAAGGTGTGTGTCTCCAAAACCCCTGGAGTAGCTTGGTGACCACTGTCCTTTATTCCACCCAAAGATTCCTTCCTGTTGAAAGTTTCTTAAAAACTTTCAAACCTATTGAAACCAACCCCAAGTGTCTTTGTTGTCTCAGACTAATAGCAATGTCATTCCCAAAGTACTATTTGAAATGGATTCCTTGCCCTCCCAGAGTTGAAGTGCCCTCCTGTCCCAAGAGGAGCATACTCAGGACCCCACCTCCATCTCATGCCCTTAAGCAAACCGTCCTTACGTCTGTATTCCCTCTGAGAGGGCATGCTCTCGTTCCCAGCGTCCCAACCCCGGGTCCTCTGGAGTGCACAAACCTAGCAGCATCACCAACTGTGGGGCTCATACAGCCCAACAAGTGTCTCAGTGGAGAGCATCTCCCACCCCTAACACTCATCCCTAACGGAGGGTATAGAGAGAATACTACAGAGTTTCAAGAAGAGCACATTGACCTGCTGCCCCCCTTGCTCAGGTTTAAGATAAAAAGATGGCACTCTTCCTCCCTTCTGGTAGTGTTGTCCAGTTTCTGATGTTTCTGTTTTGCCTGGGGCCTGTGCTTGCTTCTACTCTTGGGGAACCAGGGAAAATGAAATTAGGACACACCATTGTCTCCCAGGTGTGTGTCTGGGATGGCGAAAGAAGCAGCAGCTGTTAAACTTAAGTGCAGCACAGAGGTCATCCTGTTGAAGGTGGAGGCTTACTGCATCGGTATTTGCATGACACCCATTGCTAGGACCGCCCCCTCTCCAGCTCTGCCCTGAGGCTGGGACTCTCATTGCTGAACCTCTCTTTTGCACGTTGCCCCAGTCACCCTGTTTTCTTCCTCTGCTGATGTCTATTGCTGCCCTACCTAGTTAGGTCATGTAACTTGACCTTGCACTTTCTTGGGAAACAGTCAAGGTAGATAGGTTTCAGCTAAGTGCTCCTTCAAACTCCATAATCAGTCCTGGTGTTTGGACTGAACCAGAGCCAGTATAGTGCCCACCTCCTGTCCTGCTGTTGAAGGGAAGAAGCTGATCTCTGCAGGAATGCCCTAGTGCAAGGCCAGTCCCTTTCCCACCCCCTTCCCACCTCCCCCAGGCAGCTGGGAACAACCTCTCCCTTTGTCTAAACTTCTTGTACAGAATAATCCTCCTTATGGACAATGTATTCTCTGTGCCTTGTGGACACAGGAGCCGTGTGAGCTGATCCCAGCACCAGGCAGGACGGGGGCGGAATCCATCCAAAGGCCACTTTAGATCAGCTCCTGATTACTGTCTAGAGAAACCGCCAAGGGATGTACGTTTTCTCCCATCTGTTCCAAGTTGTGGGGGTTAGCCTATTGAAGTTTAGCAGTGGGCCAGGAGTAAGGCTGGGGGCTGTGGTCCCTTTGTGATTCAGTCTGGAGGGTTCACTGTACCAACTTATGGAGGCTCAATGTGGCTCTGGCCTGACAGCCTTGAACACACAGAGGCTAACATTGGGAAAGAGTTTACCACCCTGCAGGTGGGGCTTTCTAACTGAAACTCCAGTCATTGCTTCAAGATGTATTTTGTCCTACGGGACAAATTTCCTCTCTTCTTCCCTTTAGCTTCTGTCTCTTACTTTCTACTGAGGCAGGTTCTGGCTCTCTGTTGTCACCTCTTGATCAGCTCACATGCTCTCAAGATATCACCTACCATATGTACATGGCAGTTCCCCCAAGTACACAATGGACAAGGCCCCTGACTTCCCTGGGCCTGTTTTCTCACCTGGGTGCTCCCAGTGATACTTCCTAGCTTTCAAGTCTCTGGCAGTGATTCTGAAGCCTGTATATCCCCAGGCATTTTTCATTTTCCTCATCACATGACTATGTTATGATAGGCAAAGTTTTTCTTAGACTGGCCTGCCAATCCCTTGAACCCCTCCAAACTGTTCCTAAAGTTCCCTGTCACCTGCAGCTTAAAATACAGACCTCCCTCTAGAGCACTTCCCTAAAATTATTTCCTAACTTGCACTAGTTCTTTATTAAAAGTTACAACAGAGATAAATGCATTGAATGCCAGAGGTCACCTTCCCACTCAGGCATCTCTTTCTCTCCTCTGGGCAAGATAAATGTACCAGAGATTCCCCCACCTAAAGACAGCAAATTATACTTTTCCACATGATAACCTTCCCCATGGAATTGAATCCAAGGCACCACGGGCTGCTCCCCTTCCTGTGTTTCCTCTGCCATGTCATTCCCTTCCCTGCTGTTGCCCAAATTTCCCTCCTTCATGGTCATTTTGATAATTAATCTTCCGTGGCCCACAACCCATGTGTAGACCATCCTTGTTCTTTTGTACTCATTTCTCTAGGCCGCACACATTTTCATGACCCTGGTTAGTATCCTTCCGTGTTAATCCTTGAGCCCACGTCACCACTCACTTGACTCTCGGCCATGCTCTTGAAATACAGAGGCTACCACCACCATCTTCCTTCACGCCCGTACTCACTCTTTAGCCCCACTTCCACTCTTCCTCAGGAACTAGCCTGTCTCAGATCACTGTTGACCTGAGAGCTAAATCCAGACTTTTTCCAGTCCTTCTGTCTCTTACTTATCTCCATGGTTTTAAACAGTGCTGGCCATTGCTCCTCCACCTTCTCCCCTTCACCGACTCCCACTTCTCTGACCATCCCTTCTCTGCAGGTTTTGGCCTTCTGTCCCTCTGTCTGCTTCTTGAATGTTGTTATTCTCCAGGACTCTGTTGTTAACCTTCTTTTCTAATTCTACTTGCTGTCTCTGTGACCACCACCTTTATGTACATAACTCAAACAAGTTTTATCAGACAGCCCAGACCTCTTTGCTGACCTGCAGATGCCTATTGCATATTTCTGCCCCTATGATCCACAAATACCTCAGGTTCTGAATGTGTCAGTCCAATCATCTTTCCCTTCCAACCTGTTTCTTTTCTAGTATCCTAGGTGTGACCTAAGCCAGGTCTATGGAAACTGTCCTAAACACTTCCCCACTCTGTGTCCCAGCACCGCCCCACCCCCCACTCAGTCAGATACAAATCCTGTCAATTCTGCCTCCCCAAGATCCATCCATCCTGCCTTGTAGTTTAGGCCTGGAGCCTCGCCTTAAAAGTATTGTTTGGATGCCCTGCATCCAGGCTTGCCCACTCCAACTCATCTTCCATGTGGCTGCCAGAGATTTGTGCAGATCTGATCACATTCAGTTCAGTTCAGTTCAGTCGCTCAGTCGTGTTTGACTCTTTGCGACCCCATGAATCGCAGCACGCCAGGCCTCCCTGTCCATCACCAACTCCGGAGTTCACTCAGACTCACATCCATCGAGTCAGTGATGCCATCCAGCCATCTCATCCTCTGTCGTCCCCTTCTCCTCCTGCCCCCAATCCTTCCCAGCTTCAGAGTCTTTTCCAATGAGTCAACTCTTTGCATGAGGTGGCCAAAGTACTGGAGTTTCAGCTTGAGCATCATTCCTTCCAAAGAAATCCCAGGGCTGATCTCCTTCAGAATGGACTGGTTGGATCTCCTTGCAGTCCAAGGGACTCTCAAGAGTCTTCTCCAACACCACAGGTCAAAAGCATCAATTCTTCGGCGCTCAGCCTTCTTCACAGTCCAACTCTCACATCCATACATGACCACAGGAAAAACCATAGCCTTGACTAGACGGACATTTGTTTGCAAAGTAATGTCTCTGCTTTTGAATATGCTGTTTAGGTTGGTCATAACTTTCCTTCCAAGGAGTAAGTGTCTTTTAGTTTCATGGCTGCAGTCACCATCTGCAGTGATTTTGGAGCCCCCAGAAATAAAGTTTGACACTGTTTCCACTGTTTCTCCATCTATTTCCCATGAAGTGATGGGACCAGATGCCATGATCTTCGTTTTCTGAATGTTGAGCTTTAAGCCAATTTTTTCACTCTTCACTTTCACTTTCATCAAGAGGCTTTTTAGTTCCTCTTCACTTTCTGCCATAAGGGTGGTGTCATCTGCATATCTGAGGTTATTGATATTTCTCCCGGCAATCTTGATTCCAGCTTGTGTTTCTTCCAGTCCAGCATTTCTCATGATGTACTCTGCATAGAAATTAAATAAGCAGGGTGACAATATACAGCCTTGACGTACTCCTTTTCCTATTTGGAACCAGTCTGTTGTTCCATGTCCAGTTCTAACTGTTGCTTCCTGACCTGCATACAGATTTCTCACATTACTGATCACATTACTCCCTTGATTAAAGTCCTTTTGATAGTTTCCTTCTTATGGTTCTCAAACTGGGGTCCACATACTGGGCAGGTTGGTAGGGGCAGTGAGCCAGGCATACTGAATGTTATAGGGTAGAGCTCATCCTAGCTGCCCATTTTACTCGAGGGTAAGTAACTTAAACAAAATGCAGAATTATCAGGCATGCAGTAAGGAGTAAGCAGACTTTGGGGAATTACCACTAGTCCGAAGGGTTTCATACTAAGCTGCTAAATTCTCTGGGGATATTTATTCTTTTTTTTACATTTATTGCAGCAGACAAGTTTGAAAAACAGCTTAAATTTCCTGGAAAAGCAAGTCGAGATTTTTGTCATCTAGCTCCCTGACTTCTCCCAACTTAATTTGTGTACTGTCCTGCCACCCAATCTATTCCCATGTTGTACAAATTGCTTGATGTTTCCTGAATGTAACTCTCTTTGGCCTCCCATACCTTTATTCCCACTGTTCCCTCCGCACAGAACATTTTATCCCATCGTTCGGTGATGAATATCCAATTTTCTTTCGAAATTCAGCTCACAGGTCACACTCTGAAGCTTTCCGAGAAAGCTGTCTGTCCATAGCCCAGTGCCATTTCCACTAGGTGTGGTCAATGACCTGCTCTTTTATGCTGTACATTTGTACCTTGTACAAACTTATCCTAGCTCCTGCTGCTCTTTATTGCCCCCCCAAGTTCAAGCACCCTGCACTGTCAAAGGGTGAATCCAGTTCTTCTATCTGAGAGCTATATTTTCTTCTGCAAGAAATGTGCATGCCTGGCATACATGGCATCTGGCCCACTGTAAACACTTTAAGTGGTCGCTGCTGCTATTACTGTTGTTATTTGGTTGACCTTGGAGAGAGAGTATAATCTAGCATTTTGGTTAAAAGAGCATTTTCTAGTGCCGGGTTGTTCAGTTGCTTAGTCGTGTCTGACTCTTTGCAACCCCATGGACTGCAGCATGCCAGGTTTCCCTGTCCTTCAGTATCTTCCAGAGTTTGCCCAAATTCATGTCCATTGAGTTAGTGATGCTATCTAACCATCTCATCTTCTACAGCCCCCTTCTCTTCCTACTCTCAATCTTTCCCAGAATCAGGGTCTTTTCCAGTGAATCAGCTCTTCACATCAGCTGGCCAAAGTGTTGGAGCTTCAGCTTCAGCATCAGTCCTTCCAATGAATATTCAGGGTTGATTTCCTTTAGGTTCAAATTCTAGCTGTGCCACCTACTAGCTGTGTGGCCTTCAGCGAGTTACTTTACCTCTCTCTGCCTCAGATTCCTTATTTCTAGGGATGATAATACTAGTGGCTATTTCACAAGGCTTCTGTGAAGTTTAAATATATTAATACATACAAAGCACTTAGGATAGTGTGCCTGACAATAGTAGAAGCTCAGTAAATATTAACTATCCTCAGGGTAGTGTCTGAAAGTCTGCTGTCAGCAATTGTTGCTTCAATCAATCATTGACCAGTCCCTCTGTGCGGAGGTAACTCTTCCTCCCTCTGTAGCTCATCTGTGCTCATAGCTACGTTCACACTAGGAGAGACTCTCCATGCACATTTAATCCCCCACTGTGTGCAGAGCAGACACTGGAACATTTCTGCATTGGCTTGCCTGAAGCAATGAGTCATTTCCAGATCTAGTTGTGCGAACTTTCTTTCTCCCTCTTAGTTGTCTATTAAAGCCCAGTTTGGTCTCCTAAACTGTGATTTTGAGTTGAGACCATATGACAGGCTTCCTCACTGGCAGTGTTCCTTTTCACCCCTTCTAAGTTCTATCTGTTCCCTGTCCACACCATTTGAAGACCCAGTTCCAGTCTGCCCACATCTCATCTAAAGGGGGGCCTTCACCATTCAGAGGTCTCCCTGTGCAGCTGGGATGTGTTCTTCTCTGTCCCTGCTCACTCAGTCCAGGCTTAGGTCTTCATCAGTGGCTGTGTGATCCACTGGTTATCGCACACCAGAGCTCCATGCTTGCTCTCTTCCCTTCACAGTCACCACCAGTCCTTCAGGCCTTGTTTTGCCATGGCAACTCCATGGTTCTTGTCACTATACTCTAAGCTATGGCCAATACCTGCGGACTAGGTGCTGTCTCACACCTCCATGCCTTAAACATGCTTTGCTCTCTCCTTGGTGTGTCTGCCCTCTCTTTTTCTTGCTCCAACCTCCTGTTCACCTAGGGAACAATTCGTCCTCCCAATAGCACCTACTCCTGTGAAGTCTTTATCACTTCCTCCCTTTTACAGTTGACCATTCTTAAATTATACCCGACCTGGAGATGGTGACTGCAGCCATGAAATTAAAAGACACTTACTCCTTGGAAGGAAAGTTATGACCAACCTAGACAGCATATTAAAAAGCAGAGACATTACTTTGCCAACAAAGGTCTGTCTAGACAAGGCTATGGTTTTTCCAATGATCATGTATGGATGTGAGAGTTGGACTGTAAAGAAAGCTGAGCGATGAAGAATTGACACTTTTGACCTGTGGTGTTGGAGAAGACTCTTGAGAGTCCCTTGGACTGCAAGGATATCGAACCAGTCCATCCTAAAGGAGATTGGTCCTGGGTGTTCATTGGAAGGACTGATGTTGAAGCTGAAACTCCAGTACTTTGGCCACCTGATGTGAAGAGCTGACTCATTTGAAAAGACCCTGATGCTGGGAAAGGCAGGAGGAGAAGGCGATGACAGGATGAGATGGTTGGATGGAATCACCGACTCAATGGACATGAGTTTGGGTAAACTCTGGGAGTTGGTGATGGACAGGAAGGCCTGGCGTGCTGCGGTCCATGGGGTCACAAAGAGTTGGACATGACTGAGTGACTGAACTGAACTGGACATTTATCCATTATGTGACCTTAGGCAGATTACTTTACTTCCAAGACCCTTGATTTCCACCTCCTAAATTGGTGCTATAATCCCATAATATGCTCAGTGAAAGGTACCTTCCACTTAGCATATTTAAAATTCAACTTAAGTAGCTCTTACTTTACTATAGGATAAAGTCCAAGCTTCTTAGAAGGGCATATACAAGGCCTGCCAGGCATATAGTCAGCACTGAAATGCCAACACTGTTCTCCTTCCCCTGAGCAATCCCTTACACTCTCCTGAGAAATCTTGTGTTTATCACATAGCATGTTAGACTATTTTGATTACAACATAGTACAATTAAACTAGCTTAACTGAAAAAAAAAGAGAGACCCAATGGATTTGGGTTATACAGATGGGGAGTTGAAGGGCGACTGGCTCCAGGCAGGTCAGGGGCTCGGTGTTGTCTCAGCTCTGTCTCTGCATTTCTCTACTCTACTACATATAGCTCATCTCGTGGAAGAACTCTCCTGTTGCTTGGATTCTGTGCCATTAGAAGCACTGAGGGAAATGGAGAGAACACCATGACTAAAGCACCAGTGGGGCTGGGCAGAAATTCCATAAAGGAAATGAAAGCAGGGGGATGGGAAAGTATCTGAATGCAACCGGACTTAAAGCTACAACAGTCCACTGTGTGTGGTTTTATCTCTGCAGACAATTCACAGATATCGTCCCCCACGCCCCAGCCCCCACCACAACCAAACCCCATCCTTTCTCCTAAACTTACAGTACTGTGTTTCAGATTGCCTGTGGAAGGGGCCATCTTTCCTCAAACTCAGGATATCCCAAACTGCATTCACTCCCTCCATCCTGCTCCACAGGGTTATCCAGCTTGCCAGCCTGGCTGTCAGTTCTGGTCCCATCCCCTCTTCTCCCTTCTTGCTCCATTGCCCTAGGTTAGGCCCTCACCGTGTCACACCTGTGCCTCTGAGCTGGTCTCTTTGCTGGCCTCCCTTCCTCTGCCTTCCTCTTGATAATCTCACTGTCACCAGGTTTTTCTTTGTAAATAACAATGGGGATCATACCAACCCCTTAAAAATCTCCAGGGACATCTCAGTACAAACAAAACTCCTCTTTCTTTCATTCAAAACACTTCATGATTTGGAGCCATCTACTTTTTAACCTAGCATATGAAGGCCTTTCATTCACTGGATCCTTTCACCAAATAGAACTGCTTCCAGTTCCCTGCTCCTGTCCTTTTCTTCCCTCCATCCACCCCTTTGTCCATGCTTTTTCCTCAGCTTGAACCATCTATGTTACTTCCACCTCACTTGCTGTGTCACCTTGAGAAAAAATCCTTCGCCCTTTCTGATTCCATCCTTTCCCCATCTGTTCAGCAGTGATCACAGTACTTGCCTTAGAGGACTGAACCATAAAAGCATATGGGAAGCAGCTGGCCCCATGCTTGCCAGAGAAAGTGTTGTATTTTCTCTCTCCCCCTTTTGGCCTTTCTCTCACATCTTCCAGATCTTGCTAACTCTCTTTCGTCCACCTTGATAACCTCCCCTGGTTTGTCCCCTCACCAAAAGCCTTCCCTTTTCTCTCTCCAGAACTCTTCTAGCACATTTTATCACAGCCCTTTCCCCCAAACTGAATTTTTTTTTAAACCTCAGTTCAGTGAACACTGAACAATACTCATAGGGTGTTGGCACTGGCTACCTACAACAGATCAGGCTTTGTCTCCCTGACCTCTCACGGGTTCAGGCAGCCCCCCAGTTCAGATAGTATGATGAGTGTTTGCATGCAGTCTCTCTCTTCTGCTGGCTGGATGTCCTTCCTTCAGCCAAGGTCCCAACCTTAGGCAGAGGACACCAGCGAGCTGACTGAGGCCCATGGACATGCAGAATCATTAACCGACAAGCCCTTCCCCTCATCTTCATTCCTCTGTCCTCAGGTTGCAGCCCTCCCCTCAGCTCCTCTGTGCGGATACAGTTAGAAAGTGCCCTTTGTCCCTTACAGGTGGGGAAGGGAGAAGCTCGACATAGGCCCCGGGAGACTGCTTCCATTTCTACCTGCTACTCCTGTGGCCTCTCAGCCTCTGACCCTCAGTACCTGTTGTTCTCAGCCATTTCGCCTGTCGCCCCCATACCCTGTTCCCTCCACTGCTCCACCGGCTCCCTTGCAGGCGCATACAGATAATACCTTTTACCATTTTTTTTTTTCCTGCTTCTTTGATCCGGTTTCCCTTTAGATTTTTTTTTCCCCAGAAACACATAAAACCACATGATCATGGAAATAAGAGTTGTTAGAGTTCAGTTCATACAGATGGTGGTTTTCAGACTGAACCCTTGGAGAAGGTAAATCAGTAGTTTATCTTCTGGGGAGAGAGAATGGAGAAAGGCCCATGTGAGTGAGGTGTGAGTCAGAGAGGGTGGGGCCCAGGGGAAGTTGTCACCTCACTTCCCTTTAGTCAGGAAGGCTCCATGAATTTCAGGGGGAGTTTCAGCTGTTGGACTTGGTATTCTTCCCTACCCACATACACATCTGGCCTTTATCCTTATCAAGAACGACTTCCTGGACTCTTTCAGCTTCTCCAGTTTATCAGCCTGCCTCCGGTGTAGGTAGCGTCCCATGGACCCTCTTACCTCCAAGATCTTCCACCAGCTTCCCTGCAGGTTCTAAGTGGTCCCATTTCCTAGCAGTGCATTGACAGACTTACCCTTCTTTTCTGTATATTTCAGCCTATAAGCTGTTTTCCTGAGCCAAAGTCTAAACCCTGTGTGTGCCGTATCTCATTGTCTTCTACACAGCACATAGACACGCTTAAGCCTCTTTCCATTAAAAACAACCCTTAGAGGAGCAGTGGATTACCCTGAGCCCAGCAAAATGGAGCTAGAGGCCATGAGTAGATATACCCGTCCAGTGAACCCAGCTATCTTTCCCCGTATGACTGTGGTGCTGTTGGCCGCTGACATGTTCTTCACCTCCTGGTTCTTTGTTTATAAGGTCACCTCCACCAAGTACACTTGGGATATCTACAAAGAACTCCTCATCTCTTTGGTGGCCTCACTCTTCATGGGCTTTGGAGTCCTCTGCCTGCTGCTCTGGGTCAGTGTCTTATGTCTGAGCTCCCAAGGGTTTCAACCAAGGGTCCTCACTGAGTCCTTCCTTTGGTAAATTAATTTTTGGTTTTTGTTTCTACTATTGCTGGAAGTATCCTACCTGCTGCTCACAGTAAAGGCATATATGTGAAAAAACAAAATCAAAACCTTTAGAATCAATCTGGAGGTGAGAGTCAGGCACTGATATTTTTAAAACTCTCCAGATGATTCTGGTGTGCAGCCAGGGCTAAAAAAGATAAACAGCTAAATCCAGACTTTGTAGCAGGCCATACAGAGCTCTTCATGACTGACTCCTGCCGACGTTCCCCCCTTACCCATTCGCCCTCTGGACTGGAGACTCCCCAGAACTCCCCATGCGGGCCATACCTCCTGCTTCCGTACCTTCACACACATGCTTCCATCCGCCTGAAAACGTCTCCCTGCCTTCTTTAACACCCAGCTTTGGTGTAATTTCTATGAAGCCTTCAAGAACTAACCCCCACCTTGGAGTAAGGTGCCCCCCCGCCCCCGCAACCCCTGCTGCTCTCTTAACCCTCTTGGTTTAACTCACCACTTGCTATTGTAACTGTTAATTTATCTATCTGTCTTCTTTTCTAGACTGTGAATATTTTTCAGGAACCCCAGTGCCTTGGAGAAGCCATTTGGTAGGACCTGGTTTGGTGGTCTATATCAGATATTTGAAGGTGTTTTCTCCTAGGACTAGGACTGGAACTGAAGGAAGTGAGTCTTTGGGCGTGTTCATGTCGTCAGTGGGCATTTCCTGAGGGCTTGCTATGGTCATTCATCAATACCAGTGTGGTCCAGGTGACTAATGGATAGTGGAAGAGCTCTCTCTGTGCCAGGTGGCACAGTGGTAAAGAATCCTCCTGCCAAGGCAAGAGATGCGAGAGATGTGGGTTTGAGTCCTGGGTTGGGAAGATCCCCTGGAGTAGGAAAGGGCAGCCCACTCCAGTTTTTTGTCTAGAAAGTCCCATGGACAGAGGAGCCTGGTGAGTGACAGTCCATGGGGTCGGAAAGAGTTGGACAGAATTGAGCACAGCACCCACACACACATCTCTACCATATTTAACCTCAGGAACTGTTTCATCATTTATAACAGTCTGCTTTGTTTGTCTCTAGATGGACACTTAGTCTAAACCTCTCAATAGTGCTCTCCAAACAGTGCTTTGCACAGTTTATTTAGGAAGTATTTGTTGAACGAATGCTCATTAATCGACATACAAGAATATACCTTCTTGCTTCACCCCTTGGCTATGAAATGTCGAGGTAGAAACAGTGCTGAGTACTTTACCTGGGTCATCTCCTTTAATCTTCACAATCTAATGAGATAGGTGCTGTTGGAGGTTCAGCCACTTAACATTAAGTCATGTAAGTACTAACTGGAGATTTAAAATCAGGTCTTTGGAGTTAGGTGTGACCCCCAGGGCTACTGAAGTATACCTAAAACAATAAATATTTATTGACTCAACTGATACTGTCATCCCAAGGCAAGTAGAAAAGCTTTTGAATTCTTACTGTCTTCCCCACTTGACTCTGGGTCCCTCGACCTCTCTTCCCCTTCTCATTTCTCATTCACTCTAATACTCTGCAAACACTGTGGAGGGGCAGATGAGTCCAACATTGGTCAGATACTAGAGGTACAGAGACAACCAAAATATTGGTCCTTGCTGAGAAGAACTTACAGTGAAGGGGTATGCAGATAATTGCATTGCAGGAGATTGTGAAAGCAAAGGGAGGGACTGCTTTATTGCCTGGAAAAGCTGCTTTTATCTTGAGTTAGGAGACAGGGCTTGGAGGTGTGGGTGTATATGAAAGATGCTGATATCCTTGGGGAACAGTTAAAGCATAGGATGTGGCCCAGGAGAATGCGGGGAGGCTGAGGACCAGATCAGATAGGCCTTCAGGTACAACGCTAATTAGTCTGAGCTTTTTGAATATCTGAATTCTCTTGCCATTTCCTTTCAAGGGTAGGTACTGGTAGGTACTCTGTGGACTGGATCAGAACTGTACTTTGGCTCTGACCTCTTAACTCTAAGACTACACTTCCACATAGCTTGTTGTTGTTCAGTGGCTAAGTGTCTGACTCTTGTGACCCCATGGACTGTAGCCCACCAGGCTTCTCTGTGCATGGGATTTCCCAGGCAGGAATACTGGAGTGGGTTGCCATTTCCTTCTCTAGGAGCTCTTTCCTAACCAAGGATCTCCTGCATTGGCAGGCAGGTTCTTTACTGCTGCAGCACCAGGGAAGCCCCTCCACAAAGCTGCATTCCACTGCTGATGAACACATTGTTTCTCCCAAACCGCCACCTCCTCTGAATTCCACGTGTACATCAGACAGTCCTGTGCACAGTTACTGATCACTGTGTGCAGTTATTAGCACTGATCCCGGAGCTGCTGGAGATACAGATTTCATTTTGCTGAAACCTAGTCCTCAGCCCCAGTGGTTCTGTAGAGTTGGTGAGTGTATGGCGTGAGGGGGGTTCAGGGAGCCGGATAGACAACTAAGTGTACAGAGTAAGACTAGCTGTCTCAGGGAAACCTCCAGTGTCTATTTTTCCAACCCTGTCAGTTTCCAGACCTTCTTGGGTGAGGGTGCTCTCTCACCTGCCCCCCCCCCCCCCACCACGCACCAAGTACCCTCTCTCACTGGCTGCCAGTGTGAAGTGATTTGGCTAGACAGTAAACCCCATGTGGGGACAGCATCTGCCTTGTTCATTGATGTGCCACCAGCAATTAAGCCCATCTTGCACGTGGTAGGTGGTCAGTAATAATGTGGATATTTACTAACACAGGTCTGATAGTAGCCTCCTCAAAACTCTTTGGTTTCTCCTCTGCTTCCAGAATAAACCAAACTGCTCCATTTGGCCTTCAACATTCAGCCACAGCTGGCTTCATTTCCCCTTTTTCCTTTCACAACCTTGAAGAGGCCAGCGTAGCCAGTGATTCATTAATTTCCCCTGCCCCGGGCTACTTGTATTCTCCCACCTCCGGTCCACACGGTCCTCTCAACAACTCCAAAGGCTGGGCTCACCCAAGTTTATAGGATGGTAAGGAAGCTTTCCCCACACAGCGGCTCCCTGGGCTGAGACCTTCCCACCGACCGAGTCCACTATCGGGGCATAGAGAGGCTGCCTGCACCCCTCGGGTCCCACTCTCTCGAGAGGGAGCTCTCTGAGGGGACGGCTGACCCCGGAACTTGCTCCCAGGTCCCAGGTTGGGTGGATCGGTTACGAATAGAAGCTGTCGTGCTGGTGGACGAATCCCAGAGGGTCCAGAAGGAGGCCACGCAGGGGCTAAACATTAGGAAGGCGCAGGGTACAGCCTGGGCGGGCAAGGGCCCGGGGCCAGGCCGCGCGAGCTGACCGAGGCGGGAGGCGATGCGGCGGAAAGGGGTGGGGAGCTGGGGCTGGGCGCGCTTCCTGCCAGGGGCCCAGCGGCCCGCCCCTGCCTCCGCCCTGCGGGCCCAGCAGAGCCGGGGCTGGCCGGCCCCTCCTGCCTCGACCAGAGGCCCAATCAGCGTGCGCCCCCTACCCGGCCCGCCCTCTCCCCCTCTGGTGACAGAAAGTCGGCCCAGCAGATGAGGAAGTGGCAGGCAGGCTGGCCCTGGGGACTGCTCTCCAGCCTTGCTCCATCCCAGCCCTCCACGACTGCCCGCCTGGCCCCCACTGGTGAGTCGGGACCTCCCAGGGCGGGCTCGCCACGTGCCCAGGCCCCTGACCCGCTGGGCCACCCGGCCCGGCCCGGCCCTGCCCTGCCCAGGCTGTGGGCGAGGCTGTGCCTGTGGAGAGTGGGTGGGAGGTCCCAGCTCTCCGGGGCTGGGCCTCCCCAGCAGCCTCCCTCGCGCCTGGCCCCCATTTGCTTGAACCTGGGCCTTCCTCCACCACCTCCTACTCTGGCCCCTCTCCGTCTCTTACTCCTCCCTCCCCTTGGCGCCCTTTTGCACCCCCGCTGCTCCCTTTGCCTGTCTCCTTTTCCCTTCCATCCATCTTAAAGCAAGGAAGGACCAGACCGAGTTTCCCTACTGGGGACACACCCAGACTCTCCTCAAACTTGGGGAGAGGGCCTTCCAGAAGCCCGGAGCCACCCCTGACCTCCAGGGTGCCTGCGTGTGTGGGGTGGGGGAGGTGAACTTGGGGATGGTGGCAGAGAGGGACTGGGAGATAACAAGCTGGCAAGCTCCCATGGGTCGAGGAGGAGCTGTGTGTTAGAGCACATGCTTCTGGGCAGGCCTTACCCTGGAATAAGCAGCCAGCAAAACTCTGTGAATGAATGAATGATGACTGCCATCGGTGAAAAGAGAGTTACGGGTGTGCATGACCCTGGGTAGGTCTATGTCTGCACATGGTGTGGGTGATGTTGGCTTCATTCACCTGCAGGTGGGCTGTGTGAGTTTATGTATGTGACCGCGCTCATCTGAGACTCACAGACGCGAGAGGAAACCTGCATGTGAGCACAAGCCCTTGCACATGGTAATGCGGCTCCTGTGAAGGAGCATGTGTGTTTAGGTGTGTTTGCCAGTGTGCGCGTAGCTAGGAGCAGGCCTGAGTATTAGAGACCGTGCATGTCAAAGTCCACAAAGACTTGTCCGGGTAGTGTGTCAGACAAGGGCAGTTGCAGCCGGCAGGAGGCAGGTGGGCTCTGTGTGTGCATGCGTGTGCTGCCACTGGCGAGTTGTCGCAGGGGCGGAGGGAGAGCTGTGGCAGGGGCTGTGTGTATGGGACGGCTGGGGGCCTGACCGAGGTGGGGCAGTTGTGGGTGGGCGTAGAGGTTGGGGGAGCGTCTGTGAGATGTGTGTGCAGCCCCCGTGACTGTCAGAAGTTGTGTTCTTTACTTGGTACCTGCAGGGTTGCTTCTCTGGGTGGAGGGAACCTGGCCAACCCAAGTTAACACAGCTCGCAGAGCACCTGCTGTGCTGGCTGTTTGGGGAGCGCCTTGCCCCTTGGGGGCTGTCTGTCTGGAGTCCCGGGCTCTCCTCCTGGCCAAGGCTTTTGTGTCCCTTTGAGCCCTCCCCCGACATTCCTTCAGGCTTGGAGAGGGAGAGGGCCTAGTCAATTATGAGCCCTCCTTGAGGGAGGGGAAGATTCCTGAGACCTCTCCCACCCGCCACCTCCTCACATGCCACTGGCTCCCGGCCCCTCCCTGGGAGAGGGGGTGATGGTACCCATTCTGAAGTAGGACAGCCTGAGAATTTATCGTTCATTTAGGAGAGGATGCCCGGGTATGGGTTTTCAGCAGTTCTCTTTGGGCAGAGGCTAGGCCTGTGGCAGGAGTCCAAGTTTTTGTCTCAAAACCTAGAGTTCATCTGACTGATCCGGGGTGGCTGGGTGGGTGGTGAGTCCTGCGCTTTACTTGGCTTTCTCAATCCTGGTGGGTCCTCCAAGCACTGACCTGTGACCTGGACCCACCCTCCACCTCGGATGCTGTGCTGTGGGGGTGGGCAGAGGGCGGGGCTGCTGCCAGATCTAGTCAGACAGGTGGAGCCGCCAGGGCAGGAGTCTCAAAGAGCCAGGCTTCTGGAAAGGAAGGGTGAGAGGAGAGCGTCTGAGACAGAGGAGAGGCTGGAGGTGAGAGCCCAGGAGGGCAGAGGAGAGCCCGAGGGAGTGTCTCAGCAGGGGGGAGGAGGGAGGGACAGTTCCTGAGAGGACAGGAGGGACCATCCTGGGAGCTGTGCATCCTAAAATGGGGCAAGAGAAATCAAAGGGGAGGACCTCTGGAGAGGTGAGAGACTGGTGAGGAAGGGAGAGGAGGGTCGTCCCGGAGATGAATTCCCTGGTGGTAGGAGGTAAGCCTCTATGGAAGGAGACCAGAAATTGAGAGTCCTCTTGTGGAAGAAAAAGGGAGTGGAAGTCAGAAAGTAGAAATCCCTGGAGAGGAGCAGAGTGTGAGGAGGGGAGAGGAAGGTGTGGAGAGAAAGGGCAGAACAGCCTTTCCCAGGCATGCAGGATGTGTGGGAAACAGATCCCCCACACACCCCATCCCTGCCCCCCATGGCCGCCTCCTCGCTCTGGTCCCCAGCAACTCCTTCCTCTCACTGCTCTGTCCTTTCTGCAGCAAGGTGTCTGGAACTGTCCTGTCTGGTCTGTGTTCTGTCTATGGGTCAAGGGTGAAATTGGGGGTGGGGGGGCGGTTGGGGGAACAGTCAGCCCTCTCTGACACCTATCCTGACCTCGCCAGAGCCCTTAGCGAGGATGGAGGCTATTGTGAACCTGTACCAGGAGATGATGAAGCATGCAGGTGAGATGCTGTCTACTAGCCCTTCCTCCTTACAGACCCCTTGACCCTTTGTGACCTGACCTCATGTCTGCAAACCTGGTGGGGCCTGTTTGGACTCTGTGACCCTTCCTTTTTTTACCCTTATTCCTAGATCCCCGGGTCCAGGGCTACCCTCTGATGGAGTCCCCCCTGCTAATGACCTCCATCCTCCTGACCTATGTATACTTCGTTCTCTCACTGGGCCCTCGCATCATGGCCAACCGGAAGCCCTTCCAGCTCCGTGGCTTCATGGTTGTCTACAACTTCTCACTGGTGGCACTTTCTCTCTACATTGTCTATGAGGTAGGCCCCTGGGATGCCTCAGCTTTATTCCTCCAGGATAATGGGTGGGCCCTCGGGCTAGAGGAGGCATCTTCTTTCCAGAGAGGCTCAGCTCTGTTTCTCCATCTAGAGCAGGGGTGCCCAACCTCCAGGCCATGATTGGGGACCGCTGGTCTAGAGAACAAAAGAGATTTGGAGGAGGGAGGGATGTCTAGCTCTCTAATCCACACTTCTTCATAGTTCCTGATGTCTGGCTGGCTAAGTTCCTACACCTGGCGCTGCGACCCAGTGGACTTTTCCAACAACCCGGAGGCACTGAGGGTAAGTGGCGGCAGAGGCCAGGCCCCAAACAGCCAGGGGTAAGAGCACTTTGGATGTGCCTTGTCTTATAGACACGTTTAGAGAGGCTCTTGGCAGTCCTAAGGATGTCCTGACTTCTTACAGATGGTTCGAGTGGCCTGGCTCTTCCTCTTCTCCAAGTTCATTGAGCTGATAGATACAGTGAGTAATTTCGTGAGATTTGAGAACGTGTGGGGAGAAAGATGTGAGAGGCCTTGGCTCTGAAACCCCTTCCCCATACAATTCTCTCAGCTGATCTTTGTTCTCCGGAAGAAAGACGGACAGGTGACCTTCCTACATGTCTTCCATCACTCAGTGCTTCCCTGGAGCTGGTGGTGGGGGGTAAAAATAGCCCCAGGTGAGTGGTGAAGGCCACTGGGGGAGGGACAGGTACTGGGGACCAGAGGCTTGACTCTCCTGACCCTGTTGTCCACTCACAGGAGGAATGGGCTCTTTCCACGCCATGATCAACTCCTCTGTGCACGTCGTCATGTACCTGTACTATGGATTGTCTGCCCTTGGGCCTGTGGCTCAGCCCTACCTTTGGTGGAAAAAGCACATGACAGCCATCCAGCTGGTGAGGGGCCCGAGCCTGACCCACAGTCGTCCCCCCGACATTCGGGTTTGGACCCTACCTTTATCCAGCCTACCTCACCTTTGACCCCAGCCCTCCCCACTGTGTTCTGTCCCCTTGCTCTCCAGTCCTCTCTCCCTGTGTCCTCTGACCCATGCCTTTTGGTCCCAGATCCAGTTTGTCCTGGTCTCGCTGCACATCTCCCAATACTACTTCCTGCCCAGTTGTAACTACCAGTACCCAGTCATCATCCACCTCATCTGGATGTACGGCACCATCTTCTTCGTGCTCTTCTCCAATTTCTGGTATCAGTCTTACACTAAAGGCAAGCGGCTGCCCCGTGTATCTCAGCAAAACGGAGTTCCAGGTACCACCAAAGTCAAGGCCAACTGAGAAACATGGCCTAGCTTGGTGCCCACCTAAGTGCCTCAGGACTGCACCTTAGGCAGCAGCTGTCATTGTCCTCCCCAGCTACACCTGTGACCAGGGCTATGTGGTCAGGACTGAGCAGCAGACAGCTCTCTGCTTCCCACAGCTGGTACACAGAGACCACCGCTTCCGTTCCTCCCTGACTTCTCCCGGCCAGCCCCAGGGATGTGGCCTCATTGCCCTCTGCCACTCCAGAGCCGGGGGCTGAAAGGGCTGGACACTTACTTCCCCCTCCCTGCCTTACACTTGGGAGAGGAGCACTCAGGGCTGGCCCCCACCAGGGTCTTGTGGCCTTTTTCCTCACACTGAAGAGGTCAGCAATAATCTGTCACTGTGGACCCAGGCTCCCCACTTCTCCACCCCACAATGAAGTAGGAGCTTCTTGGCCAAAGGTCAGGGTGGGTGAGGGGCCTGGGAATACAGCCTGTGGAGGCTGCTCACTCCTTTATGTCTTTATTAAAAGTGACAGAGGAAAGCATGGTGGCTGTGTGTGCACATGTGTCAATGGAAGAGTGGGTACAAAGCCTGCCAGCCTGTCTGCAAACAGGAGGGATGGTCAAGGTGCCCACAGGATGGATGTTTCTAGCTCTCTGATCATAGTAGGGAGGAGCCTCTGGGAAGGCTGCTGGCTGGGACAGAGGTCGTGCCAGAAGAGAGGGAGATGTGACTTTATTAGAAAAGTAAAAAACAACAAAAAACAAACCCCACAAAACACTGCGAGGAGTTGGTCCTCAGCGGATGCCTTGGTGGATGAGGCTGCTTTTGGCCGCGCTGGCCTTCTCCCGCTCCCGCCGCCGGGCAGGGTCCAGCTCAAAGCAGCGCCACAGTCGCAGGGTCTCATCTGCTGCTGCGGATGCCACTGTAGCCCCATCTGGGCTCATGGTCAGACTGAGCACCCGGGCTGTGTGACCTGGGATGTGAGGAGGAAAAAAGTGAGAGCAATACATAGGATGGTAGGTACCTACAAGCCCTCCAATTTTGAGAGTTTTTGTAACGTTAATTGAGATAATTAATAATTCACATACTATAAAATTCATCCTTTTAAAGCATATAATTTATTGGTTTATAGTATATTCACAAAGTTGTGCAACCATCACAATGATAATTCACTCCATAAAGACAGTCACTCCTCAGTACTCTCTCCTCCCAGCCTCTGGCAACCATTAATCCGTTTTCTGTCTCTGCATTGCTTCTACTGGACATTTCATACAAATAGTCATACAGTGTGTGCCCTTTTGAGTCTGTCACTTAGCACCTACCTTTCAGCTCAGCCACCTTGGCCATGGTTGGGTACTTCCAAATAACCAGCTGGTTCTGGGCAAAGCCGTGGCCTGAGATAAGCTCCTTGTAGTGGGGAGACCAGAGGATGGAGCACACCTGCGGACAGGAAATGGCACGGGCATGACACACACAGAGCCAGGACTACTCAAATCACAACCGCATCCACCGTGGTGTTAGGCACTCCCAGAGGCTACAGACTCAGACTTGAATGACTGTAGTCCTTACAAAACCCTTTTGAGAGTTAGAATTGTTAACCATTTTACAGATGAGGAATCAGTTGGAAGGACGTTCAGTACGTTGTCTAAGCTCACACACAAATTAAGTTGAACTCTGGCTCCAGAGCCTGAGGCTCGAATAAAGCAAAGTCTGCATGTACTGGGCAGGGGGGTGTCAGGAGAGGAAGCTGCAGCACTTGTAGGGAGACCCACCTTTGAGCTAGGGCCTCAAATATCATTCTAAAACATTTGGATTATACACTGTAGGTAATTGGGAGCCCTTGCAGGGCTTGCGGAGGACAAAAATAGACTACCCAGACCAATATAGAGGACAGACTGGAAGCGATAAAAGACCAGTGCTGTGAGTCTCCACAGGAAGAAGGATGAGGCCGAGGGGAGGGGACACATGTGAATGATACTCTGAGGGAAAACTGACTTATCTTGGTGACTAGGTGAGGAAGATGAAAGAGTCTTACTTGTTCTGATTTCTTAGTATCCTTTTCAAATAGCAGAGGAGGAACACACATTTCAGGGAGGCAAGGGGAAGCGACGAGTTTAATTTGGGACATACTAGTGTGGTGCCACGTTATAGAACATGGGGTTAGAGACAGGCTGGCTGTGGACTGTTGAAAATGTGTGTCTGGAGTTCAAGGGTGACATCTGAGCTTGGAGATCATGCCAGTATTGCGTCGGTGAAGCCATTGGAGGGGAGGAGGTTGCCCAGGAAAGCTATGCAGAATAACACATCTGGGAGTGAGGCTGGAATAATGAAAACTACCTGGGAATGGGCATCCACAGCACTCAGACAGGCCCCAGAGCAGACGTTCCAGATACGAATGTGTCGGTCACTTGTGCCCCCGCCAGTTGCCAGGACGTTGGACTGCCAGGGACACCAAGCTACAGCCTAGGTGGGATAAAGGTGAAGTCAGCAGGTACTAGAGCAAGACAAGGAGGTATCGGGCACACAGATTAACTCAGTCCACTTTCACCATCCCATGTCCTCTTAACAGTCCCCAGGTTCTAGGTGAGAGTGCAGAGGCCCGGCCCAGCCCCACTCTCACCTTGACAGCCCCTTGATGCTGGGTGAAGGTCTGCAGAGGAACCCAGCCGCCCTCTCCAGGAGCACTAGGCCACACGTTGACCAGATTGTCGTTGCCGCCACTGGCTAGATGCCTTCCATCCGGGGCCCAGCGCAACCCACACACTTCCTGGCTGTGGCCACTCAGCGTGGCCACATGGTGTTCCGCTACCCGAACGTCATGGTGGTGGATGTGGCCGGAGCGCGAGCCACTGCCGGAGGAGAGAAGGGAACCAGGTCCTGCAGCAGTGCCAAACAGGTGGCAGGCCAGAGCTGCTTCTGCACAGTGTACAGTCCAGGGAGAGGGGGCCAAAATATGATTTTTTAACAGATTAGCAAAGCCACTGACCTGGACAGGATATAGCTATTCCAACAGAGGGAGCCCACTCGGGCAGAATGACTGGTCATGTTTCGAAGCCGTTTCTGCTGTTGCACATCCCATAGCTACAGAGAGAGAAGACCATGAGGATCAGGACTTGGCATTAACATCGTCCTGCTGGGCAAGCCCCCTGGGTCTGGGGACAACAGAGCTGCAGCACCAGGACAAGTCTCACCTGCACCTCGGCACTGCTGGTGCCCACAGCCAGGTAGTTGCCCTCTTTGATCCAGGCCACAGAAGATATATAGTCCCCAGGCTGCTCCATTTGCAGCAGCTGCAAAATGTCACCAGTGCTAGCACTCCACAAGTATACACTGTTGTCCAAAGCCACAGCCAGCACATTCCCAGAGCTCCAATCCACAAGGTTCAGGTCTGCCAGAGGGGGAAGGGAAGAGCATGAGCTGTCTTGTTTGCCTTGTCCCTCTCTCTCCCTCTTTCTCCATCCGCCGGACAAGGAGAAGACTGCACTTACAGTAGTCATTCCGGATTTCAGGGGCATCCAGGATGCGGTCTGGCAGGGAAGGAATGTAACGGCAGGTCTTCCTGCTGGAGCCCGGCGTGGCCTTCTGGCTATAGAGTACTTTTAGTCTGTTCTGGTAACCTGTGGCAACAGAGTGGGTCTAGACACCGGGAGGATTGACACTTGCGCATGCCTTTAGCCAGGAAGGCCAGATAAGCACTTCCTTCCCCTCAATCTTAGGTGGAAAAGGCAGACAGCCATCTCACCCACCCTGAGCCCTGGGGATAGAATGACATCTTACCCTCTGGGGCATTTTGTGGTTTTCCACTGAGCCGAAGGATCTTGGCTTCCTCCATGTCAAAACCGTTCAGATTCAAAGCCCATGCTTTCTGATGTTCCTGGCACATAAGGGTGGGGATGAGGTGGCGGTATTATCTAGATTTCACAGACCAGTTTCCTGCCAGAAGTCCCCTGGGACACATACCTTCTTGGTGGGCGTCTCACTGTTGTCAGGCTGGTTCTCCTTGCTCAGGAGGAAGCTAGCCACCTCCATCTGGGAAGCATTGCGATGGGGGATATAGCGGTCACCGCCAGGTTTGCTGGGAGTGGTCTGAAGCTTGGAGCTGGATTTGCCTGGGACAGGGGGAGGGAAGCCAGACTGTCAGACCCGACTCAGGGGGAGGAGGCGTGAAGGCTGCTTCAAGCCCTTGCCCTCCCCTCCCCCGCGAACCGCCGCACCCTACTGACCGGGAGTTCGGCCTGGGGTCCTGCCGGCGCTGTGGGATCGGTTGGCTGCCCGCATAGGCGAGGGGGCCGGCCCCGCGGCTTCCTTCGCTTTGCGCTGCCAGCGCGCAGGGGGTGCATTGGGGATGGGTGTATCCAGCTGCAGCAGCGAGTGCAAGTCACTCTCGAACACGAACTGGGCCATGGGAACGTCTGGAGGGAGAGGGTTCCTTGCAGGGGCTGCCTGCTGAGCCCCAGAGTAAGATAGGCGACCGTGCTCTGGGGCGGCCGACCACAGTCAGGACCACCCTGGCCGCAGCCCTTCCCGGCGCAGCACCCTCGGCCGCGGTCCCAGACCGGTTCCCTTAGTCCAGCCGTCTCTCACCGTCAGTTTAGAGCAGGTTCCGATCCCAGACCGGCTTTAGCAGTGAGGACTGGGACAACTTAAACTCGCCGCTCCAAGCACTCATTGGCTCCTTCAAAACCCAACCGTCGCAACCGTCGCCCTAGCCCATTGGCCTCCACGGCACAGGGGGCGGGTCTTCCGGCGGAAGCTCCAGATCTCACGAGAGTCCAGCAGGCGAGCGGGATTTGAAGGCAGCTTCTACGCCACAAGGTGTCGGGAAACGCGGCGGGATGGGGCGCGCCTGGGGGCGGGGCCTGCGCTGGCTGCCTTCCCCTATTGGTTTCATTCATTCCTCAGTCTACCCCGCACCCGTCCTTCACGCTTCATGCTTGAGGATAGTTTTTATGATACGAAGTGCGGAACTTGGTGGAATGCCCTAAAGCACTTAGCCTGTTTAGAGAAGGCAGTGTAAGGCAGTGGCCGACCAGCCGGACCGAAGGCAGGCAGGCGGGTTGGGAGTGGGGTGCTGCAGGCGTTGATTGAGAAACTTAGACGAGAGAAGGCCGGAGCGTCCATTGTTAGCTTAGTGCTTGAGGGAACACTACTAGAAGGAAGAAGTGCCAGTGTTTGTTTTCAAAAACTGTTTTGTTTGCTGTTGTTTAGAAACAAGGAAAATGAGGCTGAAAGAGGGGTGAATTCCTTTTTTCTTATCAAGAAAAAAGATCAGGATTCAGACCTGCCCATCTGGGAGATAAGATTGGATAGCCCTGTGAGGGAAACTGGGGCTGACCCCTATGGAGCTCAAGAGATGTCAGGATTTTTAGAGATCCACGAGTCTAATCTGCGCATGGTGCATCTCCCCATCCCAGCAACGCACCTGTATTTTACAGATGAAGAAACCGCAGCCCCGAAGGATTTGTGCAAGGTCACATGCTGGTGGGAGTCCAGATCTGACTCCTGTTCAATAGAGTGCTCTAACAGTGACTTCAGTGAATTGTATGACATACTTAGAGGTGAAGCAGCAATCATAAAAATGATAATGGGCACCATTTACTGACCATCTGCTAACTATGATGTTTAAAGAGTTTACGTACATTACTGCAGGTAATCCTTAATCCCATAAGGCAGAAACTTTATTCCCTTTTTACAAAAAAAAAAAAAAAGAAACCAGATCAGGGAAATGTTCGAAACTTGCCCAAAGACACACAGCCAATAATAATTAGTGGAGCCAAACTAACTAACCTCAGAATCTAACCATATTCTACACTGTCCTAGAAAAAGGCTAGGGAAAAACAAAAATCAATTGTTAGCCTAAAATCAGTTCTGATGATGACAGAAAAAATTTTGGAGTTTTCACCCAAATGATATTGTTATTATCTTTAATTTTGAAGCATTCATGTTATCTCTTTCCAGTTACCTTGGAAAACAAGGATTTATGTGTCCTAGGGTTGGAAATGGGGCGTCCCTGAACCCTAGAGGACATAAAAGGAGTCAAGCTGGTCAGGGCCATAAATGTTAAGCTAAGGAGTTTGGACTTTTATCTGCTAGGCATTGTGGAGTCAATGAGAGTCTCTAAAGGCATGGCCAGCAATTTGCAGTTTCTGGAGGGTCACCGTAGAGGAAAAGAACAACAGGGTAAATAAGGGTACAACTTCAGGGAATTTGAACCTTGAAAAGTAAAGGAATGACAGGGCTTCTTTGGTGGCTCAGTGGTAAAGAATCAGCCTGCTGGTGCAGGAGACACTGGTTTGATCCCTGATGCAGGAAGACCTCACATGCCATGGAACAACTAAGCCTGTGCACCACAACTACTGAGCCTGTGCTCCAGAGCCCAGGAGCTGCAGCTACTGAGCCCACACGCCACACTACTGAAGCTTGAGTGTCCTAGAGCCTGTGCCACAATGAGCAGCCCGTGCACTGCAGCTAGAGTAGCCTCTCTGTGCAACTACACAAAAGCCCCCGCAGCAACAAAGACCCACCACAGCCCCAAAATTAAATAAAATTATTTTTTTAAAAGACAATTAAAAAAAGGACTTTAATTTAAAAAATAAAAACAAAGGAATGGCAGAAGCCAGTGGAAACTGTACTGACATGGACCTTGAAGTAGGAGGAATTCTAATATGCAAAATAGTCGAGTGGTGACAGAAAAGGTCAGAGTTGGCTATTGAGAAATAAATCATGGGTGACCTTGGAGAGAAAGGGATCAGGGGAGGGGGTGCTCGGGTTTCCTTTGGAAGGGGTTGCAGAAAGGAGGGTGGGGAGAATATGGAGGCAGCAAGCATGGGCTACTTGTATAAGAAATTTGAGAGTGGGAAAGAGGGCAGTTCATGGGAGCTGGAGGGAATGCCAGCACTAAGATCCTATGCATCTTTTATTTAAAATTTTTATTTTTGGCTATGCTGGGTCTTTGTTGTTGCCCAAGGGCTTTCTCTAGTTGTAGAGGAGGCTACACGTCGTTGGGTCACCTGAGCTTCTCATTGCAGTGGCTTCTCTTGCTGAAGAGCAGTCTTGCTAAAGAGCAGGGGCTCTAGGGTGCTTGGACTCAGCAGTTGTGGTGCACAGGCTTAGTTGCCTCGAGGCATGAGGGATCTTCCTGGACCAGGAATCGAATCAGTGTCAACTGCATTGGCAGGTGGGTTCTTATCCACTGGACTTACAGGGAAGTCCTGCCTATGAATCTTTGAAGGTGAAGGCAAAAGAGCCAGAGGAGATAGAAGAGGACAGGCAATGGCCTGTTGGTAGAGCAAAGTATCTGGATACCTGATGAGCTGCTTAGATAAGGGAACTCTTACCTAAAGGACCTGAGGGAGAGGGTATGGAGGGAATGAAATATAGGTAATATTCACGGTGGAACAGTCCAGTTGGGATAATAATAAAGATAACTCTGTAAATGCTGAGTATTTACTATGTGCTTGCCATTGTATTAACACTTTTAATTCTCACATAGCAAAATAGTAGAAGAGAATAAGATCGGTTCTAAAGAGCCAAACTAAAGATTTAGAGGTAAGGAGTGAGATGAACAGGAAGATCAATCTGGAGGCAACATACAGGCTGGATTTAGGGAGAGAGACTGGAGGCAGAGGCCGTTGGTAGAGGCTGTAATAATAGCTCAGTGAAGATGGAGAAGAGGATACAGAATTTGGTAAGTAAAAGGGGTTAAGGACATGATGGCTGAATTGGTGTAGAGGCGAGAGTTTCAGTGGTTTGGTTCTTAGTCCTAGTTTTGAGTCCCTAGGAGTCGAGTTGGAGCCTTGAATGTGGCTTGGGGAAGGAAATATGGAAAGTGAGTATACTAGGTGTCATCATTTGTCCCGTCCAGGGCCACATTCATCCTGCTCTGCTCTGTGCCCTGTGAGGCTGACTTATATGGCCTGCGTCAGTGGACTCCCCTGGGCTCTGGTTTCTGTTTGTATTTCACCAATAGGAGGATGTTATGGGTTAAATTGTGTCCCTCACCCCCAAATTTATATGTTGGATACTTAAGTCCCAGTACTTCAGAGTGTGACCTTATTTAGAAATAGAGTCACTCCAAAATATAATTAGTTAAGATGAGGTCATTTGGGTGGGTCCTAATCCAATATGACTTTCATCCTTATAAAATGAAGAAGTTTGGACATACACACAGGTAAAGGGAGAACGCCATATGAAGATGAAGGCAGAGATGGAGGAGAGGCCTAGGAACAAGTCTAGGAACACCAGGAAAGCCCCAGAAGCTAGGGGAGAGGAATGGAACAGATTCTTCCTTACAGCTTTCAGAGGCAACCAACCCTGCTAAAACCTTGAATTTCTAGCCTGCAAAACTATAAGACAATAAATGTCTGTTTGTGGTATTTTGTTAGGGGGGTGCTTGCAAACTAATACAGAGGGGGTCAAGGGGTGGTGTTGGAGGGAGGGGGAGAACAGGCAGGAGCTGTTTGTTCCCCGGGCTCCATTACTGTTGCATCCCCACAAGCTGGCTGCAGCTCTCTGCCACAGCTCCTGCCAGGCAGCCTTCTCTGTAACCACTCTCTCCCGGGACCTCTTGATACCCAGGGTGGGGAGGGGTGGGCCCCACCTCCCAGTTGTTGTTAGCCCCAGGACACTGCACTATTCCTTGATGTTTTTACTGAATCCTGCCCCATCTTTGTAAATATGCCCTATATTAAACTCTCATCCAGATACCCAGGTTGAGTGTGTGTGTGTCATCTATTTCTGCCAAGACTCTGACTGATACAGTGGGTATGTTTGGAGTCAGCAAAAAAATACCATTTGTTTGAGAATTTGAATGGGTCAGGGAATCCATAATCAGAATGGCCTAAGCATATTTACCACTGCATATGAATGGCATAGAGGATGAGAGAGGTTGGCATGGGATGAGGTGGCATTGTCCAGAAAGATTTCCTTCATTTAGAAAACATTTATTGGAGGCCTTCTATCGTGAATCAAGCACTACTCTAGGTGCTAGGGGGTAGGGGAGGTGGAAGGCAAATGAATCACAGCCCTTGCCCTGAAGGAGCTCACAATCTAGTAACAGGAGACAGACATGTAAACAGTTATTTGCATAAAGCATTACAGGTGCTATAGTATAAGTCTGGGCTGAAGATAAGAGCTTTAGAACGGTCAGCATGTAAGAAAGGCTATGAGAGCAGATGGGTTGGAGACTTAAGAACTGCCTCTTAAGTGACTGCAATAATTAAGGAGTGGAAGACATGCCAAGATAAGAGATTAGGAAGGAATAATTACTATAGTCTAGTCTAGATATCTCAAACACTATGTCTTAGTCGGCACTATGTTGGCAGTGCTGCTGACATCAATCCGGGACCCTCTTTCAGTATGCTTTACTTAGACTATCTCACTAAATACTCTTTACAACTCTATAGCATTCTGTATTATCCCTATTTTATAGATGAGAAAATTAAGGCTCAAAGACTTTGAGTTATTTATTCAAGGTCACACAGCTAGCAAGTGGGAAAGATAGGAATTGAACCTAGCTCTGACTCCACAAAGTTTATGCTGTCAACTATCAGTATACTCAGAGAAGCCCAAGCAGAGCCAGGAGAGATGGTGATGCATGCAAGCCATGGAGGAGAGAACTTAAAGGCGAAATAAGTAGTCACCATGACAAATGCCAACAGAGAGATTAAACACGTTGAGGATTAACAAGATCTGATTGGATCTTGTGATGAGAAAGCTTGAGGTGAGCTTTGCCTGAGTAGTTTCATTAGCAGAGTGGTAGCAGGGGAATAAATTGAAGCAGTCTGAAGAGCAAATGGGAGTTGGGAAGTGGAGACTCCTTTTCAAGGACTTTGGCATTAAAGAGCAGAGAGAAAGGAGGTGAAATTTAGAGGGGCTTAGTCAAGTAAGCCTTGCCTGAGGAGAAAGAGTCCCAGATGGATGCCAGCAGCAGTGGTGAAAGATCAGTGTTATGAAGTGCAGCCAGAAGGGCAGACAACAGGAAGGACGTGAGATCTGAGATGGTTGTTGGGATGGGATGGGTTAGGGAGTTCAGGAGGGAGAGCTAGAGAGTTTGGATCTGTCCAGGGTACTGGGAGCGAGGGACCTGCCAGCAGCTGAGTGGTAAGTAGGAATGGTTGGCGATGTGAGTGGCACAGTAGGACCCTGGCTCAGCCATTGGTGGGCACACAGACAGGGGCATGGTCCCCAGGCAAGAAGGCTGCAATCCTCGGTAGTCCAACTGGGCCTGGGAGGAACACAGGGGCAAGGGAGCCTTCTCTGAGGATCTAGGTAGAATTTCAAGGAGGCTGGGTTCCACTTCCTCATAGACATCTGAGACTGCAGCCTTGGGCTGGGAGAGATGGGGGGAAAGGGGTCTGGATTAGAGCAGGTCCTGTGGGAGCAGGACCTGGACTGTGCAGAAAGGAGGGTTGGGCTGGAGGTAGGGCCCAGGGATGGTATATTTGTGGGCCAAGGGCCTTGGAGAAGTTGTGTGATGGGACAAGGAGCTCTAAGCAGGGCTGGTGGTGGGCAGTGGTATGGGGAGGTGCACTCACCGGACTCAGGGCTGCAGTATCCCTAAGGTACTGGCCAAGGACCCGGTGTAGGTCTGGAAGTGAGGGCCACAGGGCATGCCTCAGGCTCCTTGAGGAGAAGGAAGAGAAGGACACTGGGCTGTGGGAGTGAATTAGGAGGTGGGAGAGACCACTGAGGTGTGTGGGGAGAGGCAGTGAGGTGCGGGAGTAAGCTTGAAGAGGTAAGAGGAAGGTAGAGGAGCCCTCAGGTGGTGGGGTGAAGTCAGTGGTGTGGAGGCTCAAAAAAGCAGTTTGAGTGTCCTCAAACATTCTTGCCTCAGGGTCTTTGCACTTTGTATTCTCTCTGCCTGGAACATCGACTCATTTCCTCATTTTACTTAGGTTTCTGCTCAGATGTCATCCCGACAGAGAGGCCTTCTCTGACTACCCTGTCTAAAATAGAACCACCTCCCTTCCCCATCACTCTTTGTCTCCTGCTCTGTTTATTATTCTTTATAGTACTTGACTTATTGTATATTTATTAGAATCTTATTTTATATATATATATATATAATGTAAATCCATGAGAGCAAAGAGTTTGTCTATTTGCTAACTCTTGGATCTAAAGGGTATAGAACAGTATCTGACCCATAATAGATTCTCAAGAAATTAGTTGAATGAAGAGAACTCGTGGGGGCTTTTATTAAGTTACTGGGGAAGATGCTCTCCCTAGAAGAATGTGGGTTAAGGTATGCCAGGGGAATCTCCAGTTCCTTAGGCTCATATTTCCACAAGGAAGGATTTTAGCTGAATGACCTTCGGGCCTCTTCTTTGTTTTTTTTTTAATTGAGCCTCTTCTGTGACCACATTTTTATCTCTCCAGGGGAGGAGGAGTGATGTATCTGGTAAACTGGGGGAAAGGAACTGGGTACACCCGGGCCAGCAGTGCAGCCTCCCTCTTCTCCCTCAACCTTTTAGCTGGATCCGGATACAGGCTACATCCCAGTCTGCTCCTACATTAGAGAGGATTAAAAGCTCAAAGACGAGTTCAAGGAGAGATGTGAGCCCCAAAGAGGGGCATCTAATCCAGCCTAGGGCCATCAGAAGAGGCCACCTGGAGGAGTCACCTTCTGAGCTGAGTCCTCAAGAATAAAGAGATGTTACCAAAGGACTGAGGTGGTATGGAATCTATCCTTTATGTTTATAACTTCCAGTGACATTTATCCTCAGCCTTAGTCTCTCCACATAAACAACTCATTTATTAACAGCATTTATTTAAGGGTGTGCTATCTGGCAGGCACTGTGCTGAAGATTTAAGGATGACCACGTAAGGCACAGGGAAGACATATAAAGAAATGAATGCAGTAAAATGCTTCCTGCACTATGAAAGAAGTCTGTATTGGGGCACGAAGAGAGTAGCCAATAGGGGAGGGTCAGGAAAGGTTTCCTAGGAGTTGGTGAAGAAAGTTATTTAAAGATAAATGGGTGTTAGTCATCCAGGGAGGATATTCCTGGCAGTGGGGACATTATGTTCAAAGGCACTGAGAAGTAAAACCACTGGACTTGTGGAGGAAATCACCGGCAGTGTGGCAAGGCTGATGCACAGGGTGGGAGCTGGAAACACTGGCAGGGGCACAGCCTTGCTTGTTTTCCTAGAGCCTGGACTTTATCCTGGGGAGCTAACAGTGAAACTTAAGGAAGTGGAGTGACAAGTTCATGTGCGCCGTTTTAGAAAGATTATTCTGGTGGCTGTGTGCGGCTAGATTGGAGGGAGAAGGGGCTCCCTTTTGGTGAGTCCGGTAGTTCCTGCAGGGCTAGAGAAAGGGTGCTGTTTTTGAGTGAGGTTTAGGAGGTGGAACGACAGGACCAGACTGGATAATGGGGAGGGAGGCGCCCAAGTGGTCTGGCTTGGGTGACAGGTGGACTTGTTACTGAGATGAGGAGCCAGAAGGCAGGGCTGTTTGAGGTGTCCCGCAGAGTGCACACGTTCGAGTGTAAGGAGGCGGTGGGACTCCCAGGGAAGACGTGCGGGGAGCGGCAGATACCACAGGTCTGGATGTGAGATTGTCTGGAGAGCGGGCGTCATAGAGTGACCAGAGGATGCTTCTTTAGGGGCCGCCGGCCTTGCCCGGATCACACCCCCGTCTCCCACCTGGCCGGAGCGGTACCTGTAGTGCTCAGGAAATTGCCACCTCAGCAGCAGCAGGCCCAGGAGGGCGCTGACGCTCAGGACCAGGAGCAGAGCAGTCACCAGGAAGATCCAGACTAAGGGACAAAAAGCAGTCAGCCCTCAGGGGGAGGCGCCTGGCCAGAGCTCTGCCCGCAGGTCCACCAGCCCCACCCACTTGCTGTCCCGGGGCGCCGGGTAGGTCTGCACAACCTCAGCCTGGTGAGGTCGGAGCCCCGCCCCTCCACTCGCGCAGCCGCAGAGAGCCTTTGCCCCTGCCCGGCCCTCACCCGTCTCCGAGGCCGTCTCCACCCTCACTGGGTCGGACCAAGAGCTCCAGGGACCTTGGAAGGTGGGGCCGTGGAGCCTGGCGCGCAGCTGTACGCGGTAGCGGGAGCGCGGGCGCAACTCCAAGGTCTCTCCCTGAGCCCCAAGAGGTGGCTCCAGCACCTACGCAAAGGTGCAAGCGGGTGGTCAGGTCCCCGTGGGACGGCGTTGGGGAGAACTCGGCCTCTGTTTGACCCCAATCCTACCGCCTTGAATCCCGGGGATTCCTCCAAAGCGCCTCACTGGCAGAAAACACGCATCCCCGGCGGAAACTGGCTGGAGAGAACACTCGGACGGAGAGCCTCGCCCTGCCTGGCGTGGTACACCCCTGACACACTGACTCATCTACACACAGAACTACTCATCCTGACACATACATATGATCTATCGGCAGACATCCGGTACACACACACTGACCAGGGGGTGGTGGAAACCCCGGACACACTCAGATACTCATAGCCGTGTAAGTGAAGTTGCTCAGTCGTGTCCGAGTCTTTGCTACCCCATGGACTGTAGCCGACCGGGCTCTTCGGTCCATGGGATTTTCCAGGCAAGAGTACTGGGGTGGGTTGCCATTTCCTTCAGCGGATCTTCCCGACCTAGAGATCGAACCCGGGTCTCCCACGCCCGAGCTACCAGAGAAGCCCATAGCCATGTAAATCAGGCCACAAATAACATCCTTTCAGTAAAGGATGCCAACACTGTGCTAGGTGCTGGGGGTACGAGGAGAGTCCAAGAAGAGGGAACAAACATCGCGTATACCAGCAGGAAGACATTATTAACTTGATCAGTAGTAAACATTTATGAATTGCTTGTGACAAGCCAAGCCTTGGGGTAGGCATTGGGGAAAAAGAAAAACAAGGTCTCACATGTCTTATGAAGAAGACATCCAAACAAGTAAATAGTTACAAGAAGTAATGAGTGCAGTAATAACAATATAAGTAAGGTACCACAGAGCCCTCAAAAGAGTGTTAAGCTGACTGAGTTGCTTGATTGTGGGTTACAGAGTGTTCTGTGTACCAAGAGCATGCATAGGTGGGCTAGAGGGTCAAAGATAAAACAGTAGTAGTAGAGACGTGAGGCCTACTAGTACAATAAACTCAACTAAATGGTTGATAGAGGGAAGGGGCAAGGGAGAAGGAGAGAAGAGTCAAGAATAATTCCAGGCTGAAGTAACTGGGTTAAGTGTTGGTGCCATTGTCACGGACAAGGAACAGGAGAAGTAAGTTTGAGGAAAAAATGCTGTATTTTTCGACTTTATTAAGTTCAACAATAGCCAGAACTTATGAATGGTAATGTCAGAATTGTAGTTACCCCGGAGGGTGTGTATGTGTGACCAGAGGGCATAAAATACTTCTGGGGTACCAGAAACAACCTTTCTCTTCATCTGGGTAGTGGTTACATGGATGTATACACATGTACAAATTAACCAATTGTATATTTAAGATTTGTGTTACTTTATGTAATGTATGCCTGAATAAAAATGTAAAAAAGTCTGGGGAAGAAAATGAGTTCAGTTTTGGATATACTGAGTCTGAAATGTTCTAGGGGGCTTTTAGGTAGAACTGTCTAGTAAGAAGTCATATATACATGTGGTCAATGAGAATAAAAGTAGAGAAAGAAACTAATATTTAATGTCTATTGAGTGCCTTCTATCTACCAGGCAATATGCTAAGTATCTATATATTTAATTTTTACTATAACTCTGGAAAGTACATAGCTTTATCCCCATTTCACCAGTGAGGAAACTTAGACTCTTCAGAAGTTTAGGTAATTCACCTATGGTATGGAAGTTATTTTCCACATAGGTGTTGGAATGAGTTTGGGATGGTTAATGTATAGTCATTGAAAACATGGAATCGAAGCACTCACCTAGGGAGAACATCTAGATGTCGGTAAAGAATCTCCTTCAATGCAGGAGACCTGGGTTCTATTCCTGGGTCAGGAAGATCCCCTGGAGAAGGGAATGGCTACCCATTCCAGTATTATTGCCTGGAGAATTCCATGGACAGAGGAGCCTGTCGGGCTACCGTTGTTGGGATTGCAAAGAGTTGGATACAACTGAGCGACTAACTCTTTCACAGAAGAAAAGAGTCTAGGATGGGACTGCAGGAAGCACAACCTATTAAGAAAGTGTGGAAAAGAACAACCCGGGAAAGAGTGAGGAGGTTCAGTCAGAGAAGTGGTAGGAGAATCAGGAGAGAATGATGTCCCAAAAGCAAAGGGAAGAGAACATTTTAAATGGGCATAGTCAGCAGTGTCACATGTCAAAGAGAGATTAAGATACCAGTTGAATCAGATAGAGATAAACAGCC
Organism: Bos mutus; assembly: GCF_027580195.1. Classification (NCBI taxonomy): domain Eukaryota; kingdom Metazoa; phylum Chordata; class Mammalia; order Artiodactyla; family Bovidae; genus Bos; species Bos mutus. The sequence goes on along the minus strand of NC_091619.1, from coordinate 103,470,565 downwards.
CAGACACAGATACACATGAGTATACAGTGATATCTTGGTTATCACTCCTGATAACAAACATCCTGAAACTCAGAAATACCCCGAATATGAGGTCTGGGGTCATTTGTAACTTGACTGTACCTTCCAGTCCTGATGGCCTTCTGCTGTGTATCGGAGCTGATAGCAGGTTTCTTGGGCTGCCCAGGCTGATGGATGCTGCCATTCCAGTTCCAGCTGCCCGCTGGAGACTTCCCTCCAGTGCAAGTTTGGAGTAGGGATGAGCACTACAGGGATGTCACCAGGGACTGGCCTAAGCCCTTCTGTGCATGAGACATCATGTCACCGGGGCCATGGGTCAGAAGTATCAGAGCTGGTGATCCTGGGCATGGGGTCAGACAAGGTAGGGGTGGGAACTGTGTGGGAGGAGAAGGGAAGAAAGTCCTTACCAGCCTGGTGGATCCAGAAAGGGGAGCCCAGGTAGCTGTGAACAGCACCCTGGGCTGTGGTCACCTCCACAAGGATGTGAATAGCACTGTTATTTTGTGACTTGAAGTGGCAGCGGGAGAACTGGGAGGACTGTGATCCTGAGTTTTTCTCCTCTTCACACTTCTCCCAGACGGGGTCCCTACAAATCAGGCAAATAGAGTCATTTGATTCAATGCCTGCTTCAGAGACTAATCCAGTCTCACAGGGAATTCGATTATAATCTAACTTGTTCCTTGGACAGGCCTCCAGGGCTTTCTCTCTCATGCTATGTATTTTTTTCTGAGGTTTGCTTTGGAGTTCAGCCTCTTCTTTTTAATAAAGAGGTAGGGACTTCCCTCGTGGCCCAGTGGCTAAGAATCTGCTTTCCAATTCCGGGGGTGGGGGCGTTGATCCCTGGTTGGGGAACTAAGATCCCACATGCCACCCGGCAACTAAGCCTGTGAAGAGCAAATAGAGAAAAAGCCCAAGTGCTGCAACAGAGACCCAGTGCAGCCAAAAAAAAAAAAAAGCAAGAGCTAGATGAAATAGGGAAATTACATGGGCTATAGAGTTCAGGTCTTGGCTTATTGGTGTAAAACTCTGGGCAAATTACTTAATTTTCATCTTTTCCTCAGTTTCCTCATTTGTGAAATGTGTCAATAATACCTACTTTGAATGGGATTGTTTCAAAGAGTAAAGCAAAACATATTTATGTTCTGAATCTGTTCTCATTAGGCAGCCTTCTTAGTCACCTCTAAATGCTATTTTACTAACAAATTATTGCGACAGTCTCCTAACTAGCTTTTCTGCCTCTGTTTCTGTCACTCCCTTCAATTTGTTCTCCACACAGCAATCAGAATTTAGACCCAAAATGTTGATCTGATAATGTCCAGAATATATGTCAAAGCTATCCCTTTATTTTGACTTTTATTCTTGCCACATTAGATGAAACCATTATCTGCTGCCTGGATTAAGGCATATTTCTAAATGGTGATCCTGCTTCCACTCTTACTTCTTTTTAATTGCACAGAGAAACATCTTTTAAAAATGTAAACACTTCAGCAGCACATATGCTAAAATGGGAATGATACAGAGATTAGCATGGTCTCTGGGCAAGGATGACATGCAAATTCATGAAGCATTTCATATTTTTTAAAACGAACTTATGGTTGCCAGGGGCAAGGGATTGTTAGGGAGTTCGGGATGGTCATGTGTACACTGCTATGTTTAAAATGGGTAACCAACTAGGAACTGTAGTATACTGCATGGAACTCTGCTCAGTGTTACGGGGCAGCCTGGATGGGAGCAGGGTTTGGGGGAGAATGGATACTTGGATATACGTACGGCTGAGTCCCTTTGCTGTTCACCTGAAACTATCACAGCATTAGTAATTGGCTGTACCTCAATACAGAAGAAAAAGTTTAAAGTGAAAAAAACGTGAACTGTACGGCGTCACATTGCTGTTTAGTCGCTGTGGTGTCCGACTCTTTGCTGGCCCCATGGACTGCAGCCTACCCGGCCCTTCTGTCCAAAGGGTTTCCCAGGCAAGAATACTGGAGTGGGTTGCCATTTCCTTCTTCAGGGGATCTTCTTGACCCAGGGATTAAACCCGCATCTCCTGCATTGGAGCTGGATTCTTTACCTACTGAGCCACCTGGGAAGCTCATATCATATCACCCTTGCTTAAATCCTTCCATGGCTCCCCATCCCAAATAAAACCCAAACTCCACCCCAGAGCCTATAGGACTTCATATGGTTGAGTTCCTCCCTGCCTTGCCATTCTCATCTCCTACAAGTCTCACACAAGGTGATGACCCTTCACCCACACGGGCCTTCTCTCTGTGCTGCAAACATACCAGATCCACTGTCTGTGCAGTTCACCTTGCCCTGGATTGCCCTGCCTCTAGATCTCACGTGACTCGTTTCTTCTCACCACTTGGGTCTCAGCTCATCTGTCACCTCCTTGGCAAGGCTTTCTCCATCCACTCATGAAATTAACACCCACCCCCACCCTTCCACTTAGTTTTTATCATTTAACCTTGCTCCTTTCTTTCTTGGTGGCCTCCCCCCATTCCCCTCCCCCAACTAAAATGTAAGTCCCCACAATGCTGGAAGCTTCTCTGTTTTTTCACTCTATCCCTGGGGCCTGGTACATAGTCACCTTCAAGAGTTGTTTGTTGAACAAATAAATCCTGTCTCCTTCCTGGTTATAACCCCTAAATAGCTAGCTATTACTAAAATCATTTACCATTTTATGTATTTTTATGTTTACTAGGTTATTCAACAAATAATTTATACTATGTGCTAGGTACTATGATAGACCCTATGAATACACAGAGGAAGAATTTTCAAGGAGCTGTCATTTCATTGGGAAAGGGAGAAAACAAACAGATGATATTTTTCTGTGATGTGCACAGGCTGGCTTAGGAGTAGCGAGGAAGATCATCTAACCCAAACGCGGAGGGTCAGAAAATAGTTCTTGTACAAGGCAGTGCTGAGAATGAGTCTTGGACTATAAATAGGACAAGCAAAGGGTACAAACAGGCATCCCAGGCACATGCTTGTGCACAGATAAGAGATATGGTACTTTGGGGGAAACTCTAAGTGGTGCAGAACGTTTTTTAGCACAGAGGGCTTGGTGGGGAGCGGTAAGTGTGGGCAGATCAAGGTCACAGGTGGCCTTAATGCCTTTCTAAGGAGCTTGAACTGAATCTTGCAGCAATGATGGAGACATTCAAGGATTTTAAGCAGAGAATTGTCATCACTAGCTTCGTACTTTAGGAAAGTCTCTCTAACTGCAGTTTGTGAGAAAGGATCTGTGAGGATGGACTAGAAGCAGAGAAATTTATTAGGACAATGTCATGGAATTTTCCATGCAAAGTGATGAGGATCTGAAAGCAGGATTGTGGCAGTGGGGGTAGAGAGAAACAGATGGATTCAAAGAGGGTACTGAAAAGGTAGAAATGACCAGAGTTTCTGATTGGATGTGGAGGGTGTAGAAAAGGCAGAAGTTCAGGGTGGAAAAGTGAGTTGATGGCAGGATGGACAAGAAGAGGAGGAGCAGGTTTTGACAGAGAATATGTGAATTCAGTTTTGCCACCCTTTCATTCATGGCCCTCTTCATAGTATGGAAATCTATACAGTTATTAGAAAGAATCAGTTACATCATTACAGATGTCCAAGACATATTTTTAAGTAAAAAAGTAAGTTAAAAAGAAGTAAGTTAAAATGAATCATACATATAATGTGATCCAATTTATATTGAAAATTAAATATTATGTTTGCTGCTGCTAAGTCGCTTCAGTTGTGTCTGACTCTGTGCGACCCCATAGACGGCAGCCCATCAGGCTCCACCATCCCTGGGATTCTCCAGGCAAGAACACTGGAGTGGGTTGCCATTTCCTTCTCCAGTGCATGAAAGTGAAAAGTGAAAGTGAAGTCGCTCAGTCGTGTCCGACTTCGCGACCCCATGGACTGCAGCCTCCCAGGCTCCCCCGTCCATGGGATGTAAATGCATAGAAAACTGGAAGAATACACTAAAACTGTTAATGGTTTTTTTCATCATTCATTTTTTCTTTTTAACTGAGCACTTACTCTGTTCTAGGCCCCATGGTAAGTGAGAATACATTGGTGAGTAAAAGCAGACACTGACTTTGCCCTGATGGATCATGTTTAGTTAAGATCAGCCTTTCTCAACGGAGCTCTGAGAGAGAATTTTGTTATCAATCAAATAACCATGTAAGGTATAAATGTAAAATTATAACTATGTTAAGTATTTAAGAAGGAGAGGTACATGGTGCAACAAGGATATATAATAGTGCCACTGGATCTAAGAAGGCAGGTCAGGGGAGGTGACATTTGAGTTTCGATCTGAAGGATGAGTAGAGTTTAGGTCAAGATAAACAGGCTGGGTAAACAGCATGTGCAAAGATTCAGAGGCAGGAGGGATTGTGGTAGGTGAGAGGGAATGAAAGTAGGCCAGTATTGGAGCAAAGAGCACAGAAGGCAGCATGGAATAAGATAAAGTTGAAGGCACAGATACGGGCTGAGTCTTTTAGAACTTTACACAGTCACAATAGAATTCTTTTCTTTGTCCTAAGATCAGTGAAAGCTATGGATCTTGGATGAGTTTTAAGCAGAGAATGTTGCATTTATCTTTCTGCTTTTAAAAACTCACTTCAGCTCCTGTGTGGAGAATGTTTTGGAGGATCCAAGAGGTGATCAGTTAGTAAGTCTTCTCAGTAACCAAACTCAGAGAAGAAGACAGCTTGTACTAGGGTGATAGCTGTGATGAACAAACATGGACAGATCCTAGAGATGTTTAATAGGTAAAATCAACAAGCCTTGGTTATATATTAGATGTGAAGGAGGTGACGGATCAGTGAGGTGTTTGGTGGGAATGCTTGACGACCAGGTGAAGTTTTGATTGGATCCAACAGATAGTGAAAAGTTGCAGTACGTATTTGGAGAAGGAAATGGCAACCCACTCCAGTGTTTTGCCTGGAGAATCCCAGGGACAGGGGAGCCTGGTGGGCTGCCGTCTATGGGGTTGCACAGAGTTGGAAACAACTGAAGTGACTTAGTAGTAGCAGCAGAAATAGCAATACATATTTGAGTAGGAGAAAGCCATGCAACATTTAAGAAAGCTCAGTTTGTCAACAGCATGCAGGGGCGGGTAAATTGGAAGTAATAGAGAATGTAGGCTGTTGTAATGGTCCAGGTGATATGATTACACCGAATCAAACCAATGCATTCCCAGGGGGTGAAGAGATGTTGAAAGGATACAATACCCATTGGCGGATGAGAGCATGGAGGGCCTTTGGTTTGGAGAATAAGGAAGGGGACTGAAGAGGATCAAGAACAATCTCTCCTTTCTTTCTGCAGAGTTGTGCCTCTCTCCCATGACATCAATCAGCGGTTCACTTCTCACCTGTCTCTGGGGCAGCACCGTGCCCTGCTGTGGTAGAAGAAGCCTTGGGAGCTGGCATGGTCCTGTTGTTGCCACTGACAGGTAACATTCGTCAGGTCCAAGGTAAAGCATTGTAGTCCAATTTCCCCTGGGATCAGAGAAGGAGAGATCCCCTGGAGGAGGGTGTGGCAACCCACTCCAGTATTCTTGCTGGAGAATAGAGGAGCCGGGTGGGCTACAGTCCATAGGATCGCAAAGACTGAGCATGGATGTGGAGAAAGAAGCCCTATCAGAGCCCACGTGCTCCTACTCCATAGGGTATCCAGATCATCTTTACACACATAACTTGAATGTTTGCTCCTATCCTTTCTTCTCTCCTTGAATATAGTCCATCCTGCGCAGTAGCAAGTTTGAGATCATCAGGAAGGACCATGGTTCTCTGAGCTTCTATATCTAGCCCAGGCATCTCTAGAGATCTTTTCTATCTCCTCCTCTACTCCTCTGTTGACTCACCTGCATCACCAGGCAGGTCCACAGTCACTGGGAGGGACCAAGATCCCCAGGAACCACGGAGAGAGACCCCATCAGGTTGGCTGCGTAGCTGGAGCCAGTAGGAGTTACCAGGCTGGAGTCCTGAGATGAGGCAGCTGCCACCCTTCGTTGTCAGAGATGGAGCCTTGGGAGAAGAATCCCAGCCTCACAATCTAGGTCTGCCTCTCAGCCAAGATAGCCTCCATCTCTTATATTTGAAGCCCCACAACATGCCTGTGGAGAGACACTCAGTTCTTCACTGGATATGATACGTGCACAGACTGGGGGCCAGGTCTGTGGGTTTCAGGTGGAGTTCAGGGTTTTTTAGGTTTCCCTGGTGGCTCAGACAGTAAAGAATCTGCCTGCAAGGTGGGAGACTCAAGTTTGATCCCTGGGTCAGGGAAGATCCCCTGGAGAAGGAAATGGCAGCCCATTCCAGTATTCTTGCCTGGAGAATTCCACAGACAGTGGAGCCTGGTCGGCTATAGCCCACAGGGTTGCAAAGAGTCAGATACGACTGAGTGACTGATACTTTCACTTTCAGGGCTTTTTAGGGAAACCCCCACTAACTTGGGGACCTGAAGTGCTCAGTTGTGTTGGTCTGAATGACCTAAAGTGGGAGATTCCTAAATAAACATGGCTTCTGAGAACTAATCGGAGCCTATGCTAGCTCTCCAAGGACCAACCCAGTCTGGAATGCCCAAAGCATGGCCTGTCCTTTCTTGGGGCAAAATTGAGGGTAAGAGATAGGAGGTGGAGCAGAAGAAGGCCAGGTTACCTCTCTAGTTGGGGAGGTCTGCTCCGGTCCAGTCTGTTGAGGCATCATGGGCTGTGAACATGGAGACGGGTCCAGGGCTGCCGCTAGGTTTGGCCTCCGCCGAGCTGGGCAGCAGGTTTCTGCAGACAGCAGCTGTGTGACTGTGGCGCCACTGGAGTTCCTGGGGTCCTTGGGGCCATAGCGGAGTTCATGCCTCAGAAATTCATTGATTTCGGGAGCTGGGGCCTCCCAGCTGATCTGAAGTTCCCCTGGCTGGCTCCCACCCATGGCCTTGATGAGACTGGGGGGAGTTGGCAGGCCTAAGGGAGAGACAGAGCACATCAGAACTCTTTGGGTGCTGCAGTCTACAGCTCAGCCCGTGGACTGTGGAGAGGGGTGCTGGAGGCTGGGGTGAGGGCAGCCCCTGGGGCAGGGGCAGGGAGGCTCCTTATCCTGTTCTGTCCTCAGATGAGTAGTGGCCGCACCACCAGTGGGTAGGCTCAGTGCTCCTCAAGAGCAGGGACCCCTCCTCATCTGTGCGTCCTTGTCCTGATTTCCAGTGCCTAGCACAGGGCAGGAATTCTGTAAGTGATGAATGAGTAAGCCAATGAATAGGTTAATGATGGGAAGGTCAGGGTGTCTCTGGTGTGAAACGAAGTCTAGCTCTGGACGCCGAGGCTAAGAGGAATGAGAAAGGGGGGCTCGAGGTGCCTCTGGGAGTCTGGTAGTTGGGGGGCACCCGTGTCATCTTGAAAGAGCACAGCTCGGTCTGATTCCAAGAGCTGGCCCGAGGGCGGCAAACAGAGGGGCCAGGTTGACAGGAGGATGCTGCTTACCCACGGCATCCACAGAGAGCACCCGCTGGGTCAGATTCTGGTTCAGAAACACATTCTTCACCCAGAGGTGCAGTTGAGAGAAGAGGCGAACTTCAGCCTGGGCCGGAAACTGGCACACGTAGCGGGTTCTAAAGGGCATCACATGCTGGGAACTCAGGGGGCAGGTGCGGGGCTGCTCCCTGTGGGCACAGGAGAAGTCTGGGCTACCTACACGCTCACCTGTCCAGCCCTGAGGACCCAGGTCTGGGCCCAAGCCCGACTGCTGTTTCCATTACCGCCATTTCTCTTCTCAGCGCCTGGGATGGGTGGGATTAGGGGGTATGTAGGGGCTGGAGCTGGCTGTATCCAAAGCACCTCTGTTCATTAAGTGGCTACTTCGGTCTCGTACTTGGACTAGTCCTCTGACAGGGCCAAAGGCAAGGAAGCTGCTGGAACAGGGCTCAGCTGTAGTATGCACAGGACAAATACAGGGGAGTGGTATATACACGATACACATATATGATACATATGATACAACACATACCCCGGATAGGCATACAGCAGCTGATACATTTCACTGGGCGCTCCCTCTTCCTCATCCCAGAAGCAAGTGAGGTCCTCAAAGGTTCGAGAGAAACAGTTCAGGGACTCTGAGTCCGAGGCCAGCGAGGAGACATCTGAGGAACAGCTGGTGAGTTGGGCTCCTGGTCCTCCCCGGCATGTTTGTGGGCAAGAGTAGGGGACCAGTGGGGGCCTCCCACTTTGCACTTCCCTCCCCACTCCGCCCGCCCAGGGCTCCACCTTCCTGGGTATGGGTGTTTGCTACCCTCCACACACCTCACCTTGGCTGGTGACTTGTGCCAGGTATTGGGGGACCGGGAGGAGGTAGGAGATGACCGCCAAGAGGGCCCAGGAGGGCATCTTCTCCGGCACTGTGTGCCTGCCTCAGCCCATCCTCCCTTCAGGAAGCTGGGCCCCAGTCCCCTCCCAGGCCAGCCCCTCAGGTTCCTGTCAGATACAGCCCCACGTCCTGTCCCTGTCCCTGCCCTTGTGGGGCCCATCCAGACCACACTGGGGCTGGGGGCCAGGGGAGGGGGCGTGGGAGTGGGCAGGAGGGAAGGGGGAATTTGAAAGGGAGGATACAGGCCTTTCATCAAGAGAGAGATGGGGGATTGCGTTGGTTTTTTTTTGACCACGTACCAGAAGCAGAGTAAGCCTCCGTGTTGGTCCGCGTTCACTGCTGGAGAAGGCGTATTGTGAGCACGGAGAGCGACACTTACTGAGTGTTGTTCACTGCTGACACGTGTTAGGCACTTTTTATCCCCTGATTCAGCCTATCCTCATAATAGTCTTATTATTTCCATTACAGTGATGGGGAAGCTGGAGACGCAGATGAATTGCACATTTGCCTAAGGTGACGCACCTCCTAAGAGGCAAAACTCAGGACATCAAGCTTAGAACCTAAGTGTTTAACAACCATGCCAGTGCCTCTGGAAGGTGAAATCCACCAAGAAATGACTGTCTGCCTTGCAGTGGTGACAAGATGGTGGCTGTTTCCACTTTAATAGGTTCTGTCACTTTGTGCACAAATAAACACGTTCTCCTTGGAACTGGACAGCCCCCTCCACCGTGGGGAGCCTCCACAGCTACCTTTCATCCTGTTGCTACTCAGAGTGTGGTCCATGGACCATCAGCAAATGCACTACCTGGAAGTTTATTAAAATGCAGACTCTTGGGCCCCGCCCCAGAATCTGCACTGTCCCCAAATCCCCAGATGATATGAGTACATATTAAAGTTTGAGAAGCTCTGGGCTTCAGTGCGTTTATCTGGTTGGCTCCGAATCAAGGGATGGTTGGTCTCAGCTCTCCAACTCTAGCTCATCTTCACATTTGTGGTGGAAGAGTTGGTGGAATCCCTTCTCTGAAGCCCAAGTCCCCTCCTGCGACTATTGTAACTGTGGTGGCTTTTGCGCCGACTCTCAGGAGCTTTGACTCTGGCAGCGCGTGGGGCCAGTGCAGGCCATGGTAACTTCCCACATTTAGCCCCGCCGACCTCACCTGGGGCTCCCCTCATTGGCTTTACAGACTGAGTATCCTTCTTTCTTCCTCCTGAATTAATGTTATTAACAGAGTGCTGTAGGGAGGGGTAGGAGGATTGTAGTATGTGAAACCTTCAGCCTCACCTGTGAGGTCTTAGCTTCTCTGGCATCACTTCTCTGAAGAAGTCCCTGAGGCCAGATTTGCCCTGATTCCCATCCGTCTCTCAGGTTCCATGGGACCAGCTTCCTCTGCCCAATGGAGATGACGTTGGATGCCTCTCCCAGCCCCCAAGCAAGGGGCACCAAATTTGTCGGGTCAAGTGAGAGGGGAAATAACTGTAATGTTCATGGAGTCCCATGGCTTTGATGCTGCGGATGTGTTGATGATTTCAAAATTAATGTCTCTAGCTGTGACTCCCCCTCCTGGGCTCCAGATTTGGATCACCAACTGCCTACTTTGAATCTCTACTTCCACGTCTAATGGACATCTTATACTTATGATGGCCAAAATAAAACTCTTGAGTCTGGCTTCCTCCCTACACCTTTTTTGTTTCCTCTAGTCTTACCTACTCTGTAAGTGGTGTCACCATCTACTCAGTTGATTAAGCACCAAATCTCAGTACTCCTCGATTCCTATCTTCCTTTTACTCTACATTCAAGTCATTAGCAACTCTTGCCAGAAAGTCTTTCAAAATGTACCCTGAACCTGAATGCTTTTTACCACCTGTACCCCTACCATTTTAGTCCCAGTTTGAGTCACTGATAAGTTTCCTGACTGCCTCCACTATTAATCCCTCCAGCAAATCTTCCATAGAATGAAGTGAGATGTTCCAAATGCAAATCACATTTCTTCACTCCCTTGCTTAAAACCCCTATTGCTTCCTACTGCACTTAGCATACCTCCTAAAGACAAGATCCTGTCTGATCTGACCTCAGCCTACTTAGATCCTATCTCCTACCACTGTCTCCTTCTCTCTGTATTGGTCACAGTAACCTCATTGTATCTCTCATTTGAATTCTCATCATGCTCAACCTTTCTGCAATGCTTGGCACTCCTTTCCTTCCTTGGGTTCTGCAATATGTCACATTCACCAGGTTTCTTCCCACTCCTGTAATGTTCCCTTCCAGTTTCTTTCTTTCTTTGCTCCTTCTCTTAAATGTTATTGTTCTAAAGATCTCCTTGCTTCCCCCTTTTTGTTACTAGTTTCTGAGTAGCCTCATGGCTTCAGTTCCATTTATAAAATCTACCAGTAACTTTCCAAATCTTAACACTCTTGAACTTCAAGTTTTCAGTTACTTACTAGACATCTTGAGTTGTTGTCCCATGGGTGCTTCCAGCTCACCGGGTCCCAAACAGAGCTATTCCTACCTCCCTCCTATCTTCCCTTTCTAGGTTTGCATCTCCCCATAGGCAACCTGGGTGTGTAAGCTTGGAACCTGAATGTTACCCTCAAATTTTCATTTTGCCTCCACTCCTGCATGCAGGTCTTACCAAGTCCTGTGAATTCTACAGAGAGAGTTAGGGGTGCAGAGCCCACCAGACAAGGGGCTTGTTTATGACCATCAGAGAGTTGAGTTGGGGCCTGTTTGCTCCTTCATGGAAGGAGGTCCAATTATCTGTCCCTTTCATCTTCCCATTTTTTTCTGCTTCCACACAGCTGAAGAAAGATGCCTTCCTGGGCCCTCTGCTTTTGTAGAATATCAAACAAGGACTGGGGTAGCCCTCGGGGAAAGATCATTTAGGTCTGCTACTCTCTGGTCAGAGTCCAGTGGGTCCAGCCCAGGTCAGCAGGCCTAGACTTTCCTGTTGGGATATCAAGCCAAAGCCCTGGCCTACAAAACTCTGTATTTATTCTCTGTACAGCCGTTGCTGAGGGAACTCAAAGGGTTGCTGTGTGAGGATTGGCTCAGGCAGGTATGTGCTGTTGATCTGCTCTTTGGTGGGTGGTGGGAGTCCTGTTGTGTAGCATTTGCTGACCTTTGTGGTATAAGTGGGCTTCCCAGCTGGTGCTAGTGGTAAAAAACCCAGCTGCCAATGCAGGAGATGTAAGAGACTTAGGTTTAACCCCTGGGTTGGGAAGATCCCCTGGAGGAGGGAGGGGACAGCAATCCATTCCAGTATTCTTGTCTGAAGAATCCCATGGACAGAGGATCACAAAGTCCAGTGGGTCCAGTGGGTCACAAAGAGTTGGAGAAGACTGAAGCGACTTAGCACGCATGCACGTGGTATAAATACTCCAGGGATTTCCCTGGCGGTCCAGTGGTTACTTCCAATGCAGAGAGTGCGAGTTCAATCCCTGGTTGGGGAAATAAGGTCCCATGTGCCACATGGTTAAAAACAAACAAAAAACCCAAGACCTGCAAAACAGCTAATTTCAAGCTACTCCTGTGATGTGCTCCTGCCCTGTCCCTCCCAGATTTCCCAACATTGTCATTTTAATCCAGTCAGAAAGCCTGGGAGAGGCAGCTTTGGGCAGTTGGTTTCTCCATCTCCCTGCCTCTTTTGCAGCTTTGCCAAGCTTCTCTCTAGAATCCTTGTTGCACTGGCATCTGGGGCAGCGGGTCAGAGCAGTGTTTCCCCATATTTTCTTCAGTGTTACGTTTGCCCTTGCCGTTGTTAACAAATGATATCTCCTTACTCAGAACCTTTTCTGAAGCTCAAATTTGCTTTTATTCTTTCCCTGCTTAAAACCCTTTCATGATCCTTTGGATCAAGGCTCACCTCTCGATGCTGGAGCAGAAGCCCTTTGCCTCTCTTCGTCCCATTCCTGACTCTCTCCTTCGCGATGCCCGCCTCGCTCTTTCCCAAATGCGATCCCCTTTCCTGCCACAAGCCCTTGCTTCCCTGAGCACAAAACCCTTCAGAACCTCGCAACCTATTGGAACTGTCTTTGTGATTCAAGATTTGTCCTGAGTCATTACTTTTGGGGACTCTTCTCTCCCAACTAAATGTAATGGGTGGTGGCGGGGTTTGGGGGGAGTCTAACTGTAAAAGAAAAATGCAGTGTCACATTTCTTTCAGAGGCCTGGTAACTCTTCTGTGATCAGAAACAATGCGTGAGCCTTTGGGCCTGGGAAGGATTTAGAGAGCTAATTTGCCAAATATGAAATTCGTGAGAATTTTGAAGTGTATAGTAGTAACTCCAGAGAGGAAGAAGGAGGGCTAGTAAATGAAAGATAGCAGCCCGAGGAAAAGACGTCTTCACCAGGGAGAAATTTCAGTAGAATGGCTGTTGGAGGAAAATTTTAGAACAATGATGCCTAATACTCAGTTTTAAGTTTATACTCTCTCTTCTGTGAAAGCTTAGCTTCCCTAAAGCATACTATTGGTACAGGCATTCTATCCACGAAAACTTACATGGTGTTTTAGAAACAAAGGGAAAAAGGTGACAATATCTGAGGAATCAAGAGACAATGGCAGCCACATAAAGTGAGCAAAAAGTGATGAAAAATTTAGCAAGAGCAGGAATTCAGACTGAGAGGCAATCATGAGGATGTACTAAAGTCCTAGTCAAAATAGAGACAGGTATGGACTTTCCAGAGGATGTGGAGTAGGGACAGGGCTGTTCTGATCGGATGTAAAGGGAAAAGGTGACCTCAAAGGGTAGAACGCCTTGAGGATATTTGGGTTACACCCACATTCCTCCCTTCCTCTGAGTTTCCCCAGAATTTTGCGCCTCTATTGGGCTGTTTTATATATAAACAGCCATGCATACCTTTGCCTTTGCTAGACAAGATGTCAACCCTGCTTAGAGGGTACCATCATTTTATACTCGTGCTTCCTGGGGTAAAAGCTGGATGGGGTGGGCCAGCCTCTTCCTCTCTAATTCCCTGTCTCACCAGCTACCACTAAAGAGTGCTTGCTGTTTGCCAGCCCTGTCCTAACGCATTGTCTCATTACATCACATGAGGAATTGATTATATGCCCTTCTTCTTGGACTTCCCTGATAGCTCAGCTGGTAAAGAATGCACCTGCAATGCAGGAGATCCCGGTTCAATTCCTGGGTTGGGAAGATCCACTAAAGATGGGATAGGCTACCCACTCCAGTATTCTTGGGATTCCCTGGTGGCTCAGCTGGTAAAGAATCTGTCTGCAATGTGGGAGACCTGGGTTTGATCCCTAGTTTGGGAAGATCCCCTGGAGAAGGGAAATGCTACCCACTTCAATATTCTGGCCCGAATAATTCCATGGACTGTATAGTCCATGGGGTCACAAAGAGTCAGACACGACTGAGTGATTTTCACTTTCACGCTTTCTTACCTGGCAGAAGAGAAAACCAAAACTGAAATGGATTAACTGAGTTGTCCAAAGTCATGATTCAGGGGTAGAGCTGAGATTTGAATTCAGGTCTGTCTGACTCCAAAGCCTGTTCTTATAACTTCTACATGGACACCTCTGACGAGGACTACTGTTTCCTTCACTTCATTCACTTACAGGAAGTCCCCTACATATGAAACTTCAACTTGAGGACTTTCAAAGACGCAAATGTGCATCTGGTGCCAGCAAGGGACCAGAACCTGTGCCATCAACGTCAGACGTGAGTGAAAGCGCAGCTTGCCATGTGTCTCCTATTGCTGACCATCCTTCAGCTCTGCCATCTCCCACCTCCTCTCCCTCCTCCAGTCAGTCACTCTTCTTGCCTGTTCACTTGATGCCAATCACTGCATCTTAGCTGTTGTACTGATTAAAGTACAACAAGGAACTGTGTTGTAAGATTAAACATGTTTATTTTTTGTGTTTTTATGTATTATTTGTGTGAAAAGTATTATAAACCTATTCTAGTACAGTGCTATATAGCTGGTTGCTTTAGTTGGGCACCTTGGCTAACTCTGTTGGACTTACAAACAAATTGGACTTCTGAATGTGTTCTCGGAAAGGAATTTGTTCATATGCAGGGGACTTACGGTATTTAATATTTTGTGCCTGGCACAGGGTCACACTAGGCCAGAATCTCCCACAGGATGAGGCTGGGTTGAAAATAGGCATCAGGAGAGACTTAATTCAAGTAAAGGGACAAATGATCCCTAGGTACCCACCAGTGACTCCAAGCGAGAGAGCTTCCAGAGACCCAGTTTGCTTAGCTCTCTGTTCTCCTGAGCTGCTGGGCTCTTGCTGAATCCATCTTTCCTGCTCAGGAAACATGAGGACCAGACCACTCCGGCCAGACTCTGGGAGAGCGCCTGGGGTGAGATAAGAGATGCACAGCCATGAGAGGCGCCTGAGCTGCCCAGAGGGCTAGGCAGGAAATCACCCTTTCCTTGGGGCTGAGAGGGGAATGACTCAGGGCTGACGGGTGGGAGTTCCATTTTTGCAGCCCAGGCAGGCTGCAGCGAAGACTGTTGGGCAAAGCGCTTGGGTTTGCCTTCCCCGTAGCCGCCAGCCTAATGAGGCTTTAAGAGGCATGCCTTGGCCTTCCTTCTTCTGCTTTCCATCATTTCCCTGGAAACAAGTTTGTGCTGCTGGTCTGGTCTCTTGCTCCAGTGCTTATCCAACCCCGGCCAGCCTCTGTGGGAATGCAGCTGCTGAGAGAGGTGGTGAGGACCACAGCTAGACAGGACTGGGGCAGGTGGGGCTGCGAAGCCAGGCACTTTGGCTTGAAGGTCTTATTTGCAGTGGCATCCTGGGTCCTATGGTACCAAGTGGACATGTGAGCTCTTCTGCTGGGGAGGATACCCTTGGGGCCTGCCCTTAGCCCAGGACCTGGCATGCAGTATGGAATCAAAGTATTGGTGTTGGATTTGCAAGCTTGTATTAGGGCACAGGGAAGGCCGGCATGCTGCATGCAGTCCATGGGATCGCAAAGAGTTGGAGATGACTTAGTTACTCAACAACAACAACAACAATCATACCTCGGCTGGGCCCTTTCTCCTGTGCCAGCGAAGCACCATAGCACTGTGGCTAACAGAAAGATTCTGGATCCAAAATTCTCAGTTGGAATCCTAACTCTGCCATTTACTAACTGCCAGACTCTGGTTAAGTTACTTAACCTCTCAGACTTGTCTTTTCTGTTAAATGGGAATGATAATAATAGTACCAACCTAATAGGGTTGTTGAAGATTAAAGGAATTAATATATGCCAAGTTCTTGGGACAGTGCCTGGCAACTAAGTATCATGTAAGTTGTTGTTCAATCAATAAGTTGTGTTGGACTCTTTGCGACCCCATGGACTGCAGCATGCTAGGCTCCTCTGTCCTCCACTGTCTCCCAGAGTTTGCTCAAATTCATGTCCATTGAGTCAGTGATGTTATCTAACCATCTCATCCTCTGCCAGCCCCTTCTCCTTCTGCTTTCTATCTTTCCCAGCATCAGAGTCTTTTCCAATGAGTTGGCTCTTTGCATCAAATAGTCAAAGTATGGGAGCTTCAGTTTGAGCATCAGTCCTTCCAATGAATATTCAGAGTTGATTTCCTTTAGGAGTGACTGGTTTAATCTCCTTGCAGTCCAAGGGACTCTCAAGAGTCTTCTCCAACACCACAGTTCAAAAGCATCAATTTTTCGACACTCAGCTTTCTTTATGTTTCAACACTCATATCCGTACATGACTACCAGAAAAAACATAGTTTTGACTATATGGACCTTTGCTGGCAAAGTCATATCTCTGCTTTTTTTTTAAATTTCTTTCTTTTTTTAAAAAATTAATTTATTTTTTAATTGAAGGATAATTGCTTTACAGAATTGTGTTGGTTTTTGCCAAACATCAATATAAGTATACATATGTCCCCTCCCTCCTGAACCTTCATCCCATTTCCCTTACCATCACACCCCTCTAGGTTGTTACAGAGCTCTGGTTTCAGTTCCTAGAGTCATACAGCAAATTCCCATTGGCTATCTATTTTACATATGGTAATGTAATTTCCTTCCTTGCTCCCCTGTGTGTCCGTAAGTCTGTTCTCTATGTCTATGTCTGCATTCAATTCAGTTCAGTCGCTCAGTTGTGTCCGACTCTGCGACCCCATGAATTGCAGCACACCAGGCCTCCCTGTCCATCACCAACTCCCAGAGTTCACTCAAACTCATGTCCATCGAGTCAGTGATGCCATCCAGCCATCTCATCCTCTGGTGTCCCCTTCTCCTCCTGCCCCCAATCCCTCCCAGCAACAGAGTCTTTTCCAATGAGTCAACTCTTTGTATGAGGTGGCCAAAGTACTGGAGTTTGAGCCTCAGCATCAGTCCTTCCAGTGAACACCCAGGACTGATCTCCTTTAAGATGGACTGGTTGGATCTCCTTGCAGTCCAAAGGACTCTCAAGAGTCTTCTCCAACACCACAGTTCAAAAGCATCAATTCTTCGGTGCTCAGCTTTCTTCACAGTCCAACTCTCACATCCATACATGACCACTGGAAAAACCATAGCCTTGACAAGACGGACCTTTGTTGGCAAAGTAATGTCTTTGCTTTTCAATATGCTATCTAGGTTGGTCATAACTTTTCTTCCAAGGAGTAAGCGTCTTTTCATTTCATGGCTGCAATCACCATCTGCAGTGATTTTGGAGCCCCCAAAAATAAAGTCTGATGCTGTTTCCACTGTTTCCCCATCTGTTTGCCATGAAGTGATGGGACCAGATGCCATGATCTTAGTTTTCTGAATGTTGAGCTTTAAGCCAACTTTTTCACTCTCCCGTTTCACTTTCATCAAGAGGCTTTTGAGTTCCTCTTCGCTTTCTGCCATAAGGGTGGTGTCATCTGCATATCTGAGGTTATTGATATTTCTCCTGGTAATCTTGATTCCATTGCTGCCCTGCAAATAATTTCATCAGTACCATCTTTCTAGATTCCATATATATGTGTTGCTGCTACTGCTGCTAAGTCGCTCAGTTGTGTCTGACTCTGTGCGGCCCTGTAGACGGCAGCCCACTAGGCTCCTCTGTCCCTGGGATTCTCCAGGCAAGAATACGGGAGTGGGTTGTGTTAGTATACAATATTTGTTTTTCTCTTTCTGACTTACTTTATCTGTATAATAAGATCCACCTCATTAGAACTGACTCAAATGTGTTTCTTTTTATGGCTGAGTAATATTCCATCATGTATATATATATATATACATATATATACACATACACCATAGCTTCTTTATCCATTCATCTGTTGATGGACATCTAGGTTGCTTCTGTGTTCTAGCTATTGTAAATAGTGCTGCGATGTACACTGGGGTACATGTGTCTTTTTCAATTTTGGTTTCCTCAGGGTATATGCCTAGTAGTGGGATTGCTGGGTCATATGGTGGTTTTATTCCTGGTTTTTAAAGGAATCTCCATACTGTCTTCCATACTAGCTGTATCAGTTACATTCCCACCAACAGTGCAAGAGAGTTCCCTTCTCTCCACACCCTCTCCAGCATTTATTATTTGTAGACTTTTAGGTGATGGCCATTCTGATTGGGTGTGAGGTGATATCTCATTGTAGTTTTGATTTGCATTTCTCTAATAATTAGTGATGTTGAGCATCTTTTCATGTGTTTGTTAGCCATCTGTATGTCTACTTTGGAAAAAGTCTGTTTAGGTCTTCCCCCCACTTTTTGATTGAGTGTACCTCTGCTTTTTAATACGCTGTCTAGGTTTGTTCTAGCTTTCCTTCTGAGCAGCAAGTGTCTTAATTTCATGGCTGCAGTCATCATCCATAGTGATTTTGGAGCCCAAGAAAATAAAATCTGTTGCTGCTTTTACTTTTCCCTCTTCTATTTGCCTTAAAGTGAAGGAGAGGATGCCATGATCTTAGTTATTTTTTAATGTTGAGTTTAAAGCTGTTTTTTGTTCTTTTAGTGACTGGCACTTCCAGTAACCCAATCATGTAAACAGAAGTGTGGCAACCATCCTAGACTCCTTCCCTTTCCTTCCACACCCTTATTCACCGCCTGCTCGGTCTTTCACCCGAGAATTTCTTCCAGCTCATCACCACACCATCACATCTCCACTCTCTCCCTCTCTTTTTTAATAGCTTTATTGGGATATAATTCACATACCATAAAATTTGCCCAACTAAGTGTGTAGTTCAATGACTTTTAGTATACTTTAGTGTTTATATGAAAGTGTAGTCAATTTTAGATCATTTTTATCTCCTCAAAAAGAAATTCTGTATCTTTTAGCTCTTGCCTTTATGTCCTTCCATCTTTCTCCCAGTCCTAAGCAACTTGCAATTTACTGACTGTCTCTAAAGACTTATCTGTTCTGGACTCTTCAAATAAATGGAATACAAACAAATACAATGTTAGTCTTTTTGTGACTGGTTTCTCTTAGTGTGGTATTTTCAACATTCATGCATGTTATAGAGTACATCAGTACTTCATTCCCTTTTAATGGCTGAATAATATTCAACTTTATGGATATATCATATTTTGTTTACCCTTTCATCAGCTGATAGGCATTTGGGTTGTTTCTACTTTGGGGCTAATATGAATAATGCTTCTACAAACATTCATGTACTGTTTCATGTAGGCCTGTGTTTCATTTCTCTTGGGTGTATACCTAGAAATGGAAGCGTCAGGTGCTATGGGAATTTTATGCTTAATTATTTGAGGAACTACTATTTTCCAAAGAGGCTGTACCATTTTACATTTCTACCAGCAATGTATGAGGGTTCTGATTTCTTCTTGCCAACTTGTTATTGTTTGACTTTTGATTATAGCCATCATAGTAGATATGAAGTGGTATCTCCTTATAGCTTTTAAAAAAAGGTTTATTGTCGTGTGGTTGATTTATAGTGTTGTGTTAATTTCTGCTGTAAAGTGACTCAGTTACACATATTCTTTTTCAAATTTTTCCATTATGGTTTTCACAGGATATTGAATATAGTTCCTTGCACTATACAGAAGATTTTATTGTTTATCTATCCTATATATTTATAATAGTTTACATCTGCTAATCCCAAACTCCTAATCCTTCTCTCCCCCTACCCCACCAACTCTCCTTATAGTTTTGATTTGAATTTTCCTGATGACTAATAATGTTGAATATATTTTCATGTGCAAATGTCCATTCAGAGCCTTTGCTCACTTAAAAAATTGAAATATTTGTCTTTATTGTTGAGTTGTAATACGTCTTTATGGGGCTGCCCAGGTGGCAGTGGTAAAGAAACTGCCTGCCAATGAACAAGACACAAAAGCCATGGGTCACTCCGTGAGTCAGGAAGAGCCCCTGGAGTAGGAAACAGCAACCCACTCCAGTATTCTTGCCTGGAAAATTCCATGGAGAGAGGAGCCTGGTGGGCTACAGTCCATGGGGTCACAAAGAGTTGGACATGACTGAGCGACTGAGCGTTCCACACTTCTTTATATTGGGTTGGCCAAAAAGTTCATTTGGGTTTTTCTATAAGAGCTTATGGAAATATCTGAGTGAACTTTTTGACCAAGCCGATGTATTTTAGATACAAGTTCCTTATCAGTTATGTGCTTTGCTAATATTTTTCACCATTGTGTGTGTTGTCTTCTTGATAACGTCCTTTGATACCCCAAGGTTTTCAACTTTGATAAAGTCTAATCTATTTATTTTTAATTTTGTTACTTATACTTTTTGGGGTAATGAAGATTTACCCCTATGTTTTCTTTTAAGGATTTTATAGTTTCAGCTCTTGCATTTAGGTATTTGATTCAGTTTAAGTTTGTTTATGGTGTTTGGGTATAGGTCCAATTCATTCTTTTGCATGTGGCTATCACTTGGAAGGAAAGTTATGACCAACCTAGATAGCATATTGAAAAGCAGAGACATTACTTTGCCAACAAAGGTCCGTCTAGTCAAGGTTATGGTTTTTCCAGTGGTCATGTATGGATGTGAGAGTTGGACTGTGAAGAAAGCTGAGCACCGAAGAATTGATGCTTTTGAACTGTGGTGTTGGAGAAGACTCTTGAGAGTTCCTTGGACTGCAAGGAGATCCAACCAGCCCATTCTGAAGGAGATCAGCCCTGGGATTTCTTTGGAAGGAATGATGCTAAAGCTGAAACTCCAGTACTTTGGCCACCTCATGCGAAGAGTTGACTCACTGGAAAAGACTCTGATGCTGGGAGGGATTGGGGGCAGGAGGAGAAGGGGACGACAGAGGATGAGATGGCTGGATGGCATCACTGACTCGATGGACGTGAGTCTGAGTGAACTCCGGGAGTTGGTGATGGACAGGGAGGCCTGGCATGCTGCGATTCATGAGGTGGCAAAGAGTCGGATACGACTGAGCGACTGATCTGATCTGATTCAGTTGTTCCAATGGTATTTGTTGAAGATTTTTCTTTCCCTATTGAATAGTTTCAGCACCTTTGTTAAAAAACTAGTTGAGAAAAAAAACCAAAAACAACAAAAAAAGAAAAAAAAAACCCCAAACTAGTTGACCATAGACACCTGAGTTACTTTCTAGACTCTCAATTCTATTCTGTTGATCTGTCTATCCTTACATCAGTACCATTAATTTTTCTTGCTTTGTAGTAATTTTTAGAAATTAGGAAGAATTATTCCTCCAAATTTGTTCTTTTTCAGCATTGTTTTTGCTAATCTGTGTCCCTTGCAGTTCTCATATGAATTTTAGAATCAGCTTGTCAATTTCTACTAAGAAGCCAGTTAGTATTCTGATGGGGATTGCATTGAATCTATAGATCAATTTGGGCAGTATTATTATCTTAACAATACTAAGTCTTCTAATTCATGAACATGAGATGTTTTTCCATTTATTTAGATGTGGCTTGATTTCTTTCAGTGATGTTTTATAGTTTTCAGGGTATGTTTTGCATGCCAAATTTACTCCTATGTATTTTATTCTTTTTAGTGCTAGTATAGGTGGAATTGTTTTCTTATTTTCATTTTCAGTTTGTTCATTGCAAGTGTATAAAATAAAACTGCATTTTGTATATAAATCTCGTGTTCTTCAACCTCACTGAACTCATTTATTGGTTCTAATAGTTTTTTTATTGGATTCCTTAGGATTTCCTGGATACATGATCATGTTATTCTCAAATAGGGACAGGTTTACTTCATCCTTTACAATTCGGATGCTGTTTATTTTTCTTGCACATCTGCTCTGGCTAGAACCTCCAGTACAGTGTTGAATAGAAGTAGGAAAAGAGATATATTTGTCTTGTTTCTTCCTTTTCTTAGGGGGAAAGCATTCATTAAGCATGACGTGGATTTTTGTAAATACCCTCTATAAGGTTGATGAGGTTTCTGTTTACTCTTAGTTTCTTTTTTTAAACATGAAAGTGTGTTGGATTTTGTCATATGCTTTTTCTGTGCCTATTAAGATGATCATGCATTCATATTATACTAACTAATTTTTGGATGCTAAACCAAGCTTGTAGACCTGGGATAAAGCCCATTTGGTTATGTTGTATAATCCTTTTTATATGTTGTTAGATTCTGTTTGCTACTATTTTCTTGAGAATTTTTGTGTCCATATTCATAAGCTATATTGGCTCACTGTTTTCTTGTGATATCTTTGTCTGCTTTGGGTATCAGGGTAACACTGGTCTTACAGAATGAATTGGGAGCTATTCTTTCTCCTATTTTTGAAGAGTTTGTGAATAGTTTGTATTTATTTTTAAAGCATTTGGTAGAATTTAGCAGTGAAGTTATCTGGGCACGGGCTTTTCTTTGTAGGTTGCTTTCTTATTACTAATTTAATCTCTTTACTTGTCCTCAGTTCAGTTCAGTTGCTTAGTCGTGTCCAACTCTTTGCGACCCCATGAATCGCAGCACGCCAGGCCTCCCTGTCCATCACCAACTTCCAGAGTTCACTCAGACTCAAGTCCATTGAGTCAGTGATGCCATCCAGCCATCTCATCCTCTGTCGTCCCCTTCTCCTCCTGCCCCCAATCCCCCCAAGCATCAGAGTCTTTTCCAATGAGTCAACTCTTTGCATGAGGTGGCCAAAGTACTGGAGTTTCAGCTTTAGCATCATTCCTTCCAAAGAACACCCAGGACTGATCTCCTTTAGGATGGACTGGTTGCATCTCCTTGCAGTCCAAGGGACTCTCAAGAGTCTTCTCTAACACCACAGTTCAAAAGCATCAATTCTTTGGCGGTCAGCTTTCTTCACAGTCCAACTCTCACATCCATACATGACTACTGGAAAAACCATAGCCTTGACTAGACGGACCTTTGTTGGCAAAGTAATGTCTCTGCTTTATTACTTGTCCTAAGTCTATTCAAAATGCCTATTTTTTCTTGAGTCAATTTTGGTAATTCCTGTCTTTCTAGGAGTTTGTGTATTTAAAAAAAATTATTTGTGTATGGCCTAACTGGTTCTTGATGCTGCGCGCACGGGCTTTCCTCAGTTGTGGTGAGTGGGGGCTACTCTCTAGTTGCGGTGCGGACTTCTCACTGCGGCGGCTTCTCTTGCTGTGAAGCACAGGCTCTTGCTGAGCAAGCTTCAGTAGGTGTGGCTCTCAGGCTTAGTTGCTCCACAACAAGTGGGATCTTCCTGGACCAGGACTGAACCCGTGTCCCCTACAGTAGAAACCTGGAATCTTAACTAACCACTGGGCCACAAGCGAAGTTCCATTTGTCTATTTTATTGAAGGTTTCTAATTTATAGGCATATCTTCACTGTGTTCCTCTATAATCCATTCTGTACATATTTGCTAGTGATCTTTTAAAAAATGCAAAACTGATCATGACACATCCCTACATCCAGTTCTTTTATGGCTGACGTTTGCCCTAAGGATAAAGATCCATATCCTTAATAGTGCTTATAAGGTTCAGCACAGGCTGGCTTGTGTCACCTCTCTGGGGTCATTACCCTCACAGAGCAATGTTCTCACTTTGTTCCAGCCACAGGGAACTCTTTGCAGCTCTTGAACATACCAGATATTACAGGTGTTGTTTCCTCTGCCAGAGGTTTTCTTCTGTCAAGTTCTTGCTTCTTCACGGCCCATATTAAAATGTCACTTTTTCTGGAAAAGCTTTCCTGACTGCATCTCCTTTCTATGTATCCCCCAGATCCCCCTCCTGCTCCTATAGCATACACCACTGTATTTTAGTTTGTTTACAGGATCTGTCATCCCACAAGGGCATCTTTGTCTATATGTTGGTCCCTATCAGAGATAACGTTTTAATCCTTCCACCCTGGACCTGGAAATAGCCCTGCAATAGATCAGAAATGGAATTTCATCTAAGTAAATGCCATCTCCCCTAGCATGCATAGCCTCCCATTTACTCCAGTGAATTTCTTCTTCTTAAAGTCTCTCTTAGCACTAAAGTCTTTTTGGAGTACACCCCTCCCCCAACCTCCTGTATTTGTATATAATGTTATCAGCCGACACTTACTGAATACTACTTCCAAGGTTCAGTGCTGTGATCATATTCAGTGCTGACAACAGGGAGGTACCTATTACTAACTCCATTTTTCAGAGGAGAGAGCTGAAGCTCAGAGAGATTAAGTGAGTTGACCAAGGTCACACGGATAGTAAGTGATAAAACCAGGGCTTGGACATGGTCTATGTGATTCCACAAACTATGCTGTTAACCACAATGTCATGCTATGTTATGGCTTCTTTGATTTTATCTGATTCTCTGAAAAAATGTGAGAAGCAAGACGTCTTGTTTTTTAAGGAGCAGTGGGAGAGAAACCTGAGGCCAGCAGTGACAGATCAGAAGGGTGGGCAAACCTGAAGCCCACACAGCAGAGGGTAGTGATGTGGGCCTAGCTTTCAGGACAGGGAGCACCTCCCCAAACACTGAGAGACTCTGAAGAAGGCACAGGCATCCTGCTATGATTGACTGACGCTGGAAATGACTTCTGCCTTCTTCCTTTGGGGCCCACAAGGTGGGCAGTACCAAGCCAGGGAAGGTTGCCTACAGACAAAAGTAATATGGGCGCACCAGACAGGCCAGACTCTGTCTGGTGCTCAGTCTGAACTGAGGCTGGGCTAGAGCCGATGCGGGGAGGGACTGTTTGGACACAGCAGAGAATCCTAGACTGGCAGCTGTTTAGGGAGACATATTGGTAGTATAGGCTGGAGAACAGGGAAGAGACTAGGGGAAAACTGGGCTTCTCATTATGATAGTGACGTGAGGGAGTGATTATGAAGTGAAAGTCACTCAGTCGTGTCTGACTCTTTGCAACCCCATGGACTATACAATCCATGGAATTCTCCAGGCCAGAACACTGGAGTGGGTAGCCTTTCCCTTCTCCAGAAGCTCTTCCCAATCCAGGGATTGAACCAGGGTCTCCTGCACTGCAGGCAGATTCTTTGCCAACTGAGCTATCAGGGAAGCCCGATGTGGGGGCAGTGTATGTGTAAAATGAGTCTTTCAGGACATCTCCCACCATGGAGAGCTTGAAATAATGACAGTATAACAAGGGAGAGCATTTCTTTTCTTGGAAAGTCCAGTTTCTCCCTCTTTGGTTTAAATTTTCCCTGGGGTTGACCAGCAGTAAAAGGTAGACATTGGATGGAGCTTCTTAGAGCATTTATTTTTCCTGATTATGAGGCTGGGAGTCGGGCGCAGCTGAAAACGGCACGTTAGTGGTGTGAGTGCTGGCTTGAATGGAGGGGTTGAAGCAGGGGTTTGAGTGGAGGGAGCAGAAGAGCGCAAACAGCTCTGGAGCAGCTGAGCCAGAAGGAAGGATGTGAGGGTAGCCATCAGTGATGCAGGAGGCACTGGGAGCAACTGCAAGGGATGAGGACCCACCCCACCCCTGAGCCCGCCCCATCCCTGGATCCCCATTTTTATTCCTTAAGTTAAAAACCAATTCCTTGAGGCAGCTCAGGCGACAAGGATCAGCAGTCACAGGTTGGAGAGCCGAGTGTGCTCTGGCCAGCAGAGCCAGGATCTGGTTGGACAGTCGCTCAGGCCTCCTCAGCTGTAGCGTCAATGCCTGCATATGTGAAGTTCTCAAACAGCGACATGTTCACATAGGCCTGGGGAGCAGAGAAAGCTTTAGTGGGGGGCCAGGGATGGGGTATGCCTGCCCTGGAGGTCCTCGACTTCCATATGGTTGGGGTACTGGAAGAGACACTGATCCGTACTGGAGACTCAAGATGACCCCATGGCCAAGGGTGGTGCTCACCAGCCCAGAGCAGCAAGAATATCAGACCACAGCTGGGAAGCTCACATGAGAGACCCTTGACACAATGTTGGATAGGTGTTTTTTCATGCCCTTAGCTAATGAATTGATGGATAGTGCATTCATCCATTCATTTACTTATTCTTGTACTCATAAGGCTATTTCTGCTGATTTACCCATTTTTATGGTTGCTTGACTATTCCTTCATTCTTAAGATAGTTTAATAATTTCTATAACTACTTAGCTCAGTTGGTAAAGAATCTGCCTGCAATGCAGGAGACCCCACTTCAATTCCTGGGTCAGGAAGATCCCCTGGAGAAGGGATAAGCCACCCACTCCAGTATTCTTGGGCTTCCCTGGTGGCTCAGCTGGTAAAGAATCCACCTGCAATGTGGGAGACCTGGTTCGATCCCTGGGTTGGGAAGATCCCCTGGTGAAGGAAATGGCTACTCACTCCAGGATTCTAGCCTGGAGAATTCCATGGAATGTAGTCCTTGGGATTGCAAAAAGTAGGACATGACTGAGCAACTTTTGCTTTCATGGTTATTTGATTATTCCTTCATTCTTAAGATAGTTTAATAATTTCCAAAACTATTTAGTCATTAATTGATATTTAAGAACTCTTTTCACATTACTCATTTTCATGTACTTCTTCACTTAGATTTATTTGATAATTCATTTACTTATATTATTATTATCATTTACTTATGATATTATTATATTAGATTTAGTTATTTAATTACACGTTTTTTTGTCATGTGGCTTACAGGATCTTAGTTCCCAGACGAGGGATCAAACCCGTGCCTCCTGTAGTGGAATCATGGAGTCCTAACCACTGGACCAGCAAGGAATTCAGGAATTCCCTTAATTAGTTTATTTGTATGATTATTATATCATTCATCCACTAATTCTATACATTCATTCATTCAGTTACTGTGTTACTCATCCATCCATCCATTTGGTGAGCTGACCATTCGTGCATTCCACCCTTGCTCTGTGCCAGGTGAGAAGAGGTGTCCATAAGATAAGATAAGAAAGGACTGATGACCCCAGCAGAGGAAAGCAGGGAGTCCTGGACATGGGATCTGGGACAGGGACTTGCTGCTGAAGCTAATCAGTGGTCTTGGAAGGCTTTAGAAAGGCCCAGTGTCCAACTCGGTGAGAGCTAGAAAGGGCGTTACGCCCCAGGGCCCAGTTTAGCTGTGGTGCAGCTGTTGGTGGGGACAGGGCCATGGAGACTGCTGCCTTCTGGCTCCTATGGGCACTGTGAGGGGCAATCCTGTGAGCTCAGTGAGCCCAGCTCTCCCCACACCCCGGTGCTCTCCTCACCTTCCTGGCTTCCAGCATTCGGCCCAGCTGTAGCGCAATCTGGGCAAAGGGGGGTCGCTCGTATGGACGGTCCCGCCAGCACTGCCGCATCAGCTCGTACCTGCGGGTGGGGATCGATGAGATGAGGGTCAGGGCCTGCTGGGGTGACTGACAGGGGGCCCAGGGCTCGAGGCTGAGGGACTCACACTTCATCGTCACAGTTGCGAGGCTGTTCCATGCGGTAGCCCTGCGGCAGCTTCTCATATAGCTCAGCACACGTCATGCCGCAGTATGGGGTGCCCCCTGTGGGAGGGCAATGCTCTCTTAGCCCAGGGCCCAGGAGGAGAGGGGTGGGGGTCAGGGAAAGGTGGGGGCCCTCTGGGGAACAGGGCTCAGGGACTCACCAAGGCTCACGATCTCCCAGAGGAGGACCCCAAAAGACCAACTGAAATGAGGAGGATGCACTGAGTTACCTTCTAGGCCCTGGGGCCCAGCAGCTTAATGTCTACCTACCCCAAGTGTGCAGCCCCTCCCAGCCCCTACCTATGTCTGCTTTGCAAGGGTCAGGCCTTGGCCAGGTGTGGTCTCTGCTACTGAAATTCCTTCACAGCCTCCCAGGCTCAACATAATCACAGCTAACATTTTTACTGTGTACTTGCTGTGGGCCAGGCACTCATCATTTAATGTATATGTTAATTCATCTACCCCTCACACCAACCCTATGATATAGGCACTATTATTATCCCCACTTTACAGAGACACTGAGGCACTGAGAGGTTAGCTAGCTCACCAAGGTCACACACTTAGCAAGTGGCAGAGCTGGGATTCAAACTCAGGCAGTCTGGTTCCAAAGCCCTTGCTCTTAGCTGCCTCTTATATTATAACAGCAGCTGAGCAGATGAGAGGTGGCTGAGGCCAGGGTAGGAGTTCTAGTCGGGGGAGGCATTTCAAGGGACCTGGGGCAGAAGTAGGAAGTAGGGGAGTAGTGGTTAGAGGGTGTTGGTGTGGTAGATAGTGAGCTGGGCAGGCCAGGCCAAAGAGCTTGGGGAAGGGCCAGGACCAGGGCTGGAGTGCTGGGCAGGCCAGGTTGAAGAGAGGGGCAGAGGTGTGCCAGGATGGCTGTCTGGAGGAGGGAGCACAGAAGCGGCCTCTGGGGGTCATGCTCTGGTTAGGTTCTCCAGTGGGGATGACCTGCCCCTCAGAGAGGAAGGTCAGAGCATTCTTTTGAGTGGTCTCTCCATTTACCCAGGCGTTATCCGCCAGCAGCCCCATACCTCTCCAAGGCATCCTCCAGTGTCTTAGTCAAACACAGCCCTAAACCATTCCTACTCCAATGCTACCCTGAAATACCTTCCAAGATGAAGCTTCCTTCCAGCTACTTTCCCCGCCGCCCAACCCCGCCTTCCCATTAAGATGCTGGGCATGACCAAGGCATGCTTAAGACACATCTGTCACATCTGTGTCATACCTGGAATATACCCTAGGGGCAGCCAAGTCATGCCTTGGACAACCTGACACATCTCTGAGGTGTGTCCAGGTCACACCTACATGCATCCTTAGAGGACCAAACCCTCCTGCTTGTCTGCACTCCCACACTCACACATCACTCTTGGTGGTGTAGACGCTGTAGTTCAGAGACTCAATGGCCATCCAGCGCACCGGGAGACGCCCCTGGGAGGGAGTGGGTTTGAGGGGTTGGGTAAGGAGAAAGGGCTGTTCAGCAGGTTTTGGGAGGCAGGGCGAGACACCGGCCCTGAAGGGGAGGATTGAAGGAGACTTACCATAGTCTTCTTTACATAAACCTCCTCCCCCCGAGAAAGGCCAAAATCTGCAATCTTGGAGGCCAGGTTCTCTCCGACCAGCACGTTTCGGGCAGCCAAGTCCCTGTGGATGAACTGCAGGCATGGTTAGAAGTCAGGGACGATGGAGGATGATGGAGCCTGGGACTCCAGGGCCAGGGAGGGGGTCCACCTCATGGCTGGCTTCCTGGGTCCTCTGGGCCTTTAGTAGCCCTTTACTCTTCTGCCCACCTACCCCAGGCCTCAACCTGAGGTAGGTTGAGACTCAGAGACTCAGAGCGACTCAGAGACTCGTGCCTGGGAAAAACCACAGTGGGGACTGTCATCCCTTCCTACTTGTGATCTGGGCCATGGCCAAGTTCAGGCTGTATCCTTCTCCTGGGACAACGGTTGACTTTCCCCCAGTGACCACACTGCATCTTCTCCTCTTTGAATGCTCCCTGACCCCGTCTCTCCCTGACCTCTCCCTGACCCCTGCTCCACTGATGAGAGTGGAAAGGCCCTTCTCTTGCCCAAAGCGATCTCTCCCTTGAGTTTCAGATCCTCCTCACTGGGCCCTCCACCTTCCTCAGAGACCTTGCTCTATCATCCCTCCCTCTGCCCTGGCCCCCTGCCCTCTACTTTCAAAGATACTCAATACATTAACAACTTCAAAATGCCTCCCTTAGTCTCACATCCCTTCCTCCAACTGTCCCCTCCCTCCTTTCATTCAAGCGGGGTGTCCTTGGACTTGGGCTCAGGCTTCCCGTCTGTTCCACCCTTCTCCTGGTGAGTCTCACCCACTCCCTGGCCACCAGCACCCCTATTTATGAAGTGACAGCTTCCAGACTGTTGTCCCTGGTCCAGGCCTCCCTCCTTGGTTCTAGGCTGACAGTTGCAAAATGCTAAGCCACATCCCCAAACACAGACCTGCTTTGGGGGTGGTCTCACCCACTCACCCAGGCCAGCAACTTGGGGTCACATCCTCTCTATCCTCAATTCCATATTCAATTAGAGCCTGCTGATTTGATGTTCTGAAGTGCTTGATGGTCTCCCCTCATCCCGCTAGCCCACCTTCCCCAAAGACACACACACACACACACACACACACCTGCTTCTCACTCAGGTACTGCATGCCATTGGCAGCATCACTGGCAAAACGCAGCAGCTGCCGGGAGCTGAGGGTGGAGGCTGTTCCGTGTTCCCGGGCAAAAGCTGGGTCAGTTTCCAGGACCCGGCTTTTGCGCAGAAAATCCAGCAGATTCCCATAGGGGGCATATTCAATGGCGATATACAAGTAACCTGGGAGGTGAGGAATACAGGGTGGTGATTTATACTCAGACAACCTGGGATGGCAGCAGGCACCTTACGGTACTAGATAGAGAACCTGGCGCATGAAGGAGAACCAACAGTGATGTTTTGGTGTCCTGAAGCTTCCTATAAGCTACTAGAGGTCTTGGCTGATGATGAGGGTTTGGAAGAAGGGGTAGGTGATGAGTTGGGGACTCACCTCGGTTCTCACAGGCCCCCAAGAGGTTGATGATGTTCGGATGATGCCCCAATTTGCACAGAACTTCCAGTTCTCCCGCAAAGTCACGATGGTCATTTTCAGAGGCATACTCTGTGTAAAGAATCCAATATCACTTTTGCCGGAAATAATCCTGGAGAAAGGGTGTGGGCTGTTGAGGGCTGGGGTCAGTTGCTGGTGGAAGCTAGGTGGGGCCTAGGGTTGAGGAAGAAAGGAGAGGGTCAGGGCTGGGGCAGGGGTTGCTCTCAGCGGACCTTTCAGCATCTTGATAGCGGCGTTCATCTTGAGTCCATCCTTCTTGATCATGGCCCGGATGACCTGGCCAAAGTTACCCTCTCCAATGAGATCCTCAAAGGTGATGTCCTCCCACTCCAGCACTGGGTAATTTAGGGGCTCGGGCTGAGGTTTTGGCCGCCGGGTCAGTGTCAAGGTGCCTGAGCTGAACTGCAGGATGGTCTCCTCGCCCTTCACAGGATGGGACAAGTAGGCAGACAGTCCACACAAGAGACAGGGACAGGCAGACAAAACAGTGATCAGACAAACAAACAGAGACCCAGACAGAGGGCACCCTGGTGGCCAGCCAGGCATGGACAGACACAGGACACATACTGAGACAGAATCATATGAGATGGAGCCACAGGTGGGCCAGTGGGTAGACAGATGTCCAGAGAGAAATGCAGAGACCACAGGCTGGAGATCTAGTGTGTGGGCTCTGAAGGAACAAGGAGTAGGTAAAATTGCTGGAAGCCACGGCATGAGTCAACGGAAGGTTGATACTCCTAACCCTAAAACCAAGAGGCACTGGAGTGAGCTGTGGTGCGAGCAACGAGCGTCCCCTTATTCTTCCAATCCCCCAACCAGGCTGTGCTGTCACCAGGGAGGTTCTGGAGTGGATTCTGGCCTTGGGCAGTGGATCGGGGTGTGTTTAGTGAGCACCTACTCCATGCTGAGCCTAGAGCAGCGGGCAGCCAGTGGAGTGGTTTTCTTCTCCATAGCAGAGAAGCAGAGATGACCCCTGTCCACCCACTTGGCAGCTCCCATAGCTCTCAAACCACCCAGGACCTGAAGACAGAAAGAACATAACACAGAAGACCATCCATTTGCCCTAGCCAAGTAGGCCCTGGGCCACCTGGGCAGGGCTGAGAGCAGGGAAAGGAAATAGCTGAGCGGGACCATGGGCACCGTCAATATGAGAATACAAAGAATGGTTAAGATAGACCTGTTGGGGTGTGGGTCCCCATATGAGCCGCAGCCCAGCTTGATGGGAGAGATCTGAGGACACAGGTCACACGGATTCACATGAAACGTAGACAACTGAAAGCGCACACCTGCACGCACACACGCGTGTTCTAGTGGAGGCCAGTAGGCAGGGCATCCATGAGAGGTACATGTGGACATGTGCTCGTACAGGAGAACAAGCAGAGGGACACATATGTCAGGGATACAGGTGCATGCTGATGGGGGCATTCACAGATGGGCACACGCACGCCCAGCACACGCGTTCATGCACACAGATACCCGCACATAGGCGCCTGGGGCAGGGGAATGTCTTGATATATGTTAGGATGCTACATCCATTTAAGACTACTTTCCTGCTCCTTCCCTTCACATGCATACCCCTGACCCTCCCCCACCACAGCCAGGCCGCTTTTTGCACACACTGACCTCAGAGGGAGGCCAACGCAGCCTGGAACAAAGAAGCCGATTGAATCTCTGAAGGGAGTATTTTAGAGGCATGGTAGAGACAACAGCCTTGGACACTAGGCTTTCTATCACAAGGATCAGCCCTTGAGAGAGAAGAGGGTTTTTTTTTTTTTGAAATGCCAAAACTTCTTTGTAAATACCGAGTCCAGGCACAGAGGACCAGGGCAGAGTTCGGATCATAAGTGACAACAGTGGGGAAGATTCCAGAGGAGAGAGAGGTGGAGGAGGGTGACAGATGGGGTGATGCTGGGGTCCCTGAAGGGGAGTTAGCACCCTCCCCCAGTCCTTACCCCCTCAGTGGGGTCCTGGTGCTCAGGTTTACAGGGAAGACAAGAGTAGGGAGGCCTGTGCTTCTCGCAAGGAGTGACAGGTGAGGCTGCAGGCTCGGCTCAACTCGAGAGCAGTAGAAACAGTTGTAGGAGGAGCTGCAGCAATGGGTCTGAGGGCTGCAGAATATGCTGCCCTCTGCAGGATCAGGGAAGGCCCTTGGAGTTCTTAAGTCCAAGGAGGCCCTGGGATTTGCAAAGATGGAGATTGGGATGAGGAACTCATAGTGCAAATGCCCTTCTGGCCCAAAGGAGGTCACAGAAGGGCTGAGGACATGAGCCACAGATGCATGCAGGACGGCCTGGCCAGAGAGAGGTCCTCATGGAGCCCAGGCATTCTCCATGTTCTCATCAGGCTTCCCAAGCATCCATCACCCCTCATGGGAAGGGGGAGAACCCCGAATTGACCCTGGTGCAATATGGACATAACTGAATGATTCTGAACTGGGAATACTAAATATTTCATCACTAATATACCTGGGCTCATGAGCTGCATTCAATTCTGTAGAAATGGATAAAATTACAGATTGTGCCCTTGTATGCTTTTGAGTATAGTCTTACACCTAAACATCCATGCGTGCACACATACACACTCACAGTGAACAAATACTTGTGTGTATACAGGGACACATATATACGCAGGGTCTGCACACATATGCCTGGTGGCGGGTACAGGTGACTGACCGATCCTGACTGGTAGGTGAAGGTGCGTCTGCGATGCAGGCAGCTTTTGCGGATGCACGCCAAGGTGAGAAGGGCAGCCAGGATGGTGAGGCAGGTGGCAGACACAGAGCCCACCACAGCCAGGACCAGCTGTTGATCCAGGCCCTCTTCAGCTGCATGGATCTCTTGGACTGGGCCCTCAATCTGCAGCCCTGGACACCAGAAGAGGGGCAAATCACAGAGATGCCTGGGTCAGGGAACCTGGAGGCCACCACGGGGTCACACAGAGGTGGAGGTCAGAGATCCCAGTACCAGGGAGGGAGCGGGGATGTCAGGCCTAGGACCAGCAGGTTGCTGGAATGTCATGAGTTTCCCAGCACTCGGACAATGGGTCATAAGAAGGGAAGGGTCGGACTCCCCTGGTGATCCAGTGGTTAAGAATCCGCCTGCCAATGCAGGGGACAGGGGTTCGATCCCTGGTTCTGGAAGATTCCACATACCTCGGGGCAACAAAGCCTGTGTGCTACAACTACTGAGCCTGCACATCAGAGCCCTCGAACCACAACTTCTAAAGCCTGCGCTCCACAACAAGAGAGAGAAGCCACTGCAATAAGAAGCCTGAGCACGGCAACTAGAGAGTCATCCCCCTCACCACAACTAGAGGAAGCCTGCACACAGCAAAGACGACCCAGTGCAGCCAAAAATAAACAAATTAATTTAAAAAAAAGAAAGAAGAAGAGCCACATCAAAGAAAAACGGAAAAAATGAAAGAAGGGAAGGGTCAGGGCCCTCACTGCCAGGTGTCATATCACTCTCTGGGAGGGGCCTAGGAGGCCCTGGAGCCAAGGCAGGGGATCACGTGCCAGGGAGAGCACCTGAGACCGACCCCGCGGCCCGGGCAGCCCCTCATCTCACCATTGCCCAAGGTGGACTGTTCTACCACGTTGCTCCAGTCGCCAGGGCCCTGGACACTGGCCCGCACGCGGAAGAGGTAGCGCGTGCTGGCGTTAAGGCCACGGACGATGGTGCTCGTCTCCTCGGGCCTGTCCACGTCCATCCACAGCGGGTCTCCGGAGCCCCCTGCCACCTGCACCTCCACGATGTACTTGGATATAGGCCCGGCTGCAGCCTCGGGGCGCTGCCACATCAGCTGGATCTCAGAGTCTGAAAGGGCCTGGGCATGGAGGTGTCGGGGGGCTGGGGGCCCTGGGGAGATTGGGGTGGGAAGGTGGGGCTCAGATGGGACCAGGCTGTGTGACTGTGGGGTCAGACAGATCCGCTCTAGCTGTGCCCGCAGCTCTACCGACCCCAAAATGGGAGATCCGCTGCCGACTTCTGTTTCTTCCTGGGCTGTATATTCCTCTCGCTGTGGCCTCCTTCACCAACGAGCTTCTGCTTCCCCTTACATCCCAAGTCTTCCTCACAGTATCCCCATGTCCCCCAGGCCCCATGTCCTCCTCACGCCCCACCCCCTCCCTTGACCTCCCTGGGCTTGCCTCTGTCCTAGTCACTCCTGGAGGTCCTGGCATCCTGGATCCTCCCGTGTCCTGTCCTCCCTGTGCTCCTGTCTGCCTGACATCCAGATCCTCCCTGCGCCCATTTCCACGTCCTGTGGTCTCTGCCTGTCCATCCAGGCTCCTGTAACCTCCCATGTCCTTTCGGGCCCCGTGTGTTCCCTGCATGCTCTGCCCTCCCTCGTCACGAGCCCGCCACCCCCTCCCAAGCGTACCGCTGGGGGGCAGAAGCACACGCGCTGCGGGCGAGGCCGGGCCCAGGAGGGTGCAGTGGTAGAGCCGCACGTCCAGCTGGTAGTAGGTGCCAGGCGTGAGTCCGGTCAGGAGGGCGGTGCGGGCCTGGGGGGACGAGACGTTCTCCCGCCGCTCCTGTCCCCGGGCCCCGTCCCACAGGCGCAGCAGGAAACCATCGCCCACCAGCGGCCCCGGCACGGGGGGTAAGGACCAGCTCACTCGCAACCGGTCGGGGCCCTCCACATGCCAGCCCTCCAGCCACGGCTTCAACAAGGGCTCTGGGGCCAGAGGTAGAGGTCAGAACTGTCTGGTAGGTCCTGGGGCCCGGACGGGATGCTGAACCCCCAGGGACAACCTCCAGTGGGAAAGGCAGGGACCCCCGGGGCTGACAAGCTGAGACAACCCCAGAGCGCACGGGACAGTGACCCCTGGGGGACAGAAAGGGGTGACTCTGGGCCTCTCACCAGGACAGTCTGTGGTCATGAGGGTGGGAGGCCCCCAGGCCCCCTCCCCCCCTTCCCCGGGCCGGCTCAGCTGCACACGGACACTGTATCCCGTCTTCGGCCTCAGGTTCATTAACGTCACGTTCTCACTGGGGTCCACTGGGGGCAGGGTGCACAGCACACAGCATTCAGTCCCAACTCCGTCCAGAAGCCTCTGCTCTCCCTCAGCCCCTCTCTTCTCCGCACACTCCCCACTCCCTTCCATTCCTCCGACCCCCTCATTGTCCGGCACCCCATCCTGCCCCTAGCTCTTGCCCCCTCACCCACGATGGTAGACCAGGCCATGGTGCTGTCCTGGGGCCTGTAGTGCAGGCGAACGGAGGCGATGGGTCCGTCCCCAGAGAAGGAGACCAGCGGGGAGACCACGAGCTGGCGGCTCTGCTTGGCCAGAAGCCTCGGGGCAGTCAGGGGCACTGGTGGCACTGCCAGGAGACTTAGGGTAAGGCGTGGCCCACACAGCCCACCCAGCCCTCAGACACAGAGGCAGACTCTGTGCTCTGGGCGTTAAAGATAACTCTGGGTCTCAGGTTGGGCCTGGGGACTCCCCTGGGCTGGGGAGAGACCAGGTGCAACAGATGATCAAAGTGGCCAGGGCCTAGGGAGGACAATTCAGGGCATAGGGACTCGGAAACAAGGAGATGAGGGTGTCCCAGAAGATGTTAAGTGAGGAAGTGACATGGCCAGACAGGGGTTTGGGGGAGGGCACTCCACCATACAATGTGCGGGAGGACAAAGAAGGCTAAAGCCCAAGGCAGTGTCACCCTGCTCTCTGCCCCTCCCCCATCATTCATCACTCTCTTAATTAAAAAAAAAGTAGCAGGTGATGAAGCACCTGCTCAACCCAGATGCTTCACGTGCATGGCCTCCAATTCTGACAACTGCCTTCAGGCAGGGCTCATCATCCCTATCTTAAGAATGAAGAAACTGAGGCTCAGAGACATGGAATGACCTGCTTAAGGACATGCAGCCAGGGTTTAAACAAAGTCTGTCTGACCAGGCCATCTAAAATCAGCCCATCTTATCCCAAACAGCTTTTGTGCTCCTGCTTAGCTTCCTCACCCCATGGTCACTGTCTTTCCTGCCTTAGCTCTTCTGTCCAGATTATTGCATTAATGTCTCAACTGGTTCCCTGGCCTCGTCCAAACATTTCCCAGATGGATTTTCTAAGGAAAATGGATATATGTATGGATGACTGCAAGCATGGATAAATGGAGGGATGGGGGAAGGGAGGAGGGTCAAGGAGGATGCAGGGGTGTGGTAGAAGGGGTGGGAAAGAACAATGTTGCCAGGCAGGAACACACATGTACAGAAGAAGTGCTGGCCTGGAGGGAGAGGAAGGTCCAGTTTGGATCCTATGGAGCCCCTGGGCCTGCGGCTCACGCAGAGGATTAGGTGACCTGGAGTGGGGCCCCTGAGTCGTGCACCGGGTGACTTCCCCACTGACTTCAGAACCAGACCCCCATTACACAGAGGTCTGGAACCCAGGAGAGGGGTCCAGGCTGCAGATCGTTATCTGGGAGTTGCCAGGGAACGGCTGAAATCTTAGGAATAGGTGACATTATAACTACTAATAGCAATAAATGTCAATATACATTGACCACATACCCTGCGTCAGGCACTGTGCCAAATGCTTAAACGCATCATCTAATTTAATCTTCACAGCAATCCTATCAAGGGAGTGCTGATATCCTCATTTTACAGAGAGAGAAACAAGCTATGAGGGGCAAGGTAACTCGCTTAGATGATGGAGCTAGAATTTGTAGTGAAGATTCAAAGCCAAGTGGCCTGGGGAGAGTGAGAAGAGGAAGGCTGGAGGTGGGACCCTGGGGTGGTGGAGGGGGCGACAGAGAAGTAGAGATAGGATGGGAAGCAGAGTCGTACAATGAGAAAGAGGGAGAGGGACAAGAGATCTGGGCTCATGTCAGGGGAGGTGGTGGCGGGGTCAGGAGCACAGGGAAAGAGGACCAGGGGGCGGGAGGGGGTGTGAACGTCTGATGCTTATGATGCTGCAGAAGGTGGGGGACACCTAGATGGGGGTGGGGGTGCTCGGCTCTCAGCAGTCCTGGGCACTGGCAGCTGCCTCCTTATTCACCAGGAAGCACTTCTGGGAAATGAAACAGGTCCACAGCCCCAGGCACTCCCCTGTTGTAGCACTGGGTGCCCGGTGGTGTGACTTGGGGCTGGAGGGAACACAGCATCGCAGAAGTGGAAAGAAAGGCACCGTGTGTCTGTGGGGCGGGGGAGATAGAAAGGAAGCATTGCCCGGGGCAAGGCTGGAGAGTGCCCCATTTCTGGGGCATGGGTTCCCTTTTCAGGGGGGACTGAGCTACGCTCCAGCCTGGAGAGTGCCCGGTCCAGGCCTCAGGCTGACCACAAGCCCTCTTCTCTGCCTGGTGCTGGGCTGTGACCTTACATGCTCTTGCCCTTCCTGCTCCTATCTGAGCAGCCTTGGCTAGCACCCACTCTGTCTGCCATCTATCCTCCATGGACCCGGGACATCACTGACCTTTGACATTGATCCTGAAGCGTCGACTATCCTGGCCACCAGACGTGGACACGCGGCATTCCCAGAGTCCACTGTCCCCAAGAGCCAAGCGGGGCACCTCAAACTCGGCTGTGGTTCTATCTGGCTCCACAATGGCCTTGGTGGACTGAGAGAGGCAGGGGAGAGGGGCAGGCCTCAGAGAAAGTGTGCCATGCGGCAGAGGTTTGTGTGTTTGTCCAAGTTGACAAGGGGACAGAGACTGGGAGGTGGTCCCTCAACAATCAGCCTGACCCAATTTGAGCTGTGATCAGGCCAGTAGGCAGAGCCTGCAGAAAGCCCCGAGGGGTGGAGAAGCCTGAGGGTGGGCAGAGGCCCCGGACCGCCAGAGGCCCTGGGGTCATGGGGCTCACCAGGAGCACCGTGCCATCCGGCTTGCGGAGCTCCATGCTGCCCCGGACTGGGAAGGGGTTCCCCGCTGCGGCACAGTTGATCCGGGGCATTGTGTCTAAGTTGAACTCCAGTTCTGAGACCATGTCCAAGATCTGGGGGATCCGGTCTGGGGAAAGAGGGGACACTCATCCTGGAGGCCCTGTAAGGGCAGACACACAACTGCCACAGAGCCCCCTGCCTCCACCCCCCTGCCCCCTGAGTCTTTCATCTTAGAGGAGGCACCACCAGCATCCCAGTCATGCAGGCCTGCAAGCTAGGAAAGTCTGGGCAACACCTCCAGGCCCTCGTGCCCACCTCTACAGGCCCCCGAATCTGCCTCTTGTGCCCTCCGCCTCCTCAGACCCTCCCACACCGAGACCAGACCCCTCGCCAGCCTCACCGCCAGAACCCTGGTTCAGTCCTCTATCATTTCTGGGCCCCGTGACAGATCCTCTGGGCTCTCCTGCTCCCGCTCCCTCCCCAGCAGCTGGGGTCCTCTCTCAAACCCACAGCTGACAGCAGTTCTGATGGACCTCTTCAACCCTTCCCTGCAGGGCTAGCATATTCAGCGCAAACCCTACAGCCTGTCATTCAAACGCCCCGAGAGCTGACCTCTTCTGAACACTTCCAGAGCCTCTCCTCATGCCACTGTCCTGGTATTAAAGCTTGAGTCCTCAATCCCCCGGCCTTTGCCCTGCTCTCTCCCTAGCCATCTTTCTCCCGTCCTTCATACCCCATCTGAGATCACACCTCTTTCCAGAAGCCCTTCCTGAATCTCTTGGCTTGGTCAGGGTCCCCTTGGGGCTCCCACCCACCCTGGGCTGCTGCCCATCCCCAGGGGGAGGAGGGGCTTTGAGCCAGGGGGATGCATCTGGTGAAGCTGACCTGTTCCTCAGAGCCACCCCCCGTGCTCATACCTGACTTCTCACAGTGCATCCCATGCCACCCGGAGGGACAGACACAGCCGCTGAAGCGGTCACAAGTACCACCATTCTGACACTGGCACTGGAGGTGGCAGTCAGCTCCAAAACGACCTGGGGCGCAGGCTGGGCACAGAGGGGGTATAGTTAGAGGGGCACAGGTCGGGGGGCAACAAGGGCACAGCTGGGGCCTGGGGAATGCCAGGCTTGGTGGAGAGGGCACTGGTCAAGTGAGCAGGGGACGGTGGAGGGCTTGGTGTGTGAAGCAGGGCCAGAAGGAAGAGTTGGGGCCAGGCTTGCAGCCAGCTGTCTGGTCAGAGACTACAGAGGGTGGGTTAGTCCGTACCTTCCTGGCACTGGCTTCCTCTCCATCCAGATCCACAAGAACAGCCATAGGGGTCTGGGAGGCAGAAGGTGAGGCCCCGGCAGCCTGATGTGCCTGGGCACTGCTCCTGGCAGCTCTGCCCAAAACGGCCTTCTCTGCAGGCTAGAAGGAGGGCATGTGGGTATAGAAGCCTCTGTTGGGTCTCAGCGTTCAAGACCTACTGGAACATCCTCACCCTCCAAGTCCATCCTCGTGGTTTGCGAGTCTTCTCCCAGCCAGGCATCCTCTCCTGCCCAGGTCCTGGTGCCCCCTCCTCCTTACCCTGCTCACAGCGGGTCCCAGTGAATCCAGGGGGGCACACACACTCGCCGTCCTGGTCATGGCAGACACCTCCATGCAGGCAGCCTGGGCATTCCTTGGTACAGTCTTGTCCCCAGCGCCCTGCCTCACAGCCTGCAGGAATGTACTCTCAGCAGCTGACCCTAACCCACTGGACCACTGCCTCTGAGGACTGGGGCGGCCCTGGGGGCTCAGGGGGATCCACAGGAAGTATGCACAGGGGTCCCAACCTCCCATATCACCCACCACCTCTGCCCTCTGCTCCTGACCCCGCACGATGAGTCGAAAGAAGGCACTGCCCAGTGGGCTGGCTTCCAGGTATGTGGCACTGTAGATGCCGCTCGACGATGGCTGCACGTTTGGGAGCTGCAGCAAGAACTGCCCGTCCTGGGCCTCGTGCCGGTCCAGGGTGTAGAAATAGGATCCTGCGGGCATACACGGGATAGGGGCCTCAGCATCACACAAGAGCTGGTGTCCCCTCCCTCTGCCCACCTTATCCCGAGTCACATTAGTGTGGGTCAGGCAGAGTGAACAGACCGGGGGAAGGCACCAGCGAGTGTCTGGACCTGAACCAGGAATGTGGGAGGCAGCGTCTTTTCCATGTTCCACCAACCACTCAGTAAATCACCAAGCCCTGTTCAGTCCACGTCCTCCTTGTCTCCTACAGCTGCCAGCTTCTCTCCACGCTCACTGCCACTACCCTGCTCCCAGCCTCCCACAGCCTTCCAAGCTGTCTCTCTGCCTCCAGTCCCCCTGCTTCCTGTCTGTCCTCCACTCAGGGTGACCAGTGAGATTTTCCTCCAATAGACCCCACCATAGCTCCCTTGCTTAAGCTCTTCAATAGTTCTTTACTGCTCCAGGGACAGCATCGGACTCCTCAACACATCAGTTTCACCAGTCTGGCTACAGTGCAGCCCTTTAGCCCCACACCTCTTCACATCTTGACTTCTAGCATTCCTGAACTGCTCTATCTCTTCCAGAAACAATGTGGTGTCTCACAGCTTCCTGCCTTTGCTCTTATCAATCCTCCTGGAATGCTTCTCCCCTCTTCTTTGTGCAGTTAATTCCCAGGAGCCTCTACCTCCAGGATCTGTGAACCCTAATATTAGGGTTCTCGTCTCTGCACCCCTCTCCACTTCCTCTTTGCTCAGGATGGAAGAGAGATTCTAGAGAACACAGGTCTACCTGACTCCACGTCTCTTATTAGTTCAGGGACCCTGGAGCTCAAGAGGCAAAACCTTTGGCACAAGAGTCCAGGGATACAAGAGGCAGCCAAAGGGCTGTGGGTGTGAAAGCTGAAGCAGGAATCTTTGGGGCCATACAGAAAACTGGCTTCCTCCTCTGCGGTGGCCAGAGGAGCTGACAGGGCCAGGTGGGGGCAGGCCCGGACTAAGATCCCCAGGCCTGCCCTGGCCCCTGCTCCCGTCTGGACAGCTCTCTGGAAGAGGCCAAATATCCCTTGCCTGTGCTGGGGCTTTGTTACCCCTTCTTTTCAGCAGGGGGGGTTTCTGCTCCCTGCCAGACCTGCTGTGATAGTACTTGCTAACTTCTGGGAGAGCCCAACTGGGAGGGGTTAACACAGCTAACTGGGGGGTGACAGGGAAGGAGGCAGCTGCCCATGAGGCCGCTGGTCCTCCAGGCACAGTAGGGGGACATCTCACAGCCAGAGACGAGTTGGATGCAGGCGCTTCCCATGCATCTGGTGCAGGAGAAAGGATACGCCCGGGGAGGCTGGCCAGAGCGGGTAACAGGTGTATGGAGTCATGGCTGTGTCAGGGGTCAGCACTAGGAGCTTCGAGGGCCATGGAGGTGCTGGGGTGTCAGAAATAAGGGTTTACCTGCCCACCCAGTTCAGACCCCTCCCCCCTTACCGTTGCTCTTCCAGATCACATCTGTCTGTTTCTCCTTGCGCACTCGCGCGGAAAGTACAGCCGTGTCGCCCTTGTTCACTGTGTGTGTGACCTTGTCCGGGAGCAGGTGGGCTGCGAGGCGAATGGAGGGCGGGGTCAGGGGTCAAGGGCAGCCCCTCCTCCCCTCCCCCACCCCCACCCTCACCGGCGGCCGGACTCACCCCCGGGGCTGTTGTGCACATAGAGGACGCGCGTGCGCCGCG
Source organism: Bos mutus (assembly GCF_027580195.1). Classification (NCBI taxonomy): domain Eukaryota; kingdom Metazoa; phylum Chordata; class Mammalia; order Artiodactyla; family Bovidae; genus Bos; species Bos mutus. The sequence continues at coordinate 103,428,920 of NC_091619.1, read as the reverse complement.
TCCCCGCGCCGCCCACGCAGGAGAAGACGCCCACCAGGTCGGAGGGCTGCGAGAAGCCGCGCACGGTCACTCGGCTCGAGCCGTTGCGGGCGATGTGCGGGGGCTGCCAGGGCCGCGGCGTGCGCACGATGCGGTCGTCCTTCTCCAGCAGCAGTGGGGGCCCCCAGGCGTCCGAGCCCCTGCCCGCCCCCGCCTCCCCGGACACGCAGGTCAGGAAGAAGCGCTGGGGCTCGGTCAGACGCAGGTCGGCCAGCAGCGTCAGGTCCACCGCCGCCCCTGGGCCGGGACACCGGGCTCCGATCTGGCAGGGTCCCGGCCCTCCCCCTGCCCCGCCCTCCACCTCTCGCCCCTCTCCCCACAGCCTCTCCCCTCTTCTTCCCTCCCCCCCAGGCACTGCACTTCATCAGGCACGTCCATCCGCCTCCCTTCCTGTCTCTATCCCCTTCCCGGTGCACCGGCCCCTTTCCCTCGAGTCTCTTCATCCTAACAGAACAAAAACAAAAACAAAGCCCCTTCCCTAGCTTCCCCATCCCCTCCTTTCTCCAGCCAGATGGCTTCCCTTTACAGCCCAGCCTTCGGAAAGAAAGAATGATCTATGCGCCCCATCACCGTTTCCTCACTCTATTCCTGGCAGTGCCCTTTCCTGACCTGTCTCTACAGCTGCTCCGCAAAGGGGAGCCGCTCTCCCCGCCCCCCTCCACTCTGCCCCCCGCAACACCAGATTGCCGGCTAGGAGAGTGCTAAAGATCAGAAGTGTCTTGGAGGGACCCCTCTGGTTGCTCTGGTCCCCAGGTCGCTCCGGAATCTGGACCGGTTTGCTGTGCTGGGATTGAAGGCGGGAGAGGCTGCATTCTGCAGCCAGGTGGTTATGGGGCAGAAGGGAAGAGAGCTCTGGTCCCAGCAAAAGGCCAGAAGCAGGGAGGGCAGGCCCTAGGGCCCACTTGGGGCTGAAACATGCAGGGACACCAGGTGGGCCTTGACCTTTGCCTTTTACAGAGCTTCCTCTGGACACATCTATCAAATGCATGAAACTGTAGAGAGCACAGAGAAGGGTCAGCTGACCTAGCAGGGGGGAGATAGGGGCTGGAGCGGTGCCTCCTGGAAGATACAGCTTGAGGGTCTTAAAGCTGAGCAGGATACAGGGTGGGGATTGAGGATGAGGACAGGGAGAGGTCATTGGTGGGAAGGACCTTCTAGGCAGAGGACAACGCCTTGTTGCATGCTGTTGCTTCAGTCGTGTCCGACTCTTTGCGACCCCTGGACTGTAGCCCGCCAGGCTCCTCTGTCCTTGGAGATTCTCCAGCAAGAACACTGTCCTTGCCAAGTGGTTAGTTGGTTTAGATGCTGCTTTGCTTGTCAATGGATATTCTTTGAAAGCTTGCCACAAGTAAGCGAACTGACTGTCCTGTGCTGAGCACCTGTTTTCCTTTGGATCCTCACACTCTGCAGAAGTTGGTGTCTTTCCAGAGGAGGGTCATAAAAATTGTTCTCCAGGCTTCCTCTAGCAAGCTCATCCCCTCTCCAGGCTTTCACCATCACTTCTGAGTCAATAACCCTGGGCAGGCCTCTTGGCTCTCCCCAGACTTGCTCCTCTCTGGACTTCCTGCCTCAGTAGACTGCAAAACCCACCTGAGATACAAACTTCCGAGACATTTCATACTGCTGCTATCATAATGAATGTCTATCGGAGATCAGTTATATGCCACATCCTTTACTTATGTTCTCTTGTTTTATCATCCCAGCTCTCCTGGGAGGTGGGTATTATTACCCCAGTTTTATAGCTGGAAAATTAAGGCTCAGAGAAATAACTTACCCAAGGGCATACAATTAGTAACTGGCAGAGCCCGGTTGTCTGACTCTAAAGTCCACACTTTGAAGCACTATCCTGACTGCCCCAATTAGTCACAAAATAATTCTGTTTCCTCAGAACCTCTATAGACTTCATCGCCACCCTCAAGTCTCCCTTGCTAACCCTCATCCTTGCTTCCATGGACCATCCTGATAGCCACACTCTTCCCTCAGCTTGTCCTCCAAACTGACCCATCCAAGACCTTGTGACTCTCTGGCCTACACCTTCCATGGCTCCCTATTGCCCTTCAGGATGCAGAGCTTGCTGTAGAGCCCCCTTGCTGTTCCCACTGCCCCTCCTGCTGTGCGTTCCCTCCCGAATCCCTCACTCCCCTGTACTTCCATGCCTCTGAGACTTGTGTCTATTGTTCTGATTGCCCTGGAATGAAGACTACTCCTCTGAGTGAAGTCTGTCCTGATCCCTTTTCATCTCCTACCCTGAAGTAGAGTAGGCTGACTCTTCAGTGCTCCTCTGTGTCTGTTCCGTGCTCACCCAGTGTCCCGGGTCTCCCACTAGACTGCAAGCCTCTCAAGGTGGACTTTGTGTTCTAATCCTCTTTGGGCAGCACGCTGAAGGAATTGGCTACCACATATTCAGAAACTCTTAGCAAGTGCTCTTTGTAAATTACCTCATTGAAACCCAATTACAGCCATAGGAGGTCAGCGTCATTCAATCTGTTGTACAGCTCTAGAAGCGCTCTGCCTCTTAAAGCTCTTGGAATATTGTTGGTACTCGATAAATGTTTGTCAAATGAATAACTGATTTGAGTCCCACACACTGACCGTATGAGCACCCCTGAAAACTTCAGGGGGCCCGGAGACTCTGCTGCTCCCCAGTGATGTTCAAATCCAACACAGTCTGTGGCTGCTTCCCTCCCCCAGTCCCTAGCTTCTGCCTGGGTTTTCCAGGCCCCAATCCCACTTTCTAGTGAATCAGGGTGTGGAGGAAAGAGATAGCAATGATGCTAGGGTTTTCGGGGGCAGGGGTAGTCAAGACCCTGGGCAGGGAGGTTCAGGGGAGACTTACCAACATGAGAAGCCAGGAAGAAGATGGGGAGTAGCAAAGGGGGCTCCAGCCAGACCATGCTCCGGAGGCTGACTGCGCCAGCCAGCACAAGCGGGGCCCGGGGCCACTCACTGGGTCTGGTTGCTCAGCCTGTGCAGTCGGTGTGTTGGTGTTTGGGAGGAAGAGGAAATGAGTTAGCTTGGGTGGGAGGGGTGGCTGGGGAGAGGGGTGGGGAGGACTTATCCTGCTTCTGGGCCTCTAGGCCCCCCTAGTCTGGGGATGGGTGTGGCCTGGAAGGTCCTGGAGTGGGGTCACTTAGGGTGGGGGAAGGGTTGTGGTAAGGACGGACCTGGGGACTGTTGGGCCGTTTCCCTTCCCCTCCTCTCCCCGTGGTCCTCAGTCCTGCCAGCGGGCAGGAGGCAGGAGACAGGAAAGGGAGGAAGTCGGTGGCTTCCTCCTATTGAGAAGGGATGGGGAGGATATTGTTCTGGGGTCTCTCCTCCCCCAGCACAAACACACGATTCCTTATGTTTGCACCCCAGGACACAGTTACATGGGTGTTCTAGAGAGCAGTTCATGCATGTAACACAAGGATCCGGAATGTACACAAAGGAACAAAACAACACTCTCAGGATAAAAGCCCTTTGTTTCAATCTTGTGTTATTCTCTCAATTTACAGGTAGCAAAACTGAGGCCTGAGCCTGCAGGGCCTGAGGGCTCTCTGAGGTTAGGGTGAGGCTGGGACCTGAGCTTCTGACTTAGCCATTCCTCAGGGCTCATGCTAAGCCAACCCACAGAGTGCACAGGGGGTGAATATCCTGCATTTACAATCCTTGGCTTAAGCCACTAACAGAGGCTTCAGCACACTGTCTGACTGATGTCATTATCCTTGGACACTGGGGCAGCAGAAGCCCCGCCCAGAGAGTGCCTGTAGCCTGACAGCAGCCTGGAGGCAGTCCTAGCCCTTGACAAAGGCTCTGAAGTCCCATGGATCTGCTGTGCCCCTCATCTCTCCCTGCTCTGGTGCCAGCTCTCCACTGGCAGTTGCCAGAGCAGAACATCATCCACGGGCATAGAATGCCTGCCAGGCTGGGGGTGGGGTCTGTCCTGGAGCCATTGGATGGCTGGGTGCGCGTGTGAAATCTGTGACTCCTCTGGCCTCGAATGGAGTGGTTGGGGTGGGGTGAGACCTGGTGCTAGGTTAGGGGACTGGTTTGGAAGTCCATACCCTCCCTCTGGGGCTGGGACATCAACCTTCCCTTTGGGGCTGGGACATCTTCCAGAATCTGTTACCAGGTGAAAGCTGGACTCCCTTTTGGACCCACAAGGCTAATTCACTGTCTGGGGGAAGCTGGGCCTCTGCAGTCTAGCTGAGCTGGTTTAGGCATGGGACTCTTCTGAAAATCCCTGAAAACTCCCAAGAGAGACGTTGACTCCTGGTGTAGTTTGAAAAATGGATCAGGGAAGACCCCCCACCCCACCCCCACCATGTTGGCCCCCAGATTCCTCATTCCTAGGTATGAGGCTGGGAAGGGCTTTTTGTGGATAAGACACTAGTGGGAATAGGGGTGGTTGATGCTTTAGTCTTCAGCTTATCTTGGTGTCAAGACGTTTGACTCTGGCATAAGAAAGGAGATGGGAAATGCTGGGGCAGTTTGTCTGGCAGGGTTGTAGGCAGAACTTTTCTCTTGTTTCTGGAAAGGCCTAATGTCATTTTGTATATATACAGAGAGCACTTGGGCAGCATCTGTTGTGGAAAATGACAGCTACTGGCACAGGTGCTTGCTCTGAATGAGGTTTAAGGCTCTGTGACTCTATAACATGGCAAAGACTACAGGTCCATCTGGCCGCCCCACTTTCAACTGAGAAACAGAACTCAGTAGTAATGATCTGTAGATGAACACAATGCACATCTTGCAGAGTTTGTATACAAGAATTTGTATTATAAAACAATGTCCTATAAGTGTAAAAGTGTATTTTTACATGTGTTGAGATTACGTTGCAAGCAACTTAAATACCATCTGTTTACAAACAGAATGTCACTAATGAACTATCTGTGCACCAACAAATTTTGAGTGGGTTGTGTGTACATCTGCTCTTGCAATAGGAATACTTAAACCATAATGCATGCCTTAAAGTCTCAGTCACTGGAAAGTTACAGACCAAGAATAATGTTAATGCAGATACGCAGTTCTACATATTGTGAGGTCAACCTTCCAATCCAGAACAAAGCTGATAATAATAGAGCTAAAGATAACTTATTTTTTAAAAAAGCAAGAATAGCAGCATGACCAACTCCACACAAGGCTGATGATTCACTGCTACAAAAGCCACCTTCCTGCAAATAGTGGGAATGCCAGCTCTTGTCACATGGTCACATATAGGGGTTTTGCCAGGTCACCAGGTGTTAAGGGCAACCAGGCCTCCTGTGGAACTCTGAAGCAGAGATTTTTGGTAAACAACCTATGCCAATTTACTTTCCCAATGCCAGATTTTACTTACCTTCAGTTAGAATGTTGCTAGTAAGAAGCCTGCAGTTGGACCTGAAAAGGTAATGAAAGTAATTATCCTTTGCCCATAAGAACTGAAAAAGGACGTGAAATTGTGGAACTGTCCAAGGTCCATGGGGGCAGCCTCATGTTCCACTGTGGGGCTGTGGAGCTAGAGTTCTGTGTTTGCATGATTGTGTCAACTGTTGGTATCAACTGAGTGCTACTGAAAATGGTCGTGTATTTTTTCATAGCTAATCTGAGCTTTGGGGCTGCTACTTTTGTAGAAGTAGTCTGTTGTGGTCCCTTTGGGATGCCATAACAAAATACCATAGACTGGCTAGCTACTAAACAGTAAACATTTATTTCTCACAGTTCCAGAGGCTAGAAGTCCAAGATCAGGATGCCAGCGTGGTCCAGTCCTTTCAGGTCACAGGTCCTCACAGGGTGAAAAGGCAAAGGAGCTCTCTCAGTTCTCTTTTATAAATGTATTACAGGCATCCCTAAGAGATAGTGTGAGCTCTATTCTAACGTCTCCGATAAAGCAAATAATACAATAAAGCAAGTCACATATTTTTGGGTTTCCCAGCGTATATAAAAGTTAGGCTTACTGTACTGTATCTATTAAGTGTACAATACCATCATGTCTAAAATATATATGTACTTTAATTAAAAAATACATGGGACTTCCCTGGTGGTCCAGTGACTAAGATTCTTCACTCCCAGGGCAGGGGGCCCAGGTTCAATCCCTGGTCAGGGAACTAGATCCCGCATGCAACTAAGACCTGGTGCAGCCAAGTAAATAAAGATAAATATTTAAAATATTTTATTGCTAAAAAATGCTAACCATTATCCGAACCTTCGGCAAGTTGTAATTTTTTGCTGGTGGAGGGTCTTGCCTTGATGTTGATGGTTGCTACAGGAAGGGGTGGCTGTGGCAGTTTCTTAAAGTAAGACAGCAGTTGAGTCTGTATCAGTTAACTCTTTCTTTCCTTTGAACACTTAGAGGCCATTGTAGGGTTATTAACTGACCTAATTTCAATATTATTGTGTCTCAGAGAAACCCGAGGAGATGGGGAGTGACAGGGGACTGACCAATGGGTGGAGCAGTCAGAACACACATTTATCGTTTAATTTCGCTATCTTATATGGACACCTGCCCCCAAACAATTACAATAACATCAAAGATCACTGATCACAGACCATCATAACAAATGTAATAATAATAAAAACGTTTGAAATATGAGAATTACCTAAATGCAACACAGAGGCAGGAAGTGAGCAAATACTGTTGGAGAAATGGCACTGATAGCTTTGCTCAATGCAGAATTGCCACAAACCTTCAATCTGTAAAAAAAAAAAAGCATGGTCTGCAAAGCATGATAACGCAAAGCACCATAAGATGAAGTATGCCCATAATTTCACCCTCATGATCTAATCACCCAAAGGCCTCCACCTCCTAAGACCATCACATTGGACAGTAAGATTTAAATGTATGGATTTTGGAGGGGGACAGACATTCAGACCATACTGTCATCCTTTGCTAGGAGCAGATTCATGAAACTAAGGTTCTAGCCCTTGTCTCTGTAACAGTTGGCAGACTTCTGGGCCACTGGCCACATTTTGAGTAGCATTAGTCTAATGGGTAACAGACAAAGAGGGTCGAGGGATAGATGGCTCAAGTCATAAATGTCTGAATTTGAGAGTTACAGGGATCCTCCACTTTTTCTCTTTTATGAGATACCTGCCTTAGTACCTGTTTTTGCTGACCAAAAGAGATCCGAGGAGCATTTTCAATTTTATGAAAAAAGGTGAAAAGTGAAAATAGCATTCATCGTTTGTTTTGCAGGGAGTTGTTACAGAGGCAGCTTGTACCCTGAGCTGCTAGAGAGGTAGACCGCCAAGCTCCTTCCCAGAAACTATACTCAACATCTCAGCGTCAAGCTGATCTGTGTCTGTGAGCATCTGTGCTTAATCTTGATTTATTTTGTGCAACCGTTAGTTAACGAGATGTGTCCTAAGTAATTGCTTCTTTGCTTTATGCCATCTCAGCTTAAAGGTTTCATGGGAACGCTGTGATGGTGGGGAGACCCGTAGAGCATTTCTGGCTTATGGTGGAGTCTGTGGTACTGTAGGAGTGGCAAGGAGGTGATGGCCACAGGAGACGAAGAAGTCCAAGCGGGGTTTGGAAACGTCATCTATAAGGATATGGTCCTTTTCACCCTTGTCATTCAGAACACACTGTATTTTTACATAGATGCAGGCGTGTAAAAACTCTGCACTGAACATTTCCAGTACAGGCCTTCTTGATTTGTGTACCTTCTGCACATTGTTTGTAATGCATCAATTCTGTTTTTCCTACAAGTGGTTCTAAACTCTGTGAGTGGAGATGGGAAGGACAAATCTCCTCTAAAACAATGGGACAGGACAGACCAATCCCAAACTCTGAAATTGAAACCATGGTTAAAAACCTCCCAACAAGCAAAAGTTCAGGATCTGACAGCTTCACAGGCGAATTTTATCAAACATTTAGAGAAGAGTTAACACCTGTCCTGAAACTGTTCCCAAAAAATTGCAGAGGAAAGAACACTTCCAAACATTTTATGGGGCTTCCCTGGTGGCTCAGACAGTAAAGAATCTGCCTGCAATGTGAGAGGCCCCAGGTTTGACTTCTGGGTTGGGAAGATACTCTAGAGAAGGGAATGGCAACCCACTCCAGTATTCTTGTCTAAAAAATTCCATGGATAGAGGAACCTGGCAGGCTACAGTCCATAGGGTGGCAAACAAATGAAAGTTCAGGACCCGATGGCTTCACAGGCTAATTTTATCAAACATTTAGAGAAGTTAACACCTATCCTGAAACTGTTCCAAAACATTGCAGAGGAAGGAAAACTTCCAACTTCACTTTATGAGGCAACCATCACCCTGATAACCAAACCAGACAAAGATAACACAAAAAAAGAAAAATACAATATCAACTGATGAACATAGATGCAAAAATCCTCAACAAAATACTAGCAATTCTTATCCAACAATACATTTAAAAGGTCATACACTGTGACCAAGTGGGATTCATCCCAGGGAAGCAAGGATTTTTCAACATCCAGAAATCAATCAATGTGATATACCATATCAACAAGTTGAAGAATAAAATTATGGGACAGAATTAGGGTTGGAGAAGGAAATGGCAACCTACTCCAGTATTCTTGCCTGGAGAATCCCATGGACTGTAGCCTGCCAGGCTCCTCTGTCCATGGGGTCGCAAGAGTTGGATGCGACTTAGGGACTAAACCACAGAATTAGGGTGGTATGCTGGCCTCCTCCGACCAATGGGTGTCCTACTTGATCCCAGGGTGTTCCGAGGAACCCAAACCCTGGAAGACCTGCTGTATTGCTTATTTGGGTCTGGGGACTGCTTTTCTCCATGTTGAACTATCCCCCATCTTCCATGAGTGAAGGCTCAGGAAGCGGAAGGGGGAGAATTGGGGGACTAGGGAGCAGCGGACCATGTGGGGTAGAGGGCTTGAGGCTAGGTGGGAACTTACTCTAGGGATGAGCTCTGACTTGCCAAGGCCCCATTTAGTCTGTGCTTTGGTTGGAGGTGGTCTTGGGGGAAACATCCCTTTCTGTCATCTTAGAGACTGCCTGATTTTTCACTTTGAGTCTAAAGAAAAGTCCTGAATGGGGCTGGAGGTGCCTGGCTGGCACCTCAGTCCCCAGGCATTGGTGGGGGAGGAGGAGGGGCAGGGAGTGGGCTATAGCTGGTACTGCTTACAGTTCCAGCTCATGGGGACCTGTGAATCTTTTCTCCTGAGCTGGAGCGGGGCAGTGTTTTTTGTTTTTGATTTTCATTTTGGGTTTTTTGTTTGTTTTATTTTTTGTGATTTTATTTCTTAGAACAATTTTAGATTTATAGGAAAATTGATATTATAGTAATCAGAGTTCCCATATACCCCATAGCCAGTTTCCCCTCTTGTTAACATCTTATATTAATAGGGTATATTAGCTATAATTAAGAAACCTTACTTAGTACATTATTATTAGCTAAAGACTATGGTTTATTTAAAAATCTTCAGTTTTTACTTTTCTGCTCCAGCATCCCATCCATGATACTATATTACATTTAGTTTTGTGTCTCCTTAGGCTCTTGCCTGGAAAATCCCATGGACGGAGGAGCCTGGTAGGCTGCAGTCCATGGGGTCGCTAAGAGTCGGCACGACTGAGCGACTTCACTTTCACTTTTCACTTTCACGCATTGGGGGAGGAAATGGCAACCCACTCCAGTGTTCTTGCCTAGAGAATCCCAGGGACGGCAGGGCCTGGTGGGCTGCCGTCTATGGGGTCGCACAGAGTCGGACATGACTGAAGCGACTTAGCAGCAGCAGCAGCAGCAGCAGCAGGCTCTTCTTGGTATGATAATGTCTCAGACTTTTCTTCTTTTTGGTGACCTTGACAATTTTGAGGAGTCTACTGGTCACGTATTTTGTGGGATGTCCCTCTATTGGAATTTGTCTGATGTTTTCTTACTATTAGACTGAGGTTCTAGATGCTAGGGAGGAAGACCAAAGAGGTCTTAACAAGGATACACATCACCGATATGTTCCGTCACTGTTGATATTGAACGTGATCACCTACCTGAGGTGGTATTTGTCACATTTTCCCACTGTAAAGTCACTATTTTCCCCCCTGTTTTATAGCCACACTGCATGGCATGTGGGATCTTAGTTCCTTGACCAGAGATTGAACCTGTGTCCCCTGAAGTGGAAGCATGATGTGTTAACCTCTGGACTGTCAGGGAAGTCCCAAAAGTTACTACTTTTTCCCTCCCTTTCCAGACACTCCTCTTTGAAGTCACTACATATAGCTTACACTTAAGGAGGACTCTTCCCCTCTGGGAGACTTTTTAATTAGAATTCTTCTGAAATGGAGATATGTCCCTTTTCTCTTCCGTTTCTCTATCTAGTCAATTATTTGTTTACGACAACATGCCCTCATGGGTATTTATTTCATATTTTGGGTTATTGTAATCCAATTCTGCTTTATTTATTTTGTTGCTCAGTTGTTCCAGCTTTGACTGTTGGCAGTGCTTCAGTTGGCTTCTATGTCCCTTTGATATATTCCCACCAATATAGGGCTTTGTATGTTTTTGGTTATTATTTGTTTGTTCTTTTCCACTTCCTTACTTCCTGGCTCTAACAAGATGCTTCAGGTTCATCTCATATATTTCCTGCTCCAGTTCTAGAATGAGTCACCTCTCTGAGGAGCCCTGGGTCTTTTTAATTTTTTTAATATTTTATTTAAGAATGGCATTAGAAAACAAAATCTGGGTGCCAGGTGTGCTTATCACTCCTGGCATATCATTGCTTCTGGGCCCTCTCAGCTGGCAGAACAAGGAAATATATGTGTTTATGCCAGTAAATGCATGTATACATATCTACAAATATTTCTATGTTTAGCAATTTATATTTATATTAAACTAAGCATCAGGAGAAGACTCTTGAGAGCCCCTTGGACTGCAAGGAGATCCAACTGCGAGGATACAACTCCATCCTAAAGGAGACAAGTCCTGGGTGTTCATTGGAAGGACTGATGTTGAAGCTGAAACTCCTATACTTTGGCCACCTGATGCGAAGAGCTGACTCATTGGAAAAGACCCTGATGCTGGGAAAGATTGAGGGCAGGAGGAGAAGGGGACGACAGAGGATGAGATGGTTGGATGGCATCACCGACTCAATGGACATGAATTTGGGTAAACTCTGGAAGTTGGTGATGGACAGGGAGGCCTGGTGTGCTGCAGTCCATGGGGCCGCAAAGAGTCAGACACGACTGAGCGACTGAACTGAACTGAAGCATCAGTTCATAAGGATGTCTCCAATTCTCCATTATTACATGAGTCAAGAGCAGTGCTTTTTATTTTACACACACCCTCTCTCTGACCAAACACAATATTCATCTCTATTATTTAATTTTTAAAAGCGTATTTTCAGAGAACTTATTTATAGTTAGAACTAAATGTATATTATGAAAATGATAAAACTTTAAGACATGATTATCAGTGTATTCACCTCAAGCATCAGATTTCTAAAAATGCTCCTTAGGGACTTCCCTGGTGGTCCAGTGGTTATGATTCCCACACTTCCATTGCAGAGGGCCAGGGTTTGATCCCTGGTCGAGAACTAGGATCCCACAAGTTGCATGGTGGCACAGCCTGGTAAGAACAGCCAGAAAAACTCTGAAATAGAAGATTAATGAAGGGTATTCCAGTCTGATCAGAAAGTAAAATGGGGTAGATTGTATTTTCCCCAATTGACCACAGTATTTTCGCCCACTCCATCTGTTTTTCTTACAGTGTGACCTTGACATTTGTCCCACTGAGAGATGGGGTCATTTCACCTCTCTGGATTTGGATGAGATTGACCCACTTGTAATAAAAGGATTGCAGAGAATATGATGCTGCCTGGGTCAGAAAGATGAGGCAGCTTCTAGTTTGTTCTTGGAAGCACTTCACTATAATTCTAGTTGCCATGTAAACAGCCTGTCTTCTCTTCTCTGAAGCCACCATGCTGTGAGGAAGATTGAACTACCTCTCACAGAGAGACCACATAAAGAAAGCTTGAAAGAAAAAAAACCCAGAAAATTTGAATGAATGGGTAAGTTCAGTTCAGTTCAGTCGCTCAGTCGTGTCCAGCTCTTTGTAACCCCATGAACCATAGCACGCCAGGCCTCCCTGTCCATCACCAACTCCTGGAGTCCACCCAAACCCATGTCCATTGAGTCAGTGATGCCATGCAACCATCTCATCCTCTGTCGTCCCCTTCTCCTGCCCTCAATCATTCCCAGCATCAGGGTCTTTTCCAGTGAATCAGCTCTTTGCATCAGGTGGCCAAAGTATTGGAGTTTCAGCTTCAACATCAGTCCTTCCAATGAACACCCAGGACTGATCTCCTTTAGGATGGACTGGTTGCATCTCCTTGCAGTCCAAGGGACTCTCAAGAGTCTTCTCCAACACCACAGTTCAAAAACATCAATTCTTTGGTGCTCAGCTTTCTTTATAGTCCAACTCTCACATCCATACATGACCACTGGAAAAACCATAGCCTTGACTAGACGGACCTTTGTTGGCAAAGTAATGTCTCTGCTTTTGAATATGCTGTCTAGGTTGAATGGGTAAAGCAGTGGTGATACATATATACATGGACTATTACTGAGCTATAAAAACGAATGCATTGAGTCAGTTCTAATGAGGCGGATGAATCCAGAGCCTATTATACAGAGTGAAGTAAGTCAGAAAGAGAAAAACAAATATCGTATATTAACGAAAGATAGTACTTATAACGGAGAAGGCAATGGCACCCCACTCCAGTACTCTTGCCTGGAAAATCCCATGGACGGAGGAGCCTGGTAGGCTGCAGTTCATGGGGTCGCTAAGAGTCGGACATGACTGAGTGACTTCACTTTCACTTTTCACTTTCATGCATTGGAGAAGGAAATGGCAACCCACTCCAGTTGTTCTTGCCTGCAGAATCCCAGGGAGAGAGGAGCCTGTTGGGCTGCCATCTATGGGGTCGCACAGAGTTGGACACGATGGACACGACTTAGCAGCAGCAGCAGCAGTACTGATAAACCTATTTGCAGGGCAGCAATGGAGACACAGACATAGAGAACAAACCTGTGGAGGTGGAGGGTGGGTAGGCAGGAGACAGTGGGATGAACAGAGAGAATAGCATGGGAGCATACACACTACCATGTGTAAAATTGATAACCAATGGAAATTTGCTGTTGGACTCTGGGAACTGCAGCCAGGGCTCTGTAACAACCTACTGCGGTGGGAAGGGGTGGGATGTGGGAGGCAGGTTCAAGAGGGACGGGACATGTATACCTATAACTGATTCATGTTGAGGTATGGCAGAAACCAATGAAATATTGTAAAGCAATTATCCTTCCATTAAAAATAAATATATTAATTTTTTAATTAAATAAAAGAGAAGGCTTGAAGCTGCATGAGAAAAAGATGGCTGACCAGCTCCCAGTTGCTCTAGCTCCTCCCCTCCAACACGTCCAGTTCTGGCTACTTTCTGATAACTGAATGAGCCAGAACCACCCAGTCAACACTTTCCCAAATTCCTAACTTATAGACTGCAAGATATAATAAAACAGTTGTTTTAAATGACTAAGTTTAGGGATGATTTGCTTCACATCAATATTTTCTATTTATATGTAACATATAATATATTGTGTTGTCTGTTCAGTCACTCAGGCATGACCAACTCTTCGCAACATGCCAGCCTCCCTGTCCATCACCAACTTCCAGAGTTTACCCAAACTCATGTCCATTGAGTTGGTGATGCCATCCAACCATCTCATCCTCTGTCATCCCCTTCTCCTCCTGCCTTCTATCTTTCCCAGCATCAGGGTCTTTTCCAATGAATTGGCTCTTTGCCTCAGGTGGTCAAAGTATTGGAGTTTCAGCTTCAGCATCAGTCCTTTCAATGAATATTCAGGATTGATTTCCTTTGGGATCGACTGGTTGGATCTCCTTGCAGTTCAAGGAACCCTCAAGAGTCTTTTCCAAAACCACAGTTCAAAAGCATCAGTTCTTCGGTGCTCAGCTGTCTTCACGGTCCAATGGTCTTTATGGTCTCACATCCATACATGACTAGTGGAAAAATTATAGCTTTGACTAAACAAACCTTTGTTATATACATAAGTCTCAGTAATTAAAACAATGTGTTGTCAGCACACAAATAGACCAAAAGAAGACAAAATCCAGGAATGACCCAAATACAAACAGGAAATTAGTATGCATAAAAAGTGGCATTTCAGAAAGAAGTGCTGTTACGGGGAATTCTCTGCTGGCCTAGAGTTTAGGACCCTGTGTGCCCACTGCAGGGGGCACAGGTTCGATCCCTGGTCAGGGAACTAAGATTCCCCCATGCTGAGCAGTGCAGCCAAAATAGATAAATTTTAAGAAGTGGAATTTCGAATCACTGGGAAAACTTATTTCCTTTTAATAAATGATGTTGCAATAACAGATAACTGTCTGGAAAAATAAAGTTGGATTTATGATTAATATCATATATCAAAATAAACTCCAAATAGGCCTAAGATTTAAACATAAAAAATCAAACCCACAAAATAACTAAAAGAAAACATGGGTAAATTCTCTTATAACTTTGGATTGGGTAACTTTTATAACTAAGCTTTAAAAATCTTCAGACCTTAAAAGAAAACATTAATCAAATTTACTAAATATAAAAGAACCTGAAAAGCAAAAATAAGACAAATGTCAAAAATATTTTAAACTCATTATTACAGATTGGAAATCAATAAAGACACATAAAATATATAAATGGGCAGAGATTACGAAAAGGATAACATGTTAACACACAATTTCATGATTATGAAAGTTTATAGAGAAGTAAATACAAATGGCCCTTTAATTTATGAGGGCATGCTCAACCTCATTCATAGTAAAAGTAATACAAAATAAAAGTCTCGCTAACTACTATTTTCTTTGGCACTCAGCTGTCTTTATGGTCCAACTCTCACATCCATACATGACTACTGGAAAAACCATAGCCTTGACTAGATGGACCTTTGTTGGCTAAGTAATGTCTCTGCTTTTGAATATGCTGTCTAGGTTGGTCATAATTTTCTTTCCAAGGAGTAAGTGTCTTTTAATTTCATGGCTGCAGTCACCATCTGCAGTGATTTTGGAGCCCCCAAAATGAAGTCAGCCACTGTCTCCCCATCTATTTGTCATGAAGTGATGGGACCGGATGCCATGATCTTGGTTTTCTGAATGTTGAGCTTTCAGTTCAGTTCAGTTCAGTCGCTCAGTCATGTCCGACTCTTTGCAACCCCATGAATCGCAGCATGCCAGACCTCCCTATCCATCACCATCTCCCAGAGTTCACTCAAACTCACGTCCATCGAGTCAGTGATGCCATCCAGCCATCTCATCCTCTGGTATCCCCTTCTCCTCCTGCCCCCAATCCCTCCCGGCATCAGAGTCTTTTCCAATGAGTCAACTCTTCGCATGAGGTGGCCAAAGAACTGGAGTTTCAGCTTTAGCATCATTCCTTCCAAAGAGCACCCAGGGCTGATGTCCTTTAGAATGGACTGGTTGGATTTCCTTGCAGTTCAAGGGACTCCCAAGAGTCTTCTCCAACACTAGAGTTCAAAGGCATCAATTCTTTGGTGCTCAGCTTTCTTCACAGTCTAACTCTCACATCCATACATGACCACTGGAAAAACCATAGCCTTGACTAAACAGACCTTTGTTGGCAAAGTAATGTCTCTGCTTTTGAATATGCTATCTAAATTGGTCATAACTTTTCTTCCAAGGAGTAAGCGTCTTTTAATTTCATGGCTGCAGTCATCATCTGCAGTGATTTTGGAGCCCCAAAAGATAAAGTCTGGCACTGTTTCCACTGTTTCCCCATCTATTTCCCATGAAGTGATGGGACCAGATGCCATGATCTTAGTTTTCTGAATGTTGAGCTTTAAGCCAACTTTTTCACTCTCCTCTTTTACTTTCATCAAGAGGCTCTTTAGTTCCTCTTTGCTTTCTGCCATGAGGGTGGTGTCATCTGCATATCTGAGGTTATTGATATTTCTCCCGGCAATCATGATTCCAGCTTGTGCTTCATCCAGCGCAGTGTTTCTCATGATGTACTCTGCATAGAAGTTAAATAAGCAGGGTGACAATATACAGCCTTGATGTACTCCTTTCCCGATTTGGAACCAGTCTGTTGTTCTATGTCCAGTTCTAACTGTTGCTTCCTGACCTGCATACAGGTTTCTCAAGAGGCAGGTCAGGTGGTCTGGTACTCCCATCTCTTTCAGAATTTTCCACAGTTTATTATGATCCACACAGTCAAAGGCTTTGGCATAGTCAATAAAGCAGAAATAGATGTTTTTCTGGAACTCTCTTGCTTTTTCGATGATCCCGTGGATGTTGGCAATTTGATCTCTGGTTCCTCTGCCTTTTCTAAATCCAGCTTGAACATCTGGGACTTCAGGGTTCACGTATTGTTGAAGCCTGGCTTGGAGAATTTTGAGCATTACTTTGCTAGTGTGAGATGAATACAATTGTATGGTAGTTTGAACATTCTTTAGCATTGCCTTTCTTTGGGATTGGACCGAAAACTGACTTTTTCCAGTCCTGTGGCCACTGCTGAGTTTTCCAAATTTGCTGGCATATTGAGTGCAGCACTTTCACAGCATCATCTTTCAGGATTTGAAATAGCTCAACTGGAATTCCATCACCTCCACTAGCTTTGTTCGTAGTGATGCTTTCTAAGCCCCACTTGACTTCACATTCCAGGATGTCTGGCTCTAGGTGAATGATCACACCATCGTGATTATCTGGGTCATGAAGATCTTTTTTGTACAGTTCTTCTGTGTATTCTCGCCACCTCTTCTTAATATCTTCTGCTTCTGTTAGGTCCATACCATTTCTGTCCTTTATTGAGCCCTTTATCTTTTCATGAAATGTTCCCTTGGTGTCTCTAATTTTCTTGAAGAGATCTCTAGTCTTTCCCATTCTATTATTTTCCTCTATTTCTTTGCACTGATTGCTGAGGAAGGCGTTCTTATCTCTCCTTGTTATTCTTTGGAACTCTGCATTGAAATGGGTATACTTTTCCTTTTCTCCTTTGCTTTTTGCTTCTCTTCTTTTCACAGCTATTTGTAAGGCCTCCTCAGACAGCCATTTTGCTTTTTTGCATTTCTTTTTCTTGGGGATGGTCTTGATCCCTGTTTCCTGTACAATGTCCATAGTTCATCAGGCACTCTGTCTATCAGATCTAATCCTTTGAATCTATTTGTCACTTCCACTGTATAATCATAAGGGATTTGATTTAGGTCATACCTGAATGGTCTAGTGGTTTTCCCTACTTTCTTCAATTTAAGTCTGAATTTGGCAATAAGGAGTTCACGATGCTTTTGAACTGTGGTGTTGGAGAAGACTCTTCAGAGTCCCTTGGACTGCAAGGAGACCCAACCAATCCATCCTAAAGAAGATCAGTCCTGAGTGTTCATTGGAAGGACTGATGTTGAAGCTGAAACTCCAATACTTTGGCCACCTGATGCGAAGAGCTGATTCATTGGAAAAGAGCCTGATGCTGGGAAAGACTGAAGGCAGGAGGAGAAGGGGATGACAGAGGATGAGATGGTTGGATGGCATCACCGACTCAATGGACATGAGTCTGGGTAAACTCTGGTAGTTGGTGATGGACAGGGAGGCCTGGCGTGCCGCAGTCCATGGGGTCACAAAGAGTTGGTCATTGCTGAGCTACTGAACTACTATTTTCACCCATTATTTGGCAAGAAATCCACAAATTTTACAAGACACATTCTTGATGGAATTGTGGGGAAACAGGTATGCTCACATATAATGCATGTTAGTCTAACTCCCATGAAGGGCAATTTGGGAATATTTTCAAGTTCACAAATGCATTTATTCTTTGACTCACATTCTTGGGAATTTATCCTGTAGATATACCTGCACAGCATAAAATGTTTCATTGCAGCGCTGTATCTTATGGTAGAAGATTGGAAATCGCCCAAGTGTCAATCAACACAGGACTGGTTACATAAATTTTGATGTAACCACATAAGGGAATACTGTGCAGCCATAAAAATGATTGGAGAAAATCTCTAAGTCTATATATTGATTTTAAAAAGCTCTTTGCTGCTGCTAAGTCGCTTCAGTCGTGTCTGACTCTGTGCGACCCCATAGATGGCAGCCGACCAGGCTCCCCTGTCCCTGGGATTCTCCAGGCAAGAACACTGGAGTGGGTTGCCATTTCCTTCAATGCATGAAAGTGAAAAGTGAAAGTGAAGTCACTCAGTCACGTCTGACTGTTTGCGACCCCATGGACTGCAGCCTACCAGGCCCCTCCATCCATGGGATTTTCCAGGCAAGAGTACTGGAGTGGGGTGCCATTGCTTTCTCTGAAAAAGCTCTTTAAGACACACTAATTAATAAGTGAAAGAACGATGATGCAGAACAGTACGTTGGCTTTTGCTTAAGAAAGGAGAAAATAAGAATATATATTGATAGCACTTGTATTTGTATAAGGAAAGTAAAAAATTACAACAGGAATTCGTGCAAGTATGTTATTACTTGGGGTGAGAAGAATAAGGTAGATAGGAATGGGGCAGTGAGAGTGAGAACTTTCACTGTATATCTTTTTTCTGTTCTCTGACTCATACTATCTTTTTGAGAATAAAATAAAATAAGTTTGAAATAATGGTAATTCAGCTCTTCATATTTATGTCCTTGGTTTAAAAAAGGCAAGTGAAGACTTCCCTGGTGGCCCAGTGGATAAGAATCCACCTGCCAATGCAGGGGACACGGGTTCAATCCCTGGTCCAGGAAGATTCCACAAGCCATGGAGTAACTAAGGCCATGGGCCACAACTACTGATCCAGCCCTCTAGGGCCCATGTGCTGCAACTACAGGAGCCCATTTGCATAGAGCCTGTACTCCGCAACGAGAGAGGCTACTGCAGTGAGAAGCCTGTGCACTGCAATGAAGCGTAGGACCCCACTTGCCACAACTAGAGAAAGCCCTCACAAAGCAAGGCAGACCCAGTGCAGCCAAAAATAAAGAAATAATTTTTTTTTAAAGGCAAGGGACTTCCCAGTGGCTCAGAATCTGCCTTCCAATGCAGGTTTGTTCCCTGGTTGGGGAACTAAGATCCCAAGTGCCACTGGGAGGTGAGGCCATGCGTAGCAATGCTGAGCCTGAGCAACACCGAAACAAGAGCAACACCCCCCGCCTTCCGCCCGCCCCTGCACTGCAACAAAGCCCCAGCACAGTCAAAAAGAAAAAAAGGCAAAAAACATTCCACTACCCTTCAGAGAGGGCTTCCCAGGTTGCTCAGTGGTAAAGAATTCACCTGCCAATACAGGAGATGCAAGAGACTTGGGTTCAATCCCTGAGTCA
This sequence comes from Bos mutus, assembly GCF_027580195.1. Lineage (NCBI taxonomy): Eukaryota > Metazoa > Chordata > Mammalia > Artiodactyla > Bovidae > Bos > Bos mutus. The sequence goes on along the minus strand of NC_091619.1, from coordinate 103,409,620 downwards.
GGAAGATCCCTTGGAATAAGAAATGGCAACCCATCCCAGTACTCTTGACTGGAGAATTCCATGGACAGAGGAGCCAGGCGGGCTACAGTCCATGGGGTCACCAAAAGTCAGACATGACTGAGCATACACACATCGGTGAGAGAACTCAGGAGCATGAATGGTTGTGGTATTAAGTACCGCTTTGGAGGGAGTACTCAGCTGCAAATCAGCCAAAACACTGTTTTCTTGATTATTCTTTTGTTTTATGAAAGTAAAATCCCATTGTCTGTGGTCACCCTACTGGGTCTGGGTTCACCTTTATCCAAGTGATCCTCACATTTAAGAGGAACAGAAAAACTAGACTGTCCAAGCTGCATCAGTCTTCCTTGAGAAGTGGCTCAGACACTGAACTGAGTTATACCCCTTCCATGGTCTTCCATGATTTTAGCTTGCAGGTAAATATTTGTGGAAACACTTGACAGGCTCTTTTGAAAATGCCCATGGATTTGATTTAATGTTTTATGTAGACAAGTTCCACTGTCTTCTTGCAGAAATGGTGGCAGAGTTGAGACCCATCTGGGTGAAATTGTTATGTAAATTATGTGCACACACACACACACACACACACACAATTGCTTGAGAAATTTAGGGATGGATCAACAGAGAGGGAAGAAAATGAATCTCTTCAGTTTGCCTCTCAAAATTGATTCTTTGCCATCTAAGCTACCAGGGAAACCCTTGTCAAAATTGATACCAAGGTCATCTAAATAAGGGTGCTAAATTGGTACTTTCCTAAGTAACAGAGACAGACTTCTCCCAAGGAAACCTGTCAGACAAGGGGGGATAACCTGAGTGTCCATGCAATTATTTTTCAAAATAAACAGAGCGCTCCATCTTTGCTTCTTGGATTAAAGTCAAACCATTATATATAAGCTGTGTCAAGTCAGTATGCAAGGCTGAATGCTGCTTTGTTTTCCTCATTGATTTGAAAGGAAACGGGTAGCTCCAATATGCGCTGCCGCCCCCCCTCCCCCCGCCACATTCCTATGTGCTCTTAAAGCGTGTCCTTGTGTCTTGGCTTCTAGACTATTTTGAAAAATATTTCAGATGTTTCTTTGTTGGGTGCAACCCCAAATGCTGGTGTCTATCTATTCCATAAACGCTTTAACTCTCTCTACTATTCATCACAATTGCTCTTTGAAGGAGCAAGCAAACTGGTGTCCAACCAACATTATGAAATTTCCTTTTTTTGAAATAACACATTAACCCAATTCCTAAGTCCTGTCTTTGCTTGAAAATGACTTACCAGTAAATCATTCTTCATGTTGATCAGTAAAGAAAAAAAAAAAGAAAGTAATTCTTGAAAGTTTTTTTTTTTTAGGTAAATAATTGGTAACAATGGTAATTTCACTTAGCTTCTGCAGCAACTAAAGCCATACTGTTAATTCAAAACCAGTTTTTGCTATTCTTCCAGGAAATAACTTTAGTGAGCGGAAGTTTGTCAGCAAATGCTTTGGGGGACAGGCTGGGGCTAGGTTCCTGAAGTTAGCAAGTGAGGGAGCTGCCTGTTTGCACTCTGGGCTGAAAAGATGTTCCAGGTGTCTGTGACAAGCTGTGATGAGGTCTGTAGATTACTTGGAATCCATTGTGTTCTTTTCCTTGTTAGAAAGAAGAAACCTTCTGAAAACAAGCCCTTATTTAAAGGAAGCCCCAGTTAATCCAACAAGGCTTGAATGAAGTTCCTTTTATACAAACTGCTTGACAAAGGCCATTTGGCCCTGAGGAGCCCTGGGAGAACAGAAGCTGAAATCAACACCGCATACAGGGTTCAGATAGTGCAAAGCTCAGGACCCTCTTAAAGCATATCTGACCTTGGTTAGAACAAAATTTATCTAGTACTGCAAGTAGAGGTCTTACATAGAACAGCAACAAACCTCCATTAGAGTGACAAATGGTTATTGAACATTTACGAGTGCCAGGAAAATACACTGACACCTCCCCATTAGCTCCTTATCTCTTGAATCAGGTTTAATTATAATTACCCCATTTAACAGATGAAGAAACTGAGGCTTCCTAAGAGTGTCATGTGGTGGAACTCAGCTCTGATCCCAGACAATTTGATCTAGAACCAGAGAGCTTAACTCTGGATCAGGTCTGCTAAATGGTCCCATCCAGATGGCAAGCAGGGTAAAAGTAAGTCTCTGCCAGCATTTACAGGGAGGTGGCTACCATCTGCATGCATCATCTCCAAAGTCTTAAAAATGATTTTAAAAAGTCAACCCTTGATGTATGGCAAAACCAATATAATATTGTAAAGTAACTAACCTCCAATTAAAATAAATAAATTTATATTAAAAAAATAAAAATAAAACAGAAAAAAAAAAAGTCAACCCTTAAGCACTCAGAAGGGCCTCCTAGGTGGCGCTAGTGGTAAAGAACCTGACTGCACCGCAGGAGACACAAGAGATGCAGGTTCGATCCTCAGTCAGGAAGATCCTCTGGAGGAAGGCATGGCAACCCACTCCAGTATTCTTGCCTGGAGAATCCCATGGACAGAGGAGCCTGGCAGGCTATAGTCCATAGGGTCGCAGAGTCGGACACAATTGAAATGACTTGGCACTCACACATGCATGTACTCAGAAAGCATTAGATGTTTTACTCCAGAAAAATAATTTGTCTTCTCTGTGCTGTGTCACAATTGAGTAGGGGCCCTTTAAAAGGCAAGCGTGACTGGTAGAGCTGGGCAGGCACGAATTTTCAGAGCATCTTGCCTTTAAGGTACACCAGGTCCTTACTTCATCTCCACTCTGAAATCCTAGAACCACTGGCTCGGGACACAAATGACTCATTGTCCTTGGCCTCAAACAACAGCAAGGCTACTTAGAATACAAAGCACATTTCATGGGAGAAAGCTGCCACCACCGGCCACAGTCACAATTTCCTGCGAGATCCACAGCCTGGCTGAAGCATGGGGATAGCTTCCCGGCTGTTCAATCTCACTTCGAATGTTATTTGAGAATAAGGAGTAGTGACGACACAGCCCATTCATTCACTATGTCACAGGGACATCCCCTGCTTTTTAAAATCCTTTTCCCCTGAAGACATGTTGGTGCTCAATCCTTGCCCCCACCCTGAGGAAGGGACGTTTGTTCTGCTGTGAGTGCAACAGCAGGCAGGAGTGGGCTTCATGCCATTGTGGGAAGAGTTGCCTTTCCCCAGGCATGAGTGGTGTTGACTACCAGAGGATTTCCACTTGGGAATGACCCAACACTCCCAGGAGCTCAGATAGGACCAACTCTCCTCCTTTCCAGCCCCCAGGAGAAAGCAAGAATGTGGAAAAGATGACTATTCCTATTGCAAGGAGCCCACGGAGGTGGGGCTGGGAGGCACAGCCTGTGGGGCCACTCTGTCCAGCTGTCCTGTCACCTCTTGCCACTTGCCTGGGTGTAACATCCCTCAGGAGAGGGAATGGTTATCCTCTGGCAGGTCTGCTGAGTTTTATTCTTCCCAATCCAGTTACTAGAGAGAGCTGATGACAGGGGATCCCAGACTGCTGCTTCATTGTTCTGGACACCTGTGATGTCTAATTATAAATCCAGCCTGGCAAGGTGGAGCTGGTAGCTTGGGAAGAAGCTGTCCTGTGAACCTGGATGTTGGCTGTGGCAACCATCCGAGGCAACTACGCTGGAGTTTCATGGTGGTGTGGTTGGGATAGAGGAGGTTTAGTAGGCTCTTGCTCAGGGCTTTGCGGAACACCATGGCCCCAGACAGGCTGGTCTGCCTTGAGGAAGTGGGGAAAGCCAAGAAGCTGTGCTCTCCGAGTGTTGCTGGGATGCACCACTTTGATCTTACTTCACTGATGACCAGGTCAGAGAGCTCAATCCCTGCTGGGACCACATCAGGGATGCTCTGAATGTTGGGGCATGTCCAGGAAGTCAGCCCTGGCTGAGCAGGAATAAGGAGGGGCCAGCCTCCAGGGAAGATGGGGGTTGAATGAGGGCGGAAGGGTGCAGGGTGGGGCCTCCACCTCCTCTGGGATGCTGGGTGTGACTGGGAGCAGGAAATGGGCAGTCACCCTCCAGAGGCTTACAAGGAAAAAGATGTCCTCTGCCTAGTCAAAGGCGGTACCTGTTTATAATAGAATAGAGGTTCCTGCACACTCTGTTAATTCCAGGCTTTCACCCCAAGAGAGCAAGTGAGCTCCCCAAATTCTGACCATTCAGTCATTTGACAAACTTTTATTGAGCAGCTCTTACCTGTCAGGCCTGTGAGCATATTTGTGACTGAGCGTGCACGTGCATTTTCTGGCTTTCATCAACCTCATCACCTTTTTATTTGTTAAAGAGACAGCTTTTAGTTTAAGGATTTTTATATTGAAGAATTCAAAAAGTGGTAGGTTTTTGGAACTTAGTGATTTGTATTTAAAAGGAACTATTGGTTGTTAATCAGCTATACCCCAATGCAAAATAAAAAGTTTAAAATTTGGGAAACAAATAAAAGGAACTGTTGACAAAGATTCACTGGAAAGAATCTGAACAAGTGGGAAAATACAGTTAGTACTACTGAAACCTACTAAAATAATTCCAGGATGTATGGTTTATCTGACATAATGATACCTCTCAGAGCTGTCACTGGTCTGAAACTGACTGCTTCTTACTTTTCTAAACACAGTGGTGCCGATGGACAATGTTCTATCACTTCTGTTCTTTCCCGAATGTGTAAAAGTTAAAATACCAATTCAAAAACGAATAAATTCTTTTCTTTAAATGTTTCTTACAGATACAACTTCAATATTTTCATTCAATAGTGGTACAGTTTAAGAGATTTTTTTATTCATGAGTCAAACAACAATTTACCCAAAGGGAAATGATAGTTTACAGGCTCATAGTGCAAATAAAGAGTTCAGGAATGCAGTAACTAATATTTCTAAAATACAAAATAGATACAATTCTTAGAAGACACATGCAATAATAAACTACTAAGCAGCTGGTCACAGAACTAGAACATTTGATGATTTTACTGGTGATATCAATGGGACACTAGCTGTTTCCAAATTCAACTGGAACTCTCATCTTAGGCTTTGTATTTTGCTTTTCCAGTTTCACTAATGACACAAACATGATTCAAATCCCTGAAGTGTTCATTGTAGTCAAGGGCATATCCCACAACAAACTTGTCTGGAATTTCAAATCCAACAAAGTCCGGTCTATAGCTAACACTTCGAGGGGTCCTTTTCACAAGCAAGCTGGCAACCTTGACCATCTTTGGATTACGCCGCTTAACCAGGGAAAGCAAGGCTTGCATCGTTTTGCCGGTGTCAATGATATCTTCCACAATCAAGACATTCTTTCCAGTCAGAGTTGAGAGATCATCTCCACCAATCACTTTTATGTCGCCTGTTGACTGGTCATTATAGTAGCTCTTCAGTCGGATGAAATCTACAGTCATAGGAATGGACCTGTCACTATTTCTGTTCAGTACTTTGATGTAGTCCAGTAGGTCTGCAAAGAACTTATAGCCCCCCTTCAGCACACAGAGGGCCACGATGTGATGGCCTCCCATCACATGCATCATGTCTCGAGCGAGCCGTTCGGTTCTGTCCATAATCAGTCCATGAGGGATAAACACCTTTTCCAAATCCTCTGCATAATGATTAGGTATACAGAATAAATCCAGGTCATAACCTGGTTCATCATCACTAATCACGATGCTGGAGCTGCAGGTCGCCATAATGGAGCTGGCTGGAAATATGTTGGACCTAGAGGCAAAAGACCTAGGTTCAATCCTGCCTCTGCCATTTACTTATTGAACTATAGTACATAATCATTTGACCTCTGTTTCAGGAGTTAATATGCCGCAGGCAATAGTAAAACCACTATCAGTCTGTAGATCCTACCTCAGGACCACTCCATGGTTCATGTCCTAGGACTTCCCTGTATCAAGAACGGCACCCCCTGGGTAACCTCCACTTCTATATGCTGTCATCTGCCCACTACTTCTATTTTTTCACCTTACTACTCTAGCCAGTAATCACTGCTAAAATCCATCAATTCTGCCACTTTTTGAGTCCCTCCCACCTCCTCAGCTCTGTCCACACTTCCCTTTTTACCTGGCCCCATCTCAGGCCTTGTCTACAGCTCAGTCCCCTTTATCAGACTTGCCTGGTGTGTCTCCCAACCCTGATTAAGTTGCAGGCTCCATCTTCTTTCCACCTGCACTTGGAGGGGCTAGAAAACAAAACACTCGGCCATCCTGACTGACCTCACTATAAACTCATGCTGCTCACTTCAAGGGGGTCCTGATGCTGCCTGGCAAGCCTGCCACATGCAGTTCTCTCTCCAAAGCCCCAGGATGATAAACTCACGTCTTCTCTCCTCAAACCTCAGCACCCCTTCCCCACTCTCAGCTGAGGACACTGCTTCTTATTTCTCTGGAAAAGCAGAAGCCATGGGAAGAAAACCCCCTGACTCCCATCACTCACCTGACACTCTGCCTTCCTTTGCTCCTGCCCAAGGCCAGCCCTTCACCTGCCACTCAACTCCCACACCCCTTGATTCTAGAAGGATGCCCCCCCTCCACTGTCTCTTCTCTCTTCCTTCTGCATCATCACTTTCCTCCCTCTCCTGGATTATTCTGACCAGTATACGCACATGGTCTAAAAGCTCCTAGCCATGAAAAAAGTCTTGAAAAAATCCTTTCACACCTGCTCCCATGTCTGCCCCATTTCTCTGCTCCTTTTATAGAAAATTCCTTGAAGGAGTTGTCCCTACCTCCTCTGCTCCCATGCCCAGGCATGGATCCAGTTGGGCATTTGTCTCTGATTTAGCAGTGAAACTGTGCTTGTCAAGGTCACCAGTGCCTCCACATGGCCAAGTTCAATGTCAATTTTCAGTTCATATTCATCTTAGCGGACCTATCCTCAGCATTTGATGTAGCTGGTCAAGCTCTTGCCTTTGAAACACTTTCTTCTCTGACCTCCAGGACACCTCTCTCCCATCATGCTGGTCACTCCCCAGTCCCTTTGCCTGCTTCTCCTCTGCTCCTTCACCTCTGCTCCCTGAGGGCTCCAGGGCTCAGCCCTCAGCCCTCTTTTCTCTCTGCACTTCTCTATGGGGTCTCATCTAGATGACCAGCTTTTTTAAAAAAGTCTGTCTTTTGCTGGTTCCCCAGTTTATATATCTAGCCTCTACCTTCTGCTGCCTTTAGGCTAGTTTATCTACTGCCTACTTAGTATGTTACTTGGATGAATCATGGGTATCTCACAAGTCACATGTTGAAAACTGAGGTCCAGATTGCCCTCCCATATCTGTCCCCTCCAGAGTCTCCCCACAGCTACATCCTTCTAGTTGCTCAGGTCAACGGTTTGGAGCTATCCTTGCTCCCTTTCTTTTTCTCAACTCCCATATCCAATCAGCAAATTGTGTTGGCTTCACCCTCAAATTACATCCAGAATGGAGCACTTTTCTCCATTTCTACCTAACTACTCTAATGCCACATCCCTTCTCCTGGGTGATAGCCATGGCTCTCTAACTGGCCTACCTACCTCTTCCTTGGCCTCCTCTCATCCATTCCTCACATAGAAGCTGAAGAAGGTCAGTCCCTGGGTGCCCAACTCTGATCACCAATGGCTCCCCATCTCACAGGAAGGACCTGGCACGGCATCGCCAGGTCTTCTCCCATCTCCCCTGACTTAATGGACTCCATTAGCCCGCCTCCATCTGTTTCTTGAACAAGCCAGTCCTGCTTTTGCTTTGTCCTGGCTGTTCCCTTTTTCTGGAATGTTCTTCCCCCAGATATAGGCATGACTGCTGTCTCTCTCTTATACAGATCTCAGCTCAAATACCTCCCCTTCAGTCAACCTCCCTTTTCCGACCATCTCATATAAAATAGGAGCCCCTTCCACAGCTCCATGACTCGAAGCTATTTTACTTTCTTCATAGCACTAACCATTATCTGAAATGATCACATTCATGTCTTTACTTGTGTATTGTCTATCTTCACCACCAGAATGAAAGCTGTATGGCAGCAGGAACTCTCCGCAGTAGCTAGCACAGAGCTGACCACACGGCTGCCAGGGCTGCCACGGAAGGTTGGAAAGGTTGTTCCCTGCACCAAAGCTTCTGGCTGAGAGGCTGGTAGGTGCTAATATCCAGCCAGCTCTCTGCTCTCCGTGCTGTGGGGGCATTTAGCAGGTTGCCTTCTGCTATTTTACAATGCTTGCCTATGGGCTGGCTGTGGCTCTGTGGTGGGCATTTAGGAAATATTCATTGAATAAATGGCTGACTGATGGATGGGCAGACTTTTACTTGTTTTCTTCTGTGGGACTTCATGGAAATTACCTTCTTAAGGCCTCATTTTATTCATCTGTTAAGAGGGTAATTAACATAAATTTCATAGTACAGTTAGGAGGATTAAATAAAGCAGTTCATTAAAAAGCTGACACAAATATGATTACACTTGTAGGACATATCCAGGATAGGCAGATCCATAGAGACAAGAGAAGATTAGAGGTTGCTGGAAGCTAGGGATCAGGAAACGAAGTGTGATTATTTAACAAGCAGGGGGAATTCTCTTGGTGTGATGAAAAGGTTTTAGAACTACACTGCATGATGGTTGCCCAACATTCTGAATGTACTAAAAGCCACTGAATTGTGTGCTGAAATGGATGAATAGAGTGATATTTGTTGTAGATGTTATGTGAACTAAGTTACGCTATGTGAATACCTCAATGAAAACAACAACATCAAAACCATATGTACCATGTGCTGGCACAGTGTCCAGCATATGGTAGGTGTTCAATGAATATCTTTTGAATCCTGTGAAATTTCCCTGCTTCAAAACTTCTAAACCTTCCTTGGATCTTCACTGCCTCATCCAGGATAATATTCACTTTCCTCTCATTTGTTTATTTCAGGGGTGCGGATTGTTGTCATTCTAGATGTTAGGGATTTGAAGGGGAACAAGACAGACACAGACCCTATCCTCAGAGTTTATAGACTCATAGGGGACTCTGCCAAGTAAAGAGAAAATCACAATACTGTGTGGTCAGGGCCATGAGGGAGAAGGGCCAGGGTCTTCTAGGGGCACAGAGTGGGGAGGAGGGACCTAGGCTAGGGTACATTTAGATCAAGAGGACCTCACCTAGGACCTACATGATGGGAGGCCTGGGAGGAACAGTCAGCCAGGTGGGAGGTGGATATGTTGGGGGAGAGGATTAAGGTTGGAGGAAAGCAGGGGTCCCAGGAACAGCACATGCAAAGCCGGGGAGATGAGCACATGGTGAATTCTAGGAATGGAAAATCGTTTGGCATGACTGCAGCAGAGAACATGAGGTGTGGGTGGGAGACTGAGGAATGGGCCACTGGCAGCAGGAGTTCAGACTCCGTGCCAAGATCTTCAACGTCCTGCATTAACTGGTCATCCGCTTTCCACCCGCGTTTCTAATCGTGCCCCATTCACAAGCCCAGACCGCAGCCGTTGCTCCCTCTCTGCCCTGTGGGTCCCTGTGAACTGCTATGCCTGCATGACTTAGCTCATGGAACCCTTCCTCCCTTAGTTATTTCCTGAGAGCCTGCCCTGTGTCAGGTGCTGGGAACCTAGAGACTGTCAAACTTGTTTCCACCCTGGGAGAGCTCCCCAACTAGTCTAGCTGGGGAGAGAGCTGAGGAAGAAATGATTACAAAATAATGACGGAAATGCTCTGATAGGCGGAGCTCTGGGCATAGAGGAGGCGGGGCTTTCCGGGTGGAGGCGGGGCCTGTCAAGGTAGGGGCGGGGCTTGCTAGGGTAGACTGGGGACTCGGGGAAGGTGACTCCCTGAGGGTCTGAAAGGACAAGGAGGTACACTAAGCCTGGGGAGCCTAGCTTTGTGGGGGTCACAGAACCCTTGAGATCCAGATAGAGGCTTGTACCCTCTGTTCAGGTAAACACACAAACACAGGATAAACCCCCAGGGCACATCACATTCCCAAAAGGCCTCTAAACTCACACTCTCCATCGACTTCCACATCCGCACACACACACACACACACACACACACACACACACACACACGCTTACATCCACTTTTGCAGGCAGTTTTGATTGTGCTTGGTCCCTCTGGATTTGCCTGGAGAATGCCCACCCCTCTCCCCTTTGGTTCTGGCTCACCGCCTTCACAGGCCTGCAGAGCACCCTCTTCAACTCTGGACTTTGTACCTGTCACCGGAAATTCACTTGTTTATCAGGCCGCCAGCTTGAGCAGCCGCCCGCTGAAGACTGTCCCCTCTCTGGATCCCAGCTGCACCAACCCCCCACCCGCTCAGCACTGGGGGTGGGGGTGAGACCTGTGCCTGAAGGTTCTCTGCAAAAGCTTGGGAAGATGTAGAATTAGTCGTCCCTGTTGGCGGCGCTGCCCTCCTCTCACCCGCGCCTCCGGCCCCGCCTGCCCTCAGCGTCCCCAGGTGAGTCATGGGACAGCTCGGGCCCGCCCACCTGGCCCGGTCCTGCTGTCTGTAACCGGAAGCTCCTCTGCGGACAGGGCACAGTTCCTACAGGTGGGGTGCAAATGGGAAGGCATTGGGGGGCCTGGGCGGGGAAGTCACAGATCCCTGAAGGTTCCTGGGAGCAGGAAAGGAGCTACAAATTGGGGTGGAGTGTGTGTTTGTCGTTGGAAGAAATTTAACCAGAAGGGGTGGGGTGATAGCCTGAGGGTGTGTGTGTGTGTGTGTGTGTGTGTGTGTGTGTGTGTGTGTCCCTGGGGATAGGGCAGGAAGGAAAGGAATAGGAGTAAAATCTTAGAAACATCAGGTTGAATTGAACTCATTTCAGTTTTGTTTTTTTTTTTTTAATTGCAGGCAAATTCCTTTACAATTTTGTGCTGGTTTCTGCCATAATCAACATGAATTAGCCATATTTGTGCATATGTTCCTTCCCTCTTGAACAACTCATTTCAACTGAACAAAACATGTTTTTTTGAGAACCCAAGACTTAGTATGGGGCCCAGATAGGCACGCAGTGGACTTTTGCTGCTGAATGGATGAGTGAATGATTTACTTCTCCTTTCTAATGACTCCCCCACTCCACCCCCTATATCACTCATCTCACAAACATGCACTGAACCGCTGACTGCCAAGCTCTCTCTCTGCCTACGGCAGGGTGCACATTTGTCAGCCTAGTCCCTGCCTAGGGAGCTGCACATTTAGTAACTGGCAAATTCTGACTGGTGGCCGAGTGGGCAGGGCAGTGAAGGGGATGATGAGAGGGGTCTTGGGACAGCCTCACAGGCAGGTATGGTCAGATTTGGCCTTGAGGGATGAGGGACTGGAAAAACTGAGGAGGAAGTGGCTGAGAAACAAGAGTGCAAGGCAGGACGTGTGTGTGTGTGTGTGTGTGTGTGTGTAGCATGGGGAGGGAATTGAGGGCCGTGTGTTGAATTGCAAAGCCTTGAAGCATCTGCACAAAGCTGTAGGGGCCTAGGGAGCTTGGGCAGGACTTTTAAGCTGGAGGGTAATGGGGTCAGATTTGGTCCATAGGCCCATCACTGACATGGATGAGAGGTAAGGAGAGATCTCAGGAGGTTATTGCGAGTTGAGGAACCAGATGACGGTGGCTCGAACTGGGGCAGAGGAGGGATGTCAGCATTCTAGGGTTACTGAGAGGAAGAACTCATGGGGCCTGGTGGCAGTGCAGTGGTGTTGAGGAGGGAAGGCGTCTTTAAGGTATCGATACTAAAGACGATGGCCGAGTGCTCCCTAAACCAGGTGCTTCTCTCCTAGGTGCTTTTCTGCCTGGACACTCCTCCCAGGGCCTCTTCTGATTCAGATACCTCCAGCCCCAGCTCCTGTTCCTCCAGGTACTTCTCTAACCCAGATGCTCTTCCCTTAGCTCCTCCCCTAGCTGTCCCCTGACCCCAGACATTCCTTTGGCCCAGATGCTCTCTCTACAGGTATCCTGAGCCTAGCTGATCTTGCTCCAGATAGTCCCTTACTTCAGATGCTCTTACTCCTCTAGACCCTTCCCAGCCTTAGGGTCTCAGCCTGGTAATTTCCTGATCCAGTTGATTTACATTCGGCTACTCCCCCAAAACAGCTCCCCGCCCCCTGAGGCAGAGGTGAATGAACAAGGAATGTGCCTGAAGGGCTGAGGGTAGAGGACACAGGGTAGGGACACAGGGCTCCTGACTCCAGAGCTGAGGGCCAGGGCTGTTCTGGCAGTATCTAGGGCCTCCGATCCTGGATGGGGACCAGCACCATCCTCCATCGTGGTCTCCGCTTTGCCCATTAGCTTCAAGGAATTGCTGTTGTCCATCCTCTGGAAGGTGAGACTGCTTCTGCCCCACTTCCCACCCTCAGCTTACGGAGCAGGGGAGCAGCCTGGGCTCTGGGCCCTGGCATCTGAGACCTGGGTTCAAGTCCTGGGTCTTTGGCTGAGTTAGTTCACCTTTCTGGGCTGTAATGTCCTCACCTGAAGAGTGGGGATAATGCTTATGCTCACATTATGGGTGAATCATAAGTTGTGCTCAGTAAATTCCATCACTGAGTTATGTTTCCAGCGACTTCCTGGTGTTCCCTTATAAACAGCCCATGTCCATGGCTCAGCTTGTTTTGCTCCCGTGGATAGCTAGTTATGGCCAGTTGTCCAGTCTCCAGAGTTCGCGCAGTGCCCTCCTGTGGCTGTGAGTGTGGCCCGGAACAAGTGTCTGTGGCTGTCCCTGACCCCCATCTGCGTGTGTATATTCCAGGACTCTGTCCCAGGGCTGCCTGGCATCCGGGGGTCTCCTTAGAACCAGGGCTCTTCTGGCAGAGGCTGAGGCTCACCAGTGTCTTCTGGCCCCTCCATGAGTGAGGCGAACCAAAGTGAGTGACAGTGGGAGGGAGACTGAGGAGGGGGTTGGGTTCCCCTTGGATTGTGGGGAGGACCTTGCGCTCATGTCTCTCAGTTTCCCCTGGGAGCCGATCCTGGGCCCCATCCATAACACTGTCCCTTTCTCTGCAGCCATCGTGGGGTCCTCCGAGGTCCCCACAACATCTACCGTATCCTCTGGACCAGGCAGCGGGATCCAGACATGGCTTGTGCTGGTAGGGGTCGTCCTGGGGGCTGTGGTCCTCTCTATCCTCATCGCGGTTGCTGCCAAATGCCATCTCTGCCGCAAACACCGTGCCAGCTACCAGCACCACCCACTGCCTGAAACAGGGAAGGGAGGTCGCCCCGAGGTGGTTGAAGATGAGGATGATGATGGCTTCATTGAGGACAATTACATTCAGCCTGGGTTTGGTGGGCTGGAGACAGGGGCAAGCAGGGACCACTTCTCCCTTTGAGTCTTCATCTTTGGACTGCCCCACCCCCCATCCCTATGCTTGACAGCTTAAGGAGAGCAGATATTTCATGGGAACCACAAGCCTCAGGGACTTGGTAGTTAGGGCTTAAGGGCTGACCAGGGGTGGAGCAATCCTCCCTTACTCGACTCTAGTCACCAAAGTGATCATGACCCTCTTTTACTCAATGACTCTCAATGACTCCCTCCTGTTCTCAGAATAAAGCTTATCAAGGGCCTGACTTTGAAATCGTGCCTCTGTTGGCCTTTGGTTTCCCTTCTTGACTGTCCCTTCTTTACTTCCTGCTTAGCTAATTCTTTGTTATTCCTCACTCTCCTACCATGCTGTTTCTCCCTGGACCTTTGCTCACACTCCTCTTTTGCCTCGATGCCTTTCTCTTCTCCCAAGTCCTGTCTGACAGTGATGAAAATCACCGGCCAGGAGACTCCAGGTGGTCTGCCTACCTGCCAGCATTTCAGATGTGACCTGATGATAACATTTTAGCAGGGGAAATGCAATGTGCCAAATTTCTTACTGAGATTTTTTTCCTGTCAATAAAGTGGAAATCTAAATAGTTCTATTATGTTTTTCACAGATATTAATACATCTGTTTTCATTTTAATTAAAACTAAAGTCTCTCATTTTTTATTTTCCTGAACTGAGGCTTGTGCATAAAAATGTCCCTTGTCACTGAATGCTATTACAGTGCTCAGACATCCCCTCCTTTGGACACCTGAGAGCTGCTGCCTCCTATAAGACCTGTGAGTTTCTCTAGTGGTCTCTTACCACGTTTGGTTTTCATCTTTGTTACAGTTTGCACGTACCCTTACTGGGCCAGACTGTGTATTCTCTGAGGCCACAGTCTGCACTTTGTTCTGTGTACTCAGAGTCTCTCTACATAGCAGATGCTCAATAAATATTTATTGACTTCGTTGAATTATCATGGGCCTAGGGGTGAGTGGATGAGAGATGATGGAGTGGAGTTGACTGTGGAACCTTGATGGAGAGGAGAAAGACAGGGTCATGATTGCTAGTGGTGAGTCTGGGGAAAGGGAGACAGTTTCAAGATAGCAGAGGCTTGAGTTAAGCTTTTTGGTTGCAAGCAATGGAAAGGAGTTTGGGGGGTGAATTAAAGGGGGATAGCTAATTCAGAAGGGCAGGAAGCAGGTGGTCCCAGCTGCCTGAGGTCGAGCATGGGACCTCTAGTGCTCTGTCATTTATGGGCACTTATGAGGTTCCATGCCTGGGACTCCCAAACTCTTGATTCTGGGTTTCAAGTACCCAGTTGATAGAATCTGATAGGTCCAGCTTGGGTCAAGTATCTACTACTGGTCTGATTAGCTCCGGCCAGTGGGGGCAGGCTCCTGTAGTCCTCTTGTGATTTGAGAAGCCCACCCATTTGCTCCGGTTCAGCCCCAGCCAAGCAGGGGGAAGTTGGGAACCAGGCAGCTGCCAAGATGTATCCACCACATGCAGTGTTAGCCTTTGAGGAAAGAGCCAGGGGAGAAAGGTGAGTGCTGACTAATGTGAGGGCTGACTAATGTGTGACTAATGTGCCTAATGAGAAAAGGCCAGAGGTCAAGGATGGCTGGGTTGAGGGTGCCCATGCCAGGGATGAAGCTGAAGAGGGGATGCTGTGCAGGGATGGACGGAAGGGGAGAGACCAAGATGTGACTAAAGTGTGGCACAGGGAACAGAGATCCCAGGGGTGTGATAGAACGGGGGTGAGGTGGGGGGAATGGGGAGATGGTTGACAGGACTTTTGGCCACTGGACATGCGGAGTAGGGAGTCAGGCCCTGGTTTCTGACTGACTGGCTGGGCACTTGAGGAAGAGCAGGTTTTCGGGGAGCAAGGATTCAATGCTGGACATGGGGTTTCCAGTGGGTAGATGCCTGGGGCAGCTGCATTTACAGAGTGAAGTCCGGTTGGTCTGTAGATGTGGCCTTGGGAGTCCTTGACAATAGGGTCTCTGAGGCCCTCCAGAGTGAATCAGCTCACCAGGGCCGGGGTGGCATAGAGGAGGCACTGAGGACAGAGCAGGGAAACACTGACCTCTAAGGGTTTGTCTGTGGAGGAGGAGGAGACAGGAGAGACTGGGGACGAGCCAGGGAGGAGGGGAGCCAACCCTATTCATTGTTCCTCAGCCCCCAGACCCTCGAAGGCGGGGAAGGCCCTGTGTGGGAGGCAGCAACGCTGGCTGCCCCAGCCTGAGACCCCGGAGAGGATGCTGAGTAGCAGAGCATGTCCTGGCCTCCGGAGGGAGGAGCCGGTTGGTCTTTCCTCTGCCCCTCATACATCCCCAGGGCCCACCCAGAGGGGCTGCCCTGGCTTGCACTTCTGGGCCAGGAAGCATCTCAGCTTCTCAGGGCCTTGATTGAACCTCTGAGAAATGTGGGCAGAGGTGAGCACCCAACCCCAGATTAGAAGTTTGGAGAAGGAAATGGCAACCCATTCCAGTATTGTTGCCTGGAGAACCCCATGGACAGAGGAACCTGGCTGCTATAGTCCATGGTGTCACAAAGAGTTGGACATGACTGAAGTGACCTAACACACACATTTCTGAGCCCAGCACCAAGAAGGGTTGATAGGGGAGGCTTCCCCTCAGAACCTACTGTTCAGTTCAGTTCAGTCGCTCAGTCGTGTCCGACTCTTTGCGACCCCATGGACTGCAGCACAACAGGCTTCCCTGTTCATCACCAGCTCCTGGAGTTTACTCAAATTCATGTCCATGGAGTCGGTGATGCCATCCAACCATCTCATCTTCTGTTGTCCCCTTATCCTCCTGCCTTCAGTCTTTCCCAGCATCAGGGGCTTTTCCAGTGAGTCAGCTCTTCACCTCAGGTGGCCAAAGTATTGGAGTTTCAGCTTCAGCATCAGTCCTTCCAATGAATACTCAGGACTGATTTCCTTTAGGATGGTCTAGTTGGATCTCCTTGCAGTCCAAGGGACTCTCAAGAGTCTTCTCCAACACCACAGTTCAAAAGCATCAATTCTTTTGTTCTCAGCTTTCTTTATAGTCCAACTCTCACATCCATACATGACTACTGGAAAAACTAGAAACTATCCCACAATTGCACTCATCTCACACGCTAGTAAAGTAATGCTCAAAACTCTCCAAGCCAGGCTTCAACAGCACGTGAACCATGAACTTCCAGATGTTCAAGCTGGATTTAGAAAAGGCAGAAGAACCAGAGATCAAATTGCCAACATCTGTTGGATCATCGAAAAAGCAAGAGAGTTCCAGAACCTGCTGTGGGTGGTGGGAAATCTGGACCTAGAGAGCGGCCCTGCTGGATTTCCCAGAGAGATGGTTCCCAGCAGGCTCGCATGCCTGGCCCCAGGCACGAAGAGGAAACACCATTCGGGTCCACAGGTTCAAGGGCACGGGGATGCCGGAACTGCTGGGAGGCCGGGGACTCAGCCAGGCTTCTCTCTGGTCTGCCCTCCTGTGGCTTCAGACCACGATCCCAGCCCACCTCTGCCCTTCGCGTGCAACCTGTCCTCATCCCTCAGTAGCTGTCACTACCTTCTCTCCCCTGTGAGCGCCAACCCAGACTGCAAAGGATAGCCCAGTTTCTTGGCAGCCTCATCCTTCTGACCCCAGAGCAAAGCCACAACCCTTGTCCTTGTGTGGAGGCCAAAAACAGGGGTCACACAAGTCAGGGATGTGAAGTTGAAGAAGGCTGGCAGAACAACAAACTGAGTTGAGAGTACAGATGTGAAAGTGAAAGTGTGAGTCACTCAGTCATGTCGGACTCTTTGCCACCCCAGGTTTGTAGCCCGTCAGGCTTCTCTGTCCATGGAATTCTCCAGGCAAGAATACTGGAGTGGATTGCCATTCCCTTCTCCAGGGGATCTTCCTGACCCAGGGATTGAACCCCAGTCTCCTACATCGCAGGCAGATTCTTTGCCATCTGAGCCACCAGGAAGATCTGGATTCAAATCCCAGCTCTGCCATTTATCTGCTGTGTGACCTTGGGGAAGTTACTTACCCCCTCAGTGCTCCAATTTCTTCTCAGTAGAATAACGATCGTAGTAGCACTTGCCTCACATGGTTTTAGAAGGCTTAAATGAGTGACATGTGTAAAATAGAATAGAGCAAGCATCTGCAAGTATTAGCCATATCTGTAGGGGCACCACCAGGGCAATCTCTCCCCACGACAGATCATCCTGAAGAAGGAGCTTGCCATGCCTCCTTCCTCCTCATTCTCTCTAGACTGGGATTTGAACATGTTTGTTTCCCAGGACTCAGGTCAGAAGATCTAGTTCAAAGCTGCAAAAGACTAGAATTAGATGTTCTGATGCTCTCTCTTGGTAAATGTCACATTGCACTTAAAAATACATGGGTTGTTTTCAAATACCTTTTGCTATTGATTTCTAACATAATTCCACAGTGATCAAGAGAACTGACTCAGGACGATTTCAGTACCTTTAGACCATGAAGTATTTGTGACTTGTGGTAAAGCGTCTGCCTGCAATTCGGGAGACCTGGGTTCGATCCCTGGGTCGGGAAGATCCCCTGGAGAAGGAAAAGGCAACCCACTCTGGTACTCTTGCCTGGAAAATTCCATGGACAGAGAAGCCTGGTAAGCTACAGTCCATAGGGTCACAAAGAGTCAGACACAACTGAGCGACTTCACTTTTACTTTCACTTTACATTCCTGGATATATTCCAATGTCTCTTGGTTTATAGTCAATGGAAACTTGAATCTGTATCCTGCTGTTTTAATTGTGTTGAATTGGTTCACAGTGCTTTTCATGTCTACTATATCCTTCTTGGAGAAGGCAATGGCACCCCACTCCAGTACTCTTGCCTGGCAAATCCCATGGACAGAGGAGCCTGGTGGGCTGCAGTCCATGGGGTCACTAGGAGTCGAACACGACTGATCGGCTTCACTTTCACTTTTCACTTTCATGCATTGGAGAAGGAAATGGCAACGCACTCCAGTGTTCTTGCCTGGAGGATCCCAGGGATGGGGGAGCCTGGTGGGCTGCTGTCCATGGGGTCGCTGAAGTCAGACACAACTGAAGCGACTTAGCAGCAGCAGCAGCAGCAGCAGCAGCATATCCTTCTACTTTTCTGTCCATTCATTCTATTAATTTTTCAGAGTTTGATATTGAAACTGCAACTAAACATCTTAATTTATACACTTAAAAATAATTCTAATATATAGTAGAACTATATGTAATTTTGTTCTGTATTTTCTGTTTCCTGTAAATGTGTTATCATACTGTCATAATTAAAGGAGAAGGCAATGGCAACCCACTCCAGTACTCTTGCCTGGAAAGTCCCATGGATGGAGGAGCCTGGTGGGCTGCCATCTATGGGGTTGCACAGAGTCGAACACGACTGAAGTGACTTAGCAGCAGCAGCATAATTAAAAGGAAAAAAAGGGGGTGAAAAGTTCTGATGCTGTAGGATATAATGATAGCAACAATAATAACACTGATGTGCTGGACAGGCAGCCCATTTGATAGACTGAGAAGTTGAGGCTCAAACAGGTTAACTACAACTTGCCTGCTTCACTCAGCAATAACACTATTATCTTACCTCTAAGTCATGATCAAACAGACCCAGAGAAAGAATCTCCTGGTAGTTGAATTCACCCCCATCCTTCCTTGGTTGGCACCCCTTGCCCGTGAATCAGGGCCAAGAAGTTCCAGGTTTGGGAGAGCAGGCTGGGAGGGTAGAAGTGGTGTGTCCCATCCCTGACTGGGGAGGGGACCAGAGCAGGCTGTTCTCTGCTGTGCCCAGGGCAGGTCCTGGGCAACAGTCCAGGAGGCAGACTGGTCAGTGTGCACACACTGAGGCCCGACTGGTCCCCTGGTCCCTTGAGGAAGCTCCTCAAGGGGAGCCTGAGGACTCCTGTGGGGTGTGACTGGATATGATGGAAGGACCACCTGAACTAGAACAGAGTTGGAGATTTCTGGAACATATTCTTCTAGGATCCAGGCATCCAGGAGACCCAGAAGGAACTCTTCATCTTGCCTGCTGCCAGTGGGAGCTTTTAGGAGGTCCTGACCACTCTATGCTGTCTTTATCAGCTCCCCTTGTCCCTGACACTTGTTTAGATTACAGGACCTTTATGTTAACCTCTCTCTTGCCACTACCTGCCCCATCATGTCACCATTGCACACTCCAGGTGACACTCCAACCTGAGGCCTGCATCTTAACCTCTGCATGCTGTTGAAGAACCCTCCTTCCCACCCCCTCACTGCTACCTGCATCGCCCAATCCATGCTTCTGTTCCTGCCCATTCTCCAGCTTCCCATGGGCTCTCAAAGCCTCCATTTTCTAGCCTCCTTTGGGCTTTCAAAGTCTCCACTCTCCAACATTCTCCAGGCTCTCAAAGCCTCTGGCAACCTTGCTGTTTCCTTGTTCATTTTCCCTAAAAGTTCTTTAAAATGGTCTCAATCTGCCTGCGATGCAGGAGACCTGGGTTTGATTCCTGGGTTGGGAAGATCCCCTGGAGAAGGAAATGGCAACCCACTCCAGTATTCTTGCCTGGAGAATCCCATGGGCAGAGGAGCGTGGCAAGGTACAGTCCATGGGGTCACAAGAGTTGGACATGACTTAGCGACTAAACCACCATCACCACTGCCTCACAGAAAGAATGGGTGTTGGCCAGTTTCCTGTTATAAAATTCACAAACTTACCTGTGTCCACATTCTTCCTTCTCTCCTATCAAAATAGCATCGTGAGCCCAATCACTCCACTGTGGGCTCCAGTCACTCCATTGTGGGCTCTGATCCACTCTCCCTACCTTTCTGCTCAGGGACTTAAAGACCTACTTCTTCTCTATCAATGTGGACCCATCACACCTGTCTGGTCCTAAAGAAGCTCCTCCAGGTAGATAGTCAAAGACCTGTGAGTCCTACCTTCTGAGCATCCATAGAACCTAACCTATAAGACTGTCCCAGCAGACACCTCCTTGTCCAAGCCCCGTCATCTGGTTGCTGCTAAGTCACTTCAGTTGTGTCCGACTCTGTGCGACCCCATAGACGGAAGCCCACCAGGCTCCCCGGTCCCTGGGATTCTCCAGGCAAGAACACTGGAGTGGGTTGCCATTTCCTTCTCCAATGAATGAAAGTGAAAAGTGAAAGTGAAGTCGCTCAGTCGTGTCCGACTCCCAGCGACCCCATGGACTGCAGCCTACCAGGCTCCTCCGTCCATGCGATTTTCCAGGCAAGAGTACTGGAGTGGGGTGCCATTGCCTTCTCCACCGTCATCTGGAGATGGCATCAATCTACCACTGGCGTCTCCGCCTCCACCCAGCTGATACCATCCTTCCCATGTTATAGTCGGGTGTATGGAAGATGACTTCTGCTCCCTTTGGAACAAGTCCTCTGTGAGCAGAGGCAGAGGCTTTCCCTGCCTCCATTTTTGCCTCTTCCAATGAATTCTAAATTACAATTTCAGCCAGGCCATTGTTTTCCTTACAGTCCATCACTGGGTTCCTCTTGACCTCAAGAAACTGTGCTACCTGCTAAGGAGACTCTGAAGCCCGGGAGGAGCCCAGGGCTCCACTCAGGTATGCCCTGGCCTCTTGTCCGCTAATGCTCCATGTTTCCATCACGCACAATCTCTGTGGTTCCTCAAAGGGCCAGTTCTCTCATCTCTGGGTACTTTTGCTCTTTCTTCTTTCTGGGATTCTCTTCCCAACCTCCCTATCTTGGCCAACTGCTTCCCATCCCTCAGGAGCTAGCTGAGATGGCACTTCTGGGGCTGTTTAGTCATTTTTTCTTACTCTTTTTCTCCTTAGACCAGTCTGGGCTTCAGAGGGCAGCCAGGTGAGTCCCCAGTCCCATTCTGGTCAGGGTACCACCCTAATTAAAACCTTCCCAGGTTTCTCAGTGTCCTGAGGACAAAAGCCAAATTCCTCAGCTTGGCTTATAAGACCATCTGACGGGCAGGAGTTAAGAAGGAGCAATTTCATGGGAGCAGGGTGGAGGTTTCCTGCCCCATGACTCTCATTTTATCATAATGAGGGAGGCCAAGTTGTCTGCAGAGAGCAGTGCTGGGGGCTGCGAGCGGAATGATGCTGGGGTGTGAAGGGAGTGGAGGGACCTTGAGGGCTGTGTGGGAGCAGGAGCTGGCCTGGGAAACAGGGTAACTTGTGAGGTGAGTTTAAGACCAGGCTGGGATTAGTGATGGGGAATCACGGTGACACCAGGCTGCCTGGCTCTTCAGATTTCTCTAGTAGCCACTTGCTGTGAGTGTTCATCCACAGAGGGGATTTTTTCTGGGAGGGAGGGACCAAGGGTCAGGCAGCTAAGTTGTTGAGGAGTCTGTCAAGGAGTGAGTGAGAGGATGAGTCACAGAATCTTAACCAGATGGAATGAGAAGACAGAATGGACTGCTTTAAGAGAGGGAGAGAGCAGAGGTGGTCAGTGGATAACTGGTGGTGATGGAGATCAAGATGGGGTTTAGTGAGATGCTTTGAGCACACGAGCTGGAAGTGGGAGGTTGTGGGGCTGCTTTAGTGAATAAGGAAGGATCAGCATTTTCACCGCGCCTGGGCCTCCGCCCAGCTGTTACTGTCCTTCCTGTGTTATAGTTGGGTGTATAGATGATGACTTACACTGCCCTTTGAAATAGGTCCTCTGTGGGCAGGAACCATGCTCCTCGTGTAGCGTCCTTCCCAGGAGAGTCTGACACGGCCTGACCTACGGTAACTGCTCATCCAGACATTTTCATATGTAACTCTCCCCCCTCCCAATTTTCTGTGTTTCTGTTTTCCTTTAGTTTCTTGAAAGAAATTTTGTGAAAGTATCTAATCTCGTCTCAGCTGAAAAAAACCCAGGATGTAACCCCCGTTTTACAGGATGGGGAGGCATTCGGTGGGTCTCTGATGGGCCAGGAATTGGGTGAGAGTGAGAGCTCCCTCTTGTGAGCCCTGGAAGAATGAGTTACTGGGGCAGATGGTGTGGGGCCTCAGGAGGGAAAGATTCAGGGCCAACAGCAGACAGCGGTATAACCTCCCACCCTTCCCAGTTCTAGGAGGGTCTCAATGAGCTGAGTCTTTAGTCCACACATCCATACCCTACTACATGCTGGGCCAGTGTGGGGGGCTAGGAACACATGGATGAGCAGGACACAGACCCTGCCAGAAGGAGATCACTGTCTGGTTAAGGGAATAGATTCACAGAGAAAGAACTGCAGGCTGGTGTCTACAATGGAGGGTTTGGCCATAGCAAAGGGGTAATTTGCTAGTGTAGGGGGAGAGGGTCAGGAAAGACTCCCCAAGAACGTGGCTTCTTAGGGCCCAGGGTCTTGAAAAGTGCCATGGCAGGGGAAGGGAGCCATGAAGCCTGGGAGAAGGGAGAGAACATGTTGGAGTCACGCTGATGCTGCACCGTGGGTACGTTGAGGAGAGGGAGGCCAGTCCTGTCGGGGAGTCTGCACGTTAGCCTGCAAAAGCGGGGGGCACCTTGGCACCTGAGGTCTTTAACCTGGATGCTGGGTGAAGGGGGAGACCGGAAGCTAGTTCAAGGTAGAGAGGAGAGGGGCTCACATTTGAATATGTGGAGTCTGAGATGCCCATGGAATTCCTGGTGCTCCTCAACTTGCCTATTCTCTGCTCACGTTGCTCCCTGCCATGGCTGGCAACACCCTTCCCCTCATCCATCAGCTCAGCGTTTTCTCCAGGAAACTGCCTTGATCTTGGCAGCTGAAAGTGATTTTCCTGTCAGAGCCTCAGTAGTTCCACATTTAACACCTCTTAGGCAGCACGTCTGCTCGGCTTCCCCGCCGCTCCTGGTTTCCTCAGTGGGGTATCCCACGGTCTTCACCTTGTGAAGCAGGAAGTGATGAAACAATAGCTCACGCAACGAGTGTCCCTGCACCCGCAGAGGGAGAGCCCTTTCAGGGCTGACCTTAAGCAGGAAGAGACTCTTATGCCCCAGCGGGCATCCAACACTCCTCCCATGCCTGGGAACCCAGAGGCAGGCCAGCCGGTGCTGCGATTACACAGACCAGGATGTTCTGGTTTCAGAGGTGGGGTTGGGAGCTGCAGCCTCTGGAGAAACCAGCCAATAAAACCTAAATACTCAGGCTTCATGTGGAACCAGCACCTAAGCAGATGAGGACTCATCAGCCTCCCCACCCACGCTGCCTTCTCCCTGGGACCAGACGCCCACCACCTTCCTGAGGGTGAGCAGCCCCTCACCCGACCCCTCTCCAGCTTCCTAGTACTTATGAGGAGAAGCCACAGGCCCGGCTGAGGACACCTTCAAGGTACCTCTGTCAGCCTGAGAGAGGCACAAAGTGTCCCTTTTGGGAGGGATGGCTGTGCGGGAAGGGGCAGGGCCAGGGGAAGGGATGGTCTCTGAGGGAGATGCTTAAAGACAATACTAGTGACAGCGGCCACCACTTTTATTGCACACCTGCCACGGGCCCGGCCCTTCCACACATCATGTCACTGGATCCTAACAATCGATGACCATGACTGTTTCTCTTCAGAGACTGGGACTCAGAGAGGTTAAGCCACTTGCCCAAGGCCCTTGGCTGGTGAGTGGTGGAGGGGGCACTGCCACCCCGGCCTGTCATGCCAGAGCCCGTGTTCTGTCCACTTTGCCGCCACAGTCTCCTCGATGAAGAGGGCTCACTTTGCAGTCTCTGGGGGTGGGCAGCGTCCTCTCCTGGGCAAATAGGTGATGGGTGTTACAGGCAGAGCTGGCTCTCAGAGGTGTTAGGAACAGGGGTCAAGAATCTTCAGGGATCCCAGACCCTACTCTGCCGAGAGGCTCGGGACACCAACAGGCAGACCGTGACAGCTCCATGAGCTCCAAGGAGAAGCAGCCCTCTCCTTGGGATGTGACCTGTGGGCGCATGCTGGCTCCTCGTCACAGGTTAGCCACACAGTCCTGAGGGCTGGGCAGTCCTGGGGATACATGCGCTGTCACTATCCCCTTGGTACGTGTATGCACACACGCTTGCACACACACTCACTCACGCTCGGGCACGGTTCTGTGGAGGCTGAGGGCAGGTCGGGGGAAGGAGGGCCCGGGCTCGGTCAGATGAGGCTGGCGATGCTGGACGTGGTCTCGTGATGCTGACCGGCCGACAGCTGTCCTGAGATGCTGAAGACGCTGCCGTTGCCGCTGCGGTCACTGCGGGTGGTGGGGGCGGCCGTGCGGGTTGGGGGGCAGTGTCCACTCACAGCCACCTGATAGAGCAGCAGGCCCAGCAGCAAGAGCGCCCCAGAGGCAGCCAGGGTGATGCCCACGGACAGCATGGCAGCCAGCGGCCGGGCTGGGGCGGGGGCGGCAGCCAGCCCGGCCAGCGTCAGGCCGGTGACCAGCAGCACCAGGCCGCTGAGCAGCACCACCAGGGCGTCCGCACCTCCTCCGCTGCGCAGCAGGGCCACGTGGTGAGGCTGGAGGATGCAGTTCATGTCCTGCACGGCCGAGCTCATCAGCTGCTTAACCAGGACCAGCAGGGCCAGCAGGCAGAGCGCCGTGCCCACTGCCAGGCGCCACTCCCCCGAGCGGCTGCTGGTGGAGGACAGCAGGGCCACGCCGCCCGCCCCACAGCCGGCCACGAGGCCCACGGCCACAGCGAAGCAGAGCGCCGAGCGCCGCGGCTGCTGGGACCACCACAGCTCCACCTGCTCCGCCAGCACATCAGGGGGCAGCCCCCGGCCCCGCGGGGCCTGAGCCTCTCCTTCAGACATGGCTGATCTGGCACGAGTGAGGGCGGAGGGCAGCGTCAGGGGGCAGAGGTGCAGGTCATGGCCTGGAGCCCCCACCACCTGCGTGGCAGCTAGAGGCCCAGAGTCTCATTCCTCGCACAGTCCAGGATCTGGTCACCATCACCTGCCAGGGAAGAATCACACTTGCTATCTCCCCAGCCCACCTTCCCCTCATGGTCTCTCCTGGGAGCCTTGGGGATGCTCCCGTGTCCCCTGGGAATCCTCCCGTGCGTGTCCCCTGCAATCCTCCCGGGCACCCAAGTCCCTCCCTAGCACTTTCCTTTGGAAATGCCTCTCCAGAGACCCTAGGAGAGCTCCTCCACCCAAAACACCCCCAGCCCTCTAGGGAACCCCCTGTCCAACCCCTGACCTCTCTGGCTCTCGCTGTCTCAGTTGCCTGTCCCATTCCGGCTGGCCGATGGAGCTGGTGTCACGGTGGATGATGGGACTGGATGAAGACTCTCAGATAAAGCCTCATTCAGGATCTGACTCACATGGCCTCAGCTGTCACCGCTGGCTCCTGGGGGGAGGGTTATGGGGAGGGAGGGGGCTTATGATTTAACCCTTCTGGAACCAGCAGCCTGACCCTGCATCTTCTCTCTTGGGGCTGCGGCTCCTTCTCTGTGAGTGAGGATCTGACCCCGTAATACCCTCCTTCCCCTTGAGGTCCCATCCAATCTCATAGCCACAGCTACTGGCTCCCGAATCCCACTCTCTGCCAAACCCAGATCTCCCTCCCAAGCTCCAGACCTGTAAGATGGTAGTCACTTTGACGTCCCATAGGCACCTTTGACACAACAGGTCCCAACCCAAGCTTGTCATCTCACCCGAACCTGCTCCTCCTTTGTGCTCCTCCCGTGGGCACGTCCTGGGGATGCCACCTCTGAACATTTTTCCATCTCAGCCCTGCCCTCATCCCCCTGCTCCTGCACTTCAGCTTCTGTCCCCCCACAACTCCATCACTGCTCTTCCTGCCTCCCCCATGCTTCTCCTCTCACCGCCCCCCACGCCACAATTTCTCTAACGTGGTACAAAGGGAAGGAGGGCTCTGGACTGGTCCCCCGACTGCATCCCTCCACCGTGGGTATGTGGGCGAGGGATCCTGCAGGGGTTCCTCATCGAACACGTCCTCCAGAGGCCAGTCAGAGTGACTCCCACAGGGCAAAGTACAGCATTCCAGGCCCTGCCACAGGAGCCCCAGTTTACAGCATGGGTGCTGCTGTGATGAGTGCTGGGCTGTGAGTCAGTCAGAGAGGGAGGTCTGACCCCCTCTGCAGGAGGTCAGAAAAGCCCCCATGAGTTCACCTCTTGGACCTCAGGCTCCTAATCTGAAAAGTGAGGCCAATAACCTTTATCTGGGGGGAGGGGGCATTAAAAATCAGGTCAGAATTTCAGTGGGAATTCTAGGGCCTGCAAAGATGCCCAGAGTGTGCTTTCTGAATAAAAGAACCCAGAATTCTTTCATCCAATTCAGGACGAAGACTACTGCTTTATATGGAGGACGCAGGCCCTAGGTCATTCTGGGAACGTGACTTCATGACTGTACGTGTGTTACACCCCTGATGAGGTATCTGTTGTCCCAATCCCTCAGCAGGGGCTGCCTGGCACATGAGGTAGGAGGGGGAGCTGCAGGTGTCCCCAAGGGAGGTGGGGGAGGGGCCGAGGAGGGGGCCCTGGAATCAGTCCCAGCTTCCCCAGGACTGTGACTTCACTGGTCTGAAAGTGCTGCACAGGTGTGCTGGGACCGCAGACGCGAGGTTGGGGGTTCTCAAGGGAAGAGCCAGTGGGAGAAGGTGGGCTGGCAGGGGTAGGGGATCATGGGGCACTCACAAGAAGCCTGGAGTGGTTGGATCCAATCCCGAGCAGTCAGGGCAGGCAGGTGGGGCATTCCAGCTCCGTTTCCGGGGAGGCGCTTCACCTGCCTAACCTGCACCTAGGTGAGCTGAGGTGGGGGAAGGGGAGGAGGATCAACAGGTGTTTCCAAGGCAGAGCCTGAGCCAATTGGCTGACGTGGCACTGCTCCTTCTGCTGGGCTGAGGCATTCCAGGGAAGGGAGGGGCTTCTGTTTGCTGCTGTTAGGGCTCAAACACAATTCCTAGACCTGGACAGCAGGAGGAATGTTGTCCATCTGCCCCAGAGCCTGGGCCTGAGCCCATCCCCCAGCTCCAACCTCTGTTTAGCTTTAACTCCAGCCTGTAACCCAACCCCAAAACCCAGCTGCAGTTTTAAACCCTACCTAGAACTCCTGGATCTAACTGAGGCCCCTACCTCACATCTCAGCCCCAACTCAATCTCAAATCCCAATCTTAACCCCAGCCTCATTTCCAAATCCAATTCCAGTCCCAGCCCCAGATTCCAACCCCAAATCTGGCTTGAAACCTCAGTCCCAAATTCTGGAATTAGGTCTTGGACTGCAACCTCATCCTTGGCCCCAAACTTGACCCGTTTCTGAATGTAGCCCCCAAATTCTAACTCCAAACTCAAATCCTGCCTCTGCCCCAAATTCCAAAACCAGCTGTCCCACAAACCCAGCCCCACCACTTCCTTGTCACTTTCCCCTAGGCAGGAGCCCTCCCAAGACCCTTGCCCACTTTCCTTCTAAGCCTCAAGGGCCTGACCAAGGTAGCTTTGCCCCACGTCTTGGTCCCGCTGAGGAGGCAGGGTTTGAGTGGACAGGAA
The DNA here is from genome assembly GCF_027580195.1 of Bos mutus. Lineage (NCBI taxonomy): Eukaryota > Metazoa > Chordata > Mammalia > Artiodactyla > Bovidae > Bos > Bos mutus. Next base: position 103,381,973 of record NC_091619.1, on the reverse strand, counting down.
GTGGGTAATGGCTCTTCAGGTAGAAATCAAGGGTTCCCTTGCTTAAAACACTTGCAGAATAAACACTTGGGGATAAATGCCTTTCTCCTTCACAGGCTCACAAAACCCACCAGCACCGGCCAGTCATTTTCCTCTGGCCCCTGCCTTGCAGCCAGAATGCCTTTCTTTCAGTTATGCATGCTCTGCATTGCTCTGCCCTTTTGCTTGGTTTTTGAACTCAGAGTTCCTTCTCCCTGGGATATTTACAACACCCTCGACTTCAGTCTGACCAACTAGAATTCTTCAGCTGAGATGTCACCTCCTCCAGGAAGCTCTCCTTGACCTCCAGGCTGGTTCAGGTGCCTCCCTGGGGTGCCCATGGTTCTGGGGCTTCCCCTGCCACTGCTCTCACTATATGTACTAAGAGTGCCCTTATTTACTAACCTGTCACCACTCACTAGAAAAGACCCTGATGCTGGGAAAGACGGAAGGCAGGAGGAGAAGGGGATGACAGAGGGCGAGATGGTTGGATGGCATCACTGACGCAATGGACATGAGTTTGAGCAAGCCCTGAGAAATGGTGAAGGACAGGGAAGCCTGGCATGCTGTAGTTCATGGGGTCACAAGGAGTCAGACACGACTGAGTGACTGAACAACAGCAATACCCCTCAATACACGTTCCCAGTGCATACAGGTTTAGTGCCTGTTTTGCTAACTGTGGTGACCTCAGCAGCCAGCACTGTGCCTGGCACCTGGGAAGTAATCAGTAAACACTTGCTGAATGAATGAATGTGCGAACTGCCGGATGTGGAGTTTTTACGCAGGGAGCTTGTAAGATGAAGCTGGAAAGACAAGTTTGGCTCAGGGGCACAAAGCCTTGAATGCCCTGGCGAGGCATTTGGACTTACTCGAGGTACTCACAGAGGGTTCTGAAGTATAACAAGAACTTTGGCAGGGCTCTGCTTCTGATGGGCGAATCTGGCACCACACACCACATAATGGGTGAGGGGGGCTGGTTGGAAGTGGCTTTAGACTGGATTGAACCCCCTGTAATACCTCCCGCTCTCTCTTCCTTCTGGTGTGTATGAAACACACAAGAAAGACAAAATCAACATTTTCTTTCCATCATCAGCTCACAAAGTCATTATGCTGGACCCGTCCATTGCTTTGTCTGTAGAGATCATGGTCATAACTATACAGCAGCATCGTCCAGTAGAAATATAACACAAGCCACATACGTAATTTAAAATTATCTAGTAACCACGTGAAAAAATTAAAAAGAAATGTGAAATGAACACATTAAAATTTTTATTGAAGCCCCAGATATTTTCATTTTACTACACAAGTGATTGAGCTATTTTAATCTTTTGTCTGTGTATTTTATACTTATAGTGCACCTCAGCTCAGACTAGCCATCTGTCTAAAGCTTTCCAGGTATGGCTTGCAGATATTTTACTGGATGACTTCCCTTCAAGGAAAAAGGGGAAGGGGCAGGCTGGACCTTGGGACAAATATGTGGTTTTACTACTTCGCAAAACATTACAGAGTTTCCTGCCCTGGGGCGGGCATGCAGCAAGGGCCTGGCAGGACTCAGTGGCTGTGTATTCCTCTTGTTCCTCTGACATTCCTTTTCTTCCTGGTTCCAGCGAGGGGCCAGTTCCAGCCAGACCCATGGTCTAGCTGTCCTGAATAGAGCTAGACAGGGTAAGTCATGAGATTCGCCCCCTGCCCAACACCCTCCCCCCCGTCCCTGCCCCGCTTCCTCTGGGGATTTGAAGGGAATTTTTCTGGGCGGAGGGAGCAAAGCCTAAAAGCTTCTTCAGTTTAAACATTGGTCAAGTGACACTCTGTTCTCATTATGGGTCTATCGAATAACTTGGAGTTAAGGTGGATAGGCAGGCTCCTCGAAGGGCTGTTGAACTCTGTCCCCAAAGCAGAGGCCGCTGGGACAGCTCAGATGGGTGGTAACTGAAGGCAGGGGAAGGAGGTGACAGTGGGCAGAGAGTGCAGGTGTAGATCCTAACTGATCCCTTAGCCAGTGGGAGGACCCAGGAGAAGGCAGAGGCCCTGCAGCCCAGCCTCCCTGCTTGGGCCAAGCTCCCACCTCAGACTATTCTTCACCAGTAAGCTGCAGTGATACTGTTATGGTTCGAGCAGATAATGTCACTGGTGTGCCTCCAATGTCACCCCTCCAATGGCCTATCTTACCCAGAGAAATAGCCCGAGTGATGACTTCCCTTCAAGGAAAAAGGGGAGAGGCAGGCTGGATCTTGGGACCATCTCTAACACCTTCTCTGACTTCACCATCTCTAACACCTTCTCTGATTTCATCCCCTGCTGTCTCTCTTCTGCCTGTGCTTGTTCAGAGCCTTTGCACTAACTGTTCCCTCTGCCTGGAACACTTTCCTCCTTTGGGCTCCCTCCCTCACCTTTCTTCAGGAAGGTGCTCAAATGCTCCTTCTCAGGGAGCTTTCCCCCCCTGCTATCCTGTCTAACAGCACAGCCTTCCCACCTGGGGACTGTTGTACTGAGGGAAGTAAGACAGAGAAGGAGAAATATTGTATGACACCCCTTAAATGGGGAATCTAAAAAGTGATACAAATAACTTATTTACAAAACAGATACAGACTCACAGACTTAGAGGAGGAACTTATGGTTGCCAGGGGAAAAAGAGGGAGGGAAAGGATAGTGAGGGAGTTATGCACCTTATGAACAGTTATATTTAAAGTGGATGATCAACAAGGACCTACTATATAGCACAGGGACCTCTGTTCAATGTCAGGTGGCAGCCAGGATGGGAGGGGAGTTTGGGGGAGAATGGACACATGTACATGTTTGGTTGAGTCCCTTTGCTGTCCACTTGAAACGATCACAATATTGTTAATTGGCTATATTCCAATACAAAATTAAAAAGTAAAAAAAAAAAAGAAATCACAGCCTTTCACATACTTCCTATCTCCCTGCCCTTAGTTCTCTGATTTCCTTTATTCTCTCATGTTTCTCCTTAGCTTTTTGCTGTCTAATATGCCATATATTCTTCTTATCTGTCTGGAATATTGTCTGTCTACCCCACTAGAAGATAAGTTTCATGAAGAGAGAGATTTGTGTAGAGAGATCCTAGCCCCTAGAACAGGCCTGGCAAATATAGGTGTTTAGAAAACACATGGACAGTAGAGAAAATTCTGGTTTCAAAATTAGATTGACCTTGAAGGTCCCAGTCCCAGCTCTAGTTGTGCAACCTTAGAAAAATGGCTTAACCTCCGTGTGTCCCAATCTCTTCATTTACAAGACTGCAAAAAGCGGACAATAGTACTTAGTCTAAACAGCTGTGGGTGAGAATGAAGAATATAATTCATCCAGCAAACATTTACTGTTCCCCTTCTCTGGATCAGGGATTGTGTAGGTGCTGGAGCCAGCAGTGAGCAAAAGCAGTCCTGTCCCTGTTACCCTGAAAGGCGGTGGGAGGACGAGGGGCTCAAAGCACAGGTCCAACAGTAGGTCTTTGATGGCTCCATCCCCTCTGCCCTTACTCCAGATGCCATGACTGACAGTTGCCCCAGATAGACATTTTTTGGAGTATCTACCCTGCTCACAATGACCAACTTCACTCTGGGAATGAACCCCAGTAACCAGGATTCCATTCTGTGACCCAGCACTACGGGTACAGTTGATTGGATAGAAGTGAACTCCAGACTCAAGCTGTGTGTGTGCGCTAAGTCGCTTCAGTTGGGTCCAATTCTTTGCGACCCTATGGACATTTGCAACCCCATGGACTGTATCCTGCCAGGCTCCTCTGTCCATGGGATTCTCCAGGCAAGAATACTGGAGTGGGTTGCCAGTCCTCCTCCAGGGGATCTTCCCGGCCCAGGGATCAAACACTAGTCTCTTGCGTCTCCTGCACTGGCAGGTGGGCTCTTTACCACTAGTGCCACCTGGGAAGCCAAACAGTCTCCTTTGGCAATTTGAAGTCAGAGTAGAGACTCCATGTCAGCTTTATGGCATGTACTCACAGGATGCTAAGGGTTCCCTTCTGCCAGCTGAACTGGCAATACGAGGCAGGTCTGCAAAGAGTCGAGAATAAGAGAGGGGGTGATTTTAGCTACGTCCCAGGTCTTAGTTCAAGTCCTTCTCAAGACCTGATTGTATTTCAGCCCTGAGATTCCATGACACACCCCCAGGGCTAGACAATAAACTCTCCTTTTTGCTTAAACTGGCTAGAGTTGGTTTCTGTTTTTTGTGAACAAAGAAGTGCACTCATAAGTTGTCTGTTCAGAACTATAATCTCATGGTCCCAATTTTACTACGTTTAATACATTAGGGCATACATTTTAATACATTAGCAATACTAGTCTACACATGCTGCCCCACCAAATCCCACCATGTGACGTATACTAGATGAGCAATAAATACAGATTCTTTTACGTGACTGGTCATCATAGGTGATCAAGAATGCTAGCCCTTCCTGCTGCCTGGCACACAGCACATTTCCTTCCTTGAGAATCTGCTCCCCAGTTTTGCTCAGCTGTGGGGAGTTTGATGGCATCTCAGACATGCCCTGAGCATAAGCAGGCCCCAGAGCCTCCAAGGCCTAAGGAAGCTCACCCCAACAGAGCTCAGGGAGAATGAGCCCTAGAACCCTTGGGGTTCATTCATGTTCAACCCTGAAATGCCTCCTCTCTCATCTCTCACTCCAGATCCTGAACAGTGAATGTTGGGGGTCCAAGCTGAACATGCAGATATTCCCAGGCTCCCCAGTCCCCCTTCCACACTTGCTGGGACCTGCTGGTTGGTAATGGCTTGTTACACTTTGTAAGAAGCAATGGAGAGTCTGTGCCTCCTCTCTTTGGATCTGAGTGGGTCTTTGGCCACTTTGACCACTTTGATCAACAACATGGAAGAAGTTATAATAATGCCAGTTTCCAAGCCCAGGACTAAAAAGAAATAAAATGTACATTTCTTAGGTGTTGAAACCAGCTTCCATTATGAGAAGGTCCACACATTTCAGCGTAGAGGTCCTTGAGTTTCCCAAATGAGCTTGGGGCTGACAGACAACATAGTAAGTCCTCTACATGCCAACGTCAAGTTGCAAACTTTCAAAGATGCAAACGTGCATTTGGTTTCAGCAAGGAACCAGAACCTGTGCCATCAACGTCACCCGTGAGTGAAAGTGCGGTTTGCCCTCTGTCTCCCATTGCTGACCATCCTTCAGCTTTACTATCGCCCACCGCCTCTCCCTCCTCCAGTCAGTAACTCTTCTTGCCTATTGACTCAATGCCAGCCTCTGTATGCCAGCTGTTATACTGTACTACTGTACTTTTCAAGGTATTGTAGATTCAGTTCAGTTCAGTCGCTCAGTCATGTCTGACTCTTCGCAACCCCATGGACCGCAGCACGCCAGGCCTCCCTGTCCATCACCCTCCCAGAGTTTACCCAAACTCATGTCCACTGAGTCAGTGATGCCATCCAACCATCTCATCCTCTGTCATCCCCTTCTCCTCCCACCTCCAATCTTTCCTAGCATCAGGGTCTTTTCAAATAAGTCAGCTCTTCGCATCAGGTGGCCAAAGTATTGGAGTTTCAGCTTCAACATCAGTTCTTCCAATGAACACTCAGGACTGATGTCCTTTAAGATGGACTGATTGGATCTCCTTGCAGTCCAAGGGACTCTCAAGAGTCTTCTCCAACACCACAGTTCAAGAGCATCAATTCTTTGGCACTCAGCTTTCTTCACAGTCCAACTCTCACATCCATACATGACTACTAGAAAAGCCATAGCCTTGACTAGACAGACCTTTGTTGGCAAAGTAATGTCTCTGCTTTTCAATATGCTATCTAGGTAGGTCATAGCTTTTCTTCCAAGGACCAAACGTCTTTTAATTTCATAGCTGCAGTCACCATCTCCAGTGATTTTCGAGCTCCCCAAAATGAAGTCAGCCACTGTTTCCCCATCTATTTGCCATGAAGTGATGGGACCAGATGCCATGATCTTCGTTTTCTGAATGTTGAGCTTTAAGCCAACTTTTTCACTCTCCTCTTTCACTTTCATCAAGAGGGTCTTTCTTCTTCATTTTCTGCCATAAGGGTGGTGTCATCTGCATATCTGAGGTTATTGATATTTCTCCCAGCAATCTTGATTCTAGCTTGTGCTTCATTTAGCCTAGTGTTTCTCATGATGTACTCTGCATAGAAGTTAAATAAGCAGGGTGACAATATACAGCCTTGACATACTCCTTTTCCTATTTGGAACCAGTCTGTTGTTCCATGTCCAGTTCTAACTGTTGCTTCCTGACCTGCATACAGATTTCTCAAGAGGCAGGTCAGGTGGTCTGGTATTCTCATCTCTTTCAGAATTTTCCACAGTTTATTGTGATCCACACAGTCAAAGGCTTTGGCATAGTCAATAAAGCAGAAATAGATGTTTTTCTGGAACTCTCTTGCTTTTTCCATGATCCAGCAGATGTTGGCAGTTTGATCTCTGGTTCCTCTGCCTTTTCTAAAACCAGCTTGAACATCTGAAATTTCACAGTCCATGTATTGTTGAAGCCTGGCTTGGAGAATTTTGAGCATTACTTTGCTAGCATGTGAGATGACTGCAATTGTGGGGTAGTTTGTGCATTCTTTGGCATTGTCTTTCTTAGGGATTGGAATGAAAACTGACCTTTTCCAGTCCTGTGGCCACTGGTGAGTTTTCCACGTTTGTTGGCATATTGAGTGCAGCACTTTCACAGCATCATCTTTCAGGATTTGAAATAGTTCAACTGGAATTCCATCACCTCCACTATTGTAGATTAAAAATGTTTATTTTTAATTTTTTCTGTATTATTTGTGTGAAAACTATTATAAACCTATTAAAGTAAAGTACTGGATAGTTGATTGTGTTAGTTGGATACCTAGGCTAACTTTGTAGGACTTACAAACAAATCGGACTTTTGAACCTGCTCTCAGAATGGAACTTGTCTATATGAAGGGGACTTACTGTACAAACACTTGCCAGCCATGTAAGTGAGCCATATTCCAGCCTCAGTCACCTTTCCTAGCTGATACCACTTAGAGCAGAGACAAGATATCCAGGGAAGTCCTTCTTGAACTTCTGACCCATAAAGTGATAAACAAAATAAAGCTGTTGCTTTAAGCTGCAAAGTTTTGGTGTAGCTTTAGATATAACAATAAATAACCAAAACAATTGATGATCCACAATTTTCTAAATAAGGTGAGGGGATTTCATTCTCGCAAAGGAAGGGACTGTTGAAAAGAGGAAAAAAAAACCAGACTAGAAAACTATTCTAGGCTTAAAACCAGTCACACTATCAAACACCTGCAAATATTTTCATAGCATAGTACTTGCTGTGAAATATTGATGATATTTATTAATAATTGATAAGCAATAATGACTATAAATATCTAATATAATGCAACTTTTATGATTTTGGGAGTAATAATTTTAGAATATTTAATCCTACATTATAAGAGACAAATACAAGTAATTTAAATCTCATTCTTGTAAATCGGTTAAAAATTCTAACATGGCAAGTAGTAAATAACCTATGACTATTTGCATCGCTGAGATGAATTTTAATAGAAGAGCAAAATAATAAATATTATCTTTGAGGGAAAGTGGGAGGTTAAATTCAGCAAATCCTCATATTTTCCTACAGAAAAACCTTTTAGAAAACAGGTTTTTAATCACCAAAAATAAACGTATTCCTTGAGTGGGCAATATGTAGGAGGTCAGCTATTCCTTTATCACACTGGTTTTTTAATTTTGAGAATAACAACAGGAATTCTGAGAAGCCCATCCTTTCCCTTTGTTCTGAAGCAACATTTGGTTTCTGTGATGACTCCATCCTTAATGGCAATCTTCCTCTCTCTGACTCTGCAAGAGCGACCCTCAGGTTTTTCCATTTTTCTCAAATGTGTTTTTCTAGCAACTCCATGTTACTGAAATATTTTTATGCCTCTAGGGTTGCATTTCCATTAATTGCCATGTTTGTGTGTCTTCTCCCAAGACCAGGTTCAGTGAATATAGAAGTGCCTATGAATGCTGCAGTGTATCTCTTGCCCCATCCCCGCGCTGCCTGAGACTCTAATAAAGCCTAATGTTAATTTGTAAAACAAGCAAACGAAGCAGTAGGGAGAGGCAGACACCGATGTATGAGCTCCTACAGGGCAGCGTCTTCAGTGTTGGGAGAAGAGGATGGCAGAGGTGTCTCAGCTGAGCAGCTCACCCTGTCTGGCCACCACTGACGCTAAGACTCCAGATGAAGGGGAGGAGAGCCAAAGGATGTCTGGGATCCAGAAAGAGGGTAGCCCCCAAAGGCACAGCTGTCACACCAGCATTGAGTGGATCCCCAGTAGACTGTAACCAGAAGAACAAAAGCAGAGTCCATATGCTAATGCCTAGGCGCTTGGGTGACCAGCAGAGGTGACTGCCAGGCCCATTCCATCAGTGAGAGCTCAACTGGCTCAAGGGAGCCTGTGAAGGAGAAGGTGGCACCAGTGGGGTGGGAACCTCCCCATGGAGTCAGCTTAGGCAAAGTGAAGGGAAGTCTCAGCAGCAGCAGCAGCCACTCAGCAATGCCACCTAACCAATGCCACCCAACAGTCTGGTATAGAAACATGGAAGACAGAACAGAGAGACGTTGGAAACGACGTCTGCCAACAGACGAAAGGATAAAGAAGATGTAGTATGTGTATATACACAATAGAATACTACTTAATCATAAAAAAGAATGAAGTAATGCAGTTTGCAGCAACATGGATGGAGCTAGAGGTTATCATACTAAGTGAAGTATTTCAGGAAGAGAAAGAAGTATCATGTGATATCATTTATAGGTGGAATATAAAATATGACACAGATGAACTTATTTACAAAATAGAAGTAGACTCACAGGCATAGAAAACAAACTTATGGTTTCCAAAGGGGAAAGAGGCTGGGGGAGGAATAAATTAGGAGTTTGAGACTGGTTGATATGAACTGTTATATATAAAACAGATAAACAATGAGGTCCTACTGTATAGCACTGGAAATTATATTTAATATCCTGTAATAAACTATAATGGAAAAGAATAAGAAGAAGAATATGTATATATATGGCTTCCCAGGTGGTACTAGTGGTAAAGAACATAACTACCAATGCAGGAGACTTAAGAGACGTGGGTTTGATCCCTGGGTCGGGAATATCCCCTGAAGGAGGGCATGGCAACCCACTCCAGTATTCTTGCCTGGAGAATCCTGTGGACAGAGGAGCCTGGCGGGCTATGGTCCATGGGGTCGCAAAGAGTCGGACACGACTCAAGTGGCTTGGCAGGCACACACACATGTATAACTAAATCATTATGTTATACAGTGGAAACCAATGCAACACTTTAAATCAACTGTACATCGATCAGAGAACAACATGGAGACATAAACAAGATTGTCCTTTTGGTCCCAAATTTGCCAGCAGGAAGCTGTGCTCACCCCTGTGCAGCTGAGAAAGTGCCCTGCTGACTTGGTGGCCGAGGTGCCAGGCTCTGCGTGTGGGTGGGGCTCTCCCTCGGCCTGGGATTTCCCCACCTCTTCCTTCCCCAGTGGACCACAGCCAGCCACGGGCTTAGGTGAGTTTAGCGTCAGAGTCGTCTGCTCCTTTGACTTCCGCGTTAGACGCTATGGGCCTCAAACTCTGAAACCTCCACCGCTTGGCCCAGTGTTCTGTTTGGGCACCTCTCCAGTCCCAGGTTAAGAGCATGGGATGTGGATGCCTCTGGGCAAACCAGGCTGTAATCCTGACCCCGTGCCAGCTACTTCATCAGTAACATAAGACCCATCTTGTAGGTGAAATGTGACATCTTCATCCTAAGCCATTTTTAAGGTGAAAAAATTGTCACCTGAACGTTGGGACACTCTAGCCAGTGACTTTCCTTCTGGCCCTCAGAAGAGCCCCAGTTACCCCTGCAGGGTCCTTCTCCCTCCTGCTTTGCCTGGATAACTCCCTTTAGTCCTCAAGTCAAAAGAACTCTCTTCTCTGAATGTCCATGGTCACCATCTTGGTCCCAGCAGCTGTCCTCTCGGTTGGTCATGGAGCCCTCCTAATGGTCCCTGCCACCACAGTTGGGTCCCTTAGCCAAAGCTCTGCTCTGGAGTGAACTTTGAAAACAGACAGCCCCTGCCCCATGAAATGGAGAGCCTGGGGAGGCAGCATCACACTGAAGGGATATGTCATAGGGAGGGCTAGGGGGCCTTCCCTAGCGGCTCAGATGATCAAGAGTCTGTCTGCAATGCAAGAGACTGGGGTTGGATCCCTGGAGGAGGGCATGGCAATGCACTGCAGTATTCTTGCCTGAAGAATCCCATGGACAGAGGAGCCTGGTGAGCTACAGTCCACGGGGTCACAAAGAGGGCACATTGGAAGAGGACACAACTGAGCAACTAACACTTTTCTCACTTTCACTAGGAGGGAAGACAATGGAGTGGGGGAGGAAGGGATCAGGGAAGGTCTTTCTCAGGTGGTGACATTTCAGCTATGACCTGATAGATGAGGAGAGGCTCACTGAGCGAGGGGTGGAGGTGGCAAGATATCAGGCAGAGCAAACAGTATGTGGAAAGACCCAGAGGCAAGAAAGAATTTGGCAGGGACTGAAAGGAGGCCTATTTGGCAAAGCTTGGGAAGCAGTGGGGAGTGACTCTCAGTGGCTCAGCGGTGGCCTCTGGATGGTCCCCGACCTGTAAGGTGCCTTCATGATCCCCACCATCTGGCCCTACTGACCTCCCCAACCTCATTCCGAGTCAGTTTCTTTGGAAGAGGGTAAAGCTAGTTTGGGATGGAGAAGTCTGAGTTCCCAGAAGAGCCCGTCTTCTCGGCATGATAATGTTCTGGGCCTGGTCTCCCTGTGGGCAGGGGACATTGCTGGGTGAACCCTGGTCTGGAGGGAATAAGCTGGCCCCTGCAAAACGGTGTGGGCTAGGGGTGGGGGTGGGGAGTCGCTCAGGAGAGAGAGAGATCCATGCAGACTTTGCTTTGGGGCCTCTGCTCTGCATCTCCTTTTGTTGTTCTCAACCTTCGGGAGAGCCTCGGCAAGCTTCACAGTTCTGTCTCAGCTCTTACTTAGGAAACTAACTCAAGAGCAGTGCCCAGAGTTGGGGTAAAGCAGATTGGGAAAGATGGGAAGATGCCTTGGAGATGCCAGATTTAAGACAACCAGTGGGGCAGCAGAGACTGGGGGCTTCATATTTGTTATTTGGGTATTAGAAGGGTGTCTTCTCCAGGTGGGAGAAGACATATGGGTTCTTAGTGCACAAAAACCCACCTTTCCTGGTGCGTGCGGCTGGACCAGCCAGTGTAGGGTTGTGGGGAAAAGGCATCCCCCAGAAATGGAGGAGCGGGGCAGGGCCCTGCAGACTGAGGATGACAAGTGCAGAGAGGCATGGGGGGTAAGAGAAGGAAGGGCAGAGCTCTGCGTATGGTCCTACCACCGGGGTCTGCAGGTGATGGAAGACGTCGGGGAACGCTACCAACGGCGCCGTGCTCCTAATGCTACTCTTTCACACAGATGTGAAAATCCTCAGAAAACCTCGCTAAGTTTCATAAGTGAGAAGAAAACATAGGAAGGTTTGTCTGACCCTGATGCATCTGGCAGAGGAAAAAGCAGGTCAGAAGTAACAGATAGCCCTGCCCTTGAGGCGTGGTGCGGGGAGGGGTATGGGATCTCTGCAGGGGTGGGCAGCCAGGTGCCTGGACAGGGGTTGGCAGCGGCAGCTTTGGGTGAGCAGAAGCCCCCTGGGCCTCAGGGTCCCTCTTTCCTTTCCCCCCTCCCTGGCTCCGTGGCTAAGCGGAGAGTTGGACGTGCTTGTGGGCTAACACCTTTATTCTGCCTGTGTCCCAGATTCCCCAGGGCCTGGGGAAGAGGCTCGTGTGGTCTGGGTTGCAGCCCAGAGTCAGTCCAGGACAGGCACATGGAGCACCTTCTGGAGAGGCTGGAGACGTCTCACCAGAGGGTGTCACTTGGTCTGGGCCTTTAAATCTGCTTCTTCACTGAGGGACGGCAGCTGCATCCCGGCCAAGGGGTGGAAGCCGGGGACCTGCTCTTGCTCTTGGATCTGGTCTCTCAGGCGCTGGATCTCCAGGCGCTGCATCTCGATGATTCTCCCAGTTTCTTCCTGCACATTCAACCTCATGGTGGGAGGGACACTGGGCAAGTCCTCGCTGGACACTGCAGGGGACAGGGCAGGGTTAAGGTTGGGAGGTCTGTCCCCGGACTGCTGTAAAGGTTTTCAGACACAGCTTATCCTTCCTTCCCCCACCAGCCCCGACCCCCACCCCTATACTTGTTCATGGAGCACCTATTATGGGGTAGACATACCATCCCAGACACTAGGAATAAAGAGAGGAGCCATTTCACCCTCTAGCAGTGGAGAAGTGAAGAGACATGCTTTGGAGTGATACGGCAAATGCGGAGCCTGACCTCAGCCCGGCCCCTCTTCTGATCCCCCCAGTCTGCCTGCTCTGAGGTCCCTCCATGCGCGCTGCTCATCCCCCACACCCCCACAGAGAGAGGGTGCTGCTCTCCTTGTTGACACAGCTTGGCCTCGAAGCTGCCCGTCCTCATGTAAACCTGCTCCTGGAGATGCCTCCTGCTGTGGTCACCCACGCATGTTCCCTGAGGACATCCCTGGAGACCCTCAGCCCTCCTCCTGCCTCTGTGCTGCCATCCTCCTGCGCAATGCCGGTGTCCATGGCTCATCCTACTGCCGGGCCTCACAAGGTCCAACTCTCACCATTAACGTGCTTGGCCTGCCCGCCAGCTCTGTGCCTTCCCTTCCCTCGCCACGTCCAGGGTGTTTCAGTCCAGTGCTCCATTCACCTCTTCTTTGGCTGAATTTAGAGCTCATCTTCTTGGACAGCTCCATGTTTTACCCACCAAATGGGCTCCTCTTAGATTCACTCCCTTTTCTGTCCAGTTAGACCCACGGTGAGTTTCTTCTGTCATCATGACAGCAACTTTGATATACTAGATGCCTTGTTGCTCTGCTCCCAGGTACCCTGCCTAGCACAAACCCGAGATAACCCGACCATCCAGGGTCTCCACTTTCACATCTGGCCTGCTGCACACTACCTGTAAAAGTAACATATGAGATTCGAATTCTTGGTTTCCAAAAGACGGACTTTATGTACATCAGCAAACTCTCATATCCTACAGTGGCACTCAGGAACTTCAATCCCTACTCCAACTCCTTTCTCCCACTTAGAAAGAAAATTGTGATAAAGTCTATATGACATCACATTTACTCTCTTAACCATTCCTAAATGTACTGTTTAGTAGTGTTAAGTACATCCACACTGTTGTGCAACAAGTCTCTAAAATTCTTCTCATCTTGAAAAACTCAAACCTCATACCCATTATATAGCTCCGCGACTTCCTTGCTTGCAGCCTCAGCAGCTACCACGCTGCTTCCTGTCTTTCTGAATCTGACGACCCTAGGTACCTCAGATCAGTGGAATCATGTGGTACTTGTTCTTTAGGGTCTGGCTTAGCATAATGTCCTCAGCTTCATCTATATTACATGTCAGAATTTCCTTCCTTCTTAAGGCTGAATAATATTTCATTGCATTCTATACCACATTTTGGGAGAAGGCGATGGCACCGCACTCCAGTACTCTTGCCTGGAAAATCCCATAGACGGAGGAGCCTCGTAGGCTGTAGTCCATGGGGTCACTAAGAGTTGGACACAACTGAGCGACTTCACTTTCACTTTTCACTTTCATGCATTGGAGAAGGAAATGGCAACCCACTCCAGTGTTCTTGCCTGGAGAATCCCAGGGACGGGGGAGCCTGGTGGGCTGCCGTCTGTGGGGTCGCACAGAGTCGGGCACGACTGAAGCGACTTAGCAGCAGCAGCAGCAGTATACCACATTTTAGGGCTTCCCCAATGGATTAGCAGTAAAGAATCTGCCTGCAGTGTAGGAGCCATAGGAGACTCGGGTTCGATTCCTGGGTTGGGAAGATCCCCTGGAGGAGGGCATGGCAACCCACTCCAGTATTCTTGCCTGGAGAATCCCATGGACAGAGGAGCCTGGTGGGCTACAGTCAAAAGGGTTGCACTGAGTCGGACACGACTGAAGCGACTTAGCATGTACGCACCATATTTATTTATCCATTCCATCTATTGATGGAAATTTGGGCCGCTTCCACCTTTTGGCAGTGAATAACACCACTGTGAACTTGAGTTTACAAATATCTCTTTGAGACCCTGCTTTCACTTCTTTTGGGTATAAACCCAGAAGTGCAATTTCTGGTTCAGATGGTAGTTCTATTTTTAATTTTCTGAGGAAAACACCTTACTGTTTCCTATGGTGGCTGTACTGCTTTACGTTCAGATCAACAGTACACCAGTGTTTCGGTTTCTCTAGACCCTTGTCAGCACTTAGTCTTTTCCAGGTTTGTTTGTTTGTTTGTTTGGTTCTTTCTTTTTGGTTTGGTTTGGTTGACAGTAGCCATCCAAGTGAGTGTGAGGCAGTATCTCACTGTGGCTTTGATTTCATTTCCCCGATTGTTAATGATACGGAGCATTTTTCATGTGCTTGTTGGCCATCTGTGTATCTTCTTTGGGGAAAAAAGTGTCTGTTTAAATCCTTTGCCCATTTTTCAGTCAGGTGATTTTTTTTTTTTTTGAGTTGTAGGGGTTCTTTATATATCCTGGACATTGCCCCTTATTAGACTTATGATTTGTAAATGTTTTCTCTCATGCCATAGGTTGCCTATTCACTCTGTTGATTGTGTCCTTTGATGCCCAGAAGTTTTAAATTTTGACAGTCTCGTTTATTATATTTTTTTCTTTTGTTGCCTGTGCTTTTGGCATCATATCCAAGAAATTATTGTCAAATCCACCCTCTCCTCTGCCCTTAACGAATGACTTTGCCACCTTCTTAACTGAGAAATGATGTCTCCAGCTCCCGTACCGCAGTCAAGCTTCTCCCTCTCAGTGGGAGAGGGGTCTCCTTCCTATCCACTGCCGACCCCTTCCCTGGAGGAAAAACTAGAAATGAACAGATGATGATGGCCAAGGAAGAGAGAGATTGCTAACCAAAGAGGAAGTGGTTGGCAATGGCCAGTGGGCAGCCTCGCCTTGGACCTCTAATTGGTCTGATGGGGCCAGCATTCGGCATTCATCCTTTCCAGGTGAAGTCTGGCTGCTTCTCTTTCTGCCTCTGCTCCTTCTGTCTTCTCTTTGCTGCAGTTCTTAGGTTCTTGATCTTTCTAGGCTCTCTATTTCTTCTAGACTCTTGACCTTTTATCCTCCCTGTGTTACTCAGTGTTCCTGGTAACCATTTCCTCAGTCAAGCCCTGGAGCCCTGGGGAGAGTAGCAACCCTGCGAAGGTACCGCACACAAAGGCCTATCAGCCTATCCACCTTCTTGGGCCTGCACCGCTTGCCTTTGCCTAGTTTAAAACTATTAATAAATGAACTGGTTAATTTTAAACAACTTGGGAATGTGTATTTGGGGCTAACTTGTTTTGCTGGCCTCATGTTCAAAATCAGAAGCCAGCCTTCTTCATTTCAAGGCAGACAATTGGTAATACCTGTCTTCAACTAGGAGAGATGAAATCTCCCTTGAGTAAAGCTCTATGAAACAAGTGACATGATGTTTGATTTGCTCCAGAAAAACCTACTGTGGAAAAGGCAGGAAATAAGTGGGTTGGGGCTGGAGAGACCAAGGAAGCAAGAGTGACAGGAGCTGACCCTTGTTTGAGTTGGGGAATGGATTTGTGGAAATTCATTAGACTTTTCTCTCAATTTCTGTCTATGTCTGACAGTTTCTACTGTATTGGGTTCGCCAAAATTTTGTTAAGAGTTTTCTGAAGCGCTTATGGAAAAACCCCCGAAAAACTTTTTGGCCAACCCAGCAGCAATAAGAAGAACCTGGCTGTATCATACAGCATCCTGAGGAGGTCTCAAGTGGTTATTTGCTAGACTGCGCGGGCGTATTTGAAATATTTTTTAAAAGAGAAGTTTTGCAATTATTCACAGACGCATCTATGCATCACTTCTAACTGAAGATGGGTTCACCTCCAAGAAGTCAGGTTCTCAGCCATGTTGACACATGTGGTACGCTCATGTCAGTTCTTTACAGTTGATACTGTTCTTCCTGTACTACTCACAGAGTTGACCCTCTCAACTTCTCTCCAACTCGAACAAAAATGGCATGTGAGACAAGTCTATACATATGATCATATATATGGGCTTCCCTGGTGGCTCAATGGTAGAGAATCTGCCTGCAATGCAGGAGCTGTGGGAGACATAGGTTCGATCCCTGGGTAGGGAAGATTCCCCAGAGGAGGGCATGGCAATCCACTCCAGTATTTTTGCCTGGAGAATCCCATGGACAGAGGAGCCTGGCAGGCTATACAGTCCATAGGCTCACAAAGAGTCAGTCATGACTGAAGTGACTTAGCATGCACACACAATTTTATATCTATTATAAGGCTTATGTATTATATATAAGGCTTATGTATTATATATAATACATAAGGCTCCATGTATTAAGTTTCTCATAGAATTTTGTACCAGAGAAAGGTTTGCTTCTCTAGAAAAAACGTCCTTTCTCCATACAAGAGGTATATAAAGTATAATATTTTTCCCCTTTTTGTCTTGGCTATCAGAAATTCAGAGGAACTTTATAACTGCAATAACTAACTTGTTTAACATTTCTAGGGTCATTCTTCCTGCTCTCCCTTTAAATAGTTTCTGGTCCTTCTTTTTGCCTTTATTTTCTTTGTACAGATCCACAGTCCCTTACCCACAATTGTAAAATGCTAAAAACTTTAAAAATGGAAAGCATTAAAGATTCATGAACTTGAGTGTGAATATTCATATGTTTCTCTACAGAAAGACTAATATGTTTGATTTCAGGGCACTGCCCCAGACTCCTCTAGGGACGTTATATAATGTATAGTATACTTACGTATAGTATATATAGTACGTTCTTCCTAAGATCTCAAAGATCCTGAATTCTGAAACCTTATCTAACCCCAAGGATTTTGGGTTTGTGAGTGTTTGAATGCAGTAGGGTCCTCACAAAGCCTTTGGGGAGCAGGCACGTGGCATGCAGAGGTGCCCAGAAGGCCGTGGGGTGGGTGTGGCCTGATGCAGGAGGAAGCTTGGGAGAGGCAGCTTTGGAAGCCAAGAGGAGACCTGTTTGTGGCTGCCTCTGTCCCCTGGATCCCAGTGCCTGTCTTTCTTGGCCACTGATGATATTACCTGTCTCTGAAACCTCTGGTCGAATTTTCTTGGTCAGTTTCAGAGCTGCTTCAAGGTCATAGACTTGGGAGCGGGTGAACTTCAGCTCTCTGCGGAGCTCATTAATCTCCTTGATCAGGGAGACATTTTCCTATTGAAAAGGAGGAGGAGAGAGTGAGTATAGATGGATAAGTGATCAGTGGGCACAGGAGCTCCCCTGGCCTGGGGCTGAGGGTGTAGGGGAAGGTCAGGGTTGGTCCTGGCTCTAGATTACATCTCTGGTTCCTCTGGTGGCATGAGTCTTTATTCTGGCTCGTGGATTGGTCTCTTGAGGTTATCAGTTGACTCACCTTCAGGTGGACTCTGGCAGTCTAAGATACAGACAGTATGCACCATTCCCATCCATCCAGGCTCTTCCCATCAGCAGCAACAACAATGCTTTTCATGGGTTCGATGCACTGAAGTTTCATAATAACCCAATGCGTAGATTCTGTTATGACCACAGAATGCCGAGAAAACCAAGGCACAGGGAGGTGCTATAATTTACCCAAACTATATAGATAATATGTGGCAGAGCCAGGATTCTGACCCAGTTTGGCCCCAGAGCTCAGAGCTCTTCAGTGCTGTACTACACTTTGCTTTTTTCCATTCATTACTTGAAGAGCTTAGGGTCTGGTGAGGGGTCTGGGCACACTTTAGTGAGATGGCCACCTTACTGGGATGGAGGAGCGGGACGCAGCAAAGGCACTTAGCCCTGCCTGAGTGACCAGGATGGATTCCTAGGAACTGAACTGAACTGACGCAGCAAACACTGGCCAAATCTACCTAGGATGGACCAGTTCTGGAAATGCTCTGTGCTTCAGCTGGGGAGTCCATCTTCAGAGTGGCGAGTGGGGAGTCCGAGCCCAGAGGACAGGGTGATCCTGAGCCAGTGGGATAAGCCTTCTCTGTTAGGAGGATGTGAACGGCAGACACTCTGGCAGGCCCTCCCTCCAGCGCCTCTTCATCTAAGCAGGTCAGATCTGCCTTCAGAGTTATAGTATATCACTTAATTTCACTATTCCTCATTTAAAAAAAAAATGTTCTTTCTCTTGGATGAAATGCCCAATTATTGCCACTTCTTTGTTCTCTCAGGCTCAGCTTTGTGCCTATTTTTCGATAAAGTCAGCAGGTTTTCTCCTCATTTTTAACCCCTTTAAACAGCCCAAACCTTGGAGATGCACAGCCCACATTTTCTTTCCGATGCTCTGTTTCTTCCCTGCTGACTTTATATCATGACATAATGAATTAAATATGTATTCATTGGATTCTAAGACCTTGGACTCTGCCTGACCCATAAGGGGTTCTTAATAAATATTTGTGGAAGGGATAAGCAAATGA
This sequence comes from Bos mutus, assembly GCF_027580195.1. NCBI lineage: Eukaryota > Metazoa > Chordata > Mammalia > Artiodactyla > Bovidae > Bos > Bos mutus. The sequence goes on along the minus strand of NC_091619.1, from coordinate 103,363,399 downwards.
ATAACTAATGCAAGATGCCAAGTTGAATAAGATGAATGTTCCTAATGAGGAAATTACAAATCAAGGGGTAAAGTCAGGGGACACCAGGTAGAAAGGAGTCTTCAGAGAGCCCCAGGGAACCCCTGGGGACACCAGCCTGCTCAGGGGCTCTCTCCACACCTCCTCTTAGTTGAGGTCACTTAGTTTCACGTCCTCTGCCTCATTCAATAAAGTAATAGTTATCAGAATAAAGATCAGAGACTAAAAGTGCCATTTCCACAGTTCTCTTCAGAAACATTTTAAGGTACTTCTTCCCAGGCAATCTCTATTCATCATGTCACTCAATCCTGTTGACTTTGTGTTTGAACTGAATTTCGTGTTCATTCATCACCAGCTCTCAGCATGTCTCCTCTGCCACTGTGGTGGCCCCACATGGAGCCCCTGCCATTCCCTCCACCCTGACAACCTTGTGGCCATGACTGGGACCTCTGGCTGCAACCTTTTGATATACGCATTTCTGACCCCACTGCCATCCCTGGACAGCTCTATGGCCTCCTAGACGGGTCTCCAGAACATGGCTCAGTCCTCACTAGAGCATCACTGAGGCCCAGGACTCAGCGCAACCTGATTCCTCTGCTCTGTTCATTCATTCACAAAAATGGGAAGCCTATTAGGTGCTTATTATGCCAGACGTGGGGGTCCAGCGTGGACCAATGTAGAGAAGTGAGGGGGGGGTCACCAGTGTAAGGAAGCCTCCTTGTGGAGGCAGGGGATAGGGAAGAGTATTTCAGGCCCAGAGCTAAGAGGGAGCAAGCACTGAGCCACCCAATTCTTTACCAGCTGAGCCACGAGGGAAGCCCAAGAATACTGGAGTGGGTAGCACATCCCTTCTCCAGCAGATCCTCCCGACCCAGGAATCGAACTTGGGTCTCCTGCATTGAAGGTGGATTCTTTGCCAACTGAGCTATCAGAGAAGCCCTTGATGATGATAACAACAAGATAATAACTTCAGGGCTGACTAGATTCCTGCACCATATCAGATACTTTGCATACATGACATCATTTGATCTATCTAACCACCTTAAGAGAAAGTTGTAATGAGATTCAGTTTCAGAAGAGGAATCCAAGGCTGTGCATGGAGGGCAGAGCTGGGATTCAGATTTGGTTGTGTCTACCCACAGGCGCCTCCCAGGCTCTGCTGCTCTCACCACTGATGTACATCACCTCCAGCCACACCTCACACAGGATGATGGCCAAGGAAGCTCACAAAAGTACAAGTGGGGCTGTCTTAGTATAAAAGTACCAGAGGGCTTTCTGGTGTGGCCCATGTTCTGAGGAGTCCAGAGGTCACACTGAGGTCAACTGTATATACCTTGAGTAGTTTTGTGAAATTACAATGTGAATGCAACAGACTTCCTGAGCCTTCTGTTCCGGATCCCTCCTTGGTCAGGATGGTCTATAAAAACTCCTATAATCCTTCAGAGCTTTCCCCCTCCCCCACCTCCCACAGCTCCTCTGGCAGGGAAAATCTAACCCTGATTCCCTGAGCACCAGGATTTGGGCTATGTGAAAGAGACACACTCAGGGATGCCAAGGTCTGTTTAGATAGAAAGCCTTCTGAATGAAGAAGCTATGCCAAGCTGTCCAGGACTGCCTTTGGTTGAGGACAACGCCAGAAAGCTCCAGATGGGAATGACATTGAACTCCAGACTCCCAGGAAGAAGGGCATGGAGAGGAAATACCTAGAGCACCCCCTACTGGCCTACCTTGGGTTGACATCTTTAAGAATACAGCAGCGTCTGGTTAGCGTGCAAAAAGTAGGCAACAGATTTATTCCAGAAACTTGGGAGCCCCGCATCCAGTGGTGTCCTTCCTGAGCCCACAAACTGGTGGGGTCACCACTTGCCTAAATGCACAAGTGAACCATTTCTTTGTTTCTCTTTCAGCCTTCCTCTCACATCCAACCTGACATTTCTACGCATCATCTCTACTCTGAAATGTCTTCTGACATCACAACCTTCCCTCCCAAGGCCTGGCATCTCTCTTTAACACGAGAGTCATCTTCTTAAGGGTTTTCCTGCCACCTGCCTTTCCCTACCGGTATTTCCCTTCTGCCCATAGAGGTAACATTTCCAGAACAGATAACACCCCTACCTACTTAATAAAACTTGGGTGGCACCAGCTTATAAGATAAACTGCGTGCTTCTTGGTGTGACACAAAAAGCCCCTTCAACGCGACCCTAAGCTACCCACCATTCCAGCAGGCCCCCATGCTCTAGTATAAAGTTAGGTCAGAGGATTCCAGGGTCCCCAAACACCCCAAAGGTCTCACTCTTCTCTGACTGTTCTCAGGTTGTATCCTTGGCCTGGAAGGTTCTTCCTCCATTGCTCCCTGACTCCCTCTACTCACCATTCAAGGCCTAGCTCAAATGCCACACCCCCTAGCTAAAGCCCGCTTCTCCAGTGCGCTGGCCAGACTACATGCCTGGTGTGGAGCAGTGATTGCTTGTGTCGGGCTCCACTCCCCTAGGTGAGCCCCATGAGAGTAGGCAAGTCTTCACATTCATCTGGGAATCCTCCATGGTCAGCTTGTAGCTTGGCATGTGAGAAGCTCGCAAAACATGTGCCCTGAATGAATAAAGTATGTTTCCTAGATATTTGTTTTCTATTGCAAATCTTATTTTCATATCTGCAAGCATGCATGAGAATAAGTGACAAGTGCTCCTGTCTGAACATACAGATGAAACAGTGACTTCATTCTCCGTGTCTTCTAACAAGTTTCGCTCAGATGCCATATCTGCCCCAGCCTTCCTCGGCCCTTTGAGACTTCAGTGTCAGGGCCTTGGTTCCTGTAGATGCAGTTCCTTACAAACATGTATCAAGGCAGCGGGTGCCCCAGGCCACCAGCTGGGAGATCTGGAATTGGCTGCACCATCCTATCTCCATGCCCCCAGCTCACGGGTACCCCCAGTCCATGCTGTGATGGACTCCTAGGCTCTCCTACTGGATTTTGCCTTGGTTTTTGAGTAAGTCTTTTGCTCAGGAGAAGGGAAGGAAAACTGCCTTTTTAGAACCCCTGTTCTGTACAGGGCCAGTGCCTGATGCTTTACGTTAGTTAGCTCATTCAATCCTCACAGTCACTGGCTGAGGTTGGCATCTTCTCCTCTTTGTACAGATAGAAAGGTGGTTCCTGGAGAACTTGAAGTCATCTCCCCTCCCCCGAACCTGCCAGCAAGAGTGGCTAGCAGGAGGATAAACGGGCTCTGAACTCAGGCAAGGCTATGCTTCGCCGCCCCAACACCTTGCCTGGCCCTTAAGATCAAAGAAGGAAACAATTTTTATCATCTAGAATAGAGGTTTTCAAAGTTTCTTTTATGTCCTCCAAACAAAATCCTACACAGAGCCCACTGAAATAAGCAAGGCGTCTTCCTGGTTGAGGGGATGGTGGGGCCCCAGAGCCTTGTATCCTGACCCCTCTCTTGCCCCCTGTGGTTGTCTGCAGCACTTCTATGCATCTGCAGGGCTCTGCAGCACGCAGGTTTACGATGCCGCTGCAGCCAACACTCTCCAAGGAGCTCCTTGTTGACGGCTTCTTCTGCCTGCTGTCAGAGTCCCCTGCTTGGGTCAACTCTGCTTCTGCTCCCCTGACTCTCACCCTGGCTCAGCAGGAGTGGGCAGGCAGTCCCTGGGGGATGGGGGAGCCAAAGGGGGACCTTCTGCCAGCCCTGAGCAGCCTCCTGCTGATACTCTTACTCTTATCTATCCTGTAGTCTCCGCCCTCTTTCCTTTTCCTTCTTCTCCTGGGATTGATACTTGCTTTGGGGGCCTGGTTGGCACAGAGAGAGGAACACAGCCCCTGGAGGACCCCTTAGGCCTGTGCTCTGGCGGTAAATCACAGACGAGAGTTCAGCAGTGTCTCTAGCTGACAACCTCTCCTGTAGTCACCTGGTCCCCCTGCCCTGCATGCTGCATTGCAGCATCCACGGGGCCTCTCCAAGCTAGGGAATACTCAAGACCCCTAGCAATGGCTCCTACCCCTAGCAATGGCTCAATACCCCTAGTGTATCAGCTGCTGTGAAGAGTCCCATCTGTTGGATCCGCTTCCATCTCTGGGCCTCTGGCTGCTTTCAGGACTCAGGAGCTGGGCCATGGGCAGGGGCATGGTGGCATGAGGCCCACCATGCCTGGGTCTGGCCTAGATGGCACCGTGCTCTTCCCAGCTGTGTTCGGAACTGATTTGTTATAGTCCAACTGCAGTTCATTCCCATTCTGGTATTTAAATTATAGCATTAAGGAAATACAAATGTTAAAAGATATGTGCCTTATAAACGTAATTCTGATGTTTTCTCTTACTATTAATTCACATTAACTGCCTCAGATGATACTGATACCCAGATAGAAATTGGCAGCAGAATCCTGCCTGGCAGTCCTGATAGTGTACTTGAGTGGAAGCGGTAGTAATGGGGTTAGGCTCTCTGAATAGCCAGAGGAAGGGTCCTGGGAGGCCTCATTAAATCAGGGGGAGGACAACCCTTAGGGTTGGTGTAGTTGGCTCTGGACCCAAGAGAAGAGTTGGGACCTGAGGCATCAGAAAAGCCAGAGGAGATGGGAGGCGACAGGCATGCTCCCGGGAGAGGACAAAAGACTTGGCCATGCTCCCCGGAGAGGACTTGGCCAGCAGGGATCATATGATACAGGTAGCAGACTAAAAACAGCAAGGCAAAGTAAGGTGAAACAAGAGTTGGAAACAGAAAAGAGGAGATGGAAGGGAGTGACTTGGAGAGCTAAAGTCATGTGGATGCAGGTCCAGAGGAAACGGGGTCAAGGAGAGGCCTGAGGCAGGGTGCAGGAGTGCTCTGCATGAAGATGAGGGGGTTGAAAAAGGAAACAGGTGCCTGGTGAAGAGAGATGGGGCAGAAACGAATGGGCCTTGGAAGTGCAGGAGTAGGCATGAAAATGCTGAGAAAACCTCCTTGGGTGGGGTTCTGGGCCATGGTCACCGCCAGGATGAGCTCTGGGAGGTTCGAGGAGATGAGTCAAAGAAGGAACTTTGGAGAAAGCTAGTGGCTCCCTCGGACACTGGGGGAGCCCTGAGGACAGTGGTCTCGGAGGGGCCCTTGGCAGACTTTCTCATCTCTGATGGCTTGGTCTCCGAGGGCGCGTGTGGGTACCTGCATGATGCGGACATAATCTGTGCGGTGCAGCTCACTCTCCTTGACCACCTTCTTCTTGAGAGTGGCCAGGTTCCTCTCCAGGTGTTCCCGCTGACGGGCGTACTCCTGCTGCAGGTCTGAGTTCAGCCCCGCGATCTCCACCTGACAGGGCAGAAGGGGTTAGCCACGAGGGAGGGGAGAGCCCAGAGGACAGGGGAGGGCAGGGGTGGGAGGCAGAGCTCACCATATCTGCCCGCTGCACGTACTTCTCAAAGAGAGCGCGGACCTTCTCCTTCAGCTGCCGCGGTTCCTGGATGTAGGCCACGCAGTTGTGGAGGTCCGTCTTGAACCGTTTGACCAGCGCCTCCAAGTCCCACTCCTGTGAGCAGAGGCATTTACTTCTGGCCCTGCAGGGACTCTCCAGGGACAGGGGCTGCAGCCTCGTGGCTGCTTAAAGGGACAAGAAACAGCTCATCTGGGACTCATCACTGACTGCCAGGGGCCACATGGGGCCCAGAGATCAGGAGGGGCACACGAGCCCTCGGGGAGGCACTGAACTCCCATGCCCCTGGCCTGAATAGTTTCGCGTCTTTAAGAGGCTGCACACATGGATTTCTTTATTGGCTCTGGATTTCTTCCAGGACCACAGGCCTTAAAAGACTAAAGGAGGTACCACTGGTCACCTACTCCTTTCAGAGCCAGGACGGAGAGCACTAATTCCCTCATGCGGATCCCAGGCCAGGGCTTCCCTGCCCCCTAGTTAGCTCATCCAGTGCTTCTCCTTCCTAAGGGTTGCTATGAATGAGTGGGTAGGGAAGAGAATGACAAAATTGGGCAGAATGGTTCATCTGTAAATTTGGGCTCTTCCACCATACTGTCTCAGGTACCCATCTTCCCCTACCCATGACCTAGAGAGCCTCTTTTCTCTCTTTGCTCCTACAGCCCATTTAATCATGCTCCATAATTTTCTACCTTGCACAGTTAATTATTATGCACACATCATAAATCACCTGTTAACCTCTTCAGTTTGGAAAGGGCAGGATCTGTGTCAGTTCACGGTGATAGCTCTGCAGCTTCTAGTATTATCAAGTCCAGAGTCAAGGCTTGATGTGGGAGATGGAAAAGTTCCATCTGATTCTACCAACACTATGAGGTGCTCTATGCCAGGGGGTGAAAGTGAAGTGAAAGTGAAGTCGCTCAGTTAGGTCCGACTCTTTGCGACCCTATGGACTGTAGCCTACCAGGTTCCACCGTCCATGGGATTTTCCAGGCAAGAATACTGGAGTGGGTTGCCATTTCCTTCTCCAGGAGATCTTCCCGACCCAGGGATTGAACCCAGGTCTCCCTCATTGTAAGCAGACGCTTTACCGTCTGAACCACCAGGGGGTAGGGGTGCAGCCAAGTCCTGGCCTAGGACCAGAAGACTGGGTTTCCAGCACTGGCCTCTATGTGCTAAATAGCTATGAGTTCTGGGTGAAGTTTCTAATCTCATAATCTCTCTGACCTTGCTTTCCTTGTTTATTACAGAGAGACCAGAACAGGTGATCTCTGAGGTCCCTTAAACTCACACTGTTTTGGTAGTCAAGCCTTTAAAAACCTACTACAGAGGACCTCTCTGAGCATGCTCCTTCCCAGGATGCACAAGCCAGTGTTGCAAGCATCCTTATAACCCTGCCTTCCACCTCCTTGATTGCTCTACCCAAAGCCATTTTATAGTCTCAGATGGATTCAGTCACGTAAATTTACATGAGCCTCAAATAGGCCAGGGTTGTGAGCAAGTAAAGAATGCGAGTTAAAATGGGAATGTATCTTAGCGATGGGCTGGCTCTGTCTCTTGGAAGCCAGCTGCCCATTGCAGACAGGTGCCAGCTCTTGCATCCAAGAGCTGCCAGACTCTGAAAATCCTCATACCTTCTGTCTCTCTCTGCGCATCTCCTGATCAGTGGCTCTTAATTTCTGCCACAGTTCTGTGATGTTCAGCTCTAGCTGTGTGTTCTGTTTATGGAAACGCTCCAGTTCAGCTTCCATCTATAGAAAGCAGCGGGGAAAGAGTCAAGAATAAGAAAGTAAGCCACAGAAGACATACAGATGGCCAATGAGCATGGTAAAAGATGTTCAACACCACTAATTGTTCAGTTCAATTCAGTTCAGTTCAGTCGCTCAGTCGTGTCCAACTCTTTGCGACCCCATGAATTGCAGCACGCCAGGCCTCCCTGTCCACCACCAACTCCCGGAGTTCACCCAAACTCTTGTCCATCGAGTCAGTGATGCCATCCAGCCATCTCATCCTCTGTCGTCCCCTTCTCCTCCTGCCCCCAATCCCTCCCAGCATCAGAGTCTTTTCCAATGAGCCAACTCTTCGCATGAAGTGGCCAAAGTATTGGAGTTTCAGCTTTAGCATCAGTCCTTCCAAAGAACACCCAGGACTGATCACTAATTGTTAGGGAAATGCAAATCAAAACCACAATGAGATATCACCTCATGCCTGTTAGAATGCTTATTATCAAAAAGGCAAGAAACTATAAGGATTAACAAAGATGTGGAGAAAAGGAACTTCTTGTGCAGTATTCATTGGAATGTAAATTGGTGCAGCCGCTATGCAACATGGTATGGAGATCCCTCAAAAAATTAGGAATAGAAGTATTAAAAGAGGGCCCAGCTATCCTACTTCTGGGTACTCATCCAAAAAATACCAAAACAGTAATTAGAAAAGATATGCATCCCTATGTTTACTGTAGCATTATTTATAATAGCCAAGATATGGAAGCAATCTAAGTGTTCATCAGCAGATGAATGGATAAAGAAGATATATATATTATATATATATATACACACATACACACACACACACACATACACACACACACACACACACACACACACAATGGAATACTATTCAGCCATAAAAAGAATGAAAATTTGCCATTTGCAATAACATGGATGGACCTTTAGGGTATTATGCTAAGTGAAACAAGTCTGACAGAGGAAGACAAATACTGTATGATTTCACTCGTCTTTGGAATATAAAAGACATGGACGCAACTTAAATGTCTATTGACAGATGAATGGATAAGGAAGATGTGGTGCATATGTAAAATGGAATATTAGCCATAAAAAAGAATGAAGTAATGTCATTTGTAGCAACATGGATGGACATAGAGATTATCGTGTTAAGTGAAGTAAGTCAAACACAAATACCGTATGATATTGCTTATATGTGGGATCTAAAAAGAATGATACACATGAACTTACTTATAAAACAGAAATAGACTCACAGACATAAAAAACTTACGGTTACCAGAGGGGATATTAAGGGTTGGGGGGGGATAAATTAGGAGTTTGGGCTTAACACATAAACACCACTATGTATAAAATAGGTAAACAAGTATGTATTGTGTAGCACGAGCAATTATACTCAGTATCTTATACTGTGCTGTGCTCAGTCGTGTCCAATTCTTTATGATGCTATGGACTGTAGCCCACCAGGCTTCACTGTCCATGGGATTTTCCAGGCAAGAATACTGGAGTGGGTAGCCTATCCCTTCTCCAGAGGATCTTCCCAACCCAGGGACTGAACCCAGGTCTTCCACATGGCAGGCAGATTCTTTACCATCTGAGCCACCAGGGAAGCCCAAGAATACTGGAGTGGGTAGCCTATCCGTTCTCCAGAGGATTTTCCTGACCCAGGAATTGAACCAGGGTTTCCTGCATTGCAGGTAGATTCTTTACCAGCTGAGCTACCAGGGAAACCCATGCATGTGTGTGTGTGTGTACACACACACACACACACACACACACACATCATTGAATGACTTAAAGTATACACTTGAAACTAATAGAACATTGTAAATTAACTATTCTTCAATTGAAAAAAAGCAAAAAACAAAGTAAATGGACAAACCAAGCACAGGATACAGAAAGCAGAGGAGTGGTTACCAGAGGGGGAAGGACAGGGGAGGGCAACATGAATAAAGGGGAGCAGCTGTGTGCTGATGGGTGGAAACCAAGTCTACATGCTGTAGTGCACGCAGAGGTAGAGATACAGTGTGGTAACATGAAACTTACATGACGTTACAAACCAACGGTGCCTCCACGAAGAAAGTAAGGGAATGAAAATTATATTTGAGAACTGAAGTCTTTCAGTGGGAGTATTTCCCCTACTACCAGGGCACCTCCCTTCTAGTTCCCTCTTTGGAACGAACCTTTCCTTTTATTCCTGGCCATCCTCGAAGCCCCCGACCCCCTTGGCTGATATGGTAGCCCAGATCATGTGTTTCTATAGCCAGGCTATGAATTTTTTTTTTTTTTTTGAGATTCGAGTTTTATGTACAAGTAAATGAAGACTGTCCCCTGTAGCCGCTCATTTGGGGTGAGAAGAGCAATGTAAAGAAGTAGCTGTTGGCTCCACAGTGATGAGCGAGAGGAGTCCATGCCACTATTTCTTTAAACGATGATTTTGTAATTAAAATGAAAAAAAACAAAAACAAAAACAGAACACATGATTTCTTCATGTTGCATCTGTGAAAGAATTAAAAATAAAAATGACTTTTCAAAACTCTATAGAGTTTCTCATCACATGTGTGAGGTGACCAGGCTGTCACTTCGTTTAGTGACAGCCCTGCTCCCCAAGAGCGACAGTCTCTGCGCAGAAGACTTAATACTCCTCGAGAGTTTCTGCCCGAGGGATGGACAGGCCTCGATCCTTCAGGGCCTGGACTTTCAGCTTCTCGGCTTCCAGCTTGGTCTGCTGTTCCACCCTCTGTTCTTCTAAGATTTCTTCAATAGACACTTGCTGGAGAGGTGTGTCACTCTCCTTTTCTATTTCTCCTAGCAGGACCACATTTTCTCCTCTGACCACAAAAATCCCTCGAGGAATATCACCGTATTTTTTGCCCACATGAATACGCTCCACAGTCTGATGTAGCACTAAGTTAGTAAATTGATCAATGCTTCTCAAAAAGCCTATAAGTGTCCTTCCATCTCGAAGCAGGACCAAGTGCTTTTTCACTGTCGATGTCCTCGATGAGGCTGGTGGTGCCAGGCATATAGTTCATTTTGAGTCGAGATGGAGCTGCAGCGTATAGCGGCGGTGGGCCAGCGCGTCCCACACCTCCTTCCTCCCACCGCGGTCGCCGCCTCTGCGGGACCGGGACAGGAACCCGGACCCGGACCAACGCCGCCCCCGCGGCTTTCAGCAGCCGGGGCCTCTGGGCTATGAATTTTTTTCCCCTTAGTTTCTCTGTTCCTTCAACCTTCTTTTCTTGAGTTCCTTATAAATTGATGACTCCTGACTACTGGAACCTGGAGCCTGAGGCAAGGTTCTGCAGACAAGCCCCTTCCTTGTCTACTCTGTGAAGTCGCGTGAGTGAATCTTGACTCTTTGCGGCCACAAGTCAGCAGGGCCGACTGTAAGGCAGAAAGTTTTGACGGGACCAGCAGGTAGGCATCCCCAGTCTAAAGCATCAAATAGGAAAGAGGAGGCTGAGAAGGCACCTTTCCCTCATCCTTCTGTTGAAAAATTCTTGAAAAGTACAACTCAAGAGTGTCTTATTTTCAAAAGAAAAAGAAGCTATCCGCATGCTTCTGAAAGACTATTCACTGTTGCGTTGCTATTAACCAAAGACCTGTGAGTGACGATCAGACCTTCTAATTAGGAGGAGACCAGCTGTAGGTGAGCGCTTCACAGATTTAATTCCTGCCAAAAGCAATGGAGTGCAGTCTGATTGACAGGCCAAATCTGATGGACACCAGCATTCCTGTCAGAGAAGGAAATGGCAACCCACTCCAGTATTCTTGCCTGGAGAATCCTGTGGACAGAGGAGCCTGGAGGGCTGCTGTCCATAGCGTCGCACAGAGTCGGACACGACTGAAGTTACTTAGCAGCAGCAGCAGCATTCCTGTTATTAGAGAGGTTTGCTGACTATTATTTTTGGAGGGGGGAGGTTGGGGTTTTTTCATGACTGAATGGAGTAGCCCCTTTCCTCTAACCCAGGCCCTTTGGTCAGATTTCAAGGCTCCCCAGTCATGTTCTAGAGTACCAGCAAGCCCTAAGGAACCACATCCTGGACAGGGAGGGGCAACGTTTAGAAGAATGTCAGCCTAATTACTGGAAGCATTTTGTATGGACAGAGGAGTCCTTTGACCCAATGCCTGGCATAAAGGTGGTACTTGGTAAATATTCATGTGAATGAATGAATGCATCGCAGATGTAGAAGGGCAAAGGGGAGCGAAAGAGGGGGAAGGGAGGGGGGCCTGAAACAACCTGCCTCTGGAAGAAGAATGATAAGATAAACATTCAATGTTTGCAGAGCTCTGTGGAGCTGCCTCATGGAGGACACAGAGCAAGTGTGGTTATTTGCACAGCTAACCAAAGAATGTATCTGTTAGAAAGGACTGGCCGGCTGTCAAGGGCATAGGGGATACGGGCCTGATTGAGAGGCAGTTTCTGTCTTCAAGAAGCCCTGGGTCTAGGGGGATTAGTGGGAAGTCAATGAGAAGTTCAGGTGGAGCAGGATAAACATCGTCTGCAGTCAGGATAGAAAGAGCCCTGTGTGTGCACAGTGGAGAGTGGGGGTGGCCCCCAAGGAAGGGATGCTCAGTCGGGCTTTGTAGGAGGAATAGGGTTTAGAGGGCAAGTTGGGAAGGAGAATGTCAGGCAGGGAGAACAGCCGTGCACAGAAAGGACCTAAAGCATGGGAGTCTGGCCCATCTCTGCAGGCTGCGAGTGGTTCAGACACCCTTGGACCTTGGAGGGGTGCATGTGAGGAAGGGGGAGAGGGGGCTGGACAGGTCAGCTGAGCTGGGTCATCCAGGGCTCTAGGGCTCAGGCTCAAATGGCGAGAAGCTCAGACTCTATCCTGGCCAGAAGTTTAAACTGGTCAGAAGCATGGCCTCTATCCTGAGAGTTCAGGGAGCTGCTGACAGGTCTCACCCAAGGTGTGGCATGGCCTGATGTGTACCTTAGAAGGTTTGATGGCGAGAGCTAGACTGGAACCAGGCAGCCAGTCAGGAGGCCGCCACTGTGGCCCAGGTGGGAGGCTGCTGCCCCAGACCAAGGAGATGGCCGCTGCGGGAGTGAAAGGGGACGCTTCCCTGGTGGGCCAGTGGTTAAGAGTCTGCCCTGCCATGCAAGGGACACGAGTTCAATCCCTAGTCAAGGAACTAAGATCCCACATGCCTCAGGGCAACTAAGCCCATATGCCCCGACTACTGAGCCTACACCCTGCACCTGAGACCCGAAATAGCTAAATAAATACTTTTTAAAAAGAGAGAGAGAAAGGGGCTTCTCCAAGGTCTATCTGAGTGCCTGTAGCTGGCTGTGCCTCTTTCTCTACAATCTTAAAGTCAGCAATGGCAGATTAGGTTAGAAAGGAAGTGATATGAACAAAGCCTCAAACCACGCTGAGAAAAAAAATATAGCACACGGAAAAATTGTGAAATATGTTAAATTTGAGTCACTGGCTGGACAGCCAGGAGACTAGCTGGTATAGCGGAGCAAGCATCCTGTTCCTGGTGGGGAAATTCCATCTCCTTGTCATGTGTTACTCATCCAGTTCAGAGATTCTCAATGGGGTGGGGCGCTGGGGAGAGGCAGCTTGCCTCCTCAGGGGACATGTGGCAAAACATCTAGAGACATTTTTGGTGTCACATCTTGGAGGGGGGGGCATGCGGGCTGCTACTGGTATCTAGCTGCTAAATATCCTACGAGGCACAGGATAGCCCCCTTCCCCCCCAACAAAGACTTATCCACCCCAGAGTGTAATTAGTGCCGAGGAGAAAAAACCCTGCACTAGATGAAGAAACAAATATATGAAGGAAAATAAGGTTCTGGAAACTCCTGCCCTAGGAAGGAGATAGTCATGACTCATCAAAGAGAAGCTGGAAAAGCATTTGGGGTGGAGGAGGGGTAGTATTCTCCTTCCACGCACAGGTCTCAGCTCTACAAAGGCACCAAGGACTTGCAGCTTCCTTCTTGCAGGGAAAGGAACTTCCAGGCAGGGCTGCAGCAGGTGGGCCAGAGGTATCTGACCCCCGGATGGAAGCCCCTGGGTCATGGGCCCCTGGAGAAGGAACTGGGCCCAGATATCAGCCGTGGCAGAGACTGGCACCTGTGGTGGGGCTGAAGGGGTCCTGTTTGACTCATTCCCAAAGTGAGGGGGGCATATTCCCTGCTGAGGATCAAAGTCATGGTTGGTCCAGGTACTGAAGGGAAAGTGAATAATCTTTCAGGTGTGTGGCAGTGCAAGACAACTGACCCAACCTGAAATGCACTTAACAAATGTCAGATGAAGTGGGGGGAGAAGGGAGGCAGTGATGGTCTGGGGCCTGCGGCACATCGACCTTCCAGGCAGGTGGGGCCCCTGCTCTGTCTTATCTGCTCAGGCTGCCATTCTTGGGGCCTGAGGTCATTCAAGAATGGCAGGAGGGCACCAGGAAGCCACTCTGTGGCCAGCTGGGAACACTCTTCCTTATCCCGGAGGCCAGGGAGAAAGTCACCGTCACAAGGACAAGTCCTCTCTGGATGCATCAGCCCTGGACCTGTCACACCATCTGGCCTCTTTTCTGGGCCTCCTGGAGAAGAGGCTTTGCTTTTCTCCACCACAGCTGTTGTGGAGCCAGTCCTAATGGGGCTGTCGGTACATCCTATACCTTTTACGTTTAGCTTTGCTCAGCACAGTTAGAGAAGACGGAGGGGGAGCAGGAGGCTGTTTTGGATAGGATGGTCAGGGAAGGCCTCCTTGAGGAGGTGACACAGGAGCGGAGATGTGAACAACTCAAAGCGGCCAGTTAGGTGATGGTCATCCTGAGAGCCTTCCGGTCAGGGGGAACAGATCTGCAAAGGTTCTGGATGGGGAAAGCGTGGCTCGTCCGCGGAACCGCCAGAAAGCCTGCAGGCTGGAGCTGGAGAAGGAGCCTGGAGATACGGCTGGAGGGGCAGGTAGAGAGGGGATCACGCGGGGCCTCAGGGGCCTCGGCAGAGTCTGAATTTTATTCTAGGTGGGATGGGATACCACTGGGAGTTTGCTGTGGTGTCAATGCAGGGACCAGACTGGAGGCTGGGGTCAAGTCCGGAAGAGAGAGGAGGGAGGTGTGGACTGGAGTGGTGGGTGGCAGCAGAGGGCAAGGAGGGTTGGATCTGAAATATCATTTGGAGATCAATCAGACAGGCATCAGTGATTTGGATACGGGGGTTAACAAGGGAAGACCTTAGAAAGTGCCCAGAGTTCTACCTTAAGCACCTTGGTGTGGGTCTTGGTGCCACTGACTGAGAAATGGGGGAACTGGACTAGGGGGATGTTGCTGCTGCTGCTGCTGCTGCTAAGTCGCTTCAGTCGTGTCCGACTCTGTGCGACCCCATAGACGGCAGCCCACCAGGCTCCCCCGTCCCTGGGATTCTCCAGGCAAGAACACTGGAGTGGGTTGCCATTTCCTTCTCCAGTGCATGAAAGTGGGAAGTGAAAGTGAAGTCGATCAGTCGTGTCCGACTCTTCGCGACCCCATGGACTGCAGCCCACCAGGCTCCTCCGTCCATGGGATTTTCCAGGCAAAAGTACTGGAGTGGGGTGCCATCACCTTCTCCTAGGGGGATGTTAGGAGTTCAGTTTCAGATCAGCCATGGACCCCAGGCAGCTGCTCTCTGCCCAGCATGGGCAGGCTTCCGGGTAAACACTGCCATAAGGAAAGGCAGAGGGGCTGAAGGGGAATACTTGTACCCCACTGGACTCTCAGAAGCCCTCTCTTTTCTCTGCCTTCATCCTGTTTGTTTCCCAGAACACACACTTCATTTTGCCATTCTCTTGCTCAAGAGCCTCTGAGGATTTCCTGCTCCTTATCAGATGAAGTCCAAACACCGCCGCCTCCTGTAGGGCCCCCACCAACATGTTTAGTCCAAGAAAAAAATGTTGAATCCCAGAGGGATGTACTTTCTGGTGGACAAGCTGGTTGCTGAGTTGACATCGCCCCCTGGTGGCTGAAGCCTCAAAGGCTGCGGTTTCCCTTTGAGGGCTCAGAACATGGGCACAGAAGGGAGTCGGGGGAGGAGCAGGGTTAAATCCCACCCAAGGGCCCGGGGAAGCCAAATCTCAAAGCATTTTGCTTCTGCACCACTGGACCCCTCCTCAGGCCTTCCCTTTGACTTCCTGTGCGGAGTGGAGGCTGGTGTGGACCTTGGGAGCAGAGAGAGGCTGTGAGGAGAGCTTGCTTTCACCTTTGCAACACCAACCCCAGCCAGGAATGGTCGGGACAAAGGCCAGGGTGTCCAGATGGCCTCTTACCTCTTGAATCTGTTCCTTCATCACCTTGATCTCATTCTCTCGAGGTTCTATTTGCTTCTTCAGCTCCTTTATCTTGTAGTCGAGCACAAACTTGAATTTCTCTAGTTCCTGATTTTTCTTTTTCAGATCATAGATTCGCTTCTCCTGTGGGTGAGAGCAGGGAGGCGTGAAAAAGCTATCCGGAGGCCCTGGTATGGAATCCCTTTAGGCACAGAACACAAATCCTGTGACCTCCTGAGGGGACACAAACAGGGGCTCCCCCACCAGGGGCACCACTGACTCCCCAGCTTCTGTGCCAGACTTCAGTCATTTACTCACCCATCCGGACAGGTTGTGGTCGATTGCGTGGAAGAAAGCTCACCTGGACAGCACCTCTCATCCTAAGCGTTCTTTTACAATATGACCTTACGCTTCTCCATCAGGAGGCAGGGTCTAATCCCTTCCCTTTGCGTCTGGCTGGATTTATGGTCTCCTTGTAACCCAAAGAACTCAGCTCAAGTGATGCCATGTGGCTTCCCAGGCTATCTCGGAAAAGACCGAGCGGCTTCCACCTGGTTCTCTTGGAACACATGCTCTGGGGGAGGACACCTGTTATATCAAAAGTCCCACCACTCTGAGACCTGTAGGCTGGAGAGCTGCTCTGTCAACAGTCCCAGCTAAGCCCAGCATTCCAGTCATGCTGGCCAAGGGGCTGGATAGGGGGCTAAAGAAGCCACATTGGCTGTTGGTCTTCAAGCCCACCGCTGCTGGAGTCACCCAACTGAGGGCCCACTAGGACCCAGACATCAAGGACAAGGACAAGCCATCCCATTGTACCCTGTGTGGATTCTAGACCTACACAACCTGCAAGCATAATAAAACGGTTGTTTTTCACCACTAAGTCTTGGGGCGATGTGTTGCAAGGCAATGACAACTGGAGTGTAGATCTATCTGTTATTGCTAAACAGAGATCTTTTGCCAAGGTTACAAATTCCAAATAGAAATATGCACAGTCCCTACCCTTAAGAGAAAACATACTAGCTGGGAGAGCAGATGTGCCAACAAGTGTAAAGCTACACTGTGACAGGTGTCATAGAAGAGGTTGGCACACAGAAGGCATGGTGTGTACTGAGGGTGCTGGGAAGAACTCACATGAGTTAGGGTGGTGGTAGATGGAGGCAGTGAGAAATAGGGCTGGAGGGGAAGCAGGGAGGAAGGCAAGGGTCTAAATAGTTGAGAATTTATCCAGGAGGCCAGGAGCTGGTTAGCTACAGCCCTCAGGTCAAATCTGACCTTCTGCCTATTTTCATAAAGTTTTATTGGAACATAGCCAAGCCCATTCATTGATGTCTTGTCTATGACTGATTTTATGCTACTGGAGCGGAACTGAGCAACTGTGGCAGAGAGACCACACTGCCAGCAAAGACAAAAATACTTACTACCTTGCCCTTCACAGAAAAAAAGGTTGCTGACCCTTGCCACATGCAGTTGAGAGTTGTGAAAGAATTTAAAGTGGGAGACTGAAATGATTACAGAGTGTGGAGGCAGGGAGCCTGGATGGGAAGTGGGATGGAAGGCTGTTAGACCCGTTAGGCTGGTGCAATTTTCTAGAGGTCTTAACCTCTTTCTTGTCAAACCCCCCTTTAAGTAGTGGGGGGGGGAGACAAAAAATCAGTAGATTGGGGTTAATATATATACACCACTCTATGTAAAAATAGCTAACTAGTAAGGACCTACTTATGGCACAGGGAATTTTACTCAATACTCTGTAATGACCTATATGTGAAAAGGATCTAAAAAAGAGTGGACACATGCATATGGATAACTGATTCACTTTGCTGCACACATGAAACTAACACAACATTGTAAATCAACTATACACAAATAAAAATTAATAAAAAAAACACTTTAAGAATCTGCAGAGAGCTTTGGCTCCTACCTAAAAAAATGCCCAGATATAAATGCAAATGCTCACCTGCAGAAATGACATGCAGGCATGGTCTCATTTTGTCTTTGTCAGACCCCCTGAGCGCCCCATTCACAGGTGAGAAAACAAGGCTTGGATCAGTTGCCGGAGGCTGCCATGTGGCCAGCGGAAGAGGCTGCCCGGGAACCTAGCTCACTAGGCGGAAACCCAGGTCCTCAACCACCTGGGAGTTGCATCCAGCTAAGGCAACAAGGGCAGAGGGGACGAGAGGAGGGCGAGGAGCCTGGATTTGCTCAGGAGGAGGAGATGCGATGTTGGATACGGAGGTGGTGTACCTCACAACAGGTGATGTGTCTCTTACTGTTTTGTGAGAAAGCTATCCAGAAAAGTGATTTCACTTTCTGCGGTCCCCAGTGGTTACAGGGCTCACCGCAGGGGAGTTCCTCTCTGATCAGGGGGACCACACGGGCGATGCGCTGGGCGAGCTGCCCCCAGTCCATGAGATGGTCACCCTGGGATGCCTGGCACAGAGGCGAGCCGGGGCCTGGCAGTCAGCACTCAGGTTCTTACCACAAATCTGTCACCTATAAACTGTTACGACCCTGGGTGAGACACTTCACCCTGGGAACCAGCTTCCTGAGCTATATAACTGGGTTGCTCACGGTCCCTGGCGTTTTGAGGGGAACTGAATGGGATGAATTGACAGCACTTAGCCCCGTGCCACCCACACAGTAGGCACTTCACTGACAGCTCATCCCCCATTGAGGTCAAAAGGCAGGGAGTCTGCCTAGAGCTGTGTCCTCATGGCCTGTGTCCAGCTGGGCTGGAGCTGAGGAGGGACAGAGGATGTGCCTTTACCTTATCTTGAATCGTCTCGTCTCTCTCCTGGATCTCCCGCTTGAGGCCCATGATGTCCTTCTCCAGGGACTTGATGACCCCTTGCAGCTTCACCTGCTCCCCCTTCAGGAGCTCAATGTCGTTGGTTCGCTCTTCAATCTCCTTCTGCAGGCTGCTGAACTAGGGGAACAAACAGCAACAGCAGAGAACCCCAGAGCCTGTGAATGCACCTCCATTCCTCCCCACTGCCTGAGGATTTTAGGAGCGCCTCATCGGAATTTGGGACTATCAGGAATTTCCCAGGCCAAATGGGCGATGTGGGCTTCTGGGCAAGAAGATCCAGTCCCATCCCTTATGTGAGGAAGGACCAGCTGCCGTGAGAGCCTCCAGAGACCAGTTCCCCTGGCGGATCCAGAGTTTCCCATGACTGCACAGACTTCGAAAGGTTGGGCTCCATGCTCCATCAAGGTCACAGATGAGTGACCTAAGTGATGAGCCATCTTAGTCATGTCCAAGAAGGGAAGGCATGACTGCCCCTGGATTGGGTAGTAGTGTGATTTCTAATAGGAAAGAATGTGAACTGGCTTTGCATTTGGCTTCTTTCAAACTGTGGTGCTGGAGAAGACTTTTGAGAGTCCCTTGGACTGTGAGGAGATCAAAGAAGTCAATCCTAAAGAAAGTCAACCCTGAATATTCATTGGAAGGATTGATGCTGAAGCTGAAGCTCCAATACTTTGGCCACCTGATGCAAAGAACTGACTCACTGGAAAAGACCCTGATGCTGGGAAAGACTGAGGGCAGAAGAAGGGGATGACAGAGGATGAGATGGTTGGATGGCATCACCAACTCAATGGACATGAGTTTGAGCAAACTCTGGGAGATAGTGAAGGACAGGGAAGCCTGGCATGCTGCAGTCCCTGGGGTCGAAAAGAGTCAGACATGATTGAGCAACTGAACGACAACAAAGGCTAAATGTTTGGGGGGGAATTGGCAATTCTGTAAGGATCTGTGAACTGAATGCCTCCTTGCCTGGCCGTCAGTGACTACAAACATCTCCCCCACCTTGTAAACTAAGTACTCTCTACTCCCAATCCTTCTCCCACCCACAGTGTGCGACCAGGAACACCCCTGACTCCCTACACTGAGAGCCTGAGGACACCTCCAGGAGCAGACTTTATCTATCTCACGTCCAAAGACCTCATTTCCACTTTAAGGTTTAACTCTGAAAACTCTAAATCCCACTTGCCAATACAGGAAAGCCCAAAGGGTTCACCAGGGCCATGGTGAACCTCCCTGTCTCCTGTAAACAGGAGAGAGGAGGACGAGCCCCAGTGGTTACCCCATCAGAGGGTGTGGTAAGGATCTGTCTGCCTGTCTGTGCAGGGGGAACCTTCACACTGGCTGGCGTTGCTTTCCAAACCCACTTGCTGGAGATGAGGACATTCAGGTGGGAATTCTGCCAGTCGCCCCACTCCCCACCGGCCCCTACCCTGGGCAGAGCCACTGTTCGCTGACTCCACGTCTGTCCACCCACCCCATGCTTTCTCTGCAGTGCGGTCCAGGCCTGCCCCCCACGCCTCTCAGAGACCAGCCTGGTACCTTCTTCCTCATGATGCCTGTTTCTCCTTTGAGTCTCAGGTTTGATTCCTTTTCATCCCGAAGCTTCTTCTCATATTTAGTCTTGATGTCTTGGATCTCACGGTCTTCATCTTCTTCAATCTGCTTCTTGGTCTCTTCAAACTCCCGTAGCTGCTGCCTGACATCCTCCTGTGCCTGGCATGGAAAGAAGAGAAGAAGAGTGTGAGCCTGGGGAGGTGGGGACAGGTGGCACTTTGGAGCTCAGAGAGCCCAGGGCAAGGTGAGCATCGAAGGCCATCACGGGGATGAAAGACCGAGTGTTAGCACAGAAATGGAAAACAAGGCCATGGGTCCCTTGGCCCTTCCACTTTCTTCCTGTCCTGTTTGTCCCTCTCTCCCTACCAGATCAGGCCTCACGCTCCATTGCTTTGATCACTGTCCCATCAGAACACTCGCCATTCCACCCCTGGCTTTCTTCACACTGACACCAGCAACCCCCTCTATCTTCCTTTCACTAAACTTGTGATACTTACAACTTTATATTTATTTCTAGAATTACTTGATTGTCTCTCCCATTAGATGTTAAGTTCCCTGAGGGTAAAAACCTAGCCTATCATGCCCACCATGAGTTCCCAGTGTACAATGCACACTGGCCCACAGCAGGTACTCAAATACTGAATGAATGAGTGGCTCTTTAATTTCTCCCCCTTCCCTAATCCAATCAGTACCACCCTTTCCACCTCTTGAATCCAGCCACTTCTCTATGCCTCTGCCTCTGCCCAGGCCATTATCTCTTGCCTGGACTGTTCTCAGCCTCCTAGCTGGCCTCCTGCCTCTGGTCATGCTTCCCTCCAGTCTGATCTCATCCTCTAGTCTAGGGGAGCTTTCAAAACCACACACCTGGTCATGCCGCCCCTAACTTGAGAGCCTTCTCTGCCTCACCCTTGTCCTCAGGGTAGAGCCTGGACTCTTGAACCCGGTCCACAGACCCTCAGAAGGCAGGCCTGGCTCACCTCTCCAGCCTCAGCCATCACTCCCGCCCTGAGCTCTTGCCAGTGTGAACTAACTGCAGTTCCCCCAATGTGCCTGGTCCTCAGCTACAGGTGGTACTCACTGTACCTCTGGTTCTAGCCTCTTCCCGTGGCTTTCTCTGACATTTCCTCCAGCTCTTGGTTGAGGTATCATTTCCTGTGTGAAGCCTGTATATCCCCCATCACATAATAAATGCCTGTTTGACATGGAGGCTCCATGATGGCAGGGCCACATCTCTCTACCGCAGTGAATACCCAGCACAGCATATGGTATAGAGTTGGTGCTGAATGAGTAAAAGCCTAGAGCTCAGATGCTGGGAGAACAAGCTCTGCCTGGTGGAGCATGGGGCAGGACCCCTCCTTGCTCACTGCTGCCTGGGGGTAGACACTGTAGATCTCAGCAGAATCAGTGGCTTTCTTCCGATTCTGACCCTGGCATTCTCCCAGGTTGCATATACCATCCCTTGACCGAGTGTGTTGGAGATTGAGAGAGGCAGGTGTTTTAAAACTGAGCTCAGTGACTTCCTGACAAAGGCTTCTCTTTGCCAGACTCTTGCTGGATGGAAGTCTGGCCAGTGGACTCCGTCTGTAACCTAGAGGGGCCCACAAGCCCCTGCTCTTGACCTAAGAGATGTTGCTAAAAAGTAGAAGAATCCCAGTCAGCTTAGTAAGATGACATTTGGGAGGCATCTCTCTAGCAAAGTTCTGAGTTGAAATCCTGCTGACTCAAAAGAAAAAAAGCCTTGTCATCACTATGAGAGGTCTGGGGAGGAAGGCTGGCCTTTCACTACTCTGGGAGGATCCATTCACCCTAAAAGCAGAGCCCGGCAGACTGAGATGTTGTTGTATAAGCCACAAGGACAAAAGGGGTCTGGGGCCCTTGAGAACACAGAGGGATGCTTAGCCCTGTAAAAGGGGGAGGAGGACGGTGAGTGGTTGGGGAAAAATTGTCAAGGAGTTGGCTCTTGTCCTGAGTCCCTGAGGGTGCACACCAGCAGCCAAGTGAAGAAGCATCATCCTGAGCAGGGGCTCAGAGGTTGGTATAGAAGAATTCCAGAGGCTCCACATCACTGGATGTGGGAAGCTGGATGGGGCAACCGGAAATGGGGCTGGGCAGGTAGGCAGGGCAGCTGTAGAACTGGAATCAGGTGGGCTTGGGTCGGGGTGGAATTCTCTTGGCTCTCTGCTCTCTGAGCTCAGCCTCTGCCGAGTAGAGGGCCTCCACCCTCTACTTCCCACTGAGTCCACCCCCACCACCTGGGCAGTGTCCCAGTTCACCGAGGACTTCTGGATGCCGACTCAGCAGCTTCCCTGCCATCATCAGGGTGGTTACAGAGGACCCTAGGATGTCTCCTGATGCTGTGACCCTTATCTTCCTGCATCCACTCTCAGGCCCACCCCCTGGAACGGTGCCACCTCTGAGTCTTAAAATACAGGCCCTGTTCCCTGAGCACAGGTGACTTTTCTGTTGGATCCCAGGTATGCCACCCTGGCTCTCAACCTCACCACGTTCCCTGGCCCAGTCTTGATTCATCCACTGTCTCTTGGTTCCTTACTGACTTTCTCTGGCCTGGACCCAGTGGCTGGTTCCCAGCCGACCATTATTTTCACCAGTTGGTAAAGCCCTGGCTCTGGGTCAGGGCTGCCCTGTGCCTTCCTTGCTCACACATTTTCTTGCAGAGCCCTGCTGTGGAAAAGCACACAGCCTGGTGGGTCACTGCAGCCAGAATTAGCCTCAGGCAGCTAGGCCTTCAGCTACAGACCTGCCCATCCTCTTCTTGGTCATTCCCTTCAAAAATCACTCCATATGGGACTTCCCTGGTGGTCCAGTGGTTAAGAATGGGCCTTCCAAAGTGGGTTCGATCCCTGGTTGGTGAACTAAGATCCCATATGCTATGAGGCAACTAAGACCAGGCACCATAATGAAGATCCAGAGCAGCCAAAAAAACACAAAAAACAAAAACTAAAATCACTCCACACCTTCATGACTCTCCTGCCCCGTCACTCTCAGAAGAACACCATCTGCCAGAATTTTGTGCCAAAAAGGAGACCATCTGGCCTCTCTCAATTTTCTCTTCATCTCAGGAAATGAGATATTGCGGCAACTCCATCTGCTGGAACATTCTATGACTTTGCTCTGCCTGGATGCTCTCTCTTAACCTCCTGCATTTCCCTGTCTCCTGGTTAATTCCAGCTTCCATGCCTCCAGGATCTCTGTAGCTCCTACCAGTCTTTCCCGACCTTGCAGGCCAGTGGCAGGGGATGTGGGGGGCGGGTGGTGGGTTAGCAGGTGGAGGGGGCAGGTGCTCTGCGTCTGTGTCCCCCACTGTCCCGTCTACATTTTGATGAACATTAGTCTGTGTGACCGCCTCTCTCACCCAACCGAGAACCTGGCCCCACATTCACTTTGCTTGACCACCCAGCACTTATGCTGGTAAACCTGTAAGGCAGGTCTGCTTGTTCAGTCCGTGAAGGAATGATTTCATCTTGTGAGACATGAGAAGCTACGAAGGGTTTCAGGCAACCACCTTCCCCATGGCTCAGGTACCTTGTTCGTCTCCAGGTTCTACAGGCTTCTGCTAGAAAGCTCTCCCCAGAGAAGATACAGTTAGAAGAGAACAGTGGGGATGAACTTAGTCAAGCCAAGGAACTTCAGTCTGAAAAGCTGAGCACCTCCCCCCTCAGGGAGGCCCCTAGCTGCCAGGGACACAAACACAGAAACAGCGCAAAACAAGGCCACGAAACATACTCAGGAAGGAAGGTGGGGAAGGAAAAGGAGGCCAAGCGGGGCTCCCCACGGCTCTCAGCGCTGTTCCCAGGCCAGGGCTGCAGGATGGCACTGTCAACAGGAGGCACAGCTCGGCTTCCTGTGAGTACCTCTTCCAGGAGGGTGGTTTTCTCCTGCAGTTTGGCCTCGTAAAACTCAGTCAGCTCCTCCAGGGCCTGGCTCTTGGTCTCATCGTTATCCCGAAGCTGCTTCTCGTACTCCTCTTGCATCCTCTGGGACTTGAGCTGCAACTCCTGGTACTTCTCATATTCCAGAAGCAACTTTTGGTTGTTGCAACATTCTGGAGAGAAGCAAGAAAGGTTACTTCAGGAGAGACGGTAGCACCAGCCCCGGGGACACTCAGGAGCCTTGGCTGCTTTTCCGTTCCCTTCCAGCACCAGCTAGAGCCTCTGCTTCGACAGGCCAGATTCAAATGCACACCCATCTTCCTTACAGGGCCCCCACGCTATCGTCTTATAAGGCAACCTGATTCCCTCCCTTCGATGTTAGGCAGAAAGGTTTCCAGGAAAGTGCAGAGGGATGTTTGGAGGTTCAGGGCCAAGAAGAATGTCCTGAGTATGCAAAACAGGCGCCAGTACCCCCATCTTATGGAAGAGTAAAGTAAGGCTGGGGGAGGTTTGGTGACTCCCTAGCGCACCCAGCAAGTCAGGGTGAGTCTGGAACTCAATGCAGTCTGTTAGGTTCCAGACCCACACTTTTTTGTATCTCCTACTAGCATGCAGTAGGTATTTAACCTGTGTTTAAAGAATGAGTAAATACACAGGAATAAAAACCACAGTGAGCTCTAGGGGATAAAGGCAGGCTGTTTATAGACGGGGTTGAATCCAGAGGGCTGTCGGACTTTGCCCCCAACCAACGGCCCTCTGCCCAGGGCCCTGCACGGGTGGCCTCACCTAGGTCCTGCAGTTCCCGGCTCTGTTTGTCCAGGAGGTCGTCCATGCGTTCGCGATGGAGTACATCCTGCTTTTCTTTTTCCGTTTTTAAAACCTAAGACACAGAGTCAAATATTCGCATTTCTACACGTCTGCTGAAAGCACCACTGTGACAGCACCCATTGTATAAGTAATAGCCTCCTTCACTCACAAACATTTCCCAAGCCCTTACTTTGCACTCTTACTTTGTTCTATGAACAACATTCAAGCTATCATTTTTATTTGTATGATAGTCTGCTCTGAGAGTTCTATATTATCTCTATACAGATCCCTTCTGTGAAATGGATCTTGTCAATCATGAGTTCAGTTTCGGACAGGCACCAAATGGATTTTTGGGTGGAAAAGGTAAGGATTGATTTGAATCCTCTGTTGTTAGCACGTTGCTCTCAAAGGAAATCCTTGGATATGTTAATGTGTCAGCTTCTGAGAAAGTGTTTTCTTTAATGGAGCAGCAAAGCTCCTTGCAGACAGGGGAGGGACCTAACTTTGTACTCTGTGTACAGAGGGCGCCGATGTTTGTTGATTAAATGAATGAAATACTAAAATTAACTGCCAGGGTGTTTTTAGACCCATAGAGATAACATAAAAGAACCAAATATCACTTGAGCAAAAAATTGGCAGCATTGAAAGAAGGGCCAGGCAGGTTTGTATGGAATAGAGGAATCATTCCAGGAGAATCTTGGACCAATGTTAATGACAGAGAGGTCATTTAGACTAATTTTACTTAACTTACTGACAATCTGGAGATCAATATTCTGTACGCTTTCTCTTTACATACTTTATTTTTCTTGTTACTTTTCATTTTGCTATTAAGTAAGTTTCTCTTGATCAGAAAGGTAATATATTCTCCTCGTGGAGAATCTGGATATTATAGAAAAGCCTAAAGAACTAAATTCAAACTATCCACAATTTCAACTTCCAGAGATGATCATATCATTATCTATTTTCTTAAAAATTGTTCTAGGTGTGTCTGTTTTACCTCATTAGTAGCATTCACCATAAAGAGTTTTTTATATTCTGCTTTTTTCTCTTTTTTCACTTAGCACTTTGCTGTAAGCATTTATGGTGTTATCAACATGATCATATGTCTTATTGTTTGAGCGAGTGCTGGTTGTTTTGAGTGAATAGGAAATTTCTTATTTGCGGCTGTTGATTCAACAGACCTGGTTTTTTGTTTTCAAGGACTCCATTTCCTGGAGGAACTTGTCTGTTAGCTCCTTAATCTTCTCAGAATAGTTCATATCCTTTAGTCGAAGCTGATACTCATTCTCCATTTTTAATTCTTCCACACGAGTCTTCAGCTCCAACATAACCTGAGCCTTTGAAAGGAGGACACAGAATCAAGAACATTCACAGTGCGGCTGAATCGGACTATTTAAACCCCGTGGCCTTGAGCTCTCTGGGGCCTGCAGCTCTGCTCAGAGCATGCGTCATCTTTCCACATAAGACACAGATCAGACACTTGGAGACACATGAGCTTCTTCCTCTATCTCCAAAACACCTATTCAGTGTGGCGCTCCACTGAGCGACAGGCATTATGCTGATAACTCACATCTCTCCCGCAGATACGCCTAAATGTCACCTGCTCAGTCAGGTCTACATGGACCTGATTTTCCTTCCCCTTGCTATTCCCATTCCCAGCACTCTGACTCCCCACCTCTTACCCTGCTCTATTTTTCATTATCCCATTAGATCTTGGCACTTTCAAATGTTATGTATTATTTTGTTTATTGCCTTTTGGCTTCATCCCCGCCCCAGAATTCAATCTCCAAGAAGGCTGAGATCTTTGTTGGTCTTGTACACTGATGTATTTCAGGTACCTAGAATGGTGCTGAACACACAGTAGGCACTCGAAAAGTATTTGTTGAATCAGGATTCCTGCCTCCATGGAACTTACAGCCTACTGAATCAGCCAGGTAGACACATCATTACCAATTGTGAGAAGTGCCCAAAGATAGGCAGTGTGCACCCAGGCTGGGTCAGAGAAGGACTGAGGGCAGATGCATTGGTTGAGGGGCCCTGCATGGTCCTGCTGCGGGATGGTAAGAGCCTGGCCAGAGGTCGGGGAGCAGAGCAGAGTGGAAAGATGTCGGAGAGGTTTTAGGGAATGGTACCTGATGTGGTGAAGATGAGTGAGAGGACTATGGGTGAAGCTCACCTCCCCTGACCAGACCTTCCCTGAGGGTTGCCCTGGCCTGGCTTGCTTCCCTGCACGATCCTGGGAGCCCAGCACAGGACCAGCAACAGAGTCAGCACCAAATAAACACTTATCAGATGAACACGTGGCCCTGGCGGTCTGCCGGGGACGAGTGGGATATGTTTATTGGCCGGAACCCCCGGTTCTGACGCGCTGCACTGGAAGCATTTGCTCATCCTCCTGCCTCTGTCCTACTCCACGTGGCTGCTGCAGAGAAGTCTCTCCAGATGCAAGTCTACCAAGTCACTGCCTAACTCAGATCATCAATGGGGCCTTAGGAACCGTCTCCAAAGTCTGAAACCTGCTATAGAAGCCCCCTCAGCACCTCTCTCTGCTTCACCTCCAAACTTTCTCTCCAGCACCCCCTCCACTCCAGCCCCACTAGCTAGGGGCATCCTCCTCAGAGCACCTTCCCTCACCCATCTGCACACACTCATGTTCTGGAGGCTCTGTTCAAGGCTCACTTCCTCAGACACCAGTCTGCCTGGGTCAGGGTCCCTTCCCTGGGCTCCCACAGCACCGTTTCCTTCATAACACTCACTACACATTTGATTCCCTTTAAGATTTTACCTAGGGAATCCCCTGGCTGTCTAGTGACTAGGACTCCATGCTTTCACTGCCAAGGGTATGGGTGCAATTGCTGGCTGGAGAACCAAGTTCCTGCAAGCCATGTGGCAGGGCCAAATAAATAAATAAAATTTTAACCACACCTTCTCCTGTGATATAAACTCCAGGACTGTCTATGTCCTTCATTTCTGTAATCCCAGATCTAGCACAGTGTCTGGCACGTGGCAGATCCCTCTGCAAGTACCAGTTGGATGCATGAATAAATGAATGACTAAGTGGCTGGGTGAATCACAGAGTTACATACAATGTCATAAAGAGTATAAAGACAAAGAAAGAGTTGGGAATTCTGGGCAATGTGACTTTTAAGGCCGGGTGAAGGAAGGGCCAGGAAGGTTGCTGGGGAGGAACAGTCAGTGGCTTACAGGCAATGATAAGAGTGTGGGCGCATGGAGCCCGAGAAACAAGGGAATTTCAAGAAGCGAGGGGAACACACACTGGTCACTTCCGGTTGGCAGCAGCGCTGTCAGGCCTAGCTGGGGGCGGGGTCAGGAGGCAGCCCAGACACCTCAGGCTTCGGTGCAGCCTGGTGTATTCTGCTCGGGGAAGAAGAGAGAAGAGGGAGGAGGAGGAGACACAGGTGCCTGCCTGCAGGAGGTTAGACCCCAACTGTCACAGGCTCTCCCTCAGCCTTTCCTCCCACTTCCCTTTCCTGCAGGAAGTTCCAGGGAGCTCGCGGAGTGATCTCCGGGAATCCTCTGGGGACTATCATCCTACTACGGGGCCCTTCTGGCATTGCGGTCCCGCTGCTTTCACTTGTCGCTGTTCCTTGCGTGACCGGGAGTTTCCTGATCACAGGGCCCCGCCTGTCTTTCCACATATGCAGCCCCAGTGACCAGCAAACAGCAGGTACTCAGCGAATGCACAGTAAACTCTGCATGAACGGCAGTGAGTGCATAGCTGTGCACGCTCTGTACGTCCTGAGAGAATACTACCCACTGGGCTTCTTCCTCGGGGAGCACAGGGCTCAGAGCTCTCCAAACACATGTGATTGGACTCTTGGCTGCCTCAACAGGAGGAAAGGTGCTCTGAGGTCATGATGATGGAGTGGGCTGTGGACGAAGTCTGGATTGGTGCTCTGGGCCTTCTCCTAACTGTAATACTCTATGTGTAGTAGCACTATGGACATGCCACTCGACCTCTCCAAAAGTACTTCCTGAAACATGGGGGAAAACAATAGTATCTTCTCCAGTTGTGAGATTCAAATGAGAAAATACTTATAAAGTAATTAGCACAGTGTTTGATTTGTGGCAAACCTAAAAAAAAGGTTTGCTGTTGTTTAGTCGTGAAGTCGTGTCCACCTCTTTTGCAATGCCATGGACTGTAGCCCACAAGGCTCCTCTGTCCATTGAATTTCTCCAAGGCAAAAATATTGGAGTGGGTGCCATTTCCTCCTCCAGGGGATCTTCCCAACCCGCGGACCAAACCTGTATCTCCTGTATTGGTAATTAGCACAGTGTTTGGTTTGTGGCAAACCTAAATAAAAGGTTTGTTGTTGTTTAGTCACTCAGTTGTATCCAACTCTTTTGTGACCCCAAGGACTGTAGCTACCAGGCTCCTCTGTTCATGGGATTCTCCCAGCAAGAATACTGGAGTAGGTTGCCATTTCCTCCTCCAGGGGATCTTCCTGATCCAGGGATCGAACTTATGATTCCTGCATTGGTAGGCCACTTCTTTACCACTGAGCCACCAGGGAAGTCCACCCCCCCCCCCAAAAAAAAAAACGGTTGGTTACTGGATATTATTACTTTTATTGTTTTATTATTGAAAGCAGTGAATTTCAGGACTGTTTTATAAATATCTTTTTCTTTTTTTTTTTTTAAAAAAAAGGTTCCAGATACCAGCTGTTATTTAAGTTTCACAGATACAACTGGAATACTCAGTGTGTCACATTAATTTTGTAAGTATTTACTGACTGTCTCCCGCATGCCTGGCATGTGCTGGAAACTGCTGGTCATTAATTATGTCACAATAATTATGCGAATTATTTCACAGTCCCTGCTTTCAAGGAGAAGGCAATGGCACCCCACTCCAGTACTCTTGCCTGGAAACTCCCATGGACGGAGGAGCCTGGTGGGCTGCAGTCCATGGGGTCGAGAAGAGTCGGACACAACTGAGTGACTTCACTTTCACTTTTCACTTTCATGCATTGGAGAAGGAAATGGCAACCCACTCCAATGTTCTTGCCTGGAGAATCCCAAGGACGGGGGAGCCTGGTGGGCTGCCGTCTAGGAGGTTGCACAGAGTTGGACACAACTGAAGCGACTTAGCAGCAGCAGCACCTGCTTGCAAAGAGTAGGAGAGGAGAGCTAGGTAACAGGCTGAGAGCACAGCTCAGTGTAAGTCAGAATGACTACATGGCAGAAGCGCAGGCGGGTGGGAAGGACACAGGATGCAGTGGAGGTGGGGGGTGGTCTGCACTGGGCACAGGTGAAGCCAGGCTGGGGAGGGGCTTTATGCCGGTCCCAGGACACTGGACGCGGCCTGACAGGCAATTTCCCTGTTGCTCTTCGTCAGGTCCAATTCTTACCTTCTCTTCCATGTCTGTCTTGGTAACGAGCACCTCTTCAGCAAAGCCCACCTCCCTCTCTCGCTTGATTCCCCGACCATCCTTATCAAAGACCTTCCAGGTGAACAGGCAGCCATCCTCGGCAATGCTCAGCAGGAACTGGTCGTCAAAGGTGATCGACATCTGAGGAGAACGAGCATGGTGAGGAGGCTTTCATTCTCAGGCCGTGCAGACCAGGACTGAGTCAGTGGTTGTGCAAGATCCCCACCCCATGCAAGCCCAGGCACAGCCTCCCTGGGAGGAAAATTTGATCTTAGAAAAGAGTGAGACAGAAACCCTCACGGGCTTCTGGGAATGAATGAAAAGACAAGGCTATGTATATGTTCTCTGTGGATTTGGAATATTTAGAGTCAATTATTAGGTACACAAAAGAATCAACAGTTAAAAAAAAAAACAAACCAATAATCCAATTACGAAGTGGGCAAAAGATACAGAGACATCTCATTGGAGAAGTAATACAGATGGCAAATAAGCACATGAAAAGATTCAACATTATTAATCATTCAGTTCAGTTCAGTTCAGTTCAGTAGCTCAGTCATATCCAACTCTTTGTGACCCCATGAACTGCCGCACGCCAGGCCTCCTGGTCCATCACCAACTCCCGGAGTTCACTCAAATTCACGTCCATCGAGTCGGTGATGCCATCCAGCCATCTCATCCTCTGTCGTCCCCTTCTCCTCCTGCCCCCAATCCCTCCCAGCATCAGGGTCTTTTCCAATGAGTCAACTTTTCGCATGAGGTGGCCAAAGTATTGGAGTTTCAGCCTTAGCATCATTCCTTCCAAAGAACACCCAGGACCTTTAGAATGGACTGGTTGGATCTCCTTGCAGTCCAAGGGATGCTCAAGAGTCTTCTCCAGCACCACAGTTCAAAAGCATCAATTCTTTGGCGCTCAGCTTTCTTCACAGTCCAACTCTCACATCCATACATGACTACTGGAAAAACCATAGCCTTGACTAGATGGACCTTTGTTGGCAAAGTAATGTCTCTGCTTTTTAATATGCTGTCTAGGTTGGTCATAACTTTCCTTCAAAGAAATGCAAATGAAGACTATGATGAGATGTCACTATATACCTATTAGAACAGCTAAAATAAAAAAATAGTGATAATACTAAACGCTGGCAATGATGCAGAGAAACTGGATCTTTTGTGTATTGCTGAAAGGAATAGAAAAGAACCTGGCAGTTTCTTGAAAAACTAAATAAATATACTTGCAATATATGATTCAGCAACAGTATTCCTGGGCATTTACCCCAGAGAAATGAACTTATGTTAACATAAAAGCCAGTATGGAATTGTTCATAGCAGTTTTATTTGTAGCAGCCCAAAACCTATGGGGAAAAATCAAATATCTTACAAGGGGTAGACAGTTAAACAAATCACGGCACACCCTTACCGTGGAATTCTACTCAGAGAAAACAGAATAAAGTATTGATATATGAAATAACTGACATGGAGATCAAAGGTATTACACTGAGTGAAAAAAAGCTCCTCGCAAATGGTCATATACTGTATGACTGTGTGTTAGTCGCTTAGTCGTGTCTGACTCTTTGTGACCCCATGGACTGTAGCCCGCCACGCTCCTCTGTCCATGGAATTCTCCAGGCAAGAATACTGGAGTGGGTCGCCATTTCCTTCTCCAGGTACTGTATGATTATTTTCCACTTCTATAACTTTGACATTTTGATAATTTCATATTCATACTGTTAGGATTATTTACATAAAATGATCAAGATGTCAAAGTTATAGAAAAGGAAGATAAATTAGTGGTTGCTGAGGACTAGGCATGGTGGTGGGACTGTGGTGATGGACCAGGAGGCCTGGTGTGCTGCAATTCATGGGGTCACAAAGAGTCGGACACAACTGAACGACTGAACTGAACTGAACTGAACTGATTAGGATTTTTATTCCTAAAATAAACATGTCCTGCTTTTATAATCAGAAAAGTAAACATCCACAAAATTTAGTGGTTCTAAAGCAAAGCGGGGAGATATGTGATAGTAATTTACTTTGGACCCAAGACTCAGGTTCAGTACAGGAATGTTCTGGTTTATAATGAAAAAATCCTTTCCTAATAAGGATGTGTCTGCAGGCAAGCCAATTTAAAGTTTGGGACTTAATGAAAAACCTCAGAGGCTGGTATTGTTCAATTGGAGTTGAGAGAGGGAGGAGGGAGAGAGAACACATTTCCCAGAGGCTGTTCTTCAGGATCCCATTGTAAACAGGGACACTGCTTTTTTAGAAGGGGGGATGGAAGGACAGTTTACAAAAGTGTGCTCAGGTTATTGCCCCTGGGGAGGGATGGGGGCTCATCTCCCAGGCTGTCTCCTTTTAGTCCAGAACAACCCGGTGGAGAAGGACAGCTGTGAGCCATTAGCAGCCGGGACAGGAGGGTGCTGGCCTGTAGAGAACAGCTGAGCAGGGCCCTTCAGCATCTCTCAAATGGCCCATGTTTTATTATGCAAAATAATATGATGAACAACCTTGTACATACATCTTCAGGAGCACCTCTGACCACTTCCTAGGACAAATTCCTGGGAGTAGTTCAAACAAAGAGCATTAAGAGCCAGTGAGTGTTTACTGAACGCTTGGCTGGATTAATAAATAAGGGGAGAGACAAGGTGCTGGGAGGGGGAAGGGATGAACCAGGTACGCCGCAGGCAGGACCAGGTGGATCGCTCAAGACCTGAATCTGGGACTGAACCCCAGGGAAAGTCCCCCTCACCTTGGTGACAGGACCTGCGTGGGCCTGGTACTCATTGAATTCTTTCTGCAGAGGGAGCGGGTACTTCATCGCTCGGATGGTCCCCACCGAGGTGCCCACAAACATCATGCGCCCGGAGTGGGAGATGACGACGGCCGTGTAGGTGACGTCAAATGCTGACATCTCTCGAATTACCTGAAACACAGCCAGCTCTGTTCAGGGCGAGGGGCTGAAGCGCATCCCCAGTGTCCCCAGGTCACTCTCCTTGCTTTTAATAGCAACATTAGGGCAACTTCTGGATTTTAAAATGTGTGTTTTCCATCCCTTTTAGCATCTGGCTTAGTGTCTAGCACATAAAAGGGCACAAACTAAATATTTCTTGGCGGCTTGACTGGTGAGTAAACAGTTCTAGGAGTTAGGAGTTTCCTAAGGGAAACTAATCTAGGGAAATCTAGGGAAAGTTTCCTAAGATACCCAGAAGCGCTCTCCCGCTTTTACAGGTTGTGACTCATTTAACCCTCACAAAACCCCTTAAGGTAGTTACTGCCATCCTTATTTTAAAGATGATGAAACACAGGCACAGAGACACAGGGAGGCTAGGTCAGTTACCTCAACTCACCCACTGCACTCAGGCTCCCGAGAGTATGCTCTCAACTGCTACTCTTATCATGTATCTCAAACTAATAATGGGATGTGGATCATAAATCTATCCAGCAAATAGTTATTAATGTCCATTATAGGAACAAAACTACACTCTCGGGGAATTACTTCACTCCTTCACTCTTTAATTCACTCATCCACCCACCCATCCACCTAGCCACCAATTATTACTGGGTGTTTTCTGTGGGCCATGTGTTGTGCCACCTAGTAGGGATACCATGAGATGTGAACCATGGCCCTCCCCTTAAGAAGCTTTGTTCTGGTGCAGCACCGTGGAAACCACCACGCTGGGGGCTACCTGGGGGTATACTGGAGAGATACCCTCCTCTCGGTTGGACTCGTGGAGGAGGACACTGCTCCTTTTCCAGGAAGTGTCCTTGCCAAGCTCTTCTTTCCTCCCTTAACTATTTGGGAGCCAAGGTGCATAATTTTAAAATTTCAGAGTTTGGGGATTTCCAAACAATTATGGAGGCAAGCTTAGGTGATAGCAATAACTACGGTTCTGTTTTTAGCCCACGAAAGTACATGCAAATCACGGGTTAGAGCGCCATTTAGAGATGCTGCTGACCTCCTTCCCTCCAGGGTGAGAGACAAGTTACAGTCAGCAAGCAAAGGAGGAATGGAAAAGAGCCCCACAACTTAAACGAGTCAGGTGGGCACTGGGCAGGAAATTCCAGAAGTAACAACTACTGAGCTGATCCTCTAGGGATGAGGAGGCAGGTGTTCTCCCAAGAAGAAGGGCCCTGTTCTCAGAGAAGCCCTTTCTGCTGTAAACACAGGAAGCTGTCTTCTGCAGATCGAGGCAGCAGCCCAGAGGAGGGACAGGGGCAGACTCACTGAGGAATCTGCAATCTCCTTGAGAGTCTGGTCTGACCCAACAGCAAAGATGATTTTGCCGTCAGGGGAGATGGTGACGCAGTTGTAGCTGCAGGACTTGAGCACGCACTCGGTCTCTCTCTTTCCTGTGGACAGACTCCATTCGTACACAGCACCGTCTGTGCCACAGGAAATCAGCTTGCTGTCATCGGTATTCCACGCAACTGAACGAATCTACGGGGGATGAAGATGCGCCCAGTTGGGAGTGCGCATGTACATTCACACACACACACACACACACACACACACACCTTTCAAGGAGAGAAGGAGAACCCCTTATGTGATTCACTATGCTGAGGCAGAGTGTCCTTTCCTGGAACATACCCTTCAGTAAACACAAATCATAGCTTTGTAGGAAAGTTAGCATTCTATTTCCTCAGACGTTTGCAAAATACTGAAGATTAAATATTCTCATTTCTGTCTCGCTTTATGAATGTAAAGACTGAATCATAATAATTCCTATAATGCTGCAATCAATCACTGCTATGTTTTACAAAAGTTTTTTATTTTGAAATAATTATACATATATATATATATATATATATATATATCAAAGGAGTTGCAAAAATTGCATAGAGAGAGTACTTCCAAATGGCAGAGTAAGAACTTCAGCTGGCCTATCCCTTACATAATAGGTAACTTAAAAATCATAAAAAGTTATTTAGGGACTTCCCTGGTAGTCCTGAGAATCCACGCTTTCACTGCAGGGGGTGCAGGTTTGATCGTTGGTTGGGGAACTAAGATCCTGCATGCCTCGTGGTGTGGCCAAAAAGTTTATAAAAACAGTTATTTAAAGTCTCTGGCAATTGTCTTAAGGGCATAGAGAAAATGCAGAAACATTCACTCAAGAAAATCTACTCAATCTCAGGAAGAACAGAGACTGGGGGAGATAAGCACTGTTCCGCTGCTTTACCCTCCTCATCCTCAAACACTTTATTCCAGTGTACTCTGGGCAGCTGTAGCCAAAAGGTGGGGCTCCCTCTCTCCCCCAGAGCTTAGTCATTGGCTATGGTTTCATCCTGGGAAACCTGCTGGCATTTCTTATCCCCACCCAGAAGCTCTATTCCAGGCAAGCGTGGCCAAGAGGGCCTCATCTCCCTTCCCCTAGCCAGTCCCCACCTGCTGGGGAAGCTCTACTCCAAGTGCAGAAGCCTGAGAATACTGGTACCCCAGTTGCCCCTGCCCCAGTTAACTCAATGGGTGGGGGTTCTACACCATGAGGGGAGAGCTGAAGAGACGAGGGATCCCACCCCCTTTCCACGCACAGAGTAGGGAGGTCACTCTTGGGAAAGAAAGTCGATACCCCTCACCCTCCACTCAGTGCAGTGGAGCAGAACTTCTTCCCAGGGGGATGTTGGTCATAAGACAATGAGCTCCACAGCTCTGCTGGAGGAGACTGACTTATTTGGAACAGAGCATGGAGAATTTCATCCTATGGACATCATCTAAATTGGTGGAGATCTAGGTGGAGGGCAGTTAAGAGAAGGCTGGAAACTCCCTGATAGAAGCAAAATGGCAGAGCAGTAACAGAATTAGAACAGGAAGAAGAAGGGAAGGGGACAGTTGAGAGAGCCCTTCCGGGATGAGAGGCAACTGTGGGGATCGGGAAGGCTGATGTGTGTGCTGTGCTGCACACACTCAGGAGAAATCAGAGCAGGATGTGGGGACACTTGAAAGCATCTCCTGTGCTGTACAAAACCCCACTGACACAGGGTGGAAGCTTCACAGGCATGAAGGGTTTAAATACAACATCTGACCAACACCAACTGAATAATAAGCTTCTGACCCAGGGGCATTTCCCAGGAAGTCAGGCTTAGAAATAACATCATGCTTATGCCTGGCAGCCTGGAAGGTGGGGTGCATGGCTGAGGCTGCACCCTCTCAGGTATAGTCAGAAAGGGAACCTCAAAACTACTAGTTTCTGGCTAAACATGGAGCAAAAGCATAAACTCCATGAACTGTGACAGGAAAATCACAGTTTTCTGTTTTCTAAACAAAAATCCAACAGTGAAGGGTGAAAATATAACTGGGGAAGGGGGCTTAAGCATAATCTATGACTAATTAAGTGGCTTAGGTCAACCCAGGGACAAGCCCTAGGTAACCAGGCTAAAAGATCAAGAAAGAAAAACATCCGAGCAGCGACATCTGAGGCTGCCCACTGCAGGAGAAAAAAAGACTTCTCAGAATTAGGTTACCAAGTCACTGAACAAAACTGCCAAATAAAAACAACATTCTAACTTTTTCCCTTTTCCATATTTGTAACTCCGTTCTCCAGTAGAGCGACTGGCTCCCATAATCTCCAATACATTAATACCTCCGACACATTTTCTCAATCTCCTCCTACGTAGCCAACCTCCTGACCAACTGGACACCTTTTTGGGTGTTTCCATGACTCCAGTTCTGCCAGCCACATCCTTAGCCATGTCTTAGCCCGAGCTCTACCTTTTAAATGACATTTTTTGATCGTTTGTCACTATTATGTAAAAAGGGACTTAAATATAATAATTTCCAACAATATTCCCAGATTCACGAATTTTAATAGTTTATCTGCAAATTCTCTAAATTTTCTACAAACTCAGTTATGCTGTCCGTGGCAATAGCTTTATTTCTTCCTTTCCAACCCTCATGCCTCTTATTTTGCTATGGTCTGAATGTTTCTGTCTCTCATCAGCCCCACCTCAATTCATGTTGAAATCCTGACATCCCAAGGTGATGGTATTAGGAAGTGGTGCCTTTGGGAAGTGATTAGGTCCTGAGTTCTCCCCTCATGAATGGGATGAGCACTCTTAGGAAAGGCCCCCGAGTGCTAGCTCGCCCCTTCCACCATGGGAGGCTACAGGAAGTCTGAAACCAGGAAGAGGGCCCTCTTCTAATTGTGCTGGCACTTTGATCTTGGACTCCCCACCCTCCGAACTATGAGGAAAAATTTCTGCTCTTCATAAGCCATCCAGTCTGGGCTATTTTGTTATGGCAGCCCCATGGACCAATGTTGGGCTTCCCTGGTGTCTCAGATGGTAAAGAATCTGCCGGTAATGTGGGAGACCTGGGTTCGATCCCTGGGTTGGGAAGATCCTTTGGAGGAGGGCATGGCAACCCACTCCAGTATTCTTGCCTGGAGAATTCCCATGGGCAG
Source organism: Bos mutus (assembly GCF_027580195.1). NCBI lineage: Eukaryota > Metazoa > Chordata > Mammalia > Artiodactyla > Bovidae > Bos > Bos mutus. Next base: position 103,326,158 of record NC_091619.1, on the reverse strand, counting down.
ATGAGCCTGGCAGGCTACAGTCAATGAGGTCGCAAAGAGCTGGACATGACTGAGGAGCCAACTAAGCATGGACTAATGTATATTTCCGTTTTGTACCTTATTGCACTGGATAGAACTCAGTACAAGGCTAACAGAAGGCATCATGTTTTGTTCTCTTTCACAATTTCATAATCAAGTGTGCTGATTGTTGTAGGTTTTTAAAATAAATGTCTTATATAAGATTTTTTTATAATAAAGTACATTCCCCATTATTTTAAGTGCTTTTTAAATCTGTTATGTTATTGATACACTGTCAATGTTATTGATTATTATATTTGGATTTATAGAGATAAGCATATGCTTTTTAATCCTTACTATATTAATGTTGTATACACTAATGATTTCAAAATCTAAAACAATGTTGTATCTATGGGGTCGTACAGAGTCGGACACGACTGAAGTGACTTAGCAGTAGCAGCAGCAGAATGAATCAACATGGTCATGTTGTATTATCCTTTTAACATATTGCTGGATTGGTTTGATGACAATTTATTTAGGACATCTTTATGTTCACACACAAGACTGGCTTGCCATTTTCCTTTCTTGTGATGTCTTTGATAGGTTTTGGTATCACAACTATGCTGGCCTCCTAGAACAATGTTGGAAGTATTTACTTTAAAAAAAAAATTCTCTAGAAGAGTTTCCCCCCCCAAGATTAGTGTCATGCTTTCCTTAAAATTTGATCTACTTCTCCAGTGATAGTTTTCCTTGTCAGGTTTTAAATTACAGATTCAATTTTTCTAGGAATTTGTCAGTTCATATATGGGAATACCAGACTACCTGATCTGCCTCTTGAGAAATTTGTGTGCTGGTCAGGAAGCAACAGTTAGAACTGGACATGGAACAACAGACTGGTTACAAATAGGAAAAGGAGTTCGTCAAGGCTGTATATTGTCACCCTGTTTATTTAACTTATATGCAGAGTACATCATGAGAAACGCTGGACTGGAAGAAACACAAGCTGGAATCAAGATTGCCGGGAGAAATATCAGTAACCTCAGATATGCAGATGACACCACCTTATGGCAGAAAGTGAAGAGGAACTAAAAAGCCTCTTGATGAAAGTGAAAGTGGAGAGTGAGAAAGTTGGCTTAAAGCTCAACATTCAGAAAACGAAGATCATGGCATCCAGTCCCATTGCTTCATGGGAAATAGATGGAGAAACAGTGGAAACAGTGTCAGACTTTATTTTTCTGGGCTCCAAAATCACTACAGATGGTGACTGCAGCCATGAAATGAAAAGACGCTTACTCCTTGGAAGGAAAGTTATGACCAACCTAGATAGCATATTCAAAAGCAGAGACATTACTCTGCCAACAAAGGTTCGTCTAGTCAAGGCTATGGTTTTTCCTGTGGTCATGTATGGATGTGAGAGTTGGACTGTGAAGAAGGCTGAGCGCCAAAGAATTGATGCTTTTGAACTGTGGTGTTGGAGAAGACTCTTTGAGAGTCCCTTGGACTGCAAGGAGATCCAATCAGTCCATTCTGAAGATCGGCCCTGGGATTTCTTTGGAAGGAATGATGCTAAAGCTGAAACTCCAGTACTTTGGCCACCTCATGTGACGAGCTGACTCATTGGAAAAGCCTCTGATGCTGGGAGGGATTAGGGGCAGGAGGAGAAGGGGACGACAGAGGATGAGATGGCTGGATGGCATCACTGACTCGATGGACGTGAGTCTGAGTGAACTCCGGAAGTTGGCGATGGACAGGGAGGCCTAGCATGCTTCGATTCATGGGGTCGAAAAGAGTCGGACACGACTGAGCGACTGATCTGATCTGATATTTATTCAAATTTAATTACATAAAGTTGTTCATAATACTCTCTTATAATCTTTTAAAATGTCTATCAGACCTGTAGTAATAACTCCTTTTTGTTACTCATGTTGGTTACTTGTATCTTCTCTCTCTCTTTTTTCCCTTAAACAATTGTGCTAAAGGTTTGTCCATTTTGGGCTTTCAAAAAACAAAGTTTGGGTTTGATGATCTTCTATCGTGTAAATGTTCTCTGTTCCATCCTGCTCTTATCCTTATGATGTCTTTCAATTTGTTTTCTTCGAATTAATTTGCTGTTCTACTTCTTATCTTTTTCAATGGATGGTTGTATCACTGATTTTCATCTTTATCATTTTTCCAATACATGTTTAATGTTAAAAATTTCCCTATATGCATGGTTTTGGCTGCATGCTCCATCTATATTTTTTGTTTGTTTTTGTATTTTCTTTTAATAGCACACCTGTAAACCTAACATATATCCCTGATTAGAGACAAGTGTTATAGATTCTGGTAAAGTGATGGAACAAATGGCTGCTCCCCGGGTTGGTGAGGTGGGGCTTCCTATGGGGATGTGCACGGGTCTAGAAAGAGTATCACATTCACCTGGTATGCTTTCCTCTAAATTTCTGCAACACCCTGTTGGAGTGGAGGACGCTCAGTAGCTCTCAATACACTTGTTCTTAATAGCACTTACACTTATGACCTGTTAGTTGTTGAAGTCAATGGTCACTGACTTCTTTATCTGTCTGGAAACTAGTTCCCTGGCTGCTTTGATACAATTCCTTGATTCCAGGTTCTCTCTGCACCTTCATTTGCAGTCTCTCTCTTCTTACCAGTCCCTTACATGTTGCTCACCTGTCTCCTGACCATGATCTCAGATTCTGCACGAGTGCTTAGTGATCTAATCTACACCTCTGACTTCCACTAACTACCACCTCATTCCCTGAATTGAAATTTTTAGCCCAGACTTCTTTCTGACGTCTAGTCTCACATACCACACTCATGGACACAGCAAACATAACAAGTCCAAAATAGAGCGTAATAGGTTTCTTCTCTCTGTCCCTACTATGAAAGCCATGGTTTAGTTCCTAGTTCCTCGCTCACCCTCACTTTCTAGCTGACCTCTTTCATTCCAGCTTCCCTTCCCTCTAAACCATTTTCAGTACTGTCTGGAAAATTCTCTTTCTGATCCCATTACTTGTTTTCTTAAATCCTTTCAGTTATTTCTCATCCCCTACAGACTAATGTCCAATTCCTTGGCACGGCACACACACACTCCATGATGCAACAAACTTCTCCAGCTCCTCTTTGTATCACTTCTCAGATGTGCTCAGTGTTCCAGCCTATAAACCACAGACCACCGTCCTGTTCCATACTCCCATCCCCTTACCTGTAACATGTCCTGCTGCCTAGAATGCCTTTCTTTTCCCACTGCTTTTTCTATCTAAATTCATCTGCTGACTTCTTACCCTTTCAGTCTTTGGTGTCTCCCTTTTCTTCATGCTCCATATCCACTTTACCTTCAGGTGCTACTGGTTTAATTTCCTAAATATCTTTTGAATGCATACATTTCTTCCTATTGGTACCAGCCCCATCCTGCTCCAAAATACTATCATTACGTAGACAACAATCTCCTTACCACTTCTACCCTCATCCCTTTCAATACAGTCTTTACTCTGAAGCCAAAGTAATCTTGTAAAATGCAAATATGGTCATATCATTTCTTGGTCTGAGAGTCTTCAGTGATTTCAAGGAAAAAGGAGGATAAAGTATATGCTGTGCTTAGTCACTCAGTGGTGTCTGACTCTTTGTGATCCCACTGATTGTAACCCTCCAGGCTCCTCGGTCCATGGGGATTCTCCAGGCAAGAATACTGGAATGGGTTGCCATGCCCTCCTCCAGGGGATCTTCCCAATCCAGGGATCCTGCATTACAGGTGGATTCTTTACTGACTTAGCCACCGGGGAAGCCCAAGAATACTGGAGGTGGGTAGCCTATCTCTTCTCCAGGGGATCTTCCCGACCCAGGAATGGAACCAGGGTCTCCACCTGCATTGCAGGTGGATTCTTTACCAGCTGAGCTACCAGGGCCTATAAGGTTCCATGAACAAGATTTCAAGAACTCAGGCCCTGCTAACCTCACCAATCTTAGCTCACGCCAAGTTTCATTCTTGATACCTATGTTTCAGTACCACAGATAGTTCCTCCTCTACCCCTAGCCATCTCCATCTCAGGGTCTTTGGATCCCTGTCGGCAATTACTTGACCTATTAGGTCTGTCTGGTTAATTCTGACTCACTCCTTAGGACTATGCCTTTGTGAACATCCCAATCTCCACCATGTCAACTCCTCATCACTTCCTCTTCTAACAACCCATATTTTTCTTTCATTGAGTTTTCTGCAGTTAGTACTTAAATCTGTATGTGCATTTGTTTTATTGTCTTTTCCCTCAACTAGACAGGGACCTCCGAGAAGAAAAGAATCACCTCTCTTTGGTTCTCTTTTATCCCATTGGCCAGCAGGATGTTTGACTCTGTGCCCTTGTTTCCCTGGACACTGCTCACTCACTCACCTTCCCTGTGTGTCCTTTAAGGTTTGAGATATTCTCTAGGCTTGTGGTGGAAAAAATGTGAATCACGTTCCCATTGACTGCAGCAAACAGGTGACCTCCATTGCTAAAGGAACACTGCAAAGAAATATAGGGAGAGCCCAATAGTGAAAGAAAGAGCGGTTTACCTGGAGGTTGTAGTTGAGAGCTTCTTTTCCCAAAGAGTTCATGCTGATACCACGTGCAGGACTGGGAATTGGGGGAAGGTGTAAATAGGACTCAGAATTGGCCTATTTGATGTAACTATTCCTATAGCTCATACTGGCCAAGATGCTGACACTACCATGCGCATGAATCATGAAGCTGTTTGGATCAGAGAATGGAATACTCATTTTGCCTGTAGAAGTTTCAGAGTGGGACAGTGATCTTTAAAACTCTGTCTTGTTTCTGTAAGTCATCTTCGGGATGGGGATGGGGGAAATCAGATAGGCTGCTACTGTCTTTTTGGAGAAGGCAATGGCACCCCACTCCAGTACTCTTGCCTGGAAAATTCCATGGACGGAGGAGCCTGGAAGGCTGCAGTCCATGGGGTCGCTGAGGGTCAGACACGACTGAGCTACTTCACTTTCACGCATTGGAGAAGGAAATGGCAACCCACTCCAGTGTTCTTGCCTGGAGAATCCCAGGGATGGGGGAGCCTGGTGAGCTGCCGTCTATGGGGTCACACAGAGTCGGACACGACTGAAGCGACTTAGCAGCAGCAGCAGCTACTGTATTTCACTGTTGCTCATTTTCCCTGATCCCTCCCAATTGCCAACCCTGTCCTCCCAACTGTGACTCTGAATATGTGATAACTTCCTTTTCAATGCTTAAAAAAAATTACTCCACAGTCACAGAGAGGACAGATTGCAGGTGGGATCTCACACGGTTTGGTTCAAAGGTGAGCAAAAAAGAAAAGGGACAGGACCAATACACTCAGTAACTTTGGTGGAAAAATTGGATTTTTTTAAGCCACTAAAATTCTCTAAGACATTCTCTGGTCTACCTCTTCAGCTGTGTTAGTTCATGATATTTCAACTCTGACTTTCCAAGATACTTACCTCCAGAAGCTCTTACCTCTTTGCACCCTCTGACGGAGTATTCCTTGAAAGAACGTATATCATCAATAAGTAGGTTCATAATGCGTAGTTTGTCAGCAAACCCTACTACAATGTAGTGTCCAGATGGGTGAAGGCTGATTGTATAAGCTTCTTCTTGGTATTCCTTAAATAGTTCCAAAGAACTGTGAAAAAGATACATTACTGAATAAAAGTCTAGCCCACTAAGTCCCTTGAGCATTCCATTGTATCTGGTATGTATTTTTATAACGGCATTTGAGATACTTTATTACTTGTAATTACTGGTACCTCTTTTTCTAGATTTTTGTTATTTGAGGATAGTGTTCAGCAATGAGTATGGCATGTGAAGGGACTGATCAAGGGGTGTTTAGGGATGTGGAAGATACAGCTCCATTCAGATCTCCAACTCAGAAGTATTGCACAGTTTTTTCCCTAGCAGCCCCAGCAGCTATATGTAAAAGCAAAGAAGTTATGTTCTGGGGCCAATTGAAGCTGGAGATTCTCAGGGATTCTGTGCCCGGAGGATAAAATCGCTGGAAGTTGAGGGTTGTTGGGGAAGTGATCAGGATTGAAAGGAGGAAACAGTGATCTGGACAGCTCCATGAGACAAAGAACTGATCCAGTGGTGGGGCAGTGGTGGTGAGGGGACAGGAAAGGCCGAAGGACACAGGAGGGTATGGAAGGAGGTGAGATATTGGTTCCTTTCTGTCCCCAGGGCCAAGCATATGTATGGCACATGGTAAACACTTAATAAAGTACAAAGTGATTTTCTAGCTCATGCAAGAGTGAAAAGAGAAAAAGGAAGTCTGACGGACTTGATTTTTTTATAAACGGTTTCCAGCTGAAAGCTTCTAAGTAATTAAAATTGAAAACTCTCTAAAATAATTTGCATGGAAAAATTTAACAACCAGAATCTTGCATACCGCAGTAGCAAAGCCTTTCATTTCTTACTTTGATTCGTAATTCCAGATGCGGACGGACCGATCCACAGAGCAGGTGGCAATGAGGGGTTTGCGGATGCAAGTATCTAGACCAGTGATAGACGCCGAGTGTAACGGGTACATCAGATACTCAAAGTGGGCAGGCTCCCCCTAGAGAAGTCACACAGAATCAGACTGAGCAGAGGAAGCAAAAGACTGGCCAGGCACGCCAGCTCTCATTACTGCTTATGGATGTTAATTAGCCCAGATGCACAGCAATCAGGCTGTGGGCAAGTTGTTTTAACATAATGCATATTTTCCCATGCTATTATTATTTTAAAACATTTTAATGGCAATAAAATATTTTATTCTATAAATATACCAGGATTTACTTTATCCATTCTTCTACTGTGGGAACATTTAGGTGGTCTCCAATTTTTTTCTTTTTATTTTTTTTCCAATTTTTTTCTATCAAGGCGTAACATGGACTAAATATTCTTGCAAGTATGTCTGTGTACCTCTCTGATTACTTCTTTAGATATTGTAGAGTAAGTGCCTGACAGTAAGTTTTTGAATCTCAAGGCATCTATCTCAAAGGACCTCCAGCTTGAATAAACATATTGCAGTTGTATGACGCAGTTACCAGCAAAACAATCAGCTAAAGAATTGTTGCTCCCACCCTTGAAGATCCCTTTCGTAGAAAGTCCCGGATACTTAAATAACTGACTTCTTGAATGATCCCACTCTTCCTGTACCCTAATTCCCACACTCATGGCTAAATGAGCATTAAACAAATAGTGAACTCTCGAAACCCTGACACCCCATCCTCAAACACTGATAAAGGCAGAGCCCCCAGTCCACCTCTCTCTTTACGCATGGCCTCACTGCATATGGCCCTTGGGCAGCTATGTGCCCTCCAGGACCTGTGAGTAAGAAATCTTGTTCCTCAAAGTTCCCTCATGGATTTTGCTCAAGTGCATCCTTCAATTGTAATAAGAACCAAAAGGGCCTATCTGGCCCCAGCACTGGCCCTGGTCGGGGAAAGTGTGTGTGGGGCTTGCTGGGAGAGACGCAGCCGTGGGTGAGTGCCTCCAGCATTCCTAGCTGATGGCTTCACTTCCAATAGTTTGGGCCCCACACAACAGATACATTTCTAGAAATAGAATACAGGGCAAAATGATCTGAATGGTGTTAAGGATCTTAATGAGTACTCCCAAATTTCTCTGCAGAGAGACTGTATGACTCTGTCAGCTGCAGCTAGGAGAACTGGGTGAATGATTTAAGTTAAAATGTATCCTATTGCACTGGTCTGCATGTTATGTGTAGATTTCAGGTGTTTGTCATCAGAAGCATTATACCTGGGACTTCTGCATGAGAAGTGATGATTGGGAAACTCAATGAGGTGTATATACTTTGCTCACAAGCCAAGACAAAGGCTGAACTGTCAACTCCCTCAAATTCAGACCCTTCCCCACTTAGAAACTACCTGCATATTCTACCCGCCTCTGCTATATCAGAATGAGGTGCTGGGCTGTCAGAAAGAGGGGGTGAAAAGTGAAAGTGAAAGTCACTCAGTTGTGTCCAACTCTGCGATCCCCATGGACTGTAGCCTGACAGGCTCCTCTGTCCATGGGATTTCCCAGGCAAGAATACTGGAGTGGGTAGCCAGTTCCTTCTCCAGAGGAATCTTCTCGACCCAGGAATCGAACCGAGGTCTCCCACATAGCAGGCAGATTCTTTACCGTCTGAGCCAACAGGGGGTAGGCACAGATTATTCCCATTCTCCGCTTGCTTCCCATACTTTCTCTAATATCTTCAACGACCCTGTCTCTACTAGCACATTCCTGGTAGCTTTCTTCCCCTCGAAGGCTGAGCAAGAACTAACAAGAACTAATGTGGGGGAGAGGAGGGTACGAGTGTCCCAGGCAGAGGCAGGAGCGCTGATGCCTTTTGGCAGAAGGAACATGCAGACTCCCAGTGATCAAAGGGTCCATTCTATCGGATGGAGTGATGGGATGGGGCTGCAGAGAGCAGCCCGGGCCAGACATCACCCAGCCCCATGTCCTAGCTCAGTTCTTCTCAGAGCACCAGAGGGTCACCGAGGGTTTGAGGCTGTGACAGTGGTGGAGGTGGTGGAACATGTGAATTTTGTGACAACCACATCTGGGTTTTGAAAAGATCACTCTGGCAGTCGAACCGAGTATAATTCGGGGGCCTAAGGGCAGAGTGTACATGTGGAGACAGGCAGGGGACTTACACGTCCTGGAAGTGAGAGTGAAAACACCCCACTCTACGGAAGATCCCGCTCTCTGGTCTGGTTCTCTCCTTTCCAGGCAACCTTCCCTCTGAGAGGCACACCTAACAGCAGGGAGAGAAGCTCTATGCAGTGAGCTCACCCCTCTCCATGGAGAAAGAGGACAGACTGGAGATCCAGCCATCAAATAAGTCCTTTCTGAGTCCTTGTGAATGAGGTCCCCCCATGTGAAATGATAACAATGTCTTAGTCTGGGGTATATGACAGAATGATTTACATATTAGCCTACAAGCTTTTAAATACACTCAAATCTCCCTTGTGTTGAAACAAAAGCAACTCTCTCTTTTCCACCTTATCTCTTCACCTCATTCTGTGAGGTCAGTATTACCCCAATACCAAATGCATCACAAGAAAACTACAGACCAACCGCTGTTATGAATGTAAATTTAAAATCAGATAAGAATAAGTGCTGACAAAAATACGGAGAGATTAGAACACTCGTACACAGCTGATGGGAATATAAAACAGTTCAGCACTTTGGGAAAGCTATCTGGCTGTTCCTTAAGTGGTTAAATATGGAGTTCCTACTTGACTCAGGAATTCCACTTCTAGATACATACCCAAGAAGAATAAAAACATATTTCCACACAAAAACTTGTACATAGATGTTTATAGCAGCAATATTTATAATATTCAAAAGGTGGAAGCAACCCAAATGTTCATTAACTGATAATTAGACCAACAAAAATGGTATATCCATGCAATGGACTATTATTTGGTTATGAAAAGGAATGGAGTACTGATACAAGCTCGAACATGAATGAAACTTGAAAACATTGTGCTAAGTGAGGGAAGCCAGTCACAAGAGTCTACATATTGCTATGAAACATTCAGAAAAGGCAAATCTATAGAGACACAGACATTAGTGACTGGCTAGAGCTGGGGGGTAGAGAAGGCAATGGCACCCCACTCCAGTACTCTTGCCTGGAGAATCCCATGGACGGAGGAACCTGGTAGGCTGCAGTCTTTGGGGTTGCTAAAAGTTGGACACAACTGAGAGACTTCACTTTCACTATTCACTTTCATGCATTGGAGGAGGAAATGGCAACCCACTCCAGTGTTCTTGCCTGGAGAATCCCAGGGATGGGGGAGCCTGGTGGGCTGCCATCTATGGGGTCACACAGAGTCGGACACAACTGAAGCAACTTAGCAGCAGCAGCAGCAGAGCTGGGGGGAGGCAGATGGGATGATGGGAGCATAATAGCAGGTTTTTTTTTTTTTTTGAGTGAAGAAATGCTCTAAAATTGATGGTGGTAATGGCTGCATAACTCTATGAATATACTAAAAACCATTGAATTGTACACCTTAAGTAGGTGAATTGTATAGTGTATGAATAACTCAATAGTGTTATTATTTTAAAAACCATCATTGCTGAGAAAGATATATTAAAACCTCCTGTGATTGTAGGTGGTTTATTTTCCTTGTTGTTCTGCCAAAGTTTGCAGGCTATATTTTGAGTCCATGCTATTATCTGCATACAAATTTAAAACTGTAATGTCTGCTTGATAAAATGAACCTTTTCTAAGTACAAAGTGCTTTTTTTTATCCTTTTTGCTGCAATATCTACAGTGTATTCATACTGGCTTTCTTTATTATTTAAAAACAAAAGCAATGATAAATCTTTACACATAAACATCTTTGTGCACAGGAGCAGGTACTGCAGTACATTAAATACCTGAAGTACACTTGCTTGCTGAGGAAAAGATAGGTACAATTTAAATCTGAGAGAGACCTTCAAGGTGTTCTTCAAAGAGGCTCAGTTCAGTCATTCAGTCGTGTCTGACTCTGCGACCCCATGGACTGTAGCACGCCAGGCTTCCCTGTCCATCACCAACTTCTGGAGCTTGCTCAAACTCATGTCCATTGAGTCGGTGATGCCATCCAAAGAGGCTACAACAATCAGATTCTGGTGTCCCCCACCCCGGCCCCCTGCAGGTGTTGGAGTGCTCCTACAAGGACACCTTGAAATCAGTTTCTTTTGCTTTATTATGAAGGGGTGCATGGGCCTATTCTCACGAATTGGATTAAAATTTGCCCAGTGGTGACCCGTCCCCAGGCTGGCAGGAAGCGCTGCTGGCGAGACTCACCTTGCTGATCTCCGTCAGGGACATGGTGATGCTGTAGAGCTGGTTCTTGCTGGTGCTGGCGATCAGCGTCTCCTCGGAGGGGCTGAAGCACATGCAGAGCACGTCCTGTTTGTCCGACTGACTTGGGTCATTGCTCTGTGGATCCACAGGAATCTGCCCGAGACACAGGACAGCGGTCAGCAGGCCTCTGCATTGTCAGGTGTCCTTGGGCTTTAAGATGCTCTTGGATACTTGCAGCTTCCAGACTCCTGATCAGCCTGCGTCCTGGATCTCCTCAGATGCAGAGAAGGGAGGGCTTGAGGTGTCTCAGTTTCTGTGGGTTTCCTACGCACCTTTAAGTGACTAGCGGCTGAATAATAAGCAGCGGCACAGGTGAAACTGATCCATCTGTACATCTGCTTGAGATCCCCCCTCAGAACAAGCGTTAGTCTAACCCCACGCTCGCCCAGCGGGTGGGAGCTCAGTGCAGGCGCCTATCTGCACCAGGTACACAGTGCTTCAGGGCAGCGGAGGGGAAGGTTGAGGTCTTTCTATCACGTGGGGAGGGTGACAGGGCAGAGAGAAGGGGTCCCGCAGCTCCTGCAGCAGTCTCAGGGGCCTGGAGTTCCCAGTGGACAGTATTAAACGAGGTTTCCTTCTCCCTGTTTTTCCTCTCCTTCCACGAACAACCAAACTTACTGAAATCTGGTCTGCATATACCACCTTTGCATCCTCACTACCCACTCAGTTCTTAATTCCTTATAACGTGGCCTCCACTGCCTCATTTACTGAAACTGTCCTCCTGAACATCAGAACTTCCCTTATCACCAAAGCCCGACGCCCTGCTCAGCCCTCATCTTCTGGGCTTTCCTAGAGCCTTCAGCCATGACCTGGGCACCTTCCTCCCCTGAACATCCTGGAATCTTGTGCTGCCCTCCCACTGTGTGGAGCTGTCTTCCTCGGCACCTCCTAGCCAGTCCTCATGAAGTCTACTCCCTCTGCTCTCTCTGGGCAGCGAGGGCTCTGGGAAGCCTTCCCTGACTGCCCTGGGCTGAGTGGGCCCTGACAGTCCCTCAATGTGCCCACAGTACCCAGGAGTTCCCTCTGTTGTCCCAGGTGTCACACTGCATAAAGGGGAACAGGAGCCTGCAGACTGGGGACCTTGTCTGTGTCCCCTGGTGCTTGGAGCAGGGCCTGGCACACGGCAGGTGCTCAGTGACTGCGTGGTGTGGCCTCACACCCTCCCCCAGGCAGTGAGGTCCGTGGGGGAAGCGCCACATCCGATGTGCCCACCGCAGGTCCCACCCTGGAGCCTGGCCCCTGACAGGTGACCGACAGACATTTGTTGACTGAATGAGTGAATGACCTCGCCTTCTCAGTGTCCTGCTGGGCTGTCATCCTGTCTCAGTCTTGAAATTGGGAAACACTAAGTAGTCATGTATGGATGTGAGAGTTGGACCATAAAGAAAGCTGAGCGCTGAAGAATTGATGCTTTTGAACTGTGGTGTTGGAGAAGACTCTTCAGAGTCCTTTGGACTGCAAGGAGATCCAACCAGTCAATCCTAAAGGAAATCGGTCCTGACTATTCATTGGAAGGACTGATACTGAAACTGAAGCTCCAATCCTTTGGCCACCTGATGTGAAGAGCTGACTCATTGGAAAAGACCCTGATGCTGGGAAAGATTGAAGGTGGGAGGAAAAGGGGACAACAGAGGATGAGATGGTTGGATGCCATCACCAACGTGATAGAACATGAGTTTGAGTAAACTCCAGGAGTTGGTGATGGACAGGGAAGCCTGGCATGCTGCAATCCATGGGGTAGCAAAGAGTTGGACACAACTGAGCAACTGAACTGAACTGAACTGAACCGCATCCAGTGATCACACAGATGTTTAATCCTTTCGATAACCACCAGGGTGAGCTGTTTCCTTAATGAAGAGACACAGGTTTGTTACATTCAGCAACTCATGTGAAGTCACTCAGCCAGGAAACCTTAAGAGTCAAGTCTCATTTAATGTGTGTTTACCACTCCATATCCAATACCTTCAAATCGCCCACACTGTGTGTTAATATCACAGGCAGATCACTTTTCTGAAGCATAGTGCTTCTCCACTGAAAACAGGATGCCTTGCCCGTTTACATACTCACTCTTCAGGCTGGCGTTTGCCATCTTTTCACCAGCCTTAGTCTTCTCGTTCCCTTCAAGTGACTTAAGGCCCCTCCACTGGGGAACAGATATCTCCCCAAAACACCACTGCTCCCTGTCAGCGGTACCTTTGCTTAATTTCCTCCCTTCACCTGGACTTCCTGATCTGTTTCTTCCTGTCTAATGTTATCCATCCTCTATAACCCTTCTTCAATGATGACCTTCAAACACTTTGAAACCTTCCTGGTTCTTCCCCAACCAGGTGAAATCTCTCTCCACAAAAGTCTGTATCATTTCTTCCCCAAATATTTACTGAATGCCTGCTGCATACCAGGTGAAAGTGAAAGTGAAGTTGCTCAGTTGTGTCCGACTCTTTGCAACCCCATGGACTGTAGCCTACCAGACTTCTCTGTCCATAGGATTTTCCAGGCAAGAGTACTAGAGTGGGTTGCCTTTTCCTTCTCCAGGGGATCTTCCTGACCCAGGGATCGAACCCAGGTCTCCCGAATTGCAGGCAGACGCTTTAACCTCTGAGCCACCAGGGAAGCCCAGGTAGTTTTCTTTCCTTTTTTTTTAAAAAAGATGTTTATTTACCTATTTGGCTGTGCCGGGTCTTAGTTGTGGCCCACGAGATCTTAGCTGTAGCATGCAAACTCTTAGCTGTGGCAAGTGGGATCTAGTTCCCTGACGAAGGATCTAGAAGCCAGGTCCCCTGTATTGAAAGTGCTGCTGCTGCTGCTGTGTCGCTTCAGTTGGGGGCCAACTCTGTGTGACCCTATAGACGGCAGCCCACCAGGCTCCCCTGTCCCTGGGATTTTCCAGGCAAGAACAATGGAGTGGGTTGCCATTTCCTTCTTCAATGCATGAAAGTGAAAGTGAAGTCGCTCAGTCGTGTCTAACTCTTAGCGACCCCATGGACCACAGCCCACCAGGCTCCTCCATCCATGGGATTCTCCAGGCAAGAGTACTGGAGTGGGGTGCCACTGCCTTCTCCATTGGAAGTGCAGAGGCTAGCAACTGGGCCACCTGAGAAGTCCCATATCAGGTGGTGTTCTTGATGTTAAAATATCCATATACATTATGGGAACACTGAACTTGAAGAGAAAACAATTTGCCCAAGTTCTCCCCCAGGATTCAGATCCTGAGCTCCCTATTTCTATACCACAACTCTGTCCAATCCATCCTAAAACTGCCCTCAGGACAAATGGCTCGAGTCCCTTTGTGCTCTGCGCTCAGCCCCCTTCCCTGGTCGAACGTTGCGTCAGTGCTCTGCTCCTGGAGGATAGTTGCCAGTTGGACCCCAGCATTGCTGCTTCCTCCCCTCCTTACCCGGATCTCCCTGCTCTCACGGTAAAACTCCTTGTCTTCCATCTTCTCAAACAGCAGAACTCTCCCTGGCCCAGCAGAACAGGCAAATCCCTTTGAATAGGCTGCGATGGCAAACACCTGGGGCAGCGACAGCTGGCTGTGGCTGCTGGTCATCATGACCTGCTCGTAGGAAGGGACTGGGGAAGTGACTGCTGGAAATTCGATCAGGCTGGAAAAGAAAATAGCACATACAGATAACGGAGATGATTCCAAGGAGATGAACTGTGCCAGGGATGAGAAAGAAGGACTGTCCTTGGGCGTGGGAGTGTGGCTCAGATGGTAAAGAACCTGCCTGCAATGCGGGAGACCCAGGTTCCATCCCTGGGTCAGGAAGATCCCTTGGAGAAGGGCATGGCAACCCACTCCTGTATTCTTGCCCAAGAATCCCATGGACAGAGGAGCCTGGCAGGCTATAGTCAATGGTGTCACAAAGAGTTGGACACAACCGAAGTGACTTAGCATGCATGCACATGGGAGAAACCACTCAGTGTGAGCCCCTTCCCACGGCCTAAATGTGCCCCTTTGGCTGGGAGTGCTACTGGGGCTCCATGGGAGATGGAAGGTTATACACTTATATGGAAATCTGTAATCCTCTGTGGTCACTGTTTTTATTATCATACTCATTTTGTTGTTTAGAAAAAAGTGGCTCAGAGGGGTTGTTTCCAAGATCACACAATTAGTAAGGGGAAGAGCTGAGATTTAAATCCAGGTTTCTGCTTCCTTCCCTCTCTTCCATCCCTTTCCCTTTCTTTCCTTCCTTCCTTCTCTTCTTCTTCCCCTTCCCCCTCCCTTCCTTTCTTTCTCTTTCATTCATTTATGCATATTTGCATTCACTCATTCATTTATACAACATTTACCAGAGTTATGTTAACGACTCTGTGAAACAATGATAAATAAGTTGACCCAGTTCCTAAGCTAGGGGGCATGTGATAAGGACTGTCAGGGACTGCTGAGTAGGATGGCAGTGGCCAGTTATCAGCTAACAAGAAAACCTAAGGACAGATATAGAAGAACACCTGTCTGAGATGAGCAGAGCCTGGGGGCTCCCAGCTGAGACCGGAAGGACAAAGAGGGATGTGGCAGTGTCCAGAGGAGTGGGGTCAGTGTAGGGGCAGACTGAGCCCAGAAGTAGGAGAGTGCATGAGGGATATGCGGTAGACAGAGGCAAGAGCTGCTGCTGCAGATATAGAGAAGTGTCAGAGTAGCAAGGACATGTGGGCTAAGTTCGAGAGTCTGAGCTTTATCCTTGGAGTCCTGGACTCACTCAAAGATGGTGAACACAGCAAACTGGAGGGAAATGGCCTTATTAGGAAGTTCTCAACATAATCATGACAAAAAGGAAATGCCATTGGCATGGGGGTGGTACAAACGGGTGAATCCAAAGACATTGAAGAAGAGGAATCTACAGGGTGCTGTTTTGATTGCAGGCTCGGGTATTGGGATCAGACATCTGGCTTTGAATCCTGGCCCGTTACTTAACAGTGCTGTGATCCTGGGTGAGGCATTTAACCTCTTAGAGTCTACGATATGGGTGTGATAATAATATGTACTATGTAGGGTGGGTAAGGCTCAAATGAGGTTATACACAGAGTGTTTAAGGCAGTGTCTAGACCACACAATGGTACTGTCCAATATGAGTGAGATGACTATGATTGGCTGCAATAGAGGTAAAATCGGCAGCTTCACCCTGAGCCCCTTCTCCGGTCCATACACTTCTGTCACCCTGACTGACATTTCCTTGTATTTCCTTATTAGTCTGCTGCTTCCTATCGAATTATAAGGTCCTGAGGATGGTGTCCCCAGCATTTAGCAAGATGCCTTGCACACTGCAAAGGCTTGGTGGACATTTATTTAATAGATTTAGTAAACTGGGAAGCCATATTTTCGAAAATAGGTAGTTTTGAAGACTAAGTCATACCAGTCTGTGAAACTGTTAGTTGTTCAATTGTGTCTGACTTTTTGTGACCCTCATGGACTCTAGCCCACCAGGATCCTCTGTCCATGGAATTCTCCAGGCAAGGATACTGGAGTGGGTAGTCATTCCCTTCTCCAGGGGATCTTCCTGGAAATTGAACCTGGGTCTCCTGCATTGCAGATGGATTCTTTACTGTCTGAGCCACCAGGGAAACACTTATAAAATACGGTTAGGTATAAAAATAAAAATAGTTGTACCTAGGTTATGGTTATAAACATCAAATTTGACCCTGCATATGGATGAACACTAGAAAAGATAAAGGAATGATTTTTAAAGAGTGCTGTTTTAGGGGTGTTGCTATTGGCAAGATGAGTGTGTTTGTCTAAGAACTCCAGCCCAGATGGCATTGTTACCTCTCTGATTCCTGGATCACCCCCAGGTTCTTTGTCTCGCTGGTGGGCTCCTTGACCACGATACTTGTCTCCCAGCGTTGATCTCCAGATTCAAAGAGGAAGAGTCTGCCTGTATCAGTGCCAGCAATAATCTTGTCATCGGACACCCAGGTGTGGGCGAGATAGTTTTGGGGTTCTCCCCTCTGAAAATTAGTTTGCTTCAGGGTTCCCTCAGCAAAACGGAGAAGCTTAAACATCCCATTTCCAGTGATACAAATCTGAGTGTTATCCTGGGGATTGAAGCTCACCTGTAAAATATGAAAGAATGAAAGAAAAAGAGACATAAAACTAAACTTGATGGAATTATTTCCCATTTAACTAATTATTAGTTAGTCCAAGTAGTTCACAGGATCCTTTAAACATCACTAAATCATATAATTTTAAGACATATTTGATAAGAGGACAGATCTATGTCCATTATATTTGTAGGGTCCATGAGTCAAATTAGGAAACCTTCAAAAGTCATCTGATGAAGACCAAAAAGCAGGATGAGCAGGTCTTGACAATCACCAAACTCTGTGTTAGCAAAACAGAATGAAAGCTCAGCTAAAAACAGACAAACGAGGGTCAGGCAGGTTTATGTGGCCTGTCCAGGGAGAAGGAGCCACATGTCAGGGACTAGCCTCCGTTACCTTTACCCTCATCCCCATTTGCAGTCACAGTCAATCTGGCACCCACACTGGATGGTGGGCACCTGGAGGGGCTGCGGCTTTATCTCTGTATCCCCAGGGGCAGGTTCAGAGCAGGCATCCGGTGAACGCTTCCTGAATCTGTTTGAGACAAGGTGCTCCCTGCTCCGAATAGGATGCTGTAGCATGTCTTACTATGACCTAGATGAAATAATCCTCAGGCTCTACTTGTCTTGGCTCTGATTCTGTAATCACCAAGCAACCTGTTGATTAACAATTTCACTTCTCAAGGGAGGAAACACACTGGATAGATGATGTGTGTTCTGGTTGTGACATGCTGGTTCACACACCAGCCTCTTGTGAGAATAACAGAGTCTGTGCCCAAGATGCTGATTAGCCAGTATCTCTGAACCTGAACAGAATTGTGCATGGACCTGTAAAACTGAGCATTAGATCTCAGACCAGGTTGACTGCTCCAAGCAAAGTCTCCTTGGGACCCGACCAGCCTCCTGACACGGCCTCTGCATTTTACCCTCAAAGCACAATAGAAACTTCTGCTCCTCACATAACGGCAATTTCATGGATAGCTTCCTAAACATTTACGACCTCACACCACTTTCCTGAAGTCTTCCCACTGCCCAGAAACGCTTCCCAGTAGAGGCCAGGTCTGGGGAGAGAGCAAATTGATCAAACTGCCTCTGAACCTGACTTGTGACCAGCAAGCAGTTCTGGGCCAAAATAAAGAACATAGGCCCTGGGGTCAGGGAGTCCTGGTTCTGCTAAATTGTTGGAGCCTCAGTTCCTTCATCTTTAAAACAGAGACAATAAATATGTATACTTTATATGGTGTTGTGTGGCAAATTTCCAAATGCATTTTAAGAAATCAGCACTATTCCTGGCATATAGAAAGTATTCAGTGAGGGACAGCTTGTACTATTTTTAAATAATTTGCATAATATTTGTTATTCTGGGCAGTACCTGGAAGACAGCATTGTTCTGAGTGTCGATTCTAACAATGGCCATGACTTTCTGTTTTTCCCACAGCCAATAGACAAGGTTTGATTCTGGAGGTGAAGTCTGAGTCAAGAGGTATTTGGAGTCTGGAGAAAAAGCCATGCAAATAAACTTCTGAACTGGGAAGTCAAAATTATTAAGGATTTTGCGCTTCCGGCAGGGGATGGCTGACAGTTCATAAATGGTGATGACAGGTTTATCTTGCACAGTCTCCGAGACAGCGAGGTAGCGCCGGTTGGGACTGATGGCCAAGGCCAACATGCCCTGACTCTTGTCTGAGCCTGCAAACAGAGGAGAGGGGCTGATGAGGGGTGACCATGCATTCACCAAGATTCAGCACAAACCAGGCACCGTGGTGGGTGCTGCCAAGGCAAGAGGAGAAAAGTGCAGAAACAGGTAACCGCTGATCCTTGTATCCTTCAGTACAACTGTGCCTTGGCTATTTTGAAAATAACTAGGATGGGCCCCTCACTGAGGCCGTGGTGGGAGGAGAAGTCAGGGAAGGATTCCTAAAAGAGGACAAAGAGAGAACAGGATGGGGGTGGGGCAGGTCAGGAAGGGCAAAGGTGTGGACGTGAGAAAGGGTGTAGATGGTGGGGGAACTACACACAGTGGCCAATGGCTGAGCACCCTCTGTGAGCCAGGGATGACCTAGATGGGTCTAGAAGGTGCAGCAGGGTCAGATAACAGGCCATTATGCCCTAAACAGCCAGCACTCCATACTCTTCCTCCACTTTTCGCTCAGTCGTGTCCGACTCTTTGCGACCCTATGGACTGTAGCCTCCTAGGCTTCTCTGTCCATGGGATTTTCCAGGCAAGAATACTGGAGTGGGTTGCCATGAGTTTGGGTAAACTGCAGGAGTTGGTGATGGACAGGGAGGCCTGGTGTGCTGCGGTTCATGGGGTCGCAAAGAGTCAGATACGACTGAGCGACTGAACTGAACTGAAACTCATTTATGTATTTCTTTATCCACTGTATTGATTTATTTGTGTATTATTGGGTTTCTGAGATATTTATACTAGGACTAGCTTATTTTTGTAATCATATCTTCATCATGTGTTTGAATACCTTGCAAAGTAGAGTCTCAAGGAAAGAGGGAGAAAAAAGGAAATGATAAATTCTATTCTGGATATATATTGTGTGAGATACATACTGTGGAACTTTCAAGTAAAGAGGTCTTAGCAGACAGCTTGATATGATGAAAGCTAGAGGAGATGTTTGGACTGAAATACAGATTGGAGGTAAAAGTCATGGTGGGGCGTTGAAAGTGTGAGTGTAGACAAGACTGCCAGGAGAAGGCAGAGGACAACAGGTGACTCCCCTCCTCTGTGCTTCTGTACCAGGGCTGTGCCTGGCCTAGCAGGTGTCCTGCTCGTTTACATAGTCCCAGTGCTCATTTGAATACACACCTGTCCCCATTACAATGCTCAGAGCTCCTGGAGGCCAGGGGCCCTGGCTTTCTGGCTTATTCATTCTTTTAATCACTAGTGCCTGACTCCCAGTGGGTGCTTAACATGTGCTGACTGATCGCAGTTTGTAAATACTTTCCTGTTGTTTTAACCTAGTTGATGACTGACTTCTCCTTGAAATATGTTCACCTTCTATATGGATTTCCTCTTTTTGGCTACTCCTCCAAAGACTCTTTTCCAGGTTCTTCCTCATTTACTGGCACTAAATGTAGGAAGGCCCCGTAGCCCAATCTTTATCCTTCTTTTCTTTCACAAATACATTTATTCCCTGGGTGATCTAATCCATTCAAAGGATTTTTTTTTTTAATTATTTTTTGGCCATGCTGCAAGCATGTAGGATCTTAAGTTCCCTGACCAGGGGTTGAACCCATGTCCCCAGCATTGAACGTGCAGAATTAACCACTAGACCACCAGGGAAGTCCTCATACTAAGGACTTTGTATTTCACCTCTATGCTGCTGCTGCTAAGTCACTTCAGTCGTGTCCGACTCTGTGCGACCCCATAGATGGCAACCCACCAGGCTCCCCCGTCCCTCGGATTAAGAACACTGGAGTGGATTGCCATTTCCTTCTCCAATGCATGAAAGTGAAAAGTGAAAGTGAATTCGCTCAGTCGTGTCCGATTCTTCGTGACCCCATGGACTGCAGCCTACCAGGCTCCTCCATCCATGGGATTTTCCAGGCAAGAGTACTGGAGTGGGGTGCCATTGCCTTCTCCCACCTCTATGCTAACAACCTTCAAATTTTTGTCACCAGCCAGGGCCTCTTTCTCTTGAATCCACAATCGACATCAATTGAAATTGAAAAAGTGCTAGTTGCTGAGTCGAGTCTGACTCTTTGCTACCCCATGGACTGTAGCCTGCCAGGCTCCTCTGTCCATGGAACTCTCCAGGCAAGAATTGACATCAAAGTGCTCACTTAAGATCCTATTTGCATCTCTAGCAGGCATCTCAGTCTTCCCATGTCAAACACTAACATTCCACACAAAACCTGCTCCTTCTGCAGTCTTTCCTGTCTCTATTAGCAGCAACTCCATCCTTTCAGTTGCTCAGGCCAGAACCCTTGCTTCTTCCTTTTCTCTCCCAACTACATCAGGTCGATGAGGAAACCTGTCACCCTCACCTTCAAAATAGAGCCAGGCTTTGATCTCTTTTCACCATCCCTATTACCTGCTACCTGCTCCATGCCACTATGTTCTCCCAGCTGGATTACAGCAATAGTCCTTCAGCTGGTCTCCTATTTCTTCTCTTGTCCCTCCTTAAATCTATTCTCTGAACAGTAGCCAGAAAGAACCTTTTGAAACATAAGTCAGATCATGTCACTCTGCTCAGAATCCTCCATCCCAGCTTCTCATTTTCCTCAGAGTAGGAGCCCTTGATCTCAAAGCCCATGTGATGTTGCTCTGCTTACTTCTCTGCTTCACCTTTCGCTCCTGCTCCTCTATTCACTCTGCTCCAGGCATACTGGATTCCTCACTATTCCCCTAACACACTCAGCACCCTCCTAACCCAGAGCCTAAAAGACGAAAGGTAAATGTGGAGTGCATCAAAGAGATAATATAGGAGAATATATTAATAAGCTTGAGTAAGGTTGATAAATTTGACTTCATTAAAACCAAGAATTTCTGTCCATCAAGATACCATAAGGAGGAAGAAAACACAAGCCCCAAACCGGGAGAAATTATTTGTAGTATGTATACGTCTGACAGAGGATTAGCATACAGAAAATATAAGAAAGAAAGAAAGTGAAGTCACTCAGTCGTGTCCGACTCTTTGCGACCCCATGGACTGTAGCCTACCAGGCTTCTCTGTCCATGGGATTTTCCAGGTAAGAATACTGGAGCGGGTTGCCATTTCCTTCTCCAGGGGATTGTCCCAACTCAGGGATCGAACCTGGGTCTCCCACATTGCAGGCAGACGCTTTACCATCTGAGCCACCAGGGAAGCTGGCTTCCCTGGCTGACAGAAAATATAGTGTGACCATAAATCAGTAAGAAAATTACCCCCCAAAACATAGAAAATGGATAAAAGATTTAAACAAGACATTTCACAGAAGATTAAACAGGAGTAGCCCCTTAATCATGTGAAAAGATATTCATCCTCATTGTGAAGTGAAGTCGATCAGTTGTATCCGACTCTTTGTGACCCCATGGACAGTTGCCTGCACCAGGCTCCTCCGTCCATGGGATTTTCTGGGCAAGAGTACTGGAGTGTGTTGCCATTTCTTTCTCTAGGGAATCTTTCCGACCCAGGGATCGAACCCAGGTCTCCCACATTGTAGACAGATGCTTTACCATCTGAGCCACCAGGGAAGTCATCCTCATTAGTAGTAGGTAAATGCACAAAACGTTAGAAGTAGAACAATAGCAAGGGGTGGTGAGGTTGTTGGGTAACAGCAGTGTGAACTAGTACTGCCACACTACTGTTTTGGTGTGTGCCCTGGAGAATCTCTGCACAAGTAGATGAGAACACTTGAATGCAAGAATGCTTATAGCAGCATGGTTTGAAATAGCAAAAAAAAAAAAAAAAAAAAACAAAGTGAAAGTCACTCGGTTGTGTTCAACTCTTTGCAACCCCATGGACTGTAGCCTGCCAGGCTCCTCTGTCCATGGAATTCTCCAGGCCAGAACACTGGATTGGGTAGTTGTTCCCTTCTCCACGGGATCTTCCCAACCCAGGGGTCAAACCCAAGTCGAACCCAATGTGATCGAACCCTCATTGCAGGCGGATCCTTTACCATTTGAGCCAACAGAGAAGCAAAAAAAAATGTTGGTTCTCAAATATCCATCAACACTAGAATGGATAAATATATTTGAGACATTAGAGTCATATGAGGGAATACTGCATAGTAATAAAAAGAACTCAGTTAACATGTACAAAATGCATGAATCTCAGAGTATGTTGTTAAACAAGAGAAGCACGTCACAGAATATATACACTACCATTACATTTATACGAAGTTGGAAAGCAGCACAAACAAAAACAATATCTTACATAAGGCCACACAGATAAATATGTGGTAAAACTATACAGAGAAATAAGGGAATAATTACAAATTCCAGGATGGAGTGAGAGTGGGCACATGTGAGATGAATGAAGTCAGGGAGAAACACTGGAAATAGTACATTATTTGCTCTCCTTTTGGCAGACTTTCAAAGCTTCATTTTACTATAGTTCTTTAAATACTACACATATGTAGTATACAGTCTTTTGTATGCATGTCACAATAAAACAAGTTGAGCGTAGAAAACAGTGGGAAAGAGTGGCTAAGGTGTGAAAATCATGTATATCATTAGCAGGACCAATGTGAACAAAACCAAATGTTACAGTATACAAATGGTTATTTCTGACCTGGGGTAAAATCTCTAGTGTCTTCGTCATAAATGGATTCAAAAGGTCTGTAATGAAAGTGGTGTACTCTAGAAAACTGTTAGAGAAGTCAAAAAGCAGCCCTGGTGATGACAAAGAGAGTGATACTGAAGATGCATGAAACTCTTCAAAAGAATTTTTTTCCATTAGATCACAGTGAAAATAAGTACCTTTGAATTAACAGGATTTTACATGTGACTTTATGTATGATTCATTAATCTATACATTAAAATAAGGCAAGTAGACATGTATTTCTTCTACATTTATAAAACTATACGTATATTCAAGTTGTCCAAAAAAGTTTTCTTTCAATCATCGTATTGGGATTATGGTGTTATATTTGGTTCACATGGTTACCTAGGTGTCAGACTGGAAACAGTTTTACCTGGAATGAATTTTTGCCATTTCTGATCCACATTGTACTTCACACAGTGATTTCCTGAAGGAAATATAATGATCTGTTCATCGAAGAAGAAGACATTGTTGGACACGTGGGATCGAAGACCAAAAACATGCAGCGACTGAGCTACCACAGTGGACATGGTCCCGGTAGTTCCGCTAAAGATGCAACGCAGCTGGTGAGCACCG
This sequence comes from Bos mutus, assembly GCF_027580195.1. NCBI lineage: Eukaryota > Metazoa > Chordata > Mammalia > Artiodactyla > Bovidae > Bos > Bos mutus. The sequence goes on along the minus strand of NC_091619.1, from coordinate 103,302,433 downwards.
AGAAGCGCGAAACCCCGCCCACTCTGCCGCACCCGCCCCGCGACACGCCCGTGGCTCCGCCTCCGAACTGCTCCTTAGCCCCTCTCCTTAGCAATCTCCTCCGGTGCCCCAGACCCAGCTCCTGCGTCTGCTCGTTCCTTTCGCCCTTGCGGCTTCCTGCTCCTCTGGACGACCCCCAGGGATCTCTCCCACCTGTAAGCTTCTGCTCTCTGGATCACCAGACCACGCGTGTGTCCAGGGTACTACCCCTACGAATCCGAAGCAACCCGGCACTCACCGACGCCGGAGCGTTCCTATAGCAACGGCAAACCGGAAGTATGTCAGCACCCGGAAGCGGAAGTCCTTTGCTCAGAGAGCTGAGGAGCAGCTGTTTGCTTCAGTGCGGTTCGAGTCCACGTGGGTCCGCTGCAGGAGGACAGGGGGCTGCAAACCGGCAGCGGCGAGGGGCGCCCTTTTCCAGGCGCTGGGGGTCTCGGGCTACTCCGCTTCCTCCGGTAGGTGTGGACTCGCGCGCGGTGAGATGGACACCCCCCCGCTCTCAGGTTCGGACTCCGATTCTGATGACTCTCTTGTCACAGACAGAGAGGTAGGTATCATCCGAGCTCGCGGGGCTGCGCGAGGGAGAGGGTTCCTCACTCTCCCGTTCTTACCGCGGAACGTGCCCTGTAGTTGCAGGAGGCGTTTTCCCGAGGGCTTCTGAAGCCAGGCCTCAACGTGGTGCTAGAGGGGCCGAAGAAGGCCGTGAACGACGTGGTGAGTTCGGGCGCCCGGTCGGAGGATGCTAGACTTGGGATGCGCGCGAGGCACTGTTGTGCTCCAGAGACTGCATTCTAGTTCTAGGAAAGACACAACCCGAGCATTGCCAAGAGTGTCAACTACCTGTCGGGGTTTTGGAGGCTGGCTCTTCGTTTGTTGGTCTGTTACCATTTTGTGAGCTTGGTGTCTGAATTTCCTAGAATGGCCTGAAGCAGTGTTTGGCTGAATTCAAGCGGGATCTGGAATGGGTTGAAAGGCTTGATGTGACCCTGGGTCCGGTACCAGAAATCAGTGGACCTCAGTCAACATCTCAGAACCAGGATCCGAAAGCTGTTGATCCAGAAGATGACTTTAAGCGTGAGATGAGCTTGTATGTATGTTTTTAAGTGTGGGAAAAGTTGTAGGTCCCTGTGCTAGAGAGTGGGGAGAGGGTGGAAGCCGTGAGCATGTGTTCCTCCGAGGTGTCCTGAGCCTGGGAGTAGGGAGGAAAGCTTCTTTGGACTAAAGAGTAGGAGATGCTCCGTGGTTGAGAGAAAGGCCCCGTGGTCCAGCAGTCACAATTTAAAGTCCAGTTTATTTTCAAATATTAAGTTTTAAATTTTTTTGTGCAGTTGATTATGAGAACAAAAAGTTGCTTATGTGGGATCCTTATATGGACTTTTTTTAGTGACTAAGTAAGAATGTGTAATTCGCATTTGTAAGCTAGTGAGCACTTCTAAAGTGGTCATTCTATTAAACTACTAATTCATTTTAAGCAATACTCCCCACCCCTTTTAAAAGCGTGTACATCTAAATTTCTCCTGAGTTAATGAGGTTTTATTACCATTTTGTTTGTGTGTGTGTTCTTGCTGGTGGAGGTCAGGTGTTGCGGGCTCTTCCGACCTTGGATACCTTATGAGAGGCAATCAGAAGGATGTAATAAGACCTCTCTGCCTTAGCTTATTTCACACTTTGTCCTACTTCCGCAGCTACCGTCAAGCCCAGGCAGCAGTGCTTGCAGTATTGCCCCGCCTCCATCAGCTCAAAGTGCCTACCAAGCGGCCTACGGATTATTTTGCAGAGATGGCCAAGTCTGATCAGCAGATGCAGAAGGTAAGAAATGGAAAAGGTTTTCTATGGAAGACTGAAGCTTTGGACTTAAGTCTATACAGCTGGCTTGTCTCCCTTAATGTTCAAACAAACAAAGGCATAAGCACATTAAAAGGGAGCCAGTTGTCAGAGGAAAATTATTATCTCAGTTATCTATGTCAGATTCATGCTAATCAACACCAGGTAGACAAATGTAAGGTTGACTTTTTCCTAATATAAACAGTTAAGGGAGGAAGATAATGTAAGAAGTGTGGTCCCTAAGGTAAAGATGATCTTTATGCATCTTCTAGCCGGCATGGTCATGGCATGGTGTGTGGAAGAGAGAACAGTTCTTTACTGCCATTGCCTGGGCAGCATTATAACTTGTAGACAGTTACCTTTCTCTGAGCCTCAGTTTTTCTCTGCTGTAAAATGAAGGATTAATATATGGCTCAGATTTGGCATAATTTACAGTTAGGTAAGTTAAGGCTAGTCAAGGCTATGGTTTTTCCAGTGGTCATGTATGGATGTGAGAGTTGGACTACAAAGAAAACAGAGCACTGAAGAATTGATGCTTTTGAACTGTGGTGTTGGAGAAGACTCTTGAGAGTCCCTCGGACTGCAGGAAGATCCAACCAGTCCATCCTAAAGGAAATCAGTCCTGAATATTCATTGGAAGGACTGATGCTGAAGCTGAAACTCCAATCCTTTGGCCACCTGATGTGAAGAGCTGACTCATTGGAAAAGACCCTTATGCTGGGAAAGATTGAAGGCGGGAGGAGAAGGGGATGACAGAGGATGAGATGGTTGGATGGCATCACCGACTCAATGGACATGAATTTGAGTAAACTCCAGGAGTTGGTGATGGACAGGGAGGCCTGGCGTGCTGCAGTCCATGGGGTCACAAAGAGTTGGACACGACTGAGTGATTGAACTGAACTGAACTGAACAGTTAGGTAGAATTTGGTCCTTATTCAACTTTGGGAGGCAGAGAATTACTAATGTCTAATGCAAGATATACCTAAATAGTTCCCTTGGGTCTCAAGCTGGATTTTCTCGTCTCAGTGGTACTCAGGGAAGCTAATCTAGAGATGAACCCAGACCCATTTCTGCACATTCAAATTCATAACTGTTCATTCTTTAATGGAAATGTATATGTTTAATGCCAACGGCTAGGTACCTGATATCTGTTTGAGTTTTTATAGTGCAGATGGTATACTGGAGAAGGAGGCTAAAGCTGCATACTGGTTTCACCACAGTCTGCAGATGGTATGGATGGAGAGAAGTTAGTCTTTTCTCCTGATTCAGTGGCAAGCAAGCTGTTTTGTTTATCAGAGCAAATAGCACACTGGGAATAAGGTCACCCTGATGTTGTGGTTCCAAGGCTGAGACTTTTGGTGTCTTGGATAAAGGTGTTAGCCTTTGGGCCTTATTATCCTTGTGTGTGAAACACAGGGCTTGGAGTAGATGATTCACAAGGTTCCTCTGAGCTCCAGAGTATGTCCGCTCCCTGCTGCAGTGCACCCTAAGCAGCTTCCATGCCATTTTCAATTAACGTAAGCTGACAACATTTTGTGTTTTAGATTCGACAGAAACTGCAGGCTAAACAGGCCGCCATGGAGAAGTCGGAAAAGGCTAAGCAGCTGCGAGCACTTAGAAAATATGGAAAGAAGGTGGGAAGGACAACAGACAGGGATGGGGCCAAGGGTGTTTGTCCATAGATTGCCTGGTCTGGGTTGGTTCTGTGCCTGGTGTGTGTTCCATTGTGTGTTTACTATCTCATAGCAGTGTGGGTTGCTAGTGTCCACAAACACAGTCCCTCCTGGACACCTCTGTGTCACCAGAAGTAGTATGGTCACTACAAGCGAGTCAGGCACTTCTCTGGGCTGTACTTTACACACCTGTACAGTGAAGCGCTGGGTCCAGATCAGTGGTTTCCAAACCCAACCTCCCAGCACAGTCTGATGGGGGGTAATTTTGTTTGACCAGGGAACATTTGGCAATGTCTGGAGGCATTTTTGGTTGTCACACCTTGGTGGGGAGTGTGCAGTTGGCAGCTTGTGGGTGGAGAGCAGGGAGGCTTCTAAACATCCTGCAGTGCGTAGGACAGGCCATGCTCCCCCCTGACAAAGGATGATCCTGTCCAAACTGTCATCGTGCTGGGATGCAGAAACCCTGCCTTAGAGTTTAAGCATCTCTTGTTATCCTTAAAGGTTGTTTTGGTTTGTTTTTTGGGGAGATTGTTTTCTCTGTTGGTATTTTCATGCCTAGCAACAGTGGTTTAGGTATTTAATCTGCCCAGATATAATCAGGGAGAGAATTGGATGTTGACATAAACATGATTTGTGCAGTTTTGTAGCAGGTTGTGTCATAGGTAAGAATGCAGACTGCTTGGGTGTGAATCTCAGGTCCACGCTTGCTGTGTGACTTCGGCAAATTATAGCGTCTCTCTGTGCTTCGTTTTGGGGTCATAAGAATTTCTGCTTCACTGGGTTGTTGGGATGAGAAATTGAGAATATACTTAGGGCCTTAACGTGGTTGTGGCACACAGTCAGTGTTCAAGGATGGTCACAGCCTGGTCACTGAGAGACACTTAGACATTTGGAGTGCTGGTTTGGAGTAGGTGTAACAGTCCTGTGTCCACATCCAGGTGCAAACAGAGGTTCTTCAGAAGCGGCAGAAGGAGAAGTCACACATGATGAGTGCCATTAAGAAATATCAGAAAGGTGAGTGTGTTCTCTCATAAGGCTGCAGGGGAGCAGGGGTACCTGCTGATTCCATCAAACACATCTGAAGGCTTGATTGATTTGGAACTATTGGACCTCACATTTGGGAATGGCATGGGGAGCAAGATGTGCCTCTTAATACCAATTCCATAAGTAACAGCCTTCTTTTGAAGTTGAATCTTTTTTTTAAAGCACTGTGGTGCTGATCAAAGTGCTTCACTCCCAGGTTTCTCTGATAAACTGGACTTCCTTGAGGGAGATCAGAAGCCTGCTGCACGGAGCACAAAAGAAGGAGCCAAAGGCCAGCAAATGAGGAAGGGGTGAGTGCTGCGTTCGTTTTGGTGGTGGTGCATGCAGGGCCGCAGTTCCTGGTGTGGCCTCGGTGCATGGAATGCGGCTGTGCTGCGGCCAGAACTGTGGGCCACGTGATGGGCCTGTTCAACCACATCGGTCTTTGAAGGTTCAAGTGAGGTGATTTCAGTGAATACGCAGTAGAAGTTGATTCCTCGTGTGTGAGGGTTGTGTGCAGACCTAGGGTTCTGGTTTGGTTTCTGTCTCATTAGGAGGGTAGTTTTGAGCAAGTTACTTCACCTTCCTAAATGTTAATTTCCTCATCTGTGAAAATGAAAAAAAAAATGTAAGTACCTTTTATATTAGAAAGATTAAAAGGGATAATGTTGGATATTATTATTGGTTCTTTTTGTTCATCTTTATGCATTCCTGGACACCCATCCTGAGGAGAATGATCATATCTGTATAATATAGTCCATGCTGTGATAGAGGCATTGAGGGAGAAGTCTGGAAGCCCATGTTAGAAATATGTGACATGATCCAGGGGTCAGAGTCTGGGGATGGCTTCCTGGAGAAGCGTTCACCAGAGCTTAGTCTGAAAGATGAGTAGGAATTAACCAGGAGAACAGGAGAGACATGGATTTGGGGAAGATGGAAGAACATGAATGAGCAGAAGTGTAGAGATGAGAACAGCAGGTTTGTGTGTGAGGAACAGCCAGCATTTGGTGTCATGGGGGTTACCATGAGGCAAGGAGTGGTGAGGTGTAGCTGGGAGGACGTGGGCTGATTGCAGGGCAGTGTTGTGAGGAGCCTGGGCTGTTTCCAGTAGTCAGTAGGGAGGTGCTCATGGGCTTTACTCAAAGTGGTGAGCAGGTCATGTTCATGTTTTCAATATTACAGTGGTACTTGTGTAAGTGAGGGAGGCAGGGGAATTGATCAGGGGACCGTTAAAGTCCAGAGAACAAGGATAATGACCTGAAAGTGGTAATAGGGGTAAAGAAGAGAAAATTGGTTGAAGAAATACTCAAGAGGTCAAATTAGCAGGACTCAGTAATTGAGCTGGGTGCAGAAAATGAAAGAAGGAATTATAATCCACTCTAGGTTCATAGCGTGGACAGCTGAGTATATGGTAGGACCACCAACCTCAAGTTAGGCTGTAGATACAGGAGGTGAAACCAGTCTAGGAGGGAGGTGACTATGACTTCGGATATGGTGAATTGAGATTCCTGTGGGATGATCAGTTTTAACATGTATTACACTCAAACATTAACTGCATTTAATATCCTTGAGAGGACTAGGAAGAACTGAGGGTGATTTAATAAGATTTAGTTTAAAAATGGGGCTTCCCAGGTGGCTCAAATGGTAAAGAGTCTGCCTGAAATGCAGAAGACCTGGGTTTGATCCCTGAGTGCAGAAGATCCCTTGGAGAAGGGAATGGCAACCCACTCCAGTATTCTTGCCTGGAAAATTCCATGGACAGAGGAGCCTGGTGGGCTACAGTCCATGGGCTCTGAAGATAAATGATGAGCCACATTGATAGATCTTTTCCTGATTCTCACTTTGTTTTCCTGCTTTGGTGGTTAAGGCTGTAGGTAGATGATCTTGTCTGGGGAGTTTATAGAGTAGAAATATTGGGTCAAGGATGAGATTTTGGGTACAGTAGTATCTACAGGCTTCGTTTACAGAGAGGAAACAGGGTATGGTTGGATCGTAACATTCGTCAGGATTTGCAGTGTTGAAGGTAACCTGTAAGACTGCTTTTTTCCAGGCCTAATGCCAAGCGACGCTATAAAAACCAGAAGTTTGGTTATGGTGGGAAGAAGAAAGGCTCCAAGTGGAACACTCGTGAGAGCTATGATGATGTATCCAGCTTCCGGGCCAAGACAGCTCATGGCAGGGGCCTCAAGAGGCCTGGAAAGAAAGGATCGAATGTGAGTATGGAGTGAGGGGGCTGGAGCAGCCTCCACTGCCACCCCTCCCTTCTCCCTCCCTTTCTTTCCTTGTGTCCGGATCCTGGGGCAGAAGGCCAACTGCTGTGTGAACACATGTCATATTTCCTTTTCTGCAGAAAAGACCTGGAAAACGGACAAGAGAGAAAATGAAGAGCAGAAGACACTAAACAAGCCACATCTTTGTATACAAACACCAGGAAAAAGAGATGGAGACTTGGGATTTCACAAGGCAGTTGGATCCCTTCTGTTAGCTTCTTTTTGTAAAAATTCTTTCAATAAACTAAAGAAAAAATTTCAGAGAAATATATATTCTTGGTTAAAAACTCAGGACTAAAAGATTTAGAAGTTACTTTTACATATTAAATAATATTGCCATTTATTGATAATAAATAAACGAGCCCTGTGGAGGTTAAAAGCATGGACTCTAGGGCCAGACTGCCAGGTTTGACACCTGGCTCTGCTGTGTACTTGCTGTTTGACCCTGGGCACGTTGATTTTTCTGTGCTCTGTCATCTCTATATAGACATGATAATAGAATCTACCAAAGACGGTTCCTGTCAGCAGTGAGTTAATATGTGCAAAACGCTTAGCACACTGCCTGCCGTATAATGAAGCGTACATGCCTTGGTGGGATGATTTTGCTGGGTGAGGTGGTTCTCCATAATGTGTGCTGAGCCGTGTGGTGTGTGTGTATTTGAAGTTCTCCCGTGCCGGCTTGGAGCTGTGTGCAGGTTGAACATTGTGAGCAGGCCGTGTTTTGTGTTGGGATTTTCTCTGTCTTGAGAGGTAGGAAGGGAAGACAGCTTCCCCCACCGCACCACACCCACCCCCGCCCCCATTCCAGTTTAGAAATTTTGAGTCTACAAATATCTGAGAACTCTAGATGCTTAAGCAGAAAAAACAACTCACTTTTGCATGGTTTTCTTATAGCATCATTGGTACCTAAAAGATCTCTCTGGTTTCCTATGGTACTGTTTCTAGAACAAAAAGAATGAATTTAGTTTGTGTGAACTAATTTCAATGAACAAAAGTCTAAGCACATGGGTCATATTCTCAGAAGACCACAATGTTTTACCCCAGCCTATTTTGACAATTTGTACAATAGTAGTGAATAGGGTAATGAATAGTAATTCCAGTTAGAGCCTTAGCTTAAGAAACTTTGAATTATGAGTGGAACATAGGAGAGTTTTAACATTGATAGAGTTTACCCTAGTAGGGACAAAAGTAACTTACTGACTTGAATACTTCTGTAGGGTTTGGATGATGTACCTTCTTTCCTTTTTTTTTCTTTTTATAGCAAATGGAATCACTTAATTTCAGAGATATACTTTATAGAGCTTATTTATATCACTTTATCATCCCACTCTTAAAGTATAATTGGGCTACATTCAGTATTAGCTCTCACATTGCTTTAAGATGTAATTCCGTGCATTGAAGGATGGGTAGGTTGCTAGTAGTTGCCATGACCAAGTCCAGGCTGTTCTTGCTTTGTACCGATATGTGTGGACTTCAGCTGTCAAGGTGCCTGGACAACACTGTTCACCTTTCAGTTACCAAAGTATTGTTAACCGAGTAACTGTGGAAAGTAGAGATTTTGCTGCTGGCTCTTCAGTCCATAAAACCACTGCCTAAAAGATACATAATGGTTACTGACCCCAAATTGCTTCTTTCAAAGTCTGTGGGTGATTGGTCACTGCACGTGTTACTTAGTTCACACGCAGGTGGCAAAGAGTGCAGTTGTGTTGCCTCCTCATCTTCAGCAATAAACCCACATGGCATTTTATGAAAGTAAATAACTGAAAGAGGGAATTGACCAAACAAATGGAAAGTGATAAAATTGGAAGTAAAGTTGAATAGGATGCAAATGGAGTTACGGGAGGAATATGTTGCCAGGGAATGGAGACATGGCTGCTGTTCTAGGACTCAAAAGAGATGCAGCTAGAGAGCTAGTGAATGTGAACTGAAACAGAATGAGGAAAATGGTGGAGAGGATGGTGTCCCAGAGGAAGTCACCCTGGCAGAAAACTTCACACTAAAGGGACTCTTGGAGGTATTTTGTGACATTGAAAGTACAAATGATACAATGTTGAAAGCGAATCTGATAGGCATAGAGTAGGATAATTAGTTTAGAAATCCCAATAGAGCATTAAAAATAGGTAATTCTTAAAGGGGTTTGGGAGATTTGTAAGTTAATGACCACTCAAGAAAATCCAGGGATCTAGCAACAATCTGTCCTTTATTGTGCCTATCTTTGCATGAAATGCAATAAAGGACAGAACTGGTGTATACCTAACAGAAGCAGAAGATGCTAAGAAGAGGTGGGAAAAATACACAGAAGAACTGTACAGAACAGATCTTCATGACCCAGATAACCATGATGGTGTGATCACTCACCTAGAGTCAGACATCCTGGAATGCCTTAGTCAAGTGGGCCTTATGAAGCATCACTAAGAACAAAGCTAGTGGAGGTGATGGAATTCCAGTTGAGCTATTTCAAACCCTAAAAGATAATGCTGTTAAAGTGCTGCACTCAATATGCCAGCAAATTTGGAAAACTCAGCAGTGGCCACAGAACTGGAAAATGTCAGTTTTCATTGCAATCCCAAAGAAGGGCAATGCCAAGGAATGTTCAAACTTGTGCTTATTTCAGATGCTAGCAAGAAAATGCTCAAAATTCTCCAAGCCAGGCTTCAATAGTACGTGAACAGTGAACTTCCAGATGTTCAAGCTGGATTTAGAAAAGGCAGAGGAACCAGAGATCAAATTGCCAGCATCTGTTGGAGTATCAAAAAAGCAAGAGAATTCCATAAAAACGTCTACTTCTGCTTTATTGATTATGCCAAAGCCTTTGAATGTGTAGATCACAACAAACTGTGAAAAATTTTTCAAAAGATGGGAATACCAGACCACCTTACCTGCCTCCTGAGAAATCTGTATGCAGGTCAAGAAGCAACAGTTAGAACCAGACATAGAACGAAAGACTGGTTCCAAATAGGGAAAGGAGTACATCAAGGCTGTATATTGTCACCCTGCTTATTTAACTTCTATGCACAGTACATCATGTGAAATGCTGGGCTGGATGAAGCACAAGCTGGAATCAAGATTGCTGGGAGAAATATCAATAACCTCAGATATGCAGATGATACCACCCTTATGGCAGAAAGTGAAGAGGAACTAAAAGCCTCTTAACGAAAGTGAAAGAGGAAAGTGAAAAAGTTGGCTTAAAACTCAACATACAGAAAACTAAGATCATGGCATCTAGTCCCATCACTTCATGGCAACTAGAAGGGGAAACAATGGAAACAGTGACAGACTATTTTCTCGGGCTCCAGAATCACTGCAGATGGTGACTGCAGCCATGAAATTGAAAGATGCTTGCTTCTAGGAAGAAAAGCTATGACCAACCTAGATAGCATATTAAAAAGTGGAAATATTACTTTGCCGACAAAGGCCCATCTAGTCAAGGCTATGGTTTTTCCAGTAGTCATGTATGGATGTGAGAGTTGGACTACAGAGAAAGCTGAGCATTGAATAATTGATTCTTTTGAACTGTGTTGTTAAAGAAGACTCTTGAGAGTCCCTTGGACTTCAAGGAGATCAAACCAGTCAATCCTAAAGGAAATCAGTCCTGAATATTCATTGGAAGGGCTGATGCTGAAGCTGAAACTCCAGTCTTTTGGCCACCTGATGCAAAGAACTGACTCATTTGAAAAGACCCTGATGTTGGGAAAGATTGAAGGCTGGAGAAGTAGGTGACAGAGGATGAGATTGTTGGATGGCATCAGCAACTTGATGGACATGAGTTTGAGCAAGCTCTGGGAATTGGTGATGAACAGGAAAGCCTGGCATGCTGCAGTCCATGGGGTCACAAAGAATCGGACACAACTGAGTGACTGAAAGGAACTGAGCAACAATCTACACTACCTTGAAGGAAGACCAGGTGCATCCAAGTGCCAGGCACACTCAAGCCACAAGTCCTGATAGTTAAATCTCTGCCCCTTTCCCCCACCAGTGCCTTAATGTGTACCTACCTGGAGGCTCCCTAAACCTTATGGCCAACCTAGATAGCATATTAAAAAGCAGAGACGTTACTTTGCCAACAGAGGTCCGTCTAGTCAAGGCTATGGTTTTTCCAGTGGTCATGTATGGATGTGAGAGTTGGGCTGTGAAGAAAGCTGAGCATTGAAGAATTGATACTTTTGAACTGTGGTGTTGGAGAAGACTCTTGAGAGTCCCTTGGACTGCAAGGAGATCCAACCAGTCCATTCTAAAGGAGATCAGTCCTGGGTTCTCATTGGAAGGACTGATGCCGAAGCTGAAACTCCAATACTTGGGCCACCTCATGCGAAGAGTTGACTCATTGGAAAAGACCCTGATGCTGGGAGGCATTGGGGGCAGGAGGAGAAGGGGATGACAGAGGATGAGATGGCTGGATGGCACCACCAACTCGATAGACATGAGTTTGAGTAAACTCCGGGAGTTGGTGATGGACAGGGAGGCCTGGCGTGCTGCGATTCATGGGGTCACAAAGAGTCGGACACGACTATGCGACTGAATTGAACTGAACCTGGAAGCTCCCTAAACCCTGCAGTCTAGGGGCTTTATGGAGATTTCACCATGTGGGCATTATTGATGAAATCATGGGCCATCAGTAATTAGTTCAATCTTGAGCTCCTCCTCCCTCCCCAGATTTTGGGTGGTGGGGCTGGAAGTTTTAAGTTTCTAACCAAGGTTTGGTGTTCCTGGGGAGCAGCCCCCATCCTGAAACTATTAAGAAGCTGCCAAGACTCACTTCATTAGAACAAAAGACCCTTCTACCACCTCTATCACTTAAATTTCAAAGGATTTAGGAGTTCTGTGTTAGGAACCATGACAAAGACCAAATCTCTTTCTATGATATCACAAGTCACCCCCTGGTCATTGACCATGGATTCCTTACAGCAGATGCACTGTAACAGTCATGAGATACTGGCACACTTCTAGATCCCCATGTAGTCACTAATAATTTATCTGGGCCATCCTTGGATGAAAATGTCCATCAGGGTGGGGCCACTCAGGACTGCAGCTTCCATTCAGTCTTGGCAATTTCAAAAACAGGAGTGACCTCAGCAGTATATGGCTTCACTCTTCAAGGTATAAGTCAGGAACAGCCAGATGGAAGATACACAGAGAGCAAGGTATTGGGCGGGTGTGGGGGAAGTGATGAGGTGTGGTGCACAGAATGTCCGTGCACTCCTTGGGTGAGTGACTCTCCCAGCACTTCTGTGTGTTCAGCTGCCTGGATGGTCCCTAGTTCTTTATTCCCAGAACCTTCAAATGGTACCATGTGCGGGTCTTTGGGGGGCAGTTCTTTAGAGCTGGCTCATTTTCCCAAAAAGAAGCCCTCTAGCTTCAAACCCAGGGTAAAAATGCAGCCTGGTGGGCGAGGGGTTCATCCCTCCTTTCACAGATGTTCATTGATTGTTTTCAGGCTCACACCTACTCCTAGCCCATGTCTTAGTGTCTCCAAGCCCTGGCCTTTGCCCATTCCTGCAAGAGTAAACCTCCAGTGTGGGAGCTGTTAAGCATCTGGCGCTGGGGTGTGTGACGGGACTCCCAGCAGACTCCCTCCCTCCTTCAGTTCCCTGCCTCACACCCATTCTGTCCAGAATCCTGACCCCTCTCCAGAGACCTGGGGGGACCGGGCTCTGTGCTCAGAGGTGTCCCACTCAGCTCACATTTTGTGGTTTCCTCCACCCTCTTCCACCAGCTTTCCATCTTCTAAGCACTGGCTTCAGTTTTCTTGGTTGCTAATGTTTCTCATTTATCTTTTAAAAAATCAATTTATTGTCTTTTATTGGGGTCTAGAAGGCAGAGGAGATATTGTATACATTTAGTTTGCCATCTTTAACTGGAATTCTCTCGCTGGTTTATAAGATTAAGGATGTGGACTGGTGCACTTGGGCAGAAGGGAGAAACGTGAGACTCTGGACACAGAAATAGATCAAGGCTTAAAAGTGTCTTTATTTACCCGGGCAGCACACGCTTTGGGCATTAATGACAAGGATTGCCAGGGCTGAGGGATTACTACTTGTGGCGATCGTCTTCTCCCAAGCTCCACATTTTAGCCTTGTACAGAGTGATGTCTTTGTAGACCCTGAAGTGGTTCAGCCTGCGGTCGTCACGTTGCGGGTTGACCTAGAGAGGAGCAGGCAGATGTCAGAAAGAAGCCTGTGGGGAAGGGGGAAGACCTTGTCTTGTAGGGACCTGGACTTGACTCAGGTCCCAGTCTCCTGATGTGTGGCCCCTGGTGCTTTTTCTTGCTAAACCCTGTTTGTGAAATGAAGATGACATAATCAGAATTAAAAGACAAGTGCGACAGGAAGTTCTTCAAGTCTATTCAAAATCCTGTGTTTCTTTCTTAGGAACAGAAGCCCTATATCATTTAGGGAGATCATACTTTGCCAACAAAGGTCTGTCTAATCAAGGCTATAGTTTTTCCAGTGGTTCATGTATGGATGTAAGAGTTGGACTATAAAGAAAGCTGAGCGCCAAAGAATTGATGCTTTTGAACTGTGGTGTTGGAGAAGACTCTTGAGAGTCCCTTGGACTGCAACCAGTCCATCCTAAAGGAAATCAGTCCTGGGTGTTCATTGGAAGGACTGATGTTGAAGCTGAAACTCCAATACTTTGGCCACCTTATGTGAAGAGCTGACTCATTTGAAAAGACCCTGATGCTGGGAAAGGTTGAGGGCAGGAGGAGAAGGGGATGACAGAGGAGGAGATGGTTAGATGGCATCACCAACTTGATGGACATGAATTTGAGTGAACTCCGGGAGTTGGTGATGGACAGGGAGGCCTGGTGTGCTGCGGTTCATGAGGTCGCAAAGATTCGGACACGACTGAGTGACTGAACTGAACTGAACTGATGCTAAAGACTGCATTTCCAGGCTCCTTGCACTTAGTGGTGCTTTTCCAATCAATGACACAAATATGTTACTAGCATTCACATTTTCCAGAGAAGGGGACAGAACTTGGAGATGTAGGTGACATGCCCGAGACCACTCTACTAACAGCTGGGAGAGCAAACTCAGGCCATCTGTCATCAGCAAGCTTTGTTTAATCCACACTTGGCAATATTCACTTTGTACCAGGCACTGTGTTCTAAGCACTGTCTTATCTAATCCTTGGAACAATTTTATGAGAGACATACTGGATTATCTCCATTGTACTAAGAGGAATCTTAGTCACAAAAGAGCTTAGTCACTTCCCAGGGTCACACAGCTATTACATGGTAGCCAGAAAAGTCCAGGCATCTGGCTCCAAACTCTGTTTCCTTAACCACCGCTGGATTACCCCTGATCTTCCAAGTAAAGGAGACCCACTTACCAAAGGCTCAGAATCCCATCCAATCTCTTGACCTTCAGTCTGTGTCTCTGGGTATTTCTTTCTGGGTCCCTGGGCAGCGTGGTGGATAAGATTTAGAAACCTGGCTGGGAGATGAGGCAGGGGTTACAAAGGAGTCAGGTTTGGGGACCAATGAGAGATGCTGTGCCCTTGACTCTGGCACATCCTCCTGGCAGGCAGAGCACCAGCCTCAGAGGCTTGCCTAGACAAGACACAGGCATCTGGTTCTTCCACGCATCTCTCAACAAACATCTGTTGAGAACAAACTCTGTGCCAGGCACTGTTTGGGCCCTGGAGGCAGAGCAGAGTGAGATAGACATGGTTCCTGGTCTCCTGGTAATGTAGACTGGGTGAGGGGGTCAGGGGATGCAATATACAAGTATAAAAATAAACCCGACATGTACTCACTGCTGTATTTAAAGTGGGTAACCAACAAGGACCTACTGTATAGCACAGGGAACTCTGCTCAATGTCAGGTGACAGCCTGGGTGGGAGGGGAGTTTGGGGGATAATGGATACATGTATATGTGTGGCTGAGTTGCTCTGCTGTGCACCTGAAATACCACATTATTAATTGGTTATACTCCAATATAAAATGGAAAGTTAGAAATAAAAAGAAAAACAAACCGCGTAGAGGCAGGCAGTGATGGACACTGTGAAGACGGGAGTAGGCCGGGGGCAGGGGGAGGCAGGGCTGGCTACTTAGGATGACGAGGGGAGGCCTCTCTGGATGCCTTGCCGGTGCCAGCCCTGAGAGAGGCAGAGGAGGAGCACATCATAGGCAGAAAGAACAAAGGCCCTGGGGCATGAGCAAGTTTGGGCAATGAAGCTGCAGAAGAGACAGTGAGGAGCTGGACTATAAGAAGTGAGGTCAGATCCTTCTGGATTGAAATCAGCATGGCTGTCAACACCAGGTATATTTCTAACTCTACACCTTAAGTACTTAAGTAGATTTCATTTTCTACCTTATCCAGTCTCTGTTTGAGGGAGGTAGTCTGACAAGGGGAGGAAGCTGGCTTGTAGTCAGACATTCATGGCCCTTCTACTACTAGCTTGACAGGTGGTTTAACTTCTCTGGGCCTCACTTTGCTCATCTGTAAAATGGGAGGAAGATATCTACCTCAGCAAGATGTTCGAGAATGGAATTAAAAAATAAAGGACTGGGCACTGGGCCGATCTAATCCTGAATACAAGGCGGCTTGTAATGAAGTCCTTACCACCTGCTTTTTTCCTTATTGCTACAAGTCCCCAGCTGGTATACTTTGCTCTAGCCAGGCTGGTGTCTCCACTACAGATGGAAATCTCACTTCCTTGTTCTCTATCAGTCTATTTCCTTGTCTGTCTCCACGATGCTATGAAATCCTCACTCCTTCTGCCCACCCCCATTTCCCAACCCTTCCTCCATCAAACTCCACCCTAAGAAGGTAGAGGGGAAGGAGAAAAGCTTGTCAGCAGAGTTAGGCTTCCTATCAAGTATCTTCTTCTCCTATTCTTAAATGTGGCCCCACTTACCTGTATTATCACAGCCATGCCAAATACTCCCAGTTCTTGGCCATGCTGGTGTCTCATTTCTGTGCTTTCTCGTGTAACCAGAATGTCCTTCCACATTCTTCTGCACCTAACATACTCCACCTCACCTTCTCCAGGAGCAATTTCCAGAACTTTACTGTCTGAGGTGGGCACCTATTTCCCATGCTGCTGCCATCCCAATCTAGCTCTCTGTTTACCTGGGTATTTACATGTCTGTCTCTTTGCTTATGGTATGACATTCCCAGCCCCATTCTAGTGACTATCACCAGGTAATAATGAAAATAATATTAATAACATGTCCCGATCACTATGTACTAGATACTTTTTTTTTTAACGTAATACTATTTAACTTCAAAAACATTTCAGCATTCTAAACATACAAAAAAACAAACAAAAAACAGAACGTTGCAGATTAAGTTTAGTATAGAAGGTTCTTGAACTTTCACTGGTGCTGTGGCTCTTGGCTTTGCTGACAAGAGTTCTACAGTTTTTTTTTTTTTTTTTTTTAAACAGTTTAAAACTACCGCACTTCAACTACAAAGGATCCAAAACACTTCTCATGCCAGCTGACCCCTGCCCCCTTTTCCACAGCTAAGAATGGCAGCAGGATGCTATGTCACTATATACAAAAACAAGCCAACCTGAAGCTAAACGGATGCCCACTGCGGTGTTCACAGGTCCAGCCCCACAGTGCACACCCTGAGCCTGCCCCTCCAGAAGGCATCACCCGCACAGCCTCCACACCAAGCAAGGAGCTTGACGTCAAGAGTGTGCCTTGGTTGCTTCTTTTTACAAACTATAGATATGTACAGTTGAGAACTCGGGATTTCTAGCCAATGACCATAGAATTAACACACCACCTTACAGATTAAAAAAAAAAAAAGTGCGAGAAACATCTTTAAGCCTTGTCACACCAACAGCAAAGTGCACAGAGTGAGGAGAACATGAGACCTTTTCGTTTTAAAAATGTTTGGATATATGTACAACTTTGATACAGTTTCCAGGTGCTCCAGATACCCATGGCCACTTCCTGTAAACTGCTGGCAATTACTAGAGCACTTGGAGAGACTACGATACGATCATGATCCAATCGGGTAGTTAAACCTAACGAGGGCAACAGACACGTCTTGGATGAGAGGTGTGTCAATCACAGCGCTCCCTGCTCTAAGGTATTCACAAGGAGACAGATCAACAGCTTTTAAAATTTATCCTCCTCCTCCCCTTCTTCCTTCTCCTCCTCTTTGTCTTCCTTTTCCACTTTTTTCCAGGCAACTTTATCAGGACTTTTGGCGCCATCAACTTCCATTTAGACCTAGTCTGCGACATCCTTCTCATACTTCTCCTCCAGTTTTGCTGCCTGGTTGATGTATGGCTGCTTCTCCCTGACACTTAAGTTATTCCACATCTCGCCTAGCTTCCTTGCCACGTCTCTAATAGAGATGCCAGGGTTTATAGACTTGATCTTGGGGCAGAATTCAGAGCAGAATAGGAAAAATCCAGATGGTGGTCTCTTGGAGGCATTAGGGTCCCTCTTCTTCTTGCCTCCCTTAGCTGGTCCGTAATCCTTCATTTATCGATCATAGCACATTTTATCCACCTCTGCCATTTCATTGAATTTAGACTTCTCTTACCTCTCGGAGCATTTCTTGGAAAACACAGCAAATTTGACAGGGACCTCAAAATAGGGACAGGGTTTTTCTTATGTTCCTCTCTGCACGTCTGCACAAAGAAGACATAAGCAGTCATCTTGCCCTTTGATTTCTTGGGATCACGTTTAGCCATCTTGACTGTATTGTTTGCTAGTCTGGGCAGCGTGGGGCCCTAGATACTGTTTTAAACACTTGCAATATATTGTTTAATTCTCACAACATCTCTAAGAAATAGGTTCAGAAATGTTAAAAAAAAAAAAAAAGTGCCCAAAGTCACACAGTTAATGAATGGCAGAACCAGGATTTGAACTCAGTTAGTAGAACTCCAGAACCTGTGCTTGTTATCAGCTAAGTATTGGATGGATGAACAAATGTAATGTCAGGGCCATGAGGAGCATGTTTTTTGGTTTGACAGTTAATAAACTGGCAGTTTTGAAAATGCTGGTTTCTCGTGAGTTTTGTCAGTATGAGTTCAGCTTTCAGATGATCAAACAGAGGACTGAGGCCTGCCCTAAGGAACCACTACCCTGAGAGTCTCCCAGCCAGCTGCCTCGGTCTCTGTCTCAACATCATTCTCAAATCCTGGACTTACCATCTGCAGGTTCTTCCAGGTTATCATGCCAAGACATGGGCTTTCTGGCGATTGTGTGAACTGGAGAAAAACAGTATCATAGGTTTAAGTTAAAAAAGTTTCTCCCTGGCCTTTCTAAGACACTCCCTATGCTGGGTACCCATTTAGCATTTTTTGAGTGTCTGTCCAATGTCAGATATTACGCTGGGCACTAGGGCATAGGATCTACAAGGACCTCACAATCTGAGAGGCACTGTCCTGATGATGGCCACCAGCTATGTGTGGAGACTTGAATTTGAGTAATTTAAATTTAATACAAT
Organism: Bos mutus; assembly: GCF_027580195.1. Lineage (NCBI taxonomy): Eukaryota > Metazoa > Chordata > Mammalia > Artiodactyla > Bovidae > Bos > Bos mutus. The sequence goes on along the minus strand of NC_091619.1, from coordinate 103,284,184 downwards.
TAAAAATCAGTCCCACAGCTGCATTTCAAGTGATCAACAGCCACATATGGCTACTGGCTGCCATTCAGATCAGCACAGACAGAGAACATTTCCATTATCTCGGAATGGTCTCTTGGACAGACTGATCTATGGAGCTGCAGATGTATCAGGCAGCCAGACATAGTGATATATACCCAGGAGGCCATGTGGTACCAGGTGGAGGATGCACAGACATCTATTCAGCTCATAATTACTGATGCAGTGGAGGTAGGGCTGTGAACAAGACAGAGAAGGTCCCTGTTCTCCCCGAGCTTTCACTCTACTTGTGGTCATGCTCAATAAACAGATGTATAATATCAGGCAAATATAAGTAAGATGCGCAACCACATAGAGCACATTATATGGATAAACCCATGTTGATGGTGGGGCACAGTGTGGGTGATGTGTCTCTAAAGACAGACAGAGGAGCAGAGTCCTGAATAAACTTGCTGTGTGAGATACATGGGGAAGATCCAAGAGTGAGCTTGGTGAGTTAGAGAAATATCAAGAAGCAGAGTAATTCTGGTGGAGGGAGCTAGGTGGAATGGAGTAGTAAGTGAGCAGAGGCCAGAAGGAACCAGTGGTCTCCATGTGTTTTATCCTTATCTCCTACCAGTAAACAAAAACAAAAACTTCCACATGTGTATATTGATATAGTCTCTATGCACTATTGTCCTATATTAACAAAGCATCATTTCTTTCTTTATACATAAGTATAATGATAAGTAAAAATTCTAATATTTCCTCACTTAATCCCAATGGATCATATTAATCATGTGCCTGACGATTGTGAGCTGAGAGACCAAGCACCTTTCCTAGGAAGCCTGGACACTGCTGGAAGGGATTATGAAAATTGTTGAAATGGGCCAAGCTTAAACAGAATTGGATGTTAAGTGGTTTTCTTGAAATTAGTAGTTGGAGGATCCAGAGGAAAACCAGGTTATCATAAGCAAAATGAAGATATACATTTTCTGTACTCTCATCCCCCACCCCCAACCCCCAAAGGTAAGTATGTGAGGAGGTGGTTATGCTTAAATAAATGACTGTCCTAATTATTTCACTGTATAAATGTATATTTAAATGTCACATGGTATGCATTGGAGGAGGAAATGGCAACCCACCCCAGTATTCTTGCCTGGAGAATCCCAGGGATGGGGGAGCCTGGTGGGCTGCCTTCTACGGGGTTGCACAGAGTCTGACACGACTGAAGCGACTTAACAGCAGCAGCAGCAGCATACCTTAACTATATGCAAATCTTATTTTAAAATAATGACAATCCATTTCTTCTACACAGCTGGGCTGCAGTGGACTACAGCTAATCAGGTCCAGGACTGGGAGGTCTTTCCCATTGGAAAAGACCCTGATGCTAGGAAAGATTGAAGGCAGGAGGAGAAGGGGATGACAGAGGATAAGATGGTTGGATGGCATCCCTGACTCCACGGACATGAGTTTGAGCAAGCTCCAGGAGTTGGTGAAGGACAAGGAAGCCTGGTGTCGCAAAGAGTCGGACATGACTGAATGACAAACGACAAGGGCTGGAGGAGAATTCAGAAAGAAGAGAAAGTGAAGAGATGGGGGAATAGCATGGTGATTTAGGAATTCCACGCATTCAGATATGGTGGGACAGAAAAGAGCCTGTGCATGCTGCAGAATAGACACTAAAATGTTTATTAAAGGAACAGGGTGCGGGTAGAGGGGAGTTGGGATAAAGCTGAGTGAGCAGCAGAACCACATCCACAGGGGCCTTACGTTCTGATCAGGGTAAACCTCAGCTCAGAAGCTGTGGGGCCTCTGAGACAGCTCTCACCAGCCATGGTATAGGGGAGGGTTGGAGGGTTGGGCCTGGAGGGAGAAAGAGAGTTAGGAAAGCATCAGATCAATGCAGGCAGGAGTGAGGAGGGCCCTGCTGAGGCTTCGGAGGCCAGATGGAGAGAGGGCGGAGCTAAGTGAGGATTCGCAGTCTTGCGCGATGGCGTCTCCCATTGAGGCAGGAACGTGGGAACCGTCCTGTGAGAGAAACGCTAAGGAAAGGAACAGTACGGTGCCTACTGAGCTGTGTGGAGCGAGAGAGAGAGAGACTGCGGATGACTCCCAGGCTTCTAACTAGGGAGAGAAGAGTGGCTGTGGTGCCTTGTGCTTAAAACAAGATCTTCTGGAGTAGCCACAGGTGGGAGAGGGGTGCGGGATGAACCAGGGAAAGGGAGCTGGGAGGTGGTTGTGGACGTGGGTCTGGGTCTCCATTTGAGACTCAGTGGCCTTTAGAGGGAGCTGATGTTACAGGACCAGATGAAACTGGCCCAGGAATGTGCAAAGGGAGAAGAGTTGGGGTGGGGCCATTTAATTAGGGGGCATTTAACTAATTGGGCCTTGAGTCTGTGCCCCTTAAATTTTCTGAAGGTCCTCAGACAATATAAGAAGATGGAAAGAAATCCTTTAACTTATCAACAACAAACCAAAACACACGCAAAACACAAAACCCTGCAAAATATTTCAAAAGCAAATTTATAAAGAACCTTTCAAATTCGTTACAATAAAATATTTAATCAGGATGTGGATGCATTTTAATACATCTGTTTGACGTGATGGGGAATGAGACCCCCTCCCCAACCCCAAAGTCATAGTTCTGAAATGTTGAGAATAGGGGCGAGGTCAGAGGAGGTGTCTCTTACTGGGCTCCACCCTGCACCCCCTGCCCCGCACACCTGCCGGCTCCTTCCCTCTTTTCCTCCCTCCGTCTGGTAGCGCCCCTCACCCTTGCGGAGTGGATTCACGTGATACTGCGTGTAGAGTTTCTGGGTTCGTAGCTCTTTGAGGTACAGTTCCCGCAGGATCTGGTTCTGGTGGACCTCATCTGAGATCGCTTTCTCCTTCTGGTGTCCAGCCATGGCCTTGGCTCTGCTGTGTCCGGTCAGTACAGCGCCGCCTAACCTCGCCAGACGCTCACCAGGTGCTAGGCCAAAGGCTGTTTCCAGGCAACAGAGTCCCAAGCCGGCTCCAGGCAACCGGTCCTAGCTCACCCGCCTCCCTTAGACCTCGGTCCTGCTCGCCCATCCCCCAGCCCCAAATCTTAGAACGCCCTCTTTGGGCTCTCAACCCACCTCCCCCAGCTTCTCAGGACATATCTTAGCCTGGTTACAGAACCGCTGCCCGACACTTGCAGAAAACAGACTCGCCATGAAGTGACCAGTCAATCCTAGAGGAAATCAGTCCTGAGTATTCATTGGAAGGACTGATTCTGAAACTGAAACTCCAATCCTTTGGCCACCTGATGCCAGGAACTGACTCACTGGAAAAAACCCTGATGCTGGGAAAGATTGAAGGCAGGAGGAGAAGGGGATGACAGAGGATGAGATGGTTGGATGACATCACCGACTCAACAGACTTGAGTTTGAGGAAGCTCTGGGAGTTGATGGACAAGGAAGCCTGGCTGCTGCAGTCCATGGGGTTGCAAACAGCTGGACACAATGAGCGACTGAACTGAATGATAAAGTGACAGACCCAAGATGTAATGGGCTTAGGATTCAGCCTCACCTTGACTAGTCATTTCCTGAAAAATATTTTGGAAGGAGTAAGAAAACCTCTCTACATTAAAGCACATGTCCAAAATTGAGACCCTCTATGTTTATCTCTGCATATAAGTTAAATAAGCAGGGTGACAATATACAGCCTTGACGTACTCCTTTTCCTATTTGGAACCAGTCTGTTGTTCCATGTCCAGTTCTAACTGTTGCTTCCTGACCTGCATATAGGTTTCTCAAGAGGCAGGTCAGGTGGTCTGCTATTCCCATCTCTTTCAGAATTTTCCACAGTTTACTGTGATCCACACAGTCAAAGTCTTTGGCATAGTCAATAAAGCAGAAATATGTTTTTCTGGAACTCTCTTGCTTTTTCTATGATCCCGTGGATGTTGGCAATTTGATATCTGGTTCCTCTGCCTTTTCTAAAACCAGCTTGAACATCAGGAAGTTCACGGTTCATGTATTGCTGAAGCCTGGCTTAGAGAATTTTGAGCATTACTTTACTAGCATGTGAGATGAGTGCAATTGTGCAGTAGTTTGAGCATTCTTTGGCATTGCCTTTCTTTGGGATTGGAATGAAAACTGACCTTTTCCAGTCCTGTGGCCACTGCTGAGTTTTCCAAATTTGCTGGCATATTGAGTGCAGTGCATGATGCTTTCACAGCATCATCTTTCAGGATTTGAAATAGCTCAACTGGAATTCCATCACCTCCACTAGCTTTATTCATAGTGATGCTTTCTAAGGCCCAACTGACTTCACATTCCAGGATGTCTGGCTCTAGGTGAGTGATCACACCATCGTGATTATCTGGGTCGTGAAGATCTTTTTTGTACAGTTCTTCTGTGTATTCTTGCCACCTCTTCTTAACATCTGCTTCTGTTAGGTCCTTACCATTTCTGTCCTTTATCGAGCCCATCTTTGCATGAAATATTCCCTTGGTATCTCTGATTTTCTTGAAGAGATCTCTAGTCTTTCCCATTCTGTTGTTTTCCTCTATTTCTTTGCACTGATCCCTGATGAAGGCTTTCTTATCTCCCCTTGCTATTCTTTGGAACTCTGCATTCAAATGGGAATATCTTTCGTTTTCTCCTTTGCTTTTCACTTCTCTTCTTTTCACAGCTATTTGTAAGGCCTCCTCAGACAGCCATTTTGCTTTTTTGCATGTCTTTTCCATCAAGACAGGGTCTTGATCCTTGTCTCCTGTACAATGTCACGAACCTCCGTCCATAGTTCATCAGGCACTCTGTCTATCAGATCTAGTTCCTTAAATCTATTTCTCACTTGCACTGTATAATCATAAGGGATTTGATTTAGGTCATACCTGAATGGTCTAGTGGTTTTCCCTACTTTCTTCAATTTAAGTCTGAATTTGGCAATAAGGAGTTCATGATCTGAGCCACAGTCAGCTCCTGGTCAGACACGACTGAGCGACTGAACTAAACTGAACTGATGTTTATCTAAGAAACATGGAGAGGTTTCCCATGCATAAAGACATTCCTTCCCATATCACCCCTATGATAAATAACATAGACAGGATAACCCTTTCTTAACCCTAAAAGTAACTTAGGAACTTTACAGTTTATTTATTTAAATTTTTAAAGTTGTGGTAAAATACACATAGAATTTGCCATCTGAACCACTTTTAAGTATTGTAGTTCACCACTGTGAAGTATAGTCACACTGTGTGAAACTCATCTCCAGAAAGTTTTTATATCCATTAAACAACTCCCCATTGCCTCCCCCTTTAGCCCTTGGTGGCCACCATTTTACTTTTTCTATGAATTTTACTCCTTTAGATACCTTATTTAATACAGTTTATATTAAAAAAAAAAAGACTAAAAGTAGCCCTAGCATAAAGAAAGGAGCCACCCCTGGTTTTAGGAAGCACCTAAATGCTGACTCCAGAGACTGTGGTCTTCCCCCCAAGTACATTCCATCTATCCACTCATCCATCCCTCCATCCAGAATGGTGTGTTCCCGGTAAATTTAGGTTTGGAGACACAGTGCTGAACATGACAGATGGGTGGACATGTCTGCAGTTTCCTAAGCCCAGCAAGCAACATCATGATCCTTGCTTTAGCTCCTGCTGCTCCATCTCCTTGGCCTGGAAGGCTCTTTTCCCTGTTGTCTGTCTGGGGAACAATCGCCTAATGTTTATAATGAGCTCACATGTAATCTTCTTTCAAAAACCTTTCTGGACTGTATAGCCCCTAGTCCAATTTTTCTTCGAGCCATGCTCAACTTCAACTCTGTAGTTCTAGAATACTAAACTTATTTTATAGATCTAAGTTACTAGAGAACAAGAAATGTGTCTGGCCATCTCTGAATTACCAGTACCTGGCACAGTATGTACAGGTGCAGGCTTTTGGTAAATTTTTGCTGGCTGACCGGATGTCCAACCAGATGGCACTGTAATTTTCTTCTGCTTACACCATTATATAAACCTTTACATCATGCTGAAATGCAAACAGATTTCATTGTACCTGGCTGAGTTGGAGAAGAACCTCTGTTACTTGTCACTGTGATTCATGCCTGGGTTCCTTTTTCTATCAAGAGTCTAACAACTTCCTGAGGTCTTCAGTTCAGGTCAGTTCAGTCGCTCAGTCGTGTCTGACTCTTTGTGACCCCATGGACTGCAGCACGCCAGGCTTCCCTGGTCATCACCAACTCCCAGAGCTTGCTCAAACTCATGTCCTTCGAGTCGGTGATGCCATCTAACCACCTCATCCTCAGTCATCTGCCGGGGACCAGCCCCGGTGGATCCAGGGTATTCGAAGCGGGGACGGCGTCGGCGAGGATCAGGAAACAACTGCTTAATTAAACGTTAATTAAGGATATAAAGAGTAATAGAATGAGGATAGCTCAGTGAAGAAATTCAGTGGAGAAAAGAGGCTGAATAATTCAGCCAGAAGGTAAGAGAAAGAACGACATGGTGAGACCAAGTTTCGGTGAACAAGGCCCGCACTTTATTTTCCAAAGTAGTTTTTATACCTTAAGTTATGCATAGAGGATAATGGGGAAGGGGTAGAGTCAAGCAGCAAGCCAGGCTTTCTTCCTGCAAACTTATCATATGCAAAAGTTTAGGTGATTTGCATCATCTTCTGGCCCGGAGGCCTTTTCCTCTAAAGGTGATTATTCTAAAGTCAGGCGCCAGCCTCCAAAAAGCATTAGATAAAGTTGCATTCCTACAGAGCAAAGGTGTGGTGGGCTATAACAAGAAAAAGAATTAATTCAAGGGTCCCAGGTTACAAACATTAAAGCTACTATTTACACCAATTATATTAATCAATACACTGCCAGGGACACAGCAGGTAAGGGATATGGAGACTTAGCAGCAAACATTGGCCCAACAAGTGAGAATCCTTCACCAATACAATTTCTAATCAATCTTTTAACTGCTCAAAGGAATCTGTATTTAGACAGTTTAGAACATCTCATGCCTCTCACAGTTTGGAGGCTCTGAGCAATCACATGTGGCCGGAAAAACCTATTCAGGCAGGCTAGAGGACTTCCAAGGGAGTTTGTAGGTTGAAACACTGTCACACCCAGGAATTATTAACTGGAGCTGTAAGCTAACTCTTTTTTCAGAGAGGTAGTGGGGGACAGCCCCCCGTAAAGTCAGAGGTGTAGGTGAAAGCACAAAGCAGAAAGTAGGCAGACTCTGGTTTTGGGGGTAGATTGCTCGAGAATTTCCAGGGAGACTCCTGAGGCTTGATCCCGCCTTTGCATATGTCAAGCCTCCTTCCTCATGACCTTTGCCACGGGCGGAGCTCGCTCCCCACAGTCATCCCCTTCTCCTCCTGCCTTCAATCTTTCCCAGCATCAGGGTCTTTTCCAATGAGTCAGCTCTTCACATCAGGTGGCCAAAGGATTGGAGTTTCAGCTTCAGCATCAGCCCTTCCAATGAATATTCAGGATTGATTTCCTGAATATTGACTGGTATTTAGTATTGACTGGTTTGATCTCCTTGCAGTCCAAGGGACTCTGAAGAGTCTTCTCCAACACCACAGTTCAAAAGCATTAATTCTTCGGCACTCAGCTTTCTTTACAGTCCAACTCTCACATCCATATGTGACTACTGGAAAAACCAGAGCTTTGACTAGATGGACCTTTGTTGGCAAAGTAACGTCTCTGTTTTTTAATATGCTGTCTAGGTTGGTCATAGCTTTTCTTCCAAGGAGCAAGCATCTTTTAATTTCATGGCTGCAGTCACCATATGCAGTGATTTTGGAGCTCAGAAAAATAGTCTGTCACTGTTTCCATTGTTTCCTCATCTATTTACTATGAAGTGATAGGACCGGATGCCATAATCTTAGTTTTCTGAATGTTGAGTTTTAAGCCAGCTTTTCACTCTCTTTCACTTTCATCAAGAAACTCTTTAGTTCCTCTCTTCACTTTCTGCCATAAGGGTGGTATCATCTGTGTATCTGATGTATATTTCTCCCAGCAATCTTGATTCTAGCTTGTGCTTCATCCAACCTGACATTTAGCATGATGTACTCTGAATATAAGTTAAATAAGCAGGGTGACAATATACACCCTTGACATACTCCTTTCCCAGTTTGGAACCAGTCTGTTTTTGTTAGGATTTTTATTGGTGTCTAAAGAGTATTGATAAAATTACAATGAAGGCAAAACACAGATAATAGTAAGATAACCAGAGTCTGCTCATGGCTAAAAGCATCATCATAGAAAAGGACTTCTGCAAAGAACTGAACTTACTTTCAAGCTGAATATTGTTTGGCCATCATCTTGAATTCACTAGATCCACCAGGTTAAGCCTTCTGGGAATCCACAATCCTGGCAATTCTGAACTGTATCAGGTCTGTCCCGGTAGTAGAGAAATAATCTCTCCAGGATAAGATCTGTGAGTCAGCAGGTCTGGTTCAGATTGGCTGGAGTGTTGGTGAGGACCAGAGTCCAAAGGACTAAAAGAAGGGGCAGTAGGGGGAGTAGGGGCACAGATAAAGGAGTAACAGGAAAGGGGAGCAAGACGAACAGGGTGGTAAGCAGTTGATATGAAAGAGACAGGGAAAGAGTTGGGCGTGGATGTCATTAAGGTGGGGTGGCAGGAAGGGGTGACGCTAGTCAGAGGAGGGAGATGGGTAGGCCTGAAGTGTGAAGGGGGTGGATGGGGCTGCGCAGTAGGCTGAGGGCTAAAAGACTGAGGAGACAGGGAGGAAGGAGCTTTGGGTAATGAGAGCAAGAAGGAACAGAAAGAGGAGGTGGAAGCTGAGCGTGAGATGGGGAAACTGGAGGTAGAAAAAATGACAAATGACTGCTTTCTTGTCATTGTTTCAATGGCATATTTCTAGTTATTCATCTTGTGAAAATAAACTGGCAGAAGCTCACACCTGCTCCAGAACCTATCTGATACACTACCACTGGCACCACCCCATGTCGGAATGCCCATTATGAAGCGTACACACTCCTCCCTTTGGAGCCAATAAGAAGAGTTCACCAACCAGAGCAATGGTCTCAGTTTCTAGGTTGAAGAGTGGTTATGGGAAATGGCAAAGAGGATAAATGGAGTTATAATATTAGCCCCTGTTTCTTGGGATAACGTACAGTTTTGCCCCTCAGTAGGCAGAGATTGATCCAAGGGCTAGGATAGACTTGGGAGTTGGGAGAATGGATCTAAAGCAGAAATGGTCAAAGTGGGGGAGACGTCAATGCCCCCATGTATTTAACTTACTACATTTTACAAAGCCTTCTCACATCATTTATATCACTCCGTGAAGATGACATAATCAGAGTAGGTGACAAAGCAGGTATAAACTAGAATATGGGGCAAACGTCACGAGGTAGGGGGCATGCAGGAGGGAGCACGGAATGACACAGAATACTGACAGTCAGCATGACCCCTTCCCATGTTTCAGGACAGAATCTTGTAGGGGTGCTTTCAAGCAGAACTTTACAATATAGCTTGCCTCTTGGTCCTTGTAGTTCCTTGGTGTTTTGCCTGACCCTCATATGGAATCAGAGACACAGGGGCAAAGCTGACAGGATGACTGCCCAGTCCTGAGTGCCTAATGACTAGGTTTGGACTTTCCTGTTCACTGCCCAAGGCACCTAAATCAGGTGATTTAGGAGGCTGCTGCAACTCCCATTTCATCTGTCTGATTTAGCAGTTCTCTCTACTTAGCAGTCCTGGTTTCTCTGATCACCGTCCAGATCATAATTCCATTTGGTCACCTATTCTCTTTTATAACACTGTATTCTGATTGTTCACTCTGACCCAATACCCTTGCCTCCCATGTTTCACACAACTTTTCATTGTCCTCTCTGGAAATCTAACTACAGGACTGGGAAACTTCCCTATTTCCTCCACTGTTTCTTCATTGTTCGCATCTGCCAGCTTTAACTGACACCTGGATCTCCCTTGAGGACATTGTTTCCCTTGTATATCTCTTAGGTAGAGATGGCTCATTCTCTCAGACTCTTAAGATGCTTCAGGGTGGGAATGAGGTGTATTCTCCTTGTTCCTTTTGACTCCTTCTAAACCATTATTCCTCTCTTCCAATTAGAACATCCCTTGCTCTTTAGAAACTGGTGCTACCCAGCAGCATTTCCCTGGTACTTTCACCTTCAGATCTCCTGGATACTCTTTTTCTATGAAAATTTTGTACTTGTTGTAAAGTCAGTTTTGAGTCCATCGTCCTTAAGGACTCTAGTGTCTATGTAGATGACCCCACTCAAAGCTCTGGCCTCTCTTTCTTTTGATTTCTTTATCATTAAAGTTCATAACCAACACTCTACTTTCAGCCACCCGTGGTCATACCTGATCTTTTGCATTACTCAAGAATTATCTGGGGACTCTCCTGGTGGTCCAGTGGTTAAGAATCCACCGTCCAATGCAGGAGACATGAGTTTGATTCCTGGTCAAGGAACTGAGATCCCACATGCTGCAGGACAACTAAGCCTGTGTGCTGCAACTCCTGAGGAGGTGGGCCTCCAAATACAGAGGCCGCGTGCTCTGGAGCCTGGCTGCCACCACGAGAGAGAAGCCTGCACACCTCCTCAACAAAGGTCCCCATGTTGCAACTAAGACCAAACACAGCCAAAAATAAATAAATATTTTTTTAAAAAGTAAACAATTATCCCACTTTTGAAATCACTTGTTCGGACATTGTATTCTCTGACACTGCTTCCTGCTCTTACATTGTAATCATTCCATTTTTCCCACTTCCCTGGGGCCAGTGATTCACTGACTCTTACTTTGTTTTAATCTGTGAACTCTGATTTCCCTGATTTTATTTCTCTCCTTACCCACTTCAGAATCTATGATTCAAAATGTCAATGACTTTCTTACCCTAGTTCTAAACTCTCCTGCCAGAATATCTTTTTATTGCATTTTCTTGAGTGGGGTACCCCTACCTGAGTGATTCCAACTATTTGACTTGCTTGTGTTGCTGAATGCTACTGGAAAAAATTTTTATACAACCTGGAATATTGGTACTAAATTAATAGTCTGACTTCAACTGTATGCTAAACAATATCCACAAAAACCAATACCCATGAGAATGTTCATGTTGAGAATGTTTACTTATTAGAGTAAACAAATGGAAAACAGAACATATAAGTATAAATAAGGATTTAAATAAATTATACCACAGTCACACCATGGGGTATGAAAAGGAAATATCCAGAGGCAAAAAATAAAGAGATGTAAATACTTTAGGTGTTAGTATGGCAGTCTAAAATAGAATGGGTGGTGGAATAGTGAATTTTGAGAAGTACTAGGGCCTTGGTAACACCTATCTGGGTGGAACTAAAAAATCTATTTACATCACAGGGAAATGATAAGGTGTCTGACTGGCATCTTAGTGTTAAAAAGTTTCTCTTGAGATATTAAAATCCCACGTCTACTTCTTGCACTGGTTTTGAGTCCAGAATTTAAACTACATTATGTAGAAACCTATAGCCAATAATTACATTAGTGGCAGGTCAACATTACCTCCAAGGTATTAGGAAGCTGCAAAGCTTTTCACTCTGTAGGAACACTACAGGCTGCTGTAGTGTGGTCTGTAACTCAGGCCGCAAGTTCTCCCAATAGGAAAATTCCTCTGAAGATGAGTTCACAATCCAAAATTACAAGACACATGAGTAAGCAATTCATGTGAGCGGTAGTCAGCAGATACAACAAGGAAAATATTTATACATCCTTCACAAGAAACTTGTAATTAAAGTCATAAAATAAGGACTTGAAATTCTAAAAAATGAATAAGATACTAAAGAGCAGATGACAGAAAAAAAATCAAGAATGAATGATACACCCATTGATACAAAAGACTCAATGGATAGGGTGAACTTTAGATGGCATGCCACTCTCTAATGCCAGAATGAAAGCTATGGTCATTGAAACAATAATAAGAAAATCTCAGTGAATAGGATAAATTTGACATTGACATTAGATGTCACTGAAGAGCAAAAGAGAGGATAAATGTGAGGGAATGTGTACATTCTGCCTGTTTGTATAATGCTTTGAAACTTGACTTGGTACTTTGGTCTCTGCCCTTGTGAATATTATACTCTGAGGGAGAGGCAGACGGAATAAAAGAGTTATGCAAATAAATATAAACCCCAATTGTCAGAAGTACTAAACTGGAAAGATGCATGGTGCTACAAGGGCATTAATAGGTACATTTAGTCTAGCTGGGTCTGGGAAGGTTTCCTTGTGGAAGTGAAGTGTGAGATCCTAAATTAGGAGTTAACCGGGTCAGGAAGATCCCCTGGAGGGAGTCATGGAAACCCACTCCAGTATTCTTGCCTGGAGAATCCAGTGGACAGAGGAGCCTGGTGGGCTACAGTCTATGGAGTCACAAAGAATTGGACACGACTGAAGTGATTTAGTATGTAGAGGAAATTAATGGGAGGAGGGAATAATATAACAAGTTCCAACAGTCAGAAGGAACATGGCATGTACAAGGAACAGAAAGGTCGGTTAGGCAGAAAGCAAAGGAGACACATGTGCAGAATTAACCAAGTCAAATCATGGGCTTTGGAGGCCACCTTAGAGCTTTGTTTTTTATTTTAAAAACACTGGAAAGTTAATAAAGTATTTAAAACTGAGGATGGTGTTCTAAAACACATTTTTAATGGATCATTCTAGCTTCAGTGTGGAGAACAGATTATCAGGTGAATATATGAAGGTATAGACTTCTTTTTTAAAAAATACTTATTTATTTGACTGCACCAGGTCTCAGTTTTGGCGCTCAGGCTCTTTAGTTGCAGCACGTGGGATTTTTAGTTGTGGCGTATGGTGAATGATAGTGCAATAAAGAAAGGATGATATTTTGGGGTGATGGTGAAAATGATAATGATAATACTAATGAGGTGATGAAGTTAGATGATGATGTAACGTGTGATGAAAATAGCAGGGCAGTGGTGGTGGTGAAAGTTAAGGTACCTTGGGTGTGTGAGTAACTAAGGTACACACTTGGGAAAAAGTTAGGTAAAAGTTTCAAAAAGTTTCTTGAGGTGCCTCTGAGGGACACGGAATCATTCCTGCTTTTTCTGCTTAGCTGCAGCTGTTGGCCCAGAGGTTTAATAAGCTGAAGTTCTTAATGATGCTTCTCCCGTATTCTTAAGCACTGAATTTAACAAGCCTCCCAGGGCTTGTTACCTCAGAGCAACTCAGCTGTGGATTAATTGGGCCGCAGCCAGGAAGTTGCACTCCTGGGGCAGAAGGACCCAGGAGTGGCTCCCAGTAACTGGGGAATAGACTTAAAGACATAGCAGGAGGGGAGAAAGAGGAAGAGTGATCAATGCATTATTTTTAGCTTAATTGGGATTAGAAAAGCATAGTTTTCTATAATTGACAGTTCTTGCATCCTCCTGGGAAGTATCAAGCTAATGCAGAGCTTCTGGGGAATTCTCAGTAGCTCAAAGTCTGGGGTCTTTGATTTTCCTTGGGAAGCCACATCACTAACCTAAGGCAGCCCCCTAAATTCAGGTAGCATATCCTTGCTGAGAAGCTTTCACCACCTTGAGATAACCTTGCCACGCTATTCAGTTACTGAAGACCAGAGCTATCAGAAGCCTGAAAGGTGGCAGTGATAGCCCGGTTACATGAGAAACCATTGCAGTGTTTTTTAATAGCTGCTATTTTAATTTCTTTTATTTTGTCTCTAATTATACAAGTTAACATTAATACACTCATTGTAAACATTCAAACAATACAGATAAGTAAAAGTCCCCTTTGATCTTTACTTCAATATTAGTCTCCACATCAGAGGTTAAGTCTGCTTCCAGATTTTAAGAAAATTTGCTTTAGCATTGTGTGTGTGTATATATATATATATATATAAACATATAGAAATATAAAATATAATTTTTTTTTTTTAAGGTGAGGGACATACTGATATCATAACATAAGAATGATACAAATGACATACTGTTTTTACTGTTGGGTCAAAAGATGCATGGGTGCGGTCACTTCAGTCATGTCCAGCTCTTTGCAACCCTATGGACTGTGTAGTCCATCAGGCTCCTCTTGTCCATGGGATTCTCCAGGCAAGAATACTGGAGTGGGTTGCCATACCCTAATCCAGGGGATCTTCCTGACCCAGGGATCAAACTTATGTCTCTTACATGCATTGTCTCCTGCATTGGCAGGCAGATTCTTTACCACTAGCACCACCTGGGAAACCCAGATCAAAAGATATGCATATTTAAAATTTTTTCAGCTTTACTGAAGTATAATCGACTTGTAAATTTTTAAGATATTTAAAGCATATACCATGGTAGTTGGATAAATGTATACATTATGAAGGGATTCCTCCATCTACTAACTCATGTATTTATCTATTTTGTATGTGTGTGTGACAACATTTAAGTTGTACTCTCTTAGCAAATTTCAATTATATAATACTGTGCTAGCAACTATAGTCATCATTAAAAAAACAGTCATGATTTCTATTAGATCTTCAGACTTTATTCATCTTACAGTTGAAAGTTTGTATTTACCAAACTCTCCCTATTTTCCCCTTTCCACAGCTCCTGCAACAGGTTTTCTACTCTCATTTCTGTGAGTTTAATATTTTAAAAATGAAATATATATGATACTATCCAGGATTTGTCTTATTTCACTTAACATGATGCCCCAAGGTCCATCTGTATTATTGCAGATGGCAAGCTTGTCTTCTTTCTCATGGAGGAATAATACATGTCCCTATGTATCTATCTACCTATCTATATCACACCATCTTTGCCATTTAGGTTGTTTCTATATCTTGGCTATTGAGAATAATGCTTCAATGAGTATGGAAGTGCAGATATCTTTTTGACATCCTCTTTTTATTTCCTTGGATATATACCCAGAAGTATGATTGCTGGATCATACGGTAGCTCTTTCTAAAAAAATTTTGAGAACTCTCTGTACAATCTTCCATAGTGGCTATACCAACTTACATTCCTGCCAACAGTGCACCAGGGATCCCTTTTATCCACATTGTTGTCACATGTCTGTTTGATGATAATCACTCTACCAGGTATGAAGTGATACCTCATTATAGCTTTGATTCTCATTTCCCTGATGATTAGTAATGCTGAATCAATATACAAGTAACTATTGGGCATTTGTATGTTTTCTTTGGAAGAATGTCTATTCATTTCCTCCACCCATTTTAAAATCAGATTCATTTTTACCCCTTTTTTGCTATTGAGCTGTATGATTTCTTTATGTATTTTGAAAATACTTCCTTATCAGATGAAGTGAAAGTGTTCGTCGCTCAGTCGTATCTGATTCTTTGCGACCCGCATGACTGTAACCCGACAGTAACCTGCCAGGATCCTCTGTCCATGACATTTTCCAGGCAAGAATACTGGAGTGGGTTGCTGTTTCCTTCTCCAGGGAATCTTCCCAGAGAGAGAACCCAGGCAGATTCTTTACTGCCTGAGCCACAGGCCTGCAATTCCTTATCAGATATGTGATTTGCAAATATTTTCTCCCATTATGAAGGTTACCTTTACATTTTGCATTTGCTTTACATTTTACATTTACCTTTACATGGTTTCCTTTGCAGTGGAGATTTTTAGTTTGACATAGTCCCACTTTTTAATTTTTTTGCTTGTGCTTTAGGTCATATCCAAAAAAATCCTTGCCAAGACCCATGTCAAGGAGCTTTTTTTTTTCCTTCTAGGATTTCTATGGTTTCAGGTCTTACATTTAAGTCTTTAATCCATTTTGAGTTCATTTTTGTGAGTGGTATAAGATAGGAGTCTAATTTTACTCTTATATGTGAATATCCAATTTTCCTAGCATCTTTTATTGAAGAGATTGTTTTTGAGGATTGCCATTGAGTGTTTTTGGCTCCTTTGTCAAGTATTAGATAACTGTATGTGCATGGGTTTATTTCTGGGCTCTCAATGCCTTTCCATTGGTCTTTGTGTCTGCTTTTAAGCCAGTAACATTCTGTTTCAATTACCATAATTCTTTTTTTTTTTTTTTAATATATAGCTTAAAATCCCTGGAGGAGGGCATGGCAACCACTTCAACATTGTTGCCTGGTGAATCCCAAGGATAGAGGAACCTGGCGGGCTGCAGTCCATAGGGTCACAGAGTCGTACATGACTGAAATGACTTAGCATATGCACATAGCTTAAAATCAGGAAGTGTGATGATCCATTCTTTGTCTTCAGGATTACTTTGGGTATTTGGGATGTTTTGTGATTCCATACAATTTTAAGATTGTTTTCTACTTCTGTAAAAATGCCATTGGAATCTTTATAGAGATTGCATTAAATCTATAGATAGCTTTTGGTAGTATTGAGATTTTAACAATATTAATTTTTCCAGTCCATGAATACAGGACATTTTGCAGTTATTTGTGTCCTTTTCAACTTCTGTCATCAATGTCTTGTAGTTTTCAGAGTTCACCTCTTTGATTAGATTTATTCCTAAGTATTTTTTGTTTTTTCTTTGATGCTATTGTAAACAGAATCATTTCTTTTTCAGAATATTAGTTGTTAGTGTAAAGAAATGCTACTCTTTTTTTTTTGTCTATTAATTTTGTATTCTGCACTTTAACCTAATTCCCTGATTAGATCGAACAGCTTTTTGATGGAATCTTTAGGATTTCTCTATATAAAATTATGTCATCCACAAACAGATGCAGTTTTACTTCTTTCTTTCTGATTCCGATGTCTTTTATTTCTTTTTCTCGCCTGATTGCTCTGGCTAGGAATTCCAGTACTATGTTTAAAAGGAGTGGTAAGAGAGGGCACCCTTGTCTTGTTTACCAATTACTTAAAACTTTTTTTTTGGCCAACTTCATGAGTGAATTGACATCTTGTTTAATTTGAATGTCACTAATTACTAATGAGATGGACATTTAAAAATTATTGACTATGTTATTTTTATTTTTTATAAATTACTTATTATAATTGGTACACTTTTTAAAATTAGTTTTGTTTTTAAATGTATATATTCTGAGAATATATTCTTTATGCATTGTGTATATTGTATATACTCTTACATGTTACACATATATATCTCTTTTCTGTATTAAATATGTTATAAGTATGTGTGTTAGTCGCTCAGTCATGTCCAGCTCTTTGCAACCCCATGAACTGTAGCCTGACAGGCTCTTCTGTCCATAGAATTCTCCAGGTAAGAATACTAGAGTGGGTTGCCAATTCCCTTCTCCAGGGGATCTTCCTGACCCAGGGATTGAACCCAGATCTCCTGCATTGCAGGCAGATTCTTTACTGTCTGAACCACCAGGGAAACCCATGTTATAATTATTTTATCCCATTTTATTCATTTTTTCTTTTGAGGTTTTTGGTATTTTTTTTGTTGTCAAATCAATCAGTCTTTTTCCTTATGGCTGTGTATGAGATCTTACTTAGGAATTAATCTACATCTTAAAACTATAAAAAATATTTTACAATTTTCTTATATACTTTTAGTTCTTTAATTTATCAAGAATTATTTTTTTGTTGTGGGATGGGAACGAGATCTAATATTTTCTCCAGGTTGAGAGCTAATTGTACAAAATAATGTTTATTGAATAGTATATTCTTTACCCAAGTGATCTGAAATTCCATCATTACTATATTCTAATGATCCAAGGAATTATGACTTTAATTTGAACTCTACTCTTATTGATCAATTAGTATGTTTTCCTGTCTTTCCTAGCAGGACAAGTTTTCTTTTGTCATTTTCTCTTTTTGCTATTTTTACATATTTTATGTTCCACAGGAACTTGAGAATCAGCTGATTTCCATAAATATAATTTTGGGACTTAGTCTGGGTTTTGAGTTAATAAATTGCAGAAGTGACATATTTACAATATTGAAGTTTCCCATTCATATATATTCTGCATTTATTTATTAATAAAACTATATAGCTTTCTTATATATATCTTAAATAAATTTCTTAAATTTAAATTCTTAATATCTTAAATAAATTTTTTAAAAACTATAATTTTATAGCAATTATAAATATTATTTTCCTTTACATTGGTAATAATTGGAAGGTATTTTATCTTTGTTTTCTTTGTTTGTCTTATATGTAATCTTATTTCTTGAATCTGAAAACATAGGACATGCATTAGTATATTTTAAAATTTGGAATCATTTTGCTTTCAATAGGTAAACCCTACTTGGTTATGATACATTATTGTTTTAATATACTGCTACATTTCAGTTAATATTTGTTTATTTATATCTATTTGTAAGGGAAAGATTGGCATTTAACTTTCACATTTTGTACGATCCTTCTTTCTTTGCCTACTACAGTAACAGTCTTGTAATCTAGGAGGCAGCCATCTTTTCCTACACTCAGAGACAGTTTGTGTTAACATGGGAAGAATCTGTTCTGTAAAAGGATTAGTGGCATTCATTTACAAAACATCTGCACCCCAAAACTTTTTAGAAAGTATATATACTTGATTAACATATTAACTTGCTTTCTTGGTCTATTCTGAGATCTTACTTCTTCTTGAGAGATTTGATCAGTTAAATTGTTCTAAGAAACTACTCATTGAATCTATATTTTAAAATTTATCGGTTTGAAATTTTATGCAATACTTAATTCTACTGAATTAGTTCTAACAAATTTTTGGGTGAAGTCTTTAGTTTTATAGATACAGATATAGATTATACCTGCACTATATACATATAATCTGCAAACAGATACAATTTTTACTTTTTCTTTCCTGATTTTCTTGTCCTTTATTTCCTTATTTCTTTTTCTTGCCTAATTGTTCAGGCTACAACTTCTAGTACTCTGTTGAATAGGAGTTGTGAGAGTAGGCACACTTATCCTGATCTTAGAGGAGAAATCTCTCAGCTTCTTACCATTGAGTATATTAGCTGTGGGCTTATCCTGTATGGCCTTTGTTATATTGAGGTATATTCTATCTAAACCTACTTTATTGAGAATTTTTATCATGGAAGATGTTGAATTTTGTCAAAAGCTTTTTATACATCTATTGAAATGATCATATGATTTTTTACCCTTCATTCTGTTAACGTGATATATCACATTTATTAATTTGTGTATATTGAACTATTCTTGCATCCTGGAATAAATCTCACTTGGTTATGGTATATGATCCTTACAATATGCTGTTAAATTTGATTTGCTAGTATTTTTGCATCTATGTTCAACATCTGTAATCTTTTCTTGTGGCATCCTTATCCGGTTTTGGCAAGGTATTGCAGACCTCATAAAATAAGTTTAGAAGTGTTTCCTACTCTTCTGTTTTTGTTTTTTAAAGAGATTGTGAAGGGTTGGTGTTAATCCTCCTTTGATATTTGGTATTATTCACCCAAGAGGCCATCTGGTCCTGGGATTTTCTGTGTTTGGAAATGTTTGATACTGATTCAACACACTCTTCTTATTGGTCTGTTTGGATTTCCTATTTCTTCATGATTAATTCTTGTCAGGTTATATGTTATTAGGAATTTATCTATTTCTTTTAGGTTATCTAGTTTCTTGGTGTATAATTGCTTATAGTAGTTTCTTATAATCCTTTGTATATTTGTTCTACTAGCTGAAATGTCTTCTCATTCATTATCATTTTGTCTTCTCTCTTTTTTCTTAGTTAATTTAGCTACAGTTTGGTCATTTCTGTCTATCTTTAAAAACAGCCATTAGTTCTGTTAATCTTTCCTATTGTTTTTCTGATATGTGTTTCATTTATTTCTGCTCTAATCTTTTTTATTTCCCTCCTTCTGTTTCACTTTGGGCTTACTTTGTTCCTTAGAGTATAAATTTAAGTTGTTTATTTCAGGTTGTTTTCTTTATGTAGGCATTTGTTACTGCTATAAACTTTCTTTTTAGAACTGTGTTCTCTGTAGCCTGTAAGTTTTGGTATGTTGTGTTTCCATTTCACTTGTTTCAACATATTTAAAATTTTTTTCCATTTGATTTCTTCTTCAGTCCATTGGTTGTTCAGAAATATGTTGTTTAATTTTCACATATTTGTGAATTTTCCAGATTTTCGCTTGTTATAAATCTCTAGTTTCATATCACTGTGATTGGAAAGGTATTTGGTATCATTTCAATCTTATTAATTTTGTTAAGACTTACTTTGTGACCTAATATATGATCTATCCTAGAAAATGGTTCATGTGTGCTTGAGAAGGATGCATATTCTGTTGCTGTTGAATTGAGTGTTCTCTTAATATCTGTTAGGTTCATTTGGCAAAAAGTGTTAAAATGTAGTTCTAGTCAAATATCTCCTTACTAATTAGAGTCTGGATGTTCTAGCCATTGTTGAAAATGAGGTATTGAAGTCTCTTATTATTATTATATTGCTATCTGTTTCTGACTTTGGATCTTTCAATATTTCCTTTATATATTTAGATGCTCTGATGTTGAGTGAATATATATTTATAATTGTTATATCTTTTTTCTTTTTTTAAATTGAAGGATAGTTGATTTACAATGTTGTGTTAGTTTCAATCATACAGCAAAGTGATTCAGATGTATCATGTGGTAACTCTAGTTTTAGTTTTTTTTTTTTTTAAGGAACACCCATATTACTCTCCATGGTCACTGCACCAATTTACATTCCCACCAATAGTGTACCAAGGTTCTTTTTTCTCCACACCCTCTCCAATGTTTATTATTTGTAGGCTTTTTGATGATGGACATTCTGAGCAGTGTGAGGAGATACCTCCTTGTAGTTTTGATTTGCATTTCTCTAATAATTAGTGATATTGAGCATTTTCACATGTGCTTGTTGGTGATCTGTATGTCTTCTTTGGAGAAATGTCTGTTTAGATCTTCCCCCATTTTTTGATTTGGCTGTTTGTTTGTTTTTTTATATTGAGCTGTATGAGCTCTTCATATATTTTGGAAATTAACACCTTGTCAGTCACAGTGTATGCAAATATTTTCTTCCATTCTGTAGATTATCTTTTTGTTTTATTTATGGTATCCTTTACTGTGCAAACGCTCTTAAGTTTAATTGGGTCCCATTTGTTTATTTTTGCTTTTATTTCTATTATTTTAGGAAATGGATCCAAAAAGGTATTGCTATGGTTTATGTAAAAAAGTGTTATATGTTTTCCTCTAGGAGTCTTATAGTATCCAGTCTTACATTTAGGTCTTTAATCCATTTGGAGCTTATTTTTGTATATAGTGTTAAAGAATGTTGCAATTTCATTTTTTTACAAGTAGCTGTCCAGTTTTTCCAGCACCACTTATTGAAGAGACTGTCTTTTCTCCATTGTATATTCTTGCCTCCTTTGTCATAGATTAATTCACCATAGGTGTGTGGGTTTATTTCTGGGCCTTCTATCCTGTTTCATTGATCTATATTTCTATTTGTTTGTCAGTTCCATACTCTTGTGTTTACTGTAGCTTTGCAGTATAGTCTGAAGTTAAGGATCCTAATTCCTTCAGCTCTGTTTTCCTTTATCAGGAGTGCTTTGGCTATTCAGGGTCTTTTGTGTTTCTGTAAAAATTGTAAATTTTTTTTTCTAGCTCTGTAAAAAATACCATTGGTAATTTGATAGTAATTGCATCGAATCTGTAGATTGACTTAAGTAGTATAGTCATTTTGACAATATTGATTCTTCTAATCCAATAATATGGTATAGCTTTCCATCTGTTTGTGTCATCTTTGATTTTTTCAACAGTCTTATGGTTTTCAGAGTACAGGTTTTTTGTCACCTGGATAGGTTTATTCCTAGGCATTTTGTTCTTTTTGATGTGACGGTAAATGGAATTGTTTCCTTAATTTCCCTTTCTGATCTTTTGTTGTTAGTGTATGGAAATGCAAGAGATTTCTATGTATTAATTTTGTATCCTGCAAGTTTAGTGAATTCATTGGAGTTCTACTAGTTTTCTGATAGTATCTTGTGTGTGCATGTTTTAGAACCATTTTAATATAATTATACATATCTGCCAAATCCAGGAAGCAAGATTTATACACATATAACTTTTCCAGTTAACATCTGCAAGTCAAAAATTCATCAAGATCAGAGAACTGTCCAATGTTTATTTACTGCTGTGCTTGCCAACAGTAAATTACGGATGAATTAGTGTCTTGTGTTTCTTTTCTCTCACTCTCCATGCCCAGAGAAAGTTTGTTATGAAGTTTCAGTGCAGCTCACCTCCAGACAAAGGTAATCTTTTTAGATAAGAACTCAATTACTCTGAATTTACTTATAATTATAGCCTATTTAATCACAGAAGAACCCCTGCAGAATTGGAGTTCAAGGTTGCATACAATAACAGGAGATCACAGTTTTGAAGTCTAGTACAGATTAAAAACCACAGATATACCATTTATATAAGATGATTGTCTCAAATTACATGTTGACTCCTTATGAACTTTGTGTTTTACATAAAGTCATGCATCTAGAACAATCAGTTGCACAATTCCAGCCCTAGAAAGTTTTTCAGTACCAATTACAATTTGGTCATGAAATGGGAGTGAGTTTAAGACACTGTCCCTTCCTAAGATTCAACCAAGTGTTGGCTAAAACATTGGAACACCTCTGCTAAAGAAAACTATGTCCTTCCCTCCTTTCCCTCACAATTTAGTTTTACTTGTTTATTTTTGGTGATATTTGGTTGCTCTCTGGTAGTGTCTCTAGGATAAGAGATGGGAATACCAGGCCACCTGATCTGCCTCTTGAGAAATTTGTATGCAGGTCAGGAAGCAACAGTTAGAACTGGACATGGAACAACAGACTGGTTCCAAATAGAAAAAGGAGTACGTCAAGGCTGTATATTGTCACCCTGTTTATTTAACTTCTATGCAGAGTACATCATGAGAAAGTCTGGACTGGAAGAAACACAAACTGGAATCAAGATTGCCGGGAGAAATATCAATAACCTCAGATATGCAGATGACACCACCCTTAGGGCAGAAAGTGAAGAGGAACTAAAAAGCCTCTTGATGAAAGTGAAAGTGGAGAGTGAAAAAGTTGGCTTAAAGCTCAACATTCAGAAAATGAAGATCATGGCATCCGGTCCCATCACTTCATGGGAAATAGATGGGGAAACAGTGTAAACAGTGTCAGACTTTATTTTTCTGGGCTCCAAAATCACTGCAGATGGTGACTGCAGCCATGAAATGAAAAGACGCTTACTCCTTGGAAGGAAAGTTATGACCAACCTAGATAGCGTATTCAAAAGCAGAGACATTGCTTTGCCAACAAAGGTTCGTCTAGTCAAGGCTGTGGTTTTTCCTGTGGTCATGTTTGGATGTGAGAGTTGGACTGTGAAGAAGGCTGAGCACCGAAGAATTGATGCTTTTGAACTGTGATATTGGAGAAGACTCTTGAGAGTCCCTTGGACTGCAAGGAGATCCAACCAGTCCATTCTGAAGGAGATCAGCCCTGGGATTTCTTTGGAAGGAATGATGCTAAAGCTGAAACTCCAGAACTTTGGCCACCTCATGCGAAGAGTTGACTCACTGGAAAAGACTCTGATGCTGGGAGGGATTGGGGGCAGGAGGAGAAGGGGACGACAGAGGATGAGATGGCTGGATGGCATCACTGACTTGATGGACATGAGTCTCAGTGAACTCCAGAAGTTGGTGATGGACAGGGAGGCCTGGCGTGCTGCGATTCATGGGGTCGCAAAGAATCAGACACGACTGAGTGACTGATCTGATCTGATCTGATCTGATGTAGAAGATTATGTCATCTGCAAACAGTGACAGTTTTACTTCTCTTCCAGTTTGAATGCCAGCTTTTCACTGTTAGCCATGATGTTAGCTGTAGCTTTGTCATTTATGACCTTTATTATGTTGAGGTATATTCCCTCTATACCTGCTTTCTGGGGAGTTTTATCATAAGTGGGTAGTGACTTTTGTCAAAAATTTTTTCTGCATCTATTGAGAAGATTCTTCAATTTGCTAATGTGGTGTATCACACAGATTTATTTGCAGATATTAAAATATCCCTGCATCCATGGGGTGACTCTCACTTGATCATGGTGTATGATCCTTTTAATGTGCTTTTGGATTTTATTTGCTAGCATTTTGTTGAGGATTTTCACAACTATGTTTGTCAGTGATATTAGCCTGTAATTTTCTCTTTTTTGTGTGTGTGATAGATATCTTTGTCTGTTTTTGGTATCAGGGGATTGTGGTCTCATAGAATGAGTTCAGAAGTGTTCCTTCCTCTGCAGTTTTTAGCAATGATTTCAGAAAGTTATGCATTAAGTCTTCTGTAAATGTTTGGATTCCCTGAAAGTTATAATTGATAACTTATAGCCATCTAGTCTACTGAAACTTAATTCTAAGAGTACACAAAAACTTTGTTCTTGTTTGTCTTCATTCCCTCCTGTATATTTGTTTTCCTATTGTCATACAGATTGCATCTTTATATGTTGTGCACCCATTAACACAGATTTATAATTATTATTTTATGCAGTTGTCTTCTAAATTACATGAGAAATAATTACTAACAAAAATACATATAGTCTCTTTTATATTTACTTCTATAATTATCTCTACCAGTACTCTTTATTATTTCATGATGATTTGATTTACTAATAGCTTCTTATTTCAGCCTTAAAGTCTCCCTTAATATTTCATATAGTGCTTGCTAGCGACAGATTCTTTCAGTTCTTATTTGTTTGTGAATGACTCAATTTATTTTTCATTTTTGGATGATAGTTTTACTGGACACAGTGGGACTCCTGGGCACAAAGATTTTCTGTCTCCCCCATTTTTTTGGTTACTGGAAGTAGCCTTTGTTCAGCCTCTATGACACTTCCTGAGTTCCAACTTGGAACTTCCAACTTGGAAATTTCCAAGGTGGAACTTTCCTGAATTCCAATGGGCAGATCAAGCAGTTGCTATTTAGGAAAGGGAAGGGATGCAAGACCAGGAAGAAACAGTCAAGAGAAACAATAGAGCAGCCTTGGTGCAAAGTCCTGTTTCTCCATCAAGGGACACACACAAAAGTATCTTTAAGTTGTTTTGCAGATACTGAAACACCCTCCAGGAGGGAGAAGTTACTAATCAACAGTGGTATGCTGCCCACAAGCTTGTTGACCATAGACCAGGTGGAACCTGAATGTTGCTGATGCTTGACTCCTACTTACCTCAGAAGAATGTCCGTGAGCCAATCACTTCCTCTTTGGACCATGACTATAAAACCTCTCACAATCCTCTCTAAGTTGAGATAAATGTACTTTCAAGTCAGGAGCCCACTATATCCCCCTTTGCCTGGCAAAATAATAAAGCTAGCCTTTTATACTTCATCCAAAGTTCTGTTTTCCAGATATGATTCCGTACTGGTGTACAAAAAAACTGAGCTTTGGCATCATAAAAAAACAGAAAAAGGAAGACTTTTAGGGAGTGGTAAGGACTCAGACTGGAGGGGTCAGGGAGCTGGCTAATCAGTCTTGAGTACTAGATGTTGGAGTTTGAAGTTGATGTTCACACCTTGGGGCACAGAGAGCTCATTAGTAAGGCACTGGGTTTTCCTCATAGGAATTAAGGCCCCCAGGAGGAGCGCTTCAAAGGAAATATCCTCAGACTCCTGACCCATCCCTCACACAGAGCCCAACAGCAGGTAAAGAATGGTGGGGGTGCAACAGCAGGGCCCAAGGTTTGGGGCATCCCGTCTTCTGCCTGCCCTAGTTTTCTCTACTGTTCACAAATCTTCACACCTGCATGTCCTTTCATGTCTGTGTTTCTTGCTCTATCCTTTGCTTCTCTGTACATCTCTTCTTCCCTCTCTGACTTGCTTTTTTGTTTTCTTCTCTCTGTCCAACTGCCCTTTCACTCTCTGTCTTTATCTGAGTTGCACAACTCCTTCAAGGCTTCCTGCTGCCAATAGCAACAAAGAGGAGGAGGAGGAAGTGTTGTTGGGGAGACTGAAGCAATTAGGATTTTTAGGATATGGGAAAGAAGGAAGGGAGCTGCAAGGAGATCTCAGGGGAGTCAGGGATTTGGGGACCACCTTGAAATTGGATGTTTCTCTAAGGATCTCTCATTGAGGAGTGGGGAGCAAGACAGGCACCTACCACAAGATACCTGCAATCCACTGATGCTCTCTGTCATACTCAGCAGGGATTGGGGACTGAGTGGGCTTTTGGAACCTGTTTATCTATCCTCTATCCCCTCTCCCCTTGTTTCTTCTCCTCTAAGTACCCAGTGGTCTTTCCTGCACATATTCTGCACCATACTTAAAGAGACTTGAAGAGAACGGAGGTCACAGTGAGTGAAAAATTGCTTCTAGCAAATGCTGTAGGAATAGAGGGTGAAAGTCACAAGTGAGAATTTACTGCAGTGCTCCAGGAAGTAGGCATTAGGAACAAAGTTGTATAACAAAGAGAACAGAGAAGATGGGAAAGTTCTTAACTCTTCCACGTGGAATGAACAGCAAGAGTCTGCCTGTCCCACATTTCTCTAAGTCTGGGTTGATCCCAGAGCATCCCAGACATTCAGTCAGCTAGGTTCAGCCTGAACTGCTCAACCCACAATAGGGAGCTCATTGCTTTTCAGGACAATTCTTCGTCTATGGACGATTCTGAGAGCCAGAACATTTTCTCTAGTCAAATTGAAACTTGTTATCCTGGTAAAATTCACACATAATTCTAAAACTGGGGCTATGCAGAGCAATCTTATTAACCTTTCCTAACACATCCTTTTGGATACTTCTGTAGACAGCATCCTCCCTTGCTTAAATTTTTGCAGAGAAAATATTATCACTTGCTTAGATTTATTTTTTCACCATTACCATATATCTTCCTACATGCAGCAACTTGTCCACACACCCCACTAGGGCAGGGGTCATGGGAGTAAATTCTACATACCCACATGTTTTTGCTCCATAGGAGAGGATAGATGTCAATCATGTCTTATCTTACCAACACAACATTTGGGATGGAGTGCAAAACTAGCATCCTTGATTTAATAACTTAATAAATATTATTTAAGTTCCTACCATGTGCCAGGCATAATGATTGCCACAGGAGTCATAGTAGTGAGTAGTCTTTGCTTTAACAGTCTATTTGGAGGCAACATACAACAATTAGATAAATAATAGATACATTTTTTTAGAGAAGTGAGATACAATGAAGAAAAGTGAAGCAGGCTAAAGAGACAGTGAAGGATAGCTGTACTTTACATAGGATGGTGAAGAAAGAGCTCTCTGGTGAAGTGACAGTTGGACAGAAAAGCAAAGGAGGTGAAAGAGCTTACCCTGAAAATATCTGGTAAAAGAGCATGTAAGTACTGGATATCGTGGCAAAAGAAATCTGAGTTGACTGGAGATTATGATTTCATATCAAATTCACTCTGTCATTAGGGATGTCTTTGACAAGTTAGTCCAACTACTTAGCTCATGTTATAAATGAAGGAAAAGATTTTAAAATTCACACTGAGACCAGATGGCTGATCTTGATCTAAACCATTGCAAAGAACTGAACCTCATACTAGATCATCCAGTTCACAAATGATGACATTGGAACAAGTGGATCCTCACCTGAAATAACTTTATATGTAAAGATTAAGAACAGCATTGCAAGCAGACATCCCTAAGTTTAAATCCTAGGTAGCCACAAGCTGTGTGATCTTAGTTAAGTTACTTAACTTCTCTGAACCTTAATTTTCATGTCTGTAAAACTGGAATAATGCTGTGTGTCTCAGTATTATTGTAGGAATTATATAAGGTAAAATAGAGCACCTGATATGTATTCAACACATGACAGGTTCAATAAATGATAACAGCTATATATAAAAAAAAAGAATTTAGGTGAAAGCCAAGTTGGCAGAATAGAAGTTACAATGTTGTTTTGGTGAACTGAGCAAAGGAGACAGTAATAGGAGATGAGATGCAAGAGCTAGATCATATAGTGAAAATTAGGAGTCCAGTTTTGGATATGAGTTTCAGGTGCCCATTAAACATTCAAGGCAGAGTTCAGGTAGTCAGTCAGCTGGATATGTGGAGTTCAGGGAAGGGTCTGGGCAAAGTGATAAAAATACGAAGATGTATTTAAGACACAGACTCGTTGGTTTCAGACCGTTTTTCTTGTTGGGTGAGATGGGCTTGTATCCTGATTCTGTGACTAATTCTGATAGATCATACCTTGGGTATGAGGTATGTTAAAAAGGAAAAAATCCTTGATATTATCCAGCAGAACTGACACAGACATGCTTCAGAATTTCTGCTACCTTTCAAATATTCTGTGTCCACAAAATTTTTTTTAAATATAAATTTATTTATTTTAATTGGAGGCTAATTACTTTACAATATTGTATTGGTTTTGCCATACATCAACATGAATCCACTACGGGTGTACACATGTTCCCCAACCTGAACTCCCCTCCCTCCTCCCTCCCCATACCATCCCTCTGGGTCGTCCCAGTGCACCAGCCCCAAGCATCCTGTATCATGTATCAAACATGGACTGGCGATTTGTTTCATATATGATATTATACATGTTTCAATGCCATTCTCCCAAATCATTCCACCCTCTCCCTCTCCCACAGGGTCCAAAAGACTGTTCTATACATCTGTGCCTCTTTTGCTGTCTCGCATACAGGGTTATCATTACCATCTTTCTAAATTCCATATATATGCATTAATATACTGTATTGGTGTTTTTCTTTCTGGCTTACTTCACTCTGTATAATAGGCTCCAGTTTCATCCACCTCATTAGAACTGATTCAAATGCATTCTTTTTAATGGCTGAGTAATACTCCATTGTGTATATGTACCACTGCTTTCTTATCCATTCATCTGCTGATGGACATCTAGGTTGCTTCCATGTCCTGGCTATTATAAACAGTGCTGTGATGAACACTGGGGTACACGTGTCTCTTTCAATTCTGGCTTCCTCAGTGTGTATGCCCAGTAGTGGGATTGCTGGGTCATAAGGCAGTTCTATTTCCAATTTTTTAAGGAATCTCCACACTGTTCTCCATAGTGGCTGTACTAGTTTGCATTCCCACCAACAGTGTAAGAGGGTTCCCTTTTCTCCACACCCTCTCCAGCATTTATTGCTTGTAGACTTTTGGATCGCAGCCATTCTGACTGGTGTGAAATGGTACCTCATTGTGGTTTTGATTTGCATTTCTCTGATAATGAGTGATGTTAAGCATCTTTTCAAGTGTTTGTTAGCCATCTGTATGTCTTCTTTGGAGAAATGTCTGTTTAGTTCTTTGGCCCATTTTTTGATTGGGTCGTTTATTTTTCTGGAATTGAGTTGCAGGAGTTGCTTGTATATTTTTGAGATTAATTTTTTCTCAGTTGCTTCATTTGGTATTATTTTCTCCCATTCTGAAGGCTGTCTTTTCACCTTGCTTATAGTTTCCTTTGTTGTGCAGAAGCTTTTAATTTTAATTGAGTCCCATTTGTTTATTTTTGCTTTTATTTCCAATATTCTGGGAGGTGTGTCATAGAGGATCCTGCTGTGATTTATGTCAGAGAGTGTTTTGCCTATGTTCTCCTCTAGCAGTTTTATAGTTTCTGGTCTTACGTTTAGATCTTTAATCCATTTTGAGTTTATTTTTGTGTATGGTGTTAGAAAGTGTTCTAGTTTCATTCTTTTACAAGTGGTTGACCAGTTTTCCCAGCACCACTTGTTAAAGAGATTGTCTTTTCTCCATTGTATATTCTTGCCTCCTTTGTCATATACAATGGAGATTGTCTTTTCTCCATTGTATATTCTTTGCCTCCTTTGACACTCCTAAGGTATCCATAGGTGCGTGGATTTATCTCTGGGCTTTCTATTTTGTTCCATTGATCTATATTTCTGTCTTTGTGCCAGTACCATACTGTCTTGATGACTGTAGCTTTGTAGTAGAGCCTGACGTCAGGCAGGTTGATTCCTCCAGTTCCATTCTTCTTTCTCAAGATTGCTTTGGCTATTCGAGGTTTTTTGTATTTCCATACAAATTGTGAAATTATTTGTTCTAGCTCCATGAAAAATACTGTTGGTAGCTTGTTAGGGATTGCATGGAATCTATAGATTGCTTTGGGTAATATACTCATTTTCACTATATTGATTCTTCCGATCCATGAACATGGTATATTTCTCCATTTATTAGTGTCCTCTTTGATTTCTTTCACCAGTGTTTTATAGTTTTCTATATATAGGTCTTTAGTTTCTTTAGGTAGATATATTCCTAAGTATTTTATTCTTTTCATTGCAATGGTGAATGGAATTGTTTCCTTAATTTCTCTATTTTCTCATTATTAGTGTATAGGAATGCAAGGGATTTTTGTGTGTTGATTTTATATCCTGCAACTTTACTATATTCATTGATTAGCTCTAGTAATTTTCTGGTGGAGTCTTTAGGGTTTTCTATGTAGAGGATCATGTCATCTGCAAACAGTGAGTTTTACTTATTCTTTTCCAATTTGGATTCCTTTTATTTCTTTTTCTGCTCTGATTCCTGTGGCCAAAACTTCCCAAACTGCTGAATAGTAGTGGTGAAAGTGGGCACCCTTGTCTTGTTCCTGACTTAGGGGAAATGCTTTCAATTTTTTACCATTGAGGATAATGTTTGCTGTTGGTTTGTCATATATAGCTTTTATTATGTTGGGGTATGTTCCTTCTGTTTCTGCTTTCTGGAGAGTTTTTTTTTTTTTTTATCATAAATGGATGTTGAATTTTGTCAAAGGCTTTCTCTGCATCTATTGAGATAATCATATGGCTTTTATTTTTCAATTTGTTAATGTGGTGTATCACATTGATTTGCAGATATTGAAGAATCCTTACATCCCTGGGATAAAGCCCACTTGGTCATGGTGTATGATCTTTTTAATGTGTTGTTGGATTCTGATTGCTAGAATTTTGTTAAGGATTTTTGCATCTATGTTCATCAGTGATATTGGCCTGTAGTTTTCTTTTTTTGTGGGATCTTTGTCAGGTATTGGTATTAGGGTGATGGTGGCCTCATAGAATGAGTTTGAAGTTTACCTTCTTCTGCAATTTTCTGGAAGAGTTTGAGTAGGATAGGTGTTAGCTCCTCTCTAAATTTTTGGTAAAATTCAGCTGTGAAGCCGTCTGGACCTGGGCTTTTGTTTGCTGGAAGATTTCTGATTACAGTTTCAATTTCTGTGCTTGTGATGGGTCTGTTAAGATTTTCTATTTCTTCCTGGTTCAGTTTTGGAAAGTTGTACTTTTCTAAGAATTTGTCCATTTCTTCCACGTTGTTCATTTTATTGGCATATAATTGCTGATAGTCATCTCTTGTGATCCTTTGTATTTTTGTGTTGTCTGTTGTGATTTCTCCATTTTCATTTCTAATTTTGATTTGATTTTTCTCCCTTTGTTTCTTGATGAGTCTGGCTAGTGGTTTGTCAGTTTTATTTATCCTTTCAAAGAACCAGCTTTTGGCTTTGTTGATTTTTGCTATGGTCTCTTTTGTTTCTTTTGCATTTATTTCTGCCCTAATTTTTAAGATTTCTTTCCTTCTACTAACCCTGGGGTTCTTCATTTCTTCCTTTTCTAGTTGCTTTAGGTGTAGAGTTAGGTTATTTATTTGACTTTTTTCTTGTTTCTTGAGGTATGCTTGTATTGCTATGAACTTTCCCCTTAGTACTGCTTTTACAGTGTCCCACAGGTTTTGGGTTGTTGTGTTTTCATTTTCATTCATTTATATGCATATTTTTATTTCTTTTTTGATTTCTTCTGTGATTTGTTAGTTATTCAGCAGCGTGTTGTTCAGCCTCCATATGTTGTAATTTTAAATAGTTTTTATCCTGTAATTGAGATCTAATCTTACTGCATTGTGGTCAGAAAAGATGCTTGGAATGATTTCTATTTTTTTTTTAATTTACCAAGGCTAGATTTATGGCCCAGGATGTGATCTATCCTGGAGAAGTTTCTGTGTGGGCTTGAGAAAAAGGTGAAATTCATTGTTTTGGGGTGAAATGTCCTTTAGATATCAATTAGGTCTAACTGGTCTATTGTCTCATTTAAAGTTTGTGTTTCCTTGTTAATTTTCTGTTTATTTGATCTATCCATAGGTGTGAGTGGGGTATTAAAGTCTCCTACCATTATTGTGTTATTGTTAATTTCTCCTTTCATACTTGTTAGCATTTGTCTTACATATTGTGGTGCTCCTATGTTGGGTGCATATATATTTATAATTGTTATATCTTCTTCTTGGATTGATCCTTTGGTCATTATATAGTGTCCTTCTTTGTCTCTTTTCACAGCCTTTGTTTTAAAGTCTATTTTATCTGATATAAATATTGCTACTCCTGCTTTCTTTTGGTCTCTATTTGCATGGAATATCTTTTTCCAGCCCTTCACTTTCAGTCTGTATGTGTCCCCTGTTTTGAGGTGGGTCTCTTGTAGACAACATATATAGGGGTCTTATTTTTGTATCCATTCAGCCAGTCTTTGTCTTTTGGTTGGGGGCATTCAACCCATTTACATTTAAGGTAATTATTGATAAGTATGATCCCATTGCCATTCACTTTATTGTTTTGGGTTAGAGTTTATACACCCTTTCTGTGTTTCCTGTCTAGAGAAGATCCTTTAGCATTTGTTGGAGAGCTGGTTTGGTAGTGCTGAATTCTCTCAGCTCTTGCTTGTCTGTAAAGCTTTTGATTTCTCCTTCTTATCTGAATGAGATCCTTGCTGGGTACAGTAATCTGGGCTGTAGGTTATTTTCTTTCATCGCTTTAAGTATGTCCTGCCATTCCCTCCTGGCCTGAAGAGTTTCTATTGAAAGATCAGCTGTTATCCTTATGGGAATCCCCTTGTGTGTTATTTGCTGTTCTCCCCTTGCTGCTTTTAATATTTGTTCTTTGAGTTTGATCTTTGTTAATTTGATTAATATGTGTCTTGGGGTGTTTTGCCTTGGGTTTATCCTGTTTGGGGCTCTCTGGGTTTCTTGGACTTGAGTGATTATTTCCTTCCCCATTTTAGGGAAATTTTCAACTATTATCTCCTCAAGTATTTCTCATGGTCTTTCTTTTTGTCTTCTTCTTCTGGGACTCCTATGATTCAAATGTTGGGGCATTTAACATTGTCCTGGAGGTCTCTCAGATTGTCCTCATTTCTTTTAATTCATTTTTCTCTTTTCCTCTCTGATTCATTTATTTCTACCATTTTATCTTCTACTTCACTAATCCTATCTTCTTCCTCCTTTATTCTACTATTTGTTCCCTCCAGAGTGTTTTTGATCTCATTTATTGCATTATTCATTATACACTGACTCTTTTTTATTTCTTCTAGGTCCTTGTTAAACCTTTCTTGCATCTTCTCAATCTTTGTCTCCAGGCTATTTATCTGTGATTCCATTTTGATTTCAAGATTTTGGATCATTTTCACTGTCATTCGGAATTCTTTATCAGGTAGATTCCCTATCTCTTCCTCTTTTGTTTGGTTTGGTGGGCATTTATCCTGTTCCTTTACCTGCTGGGTATTCCTCTGTCTCTTCATCCTGTTTATATTGCTGTGTTTGGGGTGGCCTTTCTGTATTCTGGCAGTTTGTGGAGTTCTCTTTATTGTGGAGTTTCCTCACTGTGAGTGGGGTTGTACGGGTGGCTTGTCAAGATTTCCTGGTTAGGGAAGCTTGTGTCGGTGTTCTGGTGGGTGGAGCTGGATTTCTTCTCTCTGGCATGCAATGAAGTGTCCAGTATTGAGTTATGAGATGTCAGTGGGTTTGGAGTGACTTTGGGCAGCCTGTATATTGAAGCTCAGGGCTGTGTTCCTATGTTGCTGGAGAATTTGGGTGGTATGTCTTGCTCTGGAACTTGTTGGGCCTTGGGTGGTGCTTGGTTTCAGTGTAGGTATGGAGGCGTTTGATGAACTCCTGTCGATTAATGTTCCCTGAAGTCAGGAGTTCTCTGGTGTTCTCAGGATTTGGACTTAAGCCTCCTGCTTCTGGTTTTCAGTCTTGTTTTTACAGTAGCCTCAAGACTTCTCCATCTGTACAGCACCATTGACAAAACATCTAGGTTAAAGATGAAAAGTTTCTCCACAGTGAGGGACACCCAGAGAGGTTCACAGAGTTACATGGAGAAGAGAAGAGGGAGGAGGGAATTAGAGGTGACCCAAATGAGATGAGGTGGAATCAAAAGAGGAGAGAGCAAGCTAGCCAATAATCACTTCCTTATGTGTGCTCCACAGTCTGGACCGCTCAGAGATGTTCACGGAGTTATACAGAGAGGAGAAGAGGGAGGAAGGAGACAGAGGTAGCCAGGAGGATAAAGAGGGGAATCAAAAGGAGAGAGACAGATCCAGCCCGTAATCTGTTCCCTAAGTGTTCTCCACCGTCTGGAACCCACAAAGAGATTCACAGAGTTGGGTAGAGAAGAGAAGGGGGAGGGAGGAGATAGAGGTGACCTGGTAGAGAAAAAGGAGCGGGAGAGAGCAGTCAAGTCAGTAATCTCACTCCCAAGAAAAAATGGGTACTGAAGATTGGGTTCTTAAAGGTACAAAATTGATAACAAATACCAAAAAGCAAAGATTAAAAATCCAGAGTAGAGGTTGGATTTTCAAAAATACAATATTAAAGAAAAGAAAAAAAAGGGAAAAAAAAACAAAGTCACAAAAATTATAAAAAAAAAAATATATGACGTTTCCTTTAAAAAATAGGGTCTCTTTTTTTTTTTTTTGCAAAGTAATAGTAGGTTATAAAAATGAAAATTAAAGGAGTAATAGAGGATTTAAAATTAAAAAAAATAATAAAAAGAATGATAGTAAAATTAGTAAAAATACATCTAAGACTTTCTCTGGTGTTTTTGTGGGCAGTTTGGGGTCAGTTCATTTTCGGATAGTTCCTTGGTCCAGCTTATATTTCTCCAGATCTATAGGCCCCTTCCTATGTAGTTGGTACTGACTGCAGTGTTTTAATCTATTGCACCTGTCACTTCCAAGGCTGTTCCCTCTGTTTTAGCTTCTTCTGTTTGCTGGTCTCTTTAGCGTCTGATTTTGGCCCCGACACAAGGCGGCGATGGGACACTTTTTTAGGCTCACTTGTTCAGTCATGCTGTGGGGAGGAAGGGACCCTCCTTTTGAAGACAATCAGCTGCTTTTCTGGGTGCCTGATGTCCTCTGCCGGCATTCAGAAGTTGTTTTGTGGAATTTACTCAGCGTTTAAATGTTCTTTTGACGAATTTGTGGGGGAGAAAGTGGTCTCCCTGTCCTATTCCTCTGCCATCTTAGGACCGCCCCACCACATAAATTCTTAACTCCATCCCGCCAACCACAACAGAAAGGGGATCACTCCCTCAAATTGAGCCCAGTCCTTCCTTTTGTAGCTTGGACACCACATTTTCCTGTTTCATTAAACACTTGGTCCATGATTTAGTTTGTCATAGCCCTGTAATTTTAGATTTCTCTATTAACTAGCCATTTCCTTTACCATATGAACAAGCCAAAATCCTTACAATGTAAAATACTGTATTTCACCATCTAGTTCGTGACTTACACCTCCTTTCCACCTGGTTCAAAAATCTTAGAAATCCCGCCTACACTTGGCTTCTTTTAACCTACTTCATGTATTAATAGACGTCTGTTGCAACTATTCTCCCAAAGCCTCTTTGTTGCTAAAAGTGATAGACGACTTTTAAGATTCTTGTCTTACTTGATATCCTCACACATTTGACCACAAAGACCACCTTCTCCTTACAGACCTTGTCTCATCTTGGGTTTCTGTGTTGTATCATCCCTCTTTGGTCACTTAGTACTGCCTTCTCTGGATTCTCCTCTAAGCCTGTCCTTAAATACTGGAGCTTTTCAGGGTTCTGGTGTTAGTGTTCTTCTAGGCACTGTCTTTGAGTGGTCTCATCCCTTCTGATGGCTTCAGTTCCTCCAGAAGTGCTGATGACATGCAGATTCCTATCTCCAGAGTATTTTCTTTAGCTTTTGATCCCTCAGTCCAACAGATACTAGGAGTCCCACAAGCTCCTTGAATCCAAGGCTAGACTTATGTTTCCTCCTCAGCTCCTTTCCCAAACTTACCTCTCCCATTTCCTTCTCTTTTCTTCTTTTAATCTTCGTGCCTCCTCTGCCTCTCCCTATCTCTCTCCTATGTGACCCACCTGTGGCTCACTGGAAAACATGACTTTGACTCTCCATAGGGCACAGTTTATTTCCAAATAACAGTTCTTTTCTTGATACTACAGACTTAAGTCAGATACCTAACAACTGTGTTTCTAAAGTTCTAGTGTATTCAAGTGTTTCTGCTGAAGCCCATTTTTGGGGAAGCTTCAAAGGAAGGGCAGACATTCCCATTTGATATGAAACAGAGCAAATGCTGTATCCACAGATATCTAATTCTTTGCTTGGCCACTGTAAAATATTTTATAAGTTGCATGAACTACACATGCTCATGAAGTAAAACAAATAGGTTTATATGCTCCTTTTGCAAGTTCTACATTTTGAAGAGCAGAGTTTGTTATTTGGGATCTCAAGATAAATTAGGATTAAATAATACAATATTGACATGCTGTTTCATATCAAGTGGAAATTCTTTCAAAAATTTGGCTTTGCAATCGTCCTGGCATGCACTTACTTTGCTACTGGTATGTATCTGGCACTCCTGATTCGAATACCAGCAGAATTTCAATCTGGAGATTCCACTTTATGGATCATGACTCTGTTATTTCTCTACACCAGGAGAAGGATGCAGGACTTCCTTTTGGGAAACCACAGCTCTCTTACTGAGTTTATTCTTTTAGGATTCTCTGGCAACACTAAGATAAATGTTATTCTGTTCAGCGTTTTCCTTTTCCTTTACCTCGTCACCCTTCTGGGAAATGGGCTCATTATCACCTTGATACGCAAGGATTCCCGCCTCCACACACCCATGTATTTTTTTCTCAGTGTCCTATCCATTCTGGATATGGGGTATGTCACCACCACAGTGCCCCAGATGCTGGTACATCTGGTTTCCAAGAAAAAGACCATTTCTTACGTTGGATGTGTGGCCCAGATGTACATCTTTCTGATGCTAGGTATCACTGAGTCTTGGCTTTTTGCAATCATGGCTTATGACAGGTATGTAGCCATTTGCCACTCCCTGAGGTATAATGTCATCATGAGCCCTTTGCTGTGTGGGTTAATGGTGGCCTTCTGTGGATTCTGGGGTACTAGTTGTGCCCTGATATACACTGTCTCTGCTATGATTCTTCCCTATTGTGGGCCCAATGAGATAAATCACTTCTTCTGTGAAGTACCTGCAGTCTTGAAGTTAGCCTGTGCAGACACATCTCTAAATGACCAGGTGGACTTCATCTTGGGCTTCATCCTTCTTTTGGTCCCACTATCCCTCATCATCATTGTCTACATCAATATATTTGCTGCCATCTTGAGAATCCGCTCCTCCCAAGGGCGACTCAAGGCCTTTTCCACCTGTGCCTCCCATATCACTGTGGTCACCATGTTCTCAATTCCATGTATGGTTATGTACATGAGACCTGGATCGAAGGCCTCCCCAGAAGAGGACAAGAAGCTGGCCCTGTTCTACAATGTCATCTCTGCCTTCCTCAACCCCATCATCTACAGCCTCCGAAACAAAGATGTGAAGAGGGCTTTCCTCAAAGTGACAGGGTGGGGCAATGCACCCAAATAAAGTCACAGCAGCTGGGGCACCAGCAACAAACCCAGGACACAGCCTACATGACCTCTTCATCCAAATCCTTTTGAACGTCCCTGGGCACACCTGATATATCAGTTGGCTAGATTCAGTAGGACTGCATATCAGAACACCTGAAGGGCTAAAGCAGTGGGTGTCCCTCAAGCACAAAGACACCAGACAGCGTCTCCATGTAAGCAAGTCCCATGTTTGATTCATCTCTGTATCACCAGTTTATAAGATCTAGTAAAGAACTGGAATCAATTTTTATTTTTAATAAGATGCTATTTTATTAAAATAATAAAAATATTATTATTTTTTTTTATTACTAAATGAACACAAAACTGGGTGCTTGAGCTCTGGACTCATGAAATAAGTTCAAACTGATGGGGACAAGATGACTTCCAGATTCCCAGATCAGTGACCCAACTATAGCTTAATCAGGGACAAGTTCTGAAGTAAGACTAATTAAAGAGAAATAGATGGTTGTCCTATAAAATAGAGTTCAGGGACATAATAAAGGTCAGTTTTCATTTAGTACTATCAAGAGAGAATGAATTTAGGGCACAGTAAACCTCATGTCACTAAGGAAAGGAACTCTGTTTTAGTGAGGGGATATTTGTAGAGGGGAATAGAATCTCCTAGTAATTGGGTGCAAATCTCCTCCCACCCAGACACTTTTAAATGTATTTTCAACTTTATTGAAGTACACTGACATATAATGAGCTGTAGATATTAAAAGTAAATATTCTGGTGAGTTCTGAAGCATGAATACAGCTGTGAAACCATCGCCATAATCAAAATCACCATAACCACCATCCCCCCAAGTTTTCTTGTGATCTTTGCGATTCCTCTGTATTAGTTATTTATCTATTGCTGTGTAACAAATCACCTCCCCCCAATTTTGTGTCTTAAAAAACCAAACATTTATTTTATTTTTTAACACTCTCTGTGGGTCAAGAATTTGAATGAAAGTTTGCTGAGTCCTCTGGATTAGGGGCTCTCAGGAGACTGCAATAAAGGTATCAGCTGGAAGAGTAGATCTTCTAAAGTTCAACTGGTGAAGAATCTATTTCTAAGCACACATGACTGTTTGCAGAGTTAAGTCCTGCCAGGCTATTGGGTTGAGGGTCTCATTTTCTTTTTGACTGTTGTTCAGTTCATTCATCACTTCCTTTCATGTGGACCTCTCCCTACAGCAGCTCTCCATGTGGCAGTTGGCTTTATCTGAGCAAACAAGAAACAGAGCAAGAGAGAGACTGAAAAATGTGGAAGCCAGGGTCTTTTGCAGCCTAATCTTGAATGTGACTTCCAATCACTTTTGGGATATTCATGAATAGCAAACTAATGGGCTTAGCCCAGACTCAGGGGGAGGGGATTACCTTAGACACGAATACCAGAATACAGGGGTCATTGGTTCATGCAAACTTCTCCCCTGTGACTCAGACTCTTGCTGCTACTCAAGGAGGGGTCAATGTTTGAATGTCACCAGGATCATCTAGGAGTTGTTAAGAAGTACAGAATCTTGGCACCCTACACACCTTTGGGATCAGAATTTCACTTGAAAAGATATTTCAGGTGATTCTTATGCACATTTGAGTTTGATAACAATGATTTAGCCAACACTGCAAGGACAGTATCACACAACCTGTGTCAGTAGACCTGTAGTGTAACTACAGCTTTTTTGTTGTTGTTGTTGTTAAAAAATGTTTGTGAAAATTTAAGCTCAGAAGTGAATAAAGCTTTTTAAAAACTAAGAGGAGAAACCTAAACTTCCTTGACACAGGTTTGGCTCCAGGGTTTCAGGTAAGACTGATCTTACATTCTCTTGTCTCTGAGATTTTATTTGTCATTTATATTGAGTCAGTTATCTGACACTGTAATTATCTTGAGAAAAACCTGAATTTGGCTTCTGTCCATCTTGGTTGTAACTCTCACTTTATTTTGTTGAGAAGAATAAAAAAGAGCAGCATATGGTTATCTGGAATTGGCAGAAAGAAAGGGGCTAGAGTATTGACATTTTATTATCTTATCTCAAAGAAAGGCACTTTTTTTTGGTCCTATTTCCCTGCCAGCTACCATCCATATCTTCATTTTCCTCAGGAAAAAATTTTTTAGAAAGAGTTGTCTATACTCTAATTCCTGTCCTACAATCTTCTCTGAAACACACTGATTAGGTTTGACTCTTATTCACACCATTAACACTTCCTTCACCACTACCTCAGTTCAGTTCAGTTTGGTTGCTCAGTCGTATCTGACTATTTGCGAATCCATGGACTGCAACACACCAGGCCTCCCTGTCTATTACCAACTCCCGGAGTTCACTCAAACTCACGTCCACTGAGTTGGTGATGCCATCCAGCCATCTCATCCTCTGTTGTCCCCTTCTCCTCCTGCCCCCAATCCCTCCCAGCATCAGAGTCTTTTCCAATGAGTCAATTCTTCGCATCAGGTGGCCAAAATATTGGAGTTTCAGCTTTAGCATCATTCCTTCCAAAGAAATCCCAGGGCTGATCTTCTTTAGAATGGACTGGTTGGATCTCCTTGCAGTCCAAGGGACTCTCAAGAGTCTTCTCCAACACCACAGTTCAAAACCATCAATTCTTTGGTCCTCAGCTTTCTTCACAGTCCAACTCTCACATTCATACATGACCACTGGAAAAACCATAGCCTTGACTAGATGGACCTTTGTTGGCAAAGTAATGTCTCTGCTTTTCAATATGCTATCCAGGTTGGTCATAACTTGCCTTCCAAGGAGTAAGCGTCTTTTAATTTCATGGTTGCAATCACCATCTACAGTGATTTTGGAGCCCCAAAAAATAAAGTCTGACACTGTTTCCACTGTTTCCCCATCTATTTCTCATGAAGTGATGGGACCAGATGCCATGATCTTAGTTTTCTGAATGTTGAACTTTAAGCCAACTTTTTAACTCTCCTCTTTCACTGTCATCAAGAGGCTCTTTAGTTCCTCTTCCCTTTCTGCCATAAAGTTAAGTCACTCAGTCATGTCTGACTGTTTGCGACCCCATGGACGGTAACCTACAAGGCTCCGCTGTCCATGGGATTTTCCAGGCAAGAATACTGGAGTGGGCTGCCATTTTCTTCTCCAGGGCATCTTCCCAATCCAGGGATCGAACCCAGGTCTCCTACATTGCAGACAGACACTTTAACGTCTGAGCCACTAGGGAAACCCTCTGCCATAAGGGTGGGGTCATCTGCATATTTGAGGTTATTGATATTTCTCCTGGCAATTTTGATTCCAGCTTGTGCTTCAACCAGCCCAGCATTTCTCAAGATGTACTCTGCATATAAGTTAAATAAGCAGGGTGACAATATACAGCCTTGACGTACTCCTTTTCCTATTTGGAACCAGTCTGTTGTTCCATGTCCAGTTCTAACTGTCGTGTCCTGACCTGCATACAGATTTCTCAAGAGGCAGGTCAGGTGGTCTGGTATTCCCATCTCTTTCAGAATTTTCCACAGTTTATTGTGATTCACACAGTCAAAGGTTTTGGTGTAGTCAATAAAGCAGAAATAGATGTTTTTCTGGAACTCTCTTGCTTTTTTGATGATCCTGTGGATGTTGGCAATTTGATCTCTGGTTCCTCTGCCTTTTTAAAACCAGCTTGAACATTTGGAAGCTCACGGTTCACATGTTGCTAAAGCCTGGCTTGGAGAATTTTGAGCATTACTTTGCTAGCATGTGAGATGAGTGCAATTGTGCATAGTTTGAACATTCTTTGGCATTGCCTTTCATTGTGATTGGAATGAAAACTGACCCTTTCCAGTCCTGTGGCCACTGCTGAATTTTTCAAATTTGCTGGCATATTGAGTGCAGCATTTTCACAACATCATCTTTTAGGATTTGAAATAGCTCAACTGGAATTCCATCAACTCCACTAGCTTTGTTTGTAGTATTGCTTCCTAAGGTCCACTAGACTTCACATTCCAGGATGTCTGGCTCTAGGTGAGTGATCATACCATCGTGACTATCTGGGTCATGAAGATCTTTTTTGTATAGTTCTTCTGTGTATTCTTGCCATGTCTTCTTAATATCTTCTGCTTCTGTTAGGTCCATTCCATTTCTGTCCTTTATTGAGCCCATCTTTGCATGAAATGTTCCCTTGGTATCTCTAATTTTCTTATAGGGGACTGGAATACAAAATTAGGAAGTCAAGAAACACCTGGAGTAACAGGCAAATTTGGCCTTAGAGTACAGAATGAAGCAGGGCAAAGGCTAATAGAGTTTTGCCAAGAAAATGCACTGGTCATAGCAAACACCCTCTTCCAACAACACAAGAGAAGACTCTACACATGGACATCACATGATGGTCAACACTGAAATCAGATTGATTATATTCTTTGAAGCCAAAGATGGAGAAGCTCTATACAGTCAGCAAAAACAAGACCAGGGCTGATTGTGGTGGAGATCATGAACTCCTTATTGCCAAATTCAGACTCAAATTGAAGAAAGTGGGGAAACCACTAGACCATTCCGGTATGACTTCTAACTCAATGAAACTAAGCCATGCCGTGTGGGGCCACCTGCTGGGGTCCAGCCCCGGCTGATCCAGGGTATTTGAAGCAGGGACAGCATCGGCGAGGATCAGGATACAATAACTTCAATTAGATATTAATTAAAGATGTAAAGAGTAATAGAATGAGGATAGCTCAGTAGGAAAATTCAGTGGAGAAAAGAGGCTGAGTAGCTTGGTTTACGCGGGAGACCAATAAAACTTCAAGACAAGAAGCTTGCACCACTTACGTAGGCCGCAGGCATCCTTCTGTTCTCCCGAAGGAGAGGAGACACTGAGGCCTCCCCGGTTGGATCTCAGGAGCCCAGGCATAATTAGTAAGCATGGCGGGCTCTGCGCTCCAGATGGAGACTCAGCCAGAGTGAGAGAGAGAGCGACATGGGGAGACCAGCATTTTGAGAAACTGATCCCAATTCTTTATTTTCCATGGTCTACTTTTATACACTGAGATGTTATGCAAAAGTCACGTGGGGTCAGCAGTCCTGACTTTTATCAAAGTCAGGTGCTTCATACAAATGTATACAGAGGTCTTAGGGGTGTTACATCATCTTCTGGCCAGGGGGCCTGCTGACAATTTATGACCCTCTCCTTGTGACAGCGGTCAGTCAACCAGGACACTTATTTCTCCAGGGGTGATTATTCTTAAAATAGACACTACCCAAATAAAGTTACATTCCTATAGGGTGTGGGTATAGTGGGTTTTAGTTAAGGAAAGAATTTACTTAGCCTAAGGTCTAACGTGATTAATATCAAAGGTTAATACTTATTTCTTCTATATATTCGTTAATGTGTGTAAGGGCAGGGGATATGGAGACTTAGCAACAAGCATTGGCTCAACAAATGAAAAACCCTTCACCAATACAATTTCTAATCAGCCCACTATACTTATACTTATAGTTTTCTAACTTTTCTAAGGAACCTGTTTTTAGAAGGTTTAAAGCATCTCATGCCTCTCACGGTTGGGAGGCTGTGAGCAATTACATGTGGCCGGACAAGCCTGTCAGGCAGGCTAGAAAACCTTCAGAGGAGTTTGTAGGTTAAAACACTCTTGTCATGCCCAGGAATTATTATTAACTGGAGCTCTAAGTTAACTCCTTCTCCAAAAGAGGTGGTGGGGGACAGCCCCCATAAAGTCAGAGGTGTAGGGGAGAGCACAAAGTAGTAAAGTAGGCAGGCTCTGGTTATGGGGGTAGATGCTTGAGAATTTCCAGGGGGACTCCTGAGGCTCGATCCCGCCTTTGTGTATGTCGAGCCTCCTTCCTCATGACCTTTGCCATGGGCGGAGTGCCTCACGCCGGCCCCCAAAAGCCACCCAAGATGGACAGGTCATGGTGGAGAGGTCTGACAGAATGTGGTCCGCTGGAGAAGGGAATGGCAAGCTACTTCAGCACTCTTGCCTTGAGAACCCCATGAACAGTATGAAAAGGCAAAATGATAGGATACTGAAAGAAGAACTCCCAGGTTGGTAGGTGCCCAATATGCTACAGGAGATCAGTGGAGAAATAACTCCAGAAAGAATGAAGGATGGAGCCAAAGCAAAAATAATACACAGTTGTGGATGTGACTTGTGATAGAAGCAAAGTCCGATGCTGTAAAGAGCAATATTGCATAGGAACCTGGAATGTTAGGTCCACGAATCAAGGCAAATTGGAAGTGGTCAAACAGGAGATGGCAAGAGTGAACGTCGACATTCTAGGAATCAGCAAACTAAAATGGACTGGAACGGGTGAATTTCACTCAGATGACTATTATATCTATTATTGTGGGCAGGAATCCCTTAGAAGAAATGGAGTAGCCATCCTGGTCAACAAAAGAGTCTGAAATGCAGTATTTGGATGCAATCTCAAAAATGACAGAATGATCTCGTTTGTTTCCAAGGCAAACCATTCAATACCATGGTAATCCAAACCTATGCCCCAACCAGTAACACTGAAGAAGCTGAAGTTGAACGGTTCTATGAAGACCTACAAGACCTTTTAGAACTAACATCCAAAAAAGATGTCCTTTTCATTATAGGGGACTGGAATGCAAAAGTAGGAAGTCAAGAAACACCTGGAGTAACAGGCAAATTTGGCCTTGGAATATGGAATGAAGCAGGGCAAGGCTGATAGAGTTTTGCCAAGAGAATGCACTGGTCATAGCAAACACTCTCTTCCAACAACACAAGAGAAGACTCTACACATGGACATCACCAGATGGTCAACACTGAAATCAGGTTGATTATATTCTTTGAAGCCAAAGATGGAGAAGTTCTATACAGTCAGCAAAAACAAAACTGGGAGCTGACTGTGGCTCAGATCATGAACTCCTTATTGCCAAATTCAGACTTAAATTGAAGAAAGTAGGGGAAACCACTAGACCATTCAGGTATGACCTAAATCAAATCCCTTATGATTATACATTGCAAGCAAGAAATAGATTTAAGGGACTAGATCTGATAGACAGAGTGTCTGATGAACTATGGATGGAGGTTTGTGACATTGTACAGTAGACAGGGATCAAGACCATCCCCATGGAAAAGAAATGCAAAAAAGCAAAATGGCTGTCTGAGGAGGCCTTACAAATAGCTGTGAAAAGAATAGAAGTGAAAAGCAAACGAGAAAAGGAAAGATATAAGCATCTGAATGCAGAATTCCAAAGAATAGCAAGGAGAGATAAGAAAGCCTTCCTCAGGGATCAATGCAAAGAAATAGAGGAAAGCAACAGAATGGGAAAGACTAGAGATCTCTTCAAGAAAATCAGAGATACCAAGGGAACATTTCATGCAAAGATGAGCTCGATAAAGGGCAGAAGTGGTATGGACCTAACAGAGCAGAAGATATTA
Organism: Bos mutus; assembly: GCF_027580195.1. Taxonomy (NCBI): domain Eukaryota; kingdom Metazoa; phylum Chordata; class Mammalia; order Artiodactyla; family Bovidae; genus Bos; species Bos mutus. The sequence continues at coordinate 103,239,313 of NC_091619.1, read as the reverse complement.
AGAAGACATGGCAAGAATACACAGAAGAACTGTACAAAAAAGATCTTCACAACCCAGATAGTCATGATGGTGTGATCACTCAGAGCCAGACATACTGGAATGTGAAGTCTAGTGGACCTTAGGAAGCATCACTATGAACAAAGCTAGTGGAGGTGATGGAATTCCAGATGAACTATCTCAAATCCTAAAAGACGATGCTGTGAAAGTGCTGCACTCAGTACACCAGCAAATGTGGAAAACTTAGCAGTGGCCACAGGACGGGAAAAGGTCAGTTTTCATTCCAATCGCAATGAAAGGCAATGCCAAAAAATGTTCAAACTATGCACAATTGCACTTATCTCACATGCTAGTAAAGTAATGTTCAAAGTCCTCCAAGCCAGGCTTCAGCAATATGTGAACCGTGAACTTCCAGATGCTCAAGCTGGTTTTAGCAAAGGCAGAGGAACCAGAGATCAAATTGCCAACATCCACAGGATCATCGAAAAAGCAAGAGAGTTTGAGAAAAACATCTATTTCTGCTTTATTGACTATGCCAAAGCCCTTGACTATGTGATTCACAGTAAACTGTGGAAAATTCTGAAAGAGATGGAAATACCAGACCACCTGACCTGCCTCTTGAGAAACCTATATGCAGGTCAGGAAGCAACAGTTAGAACTGGACATGGAACAACAGACTGGTTCCAAATAGGAAAAGGAGTTCGTCAAGGCTGTATATTGTTACCCTGCTTATTTAACTTATATGCAGAGTACATCTTGAGAAATGCTGGGCTGGTTGAACCACAAGCTGGAATCAAGATTGCCAGGAGAAATATCAATAACCTCAAATATGCAGATGACCCCACCCTTATGGCAGAGAGGGAAGAGGAACTAAGGAGCCTCTTCATGAAAGTGAAAAAGAAGAGTGAAAAAGTTGGCTTAAAGCTCAACATTCAGAAAACTAAGTTCATGGCATCCGGTCCCATCACTTCATGGCAAATAGATGGGGAAATAGTGGAAACAGTGCCAGACTTTATTTTTGGGGGCTCCAAAATCACTGCAGATGGTGACTGCAGCCATGAAATTAAAAGACGCTTACTCCTTGGAAGGAAAGTTATGACCAACCTAGATAGCATATTGAAAAGCAGAGACATTACTTTGCCAACAAAGGTCCGTCTAATGAAGGCTATGGTTTTTCCAGTAGTCATGTATGGATGTGAGAATTCGAGTATAAAGAAAGCTGAGCACCGAAGAATTGATAGTTTTGAACTGTGGTGTTGGAGAAGACCTTTGAGAGTCCCTTGGACAGCAAGGAGATCAAACCAGTCCATCCGAAAGGAGATCAGTCCTTTAGGATGGGTGTTCATTGGTAGGACTGACGTTGAAGCTGAAACTCCAATACTTTGGCCACCTGATGCGAAGAGCTGACTCATTTGAAAAGACCCTGATGCTGGGAGGGATTGAGGGCAGGCGGAGAAGGGGATGACAGAGGATGAGATGGTTGGATGACATCACTGACTCAGTGGACATGAGTTTAGGTAGACTCCAGGTTTGGTGATGGACAGGGAGGCCTGGCATGTTGCAGTCCATGCATTTGCAAAGAGTTGGATATGACTGAGAGACTAAACTGAACTGAACTGAAGATTTGAGAAAGTCCTAACTGCCATACATTCAGGGCTTAGACTACTTACTATTGCTTGATTTTACAAAATATGAATATTACTTTTAGGTAAATCTGTGCTCCCACTAGCAATGTATGAAATCCATGTTTCGTTGTATACTGGCAAACTCTGATATGTTGTCTTAAAAACTCTGCCAGTTTCTGAACATGAACAAGTGTTATCTCACTGATGTTTTATTTGCATTTCTTTGGTGCCTACTGTGGTGTGATTCCCCCATATGTTTATTAATTATATGATTTTTTTAAAAGAACTGTTATCTGCTTTCCTGATTGTTTATATTTTCTTTCCAGTTTGTCAAAGCTCCTTCTGTGTTAATGATTTTATTCATATGTCTATATGTATGTTGCAGTTATGTGCCCTGTGTTGTTATTTGTCTTTAATTTTGTTTCATTATTTATAAAACACTCTAGCACCTGGATGGTAGAATTGTATAATACATTGGGGATGTTTTGAACCTGCACCCTTGGCATGGCCCATGTCCTCTCATGGAGGGGACAGACATTCATGTTATATTTTTTGGTCAGCCTGGATGATTATTTTGCAAGGAATTTCGTAGGCAATGAATATCAGTAAGAGGCTTGGAAAGATGAACCCAAGGGGGCAACATGTTGGCTTATGGGACAAGTTTCCAAAAACTCGTGGGAATTGCTTTGATGAGTGCTGAAGTTCCTTGGCACCTAGCAGTCAGTAAATATGGGTGATGCTCAGTACATAACCCTGCAGATCTATGAAACATGGGAAAAAAGGATTCGTATCTGTAAAGATTCTATGAGAAATAAACATTGTTTCAGGGAAAGTCCCTTCAAGCAAGAGAGAACAGAGCAAAAACTCCCCACTGAATATTTAACCTCTCTCTCTTAATTCTCTAATTTTTGCATCCAGGGGTTGTACTCACCTCCCCCCCACCACACACAATTTCTCTCATCCTTAAGTGGACAAAGTCCCTTCTCCTTGAGACTACCCAAGAGAGGCTATAGTTTTCAAAAATGGACACTATTATTAGTAGAAACAAGGAGAAAAGGGAAATCAAGAGTATAAAACTACAAAAGAACAGAAAAAAATGGTGGTAAAAGAATTTTTGACTTTCTCAGACAACTTCAATTGACCCTAGATGATCTAACTGACACAGCTTGTGAATGGGTTATGTAGGTTCATTTCCTCCTCTTCAAGTCCCTTCTGCACCTTAGAATCTCCACTTAACCATTTCTGAGTTTCTCCTTCTTCCTCTCTCCCCCCTTCACCACCCATTTTCCCCTTTCTCTCTAGAGATCCATTCGCTTCCACAGACCAGGAAGATCATGGCCATATAAGAGTTGGTAATTCATCCCTGAGTAAAAAATTTTAGAAATTAAAACTAACATTTGCTAAAAAATTACTGTATGACAATTCTGTACCTTTAGTGTACTATCACATTTAATCATTACAACTTCCTTGTGAGGAAGAGGTCTAAACCTTAGAATTAAGTTAAATGAGCTGCAAGAATTCAGGTGCCTAGTGAGTGGTAAAGCCAAGTCTCTCATCCTGGTCTGCCTGGCACTAGAGTTCAGGCTCTTGACCACTGTGTTAGATCTGGATCCTCTTTGTCTCAAACCACACCACCATACATAATGCTGATGACCAAGCACCCTATTCTCTCCCACAGGCTCAGGGTGGACAGTTAGCTATATGAAGACCATCACTTCAGGTCTCGTGAAAGTGTGTTTGAGGAGTTGATGAGTGTGTGTTCTGCATTGTAAGACTTTCCAGATCTTCATCTTTAGAGTGTCACTCTGGGGCCCTGCCCCTTCCCATCAGTTTGAGGAAAGCATTTTTCACATCCTTATTCCTCAGACTGTAGATGACAGGGTTGAGGAAGGCTGTGGCAATGTTGTAGAAAAGGGCCATTTTCTTGCCACTGTTTGACAAGGAGTCAGAGCCAGGGCTCATGTACGTGATGATGCATGGAATAGCAAACATGGTGACCACAGTGATGTGGGAGGCACAGGTGGAGAAAGCCTTTATCCGCCCCTGGGCTGAGCGGATCTTCATGATGGTGGCAAAGATGTTGACATAGACAAGGACAATCAGGGAGAGTGGGACCACAATGACGTTGAAGCCTGTGATGAAGTCCACCAAATCATTGAGGGATGTGTCTTCACAGGCCAGCTTCAGGACCGCAGGGACCTCACAGAAGTAGCGGTCAATTTCATTAGGACCACAGTAGGAAAGGCGCATAGCAAAGAAGGTATCAGTCAGGCCACCCAGCACACCATTGGCTGCACAGATGCCCACCATGAGAAGGCACACCCAGCGGCTCATGATGACCTTATACCGGAGAGGGTGGCAGATGGCCACGTACCTGTCCACGGACATGATGGAGAAAAGACAGTACTCGGTGGTCCCAAAGAGGAGGAAGAGGTACATCTGGGCCACACATCTAGCAAAAGAGATGGCTCTCTTCTTGCTGAGAATATGCACGAGCATCTGGGGCACAGTCGTGGTGGTGTAACACATGTCCAGCATGGAGAGGACACTGATGAAGAAGTACATGGGCGTGTGGAGGCGTGTGTCCTGGTGGATGAGGGTGATGAGGAGGCTGTTGCTCACAAGGATCAGCAGGTAAAAGACTAGAAAGAAGGTGAAGAGCAGAGGATTGGTCCTGGGGTTCGAGGCAAAGCCCATTAGGATGAATTCTGTCACAGTGGACTGGTTGAGTTCCTGCATTGTGCTCTGCCTGTTTAAAGAGTTTGAAGTATATGTAATTTATTGGGTTTCAGTGCCAGGGAATTTTCACACTTATTTCATTTATGTCTCCTAACAGGAAGTTTAAATTAGCAGTTGGGGGTACTACTGGATATGTCCCCATAATAACTTGAATGATTTTGGGGTTTGGTTTGGGATTAAGTTGAGGGTCATTGTTATGAAACGGAGAAGACTAAGTCAGGGACGTGCTGTATTCGATGTTCCATTCTGTTAACTCCCTTCCTGAGACAAAATTACTTTTCTCTCTGTTATTCATCCCCTTTTCTGTTTTTCTTGGGACAACAGAGGTTTCTAAGCCTTGGTTTAAGGATCAGGATTAGGACTATTATACTCATTATTTGGGTGAAGGTTTTTATCACTGTTAGGATTAGCATTAAGTTTAGAATTGGGGATTAAAGTGAATTCTGCATGAAGTTTTGACTTCATGCTTAAGATTTACCTTTCTCTAGTGAACAAAACTTTACTGGTATTCATTAATGATGTCATTGATTCATCATGTTTTCGCCCAAAACTTACCATTTGTTATAAATCAGAGAGGTAAGGAAGAGTTAAAAATAATATGGGTGGAAAAGTGATTTCACACAGTCTACCAAGATAAATTCTAAATATGTCAAAGAGTTTAACACAAAAAAATATGATTATAAAGCAACCTAGGAGAAAATACACATGGGTGAATATTTATTTTATGATGGGACAGAGAAAGGCTGTTGGCATCACCAGAATGTTCTAAGTCCTTCAACCTCATGGTGTTGACCCTTTTTCCTCTAATAAGCAAACAAAGCAACATTTGAGTTGCTCTATATTTCCTCAGTATTGTTGAGGGATTCTTATGCATTTCTATTCATTTTGTTCTAAAATCTGTGCTGCTGTTGAAACCTTGACCCCCCCCCCCAATTGACCTTCTTGTGTCAGTACTGACCTCTTCAGTGGCTCACCCCTATTCTCTTTCTCCTTTACGCCCCAAAGTTCACCAACACAAGGATGCTATTTGTAAGACTCAACCTGAAGGTGTAGGTTATGGGTGATGACATACACTGAAGCACAGAACAGAAAATGATTTTACAAATGAACACAGTATCGTAAAGTCCGTAAGTCATCTGTGCAGCAGATTTTCCTCTCTATCCTCCAGCCAGCTCTTTCTAACATCCTTCCTGGAACTTATTCTCATCTCTTTTTTGTCTCCCTGCTCTATGTTTCTCCTTACTCCTATTACCAGGGCAACCAGCCACAAACCCCAATTCCTCTAACTCAGTGCTTTTAGACTTTCCTGTGCTTCAGAATCACCTGAAGGGCTTGTCAGATGCTGCTATGCCTCATACCAAGTTGTGGTTTGGAAAATCTTGCGTGGAGCCTGAGAATTCTCATTTCTAATAAGTTGCTAGGTAATGCAGATTCTGGGGGTCACACTTTGAGAACAGATCTACTTAGTTGTAAAGGGAAATTTGGTTCTTTCACAATTTGCCTGTCTCTACATTATGCTCAAGCTGCTATGTTCCCCATGACCCAAACCAATATTTTCTTTCTTTCACGTAAGCATAAAAATAAAGGAAGAAAATTAAAGAAAAAGATGAATACTCCTGGATACATAAAAAGGAAATTTTTCTCTAAGTTAAAAAAAAAAAATGAATAATATCTGTTGCATATGTGGAATACAAGTGATTAATATCATTAGAATATAAAGATCATTTCATCATAAAGAAAAAAAATAACTAAGAATATGAATAATCCATTTACAAAAGAGGAGATTAATGAACTATGAAAATTTAAACTTAATAGTAATCAAAGACTGAAAATTAAAACATCAATGAAATAGTTTTAACCTAACATTGATAAAAAATTATTTTAAAATGATAATATCTGACATCAACCAGCTTACAGAAAAAGAAAAATTCTTATATATTGATACGAGAATTCATATGGGAATAAATTACTCTACTCTTTCTGTAGGAAAATTTGACAGTATGTAATTTCACCTGTCATAGCTCCTTGGAAGAAAAGCTATATATGACAAACCTAGACAACATGTTAAAAAGCAGAGACATCACTTTGACAACAAAGGTCCATATGGTCACAGCTATGGTTCTTCCAGTAGTCATGTTCTGATGTGAGAGTTGGATCATAAAGATGACTGAGTGCCAAAGGATTTATGCTTTTGAACTGTGGTGTTGGAGAAGACTCTTGAGAGTTCCTTGGACTGCAAAGAGATCAAACCAGTCAACCCTAAAGGAAATCAAATGTGAATATTCATTGAAAGGACTGATGCTGAAACTGAAGCTCCAATACTTTGGCCACCTGATGTGAAGAACTGACTCAGTGGAAAAGACCCTGATGCTGGGAAAGATTGAAGGCAGGAGGAGAAAGGGATGACAGAGGATGAGATGGTTTGGATGGCATTACCGACTTGATGGACGTGAGTTTGAGCAAGCTCTGGGAGTTGGTAATGGACAGGAAAATCTGGCATGCTGCAGTCCATGGGGTCGCAAAGAGTTGCACACAACTGAGTGACTGAACTGAATGGAACTCACCTTTAAGAATTTTGCATGGGGAAAAATGAGAGATGTGGGGAGAGACTTTCATCAAGAAGGTTTATTAGAGTATTACTTCTAATGGGTAAAACTGGACAAAACATAAATGTCCTATAACAGGTAGTTGGTTAAATCAATTATGGTCTATTAATATGATTAAATACCTTGTAGCCTTTAAAAATGGGCTTCCTGGTTGGTTCAGTGGTAAAGCACCTGCCTGCCAAGCAGGAGACACAGGAGATGTGGTTTTGATCCCTGGGTTGGGAAGATTCCCTGGAAAAGTAAATGGGAACCCACTAAAGTATTCTTGCCTGAAAGATTCCACAGACAGAGGAGCCTGTTGGGCTACAGTCCATGGGGTTGCAAGAGTCAGACACAACTGAGCAACTGAGCACCCACACACCAACCTTTAAAATAATGTTTTGTAGATTATGTCACATTGTAGAGAAATGCTCCAACAGATTGTTAAGTTAAAAAGTAGAATATGAAACTATATATATCCCAATCCTAATAGTACAAAGATTATACGCACAGACTAAGAATTGGAAATAATTATACAAAAACATTAACAGTGGTCATTTCTGGTGATTAAATTTACAGGTGATATTTATTTTAAAAAATTCTTTGTTGGTGGTGGTGTTGAGTTGCTCAGTCATGTCTGACTGTTTGCAACTCCATGGACTGCAGCATGCCAGGCTTCCCTGCCCTCCATCATCTCTTGGAGCCTGTTCAAACTCATGTCCATTGAGTCAGTGATGCCAACTCAACCAACCATCTCATCCTCTATTGTCCCCTTCTCCTCCTGCCTTCAGTCTTTCCAAGGATCAGGGAATTCTTTGAACTTTCCAATTTTTATACAATAAACATAAATAATTTTTATAATAAGGAATAAAGTTTGAGTGATACTTCAAAGATAGAACATATAGGGATTTGGCTTCTCCATTCAGACTAGTTAGATAAAAGGGTGGATATGAGAGCGGAAGATCAGAGATGGAGAAAGACATGTTGGACCTAGATAAAACTGGAAGAGGATGGAAGGGAGAGCTTCTCCTTTTTTCTGAGCTCATCCCCTCCACTGAGCTGCACTTGGAAATCAGCTTATATAGATTAATACACATACATTTACTGCTTAAGGTGAAAGTCTTTTGTATAGGAGATAATCCTGAGAGATGGAAACCCTTGAACAAAGTTCCTGGTGATGAGAGGCTGCCTAGTTTTTACCTCCAGCTTGTACCTGCAGGGTTGGGGTAGAGGAGATGTGGGTGACAGAATCTGCCTCCTGGGACTCCTTGCCCTACGAAGAGTTTGTGTCTTTGTCCTAAGTGGAGCCTGGGGACTGATTCCTGCCATTACTTCGCTTGGCTGGTTTGCTGTGTGTCTTAAGGGTCATTTACTTGACCTCTCTGAACCTCAGGTTCTGACCCTGCCACAACCAGATTTGACAAAGAAACGTTACCAATGAGTAGTCAGAAATGGATTCGGTTCAGTTCAGTTCAGTTGCTCAGTCATGTCTGACTCTTTGCGACACCATGAATCGCAGCACACCAGGCCTCCCTGTCCATCACCAACTCCTGGAGTTCACTCAAACTCACTGTCCATCGAGTCAGTGATGCCATCCAGCCATCTCATCCTCTGTCATCCCCTTTTTCTCCTGCCCCCAATCCCTCCCAGCATCAGAGTCTTTTCCAATGAGTCAACTCTTCGCATGAGGTGGCCAAAGTACTGGAGTTTCAGCTTTAGCATCATTCCTTCCAAAGAACACCCAGGGCTGATCTCCTTCAGAATGGACTGGTTGGATCTCCTTGCAGTCCAAGGGACTCTCAAGAGTCTTCTCCAACACCACAGTTCAAAAGCATCAATTCTTCAGCACTCAGCTTTCTTCACAGTCCAACTCTCACATCCATACATTACTACTGGAAAAACCATAGCCTTGACTAGACGGACCTTTGTTGGCAAAGTAATGTCTCTGCTTTTCAATATGCTATCTAGGTTGGTCATAACTTTTCTTCCAAGGAGTAAGCATCTTTTAATTTCATGGCTGCAGTCACCATCTGCAGTGATTTTGGAGCCCCCAAAAATAAAGTCTGTGTGATTGCAAATTCCTGGTAGGTGTGAGCCGCTAGTTGCCAAATTGGTTATAGCTGGGGCTGGGGGTACCAGCCTTGTTCCTTGTTAGGATGTAGAAATTAGAAAAAAATTGTTTTCTTTTCACATTGGACCCTTATATTTATCTTCTACTCACATACCTACTCTCCTGCAGCACAGGTGAAGAGACAGAAGACTCAAAGTAGTCTTGAATTTTCACTTTTGACATTGAGAGCCATGATTCTGAGCAGGTAATTGTTTCTTATCTGTAAAAGAGGAGGTTTATTGCAATAATACATGATTCTGTCAAGATCTGAAGATATGTTTTCTCCTCCCTTCTCCTGTCGTCAGCTCTTCCCACTTTCCCTGATACCCTCCTGCAGCATCAGCACCAACCTGCAGGGGCTAAGAATGACTCAGAAATAGATAAAACTAGAGAGCAACAAAAGCAGAAAGAATGATTGGAAAAGATACAGAAGTTCAGAAGGCAAGAAGAAACACAAATACAAGAGGCAAGAAGGCAGAGAGAGGCACTGAGAACCAGAATCTGGGGCTGGGGACACAAACAGGAAGAGAGGAAAATGGATGGTGGGCATGTAATTGACATCAACAGGAGGAGAAGAGGAGACTCAGAAGGAGGAAGAAGATGGGACAATGTTTATTCTCTTTGTGTAAGGAGTGGACAAAAGACTAGAGGAAAGAGGCAGAGAGATATGAGACCCAAAGAGTCAGGGGACAGAACAAGATGAAGACACAAAAGGAGAAAGAGGCAGAGAGGCAAGGGAAAGACAGAAAGGGATGTCGGAGAGGCCGGGAAGGTGGAGTGTGAGCCAGGTCTGAGAGAAAGAGGCACCAGAGGTCTGAGCAGGTTGTGACTGGAACAGCAAAGAACCTCCAGAGACCAGACAGGGGGAAAGAGAAACAGGCAATCCACAGGGCAGGTGGAGAGAGGAAGGGACAAAGCCAGTCTCCCAGGGAGAGAGAGGATCTGGAAGAGAGGGCAAGGGCAAAAAGAGAGGGGCAACTGCAGAGAAGGGAGAGCAGGACAGAGGGGTGGAGGCAGAGAGAGTGGGAAGGTGAGGGAGATTCACAGACAGTGGAAGAAGGATGGCAGAGAACCGGGCTTCCAGGCTAGACCCAGAAACACTTGTGAGTCAAGGGGGCAGCTGCAGACTAAAGAGAAGAGGTAAAAAGCAGGGTGGCTGGAGATGACTCTACTGCAGGCAAATCCAGTAGCACAGTGAGCAGTAAACATATGTCAAGTTGGAAAGAAAGGCAGAGAGTGAACTGAAGACCCAGTCAAACAGAACGCTAAAGCTACATACTCAGGAAAAAAAGTCAGGGGATAGGGGATAAAGACTTTGGATGCAGAGAAACACAGAGACAGCAAACAGAAATAGAAGCAGAAGGAGAAAGATGGAGATGGATAGAGAGTAAGAAAGAAAAGGAAAAGCAGAGACAGAGAGATAATAACAGATGCAGAGACAGAGAGATAATAACAGACCCAGAGACAGAGAAAGGGATGGATGGATACACAAAGAAAGGGATGGATGGACACACTCACATAGATGTAGAGAGAGAGAGACAAAAGTGAGTGGGAACTGCAGACCAGGCTGGGCTCCACCCCAGAGCTCCCAGCATGGCTTGGGAGCAGTTCAGGCTGACTTGCTCTACAGAATGGTTGGGGCACTGTTGTCACGATCTTGTAACTCTGCTGGGAAGGGGGTTGTGGGCAGAGCTCCCTCAGATTCAGGGGCCACTCATGAGTGGCATGTGGCCCTTGAGCTCTAGCCAGGAGCCACAGCTTCTGCAGCCCTTTCCTGTGGTCAGGGAGGAAGAACCAGAATCCCATTCAGGAGCATCACTCCTGCTCAGGCCAGGCCCTTCTGGAAGCTCAGGTAGGGTAGCCAGAATGTAAGGCTCAGCTGGGACAGGAGTGTTGCCGAGGGGAAGGCATGTCCTGGGACTCAGGATGTGCTCAGAGGACAGGTCTTTTCTCAGCTGCTCCTCCTTCCCGAGGAAAAGAAAAATGAGCTCTCCCGGGAGGTGTAGCATGAAGGCCATGAAGTGGTCCTCTCTCTCTGCCAGGTGGCATTCCCAGGGCTCTTTCATCCATTAGAAACTGTAGGCAAAGTGTCTAGGGTCCTGGAAATTTAATCTACAGACATATTAGAGACATGAATGATATTTGAGTCAAAATAAGGATCCCGCAAAATAAAATTAGTAAATAGCTAAATAACTAGTAAATAGAACTTTTTATCAGTTAGTCAATGGCAATCCATTCAACTCTTAGATAGTCATATATTAGAAGTGATATTTTCATTATATTTGATGTAGGACATGGTACATTTATGGTGCCCATGAAGCTACCCATTGGCCTCTTCAGTCTCAGACCTATAAGGGTGTATTCTGTCATTTCAAGTCAGTTGATGGGAAGCTTTTCTCAAACAGAAGAGAAGGGGCCAGGTGCCTTTGTGGCCCCTCACTTGGCAAGGACTGTAGCATCAAGGACCTGAGATGGGAAACAGGAAGAACTTGCCTCCTGCAATTTTGAGAGAGTGAGGTAACAAGGAAGTCTTTGGATCCCCCTTTTTGATATCTCTGGCCAAGGGGTAGTGAGCTCAGTCCTGCCTGAAGGCAAAAGAAACTTCAGGCTCCATCCTTCCTGAGCATGAGAAGGTCTCCTGCCCACACAGAGCCCAGGGGGATTGGAGTTACATTTGTTTCTTGGGCCAATATTTCCCCACAGGAGCCAGACTGGGGTTTGGGCTGAAAGCTGGGAGACCCAGGGGAGAGACTGATGACAGCAGAGCCCATTTGCAGAGCCTGGCTTCTGGGAAAAGCAGTCTCCTTAGGAGGGGGCACCAGGCACATTCCAGCCCTCACTGTGTCCTACACTCCCCAGATGAAGTCCCTTCTTTCTCCTCCTTACTGGTCACTCGAACAATTCCTACTGGGTGACGGTTTCTCTTCTGGTCCCTAGATCCTGATCCTGACCCCAGTGTGGAGTCCACTGCGGCACTGACTAGGTCCTGGAGGCCTCTTCCTCCACTGGAGGGGAGTTCAGGGTTTGGTGTTTTCCACGTCCAGCTAAATCTGACTTCAGCTCCCTCTGAGACCCTCAGGTCTCAAAGGACGGTCTTTGCTTGCCTCCCATTCTATCGTCATATCTCTGGAAGGCTGTATCCTTCCTCACATTCCCCTGGCCCAGCCTGGAACGCTCTTCCCCAGGCTGCCCACTCCAAGCAACCAAGGTTTCCAGGTATGTGACCTACCTCACTTCTCAAATGGCAGGGCATGGATTCAACAACAGGCTCTGGGGGCGGTAAGCATTCCCATGGCTGCTACAGCCAGCTTTCTAACCTGCAGTTCTGACTTTCCTCCCCCTGGCCACAGCCCACATTGGTTCCATGTGTAGTTCCTTCGTCCAGCTGCCAAAGACCTTCCCGCCCTGAATCTTGTCCACCTCCGCAGCCTTCCGTCTTGCAGATCAAGGAAATCTTTGACATATGTTTATTTGAGAAAAACCATAAGGAAAAGACTCATAAGTTCATTAAGAATTCTATTCATTATAAGTCATTATGTTATTCTATTCATCAAAAAAGTGAAAAGAATGCTTTTCAGCAGTGAAAAAAATCAATGAGGAAAAATGTCAAAACATAATGAATGAGTGAATAAATCAAGTAACAGAAGTAACATACTGTGTAAATGAATTTTAAAAATCATGGAAACAATAAATTGCTTAAGAATTGTGAAGCAATTAAAAACATTTAGACCTTAAAGTGTTAACTATTGTTGTCTCCAAGTCTAAGATAATAGCTATGTGTTTGCATCTATTATATAATTTTAAGAATTAACTTATATGACTTTCGCAATAAAGAAAACAAGTAATAAACTGAGAGAAGATATTTTCTTTTTAAAATATTTATTTGTTTGGCTGTGCCAGGTTTTAGTTGTGGCATATGAATCCTTAATTGTGGCATGTGGGATCTAGTGCCCCAACCAGGGATTGAACCCAGGCTCCATGGATTGAGAGCATGGAGTCTCAGCCATTGAACCACCAGGGTAGTTCCCAAGAAGATATATTCAGAGCATGAGAATAATAGCGAACATATGATAAGCTACAAATTAAGAAAAGGTGAACATATCTCATATTCATTGAACAGTTAGTATTTGTTTTTTATGACAATAAGTGCTTTCATGTATTATCTCATTTAACCCTTCTAATACCCCTCTGGGAGAAGGCAATGGCAACCCACTCCAGTACTCTTGCCTGGAAAATCCCATGGACGGAGGCTAATAGGCTCCATGGGGTTGCTAAGAGTCGACATGACTGAGCGACTTCACTTTCACTTTTCACTTTCACGCACTGGAGAAGGCAATGGCAACCCACTCCAGTGTTCTTGCCTGGAGAATCCCAGGGACAGGGGAGCCTGATGGGTTGCTGTCTATGGGGTCGCACAGAGACAGACACGACTGAAGCAACTTAGCAGCAGCAGCAGCAGCAGCAACACTCCTCTGAAGTCTATGGTGTGTTCTTTCCATTAACAGATGAGGCAACTGAGACTCACAGAAGTTAGTAACTTGACCATCATCACTGAGTTAGTAAAGGGTTAGCTGAGGTTAGAATACAGAAATCTGATTCCAGGGTTGACTTCACTACTCATACTACTAATGATCTTATGAAAAGATGTTAAGTTCACTAGCAATCAGGGACTTACAAATGAAGCAAAAACAATGTCACCATTTTCCATCTATGAGATAGATAGCAACTTTAGAATGATTGAGACAGATGATATTATCAAGTGTTGATGAGAATGAATGGTGTACATTAGTATAACTACTCAGAATAATAATTTAGGAGCATCTAGTAAATTTGAAAGTTTTAAAATCCACCACATTCACTGGAAAAAATACTTACCTATGGAGAAATGTCCAAAGACATTTGTCACAGAATTGTTTAAATAGTAAAAAGTTGGAAATGAACAAAAGTTCAATAATAAAGAATTAGTAAATGAAATGTGGCAAATTAAAATGCTTGTTAAAGAGAATGAGTTAGGGACTACCCTGGTGGGTGAGAACCTGCCTAATGCAGGGGAAATGAGTTTAATCCCTGGTCTAGGAAGAATCTGCATGCCAGGGAGCAACTAAGCCCATGTGCCACAACTACTTAGCCTGTGCTCTAGAGACTTCAAGATGCAACAATTTAGCCCACTCAAACTCCATGTCCATTGACTTGGTGATGCCATCCAACCATCTCATCCTCTGTCATCCCCTTCTCCTCCTGCCTTCAATCTTTCCCAGCATCAGGGTCTTTTCCAATGAGTCAGTTCTTTGCATCAGGTGGCCAAAGTATTAGAGCTTCAGCATCAGTCCTTCCAATGAATATTCAGGACTAATTTCCTTTAGGATTGACTGGTTTGATCTCCTTGCAATTTAAGGGACTCTCAAGAGTCTTCTCCAACACCAAAGGTCAAAAGCATCAATTCTTTGGCTCTCAGCATTCTTTATGGTCCAACTCTTACATCCATACATGACCACTGGAAAAACCATAGCTTTGACTAGATGGACCTTTGTTGGCAAAGTAATGTCTCTGCTTATTAATAAAATCTTAAATGCATACAAAAAATTCTATGGATATAATAATATGTAAGCAACAGTTTTAAAACACCATGAATAGACCACAATTTAATGATAGTGGTTGACTAAGAGTCCATTATTTCTAAAATGTCCTAACTGGTAAATGTGGGACCTGATTTCCAAAATCCTCTTCTTATTTGTTTTGGGGTTTGGCCTGCAGAAGTGAAGTAGCCGTTCTTATTGTTGGATTGAAAGTCTTCATGATCAGGTATAGTGATGGCTCGACACTGAGGCTCATTTAGTCTTAGTTTGTCCTTATTTGTAAGCTTATTTTATTGAAAGCTGACCCTGGAACTAATAGTAAAGCCTGGACTACACCTAAATCCTTGGCTGTGGACTCTCAGAGGCAACAGGTTTCCAGAGACCTCTTTAAGAGTTCCCCTGTCATGGTTCAGTGCTAAGGAATATGTCTGCCAAGCAGGAGATATGGGTTTGATTCCTGGGTTGAGAAGATCCCCTGGAGAAGAAAATGACAATCCACTCTAGTATTCTTGCCTGATAAATCTGATGGACTGAGGAGTCTGGTGGGCTAGTCCGTGGAGTTGCAAAGAGTTGAACAGGACTTAGCTACTGAGCACACAGGAACAGCATTAGGGATGGATAACGTTTTGGTATATATGTGTGTGTGTGTGTGTGTGTGTGTGTATAATACAATGGAATATTATTCAGCCATAAAAATAAACAAATTGGAGTCAGTTCTAATGAGGTGGATGAACCTGGAGCCTGTTATACAGAGTGAAGTAAGTCAGAAGAGAAAAACAAATATCTTATATTAAAGCATTTATATGGGTTCTAGAAAAATGGTGCTGATGAACCTATTTTCATGGCAGGAATAGAGACGCAAACATGGAGAACAGACTTGTGTACACACGGGGTAAGAAGAGAGTGGGACTAGTTGAGAAAGCAGCACTGAAGCGTATACGTTCCTTTGTATATAAAATAGATAGCTAGTGGGAAGTTGCTGTATAGCATGGGAAGTTCAGCTTGGTGCTCTGCGACAACCTAGACGGGTGGGATGGGGCAAGGGGTGGGAGGAAGGTTCGAGACGGAGGGGACGTGTGTATACTTATTGCTGATTCATGTTGTTGTATGGCAGAAGCCAACAAACATTGTAAAGCAATTATCTTCCAATTAAAAAACATTAAAGAGAGAGAGAGTTCCCCTGTCAATGAAACTGAGTCAGCTGAAGCGATGTGGATGAACTTAGAGCCTGTCATACAGAGTGAAATAATTCAGAAAGAGAAAAACAAATATCACATATTAATGCAAATATATGGAATCTAGAAAACTGGTACTGATGAACCGATTTTTGTGGCAGCAATGGAGGTGCAGGCGTAGAGAATGAACTTACGGACATCGGTGGGGAAGGAGAGTGGAGGAAGAATTGAAAGAGCAGCGTTGACATATACACACTGCTATGTGTAAAACAGCTAGCTGGCAGGAAGCTGTACAGCACAGGGAGCTCAGCTCTGTGCTGTGATGACCTAGAGGGGCAGAATGGGATGGTGGGAAGGCGGCTTAAGAAGGAGGGGGTATATGTATGCATATAGCTGATTCGCTGTGTTGTCCAGAGAAACTAATACAACATTGTGAAGCAATTATATTCCAATTAAAAAAGATCGTTCCCCTGTTATAGTGTGTTAATGGATTGGATCTGGGGCTTCTCACACCTTCCTGTAAGCTCTGACTTGTCTGCCTTTACCAGTAGATCATGATAAAGTACTAGTGACTTTATTCTGATCCTCCAGTGCCCCCTCCTCAGTCTTGCCACAGTTGTGTAAGGTCTCATCCCTAAAATAAATTCTTAATCCATAGCACATGCAGTGTCTATGTTTCTTGAATGAACTCCAATTGCTACACATAACAAGTTTGTGCAGAGCTAGCCTGCCAGGCATGGCCTTATAGCAGGCACCTCCTCTGCCTGGTGGAAAACTTGAACCAGCTCGATTTAACCAAAACGGTAGTACCTCTGAACTTGCAAAGCTTCTTGAACTGTGAAATAGAGGAACTATATTGGGGACTGGCCCTGCAGGTCACTAGAGGTTGGCCAGGAGATACCACTTACTCAGGGCTCAGTACAATTCAGTCACTCAGTCGTGTCTGACTCTTTGCAACCCAATGGACTGCAGCACGTCAGGCTTCCCTGTCCATCACCAACTCCTGGAGCTCACTCAAACTCATGTCCATTGCGTTGGTGATGCCATCCAACAATCTCATCCTCTGTCATCCCCTTCTTCTCCTGCCTTCAATCTTTCCCAGCATCAGGGTCTTTACCAATGAGTCAGTTCTTTGCATAAGGTGGATAAAGTATTGGAGTTTCAGCTTGAGCATCCGTCCTTCCAATGAATATTCAGGACTGATTTCCTTTAGGATTGACTGGTTTGATCTCCTTGCAGTCCAAGGGACTCTCAAGAGTCTTCTCCAACACCACAGTTCAAAAGCATCAATTCTTCGGTGCTCAGCTTTCTTCATAATTTCTCCAACTCTCACATCCTTACATGACTACTGGAAAAACCATAGCTTTGACTAGATGGACGTTTGTCAGCAAAGTAGTGTCTTTGCTTTTTAATATACCATCTAGGTTGGTCATAGCTTTTCTTCCAAGGAGCAAGCATCTTTTAATTTCATGGGTGCAGTCACCATCTGCAGTGATTCTGGAGCCCAAGAAAATAAAGTCTCACTGTTTCCATTGTTTCCTCATCTATTTGCCATGAAGTGATGGGCCCAGATGCCTTGATGTTAGTTTTTTGAATGTTGAGTTTTAAGCCAGATTTTTCACTCTCCTCTTTCACTTTCATCAAGAGGCTCTTTAGTTCTTCGCTTTCTTCCACAAGGGTAGTGTCATCTGTGTATCTGAAGTTATCAACATTTCTCCAGGCAATCTTGATTCCAGCTTGTGCTTCCTCCAGCCTGGCATTTCTCATGATGTATTCTGCATAGAAGTTATATAAGCAGGGTGACGATATACAGCCTTGACATACTCCTTTCCCAATTTGGAACCAGTTCATTGTTCCATGTCCAGTTCTAACTGTTGTCTCTTGACCTGCATACAGATTTCTCAGGAGGCAGGTAAGGTGGTGTGGTATTCCCATCTCTTGAAGAATTTTCCACAGTTTGTTGTGATCCACACAGTCAAAGGCTTTGGCATAGTCGATAAGGTAGAAATAGATGTTTTTCTGGAAGTCTTGCTTTTTTGATGATCCAACAGATGTTGGAAATTTGATCTCTGGTTCCTCTTCCTTTTCTAAAACCATCTTGAGCATCTGGAAGTTCATGGTTCATGTACTGTTGAAGATTGGCTTGGAGAATTTTGAGCATTACTTTGCTAGCCTGTGAGATGAGTGCAATTGTGGTATAGTTTGAACATTCTTTGGCATTGCCCTTCTTTGGGATTGGAATGAAAATTGACCTTTTCCAGTCCTGTGGCCACTGCTGAGCTTTTCAAATTTGCTGGCATATTGAGTGCAGCACTTTAATAGCATCGTCTTTTAGGATTTGAAATAGCTCGACTGGAATTCCATCACCTCCAATAGCTTTGTTCATAGTGATGAACAAAGGCTTAGGGCTTCCTAAGGCCCACTTGACTTCACATTCCAGGATGTCTGGCTCTAGGTGAGTAATCACACCATTGTGGTTTTCTGAGTCATGAAGATCTTTTTTGCATAGTTCTTCTGAGTATTTGGCACTTTGATGTGGGGACAGCATCCATTGTGTTCATCAGAAGCAGACCTAGCACTTCTGTGATCAACACTCCCATCACCTTCTAGCAGCCAGAAGAACATAAGGTATCCCATTAGAGACACAGAGGAATCTGTAACTGCAACCAGTTCTGACAGGTATCCCTCTGGGAACAGATGAGGACTCCCTGTAAGAGGAAAGTAATGGAGTAAGGGGTGATGTGCCTGGTGCTTCTGCTCTGCAGGTCTCTAGTAATCATGACCCCCAGAGCTGGAGACAATGTCAGAGGTCATCCAGGTAGGTTTCCTGGGCTGCGTCAGCCTCACCTCCTCTGCCCTCTTGACCAGGTTCAGAGTGAATAACCACTTCTACATCCTTATTTGTAGCCTGCTGCTGAGCTGAGTATATCCGGGATTGAGTTGAAATTTTCTTTGCTGGTTTTCCTGCTTTCAGCGTTGACTTTCTGTTTGACCACATGTTCTAATGGAGCTAAAACCTAGAGTATGAACACGGCTGACTGCATAGAATTAAATGTCTTCTGCAATGCTCTGGCCATAGACTGGGCCTTGTGAAGGTCTTTGCTACTATACAACCAGCACCTAGACTGATTACTATCAATTGGTCGTGTGAAATATGAATGTGCTTTTTAGGTCAATCTGTACTCCGACTGGCAATGTATGAAAATCCATGTTTTATTGTGTTCTCAATTTATTATTGAGGCCACCTCTCCTCTGTTGTGTAAACTCTGCCAGATTCTAAAGGTGAAAAAGTGGTATCTCACTGATATTTTAAATTGCATTTCTTTGGTGCCTATTATGGTATGATTTCCCCACATGTTTATTAACTTTTTGGACTTCTTTTTTATAAAGTGTCATATCTGTTGCCAGTTTTCCTAAGTGTGTATATTTTTCTTACCAATTTGTAAGAGCTTCTTTTGTGTTAATGATTTTATTCATGTGTCTATAAGTATGTTGCAGTTATATGCTTTGTGTTGCTATTTGCCTTTAATTTTGCTTCATTATTTATGCAATGCTCTGGCTCCTGATGGTGAGTTCGGGTAATAGCTTTGGGGAATTGTGAACCTGCACCTTTGACATGGAGCCTGGCCTGTTACAGAGGGAACAGACATTCATGTTATATTTTTTGGTAAGCCCAGCTGATTTTTTTTGTAAGGAGTTTCATAGACAGTGTATATCAGCAAGAGGCTGGGAAAAACCCAAAGGGGCTCCATGCTATCTTATGGGACATGTCTCTAGAACATCAGGGGAATTGCTTTGTTGGGTTCTGAAGTTCCCATGGCAGCCAGCAGTCAGTAAAGATGGGTGATGCCCTGTACCGTGATCCTGCAGATTGATGAAACATGGGAAAAACAATTCATATTTGTAAAGATTCTATGAGAAATAAACATTGTTTTGGGGAAAGTCCCTTCAAGCAAGAGAGAACAGAGCAAAAAAATTCCACTGAATTTTTAACCTCTTTCTGAACTCCCTAAATTTTGCATCTGGAGGTCACATTGTATTCATCCTCTAATTTCTCTCATCCTTAAGTGCACAGAATCTCTTCTCCCTGAGATTATCCAGAGAGGCTATTGTTTTTAAAAATGGATGTCATTAGAAAAAAAAGGAGAAATGAAGAGAGAAAAATATGAGAACAGTAAAAAATGGTCATAAAGGAAAATTTTGCCCCTAAGATGCTAATAACTTCAACTGATCCCAGATGCTCTAACTGGCGCAGCTTATAGATGGGTACACATAGGCTCATTTCATCCTTCTCAAGTTCTTTTCCAACCATAAAAATTTCCACTTTACAGTTTTTGAGTTCCTCCTTCTTCCACTCTCCGACTCCATCACTCTTTTTTTTTCACTGTCTCTCTAGGGATTCAGTCACCCACTAACCAGGAAGATCATGGCCATTTAAGGGTTGATAATTCATCCACAAATAAAAGATATTGAAAATTGAAACTAACATTTCCTAAAAAATTACTGTATGTCAGGCTCTGTACAAAGAACATTTTGTGTATTATCTCATTTAATCATCACAACTTCCCTCTAAGGGAGAGATACAAACCTTAGAGGAGTTAAGTGAGCTGTAAGACTTCACATGCCAAAAAATTAATAAATAAAAACACACGATTAATTATGTTAATAGAAAAAATTCACATATCTCATAATTGATAAAGCCAAATGTGTCATCCTGGTCTGCCTGGCGCTAGAGTCCTGGCTCTTGACCACTGTGTTAGGTCTTCTGGATCGTCTTTGTCTCAAATCACAGCATCGTAGACAATGCTGATTGCCAAACACACTGTTCTCTCCCACTGAGGAGTTGAATGGTTAGCTTTATGGAGACCATCTCTTCCAGGTCTTATGGAAGAGTCTTTAGGGAGTTGGTGAGTGTACGCCCTCATGTAAGATTTCCCAGATCTTAATCTTTAAAGTGTCACTCTGGGGCCCTGCCCCTTCCCATCAGTTTGAGGAAAGCATTTTTCACATCCTTATCCCTCAGACTGTAGATGACAGGGTTGAGGAAGGCTGTGGCAATGTTGTAGAAAAGGGCCATTTTCTTGCCACTGACAAGGAGTCAGAGCCAGGGCTCATGTACGTGATGATGCAAGGAATAGCGAACATGGTGAACACAGTAATGTGGGAGGTACAGGTGGAGAAGGCCTTGATCCGTCCTTTGGCTGAGCGGATCTTCATGATGGTGGCAAAGATGTTGACATAGACAAGGACAATCAGGGAGAGTGGGACCACAATGACATTGAAGCCGGTGATGAAGTCCACCAAATCATTGAGGGATGTGTCTGCACAAGCCAGCTTCAGTACTGCAGGAACCTCACAGAAGTAGTGGTCAATTTCATTAAGACCACAGTAGGAAAGGCGCATAGCAAAGAAGGTAAAGCACAGACCACCCACCACACCATAGACTGCACAGATGCCCACCATGAGAAGGCACACCCAGGGGCTCATGATGACCTTATACCAGAGAGGGTGGCAGATGGCCACGTACCTGTCCAAGGACATGATGGTGAAAAGCCAGTACTCAGTGATTCCACAGAAAAGGAAGATGTACATCTGGGCCACACATCTAGCAAAAGAGATGGCTCTCTTCTTGCTGAGAATATGCGCGAGCATCTGGGGCACAGTCGTGGTGGTGTAGCACATGTCCAGCATGGAGAGGACACTGATGAAGAAGTACATGGGCGTGTGGAGGCGTGTGTCCCGGTGGATGAGGGTGATGAGGAGGCTGTTGCTCACAAGGATCAGCAGGTAAAAGACTAGAAAGAAGGTGAAGAGCAGAGGATTGGTCCTGGGGTTTGACGCAAAGCCCAACAGGATGAATTCTGTCACAGCTGAATGGTTAAGCTCCTGCATTGTGATCTGCCTGTTTAAAGATTTTGAGGGATATGTAATTTATTGGGTTTTGGTACCAAGGAACTTTCACACTCATTTTTTCATTTATGTTTCTTAACAGGAAGTTTGGGCTAGCAGATGCGCAGTACTGGAGAGGTCCCTGTAGTAGTTTGAGTGGTGTCAGCATTTGGTTCTGGATTAAGTTACAGTCATGGTGATGAAAGGGTGAAGGCCAAGTCAAGGAAATGCTGTGTGCTGTGTTCAATTCTGTCTCTTCTTTTCCAGAGACAGCTTTGCTTTTCTCAGACTTATTTGTTCCATTTTATGATTTCTCCTGGGACAGCAGAGGTTTCTAAACCTTGGTTTAAAGATCAGGATTAGAACTATTACACTCATAAAATGGGTTAAGCTTTTCATCACTGTTAGGATTATCATTAATGTTAGACTTTTTCTGGTGAACAAAACTTTACTGCTGTTCATTAATTATGTCATTGATTCAACATAGTTTTTGCCAAATGCTTATTATTTGTTGTAAATCAGGGGGGCAAGGAAGAGTTATAAATGATATGGGTAGGAAAATGATTTCATGCAATCTACCAAGATAAATTCTAAGTATGTTAAAGAGTGAAATGCAAGAAATAATATAGTAAGACAATCTTGGAAAAATATATGGGTGAATATTTATTTTATGGTGGAAGAGATGCCTTTAAGCATCAACTGATTGTTCCAATTCCTTCAGCCTCTTGTTGTTGACCCTTATCCTCTAATAACTAAACAAAGCAACACAGCTCCTCATCGGACCTGCTGTCTATTTACTCAGTAGTTTTGAGGGCTCCTTGTGATTCCCAGGTCATTTTGCTCTAAAATCCTTGGTCTTATTGAAGCCTTGACCTACCTTGCTGCCTTGCTTGTGTGGGTACTGAACTTTTCAGTGGTTCATCCCTATGGTCTTTCTTCACCATGTCCCCAAACCTCACTAACACAAGGATGATATATGTAAGACTTGTCCTAAAGGTATGGGTAAAAGGAAAGATTTATAATGCAGTACAGAACAGAAAACTCTTTTTTTAATGAACATTTAATGCTGTATAGTTCCTAAGTTATCTGTGCAACACTTCTTCCTATATAGCTCTCAGCCAGTTGGCAGGTGACTGGAGACTGGTCTACTTCTTGGAACCTCCTCCCATCTCCCCTTGTCTCCCTGTTCTAGGAGTCTCCTTACTCCTGTTACCTGCGCCATGAGCCATGAATCCAATGCTTCCAAATCAGTGCTTTCAAACTTGACTGTGCTTCAGAATTACCTGGAAGGCATGTCAGATGCTGCTGCTGCGTGTCATAAGGAGATCTGAATTGGAAGATGGGGTTGGAAAGTGAGAATTTGCATTTCTAATAAGTTCCCAGGTTCTTCATATGCTGGGGGTCACAGGTTGAAAACTGATCTACTTCATGGTAAAGAGAAAGTTGGTCCTTTCTGAATTTCCCTGTCTCCACATTATGCTCAATGGCATTATGCTCATTGCATATCCTCTATCTAAATGCCACTATTCAGCGTTTTCATTCTTTCGTTTAAGCATAAGAATAAAGGAAGAAAAGTAAAAAAGAAAAAATAAATATTTTTGGCAATATAAATATAAAAAATAATTTTTTCTTTAAGTTAAAAAAAGAATAATAGTTGTATATGTGGGATACAAGAAAAAGCAAGGGAATTTCATATAAACATCTACTTCTGGTTCATTGACAACACTAAAGCCTTTGACTCTGTGGATCACAACAAACTGGAAAATTCTTAAAGAGATGGGACTACAAGACCACCTTACCTGCTTCCTGATAAACCTATGTGCAGGTCAAGAAGTAACAGA
This sequence comes from Bos mutus, assembly GCF_027580195.1. NCBI lineage: Eukaryota > Metazoa > Chordata > Mammalia > Artiodactyla > Bovidae > Bos > Bos mutus. The sequence goes on along the minus strand of NC_091619.1, from coordinate 103,215,776 downwards.
ACCAGATATGAAATAATGGACTAGTTTCAAATTGTGAAAGGAGTACATCAAGGCTGTATATTGTCAGTCTGCTTATTTAACTTCTCTGCAGAGAACTTTCATGCTTAATCTTGGGCTGGATGAATCACAAGCTGGAATCAAGATTGCCAGGAGAATTATCAACAACCTCAGACATGCAGATGACACCATTCTAATGCAGAAAGTGAAGAGGAACTAAATAGCCTCTTTATGAGGGTGAAAGAGGAGAATGAAAAAGCTGGCTTAAAACTCAGCATTCAAAAAACTAAGATTATGGCATTGATCCCATCATTTCATGGCAAATAGATGGGGAAAGAGTTGAAGCAGTGACAGATTTTGTTTTCCTGGGCTCCAAAATCAATGCAAATGGTGACTGCAGCCACAAAATTGAAAGACATTTGCTCCTTGGAAGAAAAGTTATGACAAACCTAGATACCATATTAAAAAGTAGAAACATCACTTTGCCAACAAAAGTCTATATAGACAAAGCTATGGTTTTTCCAGTAGTCATTTATGGATGTAAGATTTGGACCATAAACAAGGCTGAGTGCCAAAGACTTGAAGCTTTTGAATTTTGGTGCTGCAGAAGACTTTTGAGAGTCTCTTGGACAGCAGGTAGATCAAACCAGTCAATCCTAAGGGAAAACAACCCTGAATATTCATTGGAAGGACTGATGCTGAAGCTGAAGCTCCAATACTTTGCCCACCTGATGCGAAGAGCCAACTCATTGGAAAAGGCCCTAACGCTGAGAAAGATTGAGGGCAAGAGGAGAAGGAGATGACTGAGGATGAGATGGTTGGGTGGCATCACTGACTCAATGGACATGAATTTGAGTAAACTCCAGGAGACAGGGAAGGACAGGGAAGCCTGTCATGCTGCCATTTACAGAGTTGCAAAGAGTTGGACATGACTTAGTGACTGAACATTAACAACAATGTGGCCTACAGTTATTAAAATGATTAGAATATAAAGATCATTTCTTCATAAAGAAAAGACTAATAACCAAAATTGAGACATGCATAATCAATTCACGAAAGAAGAGATTCATGAATAATGAACCCACAAAAGTTTAAAGACTGCCTGTTAAAACATCAATGAAAGAGCCTTGAACCTATACATTGGCAAAAAATTCTTTTAAAATGATAATGCCTGGCATCCAGTTTACAGTAAAGGAGACATTCTTGTATGTTGATATGAAAATTCATATGAGAAATAAATGACTGCAATCTTTCTGCAAGAAAATTTGACAGTATGTAACTTCACCATTAAGAATTTTGCCTAGGGAAAAATGAGACATGTGGGGAGAGAGTTGCATCGGAAGGCACAGTCTTAACCACTGGGCCACCAGGGAAGCCCCCAGTGATACTGTGAAGATGGAATATATAGGGATTTAACTTCTCCGTTCAGACTAGCTAGGTAAAAGGGTGGATATGAGTGAAAGATCAGAGATGGAGGAAGACGTGCTGGACCTAGACAAGACTGGAAGAGGACGGAAGGGAGAGCTTCTCCTTTTGTCTGAGCTCATCTCCTCCACTGAGTTACACTTGGGAATCAGCTTATATAGCTCAATGCAAGTACATTTACTGCTTAAGATAAAAGTGTTTTGAATAGGAAATAGGTCCTAAGAGAGAGATAGTTGAACAGGTCCCGGTTGGTGAGAAACTGCCCAGTTTTTACCTCCAGCTTGTCCTTTCAGGGTGAGGGTAGAGGAGATGTGGGTGACAGGACTCTGCCCCCCAAGGACACCTTGGCCTTTGATGAGTTTGTGTCTTTGCCCTAAGTAGAGCCTGGGGACTGGGTTCTACCTTTACTTTCCTTGGCCGACTTATTATGTGTCTTAAGGGCCAGTTGCTCGAACTCTCTGAACCTTAGGTTCTGACCCTGCCACTCCAGGTGTGATAATGACCTATGACCAATGAAAAAACAGAAATGAATCAAGTGATTGCCAAGTCCTTGTAGGGATAAACCTCCAGATTCCATTGGCTGGATCTGGGGCTAGAGATGCCAGCCTTGGCTTCTTGTTAGGATGTAATAGAAATCACAGAAAATTTGTTTTTGTTTTAATTTTGGACCCGTATACTTATCTTTTATTCAAATACCGACTCCCTTGCAGCACAAGCTAGGAGACAAAAGACTCAAAGTCGTTTTGAATTTTCACGTTTGCTGTTTACTGCTGTCACTCTGAGCAAGTAATTGTTTCTCATCTGTGAAATAAAACAAGAGGTTCATTGCAATAATACATGGTTCTGTCAAGTTCTGAAGATATGCTTTTCCTCCCTTCCCCTTTCTCCAGCTCTCCCTGCCCATACCCTCCTCCAGCATCATCACAGGCCTGCAGGGACTAAAAATGACCCAGGGCATGCTCAGTGTGTGCATGCTCTGTCACTCAGTCATGTCCAATAAACAGGCAAAACTAGAAAGAAACAAAAGCACAGAGAATGATGGGGAAAGATAGAGAGGCCCCGAAGGGAGGGAGAGACACAAACACAATTGGGAAGAAGGCGGAGAGAGGCACAGAGAACCAGAATCTGCAAGTGGGCTACAGACAGGGAGAGAGGAAAATTAATGCTGGGAGTATAATTGACATCAGTGGGAGGAGTAGGAGGGGGCTCAGCAGGAGGAAAAAGGTGGGAGATTGTTTTTTCTTCTTTTTGTGAAAGAAGAAGTAAAAAGACTAAAGGAAAGGGGCAAAAGACATGGAGACCCTGTTGGAGAGTCAGGGGGATAAAACATGGTGAAGATGCAGATGAATAAAGATACAGGGAGACAAGGGAGAACACAGGAGGGAATATTAGAAAAGCTGGGAAGGTCGTGTGTGAGCCAGGCCTGCGAGAAAAAGGCACCAGAGGGCAGAGGAGGGCAACTGGAGCAACAGAGAGCCTGCAGAGGCCAGACAGGGGAAAAGAGAGACAGGGCAATCTACAGGGCAGGTGGAGAGAGGCAAGGGCAAGTCTCCCAGGGAGAGAGAAGGAGATGGAGGGGAGGGCAAGAGCAAGAAGATGGGGTGACTGCAGGCAAGGGAGGGCTGAACAGAAGGGTGGAAGCAGAGGGAGCCGGAAGGTGAGGGAGATACACAGACAGCGGAGGATGAGGGCAGAGAACTGGATTCCAGGGGGAGACCCAGAGAAACCCCGCAGGGACGATCCCTGTGAGTCAAAGAGGCAGGTACAGAGCGAGGAGAAGAGGAGAGAAGCAGGGAGGCTGGAGATGACTGAGCTACAGGCAAATCCAGTGGCACAGCAAGCAGTAAACTGATGTCAAGAGGCCAGAAAAAAAAAAAAAAAAAAAAAGGCCCAGAGTGAGCTGAAGATCCAGTCAGGCAGAACACCAGAGCTACACACTCAGAAAGAGGATCAGAGAGATGAATGAAATCTTTGGAGGCAGAGAAGCCTGGAGACAGCAAACAGAAAAAGAGACAGAAGGAGGCACGTGGAGAGGGATGGAAAGTAAGAAAGAGAAGGAGAGGCAGAAAGAGAGAGAGAGAGAGAGAGAGAGAGAGAGAGAGAGAGAGAGATAATAATAGACCCAGAGACAGAGGAAGGAATAGATAGACATAAAGAGAAAAAGAGGCAGACTCAGCCAAGGAGATACTCACATAGATGTGGGGAGAGAAAGCAAGGTGAGCAGGAACAATGGACCAGGTCCTACCTGGAGCCTCCTGCAAGTCTGGGGGTGGGGGGCAACTGCAGCCTGGCTTGCTCCCCAGAATGTCTGTGGGCACTGCTGTCCTGAGATTATAAACCGTACAGGGAAGGGAGCGGTGGGCAAAGCTCCCTCAGTCTCAGGGGACCACTCCTGGGTGACATGTGGCCCCAGGACTCTAGCCAGGAGCTAAGTTCCTTCAGTCCTTTGCTGCTGGGGAGGAAGCCCCAGGCTCCCACTCAGTAGCATCACCCCTGCTCAGACTAGGCCCTTCAGCAGGCCCAGGGAGGGCAGGGGGAATGTAAGGCTCACCTGGGACAGGACTGTGGACGCTGGAAAGGAGGCATGCTTGGGAACTCAGGAAGGACCCTGAGGGCTGGATCTTTTCTCAGCTGCTCCTCCTTTCACAGGAAAAAAAAATGAGGCCCCCCTGGGAGGTGTAGGGTGATGAAGGCTGTGAAATTGTCCTCTCCTTCTGCCAGGGTGCATCCCAAGGGCTGTTTTATCCATTAAAAACTGTAGGAAAATTTTCTAGGGCCCTAAAGCTTTAGTCTACAGACATATTAGAGTCACAAAAGATATTATCGACTCAAAGATAGGGACCCCACAGAATCAAAAGTGGTTCGCTGTTAAATACAACATTTTATCAGTTAGTCAGTGGCAACTCATTAAACCTACATATAATCATATCAGAAGTGATATATTAATTATATTTGATGTGGGACATGGTACATTTTTTTGTATCTAGTAAATAACAGTGCCCATGAAGGGTTGAAACCACCCAGTGCCTCTTGGGTTTCAGCCCCGTGAGGGTGTGTTCTGTCATTTCAAGTATTTGGTGAGAAGCTCTTCTTAGAGAGGAGAGAAGGGACCAGGCTCCCAGTGTGACCCCTCACTTCACAAGGTCTGTAGCACCGAGGACTTCAGACAGGTAACAGGAAGAACTTGCCTCCTGCAATTGTGAGTGAGGCAGTGGTGAAACCTTTTGGAGCGTTCTTTGTGATGTCTCGGACCAAGGGGTAGGGAGGAGTTCAGTCCTGCCTAGAGGGCAAAAGAAAATTCAGGCTCCATCCTTCCCAAGCATGAGAAAGTCCCCTGCCCACACACACCCCAGGGGAACTGGAGTTACATTTGTTTCTAGGCCAGGTATTTCCTCACAGGAGCCAGACTGGGACTTGAGGTGAAAGCTGGGAGCCAACAGGGGAGAGCTGATGAGAGTGGAGCCCAAGAGCTTAGCTTCTGGGACAGCAGGCTGCTTAGGCTGGGCCACTTGGCTCATTCTAGCCCCAACTGCACTCTGTACTCCCCAGATGAAGTCTCTTCCCTCTCCTCCTTACTGGTCATGCCTGTGACCACACAGAGTGCCGAGCGTTTCCTCCTGGGTGATGGTCTCTATCCTGCTCCCCACTCTCCTGATCCTGACCCCAGAACGGAGTCCATTGCAGCACTGACTAGGCCATCCCCTCTTCCACTCAAGGGGAGCTCAGGGTTTCATGGCATCCACGTCCAGGTAATTCTGACTTCAGCTCCCTCTGAGACCCTCAGGGATGAAGGCCTTTACCTACTCCAAAGGGAAGCACCAGCCCAGGGGACTCCTCACACCTCTGGAGGGCTGTTTCTTTTCTCACATTCCACTGGACCAGCCTGAAAAGCCCTCGCCTAAGCTGTCTACCTCAAGGAATGAGGGTTTCCAGTTCTGTGACATTCACATGGTGGCTGTAGCCATCTTTCTAATCTGCAGCTCTGATTTTGTTCCCCCTGTCCCAGAGGCCTCATTGGTTCCCACGTGTGGAATTTAGTCTCAACTCCTTAGTTCAGATGCCAAAATCCTTCTTGCTCTGAATCTTGTCCATCACTCCAGTTTTCCTTCCTGCAGCTCAATGAAGCCTCTGACAAATGTTCATCTAAGAAAAATCATAAGGAAAAGACTCATGAGTTCATTAAGAATTCGATTCGTTCAAAGTCATTATTCTATTCATCAAAAAAAAAAAAAAAATGAAAGGAATACTTCTCAGGAGTGAAAATAATGAACATGGAAAAAATATTAAAACCTATATTGAGTGAAAAAAAATCAAGCTACAAAAGAATATATATATATTGTGTAACTCAATTTTAAAAATTATAGAAACAAATAATAAATTATCTAAGAATTGTGTTATGTTTCTTCAAAAATATTAATGAAAACAATTAATAACATTAGACCTTGAAATGTTAGCTATAGTTCTTCTTGCTTCTTCTGTCTGCTCTCTGGTGAATGAGGCTAAAAGTCTTGTAGACGATTGTTGATTATAGAAGAACTATGATCTGGCAACTGCCTAATGAAAACCACTTCACAGAAAGTTAATCAAAATGAAAATGACAGAGGGTTAGGTCCCAGATTTAGGAACAAGCTAAAATCCCAGAAAACCAACTAAATGAAGTAGAGATAGGCAATCTTTCAGAAAAAGAATTCAGAATAATTATAGTGAAGATATCCAGGACCTAGGAAAAGCAATGGAGAAGATGCAAGAAATGTTTACCAAAGACCCAGAAGAACTAAAGAACAAACAAACAGAGATGAATAATACACTAGAAGGAATCAGTAGTAGAATAACTGAGGTGGAAGAACAGATAAATGACTGGAAGACAGAATGGTGGAAATCACTGCTGAAAAACAGAAAGAAGACTGAAAAAAAGTGAAGGCAGCCTAAGAGAACTCTGGGACAACATTAAATGCACCAACATTCATATAGGCATGAAGGAGAAGAGAGAAAAGACCTGAGAAAATATTTGAAGAGATTATAGCTGAAAACTTCCCTAACATGAGAAAGGAAATATTCAGCCAAGGCCAGGAAGCACAGAGAGTCCCAGGCAGGATAAACCCAAGGAGGAACACACTGAACAGATAATAATCAAACTGACCAAAATTAAAGATAAAAGATTAAAAGCAACAAGGGAAAAACAACAAATAACATACAAGGAAACACCCAAAAGGCTATAAGCTGATTTCTCAATCGAAACTCTACAGGCCAGAAGGGGATGGCACAATATATTTAAAGTGATGAAAGAGAAGACTCTGTAACCAAGAATACTCTACCCAGCAAGACTCTTGTTCAGATTTGATGGAAAAATCAAAAGCTTTACAGACAAGCAAAAGTTAAGAGAATTTAGTACCACCAAACCAGCATTATAGCAAATGCTAAAGGAACTTCCCTAGGCAGGAAACACAAGAGAAGAAAAAGATCTACAAAAAATAAAAGTCACTAACTTGTGTCCGACTCTTTGAGACCCCATGGACTGCAACATGCCAGGCTTCCCTGTCCTTCACTATCTCCCAGAGTTTGTTCAAATTCGTGTCTATAGGATCATACATATTGATAATTATCTTAAATGTAAATGGATTAAATGCACCAACCAAAAGACATAGACTGGCTGGGTGGATGAAAATACATGTATGTATGCATTTCCACTTACCACATCACTCTACTTAACCCCTAAATTGTATGTAATTATCTTATACTGTTAGGTTAATCATGTTTCCATTATGGCTTGCAATTGTAATTATCTTTTTTTTTTTTTTTTGGTCTGGCTATTGATTGTGAAAACTGATAAACCGCTTTTACTATTGTGATTAGATTTGTGTTTTAGATGCTCAGTTGTGTACAACTCATTGTGACCCTGTGGGCTATAGTCCACCAGTCCCCTCAGTCCATGGAATTCTGCAGGCAAGAATACTGGAGTGCGTAGCCATTCCCTTTTCCAGGGGATCTTCTCAACCCCAGGATCGAATCAAGGCCTCCCACTTTGTGGGCAGATTCTTTACCTTCTTAGCCACCAGGAAAAGCCCGTGTAACTATTATTCATTTTAATACAATTGTATCACAATTGGTCAACAGAAGATAATAGAATTCTATATCACTAAAACTACCATTTAATAGAAAAACCTTAATCACTTTTTAAAATCCAGGTGCACATTAGAATTATCTTGGAGTTTTTTGAAAAATACAAATGCCCAGGTATTGTTTTCTTTCTCCAAAGCTCCAGATGTGATTCTAATGAGCAGCCATGTTTAAAAACTACTGAACTATATATCTTTCACTTTTATCTAGTTTGTTTCACTTTTTTCTATTTCATATTCAGTACTCCCATTTCATTTAGTTTATGTTTCCTAATTTCTCTCTTATTTTTTGTTGTTCTTTCTCAAACCTTTACCAAGTGTAGTAGAAAAGCTATTATATACATATATTACTAAATAGTACATTTAATATTAATATTAAATTCAATAATAATTAATATTAAATATTAATTAAACATATACATTCAATATATATTTTAGAAAACTTATTAATTTTTGCCTGGCTAAAAGTTTTATGACTTTTTGGTTTCATTTGTTTGACAAAGATGAATAGAATGCTAGATTTCTAATTTATATTCACTCAATACTTTGATGTAGCTCCATTTATTCTGGCATCTAGTATTACTGCTAATGGCAAAGGGCATGGCAACCCATTCCAGTATTCTTACCTGGAGAATCCCATGGACAGAGGAGCCTGGCTGGCTGCAATCCATAAGGCTGTAAAGAGTCGGACACAACTGAGTGACTGAGCATGCATGCATTACTGCTAAAAGTCTAGAAAGCTTTTTATCTTAGTGATTTTTTAAAAAAACAAATTTGAATGAGGCTTGACACTTCTGATCCCATTCTGAAAATATAAAGAAATGCTATGTTGTAAAAATAAAAAACAGTCAATGCTAACTATAGGGTTTTAATCTGTTGTACCTGTCACTTCCAGAGCGTCTCCCTCTTCTTTGTTTATTTTGGCTTCCTCCGTTTGCAAGTCTCTTCAGTGTCTAATTTCCACCCTGACATAAGGAGGTGAAGGTGGTCACTTATTTAGGCTCACTTGTTCAGTTGTGCTGTGGGGAGGGAGGAACACTACAAACAAATATCACTAGTGTGGGGGCACTACTTGCAGTGTATGGACCACTCACTAGTGTGGGGGGACTACTTGCAGTGTATGGACCACACTGGGTTTGCCCCAGCTCATGGTGCCTGTGCTTTCCCCCTCTACACTGCTCAGGCTCCATGTTGCTCTGAAGGGAAACTGTCCAAAGTGGGCCCTGGGTTACGTGCTCTTCTCAGGTCTAAGCTGCTCAGGTTCAGGTTCTGGGGTACTCCACAAAGACACAGACTCGGTTGGGCTTGCATTTTGTGCCCTTCCCAGGTCCGAGGAGCTCAGGCGACCAGATGTTTGGTGAGCACACTATTCCAGGTGTACAGTGCGTCTTTTCACCTCCCCAGTCCCAGCTGCTTGATTTCCTGGGTGCGCTGCAAAAGCACCATCTCAGGTGTGCTGTGTGTCTCCTCTGTGGGGCTGATCTCAAATGGATGAATTCTTAGAAAAGTATAACCTTTCAAAATTGAACCAGGAAGAAATAGAAAATCTTAACAGACCCATCACAAGCACGGAAATCGAAACTGTAATAAAAAAATCTTCAAACAAACAAAAGCCCAGGACCAGATGCCTTCACAGCTGAATTCTACCAAAAATTTAGAGAAGAGCTAACACCTATCCTACTCAAACTTCCAGAAAATTGCAGAGGAAGGTAAACTTCCAAACTCATTCTATGAGGCCACCATCACCCTAATACCAAAACCAGACAAAGATGCCACAAAAAAAGAAAACTACAGGCCAATATCACTGATGAACATAGATACAAAAATCCTTAATAAAATTCTAGCAAACAGAATCCAACAACATATTAAAAAAATTATACATCATGACCAAGTGGGCTTTGTCCCAGGGATGCAAGGATTCTTCAATATTCACAAATCAGTGTGCTACACCACATTAACAAATTGAAAGATAAAAACCATATGATTATCTCAATAGATGCAGAGAAACCCTTTGACAAAATTCAACATCCACTTATGATAAAAACCCTCCAGAAAGCAGGCATAGAAAGAACATATCTCAATATAATAAAAGCCATATGATAAGCCCACAGCAAACATTATCCTCAATGGTGAAAATTTTAAAGCATTTCTCCTAAAGTCAGGAACAAGAAAAGGTGCCCATTCTCACCACTACTATTCAACATAGTTTTGGCCACAGCAATCAGAGAAGAAAAAGAGATAAAAGGAATCCAGATTGGAAAAGAAGAAGTAAAACTCTCACTGTTTGCAGATGACATGATCCTCTACACAGAAAACCCTAAAGACACCACCAGAAAATTACTAGAGCTAATCAATGAATATAGTAAAGTTGCAGGATATAAAATTAACACACAGAAATCCCTTGCATTTCTATACACTAATAATGAGAAAACAGAAAGAGAAATTAAGGAAACAATTCCATTCACCATTGCAATGAAAAGAATAAAATACTTAGGAATAAATCTACCTAAAGAAACAAAAGACCTATATATATAAAACTATAAAACACTGATGAAAGAAATCAAAGATGACACAAATAGATGGAGAAATATACCATGTTCATGGATTGGAAGAATCAATATAGTGAAAGTGAGTATACTACCCAAAGCAATCTATAGATTCCATGCAATCCTTATCAAGCTACCAACGGTATTTTTCACAGAGCTAGAACAAATAATTTCACAATTTGTATGGAAATACGAAAAACCTCGAATAGCCAAAGCAATCTTGAGAAAGAAGAATAGAACTGGAGGAATCGACCTGTCTGACTTCAGGCTATACTACAAAGCTACAGTCATTAAGACAGTATGTCACTGGCAAAAAGATAGAAATATAGACCAATGGAACAAAATAGAAAGCCCAGAGATAAATCCACGCACCTATGGACACGTTATCTTTGACAGAGGAGGCAAGAATATACAATGGAGAAAAGGCAATATCTTTAAGAAGTGGTGCTGGGAAAACTGGTCAACCACTTGTAAAAGAATGAAACTAGAACACTTTGTAACACCATACACAAAAAATAAACTCAAAATGGATTAAGGATCTAAACATAAGACAAGAAACTATAAAAGTCCTAGAGGAGGTCGTCTCCAGGAGCCCTTAGAGACAGAGTCCCCGGCAGCGGCGGTGGCGGCAGGGGCAGTGCACCGGCAGATTCATTCTATCACCTAAAAACTGGTGAAAACCATTAACTGAAGATGTCAAGCAAGACAGCCAGTACCAACAACATCGCCCAGGCACGGAGGACTGTGCAGCAGTTGAGAATGGAAGCCTCCATCGAGAGAATAAACGTTTCAAAGGCATCAGCAGACCTCACGTCCTACTGTGAGGAACACACCAGGAATGACCCTCTGCTGATGGGGATACCAACTTCAGAAAACCCTTCAAGGATAAGAAGACCTGCACCATCTTATAGAGAAGTAGTGAAGTGGATCCTCCCCTCTTCTCAACAAAGCAAATGATGAGCAGCTCTTTGAAAAGATTTACCTTCAGCTTATTTGGTAACCACTGCTAATAACTAAAATGCTCTTAACTTGGATTATGGACTCTGAAGTCTTTACCTTCCAAGTTTTTCTTTCTCTAAATAAAAAAATAAAACTCCTAGAGGAAAACATAGGCAAAACACTCTCTGACATAAATCACAGCAGGATCCTCTATGACCCACCTTCCAGAGTAAAGGAAATAAAAGCAAAAATAAACAAATGAGACCTAATTAAACTTAAAAGCTTTTGCACAACGAAGGTAACTATAAGCAAGGTGAAAAGACAACCTTCAAAATGGGAGAAAATAATAGCAAATGAAGCAGCTGACAAAGAATTAATCTCAAAAATATACAAGCAGCTCCTGCAGCTCAATTCCAGAAAAATAAATGACCCAATCAAAAAATGTGCCAAAGAACTAAACTGACATTTCTCCAAACATACAGATGGCTAACAAACACTTGAAAAGATGTTCAACATTACTCATTATCAGAGAAATGCAAATCAAAAGCACAATGAGGTACCATCTCATGCCGGTCTTAATGGCAGCTATCAAAAAGTTTACAAACAATAAATGCCAGAGAGGGTGTGGAGAAAAGGGAACCCTCTTACAATGTTGGTGGGAATACAAAGTAGTACAGCCACTATGGAGAACAGTGTGGAGATTCCTTAAAAAACTGGAAATAGAACTGCCATACGACCCAGCAATCCCACTACTGGACATACACACCGAGGAAACCAGAATTGAAAGAGACACGTGTACCACAATGTTCATCACAGCACATCACACGTCCCCTTCTCCTCCTGCCCTGAATCTTTCCCAGCATCAGGGTCTTTTCAAATGAGTCAGCTCTTCACATCAGGTGGCCAAAGTACTGGAGTTTCAGCTTCAACATCAGTCCTTCCAATGAACAGCCAGGACTGATCTCCTTTACGATGGACTGGTTGGATCTCCTTGCAGTCCAAGGGACTCTCAAGAGTCTTCTCCAACACCACAGTTCAAAAGCATCAATTCTTCGGCGCTCAGCTTTCTTTATAGTCCAACTCTCACATCCATACATGACCACTGGAAAAACCATAGCCTTAACTAGAGGGACCTTTGTTGGCAAAGTAATGTCTCTGCTTTTGAATATGCTATCTAGGTTGGTCATAACTTTTCTTCCAAGGAGTTAGCGTCTTTTAATTTCATGGCTGCAGTCACCATCTGCAGTGATTTTGGAGCCCCCAAAAATAAAGTCTGACACTGTTTCCACTGTTTCCCCATCTATCTGCCATGAAGTGATGGGACTGGATGCCATGATCTTAGTTTTCTGAATGTTGAGCTTTAGGCCAACTTTTTCACTCTCCTCTTTCACTTTCATCAAGAGGCTCTTTAGCTCCTCTTCCCTTTCTGCCATAAGGATGGTGTCATCTGCATATCTGATGTTATTGATATTTCTCCCAGAAATCTTGATTCCAGCTTGTGCTTCCTCCAGTGCAGCGTTTCTCATGATGTAGCATATAAGTTAAATAAGCAGGGTGACAATATACAGCCTTGACATACTCCTTTTCATATTTGGAACCAGTCTGTTGTTCCATGTCCAGTTCTAACTGTTGCTTCCTGATCTGCATACAGGTTTCTCAAGACGCAGGTCAAGGTGGTCTGGTATTCCCATCTCTTTCAGAATTTTCCGCAGTTTACTGTGATCCACACAGTCAAAGGCTTTGGCATAGTCAATAAAGCAGATCTAGATGTTTTTCTGGAACTCTCTTGCTTTTTCCATGATCCAGCGGATGTTGGCAATTTGTTCTCTGGTTCCTCTGCCTTTTCTAAAACCAGCTAGAACATCTGGAAGTTCACAGTTCACGTATTGCTGAAGCCTGGCTTAGAGAATTTTGAGCATTACTTTACTAACATGTGAGATGAGTGCAATTGTGCGGTAGTTTGAGCATTCTTTGCATTCCCTTTCTTTGGGATTGGAATGAAAACTAACCTTTTCCGGTCCTGTGGCCACTGCTGAGTTTTCCATATTTGCTGGCATATTGAGTGCAACACTTTCACAGCGTCATCTTTCAGGATTTGAAATAGCTCAACTGGAATTCCATCACCTCCGCTAACTTTGTTCATAGTGATGCTTCCTAAGGCCCACTTGACTTCACATTCCAGGATGTCTGGCTCTATGTGAGTGATCACACCATCGTGATTATCTGGGTCATGAAGATCTTTTTTGTACAGTTCTTCTGTGTATTCTTGCCACCTCTTTCTTAATATCTTCTGCTTCTGTTAGGTCCCTACCATTTCTGTCCTTTATTGAGCCCATCTTTGCATGAAATGTTCCCTTGGTATCTCTAATTTTCTTGAAGCAATCTCTAGTCTTTTTCATTCTATTGTTTTCCTCTATTTCTTTGCACTGATAACTGAGGAAGGCTTTCTTATCTCTCCGTGCTATTCTTTGGAACTCTGCATTCAAATATTACTCAGCTATTAAAAATAATGAATTTGAATTAGTTCTAATGAAGTGGATGAAACTGGAGCCTATTATACAGAGTGAAGTAAGTTAGAAAGAAAAGCAACAATACAGTATATTAAGGCATATATATGGAATTTAGAAAGATGGTATCGATGACCCTATATGCAGGACAGCACAAAAGACACAGATGTAAAGAACAGACTTTTGGACTCTGTGGGAGAAGGTGAGGGTGGAATGATTTGAGAGAATAGCACTGAAACATGTTTATTACCATATGTGAAACAGAATCGCCAGTCCAGGTTCGATGCATGAGACAGGGTGCTCAGGGCTGGTACACTGGGATGACCCAGAGGGATGGGATGGGGAGGGAGGTGGGAAAGGGGTTCAGGATGGGGAACACATGTAAACACATGGCTGATTCATGTCAATGGATGGGAAAAACCAGTACAATATTGTAAAGTAATTAGCCTCCAATTAAAATAAATAAAGTTAAAAAAAAAACAGGAAATTAACATGTGATACAGTATTGTTAACTAAAGTACAGACTTTATTCACATTGCATGAAATTTTATGCTAGTGTCCATTGTTTGATTTCATATCTTTTTCAAGATTTCACATTGTATTTAGTTGCATTGAGTAGCTTCAGCTGCATGCATCAAATTCTGATAAATTCTCTTTTCATTTTGATTTTCTTACAAATATCTCTAATTTTTCTTATTATGGTTTCTTAGATATACATAACTTTTAAATGCAGACATTTAAGTTTCAAATACATGTTTTTAAAGTATCTTTAATATTAATTTCTCATTTTGATATTAATTTCTTATTTAAATGCTTTCTTCTTTGCAATCACCCTTTATGTTTTTTCAAACTTTTAACTTTATGGAGGCTTTCAATGGCTAAGTCAAAGATCTCTCTTGGTAAGTATTACATTGCACTTGAAATTATGTGTGTTATTTTCAAATATTTTTTGATATTGATTTCTAACATAGTTCCATAGTGATAAGAGAACAGATTCTGTATAACTTCAATACCTGTAGACCATGAAATGCTTGTACCTTGTTTTATGTCCCTGGATATGTTCCAGGGTCTCCTAGTTTAGTCTAAGGGAACTTGAATAGAATTTGTATTCTGCTGTTGTGTGAAAATTGTTTAAATCTTAATCATGTTCAATTGGCTCATAGTGATATTCAGGTCTGCTATATCCTTCTACTTCTTTGTGTATTCATTCTATTAACTTTCGACAGCTTGTTATTTATTCCAAGTAAAAATTTTAATTTATCTACTTAAAAATGATTGTAATATATAGTGGAAATATATGTAACTTTGTTCTGTATTTTCCAAGTCTCCTATAAGTGTGTTATCATACTTTCATAATTTAAAAAATACAAAAGAAGCAGAAAATGAATAAATGTTAATTGTAGTTATCTCCAAATCTAAGGTAACAGTTTTTTGTTTGTATTTATAAATGCAAAGTTTTCAGAATACATATATACTACTTTTGCAATAATGAAAACAAGTAATAGACTCGGACAAGATGTTTTCTTTTTTTTTTTTTTTTTTTTCTATTTTTATACATTTGGCTGTGCCAGGTCTTAGGCATGTGAACTCTTAATTGTGATCTGTGGAATCTAGTTCCTCCACCAGGAATGGGACCCAGGCTGCCTGCACTAGAGTACAGAGGTCCAGCCACTGAGCCTCCATGAAAGTGCCCGAGGAGATATTTTCAGTGCATGTAATAGAGCAAGAACAATAGCCAGAATATTTAATAAACCATAAATAAGAAAAGGTAAACATATCTTGTATTCATTGAACACTTACTATTTTTTATTATGCTAAATGCTGTACATGTATTATCTCATTTAATCCTCCTAACATCCCTCTGGGAGAAGGCAATGGCACCCCACTCCAGTACTCTTGCCTGGAAAATCCCATGGATGGAGGAGCCTGGTGGGCTGCAGTCCATGGGGTGGCTAAGAGTTGAACACGACTGAGCGACTTCACTTTCACTTTTCACTTTCATGCATTGGAGAAGGAAATGGCAACCCACTCCAGTGTTCTTGCCTGGAGAATCCCAGGGACGGGGGAGCCTGGTGGGCTGCTGTCTATGGGGTCGCACAGAGTCGGACACGACTGAAGCGACTTAGCAGCAGCAGTAGCAGCAGCAACACCCCTCTGAGATCTATAATATATTCTTCCCATTAACAGATGAGGAAACTGAAACTCACAGAAGTTAGGTAACTTGCCCATCATCACTGAGTTAGTAAAGGGTTAGCTGAGGTTAGAATACACAAGTCTGACTCCAGGGCTGACTTCACTGCACAATACTACCAACAGTCTTACGAAAAGATGTTAAATTCATTAGCAATCAGGGGATTATAAGTGAAACAAAAAATGTCACCACTTTCCATCTATGAGATAGACTCTTCTAGAATGGTTTAGATAAATAACATTATCAAGGGTTGATGAGAATGAAAGTTGTAGATTGGTATCAGTACTTAGAAGAATAGTTTAGGGGTATCTAGTAAATTGGAAAGTTCTAAAAACTGCTACATTCACTGCTATACATACGTTTTGGTAAAAATTTTTACATATGGAGAAATGTCCAAAGAAATTTACCACGATATTATTTAAATAGCAAAAAATTAGAAGTAAACAAATGTCCAATGATAAAGAATTAGATAAATGAGATGTGGTAAAATGCTTAAAATTCTTCTTAAGAGAATTATTTAGACCTTTAAGTATCCAGTGGGGGATGTCAGAACCATGATGCTGAGTTAAATTTTTTCATAGTGGCACTGATATCTTGATACCATTATAAAATGTTAAGTTTATACAAAAACAATTTTGTCTATTGGTTATGGATGTGATTACATGTAAGCAAAAGCTTCGAAACACAAGAGAATAGACGTCAATCTAATAAAAGTGGTTGATTCAGAGAAGCTGGAAATTGTCAAAGAGCACTTCAATTTTATCTGTAATTATTTAACCCTTTTCTAAAGTATAAAAAGACTCTGACTAAATATGGCAAAATACTAACATATTTATTTTGAGTGTGAGAAAACAGGGTCTTTGCTATACTCTTTTCTATAATTTCTTTCTGCATATTTCTGACTGTCTGATATCTCATTATATACATAAACATAAAAAGAGAGATACATAGGAAACTTCCTTGCTGGTCCTGGTTAAGAATCCATGCTTCCAATGCAGGGGACCCAGGGTCTATCTCTGATCAGGGATGTAATATCCCACACGCCATGGGGCAGCTAAGACCCAGGCATCAACTACAGAACCCGCGTGCCACAACTAGAGAAGTGCATGTGCCACAGCGAAGACTCAGCCAAAGACACACAATGAAGAAGAGCCAAAAAAAAAAAGATGCAGGTATATATACACATGTATTTTCTTTTATGAAATGTATATTTATAAAAGTGATATTTAAAGTATAAAATCAGCTAAGAGTCAGTTTCACAAGTTGAAGAGAATATTATTGGCCATATTGTTCTACAGATATGTCTAAAATAACTCTAACTTAGATTTTATACCACTAAGTGCAAAAAGCAATGCTAATATTACTTCTGAGGGCTTGTCAGAGAGTAACGCAAGACTGTTCCTACATAATATGTCCACTCTTTTTGTCATCTTCACCCCCAATCCTTTACACCATTGAAAAGCACATATGCATGATAAACACTTGGCCATGATATATTGAACTGACATAATTTTCCAGAGCTGAGGAGAGAACCAAGGAAAAACAATAAAGCAATAACCTTGGACTGTAAGGACATACTTATCGTAAATCAAATCCTTTGTCTTAAATCCTCGACTGAGTCTGTAGGCAGTAGTAGCTGAAAATTTTCCAACCAGTGGGGAGAACTTCAGGGTGACCTCACCCTTTTGGGGAAGTTCAAAGACCCAGAAATGCTGGCCAGAACCTGATGTACTTTCATGATACCACATGAGCCTCATCAAGTCGGCCCATGATTCTGGACAACTCTGAAACATCCTGGGTCATTGTGCTGTCCCTCTCTGGCCAAGCACTTTCAGAAAGGCCCTCTTTACATCTTTGTTCCGGAGACTGTAGATGATGGGGTTGAGGAAGGCAGAGACAACATTGTAGAAAAAGGCCAGCTTCTTGTCTCTCTCTGGGTCATACCAGGACCCAGGCCTCATGTACATGATCATGGCTGGCCCATAGAACATGGTGACCACAGTGATGTGGGAAGCACACGTGGAGAAGGACTTGAGTCTCCCCTGGGGTGAGCGGATGCTTAAGATGGAGACAAAGATGCGAACATAAGAGACCAGGATGAAGGAAAGTGGTATCAAAAGCAAGATGAAACCCAGGATGAAGTCCAACCAGTCATTGAGGGATGTGTCTGCACAAGCCAACTTCAGGACAGCAGGGACCTCACAGAAGAAGTGGTTTATCTTGTGGGGGCCACAATAAGGCAGACGCATGGTGAAGACAGTATAGATCAGGGCCCCAGCTATGCTAATAAGCCAACAGACTGTGACCATCTTGATACAAATAGGATAACTCATCAGTAGAGTATAGTGAAGGGGGAAGCAGATGGCCATATACCTGTCATAGGCCATAATGGCATAGAGGACACACTCAGCAATGCCCAGGATCAAGAAGATGAACATCTGGGCTGCACAAGCTCCCCAGGAAATGGTCCTCCTTGGATATACCAGATTAATCAACATCTGGGGCACAGTGGTGGTGACATAGCTCATGTCTACCAGGGAGAGGATGCTGAGAAAGAAGTACATAGGCATGTGAAGGTGTGTATCCAAGTAGATCAGGGTGATGATGAGTCCATTATCTAGAATGGTGATAAAGTAGAGGATAAGGAAAAACGTGAACAGAGCCATTCTGACCTGAGACTCACTGGAGAAGCCAAGGAGGATGAACTCAGATACGGAACTGTGGTTCTCCTTGCCAAGGCTCTGCATGGTGGTCTGCCTATCAAGGAGACAAAGACCAATCTATTCTTTCCTCAGCCTTGGGGGAAGGAGGACACAGCTGACTGAACCAGAGCCACACACAGCCCCTTGCACAATAGCTTGAGATTCAGTCAAATCTTTGTTGAGTTGGGTGAAAAGGTGTAGTAAACTAGGGTAGCTCCTGAACTGGGAGAGCCATCAGAAGATCTGGATTTATGCTTGTAACAGAATATAAGATGCTCACAGGTCCTTCCCTGGAACCCGCCTTCATCTATAGAAGGCAAGGCATTAGGTAGCTATGTCTGAAGCAGGGGAACCCAGCCAGCCTCTGATCACTGCTAAATGCTTCCAAGCGCGTATACTTGTCTTGGTCCGGAGAACAATTTTCTGCTGAAAATTTTAAATGATTACACTGAAAGTCTGTGTCACTGGGCTGTCGGTGCTTGAGGTACAGTCAATCCAGAGCTGCTGTGCTGGCGACCCGAAGTCACAGGGGAGCTGGAGTTGTAGAGAACAGTGGAGGTCTTACAGAGATGAGAGCCGACATGCTGGGAAGGAGAGAGCAGAGACCTCACAGCCCCGAGAAATGGAAAGAGTGATTTTGATTCCTAACTTGTCCTGAGGTCTGTGATTGAATGTCTGTGGGATTTTCTGTCAAATCCTTATAATTACCACCCTATGATAACATTTAAAATTCAGCTCTTCCTTCAGACAGAAGGCTGTCAATTACCTATCTGTGTGAATTTGGGTGAGTCCCTTCACCCCCAATGGCCTCAGTATCTTCATCTGTTAGAAATGAAACATCCATGGCACAGGGTAATAGAAAGAGGCATATGACATACCCTATGTCAATAAATTTTGCAAAATACCAACACTAGACAAGTAAAAGGGTTGGTATAAGTGGGAGGACTCTGGAAATCAGAAGAGTGGGGCTGGTCCTAACTCTGCACCTAATTCGCTGTGTGATTTTGGGTAACTCTGGTGGTCTTGATGACTCCAAGGGACTCTTCTGGGTCTGCTATTCTCTGGTCCAAGGAACACCTGGCTGGAGACCTGTGATAGCATCAGTGTCATGAGAACCAAGGGGAGGGCTGGGCTGAGCAGTCAGCTGAACAGGGCTGTGTTAGCAGGAGATTCCTTCCAGGAGTTGGAGACACGAGACCAGGGCATAGACTCAGGTGTCAACACACCTTCATTTCATATCCTCTTTATCCACTCGTAAGTCACTTAGCCTCTCAGGGTCCCTTGTGCTTTATCTGTAATACCTCCTCCAGAATGGAATTTGTGTGAAATGCATCTGGTCTATTGAAAGTGCTCAATAAATTTACATAAGGTAGTCTTAGTGGAAGTAGGAATGAAGGGAGAATTGAGGAGCCATCGTGATATTTTCAAGCATCTAAGTTCCAGAGGACAATACTGAAAACAAGACTATGAGGCCTGATTGCTGCAGAATTCTGGTGAAGGGGGAGGGATGAAGAAGCTGTCTGAGGCTATGAGCAAAAGAAGACAGTGTGATATTTTTGTGCTGAGCTTTAGGGAACACCAGTAACTGGACAAAAATAAATGGAAGAAGAAGGAAAATGACTCAGGTCAGGAATGTTTATGAAGAGAAGAGAACTAGGAAAGCTCAGCGTCTTGGACTTTGAGAGGGGTCACATTCAAGAGACAAGGATTTGTCAGCTGTGCAAACAGCTGAAGCCAGAATGATGAGGGATGAGAATGGGGAGAGGCTCACATCCTCCATCTCATTAGTCCACATCCAGATCTGGGCTTTCTCAGGAGCCCCTAACTAGCCTGGCTTCCTGGTCCATCCACCAGCAGATACTGCTTCATCTTTCATGCCCATTCTCATGCCTCCTTAGAATATACTAAGACATTTCTCTTCTAGTTCTGACCAATTTTCAAGTCTATAGGATTTTCTGTGACTCTATGAGAGTTCTGAGCCATGATGCTAAGAGCATGACCACCAAAACATCCTCATCTGAGCATCTTGGGGGCCCCTCTTCTCTGACCCACAGATCCTCCAAGCTGCCTGGCTTTCTCAGCACCTGCCACATATGCCATGCAAATCTCGCCATTCTTTCCTTAAACTGTTTATCTGTTGGGATGTCTCCCATGATCCCTTCTTCCTCCTCACATCCCACCAGCTCTCAAAGCCCAGTTTGGGGTTCCCTCCTCCTCACCTGACCAGTCAGCCTTGTGGGGTTTCTGTATTGTCTTCCCAGGCAGGCTACAGGCAGAGGCTGTGTCCAATAGACCTATCTCTCCACCATATTTAAGTGAGATCAACCGATTTCTTCTGGAGCCCTGTTCCAGGACTAGTTTTCTCTGCTTTAAGACCAGACTCTGCTCTGCCTTCCTCCAAGCTAATGAGTGGTGGTCCCAGGCCTTATGCTAGATTCTCTGGGTGCACAGCTTGCCAGGCTCTTAGCCACTGCTCTCTCTGCTGCCTCCCTCAAAGGCACACATGAAGGAAGAATTACATCAGCCTTTGAACTATGAGAGCTCCGTTTCTAATATCTGCCCTCCTTTCCTCCTGCCAACCCTTCACTTGTCCTTCTCAGCCTCTGCTCTTCTAGTAGACAAGAAAAGGAAGAGGGACTTCCCTGGTGGTCCCATGGCTAAGACTCCTCACACCTAATGGAGGGGGCCCAAGTTTGGTCCCCGGTTGGGGAACTAGATCCCACATGCTGCAGCTAAGTCCTGGTGCAGTCAAAGAAATAAAAACATATTTTTTTTAGAAAAAGAAGAAAGAAGATCCCTTGTCAGGGGTCCCCCAGAGTGCCCCAGGACCAATTTAGGGAATGGGGGTAGGTGATGCTCCTGAGGGCCACTGTTTGAGTTTGAAAATGGCCATGGAGTTGCAGTAGAGATTCTACTCCTGTTTATGAGGGCAGGAGCCTCCTCCCCCTCCCCCAGGGAGTGGGGCAGAGAAGACTAGGGTGATCCTTTGTCCATTCTTGGGGGTGCCCTAAGAAGGTAACTCACCTAGCTCATCCCTCAGTCCTACTTACAAGTGAACAGCGCGCCATTCTTCACCCCCTTCAGCCCTGCAGCAGCCTTCGCCTGATGTCTCTTGGTCTCAGTGGTGCAGTGGAAAGCGGTCTCGCTTTCTCCTTTGCACGGTAGCCCTACTAGGGAGATCTGTGCCTTTATTAAGTGTGTCAAATGCATAGCATCCCTGGAGGGAGGGCATTCTAGCAGGCAGACCCAGGGGCTTCCTTCATATCAGCATGGGGTTGGAGAGTAGATTTCCTATCCCTGAAAGCCCTGAAGATCTCCTGCCCATGCTGGTACATGCAGCACAGAGCCACTGGGCTGGGTGAAAGACACAGGCAGGAAGCTTAATGCCCCCAAGGCATTTTGGGCTCAACTTCTGGAGTTAGTGAGCCGGGCATCCTTCCAAAATCTCCATGTAGGGACTGAAATTCCTTCCCACTGAGACTTTGAGGAGGGAGGAGTCTTACGGTTGAGTGGCTATATCCCTGTGTGACACAGTGACAGTACCAAAACAGTGTGCTTTGTTTCCTTCTGAAGCAATTTTGTTTGCCTTTTAAATCCATATTCATCTTATCCAAGGCCACCTATGGAACAGAGATAAAACTGAGGCTTGGATATAGACAACATAAATGCCGCTAATACAGAGGAACTAAAAAGCCTCTTGATGAAAGTGAAAGAGGAGAGTGAAAAAGTTGGCTTAAAGCTCAACATTCAGAAAACAAAGATCATGGCATCCGGTCCCATCACTTCATGGGAAATAGATGGGGAAACAGTGGAAACAGTGTCAGACTTTATTTTTCTGGGCTCCAAAATCACTGTAGATGGTGACTGCAGCCATGAAATTAAAAGACGCTTACTCCTTGGAAGGAAAGTTATGACCAACCTAGATAGCATATTCAAAAGCAGAGACATTACTTTGCCAACAAAGGTCCGTCTAGTCAAGGCTATGGTTTCTCCAGTGGTCATGTATGGATGTGAGAGTTGGACTGTGAAGAGAGCTGAGTGCTGAAGATGCTTTTGAACTGTGGTGTTGGAGAAGACTCTTGAGAGTCCCTTGGACTGAAGGAGATCCAACCAGTCCATTCTGAAGGAGATCAGCCCTGGGATTTCTTTGGAAGGAATGATGCTAAAGCTGAAACTCCAGTACTTTGGCCACCTCATGTGAAGAGTTGACTCATTGGAAAAGACACTGATGCTGGGAGGGATTGTGGGCAGGAGGAGAAGGGGACGACAGAGGATGAGATGGCTGGATGGCATCACTGACTCGATGGACATGAGTCTGAGTGAACTCCAGGAGTTGGTGATGGACAGGAAGGCCTGGAGAAGGAAATGGCAACCCACTTCAGTATTCTTGCCTGGAGAATCCCAGGGATGGGGGAGCCTGGTGGGCTGCAGTCTATGGGGTCGCACAGAGTTGGACACGACTGAAGCAACTTAGCAGCAGCAGCAGCAACCAGAGAGTCAGATAGAGTCAGAAATATGCAGAAAGAAATTATGGAAAAAAATAAAGCAAAGATCCCATTTTCTCACATCCAAAATTAAGACATCAGTATTTTGCCATATTTAGTCTGAGTCTTTCTTTTCCTTTTATAAAAACGAGACTCAGTTCAGACCAGTTCAGTCGCTCAGTCATGTTTGGCTCTTTGCGACCCCATGAATCACAGCACGCCAGGCCTCCCTGTCCATCACCAACTCCCGGAGTTCACCCAAACTCATATGCATTGAATCGGTGATGCCATTCAGCCATCTCATCCTCTGTTGTCCCCTTCTCCTCATGCCCCCAATCCCTCCCAGTATCAAGGTCTTTTCAAATCAGTCAGCTCTTCACATCAGGTGGCCAAAATATTGGAGTTTCAGCCTCAGCATCAGTCCTTCCAATGAACACCCAGGACTGGTCTCCTTTAGGATGGACTGGTTGGATCTCCTTGCAGTCCAAGGGACTCTCAAGAGTCTTCTCCAACACCACAGTTCAAAAGCATCAATTCTTCAGCACTCAGCTTTCTTTATAGTCCAACTCTCACATCCATACATGACCACTGGAGAAACCATAGCCTTGACTAGATGGACCCTTTGTTGGCAAAGTAATATCTCTGCTTTTCAATATGCTATTTAGGTTGGTCATAACTTTCCTTCCAAGGAGTAAGCATCTTTTAATTTCATGGCTGCAGTCACCATCTGCAATGACTTTGTGGGGAATTTGAAGTGATCAAATCACCATCAGCAGTGATTTTGGAGCCCCCCAAAATAAAGTCTGACACTGTTTCCACTGTTTCCCCATCTATTTCCCATGAAGTGATGGGACCAGATGCCATGATCTTAGTTTTCTGAATGTTGAGCTTTAGGCCAACTTTTTCACTCTCCTCTTCCACTTTCATCAAGAGGCTTTTTAGTTCCTCTTCACTTTCTGCCATAAGGGTGTTGCCATCTGCATATCTGAGGTTATTGATATTTCTCCTGGCAATCTTGATTCCAGCTTGTGCTTCTTCCAGCCCAGGGTTTCTCATGATGTACTCTGCATAGAAGTTAAATAAACAAGGTGACAATATACAGCCTTGACATACTCCTTTTCTTATTTGGAAGCAGTCTGTTATTCCATGTCCAGTTCTAAATAGTTACAAATAAAGTTGACGTGCTCTTGAACTCAGCTCCTCTGAATCAACTGCTATCATTAAATTGAAGTCTACTTAGTGTGTTTTAAAGCTTTAGCGTACGTATAAATTTATCCGTAATCAATACATACAATTGTTTTTGTATGAACTTGAAATTTTATAATGGTATCAAGATATCAGTTCTGTTCTGAAAAATTTAACTCAACATGATGTTTCTGATATCTCCCATCAGATACTTAACAGGTCTAACTCATTTTGTAAAAAGCATTTTGATGTATCACATTTCATTTTATCTAATTATTATGGAACAGTTATGCATTTAAAATTTTTCACTACTTAAACAATCTGTGACAAATATATTTAGACATTTCTCCATGTGAAAGTGTGAAAGTGTTAGTCACTCAGTCGTATCCGACTCTGCGACACCGTGGACTGCAGCATGCCAGGCTTCTGTGTCCATTGAGTTCTCCACACAAGAATACTAGAGTGGGTAGCCATTTCCTTCTCCAGGGGATCTTCCTGATGCAGAGATTGAACCCAGGTCTCCTGCATTGCAGGAAAATTCTTTACCATCTGAGCCACTTCATTATTTAAACAATTCTGTGACAAATGTATTTAGACATTTCTTCATAGGTAAGTATTTTTTCCTAGGATTTATGCATAGCAGTGAACTTGACAGAGTTTACAATCCAAGAATTTTCAAACTTATTAGATGCTCCTAAACTATTCTTCTAGGTATTTATGCCAATCTACACCTTTCCTTCTCATCAACACTTGTTCCGACCTAACAGAAGCAGAAGATATTAAGAAAAGGTGGCAACAATACACAGAAAATCTATACAAAAAGATCTTAACGACCCAGATAACCACAATGGTGTGATCTCTAACCTAGAGCCAGACAACCTGGAGTTCAAATTCAAGTGGGCCTTAGGAAGCATCACTACACATAAGCTAGTGGAGGTGATGGAATTCCAGTTGAGCTATTTCAAATCCTAAAAGATGATGCTGTGAAAGTGCTGTACTCAATATGACAGCAAATTTGGAAAGCTCAACAGTGGCCACATGACTGGAAAATGTCAGTTTTCATTTCAATCCCCAAAAAGGGCAGTGCCAAAGAATGTTCAAACTACCACACAATTGCACTTACCTCACATGCTGGCAAAATAATGCTCAAAATTCTGCAAGCGAGGCTTCAGCAGTACGTGAATTGAGAACTTCATGCTGGATTTAGAAAAGGCAGAGGAACCAGAGATCAAATTGCCGACATCTGCTGGATCATAGAAAATGCAAGAGAGTTCCAGAAAAATATTTACTTCTACTTTATTGACTATGCCAAAGTCTTTGTGTGGATCACAACAAACTGTGGAAAATTCTTCAAGAAATAGGAATACCACACTACCTTACCTGCCTCCTGAGAAATCTGTATGCAGGTCAAGAAGCAGCAGTTAGAACTGGACATGGAACAATGGACTGGTTCCAAATTGGGAAAAGAGTACGTCAAGGCTGTATATCGTCACCATGCTTATTTAACTTCTATTCAGAGTACATCATGAGAGATGCTGGGCTGGAAGAAGCACAAGCTGGAATCAAGATTGCCAGGAGAAATATCAATAACCTCAGATATGCAGATGACGCCACCCTTATGGAAGAAAGGGAAGAGGAACTGAAGAGACTCTTGATGAAAATCAAAGAGGGGAGTGAAAATCTTGGTTAAAACTCAACATTCAAACATGGCATTTGGTCCCATCACTTCATGGCAAATAGATGGGGAAACAATGAAAACAGTTTCAGACTTTATTTTCTTGGGCTCCAAAATCACTGCAGATGGTGACTGCAGACATGAAATTAAAAGACATTTACTCCTTGGAAGGAAAGTTATGACAAAGCTAGACAGCATATTTAAAAGCAGAGACATTACTCTACCAACAAAGATCCGTCTAGTCAAAGCTACGGTTTTTCCAGTGGTCATGTATGGATGTGAGAGTTGGACTGTAAAGAAAGCTGAGCACCAAAATATTGATGCTTTTGAACTGTGGTGTTGGAGAAGACTCTTGAGAGTCCCTTGGACAGCAAGGAGATCCAACCAGTCAATCCTAAATGAAATCAACACTGAATATTGACTGGAAGGACTGATGCTGAAGCTGAAGCTCCAATACTTTAGCCATCTGTTGTGAAGAACTGACTCATTTGAAAAGACCCTGATGCTGGGAAAGATTGAAGGCAGCAGGAGAAGGGGACGACAGAGGATGAGATGGTTAGATGCCATCACTGACTCGATGGACACGAGTTTGAGCAAGTTCTAGGAGTAGGTGAGGGATAGAGAAGCCTGACGTGCTGCAGTCCATGGGGTCAGATAGAGTCAGACATGACTGAGCGACTGAACTGAACTGAACACTTGATAATGTCATTTGTATTGACCATTCTAAAATTGATATCTACCACATAGATGGAAAGTGGAGGGCATAGTTTTCGGTTTCATTTATAATCCCCAGATTGCTGGTGAATGTAACATCTTTTCATAAGATT
The DNA here is from genome assembly GCF_027580195.1 of Bos mutus. Taxonomy (NCBI): domain Eukaryota; kingdom Metazoa; phylum Chordata; class Mammalia; order Artiodactyla; family Bovidae; genus Bos; species Bos mutus. The sequence continues at coordinate 103,189,182 of NC_091619.1, read as the reverse complement.
GTTGGTAGTATTGAGTAATGAAGTCAACCCTGGTGTCAGACTTCTGTATTCTAACCTCAGCTAACCCTTTACTAACTCAGTGATAGTGGGTAAGTTACCTAACTTCTGTGAGTCTCAGTTGCCTCATCTGTTAATGGGAATAATATGCCATAGACCTCAGAGGGGTGTTAGAAGGACTAAATGAGATAACACAAGTAAAGAATTTATTGTAATAAAGAAACAATACTAAGTAGTCTCAATGAATATGAGATATTGTTTATCTTTTCTTATTTGTAGTTTATTATATATCTTGGGATATTATTCTTTGTCTATTACATACATTGAAAATATTTTCTCTCAGTTACTTGTTTGCTGTTCTGTGCTGGGCTTTGTCACTCAGTTGTATCTGTCTCTTTTTGACCCCATGGACTGCTGCACACCAGGCCTCCCTGTCCATCACAATATCCTGGAGTTTGTCCAAGTTCATGTCCATTGAACTGGTGATGCCATCCAACCATCTCATCCTCTGTCACCCTCTTCTCCTTCTGCCTTCAGTCTTTCCCAGCAACAGGGTCTTTCCCAGCAACAGGGTCTTTTCCAATGGGTTGGCAGTTCGAATCAGGTGGCCAACGTATTGGAGCTGCAGCATCAGTCCTTCCAGTGAGTATTCAGAGTTGATTTCCTTTAGGTTACTACTCTAGTATTCTTGCCATGAGAACCCTATGAACTGTATAAAAAGGCAAAATACAGTATATGTTTGTTCTCATAATTGTACATGCAAACAAATACTCATTACCTTAGACTAGGAGATAACCACAGTTAATCTTTCAGAGTCTAAAATCTTTAAAATTACTTTTATAAATATTTTTTAAAAATAACAACACAATTCCTTAAAAATTTATTATTTGTTTCCATGATTTATAAAACTGAATTTCACAGTATTTATTCTTTGGTACGGAGAAGGCAATGGCACCCCACTCCAGTACTCTTGCCTGGAGAATCCCAGGGATGGGGGAGCCTGGTGGGCTGCCATCTATGGGGTCACACAGAGTTGGACACGACTGAAGTGACTTAGCAGTAGCAGTAGCATTCTTTGGTAACTTGATTTATTCACTCAATATGGGTTTTAACATTTTTGCATGTTGATTTGTTTTCACTGCTTGAAAAGTATTCTTTTCACTTTCCTGATGAATAGAATAATGACTTTTGAGTGAACAGAATTCTTAAAGTGAGTGAAGTCGCTCAGTCGTGTCCGACTCTGCGACCCCATGGACTGTAGCCTACCATGGGATTCTCCAGGCAAGAGTACTGGAGTGGGTTGCCATTTCCTTCCCCAGGGGAATCTTCCCAACCCAGGGATCGAACCCAGGTCTCCCACATTCCAGGCAGACGCTTTAACTGCTGAGCCACGAGGGAAGCCCTATAGAATTCTTAATGACTTTGTAAATCTTTTTTATGGTTTTTTTTTTAATAGAAACATATGTCAAAGGTTTCATTGAGCTGTAGGAGAGAAGGCTGGGCAGATGGACACAATTCAGGGCAAAAAAGATTTTGGCAGCTGGACAAAGGAGTTGAGATGAAACTTCACACTTGGGAACCAGTGAGGACTCTGGAGCTGGGCGAAAAAAGTCAGAGCTGCATATTAGAAAGATAGCTACAAAGAAGACATACAGATGGCTAACAAACACATGAAAAGATGCTCAACATCACTCATTATCAGAGAAATGCAAATCAAAAGCACTATGAGGTACCATTTCATGCCAGTTAGAATGGCTGCTATCCAAAAGTCTACAAGCAATAAATGTCAGAGAGGGTGTGGAGAAAAGGGAACCCTCTTACACTGTTGGTGGGAATGCAAACTAGTATAGCCACTATGGAGAACAGTGTGGAGATTCCTTAAAAAACTGGAAATAGAACTGCCTTATGACCCAGCAATCCCACTACTGGGCATACACACTGAGGAAACCAGAATTGAAAGAGACACGTGTACCCCAGTGTTCATCACAGCACTGTTTATAATAGCCAGGACATGGAAGCAACCTAGATGTCCATCAGCAGACGAATGGATCAGAAAGCTGTAGTACATATACACAATGGAGTATTACTCAGTCATTAAAAAGAATACATTTGAATCAGTTCTAATGAGGTGGATGAAACTGGAGCCTATTATACAGAGTGAAGTAAGCCAGAAAGAAAAACACCAGTATAGTATACTAACACATATGTATGGAATTTAGAAAGATGGTAATGATAACCCTGTATGTGAGACAGCAAAAGAGACACAGATGTATAGAACAGTCTTTTGGACTCTGTGGGAGGGAGAGGGTGGGAAGATTTGGGAGAATGGCATTGAAACATGTATAATATCATATTTGAAACGAATCACCAGTCCAGGTTCGATGCAGGATACAGGATGCTTGGGGCTGGTGCACTGGGATGACCCAGAGGGATGGTACGGGGAGGGAGGTGGGAGGGGGGTTCAGGAATGGGAACATGTGTACACCTATGGCAGATTCATGCCGATGTATGGCAAAACCAATACAATATTGTAAAGTAATTAGCCTCCAATTAAAATAAATAAATTTATTAAAAAAAAAAAAAAAAGATAGCTACAGCAGCTGTCGGAATGCTGATAGCCCCCAGAGCCTGGTTGTTGAATTTAGGTCCTGCCACTTGAGAAAGAAGGTGGGTCACAGACCTGGAGACCTTGTCACTTGAGGTGGGTAACCTGGAAGAGGACATTCCAGGTTGGGCCAGGGGAATGCCAGAAAAGAAACAGCCCTCCACAGGTGTGAGGAGGCCCCTGGGATAGGGGATTCCCTATGGCCCATGCAAAGACCTTCTGCCCTGAGGACCTCAGAGGGAGCTGAGGCCAGAAATCCCTGATGTGGACACCACCAAACCCTGAGCTCCCCTCCAGTGGAGGAAGGGGCCTCCACGGCCGGTCAGTGCTGCAGTGGACTCCACACTGGAGTCAGGATCAGGACAGTGGGGAGCAGGAGTGAGACTGTCACCCAGGAGGAAGAGATTGAGTAGCCAGTAAGCAGGAGAGTGCAGGGTGCAGTCGGCTGGAGTGAGCCTGGTGCCCCTGCCTAAACAGCCTTCTGTCCCAGAAGCCAGGCTGTTGGATTTCACTCGCATCAGCTTTCCCCTGTGTGGCTCCAAGCTTTCAATCCAAGCACCAGTCTGGCTCCTGTGGGGAAATGCCTGGCCAAGTAACAAATGTAACCCCAGTCCACCTGGGCTGTGTGTGGGCAGGGGACCTTCTCATGCTCAGGAAGCATAGAGCCTAAAGTTTCTTTTGCCCTCTGGCAGGACTGAACTCCCTAACCTTTCGCCAGAGACATCATAAAGGGGGTCCAAAGGCTTCCCTGTTGCCTCACTCTCTCAAAATTGCAGGTGACAGGAACTTCCTATTTCCTGTCTTAAGTCCTTGGTGCTACAGTCATTGCAAAGTGAAGGAAAATACAAGGATCCTGTCCCCTTCTCTCCTGCCTGAGTAAAGCTTCTCACCAAGTTACTTGAAATGATAGAACACACCCTCAGAGGCCGCTGGGTAGTTTCAGAACTCCAAGGGCACCATTGTTTACTAGATACTTATTAAAATGTACCACATGTGTGCATGATAAGTTGCTTCTGTCCTGTCTGACTCTTTGCTACCCTATGGACAGTAGCCCGCTAGGCTCCTCTATCCATGGGATTCTCCAGGCAAGAATTCTAGAGTGGGTTGCCATGCCCTCCTCCACAGGATCTTCCTGCCCCAGGAAATGAACCTGCACCTCCTGTGGTTCCTGCACTGCAGGCAGATTCTTTACCACTGAGCCACCAGGGAAGCCCAAAATGTACCACGTCCCACTTGAAATATCTGAAAGAAGATTTAAGAGCCTAATGAGTTGCCAGGGACTAGCTGATTAAATGTTGTATTTAATAGTCATTTGACTCATCACTAATTTTATTCTGTGGAATCTCTATTTTTGAACCAATAATATCTTTCTTGTCTCGAATATGTTTATAGACACTGAAAGCTCAAGGACCCTAGACATTTTGTCTGTAGTTTCTCATGGATAAAATGGCCCTGGGAATAACACCAGGCAGAGGGAGGGGACCATTTCATGGCCTTCATCACCCCACACCTCCCAGGGCCTCATTTATTTTCTCCTGGGGAAGGAGGAGCAGCTGAGAAAAGACCTGCCCTCAGGGCCCTGCCAGGACACGCCCCCACCCCCACCCACCCCCAGCACTACACTCCTGTCCCAGCTGAGCCTTACATTCCCCCTGCCCACCCTGTGCTTCCAGAAGAGCCTTGTCTGAGCAAGGGTGATGCTCCTGAGTGGGAACTTGGGTGCTTCCTCCCTGGCAGGAAGGGGCTGCAGGAACTGTAGCTCCTGTCTAGAGCCCTGGGGCCACATGTCACTCAGGAGTGGTCTCCTGAGTCTGAGGGAGCTCTGCCCACAGCCCCCTTCCCAGCAGAGTTATAAGCTCAGGATAGCAGTTATAAGCCCTGAACCATTCTGGGGAGCAAGCCATGCTGCTGGCTACCCGCATGCCCAGCCTTGCCTGGAGCTCTGGGTAGGACCTGGTCCACAGTTCCCGGTCATCTCGGTCTCTCTCCCCACGTCTGTGTGAGTGTGTCCGTGGCTGTCTCTGCCTCTTTCTTTCTGTGTGTCCATCCAATAATTTCTCTGTCTCTGGGTCTGATATTATCTCGGTGTCCTGCCGTTCCTTCTCTTTCTTTCTTCCCATCCCTCTTCATCTGGCTCCTTCAGCCTCTGCTTCTGCTGGCTCTGTCTGGGTTTCTCTGCCTCCAAAGATTTTGTCCATCTCTCTGGTCCTCTGGCTCTGGTGTTCTGTCAGATGGGCTCTTCTGCTCACTCTGTGACTTTCTTTCCCCCTTGATGTCTGTTTACTGCTCACTGTGCCTCTGGACTTGCCTGCAGTGTCGCCTCCTTCAGACACCCTGCTTCTCTCCTCTTCTCCTCACTCTGTACCTGTTCCTTTGACTCACAAGGATCATCCCTGCGGGGTCTCTCTAGCTTTCCCCCTGGAGCCCAGTTCTCTGCCCTCATTCTCCACTGTCTGGGAATCTCCCTCACCTTGCTGCTCCCTCTGTCTCCACCCCTCTGTCCGGCTCTCCCTTGTCTGCAGTCACCCCATCTTCTTGCTCTTGCCCTCTCTTCCAGCTCCTTCTCTCTCCCCAAGAGACTGGTCTTGCCCCTGCCTCTCTCCACCTGCCCTGTGGATTGTCTGTCTCCCTTTTTCCGCTGTCTGGTCTCTGCAGGCTCTTTGCTGTTCCAGTCACAACCTGCTCAGCCCTCTGGTACCCTGTTCTCATAGTCCTGGCTCACATGCCATTCCAAGAATCTCTGACATTCCTTCTTGTCTTTCCCTTTGTCTCCCTGACTTTTTCCTTTTGTGTTGTTCTGTCCTCTGACTTGCCCACTGGGTCTCGGGTCTCTCTTTTTCCTCTAATCTTTAGTCTTCTTCTTACACAAAGAGAATAAACATTCTCCCATCGTCTTCCTCCTTCTGAGCTCCCGCCTTCTCCTCCTGTTGATGTCAATTACATGCCCACCATCCGTTTTCCTCTCTTCCTGTCTGTGCACCACCCCCAGATTCTGATTCTCTGTGCCTCTCTCTGCCTTCTTGCCGTTTGTGTTTGTGTCTCTCCCTCCCTTCAGGGTCCTCTCTATCTTTTCCCATCATTCTCTCTGCTTTTGTTGCTTTCTAGTTTTATCTGTTTCTCTGGCTTATTTTTAGCTATGCAGGTCTCTGCTGATGCTGGGGGAAGGGAAAGGGAAAGAGCTGGAGAAGGTGAAGGAAGGAGAAAGCATACCTTCAGAACTTGACAGAATCATGTTTTATTGCAATAAAGCTTTTTTTTTTTAATTTTACAGATAACAAACAATTACTTGCTCAGTCGTGGCAGTAAATGGGAAAAGTGAAAATTCAAAGCTACTTTGAGTTTTCATCTCTTAGCCTGCACTGCAGGAGACTAGGTATGTATTGTTGCTTAGTCACTAAGTTGTGTCCGATTCTTTTGCGACTCCATGGACTGTAGCCCACCAGGCTATTCCGTCCATAGGATTTCCTTGACAAAATTACTGGAGTGGGTTGCCATCTTCTTCTCCAGAGGATCTTCCTGACCCGGGGATCAAACCCATGACTCCTGTACTCCTGTATTGGCAGGCGGATTCTTTACCCCTGAGCCACCAGGGAATCCTATAGGTATGTGAATAGGAGATAAATATAAGGATCCAAAGTTACAAAGAAAACCAATTTTCTCTAATTTCCATTACATCTAACTATGGCCTGAGGCTGGCACACCCACCCCCAGCTCCAGCCAATTTGAGGACTGGGCGCTCATTTCTACCAGGACTTGTCAGTCACACAATCCCTTTCTGTTTCTTCATTGCAACAGAAAGTGAAAGTGAAGTTGCTCAGTCATGTCCGACTCCTTGCGACCCTATGGACTGAAGCCTACCAGGCTCCTCCGTCCATGAGATTTTCCAGGCAAGAGTACGGGAAGAGCCATTTCCTTCTCCAGGGGATCTTCCTGACCCAGGGATCGAACCCAGGTCCCCTGCATTATAGGCAGATGCTTTTACCATCTGAGCCACCAGGGAAGCCATTGGCAACAAGTCATCATCAAATCTGGCTGTGACAGGGTCAGAACCTGAAGTTCAGAAAGGCCAAGCAAACGGCCCTTAAGACACACAGCAAATCAGCCAAGGAAAGTAAAGGTAGAAACCATTCCCCAGGCTCCATTCAGGAAAAAGACACAAACTCATCAAGAGAAAAAGGAGTCCTGGGGAGCAGAGTCCTGTCATTCACGTCTCCTCCTACCCTCAACCTGCAGGCACAAGCTGGGGATGATGACTGGGCAGCTTCTCATCACCAGAGACCTTGTTCAAGGATCTCTATCACTTAGGACCTATCTCCTAGTCAAAACACTTTAACCTTGACCAGAGAATGTACTTGCATGAAACAGTTGATTCCTAAGTGTAGGTCAGTGGAGGGGATGAGCTCAGACAACAGAGAAGCTCTTCCTTCCATTCTCCTTTAAACCTTGCTAGGTCCAGCATGCCTTTCTCCATCTCTAATCTTCCTCTCTCATATTCACCCTTTTATGTAACTAGTCTGAATTGAAAAGCCAAATTCCTGTATATTCCATCCTCGAAGTATCACTCAGGGACTTCTCTGGCAATCCAGTGGTTAAGACTTTGCCTCCCAATGCAAGGAATTCTGGTTCCACTCCTGGTCTGGGACCTAAGATCCCACGTGCCTCACAGCCATAAAACCAGGACATAAATAACAGAAAGAAAATTATGAGAAATTCAATAAAAACTTTAAAAATGGTCCACAGCAAAAAAAAAAAAAAGTTCACTTGAACTTTATTCCTTATTATAAAAATTGCTTGTGTTTCTTGTAATAAGTTTGGAAAGTTCAAAGAACTTTAAGAACTAAATATCACCTATGAATCTAATCACCAGAAATGACCACTGTTAACCTATTTCATATATTTCTTTTAAATTTTAGTCCAATTTTATAAATCATTATAATATTTGAACTGGGTCATATATAGTTTCCTATTCTGCTTTTTAACTTAACAATCTGTTGAAGCATTTCCCCATAATGTGAAATAGCCTGCAAAGTACTATTTTAAATGTTATAAGGTATTCAATTATATCAGTAGACCATAATTTATGTAATCAGTCCCCTGTTATAGGATATTTAAGTTGTGTGCAGTTTTCCCCATTAGAAATAATACTGCAATAAACCTCCTTGATGAAAATCTCTCCCCACATCTCTCATTTTTCCATAGGCAAAATGAGCCTTCTAAATTAAAACTCTGTGTGAGGCACAATAGCATCTGACAAACCATCCAGGTGACTCAGATACACAGTGAAGTTTGAAGCACTGAGTTAGAGGCACTGGGTTTGTGGCTGGTTGCCCAGGTAATGAAAGTAAGGAGAGTCCTAGAATAGGGAGACCAGGATAGGTGGGAGGAGGTTCTAGGAAGAACAGTCTCCAGTCACTTGCCAGCTGGCTGGGAACTAGAGATGCAAAACTGTTGCACAGATAACTTAGGGACTTTACAACATTAAATGTTCATTTTAAAAATAGTTTTCTGTTCTGCACTACCTCATAAGTCATCTTCCTCTTACCCATACCTTCAGGGCAAGTCTTACAAAGAGCATTCTCGTGTTGGTGAGGTTTGGGGGCATGAAGAAGAAAGAGCATAGGGATGACAAGAAAGGCAGTGAAGGGAATCAAAAATTCACTGAGAACAAGGATTTTAGAGCAAAATGACCAGGAATGCCCAAGAAATCTTCAACAATACTAGGGAAATATAGAGCAGCTAAGATGAGGAGTTCTGTTGCTTTGTTTGGTTATTAGAGAGAAAAGAGTCAATATCATGAGGCTGAAGAGCCTTGAACAGTCAGGTGAGGCTTCAAGGCCTTTCTCTGTCCCATCATAAAATAAATATTCACCCATGTATATATTCTCCTAGGTTATTATAGTTTCATTATTTGCCTTGAACTCTTTAAAGTATTTAGAATTCATTATAGTCGACCGTGTGAAAACTTTCCCACTCATACTGTTTTTGACTCTTCCTTGTTCCTCTGATTTATAACAAACAGTGAACATTTGGCAAAAACATATTGAATCAATGACATAATTAATGAACACCAGTAAATTCCATTCACCAGAAAAAGTAAATCTTAAATTCTATTGCTAAACTTTACAATAGCCTTGACTTTAATCACCATTTACAACCTTAATGCCAATCCTAACAGTAATAAAAACAACAACCCAAATAATGAGTGTAATAGTCTTAACTCTGATCCCTAAAGTGAGTCTTAGCAAGCTCTCTTGTCTCAAGAGAAACAGAAATTGACATGAACAACAGAGGAAAAAGCATGACTGTCTCAGGAAAGGGAGTAACAGAATGGAACATAGACTACGGCACTTCCCTGACTTGGTCTTCACCATTTCATCATGATGACCCTCAACTTAATCCTGAACCAAATCCCATGAACAGTAGTGCCCCCATCTGCTAATCCAAACTTCCTGTTAGGAAACATAAATCAAACTAGGATGAGAATCCCTTGGCACCAAAATCCAATAAATTACATATCCCCCACTCTTTAAACAGGCAGCGCACAATGCAGGAACTCAACCAGTCCACTGTGGCAGAATTCATCCTAATGGGCTTTGCCTCGAACCCCAGGACCAATCCTCTGCTCTTCACCTTCTTTCTAGTCTTTTACCTGCTGATCCTTGTGAGCAACAGCCTCCTCATCACCCTCATCCACCAGGACACACGCCTCCACACGCCCATGTACTTCTTCATCAGTGTCCTCTCCATGCTGGACATGTGCTACACCACCACAACTGTGCCCCAGATGCTCGCGCATATTCTCAGCAAGAAGAGAGCCATCTCTTTTGCTAGATGTGTGGCCCAGATGTACCTCTTCCTCCTCTTTGGGACCACCGAGTACTGTCTTTTCTCCATCATGTCCGTGGACAGGTACGTGGCCATCTGCCACCCTCTCCGGTATAAGGTCATCATGAGCCCCTGGGTGTGCCTTCTCATGGTGGGCATCTGTGCAGCCTATGGTGTGGTGGGTGGTCTGTGCTTTACCTTCTTTGCTATGCGCCTTTTCTACTGTGGTCCTAATGAAATTGACCACTACTTCTGTGAGGTCCCTGCTGTCCTGAAGCTGGCCTGTGCAGACATATCCCTCAATGACTTGGTGAACATCATCACCGGCTTCAATGTCATTGTGGTCCCACTCTCCTTGATTGTCATTGTCTATATCAACATCTTTTTCACCATCATGAAGATCCGCTCAGCCCAAGGACGGATCAAGGCCTTCTCCACCTGTGCCTCCCACATCACCGTGGTTTCCATGTTCGCTATTCCATGCAGTATCACGTACCTGAGCCCTGGCTCTGACTCTTTATCAAACAATGGCAAGAAAATGGCCCTTTTCTACAATATTGCCACAGCCTTCCTCAACCCTGTCATCTACAGCCTGAGGAACAAGGATGTGAAAAATGCTTTCCTCAAACTGGTGGGAAGGGGCAGGGCCCCAGAGTAATGCTTTAAAGATAAAGATATGGGGAGACGTACAATTCAGGACTTGCACTCGCACCAAAGACTCTTCCATAAGTCCTGAAGTAATGGTCTCCATAAAGCTAATGCTTCACTCTGGCTCAGTGGGAAAGAACAGGGTGCTTGGCAATCAGCATTATCTGTGGTGATGTGGTTTGAGACAAAGATGATCGGGAAGATCTGACACAGCGTTCAAGAGCCTGGGCTCTAGTGCCAGGCAGACCAGGATGAGAGACTTGGCTTTGCCAATCACTAGGCATGTGAATTCTTACAGCTCTTTCAGCTACTTTAAGGTTTGTATCTCTTCTTCATAGGGAAGTTGTAATAATTAAATGAGATAATACCGATACAACAAAGGTACTTAGTACAGAGCCTGCAAATGTTAGTTTTAATTTTCAAGAGTTTTGACTCAGGGTTGAATTATCAATCCTTAAACAGCAGTGATATTCTGGTCTTTGGAAGTGACTGGATCCCCAGAGAGAATGGGAATAAAAAGGGTGTTGTAGGCAGAGAGTGGAAGAAGGATAAACTCAGAAACGTCAACTGGAGATTCTTAAGGTGCAGAAGAAACTTGAGGAGGAGGAAATGAACCTATATAACCCATCTAAAAACTCAGTCAGTTAGAGCCTCTGGGGGTCAATTGAAGTTCTCTCAGAAGGGGAAAAATTATCTTTTATGACCATGTTTTTTTGTTCTCTAGATTTCCTTGTTTCTAATAACATGCATTTTTGAAAACTATAGCCTGTCTTGGGTAATCCCAAGAGAAAGGGACTCTAAGGATGAGGGAAACTAGAGTTAGGAGGGTGAATATAATGTGACCCCCAGATGCAAAATGTTGGGAGCTCTGAGAGAGGTTACAATTTCAGTGGGGAATTTTTTGTTTTGTTCCTTCTTGTTTGAAATGACTTCCCTGGAACTGTTTATTTCTCAGAGAATCTTCACAAACATGAGTTGTTTTTTCCCACACTTCACCAACCTACAAAGATCATGTTACTGGGCATCACCCATATTCACTGCCTGCTGGCTGCCACAGAAACTTTAGCATACAACAAAGCTCCCATGAGGTTCTAGAGGCATGTCCCATAAACTAACTTGTAGCCCCTTTGAATTCTTCTTTCTGAGCCCTGTGTTGATGTACACTGCCTATGAAATCCTTCGGGAAAAAATAATTAACTACTCTGGCCAAAAAATATGACACGAGTGTCTGTTTGCTTCTGGAGAGGCCATGGCCCATGCCGAGAGTGCAGGTTCACAATATCCCCACAGGTATTACCAACCCAACACCCAGAGGTCAGAGCGTTGCATAAATAATGAAGCAAAATTAAAGGCAAACAACAACACAGGACATATAAATGCAACATATTTACAGACGTGAATAAAAGCATTAACACATAAAGGACTCTTGGGAAGTGGTAAGAAAAAATACAAACACTCAGAAAAACTAGCAACAGGTGTGAATAGTTCATGAAAACAAAATCCAAATAATCAATAGAGACATGGGAAAATCAAGCACAGTAGGGATCTAAGAAATTAAAATTAAAATATCAATGAGATACTATGTTTTCACCGTTTGAAACTGGCAGAGTGCTTCAACAGACTCAGAGGTGGCTGAAAGTGAAAGTAAAGTGAAAATTGCTCAGTTGTATCCAACTCTTTGCAACCCCATGGACTATACAGTCCATGGAATTCTCCAGGCCAAAATACAGAAGTGGATAGAATACAATAAGACATGGATTTTCATACACTACCCACGGGAGTACATATTGACCTAGAAAGCATATTCATATTTTGCACAACCAAGTAATAGTAATTAGTCTAAATTCTAAGTGTATGGCAGCCAGGACTTTCCTAAAACCCAGTCTGTGGCCAGAGCTTTGTAGAAAATAAAAGGTTTATTTATATGCAGTCAGCCACATTAATAGTTTAGGTTTTAGCACAATTTGAATGTGTGGTAGGACAGAAAGTAAGTTAACTGAAAGCAGAAAAACCAGCAAAGCAGATTTCTTCTCAGTCCCAGATGTACTCATGCTCAGCAACAGGTTACCAAATGGAGTATTGGAAGCAGTCATTCACTCTGAGCCTGGTGTAGAAGGCTGCAGAAGTGAGGCCCACAGGTATGAGGTGACCTACCTAGATGACCTCTGACACTGTATCCAGCTCTGAGGATCATGATTACTCAGTTCAGTTCATTTCATTTCAGTTGCTCAGTTGTGTCTGACTTTGTGACCCCATGGACTGCAGCACGCCAGGCTTCCCTGTCCTTCACCAACTCCTGGAGCTTGCTCAGACTCATGTCCATCAAGTCAGTGAAGCCTCCAACCATCTCATCCTCTGTCGTCCCCTTCTCCTCCTGCCTTCAATCTTTCCCAGCATCAGGGTCTTTTCCAATGAGTCAGTTCTTCGCATCAGGTGGCCAAAGCATTGGAGTTTACCAGATTACTAGATTTGTAATTACTAGATTACTAGTAATCAGATTTTACCAGATTACTAGATTTGCAAACCAGGAGTGCCAGGCACATCACCCCTTCCTCCATTGTTTTCCTCTTACAGGGAGTCCTCAAACATTCCCAGAGCAGTATCTGTCAGAATTGGTTACAGTTTGATGAGGGAATTCCCTGGTGGTCAAGAATCTGTCCTTCCACTATAAGGGTCATGGGTTCAATTCCTAGTTGGAGAACTAAGATCGCACAGACCATGCCATGTGGCAAAATAAAAAAATAAATAAAAATAAAAATTGGTTGTAGTTATAGATTCTCCTGTGTCTTAATGGATTTTGTGGCTGCTAGCAGTTGATGGGACTGGTGCTCACAGAAGCGCTAGGCTCTGCTTCTGATGAACACAAAGGATGCTCTTTCCATATTAAAGTGCCACTGGCATTGAGTAAGTAGTATCTCATGGGCAGGCTCCAATAACTTGCAGGGCTCAGCCCCCAGTTAGCTCCTCTACTTCACAGTTCAAGGAGATTTACCAGATTAGAGGTACTACCATTTTGGTTAAACTCACCTGGTTTGTGGTTTCCGACAGGCAAAAGAGGTGGCTGCTACAAGGCCATGTCAGGCAGGCTAGTCCCGCGCAAGTTTCCTATATGTAGCACTCAGGTTCACTCAAGAAAGATAACTTCTGGACATGCTATGGATAAAGAGCTTATGTTAGGAATTAGACCTTACACAACTGTGCCAAGAACTGAGGAAGTGTCATTGGAGATGAACTAGAAGGGTCATTGGAGGATCAGAGTAAAATCATTACTCATTCATCTTGAACCTCTGGTCATGTTAGACAAGTCAGAGCTTGTAAGAAGATCTGAGAAGCTCCAGATCCAGTCACTTAATAGATCATAACAGAGGTCTTAAAGAGGTTTCTGGAAACCTATTGCCTTTGAGTGTCCATAGCCAAGCATTCACGTGTGGTCCAGGGGTTACTGTTGGTCCCAGGGCCAGCTTTTGGTAAAATAAGCTTACCAAGGAAAACAAGGACAAACTAAGACCCAGTGACCCTCAGCGTCTAGCCATCACTGTATCTGATCATGAAGACTTCCACGCCAACATTAAGAACTGCTACTTCACTTCTTCAGGCCAAATCCCAAAACATACAAAGAAGAAGATTCTGGAAAACAGGACCCACCTTTACCAGTTAAGGATTATTTTAGGAATAATGTATGTATTTTAGGAACTGAAACTTCCACAATTGTGGGAGGAAGTGTGACCCAAGTTGACAATACCACAATCCAGCTGCCTTTATGGCAAAACATCTTTATTCTATATTTTTAATTTCTCTTTTATTCAGGGATTATTGGAAGTAGTTTTCAAATTTCAAATATGGGGAGGGACTTTTGTTTCTGGACATGATTAACATGTATTAGAACTACCTTCCATTATTTAAAAAAAAACTAACTATAAAGCAGAAGAAAATTTATGTAGCGATGCTTTTCAGGCATTGGACAACAGACAGTATGTATCAGTTTACCAGGGTTGCCATAACAGAATACTATAGAATGAGTGGTTTAAACAAGACAAATTTATTTTCTCACAGCTCTGGAGGCTGGTACAAAAGTAATTGCAGTTTTGGACTGTGATTTCTAAATCACTGTAACTAAGCTCAAAATAGGGTTGATTAACCTTATTAATCAAAATATGAACAATTACAATCAACACATTTTTGCCAATGAGAAATAAGTTTGCTTATTCCTATAGCATAAAAATCCATGCCTTGGGATTCAGCAAACTCTTGGAAAGCATTTTCTGTCTCCTGCTGGTTGTGGAAATGGTTTCTCTGCAAAAAGTTATCGAGATGCTTGAAGAAGTGGTAGTCATTTGGCAAGAAGTCAGGTGAATATGGCAGATGAGGCAAAACTTCATAGCCCAATTTGTTCAACTTTTGAAGCACTGGTTGTGCAATGTGCTGCTGGGCGTTGTCGTGGAGAAGAATCGGGCCCTTTCTGTTAACCAATGCCAGCTGCTGCTGGTGCAGTTTTCAATGCATCTCATTGATTTGCTGAGCTTGCTTCTCAGATATAGTGGTTTTGCTGAGATTCAGAAAGCTGTAGTGAGTCAGACCAATAGCAGACCACCAAACAGTGACCATGACCTTTTTTTGGTGCAAGTTTGGCTTTGAAAAGTGCTTTGGAGCTTCTTCTCAGCCCAGCCTCTGAGTTGGTTGTCACTGTTTATCATATAAAATCTGCTTTTCATTACACATCACAATCCAATGGAGAAATGGTTGTTGTTGCATAGGATAGAGAAGATGACACTTCAAAACAATGGTATTTTTGATTTGTGGTCCCCTCATGAGACACCCACTTATCGAGCTTCTTCACCTTTCCAATTTGCTCCAAAGGCCAACCAACCATAGAATGGTTGATGCTGAGTTCTTCGGCAACTTCTCAGGTAGTTGTAAGAGGATCAGCTTTGATGATTCTCTTAGCTGGTCGTTGTCAACTTCTGATGTTTGGCCACCATGCTCCTCATCATCAAGGCTCTCGTCCCCTTTGCAAAACTTCTTGAACCACCACTGCACTGCAGGTTCTTTAGCAGTTCCTGAGCCAAAGGCAGTGTAAATAGAACAAGTCCCTGTGTGGGGACTGAAATTCCTTCCCACTGAGACTTAGTGGAGGGAGGAGTCTTACAGCTGAGTGGCTACATCACTGTGGCACAGTGACAAATACTAATACAGTGTGCTTTGTTTCCATCCAAAGCACTTTCATTTGCCTTTTATGTGCTTATTCATCTTATCCAGGCCACTTATGGAGCAGAGATAAAACTTAGGCTGGATATAGATAATATAAATGCTGCTAATACTTATTAGTGCCCTCATAACTAGCCAGGCTTCAGCAATATGTGAACCGTGAACTTCCAGATGTTCAATCTGGTTTTAGAAAAGGCAGAGGAACCAGAGACCAAATTGCCAACATCCTCTGGATCATCAAAAAAGAAAGAGAGCTCCAGAAAAACATCTATTTCTGCTTTAGTGACTATGCCAAAGCCTTTGACTGTGTGGATCACAATAAACTGTGGAAAATCCCAGACCACCTGACCTGCCTCTTGAGAAATCTGTATGCAGGTCAGGAAGCAACAGTTAGAACTGGACATGGACCAACAGACTGGTTCCAAATAGGAAAAGGAGTACGTCAAGGCTGTATATTGTCACCCTGCTTATTTAACTTCTATGCAGAGTACATCATGAGAAACGCTGGGCTGGAAGAAGCACAAGCTGGAATCAAGATTGCCGGGAGAAATAACAATAACCTTAGATATGCAGATGACACCACCCTTACGGCAGAAAGTGAAGAGGAACTAAGGAGCCTCTTCATGAAAGTGAAAGAGAAGAGTGAAAAAGTTGGCCTAAAGCTCAACATTCAGAAAACTAAGATCATGGCATCTGGTCCCATCACTTCATGGGAAATAGATGGGGAAACAGTGGAAACACTGTCAGACTTTATTTTTCTGGGCTCCAAAATCACTGTAGATGGTGACTGCAGCCATGAAATTAAAAGACGCTTACTCCTTGGAAGGAAAGTTATGACCAACCTAGATAGCATATTCAAAAGCAGAGACATTACTTTGCCCACAAAGGTCCGTCTAGTCAAGGCTATGGTTTTTCCTGTGGTCATGTATGGATGTGGGAGTTGGACTGTGAAGAAGGCTGAGTGCTGAAGAATTGATGCTTTTGAACTGTGGTGTTGGAGAAGACTCTTGAGAGTCCCTTGGACTGCAAGGAGATCCAACCAGTCCATTCTAAAGGAGATCAGTCCTGGGATTTCTTTGGAAGGAATGATGCTAAAGCTGAAACTCCAGAACTTTGGCCACCTCATGTGAAGAGTTGACTCATTGGAAAAGACTCTGATGCTGGGAAGGATTGGGGGCAGGAGAAGAAGGGGACGACAGAGGATGAGATGGCTGGATGGCATCACTAACTCGATGGACATGAGTCTGGGTGAACTCCAGGAGTTGTTGATGGATAGGGAGGCATGGCATGCTGTGCAGAGAGTCAGACACGACTGAACTGAACTGAACTGAACTATCCAGGGGCTTCCCTGGTGGCTCAGTGGTAAAGGACCCACCTGCCAATGCAGGAGATATGGACTTGATCCCTGGGTCGAGAAGA
The DNA here is from genome assembly GCF_027580195.1 of Bos mutus. NCBI lineage: Eukaryota > Metazoa > Chordata > Mammalia > Artiodactyla > Bovidae > Bos > Bos mutus. The sequence goes on along the minus strand of NC_091619.1, from coordinate 103,172,483 downwards.
TCCCCTGGAGAAGGAAATGGCAACCCACTTCAGTATATTTGCCTGGGGAATCCCATGAAGAGAGGAGCCTGGTGGACTACAGTCCATGTGGTTACAAAGGGTCAGGCACGCGTTACCAACTAAACAACAACAGCACTATTTTCAAAGACCATGTACCTAATTGTGGTCTAAATGCTACTAAATCTATTACTATAGCAACCACCACATATTATTGAACACTTACTCTTTTTAAATTTTTTAATTGGAGGAAAATTGCTTTGTAATGTTGTACTGGTTTTTGCCGTACAACAATGTGAATTAGCCATAATTATGCATATTGAACCTCCTTCCCCTCCCTGTGTCCCACCCCTTGGTCATCACAAATTGCCAGGCTGGGCTCCTTGTGCTCTAGATAGATAACTGACGAGCAGCTTCTCACCAGTTACCTACTTTACACATGATAGTTTCAATATATTGATGCTACTTTCTCCATTTGCCCCACTCTTTCCTTCCCCCACTGTGTCCACAACTCCATTCTCTACATCTGTGTCTCCATTCCTTACCTGCATATAGGTTCAACAATACCATTTTTCCATGTGCCATATATATGTGTTAATATACAGTATTTATTTTTATACTTCTGACTTATTTCACTCTGTATAACAGGCTCTAGTTTCATCTACCTCACTAGAACTGACTCAAATTCATTCTTTTTTATGGCCGAGTAATATTCCATTGTATATATGTACCACAGCTTCTTTACCCACTCATTTGTAGATGGGCATCTTGGTTGCTTCCATGTCCTGGCTATTGTACAGTGCTGCAATTAGCATTGGGGTACATGTATCTTTTAGAATTGTGGCCTTCTCAGGGTATATGCCCAGTAGTGGGATTGCTGAGTCATATGATAGATTTATTCCTAGTATTTTAAGGAATCTCCATACTGTTTTCTATAATGGCTGTATCAGTTTATATTCCCAACAGCATTGTAGGAGGGTTCCCTTTCTCCACATCCTATCCAGCATTTATTGTTTGTAGATTTTTTGATGGTGGCCATTCTGACTTGTGTGAGGTGATACCCCATTGTAGTTTTGATATGCCTTTCTCTAATTATTAGGGATGTTGAGCAGCTTTTTATGTGAACACTTACTCTTATCAGATGCTACACTGGGTGCTATGCATAATGTAATTAATCCTCAGGACAAGGTAGGTAAGTCACTTGATTTGTCAGCAGACAGAGAGTTTAAGAGAATTAAATGACTTATTCATACCACATAGCAAATAAATTGTGTAGTAGGAATTTGAACTTGGATCTTCCAGATTCCAAGTCATTCTACTGTAGCATCTCTGTTGCAATGCTGACTTACAGGGTATGTATAGTCAGATGATAGCATGTCTGCAAGGCTGGGTGTAGGAACCAGGTGGTCAGAGGCCAGGACAGAGGCACAGTCTTCCTTGGACCCACTGGAAGGATGCTCCCCAGCAAAGTACCCTCTTGGGTCCTACTGGAACTCTAGGAGAGAAAAGCATCAGACTAGGTTGGCTTCGTTAACTGCTGCAGTTATGTATTTTACCCATGATGCCACTCTTTCTTGTGCAACACAGAAAGCAAAAGACCAGACAGCCAGACAGACTGGTGGCTGAATGCAGCCTCACTGGAAAGGAGCCTGTTTCGTGGGTGGGAGGCAATGACCAATTGTGAGAGATGATCTAGCCCTTCAAGGTGGAATTCAAATTCTGAAGGGTGTGGTGATGAAGGTGAAACTCAGGGCAAGGTGAAGTACAGCTTGGGCACCTGGGGACTTAAGGCCAACGCAGAATACTTTTACCTTGGTAGAGGCCAGTGATGAATCCAGGTGGAGTGACACTTAGTGGTAAAAGGGTATCTGTCTGTAGGAGGATGGCCTGAGCCACTGCATGGCAACTGAGCACAGAACTGGATGAGTCCTGCTATGGAAGGGGTTCTAGAAAGGGCATGTCATCTTAAAACAGGTCCCCAAGGCAAAGACCAAAAAAGTCCTGTTAGTATCCATATAACTGGAACACGAAGTTGGACAAAGCAGCAGCTGAGCATGCCTGGATGTTATCTCAGAGTAATGGGCCGGAATGCTTAGGTGCCCAGAGAAATAGCATATTTATCCAGGTAAGATGGATTTTAGGGCTAAAAAGTATCAACTATAGTGCTTGTTTCCAACTATGGGGAGAGAGTAGGCTAGCCAAGGATGGGATTGGATAGGGTGATCGCATACCCTAGTTTTCATGGGACAGTTACGGTTTATGCCTATTATAGATCAATTAATTTCTGTAATTAGTTAAAACTCTGCCTTTCACTCTCGAAGTGTGTCTGAATTTGGACATTGTATTGTTTCAAAGATTAGAAGGCCATGGACCTGGTAGATACCTGATATGGGGCAGCCCTGCCCATGGAACATGCCATAGATACTGTGTAATATACTCATAAATTAAAAAAAAATTTAATTGAAATGAAGAATCAAAAATTTTACATAGAATCACAAAAGTCTCTGAATTGCCAAAGGAATATTGAGAAAAAGACCAAAACTGGGGATACTATACTCTCTGCCCAGACTATATATGAAGAAGATAAAAGTACTAATTCTGAAAGATACATGAAACCAATTTTTTATAGCAGTATTATTTATAATATTCAAGATACAGTCGTAGATCTTGATATATTTTATCTCTTGACAATTTGTTTCCTTCTCTGGATATGGTTCTGAAGCCCCAGAAAATACAATGCCTCTTTCTCTTTTGCTCACAGAAAACAAAAGACTAGACAACCGGACAGACTGGTGGCTGAATGCCGACTCCACTACTTCCTAGCCATATGGCCTTGTACAAATCACTTTCCCTCTCTGAGCTTCATTTTCATCCTGTTTAGAATGGAAAGCAGTGCTATGAGTGTTAAGAAGGTACCTGTAAGACACTTAGCACAGCTTATGGTACACAGAGGGGTTCAGTCAGTGGTAAGTCTTCTGACAGCAAAAAGTGAGCAATATTAAGGGCCAGCCCTGATCTCTGGTGTGACACCCAGACATCTTGTGGTAGGGACAGGAGCCTGGAAGCCTGCGTCCACAGTAGAGGACACCTGCCCAGGCCACACACTTCTCTAGCTGGTGGGAGGAGACACTGCCTGTGTGGTGGCAATGTCCTTCCTCCCTTAAAGAGAGTGGGCCTCATGAATGTGACATTCTTGGGATTTCAAGCAGAGATTTACTGTTCAAGAGGGGACTGCACCTCCTTAAACAGATAAACAAACAAGGAAGTTTGTCTAATGTGACAGGCAGTGCTGGGTCAACTGTTTAGTGTTGTTGCCTCACTGAATCCTGATCTAGGTTCAAATCCCCATTTGGTCTCTATTAGAAAATCAGGCAGCAACTGGGCTGCTTCTGAGGTGCTGCTTGAGTAAGTTCCAATAAGGGCCACCATCACCCCATTAAGGCTCAGCTCCTGGACTGGGTCGTCTTTGCAGCTCAAGATCTAGTCCTCTTCCCAGTCCTGGCCACCCCAGATCCATTGCTGCTTGTGGCATGGACTGAGTGGGGCCGGGTTTCCCTTGACTCCAATGGGGCATTGTGAGGCTGTCTTGGGAAACCCAGCAGACAATTACTTAAGCAGACTTCTCTCTGTCCTGTCTCAGGGGCAAACCTGCGGGCAAGCACTCCTCATGAGCAAAGTCCAGGTTTCCCCAGTCTTTCTGCCTGACCCAGCAAATCCCCAACCAGCCAAGAGAGCTTGTCTTCTCCATGTAGAACCCCAGGACTGGGACATCCAGTCTGTGTCTTGACCTGCTCACTCCCCAGGGTGGGTATCTGCAATCTCCCTTTTCCCAGGTCTCCTCTCAGGGGCACAGGGCCTGACCCGATCACTTTTCTTCTATTTTCACCCAGTTACATGTATATCTTTCTTAAAGACATGGTCATACAGGAGTCCCTCTGCTGGTTTCCAGTTTGTTTTCAGAAAGAATTATTCCATATATAGATGTATTTTTGATGTGTTCATGGGGATATGTGAACCCCATACCCTCTTACTTCGCCATCTTGATCTCCTCCCATTGAAGACTATTCTTTCTTCATGTTTATTTATTTCCATTTTCTGTTGTGATCCCCCATCTATCCACTCATTATATCCGTATTTTCCTTCAACAATTCTTTAGTGTGTTTATTAGACAAGCTGTTTTAAAGTTTTTCTGTTAATTTCAATGTCCACATCATTTCTGTAAATGTTTCTGTTGACTGTTTTTTCTCTGATTCTGAGTTACTTCCTCCTGCTTCTTTATATGTCTAGTAAAATTTGATTTTTTTTAGGGAATTATTTCAACTTACAGGATGCTACAGAGTTGATAGTCTGCATTATGTTGTTTCCCTTCAAAAAATGTTGAAGGTTGTCTGACAGAGCACTAACTTATTGTCATATCAGTTTGATCCTGTTGAGGCTTTGCTTTTGGCTCTCACAGTAAGTCAGGAGCAACTCTTCCTTTAAGGACTGAATAGCTCTACTCCTAAGATAGAGTTATTTTGGGAGCCTGGAGTATATAGTGAGTTAGCTCCACTTTGGATGACAACTTCAGTGTCTCCCTGCATGGTACAAGCACCTGAATTTTCATTCACTTCACAGACCCAAGTAGTTGTTTCTTCCATGTCTCATTTCACCCTGTGTGTATGCTTGTCAGTGATTTGCTAATGGCTGAAGGAGGCCTCTATGTAAATTTCTGGAGTCCTTTTTCTGTAAAGTTTCTTCTTCTCTCAAACCTGTGTTTCACAAATTCTTCACTGTCTCAACAGCTCACAGTTCTGATCTTTGTTTCACCCAGTATAGGGATTACTGCTCTCTGCTTGGTTTCCACTTACTTGTGGCCACTTGCTTGTGGTACCCTTGGCCAAAAATCTCTTCCTGCATATCTCCTTTTTTTCAAGAATTACTGTCTTACTCTGTGTTTTGGACTGAATTGTGTCTGCTCCCTACTGTTCCAATTTCATATGTTGAAGTCCTAGCCATTCCATATCTCAGAATGTAACCATGTTTGGATATAGGCCCTTTTAAGAAATGATTAAATTAAATTGAGGACTTGACTGTGGACTCTCAAAGGCAACAGGTTCCCAAGGAGCTTTTTAAGCACTCCCCTGTTATGGCCTGTTAAATGACTGGATCTGGGGCTTCTCAGATCTTCCTGTAAGCTCTGACTTCTCTACCTTTGCCCAGTGATTCATGATGAATGAATAGTGATTTTACTCGGATCCTCCAATGCCCCTTCCAGGTCTTTACTTCCCCAGTTCTTGGGACAGTTGTTTAAGGTCCCTTAAAAAAAATAGTTTTTTTTTTACCCATAGCATGTGAAGTGGCTATCTTTTTTAAGGGAACACTGACTGCTATGTATAGCAAGCCTATGCAGGGCTAGCCTGCTTGGCATGGCTTTGTAGCAGCCACTCTTCTGTTTGGTGCAAACCTTGGACCACCTGAATTTAACCAAAAGGTAGTATTTCTGATCTTGCAAAGCTTCTTGAACTCTGAACTAGAGGAGCTAATTGGGAGCTGGTCCTTGCAGGTCACTGGAGCCTGACTATCAGATACCACTTACTCAATACCAGTGACACTTTAATGTGGGGACAGCATCCGTTGTGTTCATCAGAAGCAGAACCTGGCACTTTCTGTGATCACCACTCCCATCACCTGCTAGTGGCCAGGAGATAATTATGCATCCCATTAGAGACACAGAGGAATCTATAACTGCAACCAGTTTTGATAGGTACCACTCCGGGAACAGGTGAGGACTGTCTATAACAGGAAAGTAATGGAGGAAGGGGTGATGTGCCTGGTGCTCCTGCTCTGCAAATCTCTAGTAATTATGACCCTCAGAGCTGGAGACAGTGTTAGATGTCATCCAGGTAGGTCTCCTGGGCTCTGTGGGCCTCATCTCTGCAGCCTTCTTGACCAGGTTCAAAGTGAATGACTGTTTCCACAACTCCATTTGACAGCCTTCTGGTGAGCATGAGTATATCTGGGATTGAGTTGAAATCTAATTTGCTGATTTTTCAGCAGTCGGTCGACTTTAAGTTTGACCACACATTCAAACTGAGTTGAACTTAGAATATAAACATGGCTGACTGCATAGAAATAAACTTTTATTTTTCTTCCCTGCAATGCTCTGGCCACAGACTGGGCCTTGGTAAAGTCCTGGCTGCCATACAATCAGGGACTCAGCTAATTACTATCACATGGTTGTGTGAAATATGCATGTGCTTTTTAGGTCAAACTGTACTCTCATTGTGTTGTGTTAGTCGCTCAGTTGTGTCTGACTCTTTGTGACTGCATGGACTGTAGTCCACCAGGCTCCTCTGTCCATGGTATTTTCCAGGCAAGAATAGTGGAGTGGGTTGCCATTTCCTTCTCCAGGGGATCTTCCCCAAGCAGGGATTGAACTTGTGTCTCATGCATTGGCAGGCAGATTCTATACCACTGTGCCACCTGGGAAGCCCTATTTAAGTGAAGTGGAAGTCGCTCAGTCACGTCTGACTCTTTGTGACCCCATGGACTATACAGTCCATGGAGTTCTCCAGGCCAGAATACTGCAGTGGGTAGCCTTTCCCTTCTCCAGGGGATCGTCCCAACTCAGGTTCGAACCCAGGTCTCCTGCACTGCAGACAGATTCTTTACCAGCTGAGCTATCAGGGAAGCTCATACTCCACTTAGCAATGTATAAAAATCAGTGTTTTATTGTTTTCTGGCCATCTCTGGTTATTGTTTAAATATTCTTCCAGTTTGTAAAGGTAAAAAATGATATCTCATTGGTATTTTAATTTGCATTTCTTTGGTGCCTACAGTGGTGTGATTTTCCCATGTTTATTGTTACTTGGATATCTTTTAAATAATGTGTTCATATCTGTTTCCAATTTTCCTGAGCGTTTGTATTTTTTTTTTTACCAATTTGTTAGAGCCCCTCTGTATTAATGTTTTTATTCACATGTCTGTAAATATTTTGCAGCTATATGCCCTGTCTTTTTATTTTCCCATAATTTTGCTTTATTGTTTATGCAACACTCTGGCTCCTGGATAGCAGGGTTAAGTAATATCTTCAGGGACATTGTGAACTTCCACCCTTGGCATGGAACCTGGCCTCTCATGGAGGGGACAGACATTCATATTATATTTTTTGGCCAGCCTAGCTGATTTTTTTCTGAAAAGAGCTTCGTAGGCAGTGTATATCAGCAAGAAGCTAGGAAAACAGAACCCAAAGGGTCTGCATGTTAGTTTATGGGACATGTTTCTATAACCTCATGGGAATTGCTTTGTTGGATGGTGAAGCTCCTGTGACAGCAAGTAGTCAGTAAATATGGGTAATGCCCAGACTGGTGAAGCCTGGGGGGAAAAGCAATCAAGTTTGTAAACATTCTATGAAAAATAAACATATTTTCAGAGAAAATCCCTTAAAAAAATTGGGGAATAGAGCAAAAAGTTTCCCCACTTAATTTTTAACTAAAGTCCCTTTTTTTTCATTGTCACATTATAGTCATTCCTCTCCTCTCTAATTTCCTACATCCTCAAGTGGACAGAATCCCTTTTCCTTGAGATTACCTAAGAGAAGCTATAGTTTTCAAAAATGGACATTATTAGAAACAAGAAGGAAAGGGAAATCAAGAGGTATAAAACTACAAAAGAACAGACAAAAATGGTCATAAAAGAATTTTCAACTTTCTAAGATAACTTCAATTGACCCCAGATGCTCTAACTGGCACAGTTTGTAGATGGGTTATATAGGTTAATTTCCTTTTTTTCAAGTCCCTCTGCACCTTAAGAATCTCCACTTTACAGTTTCTGAGTTTCTTCTTCCGTTCTTCCCCTCCACCAGCTTTTCCCCACCCACCCGCCAACTTTCTCTTTAGGGATCCAGCAACTTCCACAGATCAGGAAGATCATTGCCATTTAAGGATTGATAATTCATTCCTAGTAAAAGTAACATTTGCTAAAAGAAATTATCTATGCCGTGCTCTGTACATTTTCTGTATTATCTCATTTAATCATTGCAATTTCTCTCTGAGGAGAGATACAAACTTTGGGCAGTTAAATGTGTTGCAAGAATTCACATGCCTAGTAACTGGTAAATCCAAGTCTCTCGTCTTGGTCTCTCTGGCACTAGAGTCCAGGCTCTTAACAACTGTGTTAGATCTTCCTAATCATATTTGCCTCAAACTACAATGCCATAGAAAATTCTGATGATCAAGCACCTTGTTCTCGCTCACTGGGCCAGGGTGAAGAGTTAGCTTTATGAAGACCATCTCTTCAGGACTGGTAGAAGAGTTCGGGGTGAGTGTGCATCCTGCATTGTATGGCTCCCCACATCTTCATCTTTAGAGAGTCACTCTGGGGCCCTGCCCCTGCCCACCAATTTGAGGAAGGCCCTGTTCACATCTTTGTTCCTCAGGCTATAAATGACAGGGTTGAGGAAGGCTGTGGCAACGTTGTAGAAAAGGGCCATTTTCTTGCCATTGTTTGACAAGGAGTCAGAGCCAGGGCTCATGTACATGATGATGCATGGAATAGCAAACATGGTGACCACAGTAATGTGGGAGGTACAGGTGGAGAAGGCTTTGATCCGTCCTTGGGCTGAGCAGATCTTCATGATGGTGGCAAAGATGTTGACATAGACAAGGACAATCAGGGAGAGTGGGACCACAATGACACTGAAGCCGGTGATGATGTTCACCAAGTCATTGAGGGATATGTCTGCACAGGCCAGCTTCAGGACTGCAGGGACCTCACAGAAGTAGTGGTCAGTTTCATTAGGGCCACAGTAGGGAAGGCACATAGCAAAGAAGGTATAGGACAGACCATCCAGCACACCATAGGCTGCACAGATGCCCACCATAAGGCACACCCAGGGGCTCATGATGACCTTATACCGGAGAGGGTGGCAGATGGCCACGTACCTGTCCACGGACATGATGGAGAAAAGACAATACTCAATGATCCCAAAGAGGAGGAAGATGTACATCTGGGCCACACATCTAGCAAAAGAGATGGCTCTCTTCTTGCTGAGAATATGCGCGAGCATCTGGGGCACAGTCGTGGTGGTGTAGCACATGTCCAGCATGGAGAGGACACTGATGAAGAAGTACATGGGCGTGTGGAGGCGTGTGTCCTGGTGGATGAGGGTGATGAGGAGGCTGTTGCTCACAAGGATCAGCAGGTAAAAGACTAGAAAGAAGGTGAAGAGCAGAGGATTGGTCCTGGGGTTCGAGGCAAAGCCCATTAGGATGAATTCTGTCACAGTGGACTGGTTGAGTTCCTGCATTGTGCTCTGCCTGTTTAAAGAGTTCGGGAAATATATGATATTTGGGGTTTGGGTGCCAACGAATTTCACTCATTTTTCATTTATGTTTCTTAACAGGAATTTTGGATTATTAGATGGGGGCACTACTGAATACATCCCCATAGTAGTTTTGTTAGGGGAAGCACACTGACTAAAACCGCCCACCCTGGCCAGGCACCATAGTAACCATTTACATGAGTTGTTTTATGCAGGAGATCCTCGTAAGGAACATGGAACTAATAAGCCACCACCAACCGGAAGAGTTCAGGAAACGTCAAAAGGAGACACCACACATCCGACCACCTCCCAGAATCCTTCTGTCTGGCATCCATCTTGGTTGAACAAGGCATGCACCACCAGGAAGGATTCTGAGCCAGAATGATTGGCTAAAGACATCCCGGAAACTAATCCCATCACCATAAAACCTGAGACTTCCAGCCATGTGGCAAAGCTGTTCTCCTGGGTTCCCTTACCCTACTGCTCTCCACTCAGGTGCCCTTTCCCAATAAAATCTCTTGCTTTGTCAGCACATGTGTCTCCTTGGACAATTCATTTCCAAGTGTTAGGCAAGAGCCCAGTTTCAGGCCCTGGAAGGGGTCCCGTTCCTGCAACAGTTTGAGTGGTGTCGGGGTTTCGTTCAGATGTAAGCTGAGGGGCATAGTGATGAAATGGAGAAGACTGAGTCTGGGAAGTGCTGTGTGCTGTGTTCCTTCCTGTCTCTTGCTTTCCCAAGATAGCTTTGCTTTTCTCTCTATTATTCATCCCATTTTCCATTTTCTCTTGTGACAACAGAGGCTGTTTAGCCTTGATTAAAGATCAGAGTTAAGACTATTACACTTATTATTTATGTTGAGGTTTTCATCACCGCTAGGATTACCATTGAGGTTAGAATTGGGAATTCAAATCAATGCTATGTAGATTAAAGTTTATAGTTAATATTCAAGATTTAACTTTTCCTGGTGAAAGAAACTTTACTGGTGTTCAGTAACTATGTCATTGATTCAACATGTTTTTACCAAATGCCTACTATTTGTTATAAATCAGAGGGGCAAAGGAGAGTTATAAATCATATGGGTGGAAAAGTGATTTCACACAGTTAAATATGTTAAAGAGTTAAATGCAAAAAACAAAAGTATAAGGTAACCTAAGAGAGAATATATGAGTGAATATTTATTTTATGATGTGACAGAGAAAGGCCTTCAAGCATCACTTGAAGGTTCCAAGTCCTTCAGCCTCTTAGTGTTGACCCCTTTCCCTCTAATAAGCAAACAAAGCTGCACAGCCCTCATCTGACCTGTTCCATATTTCCCTAATGTTGTGAAGGATTCTTGTGTATCCCTGGTCATTTTGCTTCCTAATCCTCACTCTCATTGACTCCTCAACTCCCCTTATTGCCTTCCTCATGGAGTACTGACCTTCAGTGGTTCATCCTTATTCTCTTTCTCCATTATGCCCCTAAACCTCACCAACACAAGGGTGTTATTTGCAAGACTTGTCCTGGATGTATGGATAAAAGGAAGATGACTTACAATGCAGCACAGAAGAGAAAACTATTTTTAAAATGAACATTTAATGTTGCAAAGTCCCTAAGTTATCTGTGCAGAGGTTTTTCCTCTCTAGCCCCCAGCCACCTGCATATGATTGGAGACTGGTATCCTTCCTGGAACCTCCTCCAATCTTCCCTTGTCTTCCAGTTCTAGGACTCTCCTTACTCCCGTTACCGGGGCAAGCAGCCATAAATCCAATTCCTTTAACTCAATGCTTTCAGACTTACCTGTGATTCAGAATCACCTGGAGAGCTTGTCAGATGCTCCTGCACTTCATACGGAGTTTTGATTTGGAAAGTCTTGGGTGGAGGTTGAGAATTTGCATTTCTACAAGTTCCCAGGTAATGCATATGCTGGGTCCACACTTTGAGAACCAATCTACTTAATTGTGAAGAGTAATTTGGTTCTATCTCAATTTCCCTGTCTCTACACTATACTCAAGCTGCTCACATTCGTCCTGCTTAAATGCCAATACTTTCTTGCTTTCTTGTGAGCATAGAAATAAAGTAAGAAAAGTAAGAAAAATATGAATATTTTTGGCTATATAATAACTTATGTATAATAACTTATGTAAGTTAAAAAATGAATAATAAGTTGTTGCATATGTGTAATACAAGTGATTAATATCATTAGAATATAAAGGTCTCTTCTTTGTAAGGAAAAAACTCATAACCAAGAATGAGACATTAATAATCAATGCACAAGAGATTAATGAAAAAATGAATCCACCAAAGTTTAAACTTCCTAATAATTAAAGACTGCAAATTAAAACATCAATGAAATAGTTTTAACCTGACATAGGCACAAAATTCTTTTAAAATGATGATGCCTGGCATTGACCAGTTTGCAGTAAATGAGAAATTCTTATATATTGATTTGGAAATTCATATGAGAAGCAAATTACTCTGTTCTTCTGCAGGAAAATGTGATAGCATTTAATTTCACCTTTAAGAATATTGCATGTGGAAAAATGAGAGATGTGGGGAGAGATTTTCATCAAGGATGTTTAATTGCAGAATTACTTTTAATGGGGAAAACTGGATAGAACCTAAATGTCCTATAACAGGGGACTGGTTGAAATAATTTATGGTCTATTGATATGATTGAATACCTGATAACCTTTAAAATAATATTTTGGAGACTATTTTGCATTGTGGAGAAATGCTCCAACAGATTGTTAAAAAGCAGACTGAATCTTAACAGTATACAAATTTATATGCACAGCATAAAAATTAGAAAGAAATATACCAAAACCTTACAGGGGTCATTTCTGGTGATTAGATTTACAGGTGATATTTATTACTTAAAGTTCTATGAACTTTCCAAATTTCATACAATAAACATAAATAATTTTTATAATAAGGAATAAAATTCAAGTGGTACTTCGAATTTGGAATATAAAAGGATTTGGCTTCTTCATTCAGACTAGTTAGATGAAAGTGTGGATGTGAGAGAGGGAGATGAGAGATGGAGAAAGACATGCTGGGCCTAGACAAGACTGGAGGACACTGAAAGGGAGTGTATCCTGTTGTCTGAGCTCAACCCCTCCACCGAGCTACACTTGGGAATCAGCTTATACAGTTTAATACAAGTACATTTGCTGCTTAAGGTAAAAGTGTTTCGGATAGGAGGTAGGTCCTGAGTGGTGGAGATCCTTGAATGAGGTCCCTCGTGATGAGAGGCTGCCCAGTTTTTACCTCCAGCTTGTACCTTCAGGGTGAGGGCAAAGGGGATGTGGGTGACAGGTCTCTGCTCCCCAGGACTCCTTGCCCTAAGATGAATTCATGTATTTGTCCTAACTTTTTTCTTCTGCACTTTGTGCTGTGCTTGCTAAGTTGTTTCAATCATGTCTGAATCTGTGTGACCCTATGGAGTGTAGTCCACCAGGCTCCTCTGTCCATGGGATTCTCCAGGCAAGAAAACTGGAGTGGGTTGCCATGCCCTCCTCCAGGGGATCTTCCTGACCCAGGGATCAAACCCATGTCTCTTATGTCTCCTGCATTGGCAAGTGGGTCTTTACCATTAGCACCACATGAGTAAGTGAAAGTCATTCAGTTTTGTCCAACACTTTGTGACCCCATGGACTGTATAGCCCACCAAGATCCTCTATCCATGAAACTCTCCCAGCAAGATTACTGGAGTGGGTAGCTGTTCCCGTCTCCAGGGGATCTTCCCAACCCAGGGATCAAACCCAGGTCTCCCATATGGCAGGAGGATTCTTTACCATCTGAGCTACCAGAGAAGCCCCATATATTTATCTTCTACTACATACCTACCCTTCTGAAGCACAGGTGGAGAAACAAAAGGCTCAATGTAGTTTTGAATTTTCACTTTTGCCATTTACTGCCATGATTCTGAGTAGGTAACTATTTCTTAACTGTAAAAAAAAAGAGAGAGAGAGAGAGAGAGAGGTTTATTACAATAATATATGATTCTTTCAAGTTCTGAAAATATGTTTACTCCTCTCTTCCTTTTCCTTAGCTCTTCCCCCACCACACACACCCTCCCCCAGCATCAGCACAAACCTTCAGGGGCTAAGATTGACCTAGAGAAACAAATAAAAATTAGAAAGCAACAGAAACAGAGAAAATGATGGGAAAAGATAGAGAGTTCCAGAAGGGAGGAAGAGACACAAACATATGTGGCAAGAAGACAGAGAGAAGAATAAACCAAAATTTGAGGGATGGGGGATACACAAGGAGAGAAGAAAACGGGTGCTGGGAGTGTGATTAACATCAACAGAAGGAGAAGGAGATGGCTCAGGGTTCCAGTGGCAGATAGAGAAGCACTGCAAGGGCAGATCCTTGTGAGTCAAAGGACGATGCTGCAGGCAAATCCAGACCATAGCAAGCAGTAAACAGACATCAAGAGGGAAAGAAAGTCACAGAGTGAGCTGAAGACCCAGTTAGACAGAACACCAGAGCTACACAATCAGAAAGTGGATCAGAGAGATGGATGAAATCTTTGGAGGCAGAGAAGCCCAGAGACAGCAAACAGAAAAAGAGGCAGGAGGAGACACATGGAGAGGGATGGAGATAACAAAGAGAAGGAGAGGCAGAGACAGAGAGATAATAACAGACCCAGAGACAGAGGAAGGAAAGGATGGACACACAGCAAGAAAGAGGCAGAGACAACCATGGACACTCTCACATAGACATGGGGAGAGACACCAAGATGCACAGGAACTGTGAACCAGGTCCTACCCAGAGCTCCTGGCACGACTGGGCATGGGGGGTCAGCCGCAGCCTGGCTTGCTCCCCAGAATGGTTGTGGGCGCTGCTGTCCTGAGATTATAACTCTACAGGGAAGGGAGCTGTGGGCAGAGCTCTCTCAGACTCAGGAGATCACTCCTGAGTAACATGTGGCCCCAGGGCTCTAACCAGGAGCTAAGTTCCTGCAGCCCCTTCCTGCTGGGGAGGGAGCACTAGGTTCTTGCTCAGCAACATCCCATAGCAGTTCAGTTCTGCCTGGTGGGAAAGAAACTTCAGGCTCCATTCCTCCTGAGCATGAGAAGGTCCCCTGCCCACACACAGCCCAGGGGCACTAGAGTTACATTTGGTTCTTGGCCCAGTGTTTCCCCACAGGAGCCAGACTAGGGTTTGGGATGAAAGCTGGGAGACCCAGGGGAGAGGCTGATGAGAGTGGAGCCCATCTGCGGAGGCTGGCTTCTGGGAAAGGCAGTCTCCTTAGGTGGGGGCACCAGGCACATTCGAGCCCTCACTCCCCAGATGAAGTCCCTTCTTTCTCCTCCTTACTAGCCTTCTTCTTGGGTGATGGTTGCTCTCCTGCTCCCCACTATTCTGATCCTGACCCCATTGTGGAGTCCACCTCAGCATCGATCAGGTCCTGGAGGCCTCTTCCTCCACTGGAGGGGATCTCAGGATTTGGTGAATATAACTTCAGCTCCTCTGAGAACCTCAGGGCTGAACGTCTGTACCTGCCCCCTACCCCAGGGGTCTCCTCACAACTGTGGAGGGCTGTTCCTCTCCCACATTCCCCTGGCCCAGCCTGGAACTCATCTCCTAGTCTGCCCACCCCAAGCAACCAGGATTTCCAGGTCTGTGATTCATTTGCCTTCTCAAGTGGCAGGGCCTGGACTCAAAGAGCAGACTGTGTGGTCAGTAAGCATTCCCATGGCTGCCACAGCTGGATTTCTATCCGGCAACTCTGCCTTTGTTCCCCTTCCTTCAGAGTCCTCACAAGTTTCCATCTGGGGAATTTAGTCTCAGCTCCTTAGTCCAGCAGCCAAAACCCTTCCTGCTCTGAATCTTGTCTACCTCCCAGCCTCTCCTCTTGCAATTCAATGAAATTGTTGACATATATTCATCTAAGAAAAAACATAAGGATAGATTCATAAGTTTATTAAGAATTCTATTCATATAAAGTCATTATTCATTTCTATCCATCAAAAAGTGAAAAAAAATTTTCAACAGTGAAACCAAATGAAAACAGAAAAATGTTAAAACCTATACTGAGTGAATAAATCACGTGACAGAAGAATAAATACTGTGTAATTCAATGTTAAAAATCATGGAAACAAAAAATAAATTGTTTAAGAATTGTGTTACGTTTCTTAAAAATATTCATAAAGACAATTTTAAAAAATTTAGACCTTGAATTTTTAACTGTAGTTATCTGCAAGTCTAAAGTAATGGGTATTTGTTTGCATC
This sequence comes from Bos mutus, assembly GCF_027580195.1. NCBI lineage: Eukaryota > Metazoa > Chordata > Mammalia > Artiodactyla > Bovidae > Bos > Bos mutus. The sequence continues at coordinate 103,156,962 of NC_091619.1, read as the reverse complement.
TGTTATAAAATTTTAAGAATAAACATATATGACTTTTGCAACAAAGAAAAAAAATAATAAACTGAGAAGATATTTAAGTGCATGTAACAGACAAAGAACATTATCCAATATATAATAAATTACAAATTAAGAAAAGGTAAACAGTATCTTACATTCACTGAATACTTATTATTTGTTTTTTATTATGATAAATGCTTTACACGCGAGAAGGTAACAGGCAGGAAGGCTAGGGGTCTCCAAAAGCAGGATATAGGCTGCAAGTGTTAGACATTTTTTATCTCTCTCTTAAGCAGCAGGAGGAAACAAACAGGTGTCAGATTTTAATCATCACTATGAACAAACCTAGTGGAGGTGATGGAATTCTAGTTGAGCTATTTCAAATCTTGAAAGATGATGCTGTGAAAGTGCTGCACTCAACATGCCAGCAAATTTGGAAAACTCAGCAGTGGCCACAGGACTGGAAAAGGTCAGGTTTCATTCCAATCCCAAAGAAAGGCAATGCCAAAGAATGCTCAAACAACCGCACAATTGCACTCATCTCACATGTTAGTAAAGTAATGCTCAAAATTCTCCAAGCCAGGCTTCAGCAATACATGAACTGTGAACTTCCTGATGTTCAAGCTGGTTTTAGAAAAGGCAGAGGAACCAGAGATCAAATTGCCAACATCTGCTGGATCATCGAAAAAGCAAGAGAGTTCCAGAAAAACATCTATTTCTGCTTTAGTGACTATGCCAAAGCCTTTGACTGTGTGGATCACAATAAACTGTGGAAAATTCTGAAAGAGATGGGAACACCAGACCACCTGACCTGCCTCTTGAGAAACCTATATGCAGGTCAGGAAGCAACAGTTAGAACTGGACATGGAACAACAGACTGGTTCCAAATAGGAAAAGGAGTACGTCAAGGCTGTATATTGTCACCCTGCTTATTTAACTTCTATGCAGAGTACATCATGAGAAACGCTGGACTGGAAGAAACACAAGCTGGAATCAAGATTGCCGGGAGAAATATCAATAACCTCAGATATGCAGATGACCCCACCCTTATGACAGAAAGTGAAGAGGAACTCAAAAGCCTCTTGATGAAAGTGAAAGAGGAGAGTGAAAAAGTTGGCTTAAAGCTCAACATTCAGAAAACGAAGGTCATGGCATCTGGTCCCATCACTTCATGGCAAATAGATGGGGAAGCAATGGAAACAGTGTCAGACTTTATTTTTGGGGGCTCCAAATCACTGCAGATGATGACTGCAGCCATGAAATTAAAAGACGCTTCTCTTTGGAAGGAAAGTTATGGCCAACCTAGACAGCATATTAAAATCAGAGATATTACTTTGCCAACAAAGGTCCATCTAGGCTATGGTTTTTCCAGTGCTCATGTATGAATGTGAGAGTTGGATTGTGAAGAAGGCTGAGCGCCGAAGAATTGATGCTTTTGAACTGTGGGTGTTGGAGAAGACTCTTGAGAGTCCCTTGGACTGCAAGGAGATCCAACCAGTCCATTCTGAAGGAGATCAGTCCTGGGTATTCTTTGGAAGGACTGATGCTAAAGCTGAAACTCCAATACTTTGGCCACCTCATGCGAAGAGTTGACTCATTGGAAAAGACACTGATGCTGGGAGGGATTAGGGGCAGGAGGAGAAGGGGAGGACAGAGGATGAAATGGCTGGATGGCATCACCGACTCGATGGACATAAGTTTGAGTGAACTCTGGGAGTTGGTGATGGACAGGGAGGCCTGGCATGCTGTGATTCATGGGGTGGCAAAGAGTTGGACACGACTGAGCGAGTGAACTGAAACAAATTTAAAAGATTTCTTTTATTTTTTTTTCTTTTTAAATTTTATTTTATTTTTAAACTTTACAATATTGAATTAGTTTTGCCAAATATCGAAATGAATCCACCACAGGTATACCTGTGTTCCCCATCCTGAACCCTCCTCCCTCCTCCCTCCCCATACCCTCCCTCTGGGTCATCCCAGTGCACCAGCCCCAAGCATCCAGTACTGTGCATCGAACCTGGACTGGTGACTCGTTTCATACATGATATTATACATGTTTCACTGCTATTCTCCCAAATCTCCCCACCCTCTCCCTCTCCCACAGAGTCCATAAGACTGATCTATATATCAGTGTCTCTTTTGCTGTCTCGTACACAGGGTTATTGTTACCATCTTTCTAAATTCCATATATATGCATTAGTATACTGTATTGGTGTTTTTCTTTCTGGCTTACTTCACTCTGTGTAATAGGTTCCAGTTTCATCCTTCTCATTAGAACTGATTCAAATGTATTCTTTTTAATGGCTGAGTAATACTCCATTGTGTATGTGTACCACAGCTTTCTTATCCATTCATCTGCTGATGGGCATCTAGGTTGCTTCCATGTCCTGGCTATTATAAACAGTGCTGCGATGAACATTGGGGTACATGTGTCTCTTTCCCTTCTGGTTTCCTCAGTGTGTATGCCCAGTAGTGGGATTGCTGGGTCATAAGGCAGTTCTATTTCCAGTTTTTTAAGGAATCTCCACACTGTTCTCCATAGTGGCTATACTAGTTTGCATTCCCACCAACAGTGTAAGAGAGTTCCCTTTTCTCCACACCCTCTCCAGCATTTATTGCTTGTAAACTTATGGATCGCAGCCATTCTGACTGGTGTGAAATGGTACCTCATGGTGGTTTTGATTTGCATTTCTCTGATAATGAGTGATGTTGAGCATCTTTTCATGTGTTTGTTAGCCATTTGTATGTCTTCTTTGAAGAAATGTCTATTTAGTTCTTTGGCCCATTTTTTGATTGGGTCATTTATTTTTCTGGAGTTGAGCTGTAGGAGTTGCTTGTATATTTTTGAGATTAGTTGTTTGTCCATTGCTTCATTTATTATTATTTTCTCCCATTCTGAAGGCTGCCTTTTCACCTTGCTAATAGTTTCCTTTGTTGTGCAGAAGATTTTAAGTTTAATTAGGTCCCATTTGTTTATTTCTTTTAAAATTCTGTGTTGCCATGATGATACCTTGTTCCACCTGAACTTAACTTTTCTCAAACCTTGAGCTAACCAATGTGTTTTTCTTTTTCTTTTTTAATTTATTTACTTTAATTGGAGGCTAATTACTTTTCAATATTGTAGTGGTTTTTGCCATACATTGACATGAATCCACCACGGGTGTACACGTGTTCCCCATCCTGAATCCCCCTCCCACCTCCTTCCCTGTACCATCCCTCTGGGTAATCCCAGTGCACCAGCCCCAAGCATCCTGTATCCTGCATCGAACCTGGACTGGCAATTCATTTCTTATATGATATTATACATGTTTTAATGCCATTCTCCCAAATCATCCCACCCTCTCCCTCTCCCACAGAGTCCAAAAGACTGTTCTATACATTTGTGTCTCTTTTGCTGTCTCACATACAGGGTTATCATTACCATCTTTCTAAATTCCATATATATGCATTAGTATACTGTATTGGTGTTTTTCCTTCTGGCTTACTTCACTCTGTATAATAGGCTCCAGTTTCATCCACCTCATTAGAACTGATTCAAATGTGCAATGTGTTCTTTTTAATGGCTGAGTAATATTCCATTGTATATATGTACCACAGCTTTCTTATCCATTCGTCTGCTGATGGACATCTAGGTTGCTTCCATGTCCTGGCTATTATAAACAGTGCTGCGATGAACACTGGGGTACACGTGTCTCTTTCAGTTCTGGTTTCCTTGATTTGTATGCCAGCAGTGGGATTGCTGGGTCATATGGCAGTTCTATTTCCAGTATTTTAAGGAATCTCCATACTGTTCTCCATAGTGGCTGTACTAGTTTGCATTCCCACCAACAGTGTAAGAGGGTTCCCTTTTCTCCACACCCTCTCTGACATTTATTGTTTGTAGACTTTTAGATAGCAGCCATTCTGACTGGCATGAAATGGTACCTCATTGTGGTTTTGATTTGCATTTCTCTGATAATGAGTGATGTTGAGCATCTTTTCATGTGTTAGCCATCTGTATGTCTTCTTTGGAGAAATGTCTGTTTAGTTTTTTGGCCCATTTTTTGATTGGGTCATTTATTTCTCTGAAATTGAGCTGCAGGAGTTGCTTGTATATTCTTGAGATTAATTCTTTGTCAGTTGCTTCACTTACTATTATTTTCTCCCATTCTGAAGGCTGTCTTTTCACCTTGCTTAGAGTTTCCTTCATTGTGGAAAAGCTTTTAAGTTTAATTGGGTCCCATTTGTTTATTTTTGCTTTTATTTCCAATATTCTGGGAGGTGGATCATAGAGGATCCTGCTGTGGTTTATGTCGGAGAGTGTTTTGCCTATGTTCTCCTCTAGGAGTTTAATAGTTTCTGGTCTTACATTTAGATCTTTAATCCATTTTGAGTTTATTTTTGTGTATGGTGTTAGAAAATGTTCTAGTTTCATTCTTTTACAAGTGGTTGACCAGTTTTCCCAGCACCACTTGTTAAAGAGACTGTCTTTTCTCCATTGTATATTTTTGCCTCCTTTGTCAAAGATAAGTTGTCCATTGGTGTGTGGATTTATCTCTGGGCTTTCTATTTGTTCCATTGATCTATATTTCTGTCTTTGTGCCAGTACCATACTGTAGCTTTCTAGTACAGCCTGAAGTCAAGCAGGTTGATTCCTCCAGTTCCATTCTTCTTTCTCAAGATTGCTCTGGCTATTCGAGGTTTTTGTATTTCTATACAAATTGTGAAATTATTTGTTCTAGTTCTGTGAAAAATACCATTGGTAGTTTGATAGGGATTGCATTGAATCTATAGGTTGCTTTGGGTGGTATGCTCATTTTCACTATGTTGATTCTTCCAATCCATGAACATGGTATATTTCTCCATCTATTTGTGTCATCTTTGATTTCCTTCATCAGTGTTTTATAGTTTTCTATATATAGGTCTTTTGTTTCTTTAGGTAGATTTATTCCTAAGTATTTTATTCTTTTCATCACAATGGTGAATGGAATTGTTTACTTAATTCCTCATTCTGTTTTCTCATTGTTAGTGTATAGGAATGCAAGGGATTTATGTGTGTTGATTTTATATAACGCAACTTCACAATATTCATTGATTAGCTCTAGTAATTTTCTGGTGGTGTCTTTAGGGTTTTCTGTGTAGAGGATCATGTCATCTGCAAAAAGTGAGAGTTTTACTTCTTCTTTTCCATTCTGGATTCTTTTTATTTCTTTTTCTTCTCTGATTGCTGTGGCCAAAACTTCCAAAACTATGTTGAATAGTAGTGGTGAGAATGGGTGCCCTTGTATTGTTCCTGACTTTAGGAGAAATGCTTTTATTTTTTCACCATTGAGGATAATGTTTGCTGTGGGTTTGTCATATATAGCTTTTATTATTTTGAGGTATATTCCTTTTATTCCTGCTTTCTGGAGGGTTTTTATCATAAATGGATGTTGAAATTTGTCAAAGGCTTTCTCTGCATCTATTGAGATAATCATATGGTTTTTATCTTTCAATTTGTTAATATTTGTGATTGATTTGTGAATATTGAAGAATCCTTGTATCCCTGGGATAAAGCCCATTTGGTCATGATGTATGATCTTTTAAATATGCTGTTGGATTCTGTTTGCTAGAATTTTGTTAAGGATTTTTGCATCTATGTTCATCAGTGATATTGGCCTGTAGTTTTCTTTTTTTGTGGCATCTTTGTCTGGTTTTGGTATTAGGGTGATGGTGGCCTCATAGAATGAGTTTGGAAGTTTACCTTCCTCTGCAATTTTCTGGAAGAGTTTGAGTCGGATAGGTGTTAGCTATTCTCTAAATTTTTGGAACCAATACAATATTGTAAAGTAAAAATAATAATAATAATAATTTTTAAAAATAAATTTGTGGTAGAATTCAGCTGTGAAGCTCTCTGGTCCTGAGCTTTGGCTTGCTGGAAGATTTCTGATTACAGTTTCAATTTCCATGCTTGTGTTGGGTCTGTTAAGATTTTCTATTTCTTCCTGGTTCACTTTGGGAAAGTTGTACTTTTCTAAGAATTTGTTGATTTCATCCAAGTTGTCCATTTTATTGGCATATAGTTGCTGATAGTAGTTTTTAATGATCCTTTGTATTTCTGTTGTCTGTCGTGATTTCTCCATTTTCATTTCTAATTTTGTTGATTTGATTCTTCTCCCCTTGTTTCTTGATGAGTTAAGCTAATGGTTTGTCAATTTTATTAATCTTCTCAAAGAACCAGCTTTTAGCTTTGTTGATTTTTGCTATGGTCTCTTTTGTTTCTTTTACATTTATTTCTCAGTGCATTTTTCTTATGAAAATGTTTTTCTTCAGTTCAGTTCAGTCTCTCACTTGTGTCCAGCTCTTTGCAACCCCATGGACTGCAGCATGCCAAGCTTCCCTGTCCTTCAGCAACTCCCAGAGCTTACTCAAACTCACATCCATCGAGTAGGTGATGTCATCCAACCATCTCATCCTCTGTTGTCCCCTTCTTCTCCCACCTTCAATCTTTCCCAGCATCATGGTCTTTTCCAATGAATAAGTTCTTCACATCAGGTGAAGATCATGTCATCTGGTCCCATCACTTTGTGGCAAATAGATGGGGGAAACAATGGAGACAGTGAGAGGCTTTATTTTCTTGGGCTCCAAAATCATTGCAGATGGTGACTGCAGCCAAATTATTAGAGTTTCAGCTTCAGTATCAGTCCTTCCAATGAATATTCAAGATTGATTTCCTTTAGGATTGATCCAAGGTTGGATCTCCTTGCAGTTCAAGGGACTCTCAAGAGTCTTCTCCAACACCACAATTCAAAAGCACCAATTCTTCAGCACTCAGCTTTCTTTATAGTCCAACTCTCACATCTGTACATGACTACTGGAAAAACCATAGCTTTGACTAGACAGTCCTTTGTTGGCAAAGTCATGTCTCTGCTTTTTAATATGCTGTCTAGGTTAGTCATAGCTTTTCTTCCAATGAGCAAGCGTCTTTTAATTTCATGGCTGCAGTCACCATCTGCAGTGATTTTGGAGCCCCCAAAAATAAAGTCTCTCACTGTCTCCATTGTTTCCCCATCTATTTGCCATGAAGTGATGGGACTGGATGCCATGATCTTGATTTTCTGAATGTTGAGTTTTAAGCTAGCTTTTTTACTCTCCTCTTTCACTTTCATCAAGAGGCTTTTTAGTTCTTCTTTGCTTTCTGCCATAAGGGTGGGGTCATCTGAGTATCTGAGGTTATTGATATTTCTCCTGGCAATCTTGATTCTAGTTTGTGCTTCATCCAGTCCAACGTTTCTCATGATGTACTCAGCATATAAGTTAAATAAGCAGAGTGACAATATACAGCCTTGACCTACTCCTTTTCCTATTTGGAACCAGTGTGTTGTTCCATGTCCAGTTCTAACTGTTGCTTCTTGACCTGCATACACATTTCTCAGGAGGCAGGTCAGGCGGTCTGGTATTCCCATCTCTTTAAGAATTTTCCACAGTTTGTTCTAATCCACACAGTCAAAGGCTTTGGCATAGTCAATAAAGTAGAAGTAGGTGTTTTTCTGGAGCTCTCTTGCTTTTTTGATGATCCAGTGGATGTTGGCAATTTGATCTCTGGTTCCTCTGCCTTTTCTAAATCCAGCTTGAACATCTGGAAGTTCATGGTTCACATACTGCTGAAGCCTGGCTTGGAGAATTTTGAGCTTTACTTTGCTAGCATGTGATATGAATGCAATTGTACAGTAGTTTGAACAATCTTTGGTATTGCCTTGATTTTCTTAAGCTATGTTAATAAACTATGTATTTACCCTAGACTCTGTCTTCAAGTCAGTTCCGCCTAAGATTCAAAGCTGACTTGACAAACCAGTATGTTTTACTCCTGCAAATGTTCTCTTAAGCTATGTTAATGAGACTATGTATTTGCTTGAAAAACTGCCTTTCTTCAAGATTCACATCAATAGTTTTATGGCCCCAGACAACTCACCTTGTGCCAATGTTACCTCAAAATGCATGTTGTGGGTGAGGGGCTTGGTGCCAGTCTCTGAGTTTTGAGACATTTCCTCTCTCTAATTAGCAGCCTGCTAGTAGCTATATAACATCAGCTAAAGACTAGCAGGGGGGCACTCTTTCTGCCCCCTTTTGGTGTCTATGTCAGAAGCTTTCTCTTTTATTCTTTAATAAAACTTCACTACACAAAAGCTCTGAGATCAAGCCTCGTCACTAGCCCCAGATCCAATTCCTCTCCATTGGAGACCAAGAATCCTGGTGTCTTTCACAGCTCAGCAACAACCTTTCACACATATTATCTCATTTAATCTTTCTAACAACCCTCTGTGATCTATAGTATATTCTTCCTGTTAACAGATGAGGAAACTTAGAGAAGTTAGGTAACTTGCCTATCATCGAGTTGGTAACATATAGAGCTGAGGACAAAATACAGCAGTCTGACTCCAGGGCTGAATTCACTATGCAATAATACCAACAAGCTTATGAAAAGGTGTTAAATCCACCAACAATGAGAGAACTCTGAATAAAACAGGAAATCATGTCACCACTGTCGATCTGTGAGGTAGAAACTTTAGAATGGTGGAGATAGATAATATCATCAAGTGTTGAAAATGAAAGTTTTAGACTTGTATAACTACTTAGAAGAATAATTTAGGAATGTCTAGTAAATTTGAAAGTTCTAAACTCTGCCATATTCAGGTTACACATAAAAGTCCTGGAAAAAATACTTACATAGGAAAAAATGTCTAAAACATTTGTGGCAGAATTGTTTAGATAATGAAAAACTGAAAATAAACAAATATTCAATAATAATTAGATAAATGAAATGCAGTACATACATTAAATGCTTGTTAAAGAGAAAGGGTTAGGCCTATATGTGTTCAGTAGGTAGATGTCAGAAACATGATGTTGAGTTAAATATTTTCAGAGTGGTACTGATTTCTTGATATCATTATAAAATTTTCAGTTCAGTTCAGTTCAGTCACTCAGTCATGTCCGACTCTGCAACCCCATGAATTGCAGCACGCCAGGCCTCCCTGTTCATCACCAACTCCCGGAGTCTACTCAAATTCATGTCCATTGAGTCGGTGATGCCATCCAGCCGTCTCATCCTCTGTTGTCCCCTTCTCCTCCTGCCCCCAATCCCTCCCAGCATCAGAGTCTTCTCCAATGAGTCAACTCTTCACATGAGGTGGCCCAAGTATTGGAGTTTCAGCTTTAGCATCAGTCCTTCCAATGAACACCCAGGACTGATCTCCTTTAGGATGGACTGGTTGGATCTCCTTGCAGTCCAAGGGACTCTCAAGAGTCTTCTCCAACACCGCAGTTCAAAGCATCAATTCTTTTGTGCTCAGCTTTCTTCATGTCCAATTCTCATATCCATACATGACCACTGGAAAAACCATAGCCTTGACTAGATGGACCTTTGTGGGCAAAGTAATGTCTCTGCTTTTCAATATGCTATCTAGGTTGGTCATAACTTTCCTTCCAAGGAGTAAGTGTCTTTTAATTTCATGGCTGCAGTCACCATCTGCAGTGATTTTGGAGCCCCCAAAAATAAAGTCTGACACTGTTTCCACTGTTTCCCCATCTATTTCCCATGAAGTGATGGGACCGGATGCCATAACTTCGTTTTCTGAATGTTAAGCTTTAAGCCAACCTTTTCACTCTCCTCTTTCACTTTCAACAAGAGGCTTTTGAGTTCCTCTTCACTTTCTGCCATAAAGGTGGTGTCATCTGCATATCTGAGGTTATTGATATTTCTCCCGGCAATCTTGATTCCAGCTTGTGTTTCTTCCAGTCCAGCGTTTCTCATGATGTACTCTGCATAGAAGTTAAATAAGCAGGGTGACAATATACAGCCTTGACGTACTCCTTTTCTTATTTGGAACCAGTCTGTTGTTCCATGTCCAGTTCTAACTGTTGCTTCCTGACCTGCATATAGGTTTCTCAAGAGGCAGGTCAGGTGGTCTGGTATTCCCATCTCTTTCAGAATTTTCCACAGTTTATTGTGATCCACACAGTCAAAGGCTTTGGCATAGTCAATAAAGCAGAAATAGATGTTTTTCTCGAATTCTCTTGCTTTTTCCATGATCCAGCAGATATTGGCAATTTGATCTCTGGTTCCTCTGCCTTTTCTAAAACCAGCTTGATCATCAGGAAGTTCACGGTTCACGTATTGCTGAAGCCTGGCTTGGAGAATTTTGAGGATTACTTTACTAGCATGTGAGATGAGTGCAATGGTGCGGTAGTTTGAGCATTCTTTGGCATTGCCTTTCTTTGGGATTGCAATGAAAACTGACCTTTTCCAGTCCTGTGGCCACTGCTGAGTTTTCCAAATTTGCTGGCGTATTGAGTGCAGCACTTTCACGGCATCATCTCTCAGGATTTGAAATAGCTCAACTGGAATTCCATCACCTCCACTAGCTTTGTTCTTAGTGATGCTTTCTAAGGTCCACTTGACTTCACATTCCAGGATATCTGGCTCTAGGTCAGTGATCACATCATTGTAATTATCTGGGTTGTGAAGATCTTTTTTGTACAGTTCTTCTGTGTATTCTTGCCACCTCTTCTTAATATCTTCTGCTTCTGTTAGATCCATACCATTTCTGTTCTTTATCGAGCCCATCTTTTCATGAAATGTTCTCTTGGTATCTCTAATTTTCTTGAAGAGATCTCTAGTCTTTCCCATTCTGTTGTTTTCCTCTATTTCTTTACATTGATCGTTGGGGAAGGCTTTCTTATCTTTTCTTGCTCTTCTTTGGAACTCTGCATTCAGAAACACTAAATAGACATTGATATAATGATACTGGTAGATTCAGAGGAGCTGGGAATAATCAAAGAGCACTTCAAAGACCAAATTAATATGGCAAAATAGTAAACATGTTTTGCTATACTCTTTTCTATAAATTCTTTCTGCATATTTCTAACACTGACTCTCTCATTATATAAATATACATAGAGAGAGAGATGCAGATAGATAGATAAACATACATGTATTTTTCTTTCATGAAATAGACATTTTTATTTTCTGAGAGTAAAAGTGATATTTAAAATGTAAAACCAGGTAGGAGTCAGTTTTACAACCTGAGTCAGACCAAATTGTTAACCACACTGTTCTACAGATGTGTTAAAAATAATTCTAGCTTACATTTTATAGCACCAAGTGCAAAAAGCCATGCCAATATTACTTGTGAACCCTTGTCAGACAGTAATGCAAGACTGTTCCTACATAATCTGTCTACTCTTTATGTCATCTTCACCCCCAACCCTTTAGACTGCAGAAAAGCATGTATGCATGTTGAATGTTTGACTATGATTATATTGAACTGATAAATAATTTTCCAGAGAGGTGAGGTGAGAACCTAGGAAAACTGCCGGGGTCCAGCCCCGGCTGATCCAGGGTATTTGAAGGAGAGATGGTGTCGGCGACCTATTCAAATATTCATAAAAGATACAAAGAGTAATAGAATGAGGATAGCTCAGTAGGAAAATTCAGGGGAGAAAAGAGGCTGAGTAGCTTGGTTTACGCGGAAAATCAATATAACCTGTGACACCAGGTTAGCTCTGACCACGGAGGCCACAGGCGCCCTCTCGAATAGCGGAAGGTGCCCCACCTTAGACACCTTCTTGAGTGCGTCTTAGAAGCCCAGGCAAATAAATGGTCGCAGAGGACCTCCGGGTTCCAGATGGAGACTCAGCTGAAAATTGAGGAGAAGAATGACATGGGGAGACCAAGCTTTGGTGAGCAAGGCCCGTAGCTTTATTTTCAGCAGAGGCTTTTATACCCTAAGTTACACATAGAGGATAATAGGGGATGCAAAGTCAGGAGTCTTTGATCTTTATCAAAAACCAGGGTTTCTTTCCTGCAAATTTATCGTATACAAATGGTTTAGGTGATTTACATCATCTTCTGGCCAGAAGGCCTATTAACATTTTATGACTCTTGAAAAAGGTTTGTCAACCGTAAGACTTATTTTCTCTAAGAGTAATTATTTTAAGGTTTGGCGCCATCTTCCGAAAGTGTTAGATAAAATTGCATTCCTATAGGGCAGAGGTGTAATGGGTTTACAACAAAGGAAAGAATTTATTACCTTAAGGGTCTAAAGTTGCTTACACCAAGGCCACTACTTATTTTTTCTACATACCAACTATATTAATTAATACACATTCAAGGATACAATACAGGGGAGGTGGAAACTTGGCAGCAAGCATTGGCTCATCAATGAAATCTTTTACTAGTTTTATTTTGACAGTTTCTAACTCTCTGAGAGGCTCTAAGCTATTTGAATATCTTAAGCTTCCCGTGCCTCTCGAGGCTGGGAGACTGTAAACAATCGTATGCATAGCTGAAGGAGTCCGGGTAAACTTGTCAGGCAAATTAGAGAGCTATCTGAGGGGTTTGGATTTAAACACTCCTAATTGCCCAGGAACTTTATTAATTGGAGCTGTAAGTTAACTCTTTGACAGAGAGAGCGAGATGGTGGTGGGGGACAGCCCCCAGTAAAGTCAGAGGTGAGAGCACAAAGCAATAAAGTAGGCAGACTCTGGTTTTGGGGGGTAGATGCTCGAGAATATCCAGGGGGACTCCTGAGGCTCGATCCCGCCTTTGCGTATGCCGAGCCTCCTTCCTCATGACCTTTGTCACGAGTGGAATGCCTCTCACCGGCTCCCAGCAGAAAACCAATAAATCAATGGCCTTGGACCATAAGGACATCCTTGTTATCATAGAAATTCTTTGCCTTCAATACTCAACCAGGTCCATTAATGGTAGCAGTTGAAAAGTTTTAAACCTATGGGGACGACTGCAATGTAAGAGTGGCCTCACCTTTTCTGGGTGTCTCATAGATACAGAAAGGTTCAGATTGGGCAGAAATTATGTGCTTTAATGATACCACATGAGCCCCATCAGGTCTGTCCATGATTCTGGACAACTCTGAAACATCCTGGGTCATTGAGCTGTGCCTCTCTGGCCAAGCACTTTCAGAAAGGTCCTCTTTACATCTTTGTTCCAGAGACTGTAGATGCTGGGGGTGAGGAAGGCAGAGATGACATTATAGAAAAGGGCCAGCTTCTTGTCTCTCTCTGGGTCATACCAGGACCTAGGCCTCATGTACATGATCATGACTGGCCCATAGAACATGGTGACCACAGTGATGTGGGAAGCACATGTGGCAAAGGATCTGACTCTCCCCTGGGATGTACAGGTGCTTAAAGTATAGGCAAAGATGCAAACATAGGATGCCAGGATGAAGGAGAGTGGGATCAAAAGCAGGATGAAACCCAAAATAAAGTCCAACTGGTCATTGAGGGATGTGTCTGCACAAGTCAACCTCAGGTCTTTAAGCACTAGCTCCCTGGACGCCCTGCTTGGCCCCTGCAATAAACTCTGCACTTTCCTTTATCACAGCCCAGTGTCAGGAGATTGGCGTTACTGCTCAGGTGAGCAGACCCAAGTTTGGTATGGCAATAGAATTTCTTCCTTAAAGCTCTGGTAGAATTCACAAGTAAAGCCATCTAGGTCTAGAGTTTTCTCTGTGAAAAAATTTTACTCAACATTCCATTTAAAAAATAGATATATGGCTATTTGGGTTTCTTATGTATTTTCCAATGAGTTTTGATAGTTAATATTTTTCAATGAATTTGTTCATTTTTTTAAGATATATATTTTTTGGAATTAAGTTCTTCATACTATTCTCTTATTAATCTTAGCTTCCCTCATCCTCTGGTGTTTCCTCATATGCATGCACTGATCAGCCCTCATCTGAAGACTGGAGAGGGGCCTTATGTGGATTCCTGGGCTTGCTCTCTGTGAGGCTTTCCTCTCTAGTCCTCTGCTCTGAATTCTAGCCACCTTGACCTCTGTCTTAGTCAATTCAAGCTACTATAATAAAATACCACAGACTTGGTGGTTTAAATAACAAGCATTTATTTCTTGCAGTTCTGGAAGCTGCAGGTTGGAGATCAAGGTAAAATGTTTATCACATATTAAGTTTTTAAAAGGTAGAATACTTGATTCATTAGGATTTGCCTGCACAACCCAGAAAACCCATCTAACAGTTGTTCAGATATACAAGAATTCATTTTTTCACTAAAGAAAAAACCTTAAATGGTAAATGCATCATGTATTAGCTCATAGATGGATGATGTTGATGAGAGGACCCCTGTGATTCTCTGAACTCTTTCCTCAGGATCTCAAGACAGGTGCCCATTTCCACTTATGACATCTCATTCATGGTGATAGAAAGGAGGTTTGAGGGAAGAGGTTTGTATCATAGTCACTTATTCCCTTTTTGTAGGAAAATAAATATTTCACTAACATTCCTCAGCTGAATTCCTCTGGAGTCTTGCTAGAAAGGACCAGGTTACATCGCTGCCCTCACTGAGAGGAATTCTGGTAAAGGGGGAAATGGAACCACAATGTCTGGGCTTGGTCCAGGATGTATTCACTGCACCTAACAAGGGTTGTCAGCGAGAGGATGATTCTCTCAGCAAAGAAGGAGATGGATAGTCATTCAACTAGTGTCTGCCATGATAAAATGTATGTAAAGCGTGATATCACTGAGGTGAGAAAAAAAATCCACTTTCATTTAAGGATAGGAAAAAATTTGAGAAATATCCACAAGTCATAACTAAAACTTTCTTTGTCATGTGGAAGGAACTAGAAGGTAATTATGTTCTCTTTTCTACCTTCCTGGGTCTGTGAACTTTCCTCGATGAACACGATCACTGTTGTAACTCAGAAACAAGGGAAGACTCTCTCAGGAGTTATCCTGGGTGTGAAGGAATCCATGGGGGAAGGACCTTCAGACTGAGAATCAGAATTTTCGATTTCCCATTCAGCCTCCACCACTTTGCAGCTCAGGTAGAGTCTGGAGAAACAACTCAGGACCCTGGAAATTCTGCAGTCCAACTTAGGGGGAGGGGTGTTAGTAAAGCCTAGGGAAGGGCTGCAGGTGAGAGACTTGGGTGGTCCTGACTTGTCATCCCCACTGCCCACATCAAGCAGAGAGTGCTTTTGACTGTTTACAATCAAGCAGACCTAGATTGGGATCTCAGCCATTTGACCTCGGAGATGGCATTGCATGGCTCTGAACTTTGGTGTCCTCATCTTGAAAGTGGAAATAATATGCTTCCTGTACAGAGTAGTTGGAGGACTAAATGGAATGATGCCTCTGAAGTGCTGGGCACACAGAAGGTGTACAGTAAATGTTGGTTCCTTTCCCGTCCTCCTTGTCTAGCCCCAGGAGTACATGTATCCGACGGAAGCCCCCAAAAAGCTTGCTGCCTTCAAAAGTTGCTGCTCTTGAGTTTAGAGTGAGAGTCAGCCACTTTCCACTGTACGTTTGACTCTGTCCTTCCCACCCTAGAGGCTGTGAGGCTCCCTGCCTCTGGTCTGACTTGTGATGGATCATGACAGTGGGTTCAGTGCTGGTTAGGAGCAGAGCCTGGTGGTCTGACAAGAATCCCAGCTCCTCACAGCCTACTTAGTGCTCCAAGTTTCCTTTTCTGTACCTGTAAAATGAGGGTAATAATACTGCATGAATTTAGGATACATCAAATGTCTGGCCCATAATCACTGCTCGACACAAAGAAACCCAATGAGAAGTATTGTTATGCTACAGGGAACACAGCTCCATTTCAAAGAGAGGAAGCTAAATGACTTGGCCAGGTCACAGTGACCGGATCGCTCTGATGACAAATCCCTGTGCATCTGATGTTTCCCCAGAGGTTGTTCCTGGGAGCCCTTAGCCACTGAGCAGAAGGGTGGGGCCATCCCTGTGATGCCAGCCAGAAGTCTGTTGGGGCTGCTGCCTGGCATTAGATGCAAGAGATGGGAGTATGGATCAGCTTAAGCAGAAAGGGCGGAATCAGGGCATGAGAGCTTATCAAGGGGAAGAGGATGACCCAGACAGCCCCACTTACCCTCATAAGCAGAGGTGAGACAGGTAAGCCTATGACATTGAAGTGCAGACTGGGGACTCAGGAGAACAAGGGAGAGGTGGGAGAGTGCAGGGGCAGAGTCTGAGGCAGAGGGGTGCTTCAGAGAGCACATCACTGGGGTCATAATGGACCATTACTTAGCTTTAGCTCAGAATGAGAAAGTATTTTATGAAGGGTAGATTCAAGGCTACATAAGCTTCCTTGAGAGGTAAGGAGCCTGATGTCCTTGGAAAAATGTGAACAGGAGCTGGAGCATCTGTTGCCAGGTAGGCTACAGAGAAGATGTGTGCCCTGCTAGGGGCTGGATTCTCCAAGACTGCCTCCAGTCCCAAGTTCTGATGAATCTCTGAAGTTGCCCAGAATAGATCTGTGGGGTGTCACTGAAGACTCAGGGAGAGACCTGCAACACGGAACACAACAAAGCAAGATGCTCTGGACTGCTTGCTCTGGACCTGGGCCCGAAAATATTCTGAGCTCAGCATCAGCCACTGTAGACTCAGGCCCCTCCCAGACACAGACCTGAGAAGGACTGGGTGAGCCCTATTTGACAGGGAGGGGAAGACCAGGGCTGTGTCAGGGTCATACTCTGAAGGCAGCATCTGCCTGCAGTGTATGGGGAGGCTGAAAGTTTCTGGCATTTGTGCAAAGTGTGCCCTGGCAAAAGTGGGTGGATGAAGGTGGCAGCTGCCCCAGGCTTTCTCCAGAGGCTCTTGAGAGCCAGCACTGCTCCCTGGGGGTAGGCTCCATGGGCTCTCTGGCCCATGGTTCTGTTTTCAGTTTTCAACCTTTTTCAGTCTAGTGGTACTGCCCAGCTCTTTTCCTTCTTCCCACACTGAGAGATTCAGAGCACTTGGGGCCAACTCTCTCAATCTTCCTCCTTCAACCACCTTATGCCCTGATTTCTCCTGGGTGACTTGTGACCTCTAGACACAGGTAATCTTCTCTGCATCTCTGAGGAACGGGAACAAAAAGTGTAGGGAGAGAAAGAATGTCTATATTCTTTCTTTTCTGTTTTTACACTGGCTTCTCCACATCTCCCTGTATGTAGATCATTCAATAAGCACTTACCAGATCTTACCATCTGTCAGGCTCTGCATTAAGTAATGAAGTTACTATGGGAAAAAAATAAAATTATGCACAGTGAAGTCAAACTGCTTATGGGGGATATGTCTGACTTGCAGAATTTCCAAGTTTTCTTTGGCTTGCCTTAAGTTAAGACAGAACCCAAAGAGCTGGCCAGCTGACATCCTGGAGTTCTGGGTCCTCATCTCTGCGACAAAACCCCACTGTGACTTGGAATGCATCTCCTTTCCATGTCTCCTCCTTGTGCCTGGCATCTCAGGCCACTGTGGTGCCCTGTTTCAGTCCTTGCAGCAGCTGGAGATCTCTTTAAAATGTCTGATCTACCTTGGAGTCTGGTGAACAAAACTGAGCCTTGCTTTAAGGAGTAAAGCCAGGGTATTTGTCTACCTCTCTTAGACTTTTCCCTGTAGGCAAGGGAGTCACCAAAAGGTTAAAGGGGGGCCCAGTCAGATTTTTGTTTTAGAACAGGTACTCTGAAGGCCGGGGCAGAGAAAATGGGCTGAAACCAGACTCTTAATAGCAAACACATTCATTGACTGTATGTGAAAACTGAAAACTTAGAAATGGCAGCAAGCACATTTGCCAACTCTTGGCGCCAAGAGAGAATATTCTCATATCTTTGGAATTCCTCTAAGGAAGAATGTTGCTTGTAAGATAGATATTTTTATTCCCATTTTACAGTTGATGTAACTGAGGCCTAGGAAGCAAACAACCCAAGTTCACATAACAAGTAAAGCCAGAATCAGGATTCAAATAGAACCTACTGTCTCTAAATCTTTTGCCCTTTCCACACTACTCTGTGGTTTCTCTTCTTTGAAACCACCTACCCCAAATACATAATACTTTATATGGAAACTGAGGCCAACTTGTCGGTACAATGTGACCTACAAAGTCTCTATCGTGCAAGGGATTTAGTAAGAATAATTACCTGCCAGCTACTGGATAATGTCTGTGAAGGTCTTAGAAAAGAGCCTAGCATATGGGAGGTTCCAACTGTGTGCAGTCCTTTAGCCGAAGTCAAGAAGCCATCCACTGTGGTGCATGTAGACACAGGTTCTTGTGAAGACTCATTCAGGGTATCTGAAGGAAAACAAGCAGCTTGGAGAACAAATAGGTTGAGTCAAATAAAATTGTTCCAGGAGAAGGAATAACACTGACAGCATCTAGACTGCTTCACTCCCTGAGCACTGGCAATACACACGACACCTCTTCAGTGATGCTGGCTTCTTCCTGTTCTCCATGAAGAAATGAAGGTTCAGGAAGGTTAAGTTGGGGAAGAGCTAAGAGTCAGTAAGAAGCTAAAGGACGGAATGAAATGCTGGCTTTTGTGGGGAGAAGAAACAGAAGGTAGGCCTCTAGGGGAGTGAAAGTTGATTGTGAGCATCAGATATGGTGAAGTCGTTCTCAAGATGTTTGCTTGCATAGCTTGGACCTGAATCCCAGTCCCTGTATATGGAGAACCATCCAGAAATGCAATTTACATTTATTACGTATCTATCACATTAGGTCCTCTGTGTGATGATTTCATGCCAAAATATCATTCAATCTTTGCAGCAAATTTGTAACAAAGAGATAATTACTCTCATTTTGTACTCAAGGAAGTGGCCTCAAAGGGTTAGAGGGCGGGGTAAAGGGCTTACTCAAGGTCATTCACTGAATAAACCTTAAAACCGGGACTTAGAACCCAGTGCGCCTTCTAACACACCATGACTTGTGATGGAGTAGGTGATGGTCAGAGAGCTGTCCTTGCTGGGAGCAATCTGAGGGTGTAACTAAAGTGGAAAAATAAATTGATGTCCTCAACAAGACCAAGTAGTTTTTCTCACTGTAATTTGCCAAATTGCATAATCTGTATGACAATGTTTATCTCTAAACACCTGGCTGCCTTACTAAGGAGAAGGGGATGCTAAGAGGAGGTAGAGATCCCCTGCCCAGTGCTTTCACTTCATAGCTGAGTAAAGTGAGGCTGAGATGAGCAACTGCTGGTGGGCCAGAGGCAGAGCCAGGCCAGATGTGGAAGCCCTTTCCTCTTCATAAATTTCCTGCGAGTGGTGGCAGTGGACAAGGGGAGGTAAAACAACCTGTCGTGGGGATCACGATGTTTCATTATAACTGGACACTGACCACTACCCCAACCCCATCAGCAACCCTTATCCGGGTACGTAGTTCAGCTAATCTTCTGTCTAAATTGGTGTCTTTCTTTTTCATTCAGAAGTAGAACACAATGCAAGAGACTAATCAGTCTTCTGTGACTGAATTCATCCTTCTGGGTTTCTCCTTCAGCCCCAAAACCACTCCTCTATTTTTCTCAGCCTTCCTGACAACCTACCTGTTGATCATTCTGGGCAATGGTTTAATCATCATCCTCATCTCCCTGGACTCGCACCTCCACACACCCATGTACTTCTTCATTGTCACACTTTCCACGTTAGATCTGGGCTATGCCACCACAACTATGCCCCAGATGTTGGCACATCTGGCAAGCCAGAAGAAGACCATCTCTTTTGCCAGCTGTGTGGCCCAAATGTACATTTTCTTGGTGTTAGGTGTTACTGAGTCCTGGCTCTTTGCCATCATGTCTATAGACAGGTATGTGGCCATCTGCCACCCACTCAGGTACAAGGTCATCATGAGTCCATGGCTGTGTAGGGTAATGGTCTTGTTCTGTGGACTCTGGGGTGTCGTCTCAGCTCTTGTCTACACTGTTTTTGCCATGCGTCTGCCCTACTGTGGTCCCAACAAAATCAACCACTTCTTTTGTGAAGTCCCTGCTGTCTTGAAGCTGGCTTGTGCAGACACCTCAGTCAATGACCAGGTAGACTTCATTCTTGGTTTTAGTGTCATCCTGGTTCCACTTTCTCTCATCCTCGTCATTTACATCAATATCTTCATTGCCATCTTAAGGATTCGTTCAGCCCAGGGGCGGCTGAAGGCCTTCTCCACCTGTGCCTCCCACATCACTGTGGTCACCGTGTTCTGTGTGCCAGCCATGGTCATGTACATGAAGCCTGGCTCAGAGGCCTCCCCAGAAGAGGACAAGAAGCTGGCCCTGTTCTACAATGTCATCTCTGCCTTCCTCAACCCCATCATCTACAGCCTCCGGAACAAAGATGTGAAGAGGGCTTTCCTCAAGGTGATGGGCTGGCGCAGAGCCCCAGAATGAGGCTGTGAAAGAGGTGCTGGGGGGTCAGAGGAACAAGACTCATGATACACAGTCAATGCCTTAAACACTCATTCATATGACCCAGCAGCACCACTACACCATCCCCATGCCCAGCCAGGAGTCTCAGCTTCATTCAGGCCCTTGGGGAGCAGACCTACCACAAAATCTCTTCCAAGCATATCAGTCTTTTATTTTCATCTTGTTCTAGTCTCGGTGATTTACAAAAGAAGGGTCTCTGAGACACTAAAATCTTTGATTGAGACAGAGGAATGAGCATTGGGGAATGACCTGTGGCTGAATCTTGAGAAAGGTACATGCCCTTTGGAAACTGCACTCGTGGTATTAGGTCAGATGGAGAGAAGGATGAGGACACTGACATCGCAGGATTCCTGGCCAAGGGAGGAGACAGGGTGAATGAGGCCGTGTACAATCTGGCCCCCGTGGCCTCCCCAGGCTCATCTCACTCTGGTCACTCTGCTCCTCTTTCTCTCACTCCAAGTAAGCTGGATTTCTGTCTTTGCCTTGGAGGTGCAAAGACATGCTCTTTCCCATTCATTTCAGGGTTTCTACATAAGCTATTCCTTCTCTTCTCACCCTTAACCTCACCCCTTTATGCCATTGATGTCCTGTTCATCTGCCAGGTCTTGGCTTAAACTGCAGCTGCTCAAAGAAGCCTTTCCTTGAGCTCCCAGAGTGAGTTAGCCTTCCAAAGCATGCAGTACCTCTCATAATAATAAAGGCACATGATTCTGAGTTCTCTATTAGACAGCAAATTAGTAAATCCACAAGGCAGGATCATTATTGTCTAGTTGAGTGCTGTATCCCTAGAATCTAGCCCATGCCACTTATCTACTAGCCTTCAATGGATATTTTATGAGTGAAGGAGTAACAGTCCACCCAAACAGTCGGAGAGGGAAGATGAAGTCAGTGAATGGAAAAGTTGATGGATTCAGACTAGCAAAATGTAAGAAATAGTGGCAGATGCAAAAAGTGTGTGTGCATACTCAGTCGTGTCAGACTCTTTGTGACCCCATAGACTGTAGCCTGCCAGGCTCCTCTGTTCATGGAATTCTCCAGATAAGAATGGGGAGGAGATAAAAAGGATTATATCTTGTTCAGCTATCATCACATAGAAGAAATGTTTTGCTTTTGTTATTAATAAATATGAATTGAATCATTTTCATCATCAAACTAGCAAGGATTAGGAAAATGATGATGCCCAGTGCTGGGAAGTGTGCAGGAAGACTTACACTCACGTTTGTTACTGAAAAGAATATTATTGGCTCTACCTTTTCAGAGCAGTGCCTTCTACAGAGTAGGCACTCAATATATCTGTTAAATAAGGAATTATGTCTGTATTTATTAAATACTTATGTGCCAATAAAGTTTTAAGGATTTTATATATGTTCATTTATGAAATAAAAATATCATATGACAAGCATATAACAATCTGTATCATACCTTCACAATGTTGTTATAAACAGGTCCAGAAATTTCACTTCTAGGAATTTGTCCTAATGTTACAGAGTCCCAGCTTGCTGACTGAGGAGATGGTAGATTGATGTCTCTGAAGAAGCATCTTATCTATCGAAGTCTGGATGCCAGGTTCTTTTGTATCAGAGATGGGGGGAGGTGAGGAAACAATGTAAAAACACCATTTAATCTTGCAAGAATCTCCCAGAATGGCAAGTCTCAGGCAGGGAATGTGTTAATTTCTTCCTTCCTGACATCTACACAAGTACAGAGTTCTGAACAGATGCACTTTAACAGTCAGGTAGAGGGGCAAGTCCCTTGGACAGCAAGGAGATCCAACCAGTCCATCCTAGAAGAAATCAGTCCTGAATATTCATTGGAAGGACTGATGCTGAAGCTGAAACTCCAATACTTTGGCCACCTGATGTGAAGAGCTGACTCATTTGAAAAGACCCTGATGCTGGGAAAGATTGAAGGCAGGAGGAGAGTGGGACGACAGAGGATGAGATGGTTGGATGGCATCACCGACTCAATGGACATGAGTTTGAGTAAACTCTGGGAGCTGGTGATGGACAGGGAAGCCTAGCATGCTGCAGTCCATGGAGTCACAGAGTCGAACTCTGACTGAGTGAGTGAACTGAGTGAGGGGGCAAGATTCTGAGGCAGGCCATTATGTATGATTATAATAACAAAAGCAATGAAAAGCAAGTCAAAGTGACAGTTCCAACAGGGAGTCAGAACTGGCTTTTCCTGGCAATACTAAGAACAAAATCAGAAACACGGACCAAATTTTATGTTCAAATATGTTCATCAAAGAACTATTGGAGGACTTCCCTGGTGTTTCAGTGGTTAAGGATCTGCCTTCCAGTATAGGGGACATGGGTTTGATCCCTGGTCCAACTAAGATTCCACACGTGCATGCCAAGTCGCTTCAGTTGTGTCAGACTCTTTGTGACCCCATAGATTAGCCCTCCAGGCTCTTCTGTCTATAGGGTTCTCCAGGCAAGAGTACTGGAGTGGGTTGCTGTGCCCTCCTCAAGGGAATCTTCCCGACTCAGGGATGGAACCCCAGCCTCTCATGTCTCCTGCAGGCAAATTCTTCACCACTAGCGCCACCTGGGAAGCCCAAGATCCCACGTGCTGTGGGGCAAAAGAGCCCACGTGCCTCAACTAGAGAGAAATCATGCTCCACAATGAAAGGTCCCACATGCCATAACGAAAATCCTGCATACCACAGCTAAGACTCAAAGAAGTCAAAAATAAAATAAATAGTAGAATAAATATTTAAAAAAATGACTGGAAACAGCTGCAAATATGATACATCAACTTTATGAAACAGTATGCAACTAATATTATCTATCATATTTAAAGCATTATTCAATTACAGTGAAAAGTATATATAACATTAGGTGGAAAAATTCAAAATGTAAATTTGTATGTATAAAGTTAATCCAATTTTTATAAAAATGCATACATTCATTTTTAAAAGCCTGAAAGGATATACATTAACATGTTAACATTGGCTCTCTCTGGGTAGTAAGATACCAAGTGATTTTTATTTTGGGTCATATTTTTCTCTACTTTCTAAAATTTCTACAATCAGCACAGATTGTCTTTATAGCAGAAAGAAATAAAGATGACTTGAAAAATATCTGTTATCAGAGAAAAGAAGGTGAGCCATGATGTTGGCATCATTTATTCATTCATCAAACAGTAATTGATGCTTACTGGAATTGCATGTCAGGCATAATGCTAGGTTCTGTGGATGCAGGCATAAATAATGCAAGTCCCAATCTAATGGGGGAGAGACACATACCAAGACAAGGATGTTATAAGGTGCTGCTGGAAACATATTCAAAACTCTGAAAGAGTGGCAAGGAGGTGGTCCAGGCTCTAAAGACAGAGTTAAAGTTCTGCTGGGTTTTCAAAGCATGAGTAGAAGTTTGATAATTGGATTAAAGGGCAGGGAGCAGAGGTTGAAGTGTTCTGGAAGAGGAAATAGGATGCTGAAAGCCTAGAGACACAGAGGTTTTGGAGAATGGGCAGAGTGGCTGGAATGTAGGCCCAGGCAGGGGAGAGTAGATGTGACAGACAGGGCCTGGAACATTGTGTTGAAAAAATTAGATTTTTTTCTCTAGACAAGCACTTTTCAAGGATGTTACCTGAAACTCTGGTCCTGAGAAACATTTTGTGACAAAAAGATTTCTTGTCCAAATAGACTTAGAAACATTGTTCTATTCATGCTTCATGCAATAGTAGAGAGTCTTGAGAATTCCGAGATTGTCTTTAGAGCCTGGACCACTTCCTTGCCACTCCTTCAGAGTTTTGAATGTGTTCCCAGCGGCACCTTATAACATCCTTGTCTAAGTATGTGTCTCTCCCCTACTAGACTGAGACTTGCATGATTTATGCCTGCATCCACAGAACCTAGCATTAAGCCTGACATGCAATGCCAGTAAGCATCAATTAATGTTTGATGAATGAGTAAATAGGAAGCAAATAGGTAAATGAGCAATGAAAAACAAGGAAAATACACACTGACTCTATTTAACATAATATTTATCAAGGTTGAGTCATAAAACCCTTGCTTTTGGGAACATTTATTAGTTAATGAAACTTTGTTGTTGTTTAGTTGCTCAGTCATGTCCGACTCTTTGTGACCCCATCGACTGCATCACGCCCGGCTTCCCTGTCCTTCACTATCTCCCAGAGTTTGCTCAGATTCATGTCCATTGAGTCAATGATGCCATCCAGCCATCTCACCCTCTGCCATCCCCTTCTCTTCTTGCCTCCAATCTTTCTCAGCATCAGGATCTTTTCCAATGAGTCAGTTCTTTGCATCAGATGGTCAATGTATTGGAGTTTCAGCTACAGCATCAGTCCTTCCCATGAATATTCAGGGTTGATTTCCTTTAGGATGGACTGGTTTGATCTCCTTGCTGTCCAAGGGACTCTCAAGAGTTTTCCACAGTTCAATGTATATGCAGAGTACATTGTGCAAAATGCCAGCCTGGGTGCATCACAATCTGGAATCAAGATTGCTGGGAGAAATATTAACAACCTCAGATTTGCAGATGATACCACTCTAATGGTAGAAAGTGGAGAGGAACTAAAGAACCTCTTGATGAGGGTGAAAGAAGAGAGTGAAAAAGTTGGCTTAAAGCTAAATATTAAAAAAACTAAGATCATGGCATCCAATCCCATCACTTCACACCAAAAAGATGGGGGAAAAGACCAGCATAGCAGCTAAAACTTGGGTCCTGGTATTAACTGCTTAGCTGTACTCATCTAGCATGCCCCCACATGGAGGTCTGAGTAAAGGGACAAAACTTCACACTGCTTCTGTAGTTCTAGTTCCCCCCAAATCTTAGGATTCCTTGGGGCATGTTCAGCCCTTCTATCTCTAGTCTGATGACTCCCTCCTTACTGAACCTTCCCCTGAGGAATGGTATCCCTTAGGATTAGAAGCCTCCTAAGGTGACATCAGGATCTATTTGGCTGCATCCTTAGGGACTCTGATCCCCAATACCCATGGGCCTCATTAATACACCAGCTAGGTATTTCCCAGGGAGCTGCTGAGATGTGGCAACTTCTGGAGAGTAGCTACAACAGGATTCTCTTATACCCAAGGCAGTTGTGGGACATGGGTGTGGAGGAAGGGTGTGTATTGGACTTGGGATAAGGTGAGAGTGAAAAGACAGGTAAGGGGCATGAAAGACAAAACCAGAATCCTGGGAAGGGTTCTCCCACCAGATCGCTGTCAGCAATAGTCCTAACAGAGCATCACCTGTAGATGGTGCAGAAGCAGTAGAGCCCAGTGAAGAGTGGCCTTTGGAGAAAGATCTGGGTTGTGCCCTTTAATACTGTGCAACATCAGAAAAGCTATCCTGTTTCCCAATTTCCTTTTTTCTAAAAATTCATAATTTTTGAGAAAAACTTGTTGTGGGATAAAATAGTAATAATAATAGTAACTACTGGCTTTAGAGCAATACTCTGCAGCCATAGTGTTGAGCAACTTTACATGTGCTGTTTCAATTAACCATCAGGACAATCCTTTGAGATTAGTACTATCATCATCACAGGTTTCTAGGAGAGGATGTAGACACACACAAGAGGTAACTCTCCCAAGGTCACTCTACTAATGAGCGATGGAGTCAGTACTCAGACCCAAGTCTGATTCTAGTGCCATGTGTGCTGTGTCCAGTTATTCAGTCGTGTCCGACTCTGGGACCTCATGGACTGTGGTGCCATACTCTTAATCGTTTTCTTATCCTGGGTGTAAACTAATTGGTCCACAATGAGCTCTTAGTGAAATGGGTTCTGTCTCTGGTTCATCCCCTATCTAATGACATGTCTAGTTGCCCAGACTAAGCCTGAAAGAGAAGCACATTTGAAGAAGATAATACAAGGACTGCCTGTGTGTTCTTAATTTCATTTTTTCTGTTTTCAAACTTTATTTCAGTTACCAACTTGCTGAGAAGAGGATTTTAGTTATTCTGGACATGGATAACCCAGGTAGACATCACCAAGAAGATCTGGGTAGTAATTTTGAAAGAGAAAGTGATGGGGAAACCATTGGACTGGGAGTCCAGTCTTGCAACAAACTCACTCTTATGCCATTGGCATAACTTCTTAAAGTCATTAATTTGACATTCATTAGCAACGACTCATACCTTGTGCTAAGAATTGGAGATAGAAAGGTAAGATATGGTTTTTCATCCTCAAGGAATTCCACAAACTTGTGTGTGTGTGTGTGAGCATGGGGAATAATAAAAGTACATTAAAGGTGTTATCAGAGCCCAGAGGAAGAAGTTATGAGGGGAATCACAGAATACTTCCATGATTAGGGTTTTTACCAAGAGATGAAAGCAGAGGAGGGCATTTCATCTGGAGGATGATTTAACATTAGCAGTAATAATAACTGACACATTGCTATAGTATTACATACACTTAAAATATCATTTAATCTTCACAAAAACCTTCAAGTTATATGTTATTCTCCCAGTCTTAGAGATGATGAAATAGGGTTTGAGATTAATGGCTTTCTCTGGGTTGTGCTGTTGGTAAGTGGCAAAGCGAAACTCAAACCAAATTTGACCCCCGAGCCTCTACTCTCTCCTTAGAACATACTGCCTCATGAGAAATAGATTTGTGAAAGGACCTGGAATATTTGGAGGGTCATGAATGAGCTGGTTTGCTTTCAGCTAGAGTCAGCAGACCTTTCTTGTAGGGGACCAGATCATGAATATTTTAAGCTTTGTGGGACATATATGATCTCTATTAGAGTTTCTCAACTCTTGTTGTAAGGCAAAACAGCCACAGACATAAATGAATATTTTTTCAACCATATTAAAAGCAAAAACCATTCCATTCCTAGATAGCAAGCCATATAAAGCACACAAGGTGAGTAGGTAAGTAATCAAGTTACTTACCAGGTTAGGTAAGAATTAAGTTCCAAAGTTACCTACCAGGTAGGTAAGAATCAAGTTCTTACCAGGTAGGTAAGATGAGTAGGTAAGTAATCAAGTTACCTACTAGATAGATAAGAATCAAGTTCCAAAGAGCTTTGAAAACCAAGCTAAGGAAATTAGACATTAGCTCATAAATAATGGGAGTTGTTTTTTTGTTTTTGTTTTTTTTAGGGTTTGTAAACAGGGAAATATCATGGTCATCTCTGTCTTTTTTGAAACTCACTCTGGCAGTGTGTAGATTGGGTTGGATGAAAGAAAGGCTAGAACAGGAAAGATCAGGGAAGACACTCCTGTTCTCCTTCAGTGAAAATATTCTTCTGAAATGTTTCTCATCTCAACTTTGTCTTGGATGTTGTATAGTCCTCCTGTGATTTAAATATAGTTGCTACTTAACAACTTTTAAAATTGTATTTTCCTAATTTGATTCTTAGAACATTCTCTCAAAGGACACAAGAATAAATAATTTTAAACAAGAAAGAATAACAAAGATTTAATGCAAGTTTTATAATAGTGTTTTCCCTTCAGCTTGTAGTCTACTATTTTTCTTAACCTTTCTTCTTTCTGGAAGAGACTATGTGGGACCTTCTGGGGGGCAGGAGAACAACCCTGCATGGATACCAATCATAGCTCCCAAGGGAGCTCCATATCTGCACAAATAAGACAGTAGGAACTTAAATTATCTCTTGAATTTTTACATTACACTTGATAAATACTGTATTCTCACTTTCTTTCAATCTTCTTTGGTTCTCATTATTAGCATATGACTTTGTTTTGACTAGCCTCTGTTATGAGGTTGGGTACATAGTGAGAAGTCACCCCTAAAATCATAGATTCTCTGAATCTTGGTGTCATTGAGCTTTAGAATCTTAGAATGTTTATGGCAAAGTTGAATTTTAATGTAGTACATCATGATTTCACATCCAAAGAAGTGATACCACACCTGAGTGACATGGCCTTACAGCTTCTGCTTGAAAACTAAAAATGGAGCTACTACTCATTATTGAGTAGTATTACTCACTAGAAGTTTCTTGCCTTTTTTTTTGTAACTGAGCTTAAAATTTCCCCTTTTACAACTTTTGCCACACATTTCTAATTTTCTTCCCTCCAGGAACATACAGTACACATTTCTACCTTTTTCTGCCTGACAACCTTCAGAATATTTAGTGAGCTCTCTTAAGTTCCTCCTAAGTCTCCCAGCTAAGCTTTCTCAGTCTCCTCCATTCTTCCATAAATAACAAGGTTTCATGGATTCCTTACTGATAAGCTCTTTTCTCTGTATAGAGAAGCTCTAGTTTGTGTTTTTTCCTTTTAAATTGCAGGTTCAAGAGTTAAAAACAGTTCTCTGGGTGGCTCTTGAGTTTTTTGCTTAACTCTGATAAATATCAGTTTCCTTAGTTGTAAAATGCAGCTAATAGTGGGTATTGACTTTGTGGGATGACCATGGATAATGTATGTAAATGGTCTGGACCAGTCCGTGTTCAGAAATCTGGTGTTGTTTAGTCGCTAAGTCATGTCTGATTCTTTTGCAGCCCTGTAGACGGTAGCCCTCCAAGCTCCTCTGTCCATGTGATTTCTCAGGCAAGAATACTGGAATGGGTTGCCATTTCCTTCTGCAGGGGATTTTCCCAACCCAGGGATCAAACCTGTGCCTCCTTTGTCTCTTGCATTGCAGCTGGATTCTTTACCACTGAGCCGCCAGGAAAGAAATCTGTTGATAGCTATGTAAATCCAAAGGAAAGCCTCAGAATGAGGTCAACTCCATTGCTAGCTCACTAGGAAGCAAAGTTCAGCAACAAGGATAGCTCCCATAAGTACAAATAGCAGCAACTGGTGCCCTTGGTGGGCCAGCTCGGACTCAGCCCTTTCATTTATCCGGCACTTAAAATACCTACTATACGCTAGGTACTGCTCTAGAATCTGGTAACATACAATAAATCAAAAAGATAAAAATTCCTGAATTCTTGTGAGGGAAACTGATGATTTCAAAAAATTATTTTGTACATTAGAAGTTGCTATTATGAAGATAGATAAAACAGAAAATGTACGGAGTATGGGATATTTCAGATTCAAACAGGATGATCAGGAAAGATTCAAGTCTTCCCTGCAAAGATGACAATTGAGTAAATTCTTGAAGGAGAGAAGAGCATGAACCATATCCACTAACTCTCATACTACTGCAAAGAGCCTCTAATGTGAGTATTAATATCATTTTTCTCATTTATCCAAGCCTGAGTCCCATCCACGGCTTTATGTAGTGTTATTTTAACACAAATTGAGAACTATCAGCCAGCCTTGTCATGCCAGTGCAATGCTTTAAATGTTGAAATTCTGACCCAAAGTTTTGAGATTCTCTATGAAAACCACTTGATAATTTGCAATGTTTTGCAATATGAACTTTCTACTCTCTAAAAGTGTTGATACACAGGTCAGCTCTTTCTCTCACAATGTTACCTAAAATGGGTCTATTTTGTGCTTGTGTGTTCTTAGTCACTCAGTCATGTCCAACTCTTTGTGACTCCATGGACTATAGTCCATCAGGCTCCTCTGTCCATGGGATTTTCCAGGCAAGAATACTGGAGTGGATAGCCTTTCCCTTCTCCAGGGGATCTTTCTAACCGAGGGATCAAACCCAGGTCTCCTACATTTGCCAGTGGATTCTTTACCATCTGAGCCATTAGGGAAACCTGCTAAACCCTGCATGAAATTGGTGCGAGGGACACATTTGAGACTTGGACTTTGAGTCCTGGCTCCGTCATTTACTCTGTCCAACACTGGACAGGTGATTTTATGAAAAGGAAGTCGTGACACTGACCTCAGTGGGTTGTGGTGACAACCAAATGAGATCACCTTTATTAAAACATTTTCATAGAATGCCATTTCGTTAAAGACAATTTCCTTCTTTGGTGTCTGGAAAAGGTGTGTATCTAGCAGTTATGGTTCTGTTGCAAAAGGACTAAGAAAAAAGGACTGGTCAGTATTGTGTTCTGCTGTCTAGGCCTGCCAAGGTGAGATCTAGGATGGAGTTCAAATCACCTGAAGATCCATTCCCACCCAATACTCAACTCTCTCCTGTGAGCAACATGGCTGTGGAGGAGTCCTTACTAGTTTTCAAGAAAAGCTTCGAGACACACAGGCACCTAATTTCCAGGTAAATAAGCTTCATTTTCTTGAGAAATGCCAGAAGCACAAACATGTTCTCTAGGTTTCGATTCTTGAGTCTCTGGCTGTCTTTATACGTCAATTTATCTTTATAGTTGTAACCACCGCAGGTAATGCTGGAATGGTGGGGGTGAGGGAAATAAAAGTTCTAGAGGAAAGATTTCTTTTCCCAAAAAAAGCTTCCTTGAAACTCCCCCTTTTTCTGAAAATTAATGGTATGTGGGTTTTCAAAGATACAGCATCAGAGAGGAAGACAAAGCCAAGAAGCAAGGGTTTTTGTTTGTTTCACATTTACACTGTCCTTGGTAGCACCTGCTTGTCTTGACATTTGAAAGAATGACTTTAGGAACTATAGAGTGCTCTACAACTTTTTGGTTTACCGTAAAACATTTTACATTTCCCTAGCCTCCTTCCTTTGATTTATGGGATGGGTACATGTGTGCGTTCTTCAAAATAAGATTTATGCCATGTACAGTTTTTCCATTGGGCCCTTGGAACTTTATTAAAGCTAGGTAGACAGATCAAAATCATTTCTATAATCCCTATCAAGTGCCTAGAGCAATGCGAAGCCAATTTGGATAGAATGTTCCCTGGCGTGGAGGAGGAGATCTTTATTTGATTGCTTGCTTAGTTCTGCGATGCCTTCAGTCCCTGCAGCTGTGGATCTTACACAGCATTCTCTCACTGAGACTGCAGGGTATTTAGGAATATGTCCTCTTCTCTCCTCAGAAGGAAGGCCACGCATAGCCAAGGTTGGAAAAATCAAAGCTCTGTAACCGAGTTTATCCTCCTGGGCTTCTCCAGAAATCCCAGAACCAACTGGATCCTTTTCTTCCTCTTCCTCTTCCTTTACTTATTTACAGTCCTGGGCAATGGTCTCATCGTTACTTTGATCAGAGTAGACGCACGCCTCCACACCCCCATGTACTTCTTCCTGAGCATCCTCTCTCTGCTGGATCTCAGCTATGCTACCACCACAGTGCCCCAGATGTTGATCCATCTAGTAAGCAAGAGTAAAACTATCTCTTATGTTGGGTGTGTGGTCCAGATGTACATTTTCCTAACCTTGGGCATCACTGAGACCTGGATTTTTGCAGCTATGGCCTATGACAGATATGTTGCCATATGCTACCCACTCCATTATAGGGTCAAGATGAGCCAAACCCTGTGTGTACTCCTGGCAGTCAGCTCTGCCCTTTGCGGTCTCACCTGTGCCCTCGTCTACACAGTCTTTGCAATGAATCTGCCCTACTGTGGCCCCAATGAAATCAACCACTTCTTTTGTGAAATTCCTGCTGTCTTGAAGTTGGCTTGTGCAGATACATCACTCAATGACCAAGTGGACTTTATCTTGGGCTTTATCTTGCTCCTGATTCCATTGTCCCTCATTCTGGCCTCATATGTTCGCATCTTCACTGCTATCCTAAAGATTGGCTCCACCCAGGGGCGAATCAAGGCCTTCTCCACCTGTGCCTCACACATCACTGTGGTCACCATGTTTTGTATTCCATGCATGGTCATGTATATGAGGCCTGGCTCTGAGGCCTCCCCAGAGGATGACAAGAAGCTGGCCCTGTTCTACAATGTCATCTCTGCCTTCCTCAACCCCATCATCTACAGCCTCCGGAACAAGGATGTGAAGAGGGCTTTCTTCAAGTTAGTTGGAATGAGTGCGGGCACTCAGTAAGCCACGGATGAGGGCTGTCTGCGGTGCCTCTGGTCTCTGTCTGACACCCACACGTTCACTGAAATCACTGGACTGAAGAAGGAGCCCAGAATAGGGAAGATATCTACAAAAAAACACTTTTGCATTTTATTAGGCTACTGGAAACATTAGGAAAGAAAGAACTGTGTTCAGGGATGAAACACATCATTGACTTTCTGTTGTTTTGAAAACGTCAACTCATTTCTCTGAGATTTAATTTTTATATCTGTACAGTGTGTTCCAGAATATTCTTTGGGCCTAAATAATAACTACCTTTATTGATCACTTTCTACATGACAAGCACTGTCTAAGTACTTTATATGTACTTTATTTTAATTCTTATAACAACTCCAGAGGTATGTATAATGATTTTCTTCATAAAGTTTAAAAATAGCAGCAACAACAACAACAAAAAACTTAGGCACAAGATTAAACAAGTTGCAAAGGCCACCCAGCTGGAAAGTAACACAATTGAGATTTGACCCCAGGTAGTATAGTTCCAGAGTCCAGGCTCTTCTCTAGTATATCATGCCATATCTCAAGGATTCAGTAGAGCTTTTTGAGGCTCAGCTGAGATAACAGATAGGATACCATTGAGGAAAATTCAAAATATTTAGGATTATGATTCTAAGTCATTAAGCTATAGGGTCAGATCCATCAAGTCAGAGCTCTGCTGGCTAATTTAGATCTTCCTCAGCAGTGTTTCATAGCCTAAGCAAGTAGCATCTTGCAGTGGAATAGTAATTTCTCAATAAATGTTTGTTGAGTGATTTCCTGGCCCTTCTCCATCCCTGGTCTGTCCACTTCTGCCGTTCTTCTTCACTTTCATGGATCCCTGTCTGATTTCCATTGTACCTACCCCACCATGGCTTTCAGCAATCCAGACCTTTATTTACAAAAAGAGTATGTTGGTTTCCATAACTGACTTACCCTTAAATTTCCTCTGCCACCTTAGAGAACAAGGGGAAGGGCCCCAAACTTTAGTCTTGACTTAATTTGTTGAGATCTTGGAAAAACCACCTAATCTCTCTGGAGCTCAGGCCCCTATCCATAAAATGGAGTCTGATGTGGAGATAATGACTGTACTATAATATTAATTTTAAGTTCAAGTAGAAATAGGCCTTAGAACTTAAATAATTGTATAAATTTTATCATTAGATAGTCATTGTCTTCAAAGCCAGATGCCTTAGAAAATAGTTATTACCTTATTAACAGTAGCTTGTATTTGTCAACTACAATGTTAATATCAGGCTTATTATGTGGTCAGAATATATGGATTGCATACTAATGATGGTAACTGAAAGCATATAAAGGCTTCCTTGGTAGCTCAGATAGTAAAGAATCTGCCTGAAATGCAGGAGACCTGGGTTTGATCCCTGGGTCTGGAAGATCCTCTGGAGAAGGGCATGGCAACCCACTCCAGTATTCTTGCCTGGAGAATCCCATGGACAGAGGAACCTGGCACGCTACAGTCCATGGTGTCACAAAGAGTCAGACACAACTGCAAAACTAACACTTTCTCCTTCATACCTTCAGCACACACACACACACACACACAAACATCAAAATTAGTGGGATGCAATCACATCAGTTTTCATTCCAATCCCAAAGAAGGGCAATGCCGAAGAATGTTCAAACTACTGCACAACTGCACTCATCTCACACGCTAATAAAGTAATGCTCAAAATTCTCCAAGTCAGGCTTCAAGAGTACCTGAACCATGAAATTCCAGATGTTCAAGCTAGATTTAGAAAAGGCAAAGGAAACAGAGATCAAATTGCTAACATCCGTTGGATCATTGGAAAACAAGGGAACTCCAGAAAAATATCTACTTCTGCTTTATTAGTGGCTTCCCTGGTGGCTCAGGTGGTAAAGCATCTGCCTGCAAGGCGGGAGACCCGGGTTTGACCCTTGGGTCGAGAAGATCCTCTGGAGAAGGAAATGGCAACCCACTCCAGTACTCTTGCCTGGAAAATTCCATGGATGGAGGAGCCCAATAGGCTATAGTCCATGGGGTTGCAAAGAGCTGGACATGACTGAGCGAATTCACTTTCTTTCTTTCTGCTTTATTGATTACACCAAAGCCTTTGACTGTGTGGATCACAACAAACTGTGGAAAATTCTTAAAGAGATGGCAACACCAGACCACCTTAACTGCCTCCTGAGAAATCTGTATGCAGGTCAAGAATCAACAGTTAGAACCAAACATGGAAAAACAGACTGGTTCCAAATTGGGAAAGGAGTAAGTCAAGGCTGTATATTGTCACCCTGCTTATTTAACTTATATGCAGAGTACATCATGAGAAATGCTGGACTGGATGAAGTACAAGCTGGAACCAAGATTGCTGGGAGAAATATCAATAACCTCAGATATGCAGATGACACCACCCTTATGGCAGAAAGTGAAGAGGAACTAAAGAGCCTCTTGATGAAAGTGAAAGAGGAGAGTGAAAAAGTTGGCTTAAAGCTCAACATTCAGGAAACTAAGATCATGGCATCCGGTCCCATCACTTCATGGGAAAAAGATGGGGAAACAATGGAAACAGTGAGAGACTTTATGTTTTGCGGCTCCAAAATCACTGCAGATGGTGACTACAGCCATGAAATTAAAAGATGCTTGCTCCTTGGAAGTAAAGCTATGATCAACCCAGACAGCATATTGAAAAGCAGAGACATTATGTTGCCAACAATGGTCCATCTAGTCAAAGCCATGGTTTTTCCAGTAGTCATGTATGAATCTGAGAGTTGGACTATAAAGAAAGCTGAGCACTAAAGAATTGATGATTTTGAACTGTGGTGTTGGAGAAGACTCTTGAGAGTCCCTTGAACTGCAAGGAGCTCCAACCAGTCAATCCTAAAGAAAATCAGTCCTGAATATTCATTAGAAGGACTGATGCTGAAGCTGAAGCTCCAATACTTTGGCCACCTGATGCAAAGAACTGACTCACTGGAAAAGACCCTGATGCTGAGAAAGATTGAGGGCAGGTGGAGAAGGGAATGATAGGGGATGAGATGGTTAGATGGCATCACCGACTTGATGGACATGAGTTTTAGCAAGGACTGGGAGTTGGTGATGGACAGGGAAGCCTGGCATGCTGCAGTTCATGGGGTGGCAAAGAGTTGGACATGACTGAGCAACTGAACTGAACTGAACTGAACTGAATCACATCAGCTGCCACATTAACCAGGAACTAATCTCGTGCTATCAAAGTAAATTTAAATTTCTCTCACTCTGGGGTCAGATAAATATTAATTGCTTTGTAAAAAGCAATACAAGATAAATCTTGTAAATCAGCTACTCTCTACAAGTCTAATAGGATTCAATTATCAAAATATTCTAATTGCACTTAGTCGCTTAGAAACAAGTTTTATTTGTAAACCAAAGATTATCTGGATGTTGAGAAAAATGAGAGGATACTAAATGCTAAGAGTGCATTTTGCTTATTAGCAACTTTCTCAAGAAGATAAATGTAGGGGAGTTGACAGCCTAGAGAGTTCTTAGCAATCCCCAAGCATTAAGGGAACATAGGCCTTAAGAGTGATATGGATGGATTGTGAGAAGGGAAGAGCCTACTCTAGTCCCAGGGTTTCCTGCCTGAAGGCCATAGCCTCTAAGAAGAGAAGTCCAGGGGAAAGAGGAGCCTTGATTTTCTGGAGAAAAAAAGAATGAAATTGTCAGCAAGACATTCTGACTGTGTTTCCTGAGGACTTATTAAGAAAATTGTTCTGGGGCCATTAGAAAGGATATGTGAGAGGACTTCCCCGGCAGTCCAGGGGTTAGGACTCCATGCTTCTAAAGCACAGGGTGCAGATTTGATTCCTGGTTGGGGAATTAAGATCCTACATGCTGCATGGCACGGCCAATAAATAAATAACTAAAAAGGAAGGGCATGTGAGGATTATCTGCTGAAATGACTGGACCTTATTTTTCAGAGCTCTCAGGGCAGTAGAAACCCACAGCAGGCCCCTCTAATTTCCCCACCTCCCAACATGATCCCTTACTCTGGGCTAGTCCTGACTCCCCAGGTCTTTGCATAGGCTACCCCACCTGGAGTGTCCTCTCCTCACTCTCGTCTACTGTCCCCTTACTTGTTCATCAGGGCCTCGTATGGGTCTCTTCTCAGGAAGCTTTCTAACTACTTTCATCTAGGATGAAAGATTTTTTCTACTCCCCAAACTCAGTGCCACCAACTAAGCACTCAACTTTGGCCTCAGAAACACATGGAGATCTTAAAGGCTCTAACTTTCATCTCGTCCCTGAGCCCCTTTGAGAACAAGAACTACTAATACATCATTCAGATGTATTTGCATAAAGCTATTTCAAATGTTTATGACTATGAATGTCCTTTCCCCACATTGATGATTTGAAAAAAAAAAAAAACTCAGTGAACTGGAAATAAAAGGAAATTTCCTTATTCTGACCAAAAAAAAAAAAATCTATATTAAAAACCTCCAACTAACATCACAAAATGATGAACAATTAAATGTTTTCACTCCTAAAATCAGTACCAAAATAAGGATGCTTGCTCTCAACAATCCTATTCAAAATAGCATGGTAAACTTTAGCCAGTACAACAAGGCTAGGAAAGAGAATACAGGAAAGGAAGAAGTAAAATTTCATCTATTTTCAAATAACCTAATTGTCTATGTAAAAAATCAAGGATTCTACATTAAAACTCCTATAATTAATTAATTTAGTAATGTTACAGGATTCAGGATGAACACATAAAAATCAATTTTATTCCTATATACTAGCAATGAACAATTGGAAACTAGAATTAAATACATAATATTATTTATGATGGACTTCCCAGGCAGTTCAGTGGTAAAGAATCTGCTTGCTAATGCAGGAACCGCAGGAGATGCAGGTTCGATCCCTGGATCAGCAAGATCCACTGGAGAAGGAAATGGCAACCCACTCCAGTATTCTTGCTGAGATAATCCTATGGACAGAGGGGCCTGGTGGGCTACAGTCCATGGGGGCTGCAAAGAGTCAGAAAAAACTGAGCAACTGAGCATGCATGAACACTATTTTTAACTTCATAAAAGTCAAATGCTTAGTGGTTTTGATTTGCATTTCTCTGATAATGAGTGATGATGCTCAACATCACTCATTATCAGAGAAATGCAAATCAAAACCACTATGAGGTACCATTTCACACCAGTCAGAATGGCTGCGATCCAAAAGTCTACAAATAATAAATGCTGGAGAGGGTGTGGAGAAAAGGGAACCCTCTTACACTGTTGGTGGGAATGCAAACTAGTACAGCCACTATGGAGAACAGTGTGGAGATTCCTTAAAAACTGGAAATAGAACTGCCTTATGATCCAGCAACCCCACTGCTGGGCATACACACTGAGGAAACCAGAAGGGAAAGAGACACGTGTACCCCAATGTTCATCGCAGCACTGTTTGTAATAGCCAGGACATGGAAGCAACCTAGATGTCCATCAGCAGATGAATGGATAAGAAAGCTGTGGTACATATACACAATGGAGTATTACTCAGCCATTAAAAAGAATACATTTGAATCAGTTCTAATGAGGTGGATGAAACTGGAGCCTATTATACAGAGTGAAGTAAGCCAGAAGGAAAAACATCAATACAGTATACTAACGCATATATATGGAATTTAGAAAGATGGTAACAATAACCCGGTGTACAAGACAGCAAAAGAGACACTGATGTATAGAACAGTCTTATGGACTCTGTGGGAGAGGGAGAGGGTGGGAAGATTTGGGAGAATGGCAATGAAACATGAAAAATATCATGTAGGAAACGAGTTGCCAGTCCAGGTTCGATGCACGATGCTGGATGCTTGGGGCTGGTGCACTGGGACGGCCCCAGAGGGATGGTATGGGGAGGGAGGAGGGAGGAGGGTTCGGGATGGGGAACACATGTATACCTGTGGTGGATTCATTTTGATATTTGGCAAAACTAATACAATTATGTAAAGTTTAAAAATAAAATAAAATTAGAAAAAAAAAGTCAAATGCTTAGACATAAATTAACAAAACATGAACTATCATACCCTTCAAAACAGCCTAAAGAGGGTAGATTTTGCAGTAATAGAGATAAAAGGCATGACATCATCCATTAAAGAACCATGACATTAGATTTACATCTGGAATGATCACTCTGGCTCTCATGTGGAAACTAAATTGAAGGAGAAGGATACCAGCTGCTGCACTCACTCAGGCAGGAACAGATGAGAAGCTGAACTGTTGAATAAAAGAGCAGCTACTGAACATGAGAGGTTGGTATTAGATAAGAGGTCTTTATGAGGTAGACTCATTAGCTAGGTAGGTATAGGTAGCTCATTAGGAAATGGTGAGGTAGACAGAGGAGTCAAGGGTGAATCCCAGGTCTGGTTAATCAAGTGGGTGATGGGGGATGAGTGCAGAGTGTAGCCCTTTCCTGCCCTCCAAACCCATTCTTTATGGTGCATAGAAACTCTCCCTGGCTTGCCTGCCCAGGCCTCCCAACCCCCCGCCATTTCTCAATCCAAGCACTTGGTCTAATTGATATTCATATTTCTGGCCCTTTAGACTATGAAGCTGAGAAGGGAGCACCTGAGAGGAACAGGAGGCATTGGGATGGGAGGATCAGGCTCTTGAGTGTTTGGTCTTGAGTGCTACACTGGGAGGGTGAAAAGTGAGCTTGGGGCTTGGGAAGGCTGCTATGGGGCCTGGAGAATCCCACAAAGGCTCATTAAAACATCTGATCTGTTCTCCCTGAGGATCAGGAGCAGAATACTAAAGGAGGACCCAGCAGGCCCCCAGTGCATCCCACCCTAAGCCCAGCACCAGGTAAGGAGAAGGGCCTGAGGCAGGGAACTGAACCATGCTCACCCACTCCTGGGCAGCCCTGTGTTCCCCATATGTCTGACTGTGTGCCTGCCTGCTTCCACCTCCTTTCCATCCTTATCAGGCCACCCAGGCCTGTTCCCTGAACTCTGTCCTCCTCTGTTCGCTGACTTCTCTGTGTACAGTGGTCTATCCGTCTCTTGGTCATTTTCTTTCCTTCCTTTTTTTTTTTTTGAATATTCAGAGATTTAAATTTTATCTTATTTTTAAACTTTACAATATTGTATTAGTTTTGCCAAGTATCGAAATGAATCCGCCACAGGTATACCCGCGTTCCCCATCCTGAACCCTCCTCCCTCCTCCCTCCCCTACCCTTCCTCTGGGTCGTCCCAGTGCACCAGCCCCAAGCATCCAGTACTGTGCATCGAACCTGGACTGGCGACTTGTTTCATACATGATATTATACATGTTTCAATGCTATTCTCCCAAATCTCCCCACCCTCTCCCTCTCCCACAGAGTCCATAAGACTGATCTATACATTGGTGTCTCTTTTGCTGTCTCGTACACAGCGTTATTGTTACCATCTTTCTAAATTCCATATATATGTGTTAGTATACTGTATTGGTGTTTTTCTTTCTGGCTTACTTCACTCTGTATAATAGGTTCCAGTTTTCCAAGTGAGCTCCTCAGCTGAGGGAGAGAAAAGTAGAAGAAAGTGAAGGCTGTTGTATGGAGCTGAGGCATTTGACTCTCCTCTGAAGCCCACTGAGGATAGAAGTCAAGACACTGGTAAGGATAGATCAAGGTATTGATGACAAGTTAATAGAAGTTAGAACCTGGAAGGGGACATTAGAAGTGGGAAGAGCTGTGAAGTTCTTATTTAGGAAGGGGAGAGATGTAACTGCTTCTAAACAGGATATTGGTATCCTAGCACTCTTTTCTGGTACAGCCTTAGGCCAGGCCTTGGGATGGATGGGAAGAAGGCTCATAGTGGGCTTGGAGCTCCCCATTCACTTGCTCCTGGTCCTTCTATCCCGCTGCACATTCCTCAGTTTTGCACCATAAGACTATGAGTGGGATGCTTACTGAGAGACTACTACAGTGGTCCAGGCATCAGGTCCAGATGAAGCTGAAAGAAGAAGCGCACAGAAGGATGACCTAGAGAGAGTGAACCAGAGACCTTCCCACCTGACCAGCCGCACTAGTCCCAATGACACTTTGCTTGATCCTCTTATGGGGTCAGCAAGTTCACTATCTCCCAGGTCAGTTGATCCTATCCGTGATCTGCCCTCACTAATATGTTAGTTATATTTTGCTGGAATTTACCTCCCTAGTAGAATTCGCAAGTGCACTTTTTAGGACCTGGAACAAGTCTCATCCATCTTCCACATGAAAGCCTTTCAGAGAGTAGGCCCTCAGCTTCCAGAATTCTCCTACCCTTTCATTCCATGTGGCAAACACCCCCACTTGCCTCAACTCTTCCTCACATGATGTTGTTTCCAGACGTTTCTTTATAACCTCTTTCAACTTACTTATCGTCCCCTTAAAACGTGGCCCCAGAAGGTGGTCTGGCTTCTGCAGACACAGTTCCATGATACCTCCTGTGATCTCACAGCATCTTTTCTCAGTTTTGTCACTTTACGATGATGTTTTAGGAACATCCTTGCATTGATCCCCTTTCAGTCTTCAGTTATTTCTCAGCTGAGCTGACTATGTATGGCTGGCTTTTTAAGCAGAGGGGCAGGGAATTTTACATTGGTGCTATAGCATTTTTTGTTGTTGTTGTTGTTGGCATACGCTTCTTGTTCTATCCAGTTGAGACTTGAAATCTGATTTGCAATGACATGATCAGATCTTCTTCCTCACCATCTACACAAGATGTGAAGAAAGAACCTGTGAGACTGGTCCATGGGAATGTATCTTGAATTTTCTGGTGGTTACAGTTAGATGTCAGACATGACTGAGTGCATACACACACACACAGTTAAATGATCTGTATCCTCCTCATTCATACATCTTCCCCTTTGTTTATGCTCTATTGAAACTGCCTCTCAAGACTTGTGTTCTTAGTTTTGTTGCTGTCTGCTTCCTCAGAGACCATGCAATAGCACCTCTTTCCCTTTCTTTTGGATTTCCCCCAGTGTAATACACATTCTGAACTTTTACCTTAAGAAAATGACAAAGGAAACAAAGCACTCCCCTCACCTTATGTCCCAATCTTAGATATCTCCTCATCTCAGTCCTTCTCTTTATAGCCAAGTTCACTCCTCATAACCCACTGATTTCTGCCTTCATCACTCCACAGAAATTTCCCACATCCAAGCAACTAATAAGTGTGGCATTATTGCATTTTTTGAAAAGTTTTAATTCCTCTTGCTCTCTCTATAGCATTTAGCATAATATGCACTCATGGAGATGGTAGTTTCCTGAACTTACAGTGTCAAGCTCTCCTGCCTCCCTGGATGCTCTCGTTTAAGCCCATCTCTTCTCCTGCTGATCTCTCCAGTGTTCCTCCTCCCAGGTTGCGTCTTTGGAACCTCTGTACTCTCTCTGAGGTACCCCTGAGAGTTCTCATCCATTCTGTGCCTTAATTACCTTCTAAAGTTTGGTTTTCTGCTTAGATCTCTTTCCTGAGCTCCAAAGCAATCTGTCTAACTCTTTGATGATCAGATCCTCCAGGACACTCGATGTTTCAAACTCTGCATGTCTATAATAGAATTAAGAATGACTTTCTGACCATTTTCTCCCCACCCCATCACTCTTTCTTTCACCTCCACCTGTCCTGTAATGGTATTACTGTCAACTTAGCTTCCCAGGTTTGAAACCTCAAACTCATGCTTGTTTCCTCCCTCTTCCTCATCTTCTGTACCGCTTGGTTACCAAGTCTTGTCCACCTCTCTCTCTAATCTCTCTTCTCTTCTTTGTTGTCTGGAATGTTACCCTTCTCCTGTCTTTCCTTCATACCTCTCAGCTGGTCTTTCTCCAATGTCTTTTCCTAACTTCCACCCAAATAGTGATATTTCTAAAATCTAAGTAGGAAGTCAGGAAACACCTGGGGTAACAAGCAAATTTGGCCTTGGAATACAGAATGAAGCAAAGCAAAAGCTAACAGAGTTTTGCTCAGAAAACACACTGGTCATAGCAAACACCCTCTTCAGACACAAGAGAAGACTCTACACATGGACATCACCAGATGGTCAACACCAAAATCAGATTGATTATATTCTTTGCAGCCAAAGATGGAGAAGCTCTATACAGTCAGCAAAAAAAGACCAGGAGCTGACTGTGGCTCAGATCATGAACTCCTTATTGCCAAATTCAGACTGAAATTGAAGAAAGTAGGGGAAACCACTAGACCATTCAGGTATGACCTAAATCAAATCCCTTATGATTATACAGTGGAAGTGAGAAATAGATTTAAGGGACTAGATCTGATAGATAGAGTGCCTGATGAACTGTGGAGACAGGGTACAGGAGACAGGAGTACATTGTACAGGAAACAGGGATCAAGACCATCCCCATGGAAAAGAAATGCAAAAAAGCAAAACGGCTGTCTGGGGAAGCCTTACTAATAGCTGTGAAAAGAAGAGAAGCAAAAAGCAAAGGAGAAAAAGAAAGATATAAACATCTGAATGCAGAGTTCCAAAGAATATCAAAAAGAGATAAGAAAGCCTTCCTCAGTGATCAATGCAAAGAAATAGAGTAAAACAACAAAATGGGAAAGACTGGAGATCTCTTCAAGAAAATTAGAGATACCAAGGGAACATTTCATGCAAAGATGGGCTCGATAAAGGACAGAAATGATATGGACCTAACAGAAGCAGAAGATATTAAGAAGAGGTGGCAAGAATACACAGAAGAACTGTACAAAAAAGAGCTTCATGACCCAGATAGATAGTCATGATGGTGTGATCACTCACCTAGAGCCAGACATCCTGGAATGTGAAGTCAAGTGGGCCTTAGGAAGCATCACTATGAACAAAGCTAGTGGAGGTGATGGAATTCCAGTTGAGGTATTTCAAATCCTGAAAGATGATGCTGTGAAAGTGCTACACTCAACATGCCAGCACATTTGGAAAACTCAGCAGTGGCCACAGGACTGGAAAAGGTCAGTTTTCATTCCAATCCCAAAGAAAGACAATGCCAAAGAATGCTCAAACTACTGCACAGTTGCACTCATCTCACATGCTAGTAAAGTAATGCTCAAAATTCTCCAGCCAGGCTTCAGCAATACATGAACCATGAACTTCCAAATGTTCAAGCTGGTTTCAGAAAAGGCAGAGGAACCAGAGATCAAATTGCCAACATCCACGGGATCATCAAAAAAGCAAGAGAGCTCCAGAAAAACATCTAGGTCTGCTTTATTGACTATGCCAAAGCCTTTGACTGTGTGGATCACAATAAACTGGGAAATTCTGAAAGAGATGGGAATACCAGACCACCTGACCTGCCTCTTGAGAAAACTGTATGCAGGTCAGGAAACAACAGTTAGAACTAGACACGGAACAACAGACTGGTTCCAAATAGGAAAAGGAGTACGTCAAGGCTGTATATTGTCACCCTGCTTATTTAACTTATATGCAGAGTACAGCATG
This sequence comes from Bos mutus, assembly GCF_027580195.1. Lineage (NCBI taxonomy): Eukaryota > Metazoa > Chordata > Mammalia > Artiodactyla > Bovidae > Bos > Bos mutus. The sequence continues at coordinate 103,113,611 of NC_091619.1, read as the reverse complement.
AGAAACGCTGGGCTGGAAGAAGCACAAGCTGAAATCAAGACTGCCAGGAGAAATATCAATAACCTCAGATATGCAGGTGACATCACCCTTGTGGTAGAAAGTGAAGAGGAACTAAAAAGCCTCTTGATGAAAGTGAAAGAGGAGAGTGGAGTCCCTTGGACTGCAAGGAGATCCAACTAGTCCATTTTAAAGGAGATCAGTTCTGGGTGTTCTTTGGAAGGACTGATGCTAAAGCTGAAACTAAAGATTCACATCATGGGCCCTGTTTTTGGAGAAGTTTAGCTTTCAAAGGCTAGTTCAGGTGCTTCTTTAATGGATCCCCATGACCCTCTATACTTACTCTTGTCATAGCACTTATCACTTGAGTACCATTCATTGTTTATCTGTCTCCTTCCTATGTGTGTTCTTTGAGGGTAGAAATTTTTTATTTCTGTATCCCTAGTGCTTAACACAGCATTGACTGCCAGCCCATATTTCCATCAGAGTGCTAAATACATTGGAATGTGATTTGTGTCTTTATTCTTCTATTTCCCCCAAAACACTGTGAGCTTCTTCAGGATTAGGAGTATACCATGTTTGTTCTGGTCTCTTTCAGTTTTGTTTACCATTTGATATACAACACCAGGAAGATAATTTGACTGGAATGAACATCACTGAGCTTCCACTTTGTGCTAGCTACAGTGCTGTGTGCGCCATGCATATCATATATTACTTCTCACAGGTTCTGTTCCTGTTTCTGGTAGATATTATGTAGATTTTACAGAGAAGGAAATGAGGTTAAAGGAGACTAAATTACTTGAACTGGCCACAGTTGAAGTACCAAGACTTGAATGTCAATCTTCTGATTCCAAATCCCATGTTCCTCCACTAGAACCACTTCCTATGATGCCAAAAATGAAGAATCAGCTCTAACTTTTGAGATATAAACTAAACTTTGGACTTCCCTGACTGTCATAAGTCTTGACTCTAGGAGAGAAAGAGACCCCAAAGTATAGATTACCACTAGGAAGGTATTCCCATCAAGCTGAAAGAATCAGAGATGCCAAAGCTGACTTCAAGCCAAAAAGACAGCTATTATTCTGCCTCAATTATAGTTTGAGGGTCAAGCAGGAAGACTTTTTTTCTGTTGTGAATAAGGCCAGGAAGAGGCCCAGTGGTGAGCAACTCCATCTGAAATAAAATCAGATATGAGGAAGCTTCCAGAGACACCAAAGATTCAAGAAACACAGACCTGGATAAAATTTTCAAAAAAATTTTCATATTCTGGAGTCATATAATCTTGCCCATATTTCTGACTTGCCCTGCCTGTATATATGTAGTGATTTGAAGTTTAAAGCACCAAAGGAAAGAGTTTTGAGTGATTTGTTTTTTGACAGGAGGGAGAAGGAAACTTCAAATCTTCGTCATCACACTCTACACCAAAGACTAAGGCAGAAGAACCTCAAGCAATGTGCTGTGTGGTTGTGGCTCCTGAAGCACAAGAGAGCAGATGGCCTTGCTAGGACTAAGAGAGGAAACACAATGAGAAACTGGAAGTTCTGATGAAAGATTCACACTTGAGAAAATGAAAATCTCATAAAGTTTTCCCTGCCCTTCCCTAATTTAACCTCATCCTAGACAGACCTCAGTCAATGACCTGATATTAATCCCGAGTGAGAAGGGGACAACAGAGGATGAGATGGCTGGATGGCATCACTGACTCGATGGATGTGAGTCTCAGTGAACTCCGGGAGTTGGTGAGGGACAGGGAGGCCTGGCGTGCTGCGATTCATGAGGTCACAAAGAGTCGGACACGACTGAGCAACTGATCTGATCTGATCTGAGTATCTAAATAAAATCATCGACCTTGCCAACAACTGAACAATCATGGTGATTGATATGCATCCTAAACTGGGACAATAGTTGGTTCATTTCTCTTTCTACAGCTGAAGGAGAATGCAGGATTTCCTCTGGGAGAACCAGAGCTCCGTGTCTGAGTTCATCCTTCTGGGCTTCTCCAAGGATTCCCAAATTAATACAATCCTCTTCAACATCTTCCTCTTCCTCTATGTCTCTACTCTTGTGGGCAATGGGCTCATTGTCACCTTAATCCACCTGGACTCCTGCCTCCATACACCCATGTATTTTTTCCTCAGTGTCCTCTCCATGCTGGATATGAGCTATGTCACCACCACTGTGCCCCAGATGTTGGTTCATCTGGTCTGTCAGAAGAAAACTATCTCTTATGTTGGGTGTGTGGCCCAGATGTACATCTTTCTGGTGTTGGGCATCACTGAGGGCTGGCTGTTCTCTGTCATGGCCTATGATAGATATGTGGCCATCTGCTACCCACTCAGGTACAAGGTTATCATGAGCCCATGGCTGTGTGGGGCAATGGTGGTCTTTTGTGGACTGTGGGGGGTGAGCTGCTCTCTAGTATACACGGTCTTCACTATGCGCCTGCCCTACTGTGGCCCCAGTGAGATCAACCACTTCTTCTGTGAGGTTCCTGCTGTTCTAAAGCTGGCCTGTGCAGATACATCCCTCAATGACCAAGTAGATTTCATCCTGGGTTTCATCCTTCTTCTGGTACCCCTTTCCTTCATTCTGGCTTCTTACATCCGCATCTTTGCCACCATATTGAGAATTCGCTCGGTCCAAGGTCGGCTCAAGGCCTTCTCCACCTGTGCCTCCCACATTACTGTAGTCACCATGTTCTGTGGACCCGCCATGTTTATGTACATGAACCCTGGGGCCAATGCCTCCCCAGAGCGGGACAAGAAACTTGCCCTGTTCTACAACGTCATCTCTGCCTTTCTCAACCCCATTATCTATAGCCTCAGAAACAAAGATGTAAAGAGAGCTTTCCTCAAGCTAACAGGCTGGGGCAGGACCACTGAATGAGGTCACTGGAACACAGAAGGCTACGACCAGACCTGAAACCATAGGTTCTGTGGTCCTTCCACCCCATTCCCTACCATAACCCTATAGATAGGCAAGAATCACTGACTGTTAGGGGAGATGATATGGAAAGTAAGTAGCTGGGTGGGACATGATGACTCCAGTGGGCTCTCTTCAAACATCAAGAGACTAAACTATGGACATCTTGCCGAGGAAAGATCCATGTCTAATTTTTTCCTGTTTCCCCAGGGCCCATCAAAGAGCCTGACAAATCAAAGCACTTACTCAAAGCAAATGTTGAGTAACTGAATTCATGAGGATTGGACCTATTAAATCAACTCTAGGTAGATGGGACAAGATGGGTCATAGGACCCAGATTAGTGAACTTTATTTTATCTCAATAAAGAGCATCAACAGATCTAAAGAAACATAGTTTCAGGGTAAAGGAAAGGTGACCTTTAGAATGGGATTCAAGGGTTGGTGATTGTCCATCCAGTATTTCCATGATGTGCCCCTGCTATGGTGAAGAGATACTTTGAGGGAGTCTCTCAGTGATACAGGTAAAATGTCACCCAAAAGAAATTGTAGTGGGTCAGAGCTCATACTGTGCAGCAAACCATCACTTTGTAGGATTGTTGTGAGAAGTCAGTGTAGGTAGCATTCTCAAAACAGTGCTTGATACACTGCTTGCTTTACATAAACATTGTCCTTCTTCTTGTTATAGTTGACTTCTTTTTCCTAACACCTCAATTACCAAGCAAACAACTGAGACCATTTCCACTTACAGACAGTAGCCATTCTGCTCTCTGGAAAGGGATAGCTCGCAATACAATTGAAAAGGTTGGTATTTGTGTATACTTCATCCTTATGTGGATTTAGTGAGTTCAGTAAGTAGGATCTGTCACCAAGAAGCTTATCAGCGAAACTATAGAAAAATAATATCCCTTCAAGATACCAAAAAAGAGGCCCTGATTGCAAACAACCACTGCTCCTCAAGGATACCTCCATTGATATTCTCCCAGGGTAGAGCTTTCAAAATAAATATTTGTCCATATCTGAATTGAGTAATGATGGTGTTAATAGAGTACTTTATTCAAGAGGATATCAACAGGTATGGAAAGAGATGGATATCATAATGGGTGCTGGTTCTTCTTACCAGTGCCAGAGCCTTTTACCCATGGCTGTGGCCCCTGAGAGTCCCCAGCACCCTCTAGCAGGCACAGAAAAATTGCTCCACAGAATCTTAGGAATTGTACTGGCCACACAGCATCTATCATACCAAGAAAGGCAGGTAACACCGCAGTGAGGCCTGAGTCAGAGAAGTAAGCTTTCACCTTTAACGAATCACCTGCAAGTTTTGGTTTCACTCTTTCTACTAACTAGAGAACAAACAAAAAGGAGGCAGGAGTTCCTGGCATTTATTTTATCCTTGTCATCATCCTGACATCCCACAGTTCATAGAGCCATCCCAGTCTTTCCCATTCCAAATTTAGCTTTGAATTTGAAAGTCTAGATCACCTAGTGGAACGAAGGACAGGTTATTCAAGGAAACGGTGCCATGGCGAAATATTGTCAAATTCTTGCTTTGAACCCACAGGAAATTTAAAGCCATTAGGCTCCCTTCTGACAAATATTAGGCCTCTTTAGCATCAGAATTGTTGAATCGACATTAATTAACAGTCCTCAATAAAAAAAGTGATGGTTCCCATGAAGGTGATACAGATTCAATCTAACTGAATATCAGTGAAGCTGCTTTGGACTCAGTAAGAAAGTACTGGTGATTGTGGTGTTGATGACAGAATGAATATAACTTGTAGAGGAAGAATAATGTTTGACCTTCCCACTCCACAGCATGTTATAGGATGTTTGTTTACCATGTTTTGAAAAGTAGTAAGGAACAGGGTTTGAGGAGAGATCCTGGGGCACTGGGAGAGCAAGTGAGCAGGAGTCATGTACAAAGACTGGAAGGATGCACCAAGTCCCCCAAATCACAAACGCAAAGGAAGGATAGGAGTTGATGATGCTATCCAGGCTACATCAAGATACTAGTGGGATGATAGGAAAAAATGGGAAGACAAAAGGGTTTGATTAGGCCAGACAACAGCATGGTAGGATTAGAAGTTGAAGAGAACAAGAAGAGACTGGGTTGCGGAAAATTTAGAATTGAGAGTGAAAACTCTTGAAAGAGTTTATGAATAAGCCCATCTGAGAGTGTTGTCCCTAGGGAAGTTTCAGATTTTTGGTAAAGAGATAGAAGGCAAATTCAATGAAGAGATTTGGGGTGTGGTTTAATTTTAGGAAACAGGATTTCCGAGAGAAGTTACAGGGAGAAGAGATGAAGCTCAGTATGGGATGGAACATATGGGATGCATGGATGCTCAGTGGCTGAATATTTTGGTAGGCCAATATTTTGTATTGGCCATATTTTTGGCCAATACATTGGCCAAAGATGAAACAGACAAAACAGGCTTGGAAACCCAGCTCCTTTGTTTACCAATTTTGAGACTTTGGCTGTGGTTCCTAATCACAATGAGCATTTGTAATTCGAGCTTCAGATTTTCTCTTCAGTAAAATGGAGATAATGATACTTATTTTGAAAGGTTTAGAGAGATTGTAGCTTTCTAGGTCCAAAAAAAGAGATACCTCTTTAAGTCCAAAAGATTACACAAGGGAAACTTGATGTAAAGGAGTGTTAACCACAATAAAATAACATATAAGTAACTCAGCGTGGTACCCAAGGGCCGAGGGATAGTAGCCAAGGAAGAATAGACCTGGGAGGGATTCAGACCTCATTGGAGAAGGTATGGTTCAGGCACTGAATTGCAAAGGAGTTCACGGATTTCTTCTTGTTCTTCCCTGTAGCTCAGATGGTAAAGAATCTGCCTGCAATGTAGGAGACCTGGGTTCGATCCCTGGGTCTGGAAGATCTCCTGGAGACGGGAATGGCAATCCACTCCAGAATTCTTGCCTGGAGAATTCCATGGACAGAGGAGCCTGATGGGCTACAGTCCATGGGATCACAGATGGTCGGATACAACTGAGTGATTAACATTTACTTACTTCATGGATTTAGACAAGCCAGAGTTAGTCTGGAGTTGCTAGGCAACCTATAGGTCACCTTTCAGGGTGCAAGTAAGCTGAAACTATATATTTTTAAAGAAATATGTATTGGACATTTTTAGCTATTGGTTTGCTTGCATTCTCTGAATTCTGAAGCTATTTTAGTAGCTTTGGAAAGTTGAGTTCAGTTCAGTCACTCAGTCGTGTCCGATTCTTTGTGACCCCATGGACTGCAGCACGCCTGGCCTCCCTGTCCATCACCAACTCCCGGAGTTCACTCAAGCTCATGTTCATTGAGTCGGTGATGCCATCCAACCACCTCATGCTCTGCCATCCCCTTCTCCTCCTGCCTGCAAACTTTCCCAGCATCAGGGTCTTTTCAAATGAAAGTTGACTTTGGAAAGGTCACTCTTTTTAAACAATATCTTCTTTATTTTTTTTTAATTTTCTCTTTCAACTACCTACTTTTGTAAAACACAATGTGGGTTTATCACTAGGAAATGAGGAGACAACACAACTGCCCTCTTTGCCACATATATGTGAACTGAATAACATGTGCAGTGACCGACAGTCTTTGAAAGAAGTGATAACTGTTCACTAATCATTATGCATCTGCTATTTATGTAGTGATTTATGGCCTGAAAAGCTAGTAGTAAGCTGTATTTACTCAGTTATTTGGTGAACAGTGTTGTTGAAAAACTACTATTATTCAGTTTCACCTTGAGAGCTGAAGTCCATGCATGTTTGTAGTTGCTTAGTCGCTACGTTGTATCCAACTCTTGTGATCCCATGGCTTTAGCCAGGGAGGCTCCTCTGTCCATGGGATTTTCCAGACAAGAATACTGGAGTGGGTTGCCATTTCCATCTCTAGATCTTCTCAACCCTGGGATTGAACCTATGTATCCTGCATTGGCAGGCAGATTCTTTACCACTGAGCCACAAGGGAAGTCCTCTATGCATGTTAAAATCATGCAAAACAAGAACACCCTGGACTCCGTATTGGGAACTGCTGGTTCCTGCCTGTCTTTCAATGTATGGAATTGTATTTTAAACCAATATGAGGGATAATGCTTCCTACACCCTGGTTATACTTTATTTAAGGGCTGTAATGGCAGAGGAAGTGATGTAAATGAGTTCTTTGAAGTATATCTCTCAAATTAAGTGAATCAATTCCATTTTCTATGCAAAAAAAAGAAAAAGACAGAGGAGCAGGAAAGAAGGAAGGTACATAGTTTTCAAATCCTTTAAAGTACTTGCATCAGTAACTTACTATTGGCCTTACCAGTGTGAACTGCTGTCAGACTGTGTTCTCTTTTCCTAAAACTCTCAATACGTCCCATGTATAATCCAAAATCTCTGGTTAATTACTTATTAATTATTATGTGTGCTAAGTTGCTTCAGTTGTGTCTCTGACTCATTGCAACCTTATAGACTGTAACCTGCATACTATACATTAACCCATTCAATATGGTGTAGATTGTCAAATATAGATCAGGGTAAAACACTGTGATATTCAGAAAATGTGACCTGTTTGCTCAAATTTTTGTTCATTGAAATTAATTTACAAAAATAAAATTCACTCTTTTTGCACTAGAAAGTCATTTTCATAAAGCTATAAGAAAGGAAATGATGCAAAAAAAATATTTTTTTTTCTGCTTGAGAATATATAGTTCTCAGATATCTCTAGCTTCCTAAAAGTATGGTTTCTAAACTGGAATGGACAGAAGGAGAGTCAATAAGCTGCCTTCAACACAGAGGAAAGTCTAACGGCTAAGGGGGCCTGCCCGCCTCGTCCTACCTGTGTGGAGCTTCCAGCTAGCATTTGAGAACCTCTCAAATATGTACCACCAGGGTTCAGCAGACATTAAGAAAAACCACCTCATCCAGCAAAAGAATCCTTTTGCTGGGTATATTCTTGCCATATGGCAGGCAATGTTCTAAGGGTTTTGTATATATATTACCTCACTTAATGCTGACAGGAACCCTCTTTGGTAGATACTATTATTACTTCTATATGCAGATTACAAAGTATAGAAAAACAGCAAGTATGAAGCAGAGACAGGTGTCAAACCCAGCAGCATGGCCCCAGAGTCCACATTATCAACTTCCACGTGGCTCAGCATGAACAAAGGAGGCTGAAATACACAGGGAGGGGCTGAGAAAACAGAATGAAGAGAAGAAAACTTTTTAAAAACCAAAACTATAAATCATTTCCTGAAAGATACAATTAAATATATGATCTATAGAATAAGTAAATGATATGAAAGAAGAGCAATTAAAGAATAAAGAACTCTCAGGTGATAAAATAAAAAATGAAAATTAAAATAAATATTCAGTGACATGGTTAGAAAAAAAAAAATCAAAGAAATCTTTCTTCTAATTAGAGCTAAATCAAAAAAGGTTCAAATCTGAGTAATAGAAATTCCAGAGTTAGAACAAAGAAAATAAGAGGGAGGTTGTAAAATAAAATTTCCCATAATTGTAGAATCTGAATCCTTCCAAATTCCCTAATCCAGGAATGAAAACAGGCCCACACCAAAGCAAATCACCACAGAACTTCAGATGCTGGGAGAAGGAAGCTTCTAGAGAGGAGAATGAGAACTAGCATGGCACTGATTCTCAATGGCAGCACATGGGGCTGTGAGGCAAAAAAGCAGTGCCTGCAGTATTCTCAGGAATAATCCCACACCAGCCAAATTAAAGGCAACTGCAAGATGCAAGCAGACACAAGTCCATCTCCCATGGCCCCTTTCCTACCAGAAAGTGGTATACAGCAGAAGAAGGCACAAGCTAAGACAGGAAAACATGGGATCCAGGAAATAGTGGACCCAAACTAGAAGCTCTAAAGAGACGGGGGACAGGTGTATGACAGATCTAGATTAGAGTGGGGAAATTATAAGGCGGATAAGATGGCAAAACATCAAGAAGAAATAAGGATAAAGAAGGAAAACAAGGCACAGAGAAAGATATAAGGTAATAATTAACTCAGGAAAAAAACAAAAGCTGTACTACAAAGTAAACTATTTTATAGTATACCTACTGTAAAATGATTGGTATTTAAACAATCATAATGACATAAAACAAGACTGGGAGCTGACTGTGGCTCAGATCATGAACTCCTTATTGCCAAATTCAGACTTAAATTGAAGAAAGTGGGGGAAACCACTAGACCATTCAGATATGACATAAATCAAATCCCTTATGATTATACAGTGGAAGTAAGAAATACATTTAAGTGACTAGATCTGATAAACAGAGTGCCTGATGAACTATGTATGGAGGTTCGTGACATTGTACAGGAGACAGGGATCAAGACCATCCCCATGGAAAAGAAATGCAAAAAAGCAAAATGGCTGTCTGAGGAGGCCTTACAAATAGCTGTGAAAAGAAGAAAAGTGAAAAGCAAAGGAGAAAAGGAAAGATGTAAGCATGTGAATACAGAGTTCCAAAGAATAGCAAGGAGAGATAAGAAAGCCTTCCTCAGCAATCAATGCAAAGAAATAGAGGAAAATAACAGAATGGGAAAGACCAGAGATCTCTTCAAGAAAATTAGAGATACCAAGGGAACGTTTCATGCAAAGATGGGCTCGATAAAGGACAGAAATGGTATAGACCTAAGAGAAACAGAAAATATTAAGAAGAGGTGGCAAGAATACACAGAAGAACTGTACAAAAAAGAGCTTCATGACCCAGATAATCATGATGGTGTGATCATTCACCTAGAGCCAGACATCCTGGAATGTGAAGTCAAGTGGGCCTTAGAAAGCATCACTATGAACAAAGCTAGTGGAGGTGATGGAATTCCAGTTGAGGTATTTCAAATCCTGAAAGATGATGCTGTGAAAGTGCTACACTCAACATGCCAGCAAATTTGGAAAACTCAGCAGTGGCCACAGGACTGGAAAAGGTCAGGTTTCATTCCAATCCCAAAGAAAGGCAATGCAAAGAATGCTCAAACTACTGCACAATTGCACTCATCTCACATGCTAGTAAAGTAATGCTCAAAATTCTCCAAGCCAGGCTTCAGCAATACATGAACCATGAACTTCCAGATGTTCAAGCTAGTTTTAGAAAAGGCAGAGGAACCAGAGATCAAATTGCCAACATCTGCTGGATCATGGAAAAAGCAAGAGAGTTCCAGAAAAACATCTATTTCTGCTTTATTGACTATGCCAAAGCCCTTGACTGTGTGGATCACAATAAACTGTGGAAAATTCTGAGAGAGATGGGAATACCAGATCACCTGACCTGCCTCTTGAGAAACCTATATGCAGGTCAGGAAGCAACAGTTAGAACTGGACATGGAACAACAGACTGGTTCCAAATAGGAAAAGGAGTACGTCAAGGCTGTATATTGTCACCCTGCTTATTTAACTTCTATGCAGAGTACATCATGAGAAACGTTGGGCTGGAAGAACACAAGCTGGAATCAAGATTGCCAGGAAAAATATCAATAATCTCAGATATGCAGATTACACCACCTTATGGCAGAAAGTGAAGAGGAACTAAAAAGCCTCTTGATGGAAGTGAAAGAGGAGAGTAAAACAGTTGGCATAAAGCTCAACATTCAGAAAACTAAGATCATGGCATCTGGTCCCACCACTTCATGGCAGATAGATGGGGAAACAGTGGAAACAGTGTCAGACTTTATTTTTGGGGGCTCCAAAATCACTGCAGATGGTGACTGCAGCCATGAAATTAAAAGACACTTACTTCTTGGAAGGAAAGTTATGACCAACCTAGATAGCATATTCAAAAGCAGAGACATTATTTTGCCGACAAAGGTCTGTCTAATCAAGGCTATGGTTTTTCCAGTGGTCATGTATGGATGAGAGAGTTGGACTGTGAAGAAAGCTAAGCACTGAAGAATTGATGCTTTTGAACTGTGGTGCTGGAAAAGACTCTTGAGAGTCCCTTGGACTGCAAGGGGATCCAACCAGTCCATCCTAAAGGAGATCAGCCCTGGGTGTTCATTGGAGGGACTGATGCTGAAGCTGAAACTCCAATACTTTGGCCACCTCATGCAAAGAGTTGACTCATTGGAAAAGACCCTGATGCTGGGAGGGATTGGGGGCAGGAGAAGAAGGGGACAACAGAGGATGAGATGGCTGGATGGCATCACTGACTCGATGGACATGAGTTTGGGTAAACTCCAGGTGTTGGTGATGGACAGGGAGGCCTGGCGTGCTGCAGTTCATGGAGTTGTAAAGAGTCGGACACGACTGAGTGACTGAACTGAACTGAACTGAACTGATACCTCTATCACATCTGCAGATGCTTGCCTAGGTCTCTAGCATGGAACAATACATCCCCTGTATCCCCGCCACCCACACACACTCTGTTACACACCTAACCTTTATTCCCACATTAAGATTCAGTGGAAACAGTGACAGATTTTATCTTTGGGGTCTCCAAAATCACTGCAGATGGTGACTACAGCCATGAAATTAAAAGACACTTGCTCCTTAGAAGAAAAGCTATGACAAACCTAGACAGCATATTAAAAAGTAGAAACTACTTTGCCAACAAAGGTCCATATAGTCAAAGCTACGGTTTTCCAGTAGTCATGTATGGATGTGAGAGTTGGACTGAGTGCTAAAGAAGACTGAGTGCTGAAGAACTGATGTTATTTAACTGCGCGGTATTGGAGAAGACTCTTGAGAGTCCATTGGACTACAAGCAGATCAAGCCAGGCAATCCTAAAGGAATCAGTCCTGAATGTTCATTGGAAGGACTGATGCTGAAGCTGAAGCTCCAATCCTTTGACTACCTGATATGAAGAACTGACTCATTTGAAAAGACCCCGATACTGGAAAAGATTGAAGGCAGGAGGAGAAGTGGACAACAGAGGATGAGATGGTTGGATGGCATCACCGACTCAACGGATATGAGTTTGAGTAAGCTCCAGGAGTTGATGATGGACAGGGAAGTCTGGCATGCTGCAGTCCCTGAGGTCACCAAGAGTCAGACATGACTTAGCAATTGAGCAACAACAACAAGGATCCAGCTTAGTATCCATTCCACTAGGAGGCCTTTTCAGACCTATTCCACCATCTCCCACTCCCAAACCTTGATTAGGTGCTTTCTCTATTTCTCAGAACCCCTTGTGGTTATTGGAAAGTTATAACCCTGGTAATCCTAGAAGGTTCTGATAAAAGGTTTAGGCTCTAGCATCTCGGGAAAAAAATTTTCCCTCTCATATTAACTTTGTTCTCACTCATTGACCTGGAATATCTATTATAAAGTATGGATAAAGGTATGAGTATATAACCTCCTTTCAGAAATAGTAATAGCTAATGTTATTCACGGGGTTACAAAGAGTCGGACACGACTGAGTGACTGAACTGAACTGAACTGAATGTTTAGAGAAAACTTTCTATGTGCCAGGCATTGCTATATGAACTTATCCTCATAACAACTCATTGAGGTAAGTACTAGTACCTCCATTTTATAGATGGAAAAAAATAAACTAAATCATACAGAAAGTAAGTGATTCACTCCAAATTATAGGATTTCTGTGATGGACCTGGGATTTGAACCAAGGCATTTTGGCTTCAGAGCCAACTCTTAATCATTACATTCTCCTGCTACATGGAAACAGGCTCTAATTGGGAGAGGTAAAGAATGCAAACTGCGCCTGTCTGCTCCTCCATTTGAGTCCCTTGAAGTTTGGCATGAGATACTACACAATCATGGCCTATAATTTATGACCACCAGATAAGACAGAATCAGACTCCTCCTAGGACAAAGAGCTAAGCTGGCAGCCATAGACTCTCTCTCCTGATAAAGCTTCCTCCATCTTCCCCATCACTTGGATGTGGGAGCCATGGGGTTGCACTGGAAGCAGAGGGAATCCATAGAAAGAGACTTGGGAAATACCATCCTGCATGCCATCCTCAGTCACTTCAGTTGTGCCCAACTTTTTGTGAACTATGGACTATATAAGCCACCAGGCTCCTCTGTCTATGGGATTCTCCAGGCAAGAATATTGGAGGAGGATATGCCCTCCTCTAGGGGATCTTCCCGGCCCCAGAATTGAACCCATATCTCCCGTGTCTCCTGCACTGCAGTCAGCTTCTTTACCCACTGAGCCACCTGGGAAGTCAATTACTGGATTAGAGCTTAGTAAATCCTTGTAAAAGCCTCCCTCCGACTCTTTGCGACCCCATGGACTGTAGCCTACCAGGCTCCTCTGTCCATGGGATTTTCCAGGCAATAGTACTAGAGTGAATTGCCATTTCCTTCTCCAGGGGTTCTTCCCAACCCAGGGATCAAACCCTAGTCTCTGGCATTGTAGACAGACGCTTTACCATCTGAGCCACCAGGGAAGTCCAGTTACCGGATTAGAGCTTAGTAAATCCTTGTAAAAGCCTCCCTCTTAGTCAACCTTGATTTCCGTAGGAATGGGGACATTATTTAATGGAAAAAAAAAAAGTCTCCTAAGATTTCGTTAGCCCAGCAGTCTCTGTCACAACTTGCAACAGCCAAGGTCTTTAGAGAACAGGGGAGTGGGTCCTAATCATTGTGGTCGCTGATATCATTGTTAAAGGCTTCTCCCAGCACAACCATCATTGTCCTTTCATGACATCTCTTAGCTGGACTTGGAGATCTGGAGCTTAGGAAATTCATCTTCTGTTTCTAACTCCTAGAACATGGGTTGGCAGAGAGGACCTTCCCATATATATTTCCTAAATGAACAAATGGAAAAAGGTGGAGGTCTAGAAAGAAAAAAGGGGAAGGGACAGAAGTGTGAGGTGAGGAGGAAAGAAGAGTGGGGAACAAGGGAGGGGCTAGAGGGATGTTGGGCACAGCACAGAGAGGACCCAGTGGCTGGGTGACCTGGCCACCGCTGACCTCCAGCCCCCACAGATGTCTGGATCCCACCCATAGCCCCAAGCCCAGTGACCATCTCACCCTCTGGAATCCACAGAAACAGGTCACGGAGAGAGAGAGCCACTTGTTCTTAACGGAAAGAGACTGAACAGGAAGTACTCAGGGCAACTGATTCCAATGAGGCAGGATTCCAGGCAACCCAGTCTCCAGAAAAACACTAGGCTTCTGAGAGGTGGAAGGATGAACTCCTTGCCTTTTCTCCATTGTTCAGCTCCTTGCACTTGACCTGACGGGCCCTGGCTCCTAAAGGCCTTGCCTGTCAGGTTCTCAGGTGTAGATGGAGGGAGCCTCAGCCAATTCAAGCTCCTCTCAATGGACCAAGCTACTGAGGCTTTATGGTCCTGCTTCCTTACCAGACTTTCCTGGGATAGCAAAGGGAGGACCATCCCCCTCCCTCCTGCCACTACCATCCCTGTGCCCCGTGAAGATGCCAGTTGGAATTCCCTGAATGTTGTCAACAAGAACCCTACAAGGAAGAGGTCCCTGTGGACAGAGCAGGAGAAAACCTCCCTATTGGGAAGGCATAGTGACCTGTCAATTTCCTTTTCCAGCCTTCTGAGGGATATGACCAGCCTAGGGGAGAGGATATTATACCTGGTCTTCTCATAGAGATGTTAAGAACCGAAGGCCTCGTGTTGATTCTCCTCTTACCTCCAAAACCCCTGTGTCCAAACTTGTCAATTAGAACATGTTTGGGTCACACCCTTATTTTTTCTGAACAACCTTGAGCAAATCAAAATCTCCCTCTATTCCTGACCAGAATAACAACTCTACTGAACTCTAACAGAAATTCTTCCTGCTGTCCCAGAGCTGGTTCTGATTACCAGTGGGGTTGGGCCAGCCATTGGTAGGAGGAGGAAGGCTGGACTCTGGATGCTGAATTTTGAGTCAGGTGGGCCTGCAGACCTCAAGGAGAAGAGGGTGGGCTGGCAAGAGAGGAGAAGCTAGGGCTGTGGCAATCCTAACAACCGGGGACTCTCTGTGGAGGTTGAGAATGCCTCTGGAAGAGACTCTTGTGGGAATTAGCTCTCATTTGCTAAAACAGGTACCTTAGAAGGTTTCTGGGTTTATGTCTGGGGAGGGAGCTGAGGGAAATGGCAGGAGGTGATGATGGTACTAATGATCAAGAGCACATTAGTGGTCCTTCGGGACAGCCTCACACACAAAGCACTTTCATGCATATTTTCTCGCCAGGTCCTCCTGGCACACCTGGGAGGGAGTGTTGTGATCCTTGTTTTACAGATAATGACAATGATGGCAACCCACTGAGTGCTCGTGATGGGCCAAGTCTTGAGGGAATCAGTGATGCTCATTTTAGTCACTTCACTGCTAAGTCATTAAGGGCCTTCAAGGTCAGCATGTCCATTTCCTTACTCTCTTTTACAGCCATGAAAATTAAAGCTCAGAGAAGCAAAGTCACTGCCCTGCATGAGTTAGTGTAGGTGATTCAGACTTAGAAATCCTGCCTCCTAGCCATGTCCCCATTCCATTGACTTCACACTTCTTCTGCTTCATTCTCTATGAATTGGCAGAAAAAGCTGTCTACCTGTCCAGTGATAATTAGTTAATTGCAGCCATCTCATCATGCATGCCCTCAACATTTTTATCCCTGGGAATTTGTATCCCCCAGTGCTGTAAATCTTGTTTGAGCCAATGAAATACACAAAGCTCAGATAAGGTAATAGGATAGTAATAATAATGATAAGAACAGCAACAACAAAACAATAACAATAGTGATGTTAATTATTATGTGCGCATGCATGCTAAGTCACCTCTGTGGGGTCCAACTCTTTGTGATGCTGCAAGCTATGGCCTGCCAGGCTCCTCTGTCCATGGGATTTTCCAAGCAAGAATACTGGAGCTGGCTGCCATTTCCTTCTCTGGTTATTATAATAATAGTAAAATGTTATAGGTATTGTTTCATATGTGCTTTACTTATAATAACCCATGCAATATTCAAAGGTCTCAAGAAGACATCTCATCTTGAAATTCAGTGGAAACATTGTTTTGACCACCAGTGGAAACACTCAGTACTGGGACACTAACATCTTCAAGCTAGCAGAGCTCAGAGTTCCTGAAATAGGAAACACATATTCTGTGAGTGAGTTACTGGGTATAAGAGTCACAGAATCCACTCCCATTTCACGGCTTGATTCCCATGTCCATGCATTCTGGCACTGAGGAAACAATGCCATATAGTCTCTGACTCAAAACTTAAACTTAGCATCATGTTTAAAGAAATATGTAAGATAGGGTCCTATTCTTTCACATTGTTGTTCCCTACCAACAGCGATAACTGAATCTTAATAAGTCATTTCATCTTTCAACTTGTCCAGCTTATTCCAAGTGTTGGAGGCTAGTTAAGGTCACTGATTCTATAATTATGAACCCACAGAAGTGAAATGAGTTTCTTGATCAGATGCAATGCTGTCGGGATTCTCTGATGGTGGATTAGGCACACTGTGAATTCATAGATAATGATGCTAGCAAAAGCTTTGTGGGCAAAGGAAGCAAATTCATATCTAGAATCTGTATATGTTCCCATGAAGACAAATCACTGTCCCCTCCCTGATGGAAGAGATCCAATATAATCAAACCGCCACCGGTGACAGCTGTTCTCCTGAGGCATGGTGTCATAGACTTGATCTCTGCTATTTGTGACTTAAGCACTCATCAGTAGTGGCAAACAGGTCAGCAGTGGAAAAAGGAAACCCTGGTCCTAAGCCTCCATCCTCGCTTAATGGACGTTTTGCTCATACGCCCACTGAATGAGGGTCTCAGGAAAAAGCCTGACTGACATTCACAGAGCGTGTCATTTTTCCACCTGATTTGTCTCCTCTGAAGCTGATAGCCTTTCATGAACATTCACTTGGGACATACAGATTGTGTCCACTCTAAGGAAGTCCATCCACATATCTCTCCTTTCCCCAAACTTTCTTGCCATCAATCTTTGTATCTTGTGGCATGGTTACTTAGTAGCTTTTGCTCATTTTTGCATTTTCCTATGGAAATCAATCTGTGAAAACTTTCTATCTTTAAAAGTTTTAATTTTGGTAATCTATGTCTCCCTTGGAAAATATCTATTCCATCTAAGTTTGCAATTTTATTTGCATAGGGATCAGCAAACAGAGAAAGCAGAGTTGGGGAACTTAAGTTTCTTGCATAGGAATACACAGCTGATAAGTGGTAGTTTACCAATCTGCCCAAACAGCAACTTTGAGATCATTAGTGCAGAAATGGATCAAAAGGGAAAAGAATTGGAGAGGCTGACATTTCAGTCTAGTAGCAAAATATTTCCCCCAAATAGATGAACTGAGTCCCACCAGACAGGTGCTATGATCCACTCTGCCATTTCCTTTGTTCAAGGAAACAGGAAAAAGTAAAAATAAAACAAAAAACAACAATCCTCATAGCGACCAAATTAACATAGAATTAATTAACAACATTTTTTTAACTCCACCCCTTAGTACTTGTACACTTCCTAAGAACTGCTGGTTTGTGGACTGCAAATTCCATGAGGACAGGTGTTGTGACTCTCTGTCACCAGCACCAGGAATCAGTGATGACAGTCGACAATTAATGGCTCCCGTCAGTGAACTACAGGGAATCAGAGATACTGGTAAAGCTGGATTAAAACTCTGATAGCTTCCTTGATTGCTCCCTTTTTTACCTCCACACCCAAGTCATCACATGCTCTTGCTTCTTTCCCTGTCACTTCAGCACTTCCCCACTCACTGCCACCATCAAGTCTAGTATCTCAGAAATTATGCCTAGGTCTATCCCCACTAAATGTTCCTCTTTAATCCAACCCCCTCATCCATGGTCCCAAGCCATTCTTCTGAAAATACTGAGGCACCCTCTCTCCTCTACTCTGGTCCATATCCCAGGTTCTTAAAAATATAGATTGTCTATCTTTAAGATAAAATCTATTATCATCTTGAATTACAAACTCTATTACTATCTACCCAAGTAGAGAGACAAACAAAAGCTCATCACTTCACCCACAAGATTCTCACTACTACCCTGATTCCTGACTCTAGCTGTAGCAGAGCCACCAGGTAGACTCCACACCTTCTGGAAGGAACTCCAAGAGACAATAAGACCTCTTCCATAGTATCCAGGCAACCCCCTTCCCCAAAGCCAGAAACAGAAAGTTCTCAAAAGTTTTAAGTCCCTCCCACCAGCCACATAGCTCCCTACCCTCTCTCCGAATGGAGGGAATGCTCCAACAGCCCACGGGACCCTTCACTTTCTGCCTGAAACCTCCTGGAAAAGTTGCCTGGAACTTTACCACACCACTGGTGCTGTGGTACACACCTACCTAAACCCCTGCTTAGCTCAGCGCTTACATTTTCCATCCGCAAGACATCTGAGCTTTCAACGAGGCCAGAAAGAAAGCTGGATTCCCATGCTAACTCTGAGGCTTGTGCCAGGGTTCTTATAGAGTCTCATATGTCATTTAGGTCCCTAGAAAGAATCAGAGGCATTGCTTACAATGTACTGTACCTGTAACAACTTTAATTCTTCTATGGCTTTGTAATTCACCCTATGGTTCACAGAAAATACACTAGTTTATAGCATTTGATTTCATGCATTTCACCTACTGTGACACAGAATTTTGGAGACACAGAGGTCTTAGGGACCTTTCAATTTGAGGTGCTCATTCTATAGATGAATAAAGTGAGATCCAGAGAAAGGAAGTAAATGGCCCAAAGTAAATGGCCCAACCATTTAGCAAGGTTGGGACTAGAACGCAGGTCAATTAATGTCAAGCTTGGTTCCTTCCATAAGATGATGTATAGTACAAGGTATCAGCCCCATAAACCATATTGCTTCCATGCATCAGGCCAGGTCCATGGGTTACATTGGCTCCACATACCATTGGCTTAATTTTCCAAGTTGGTCACACATATTTATTATTTTCCTGTACCACTATGATTGCCTACTACTTGACGTTCTGCTATGTCCATATACCACATCACTTTCGGGTACCATGCTTCACGGTAGTTACATGCATACTATTGGTCCCAGTGCCTCTGTTGTAGATTACATTATCACCCACAGTATTTGCTCCTCTCTGTAGAGGGAATACACATCCATCCCCATGCCACATGACTTGCATTACTTTTCTGTGGGAAGAAAATACTTCCTGCCCTTTTTTCAGAAGGCCTACACATAGGACTTGCTTTGGCCAATAGGATGTCAGCACAGAGATGTGTGTTCAGTTCAGTTGCTCAGTCGCGTCCAACTCTTTGCGACCACATGGACTGCAGCACACCAGGCCTCCCTGTCCATCACCAACTCCCGGAGTTCACTCAAACTCATGTCCATTGACATGTGTGTTACTTCTGAGCAGAAGCTTTAAGTGTCTTCATGTATTTCAGCCATTGTTCCCTTCTCTTTCTCATAAGTCTGACCTTTTCCAGATAGGGCCTCCTCCTTCAGGCCGGATCCAAGAATCCAATGGCAGAAGGCCACAGACTACTTACAGCTGATTGGAACATGACAAATAAATGGACTTTTACTGTGTGACCCCATGAGATTATGGAGTTGTTTCTAACTGCACCACAATGTAGAAAGATGATCAAGACAGCCATCCATGGTTTCATGTTCCACATTTGTTCCACTGACCAAGTACTGTGTTGGTTCTATTGTATAATGTTGGCTTCATATGTTATAGATGCTGTCCCTTTCCTCATCAATGAACACTTTACCTCAGACTCCTCCTGTCTCTCAGTTCAGCAGGCCAGTCTACCTCCCCATCACTTTGAGAAAAGCCCTCTTCATGTCCTTATTCCTCAGACTGTAGACCACAGGATTAAGCAGAGCAGTGAAGACATTATAAAAGAGTGACACCTGCTTGTCTTGCTCAGGGGAATAGCTTGAATTGGGCCTCATGTAGAGGTAGGTGGCTGGAGCATAGAAGAATGTGATCACAGTCAGGTGGGAGGCACAGGTGGAGAAAGCCTTGCAGCGGGCCTGCATGGACTTCAACTTGAGAATGGCCTGGGCAATACGGATGTAGGAGGCCACAATGATCAAGAGTGGGGCAACAACCATGAAGACACTGATGACCAGGTCCACCATTTCAATGACGTGGGTATCCATGCAAGCCAAATTTCGTACTGAGGGGCCTTCACAGAAGTAGTGGTTGACCATATTGGGCCCACAGTATGGCAGCCTCATGGTGAAAAAAGTGTGGATCAGAGAGAAGAAGAAACCACAGGCCCAGGTCCCAGCTGACAGTCGTGTGCACAGGCCCCAGCTGAGGATGACAGTATAACGCAGTGGATAGCAGATGGCCACGTACCGGTCAAAGGCCATGACGACAAATAAAATGCACTCAGTCAGGCCCACGGCACCAAAGACATACATTTGTAGCCAACAAGCAGCAAAGGAGATGGTCTGGGATTGAGAAAGAAGATGCACCAGCATCTGGGGCACAGTGGTGGTGACACAGCCCATATCCAGCAGGGAGAGGATACAGAGGAAGAAGTACATGGGAGTGTGGAGATGCGTGTCCAGGCATATCAGGGTGATGATGAGCCCATTGCCAAGGACTGAGCTCAGGAAAAGAAGAAGGAAGGCACTGAAGAGGGTCCTGTTGGTCATGGGGTCACTGGAGAAGCCAAGCAGGATAAATTCAGAAACCCAGCTTTGGTTCTGCCCTGGAGGCATCCACATGGTGGGCCTATAGGAGAATGATATGCATTTAAATATCACCTAAGATATGATAGTTTAGTAAGATCTGGAGGGAGGCAGTTATAATATTAATTCTGAGCCCACTACCTACCTACTACCTTTTACAGTTACTTCACTTTCTGAGCCTCAGCCTCTTCTTCTGTAAAATGTGGCTAATAATACTCATCTCTCAGGGTGTTTAGGAGGAGTTGGGGAGTTGTATGTGAATCATCTCCTACAATGCCTTAAAACATTAAATAGTAGTAAATGCTCATTTGCAATCTCCCCAGGCTTATTCCCAACCCCTCAGAGCAAAGATTAGTTGCTCAAATGTCTAGTAACAATCAACTTACACAGCATCTGCTCCAGCCCCCAAAACCTGCAGATATGAGCTTCCTGTCTACCTTAGAGATCATTTGTCTGGATGTGCGACAAGCCTCTCCTCACCCTGTAAATTTGTCTCTTTGACAGCTGACGATAAGAGGCATTACCAATAGAGGGCGGGGCTTCCTTGTTGGCTCAGGAGGTAAACTATCTGCCTGCAATGCAGGAGACCTGGGTTAGATCCCTAGGTCAGGAAGAGCCCCTGGAGAAAGGAATGGCAACCCACTTCGGTATTCTTGCCTGGAGAATTCCATGGACAGAGAATCCTAGCAACGTGATGATGGTAGGAGGGAGGCTCTGAGGTTGAAGCTTCAATTCTCCTTCCTCAGTTGCTCAACTAGAGAGCCACTGGGTTGGTAGCGTCCAACCACAGTCACATACTCAGGCCACACACACTCTCCCTACCAGTGGTCACTTCTAGGAGAGCTCTGGCCTGTGGCTCCATCCCCACTCCCAGTAGCAGACTGTATCCTGTGGCAGTCACACCCTTTTTGAAAAAGTCTGAGCTCAGTCTTCCTTTTTCTGATCAGGGAAGATAGATAGTGGTGTCAAGAGCAGGGGGAAGGAGGGAAGTAACTCTTAAATCCTTAGTCTCTGTGTACTCTTCTTTAGCAGTAAGGCAGAAGCTGCTTTTTCTTTTTTTAATTGCTACTTATGGATCTCTTCAAGTTCTTTTTTAAGGCTTTTAGCAGTTATGGACCTTTAACTAGCTAACAATTCTGTATAGTAAATTTTCCCTGTTCACATCACTGGCATGTTCTGTCTCTTCTCAGGATTGAACTGATGCAGATGCTAAATCTATGGGGAATGAATTTGATAAAGAACAGACTGTTATGTAATTACAAGCTATCTATCCATAAAGTAATTATTAATTACAAAAGTAAAAAGTGGTAGCTATCAGTGGAGAAACTGAACAACATCTTAACTGAGTGATTACAATTAATGACACCGATAAGGAGCAGATAGACACCTGGTGTTTCCATATGTGAAAACCAACAATGACTTATATATTGTTTCAGAACAAAGAAACAAAACCTGAATCTAACCATGAGAAAACATCAAAGAAACCTAAGTTGAGAAATATTCTACAAAATAACTAGCTTCTGAAAGTGAGAGTCGCTCAGTTGTGTCAACTCTTTGCAACCCCATGGACTTCTCCAGGAATTCAGTCCTGGAATTCTCCGGGCCAGAATACTGGAGTGGGTAGCCGTTCCCTTCTCTAGGGGGTCTTCCCAACCTAGGGATTGAACCCAGGTCTCCCACATTGCAGACAGATTATTAACCAGCTGAGCCACCCTAGTCTTCAAAAAATATCTATCATGAAAGACAAAGAAAGTTCTAATCTGTAATAGAGGCAAGGAGACTAAAAAATGTATAACAACTATTGCAAAATGTAAAACCGGAAGAGTGGAATACTACAAATAACATTAATTTGACAACTGGTAAGCCTGGAATTTTAATTAGATTAGTTTAGATAAGTATCAGTGTTAAAATGCCTGAGTTTGACAACTACTATGTGAGAGAATATCCTTATTCTCTTACATTTTAGAAACTATTCTCTGAAGTATTAAAGGGTAAAGGAACATGATGTTTACAAATTATTCTCAACTAGTTCTGAAAATTTACAGTAACAGCAAGCTAAAAATTTAACACATCTTGTCATGGGACATACAGGTTTCTTTGTAGTATTCTTTCAGGTTTTCCGAGGGTTTTTATTCTAATCCCAAAGTTTTCATTCAAATCCCAAAGAAAGTCAATTCCAAAGAATGTTCAAACTACTGCACAATTGCACTCATCTCATACACTAGTAAACTAATGCTTAAAATTCTCCAAGCCAGGCTTCAACCGCACATAAACTGAGAACCTCCAGAGGTTGAAGCTGCATTTAGAAAAGGCAGAGGAACCAGAGTTGAAATTGCAAACATCCATTGGATCATCAAAAAAACAAGAGCTCCAGAGAAAAAATCTTCTTTATTGACTACACCAAAGCCTTTGACTGTGTGGCTCACAAAAAACTGTGGAAAATTTTCCAAGAGATGGAAATACCAGACCACCTTACCTGCCTCCTGAGAAATCTGTATGCAGGTCAAGAAGGAACAGTTAGAATAAGACATGGAACAACAGACTGGTTCCAAACTGGGAAAGGAGTACGTCAAGGCTGTATATATTGTCACCCTGCTTATTTAACTTCTCTGCAGAGTACATCATGCGAAATGCCAGGCTGGATGAAGCACAAGCTGGAAAGAGGAGCGTGAAAAAGCCGGTTTAAAACTCAGCATTCAAAAAACTAACATTATGCCACCTAGCCCCATCACTTCATGACAAATAGATGGGGATAAAATAGAAACAGTGAAAGATTTTATTTTCTTGGGCTCAAAAATCACTGTAGATGGTGACTGCAGCCATGAAATTAAAAGATGTTTGCTCCTTGGAAGAAAAGCTATGACCAACCTAGACAGCATATTAAAAAGCAGAGACATTAATTACTTTGCCAACAAAGGTCCATCTAGTCAAAGCTATGGTTTTTCCAGTAGTTATGTATGGATGTGAGAGTTGGACTACAAAGAAGGATAAGGCTGAAGAATTGATGCTTTTGAACTGTGGTGTTGGAGAAGACTCTTGAGAGTCACTTTGACTGCAAAGAGATCAAACCAGTCCATTCTAAAGGAGATCAGTCCTGAGTGTTCATTGGAAGGACTGATGTTGAAGCTGAAACTCCAATACTTTGGCCACGTTATGCAAAGAGGTGGAAAAGACCTTGATGCTGGGATAGATGGAAGGCAGGAGGAGAAGGGGACAACGGAGAATGAGTTGGTTGAATGGCATCACTGACTCGATGGACATGAGTGAGCAACCTCTGGGAGTTGGTGATGGACATGGAAGCCTCGCGTGCTGCAGTCCATGGGGTCACAAAGAGTCGGATATGAAAGAGTGACTGAACTGAACTGAACTGAGGGTTTTTAATTCCAGAAAAAGATTTTGAAAAAAATTTAAATGTGAAATAAAAATTCTTTCAGAAAAATAAAAAGTAAAATAATTTAAAGGGAGTTCTTCAGGCGGAACAAAAGTGACAGAAACACAAAAATGCAAAAAGGAATGGAGAGTCTCTCTCGAGGAAAGGGTAAATATAAGGTAATAATGAATATAAATCCATAATCAAGTTTTGTGAGATTTAAGACAAAAGACTAGAGATTATGGCAACAGTACACAGCAACGAAAGGGGTAAATGGAGTTAGGATCTAAATATTTAGCATAATTAGAAAAATGGTAAAACTAATATCTAGCATTTTTTCTGCTCAGTTACTCAGTTGTGTCTGACTCTTTGCAACCCCATGGACTGCAGCATGACAGGCTTCCCTTACATCATCTCCCAGAGTCTGCTCAAACTCCTGTCATTGAGTTGATGATGCCATCCTACCATCTCATCCTTTGTCACTCACTTCTCCTCATGCCTTCAATCTCTTCCACCATCAGAGTCTTTTCCAATGATCACTTCTCTGCTTCTGGTGGCCAAAGTATTGGAGTTTCAGCTTCAGCATCAGTTCTTTCAATGAACATTCAGGGTTGATTTCCTAGGATTCACTGGTTTGATCTCCTTGCAGTCCAAGGGACTCTCAAGAGTTCTCTATCACCATAGTTCAAAAGCATAAATTCTTCAGTGCTCGGCCTTCTTTATGGTCCAACACTCACAACCATACATGACTATGGGAAAAGCCATATCTTTATATAAACATTTGTCGGCAAAGTAATGTCTCTGCTTTTTAACATGCTGTCTAGATTGATCATAGCTTTTCTTCCAAGGACCAAGCGTCTTTTAATTTCATGGCTGCAGTCACCATCTGCAATGATTTTGGAGCCCAAGAAAATAAAATCTGTCACTGTTTTCATTGTTTTCCCTTCTATTTGCCATGAAGTGATGGGATCAGATGCTATGATCTTCATTTTTTGAATTTTGAGTTTTAAACCAGCTTTTTCACTCTCCTCTTTCACCCTCATCAAAAGGCTCTTTAGTTCATCTTTGCTTTCTGCCATTAGAGAGGTATCATCTGCATATCTGAGGTTTTAATATTTTTCCTGGAAATCTTGATTCCAGGAGACTAAAGCTTGTGACATCCAGCCCAGATTTTCAAATGATGTACTCTGCGAGTTAAATAAACAAGGACAATATGCAGCCTTGATATACTCTTTTCCCAATTTGAAACTAGTCCATTGTTCCACATCCTGTTCTAACTGTTGCTTCTTGTCTTGCATACAGGTTTCTCAGGAGGCAGGTCAGGTGGTCTGGTATTCCCATCTCTAAGAATTTTCCACAGTAGCTGAGATCCACACAGTCAAAGGATTTAGCCTAGTCAATGAAGCAGAAGTGGAAGTTTTTCTGGAATTCTCTTGCTTTTTATATGATCCAACAGATGTTGGCAATTTGGTTTCTGAGTCCTCTGCCTTTTCTAAATCCAGCTTGTACATCTGGAAGTATGGCTTGAAGGATTTTGAGCTAACATGTGAAATGAGCACAGTTGTGCAGTAGTTTGGACATTCTTTGTCATTGTCCTTCTTTGGGGTTGGATAAAAACTGACCTTTTCCAGTCCTTTGGCCACTGCTGGGTTTTCCAAATTTCCTGGCATACTGAGTGCAGCACTTTCACAGCATCATCTTTTAGGATTTGAAAATGCTTAGCTGGAATTCCATCACCTCCACTAGCTTTGTTCATAGGGGGGCTTCCTAAGGCACACCTGACTTCATGCTCCAGTATGTCTGACCCTAGGTGAGTGACCAAACCTTGTGGTTATCCAAGCTATTAAGACCATTTTTGTACAGTTCTTCTGTGTATTCTTGCCACCTCTTCTTAATCTCTTCTCAGATCTGTTCCACCATCTCCCACTCTCAAACGTTTATTAGATTGTTTCTCTGTTTCTTAGAACTCCTTGTGGTTTTTGGCAAGGTATAACCCTAGAATGTTCTAGATTGTTCTGATATAAAGTTTGAGCTCTAATACATTGAGAAAAATTTCTCCCTCTCATGGTAACTTTATTCCCACTCAGTGAGTTGGAATATTTATAATAAAGTATGGATAAAGGGGTGAGTGGCAGGCTCCCCCGTGGCTCAGTCATAAAGTATCTACCTGCAAGGCAAGAGTTGCAGGAGACACGAGTTCAATCCCTGGGTCAGGAAAATCCCCTGGAGAAGGGAGTGGCAACCAACCCAGTATTCTTGCCTGGAGAATCCCATAGACAGAGGAGCCTGGTGGGCCATAGTCCATAGTGTCTCAGAGAGTCAGACATGACTGAAGCGATGGGCAGGCATGCACAAAGGAGTGAATATATAAACTTCTTTCAGAGATATTAATAGCTACTGTTTAGTGAAAACTTTCTGTGTGCCAGGCATTGCTACATGAATTGATCTCAGCCTCATAGCAACCCATTGAGGTAAGTACTAGTACCTACACTTTTAAGATGGGAAAAAAAAAACTAAGCCATAGAGAAAGTAAGTGATTCACTCCAAATTATACTGTTTGCGTGATCGAACCTGGGATTTGAACCAAGGCAGTTTGGCTTCAGGGCCAACTCTTAATTGTTAATTTCTCCTGCTGGAGGTGAACAGGCTCTAAGCAGGAGGGCCAAAGAATGCAAAGTGCCCCCATTTGCTCCTCAATTTGAGCTTCTTGAGGCTTGGCACAAGGTACTTTAGAATCATGGCCTACATGTTACAGCCACCAGATAAGAAAGAATCAGATCTCTCCTAGGATAAGGGAATAAAGTGGCAGCCACAGACTATCTCTCATGATAGTGTCCTCCATCTGCTCCCATCACTTGGAGGTGGGAAACCATGGGGTTGTACTGGAAGCAGAAGGCATCCATAGCAAGAGACTTGGGAACTGATTACCATACTAGAACTTAGTAAATCTTTGTCAAATCCCCTCTCTTAGTCAACCTTGATTTCCAAAGGGAATGGGGACAGTCATTTAGTGAAAATTAAAAGTCTCCTAAGATTCCATTAAGCCAACAGTCTCTGTCCTAATTCACAAAAGCCCAGGTCTCTAGTGAAGAGGGGAGTGGGAACTAATCATTGTGGTCGCTGATGTCACTGGTGAAGGCTTCTCCCAGTATAACCATCATTGTCCTTTCATAATGTCTCATATCTGGACTTGGAGATCTGAAGCTCAAGAAATTCATTTTCTGCATCTAACTCCTAGAACTTGGCTTGGCAAGAGGACCTGTCCATATATAGTTCCTAAATGAACAAATGGGAAAAGGAAGAGGCCTAGGAAGAAAGAATGGGGAGGGGACTGAGATGTGAAGTGGGGAGGAAAGAAGAATGAGGAACAAGGGAGGGGGCTAGAGGGATGTTGGGGAACAAGCATGGAGAGGACCCAGTGACTGAGTGACCTGGCTACCTCTGAACCCCAGGCCCACAGATGTCTGGATCATACCCATAGCCCCAGCCCAGTGACTACCTCACCCCTCACTCATTCACACATCACAGAGAGACTGTTACTTGTCCTGAAGAGGAAGAGACTCAACAGGAAGCACCCAGGGCAACTGAGTCCAGTGAGGCAGGATTCCAGGCAACCCAGTCTCCAGAAAAACACTAGGCTTCTGAGAGGTGGAAGGATGAACCCCCTGGCTTCTCTCTATGATTCAGCTCTTTGCACTTGACCCGGCCAACCCTGGCTCCTGAAGGCCTTTCCTATCAGGTCCTCAGGGTTAGATGGAGGGAGGCTTGGCCCATCCATGCTTCTCTCAATGGACCAAGCTGTTGAGGCTTTATGTCCTGCCTCCTTACCAGGCTTTTCTGGGAGACGGAGGGGAGGGCCATCTTCCTGCTTCCTGCCACTGTCTCTGTCCCTGGTGGGGATGCCAAGATGGAATTCTCCAAATGTTGTCAACAAGAACCCCACAAGAAAGAGTCCTTTAGGGTTAGAGCAGGAGAAAACCCACCCCGCTGGGGAGACACAGTGACCTGTCCTTTCTTTTTCCAGCTTTCTGAGGAATATGACCAGTCCAGGGGAGAGGAAATTATACCTGGTCTTCTTGCAGAAATGTCAAGAACTAAAAGCCTCATGTTGATTCTCTTCTTACTCCCAAACCCCTGTGCCCCAATGTGTCAATTAGAACATGGCTGAGTCATACTCTTATTCTTTATGGTGGGAGATTCTGAGCAAATCAAAATCTTCCTCTGTTACTGACCAGAATAACAACTCTACCTGAACTCTAATTGAATTTCTTCCTGCTGTCCCAGAGCTGGTTCTGATCACCAGCAGGGTTGGGCCAGCTGGGGCATTGGTAGGAGGATGAAGACTGGACTCTGCATGCTGAATTCTGAGCCAGGTGGGCCTGCAGGCCTCAAGCAGATGAGGGTGGGCTGGCAAGAGGGAAAAAGCTAGGGCTGCGGCAGTCCTAACAATGGGGGACTCTCTGCGGAGGTTGAGAATACCTCTGGGAAGGACTCTGGCAATTATCTCTTGTTTGCTAAGACAGGTGCCCCAGAAAGTTTTCTGATTTTATGTCTGGGGATGGACCTGAGGGAAATGGCAGGAGGTGGTGATGGTAATAATGGTCAAGAGCATCTCAATGGTCCTCTAGGACAGCCCCATGCACAAAGCACTTTCACGTGACTTTTCTCACCAGGTCCTCCCAGTACTCCTGGGACGGAGGTCTTATGGGAGGGCAGTGTCATGGTCCTGGTTTATAGATGATGACAATGATGTTGATTCACTGAGCACTTGTGATGGGCCATGTACTGAGGGAGTCAGCGATACAGGTTTTGGTCATTTAGTGCTCTCTAAGGGATAAAGGGGCTTCAAAGCCAACATGTCCAGTTCCTTACTCTCTTTTACAGCCATGAAAACTACAGCTCAGAGAAGCAAAGTCATCGCCCTACAGGAGTTAGTGTAGGTGATTCCGACCTAGAAGTCCTTTTTCCCAGTCAGAGACCCATTCAATTGACCACAGGCTCCTTCCCCTGCTTCATTCTCTAGGAGTCTGAAGAAGAACTGTCCACCTGTCCATCTCATCGTGCATGCCCTCAACATTTCATCCCTGGGTGTTTGTATCCCTCAATGCTGTAAATCTTGTTTGAGCCAATGAAAGTACACAAAGTGCAGATAAGGTAATGGGATAGTAATAATAATGGTAAAGAAAAAACAACAAAACAATAGCAACAGAGGTGATAATGATTATGGGTGCACACATGCTAAGTCACTTCAGTTGTGTTCAACTCTTTGTGATCCTATGTATTGGAGCTGCCAAGCTCCTCTGTCCATGGGATTCTCCAGGCAAGAATACTAGAATGGGTTGTCATTTCCTTCTCCAGAAATTATTATAATAATAGCAAAACCTTATAGGTTTTGTTTCTTATGTGCTTTACTTACAATAACCCATTTATATCCATCTAGAGATGACTTCTCATCTTCAACTTCACTGGGAACATTGATTTAACCACCAGTGGAAAAACTCTCTACTGGGACACTAAGATCTCCAAGCTAGCAGATTTCAGAGTTCCTAAAATAGGGAAAAAATATTCTGTGAGTGAGTTACTGGGTATAAGTGTCACAGATTCCACTTCCATTTCACTGCTTGATTCCCATATTTACGCATTCTTGGATGGGAGGAAACAGCGCCATATAGTCTCTCTCAAAGCATAAACTTAGCATCATGTTCACTTTAAAGACATATGTAAGATAGGCCCTATTCTTTCAAGGAATTTTTACTGACGTGTAACAATAACTGA
This sequence comes from Bos mutus, assembly GCF_027580195.1. NCBI lineage: Eukaryota > Metazoa > Chordata > Mammalia > Artiodactyla > Bovidae > Bos > Bos mutus. Next base: position 103,083,985 of record NC_091619.1, on the reverse strand, counting down.
GTCTTAATAAGCCATTCCACTTTTCAATTAGGTCACCTTATCCTAAGCAATTCCAAAGAATGCTCAAACTACCACACAATTGCACTCATCTCACACGCTAGTAAAGTAATGCTCAAAATTCTCCAAGCCAGGCTTCAGCAATATGTGAACCGTGAACTTCCTGATGTTCAAGCTGGTTTTAGAAAAGGCAGAGGAACCAGAGATCAAATTGCCAACATCTGCTGGATCATAGAAAAAGCAAGAGAGTTCCAGAAAAACATCTATTTCTGCTTTATTGACTATGCCAAAGCCTTTGACTGTGTGGATCACAATAAACTGTGGAAAATTCTGAAAGAGATGGGAATATCAGACCACCTGATCTGCCTCTTGAGAAATTTGTATGCAGGTCAGGAAGCAACAGTTAGAACTGGACATGGAACAACAGACTGGTTCCAAATAGGAAAAGGAGTTCATCAAGGCTGTATATTGTCACCCTGTTTATTGAACTTATATGCAGAGTACATCATGAGAAACGCTTGACTGGAAGAAACACAAACTGGAATCAAGATTGCCGCAGAAATATCAATAACCTCAGATATGCAGATGACACCACCCTTATGGCAGAAAGTGAAGAGGAACTAAAAAGCCTCTTGATGAAAGTGAAAGTGGAGAGTGAAAAAGTTGGCTTAAAGCTCAACATTCAGAAAACGAAGATCATGGCATCCGGTCCCATCACTTCATGGGAAATAGATGGGGAAACAGTGGAAACAGTGTCAGACTTTATTTTTTTGGGCTCCAAAATCACTGCAGATGGTGACTGCAGCCATGAAATTAAAAGACGCTTACTCCTTGGAAGGAAAGTTATGACCAACCTAGATAGCATATTCAAAAGCAGAGACATAACTTTGCCAACAAAGGTTCGTCTAGTCAAGGCTATGGTTTTTCCAGTGGTCATGTATGGATGTGAGAGTTGGACTGTGAAGAAGGCTGAGCACCAAGAATTGATGCTTTTGAACTGTGGTGTTGGAGAAGACTCTTGAGAGTCCCTTGGACTGCAAGGAGATCCAACCAGTCCATTGTGAAGGAGATCAGCCCTGGGATTTCTTTGGAAGGAATGATGCTAAAGCTGAAACTCCAGTACTTTGGCTACCTCATGCGAAGAGTTGACTCATAGGAAAAGACTCTGATGCTGGGAGGGATTGGGGGCAGGAGGAGAAGGGGACGACAGAGAATGAGATGGCTGGATGGCATCACTGACTCGATGGACATGAGTCTCAGTGAACTCCGGGAGCTGGTGATGGACAGGGAGGCCTGGCATGCTGCAATTCATGGGGTCACAAAGAGTTGGACACGACTGAGCGACTGATCTGATCTGATCTGATCCTAAGTGTACAAAAAAGATCTTCATGACCCAGATAACCATGATGGTGTGATCACTCACCTAGAGCCAGACATCCTTGAATGTGAAGTCAAGTGGGCCTTAGGAAGCATCACTACGAACAAAGCTAGTGGAGGTGATGGAATCCCAGTTGAGCTATTTCAAACCCTAGAAGATGATGCTGTGAAAGTGCTGCACTCAATATATCAGCAAAGTTGGAAAACTCAGCAGTGGCCACAGGACTGGAAAAGTTCAGTTTTCATTCCAATCCCAAAGAAAGGCAATGCCAAAGAATGCTCAAACTACTGTACAATTTCACTCATCTCACATGGTAGTGAAGTAATGCTCAAAATTCTCCATGCCAGGCTTCAGCAATACATGAACCATGAACTTCCAGATGTTCAAGCTGGTTTTAGAAAAGGCAGAGGAACCAGAAATCAAGCTGCCAACATCTGCTGGATCATCAAAAAACAAGAGAGTTCCAGAAAAACATCTATTTCTGCTCTATTGACTATGCCAAAGCCTTTGACTGTGTGGATCACAATAAACTGTGGAAAATTCTGAAAGAGATGGGAATGCCAGACTACCTGGCCTGCCTCTTGAGAAATCTGTATGCAGGTCAAGAAGCAACAGTTAGTACTGGATGTAGAACAAGAAACTGGTTTCAAATAGGAAAAGGAGTACATCAAGGCTATATATTATCACCCTGCTTATTTAACTTATATGCAGAGTACATCATGAGAAACACTGGGCTGGAAGAAGCACAAGCTGGAATCACGATTGCCAGGAGAAATATGAATAACCTCAGAGATGCAGATGACACCTCCCTTATGGCAGAAAGTTAAGAGGAGCTAAAGAACCTCTTGATGAAAGTGAAAGAGGAGAGTGAAAAAGTTGGTTTAAAGCTCAACATTCAGAAAACTAAGATTGTGGCATCTGGTTCCACCACTTCATGGCAAATAAATGGGGAAACAGTGGAAACAGTGTCAGACTTTATTTTTGGGGGCTCCAAATCACTGCAGGTGGTGACTGCAGCCATGAAATTAAAAGACGCTTACTTCTTAGAAGGAAAGTTATGACCAACCTAGACAGCATATTAAAAAGCAGAGATATTACTTTGCCAACAAAGGTCCGTCTAGTCAAGGCTATGGTTTTTCCAGTGGTCATGTATGGATGTGAGAGTTAAACTATAAAGAAAGCTAAGGACCAAAGAATTTATGCTTTTGAACTGTGGTGTTGGAGAAGACTCTTGAGAGTCCTTTGGATTGCAAGGAGTCCATCAGTCCATCCTAAAGGAGATCAGTCCTGGGTATTCACTGCAAGGACTGATGCTGAAGCTGAAACTCCAATATTTTGGCCACCTGATGAGAAGAGCTGACTCATTGGAAAAGACCCCGATCCTGGGAAAGATTGAGGGCAGAAGGAGAGGGGATGACAGAGGATGAGATGGTTGGATGGCATCACCAACTCAATGGACAGGTGTTTGGGTAGACTCCGGGAGTTGGTGATGGAGAGGGAGACCTGGCGTGCTGTGGTTCATGGAGTCACAAAGAGTCAGACACGACTGAGCGACTGAACTGAACTGAACTGATCCTAAGTTTTGGAGGTTAAGTAAAACTATTGATTCTATAATTATGAGCCCATAGATGTAAAATGAGTTTCTTGATCAAATACAATGCTGTGGGGATGCCCTGATGGTGGGATTAGGCATGCTCTGAAATCAAAGATCATGATGCTAGCAAAAGCTTTATGGGCAGGGGAAGAAAATCTGTATCTAGAATCTGCTTATGTTCCTATGAAGACAGATCATTGTCCCCTCCATGGTGTAAGAGATTCAGTGTATCATACTGCCACAGGTGGCAGCCTGCTCTCCTGGAGAATGGTGTCATAGAGTTGACCTCTGCTCTTTGCCCATGAAGCACTCGTTAGTAGTGGTAGCCAGGTCAGCTGTGGAAAGGGGAAGTCCGTTTTGAGCCCATGTGGACAGCCTCTATGCTGGTAACATGGGCACTTTGCTCATGTGTTTACTGAACAAAGGTCTGGGGGGTAAACCTGACTGACATCCACAGAGTGTGTCATTTTGTTCCACCTGATTTGTCTCCTCTGCAATTGATACTTTTTTATGAATATGCATGTGTGACACAGTCTGTGTCCACTCTGAGGAAGTCCATCCACATACATCTCCCCTCTCCCCAAACTTTCTTGCCAGATTTCTTTGAATCTTGTAGTGAGGTAGTTATTTAATAGCTTTCTCTGGTTTTCTCATTTTCCTATGCATCAGTCTGTTAACACTTTCTATCTTTTAAAAGTTTTAATTTTAGTAATCTACATTTTCCTAGAAAAACATCCATTCCCTCTAAGTTTGCAATTTTATTTGCATAGGGATCAGCAAACAGAGAAAGCAGAGTTGGGGGACTTATGTTTCTTGCACAGGAGCGCACAGCTGATAAGTGGTAGTTTACCAATCTGCCCAAACAGAAGCTGTGAGATCATTAGTGCAGAAATGGATCAAAGGGGCAAAGAATTAAAGAAGCTGATGTTTCAGTCTACCAGCAAAATATTTCCCCCAAATAGATGACCTGAGTCTTACTAGACAGGGGCTGTGACAACTCTCTGCTATTTTCTTTGTTCAAGGAAATAGGAGGACAAGTAAAATAAATAAATAAAACAAAAAAACAACAACCCTCATAGAGACCAAATTAAAACAGAATTAATTAACAATATTTTAAAACCCCACTCCTAAGTACCTATACAATTCCTAAGAACCGCTGGTTTGGGGACTACAAATTCCATGAGGATGGGGCTGTGACTTCCTGTCACCAGTGCCAGGGATCAGTGATGACAGCTGACAATCAATGGCTCCCATCAGTGAATTATAGGGAAGTAGAGATAGTGGTGAAGCTGGCTTAAAACCCTGATAGTTTTTTATTTCTCCCTTTTCACCAACACACCCAAACCATCATGTGCTCTTGCTTCTTTCCTCATCACATCATTCAGCATGTCCCTATTAACTGCCACCATCAAGTCTAGCACCTTCAGAAATTATGCCGAAGGTCTCCCCACTAACTGTTCCTCTTCACTCCAGTCCCCTCATTGGTACTCCCAAGCCATTCTCCTGAAAACACTGTGGCACCTTTTCTCCTCCACCCCAGTCCTCATCCCAGGTTCTTTTTTTTTTTTTCATCCCAGGTTCTTAAAAATAGAAGTTTTCTATCTTTAAGATAAAATCTATTATCAGTGTTTTATAGTTTTCTACATTAATCAAAGATGACACAAATAAATGGAGAAATATACCATGTTCATGGATCAGAAGAACCAACATAGTGAAGATGAGTATACTCCCCAAAACAATCTACAGATTCAATGCAATCCCTATAAAGCTACCAATGGTATTTTTCAGAGAACTAGAACAAATAATTTCACAATTTGGATGGAAATACAAAAAACCTTGACTAGCCAAAGCAATCTTGAGAAAGAAGAGTGGAACTGGAGGAATCAACCTGCCTGACTTCAGACTATACTACAAAGCTACAGCCATCAAGGCAGTATGGTATTGGCACAAAGACAGAAATATAGATCAATGGAACAAAATAGAAAGCCCAGAGATAAATCCATGCACCTATGGACACCTTATCTGTGACAAAGGAAGGAAGAATACAGTGGAGAAAAGGCAATCTCTTTAACAAGTGGTGCTGGGAAAACTGACCAACCACTTGTAAAAGAATGAAACTAGAACACTTTCTAACACCATACACAAAAATAAACTCAAAATGTATTAAAGATCTAAATGTAAGACCAGAAACTATAAAACTCCTAGAGGAGAACATAGGTAAAACACTTTCTGACATAAATCACTGCAGGATCCTCTATGACCCACCTCCCAGAGTAATGGAAATAAAAGCAAAAATAAACAAATGGGACCTAATTAAACATAAAAGCTTTTGCACAACGAAGGAAACTCTAAGCAAGGTGAAAAGACAGCCTTCAGAATGGGAGAAAATAATAGCAAACGAAGCAACTGACAATTAATCTCAAAAATATACAAACAGCTCATGCAGCTCAATTCCAGAAAAATAAACAACCCAATCAAAAAATGGGCCAAAGAACTAAATAGACATTTCTCCAAAGAAGACATACAGATGGCTAACAAACACATGAAAAGATGCTCAACATCACTCATTATCAGAGAAATGCAAATCAAAACCACAATGAGGTCTGTCATTCAACCACAATGACTGTCATAATGGCTGCAGTCCAAAAGTCTGCAAGCAATAAATGCTGGAGAGGGTGTGGAGAAAAGGGAACCCTCTTACACTGTTGGTGGGAATGCAAACTAGTACAGCCACCATGGAGAAGAGTGTGAGATTCCTTACTACTACTAGTACTACTACTACTAAGTCGCTTCAGTTGTGTCTGACTGTGCGATCCCACAGAAGGCAGCCCGCCAGGCTCCCCCGTCCCTGGGATTCTCCAGGCAAGAACACTGGAGTGGGTTGCCATTTCCTTCTCCAATGCATGAAAGTGAAAAGTGAAAGTGAAGTCGCTCAGTCGTGTCCGACTCTTAGCGACCCCATGGACTGCAGCCTACCAGGCTCCTCTGTCCATGGGATTTTCTAGGCAAAAGTACTGGAGTGGGGTGCCATTGCCTATTCCTTAAAGAACTGTAAATAGAACTCCCATACAACCCAGCAATCCCACTGCTGGGCATACACACCAAGGAAACCAGAATTGAAAGAGACAGATGTACCCCAGTGTTCATCGCAGCACTGTTTATAATAGCCAGGACATGGAAGCAACCTAGGTGTCCATCAGAAGATGAATGGATAAGAAAGCTGTGGTACATATACACAATGGAATATTACTCAGCTATTAAAAAGAATATATTTGAATCCGTTCTAATGAGGTGGATGAAACTGGAGCCTATTATACAGAGTGCAGTAAGTCAGAAAGAAAAACACCAATACAGTATATTAACACTTATATATGGAGTTTAGAAAGATGGTAACAATGACCCTATATGGGAGACAGCAAAAGAGACACAGATGTAAAGAACAGACTTTTGGACTCTGTGAGAGAAGACGAGGTTATGATGATTTGAGAGAATAGCATTGAAACATGTATATTACCATATGTGAAATAGATGACCAGTCCAGGTTCAATGTATGAGACAGGGCACTCAGGGCCAGTGCACTGGGATGACCCTGAGGGATAGGATGGGGAGGGAAGGGGGAGGGGTTCAGGATGGGGAACACATGTACACCTATGGCTGATTCATGTCAATGTATGGCAAAAACCACTACAATATTGTAAATTAATTAGCCTCCAATTAAAATAAATAAATTAATTTTTTAAAAATCTATTATCATCTTGAATTACAAACTCTGTTACTATCTATCCAAGTAGAGAGACAAACAAAACCTCATCACTTCACCCACAAGACTCACTCTTCACTACCCTGATTATTGACTCTAGTTGTAGCAGAGCCACCAGGTAGACTCCACACCTTCTGGAAGGAACTCCAAGAGCCAATAAGACCTTTTCCACAGTATCCAGGCAACCCCTTCCCCACAAAGCCAGAAACAGAAAGTTCTCAAAAGTTTTAAGTCCCTTCCACCAGCTACATAGCTTCCTACCCTCTTCCTAGAAGGCAGGAACACTACAACAGCCCATGGGACCCTTCACTTTCTGCCTGAAATATTCTGGAAATGCTGCCTGGAACTTTGCCACACGATTGGTGCCAGTACTCATCTACACAAGCCCGTACTTAGCCCTGTCCTGTTACATCTCTCATCCCTAAGACTTCTGGGCCATCAATGAGGCCTGAAAGAAAGCTGGATTCCCATGCTAACTCTGAGGCTTGTGCCAGAGTTCTTATAGAATGTCTTATGTCATTTAGATCCCTTGAAAGAATCAGAGGCACTGCTTAAAATGGACTGTACCTGCAATGACTTTCATTCTTCTGTGATGTTTTAATTCACCCTACGGTTCACAGAAGATACACTAGTTTACTGCATTTGGTTTCATGCATTTCACCTACTGTGACATAGAATTTTGGAGACAGAGGTCTTAGAGACCTTTCAATTTGAGGTGTTCATTCTATTTATGAGTAAGGTGAGATCCAGAGAAAGGAAGTAAATGGCCCAAAGTGACATAACCAGTTAGCAAGGTTGGGACTAGAACCCAGGTCAATTAATGTCAAGTTTGGTTCTTTCCACCGATGATGCAGAGTACAAGGTATCAATCCCATAAACCATATTGCTTCCATGCATCAGGCCAGGTCCATGGGTTACACTGGCTCTGTATACCATCGGCTTAATTTTCAATGTTGGCTGCATATATTTATTATTTTCCTGTACTACTATGATTGCCTACTACTAGACATTCTTCTATGTCCATACACCACATCACTTTCGGGTACCATGCTTCACGGTAGTTACATGCATACTATTGGTCCCAGTGCCTCCGTTGTAGATTACATTATCACCCTTAGTATTTGCTCCTCTCACTGTAGAGGGAATACACATCCATCCCCATGCCATGTGACTTGCATTATTTTTCTGTGGGAAGAAAATACTTCTTGCCCTTTTTTCAGAAGGCCTACACATAGGACTTGCTTTGGTCAATAGGATGTCAGCAAAGAGACGTGTGTTACTTCTGAGGAGAAACTGTAAGAGTCGTCATGTATTTCAGCCATTGTTCCTTTCTCTCTGTCATAAGTCTCGCATGTTCCAGATAGGGCCTCCTCCTTCAGGCTGTATCCAAGGGTCCCATGGCAGAAGGCCACAGTCTACTTGCAACTGACTTGGAACATGACAAAAATATGGATTTTTACTGTGTAATCCCATGAGATTATGGAGTTTTTGTTAACTGCATCACAATGTTGAAAGTTGATCAAGACAGCTGTTCTTGGTTTCACGTTCCACATGTTCCATTGACCAAGTACTATGTTGGTTTTATTGAATAATGTTATTTTCATATGTTATAGATGCTGTTCCTTTCTCATCATTGAACACTTTACTCTAGACTCCTCCTGTTTCTCAATTCACCAGGCCAGTCTACACCCCCTCATCACTTTGAGTCCTTGTTCCTCAGACTGTAGACCACAGGATTAAACAGGGAAGTGAAAGTATTATAAAGAGTGAAATCAGCTTGTCTTGCTCAGAGGAATAACTTGAATTGGGCCTCATGTAGAGGTAGATGGCTGGAGCATAGAAGAATGTGATCACAGTCAGGTGGGAAGCACAGGTGGAGAAAGCCTTGCAGCAGGCCTGCATGGACTTGAACTTGAGGATGGCCTGGCAATATGGATGTAGGAAGCCACAATGAGCGACAGTGGAGCAACAGCCATGAAGACACTGATGACGAGGTCAACCATCTCAATGACATGGGTATCCATGCAAGCCAAGTTTTATACTGAGGGGCCTTCACAGAAGTAGTGGTTGACCATGTTGGGCTCAGAGTATGGCAGCCTCATGGAAAAAGTGTGGATCAGAGAGAAGAAGAAACCACAGACCTAGGTCCCAGCTGACAGTCATGTGCACAGGCCCCAGCTGAGGATGACAGTATAACGCAGTGGATAGCAGATGGCCATGTACCAGTCAAAGGCCATGACTACAAGGAAAAAACACTCAGTCAGGCCCACAGCACCAAAGATGCACATTTGTAGCCAACAACCAGCAAAGGAGATGGTCTGAGATCGAGAAAGAAGATGCACCAGCATCTGGGGCACAGTGGTGGTGACACAGCCCATATCCAGCAGGGAGAGGATACAGAGGAAGAAGTACATGGGAGTGTGGAGATGTGTATTCAGGCATATCAGGGTGATGATGAGCCCATTGCCAAGGACTGAGCTCAGGAAAAGAAGAAGGAAGGCACTGAAGAGGGTCCTGTTGGTCGTGGGGTCACTGGAGAAGCCACGCAGGATAAATTCAGAAACCCAGCTCTGGTTCTGTCCCAGAGGCATCCACATGGTAGGGCTATAAGACAATCACATTCATTTAAATGTCATCTAAAATGTAATAGTCTAGTAAGAACTGGAGGCAGACCAGCTATGATTTTTAATTCTGATCCCATTACTCACCTAGTGCCTTGCACTTACCTAACCTCTCTGAGCCTCAGTCTCCTCATCTGTAAAATGTGGCTAGTAACACTCACCTCAATGGCAACCCACTCCAGTACTCTTGCCTAGAAAATCCCATGGGTGGAGGAGCCTGGTAGGCTGCAGTCCATGAGGTCACGAAGAGTCGGGCACGACTGAGCGACTTCAGTTTCACTTTTGACTTTCATGCATTGGAGAAGGAAATGGCAACCCACTCCAATGTTCTTGGCTGGAGAATCCCAGGGATGGGAGAGCCTGGTGGGCTGCCGTCTATGGGGTCACACAGAGTCGGACACGACTGAAGCAACTTAGCAGTAACATTCATCTCTCAGGGTTTTTAAGAGGAGTTGGGGCGATCCATATGAAGCATCTCATGTAAAAAATGCTTTTAAAAAGTGCCAGTCATCCAGTTGTATCTGACTCTTTGCAACCCCATGGACTGTAGCCACCAGGCTCCTCTGTCCATGGAATTCTCCAGGCAAGAATACAGGAGTGGGTTGCCACTCCCTTCTCCAGGGGATCTTCCTGACCCAGGGATTTAACTCAGGTCTCCCACATTCTTTATCATCTGAGCCACCAGGGAAGCCCAAAGCATCTCATCCAATGCACTAGAGAGCAGTAAAATGCTCATTTGCCATCTCTCCAGTCTTACTCCCCACCTCTCAGTGGACAAACTAGTGACTCGAATGTCTAGCAACAATTTACACCACATCTGCTCTAGCCGCCAAACCTGTAGAGGTGGCCTTATCTTCTTCCTTCTCCTTCTTCCAGATCATTTGTCTGGATGTGTTACAAGCCTCTCCTCACCCTGTAACATCAGTTTTGGCAGCTGAATATGGGAGGCATTACCAGTAGAGGACGATAGAGGGGCATGTGATGATGGAAGAAGGCATGTACTTAAGGTGGTTCTTCAGTCCTCTGTTCCTGATTACATAGGTGGAGAGCCAGTGGGTTGGTGTGGACCAACTGCAGTCACATACTCAGTCACACATACCCTCTCCACCTAGGGGCCACTTCTATGCAAACTCTAGTATGTGGCTCCACTCCCACCCCCAGCAGCTGACTGTGTATCCCTGTGGCAGTCACACTCTCTTTGAAAAAGTCTGAGATCAACGTAAATAGATACATCCACTATGAAGAACAGCATGGTGGTTCCTTAAAAATCTACTGATGAAAATAAAACTACCATATCCCCAGGAATATCCACTCCTGGATATATATACTGAGAAAAACAGAATTCAAAAAGACAGATGTCCTTTGTTCATCTCCATGTTCACATCCCCGTGTTCACTGCAGTACTACTTACAATAGCCAGGACATGAAAGCAACCTAGACATCCATCCACAGAGAAATGAATAAAAAGATGTGGTACATACATACAACAGAATATTACTCAGCTGTAAAAAGAAACAGAGTTGTGCCACTTACAGAGACATGGATGGACCTAAAAACTGTCACACAGAGTGAAGGAAATCAGAAAGAGAAAAACAAATACCATATAAATCACTTATATGTGGAATCTAGAAAAGTGATACAGATGAACTGATTTGCAAAGCAGAAATAGAGACAAAGATGTAGAGAACAAGTTCTTGGACACTAAGAGGGAAGGGATGGATAGGATGAACTGGGAGACTGGAATTCACATATGTGTAAAACATATAACTAATAAGAACCTACTGTATTAGCTCAGGGAACTCTAGTCAATGCTCTCTGGTGACCTAAATGGGAAGGAAATGAAAAAAGAAGGGATAGATGTATACATATAGCTGAATCAGTGTAAAAGAACCATTCTCTAATTTAAAAAAAATTAATTTAAAAAGACAAAAGAAAAAAAAGAAAAAGAAAAAGTCTGACCTTAGTCTTAATTTTTACGGGAAAAGGAGGGCTGTCAGGAACAAGAGGAAGAAGAAAGCGCTTCTTAAATCTTTAGTCCCTTTATGCTATTCCTCAGCCATAAGGTAGTAGCTGCTTTTTTTTTTTTTCAAATGCTATCCCTGGTTCCCTTAGAGTTATCCCTTTTATCAGTTATCTACCTTTTACTAATTAAAATTCTGTGTATTAAATTTTCCCTGTTCACATTACTGATGTGATGTGTCTCCTGCAAGGATCTTAATTGATACATATGCTAAATCTATGGGGAATGAGATTGATAAGGAACAAAATAATACAGAGCTATAAGCTAACTAGCTATACAGTAGTTCTTAATTACAAAAGTAAAAAGCGATAGCTATCAGTGGAAAAACTGGACAATATCTTAGCTGAGTGATTACAGCTGATACCACCAAAAAGAATCAGATAGATACAATGTGTCTCCATATGTGAAATCCTAACAATACATCATCTATATATTACCCAAGCCAGGGGTCCCCAACCCCAGGTCCCAGACTGATACCTGTTTGTGGCCTGATAGGAACTATTCAGGAGAAGGCAAATGGCACCTCACTCCAGTACTCTTGCCTGGAAAATCCCATGGACAGAAGAGCCTGGTAGGCTGCAGTCCATGGAGTCGCACAGAGTCGGACACGACTGAGCGACTTCACTTTCACTTTCACTTTCATGCATTGGAGAAGGAAATGGCAACCCACTCCAGTGTTCTTGCCTGGAGAATCCCAGGGACGGAGGAGCCTGGTGGGCTGCCGTCTATGGGGTCGCACAGAGTCGGACACGACTGAAGTGACTTAGCAGTAGCAGCAGGAACCATTCCACACAGCAGGAGGAGAGTGGTGGGCCAGCAAGTGAAGCTTCATCTATATGCACAGTCGCTGCCCATCACTGGCATTACCACCTGAGCTCCACTTCTTATCAGATCAACGGTGTCACTAAATTCTCATAGGAGCACAAATCCTACTGTGAACTGTGCATGGAAGGGATCTAGGTTATACGCTCCTTACGGGAATCTTCCCCAAATTATCCCCCACCCCCAGCCCATGGAAAAATTGTCTTCCACAAAACTGGATTCTGATGCCAAAAAAAAAAAAGGTTGGGGACCATGGATTTAAGCCAAAAAAGTAAAACCTGAATCTAATCATGAGGAAATACCAAAGAAACCTAAATTGACGAAATATATGATAAAAGAATTAGTTCCTAATCTTCAAAAAATATCTACCATGATAAGACAACATTGTAAGTTAACTATACTCCAATAGAATTTTTTTTTTTTTTTTAAAGCTATTATGAAAGAACATGAAAAGCAAAGAAATCTATACTAGATGGAAGGAGACTAAAAAAAATCTTAACATCTAATGCAAGATGTAATCCTGGAAGAGGAATTACATTAGTTTGACAATTGATAAAAATAGAATATAAATTAAATTAGTTTAGGTAAGTTAATGTTATATTAATTAATTCAGGAAATGTTAAATTTCCTGAATTTGATAACTACTATATAAGGAGGATGGGCTTCCCTGGTGGTTCAGTGATAAAAAGTCTCCCTGAAATGCAGGAGCTGCAGAAATCTCAGGTTCGATCCCTGGGTTGGGAAGATCCCCTGGAGAAGGGCATGACAACCCACTCCAGTATTCTTGCCTGAGAAATTCCGTGGACAGAGTAGTCTGGTGGGCTATAGTCCATTTGGTCACAACAGAGTTGGCCACAAATTAGCCACTAAACAACAACAACAAAAATATAACAGGATGTCCTCATTCTCTTGCATCTTAGGAACTATTCTCTGAAGTAGAAAAAGGGTAAAGGAACATATCTGCAAATTATTCTCAAATAGTTCTGGAAATTACAATAACAACAATGCTAAAAATTATTCAATTTCTAGGTATGGAACATAAAGGATTTCTTTGCAGTATTCTTTCAGATTTTCTGAATGTTTCAAAACCATTTCCAAAAACAGTTTTTTGAAAAAAATTTAATGTGAAATAAAAGCTTTCCAGACAAACGTAAAGTGAGATTATTTACAGAGAGCTCTTCAGGCAGAAAGAAAGTGACAGAAACACAAATGAAAAAAAAAAATGAAAAGTCCTTCAAGGAAAGGATAAATATAAATTAATAATGAATATAAATGGATAATAAAGTTTTGTGGGATTTGAAACAAATGAAATACTAAAGATTATGGAAACAATAGTGTAAGAAATGGAAGGGATAAATAGAGTTAGTGCTCTATATATTTAGTATAACTGGAGAAATGGTCAAATTAATCACTTGCATTAGACTGTGATAAGTCAGAGATCTATGTTATAATATCTGGAAAAATTAATAAAAGAATAAATAATGTATAGCCAATAACATAAAATAGGAGAAAATTAACTATAAAAATGTTCATTAATCCAAAATAGTGCTTTATTGAGAGAGAAAAAAATCAGACGTAAAACAGGCAGGTCAGTAGGAAATAAACGGAACTTAACTATGTAGGTAATTACTTTAAATGCAAAAGGACTAAGTATTTTCATCAAAGGCATATTTTCAAACTGAGTTTTTAAAACACCCTACACATTATTCACAAAAAATTTACCTGTTCATTCTGAAATATATGAATATATCAAATCAACATGTTGTTTGTCTTAAACTTACACAATGTTATATCAGTTATATCTCAATAAAGCTGGGTGGGAGAAAAGAAACACACTTTAATATAAGGTTATAGATATACTAGGAAGTAAATGTATCATGTAAATATTAGCCAAAACTAACATCATAGCTTCATGAAACATTAGTCAAAATTGATTGTATGGTGCATCATAAATGTAGGCTCAGAAAACTCCAAAGCTTGGAAATCATTCAGAATATACTCTCTAAACCATGGAATTGGTTACAAATTAATTTCAAAATAAATATAATGGGTAAATACCTGACTCCTTTGAAGTTGGCATACATTTCTAAATAAGCTATGGAATAAACAGAAATCAAAATGAAAATTACTATATATTTAAATAAATGATGATGAAAATAAAACATTATCAGTGCTTGGGGGAAGTTTATAGCTTTAAATGTATATGTTAGAATACACTTAAAAGGTTAAAAATTAATCAAATAAACTTTCATCTCAAGAAGCTGGAAAAGGAGCCCCAAATCAAACCCAAAAGAAGTTGAAGGAAGGAACTAATAAAGATAAGAGCAGAAAACAAGGAAATGGTAAACAAACTTACAGTGAAGAAAAATTTACAGAGCTGAAAGTGGATTCTTTGGAATAATATAAAGATCCTTAGCAAGAATGATAAAGAAAAATAAATAAAACACAAATCATCAACATCAGAAATGAAAGGGGAACATTACTATAGATCCTACAGTCATTTAAAAGCTAATTTTAAAAACTACAAACAACTTTATAACAACAAATTTGACACTTAAAATAAATGGACAAATGTTTTAAAAAACACAAATTACCAAAACTGACAAAGGAAAACTAAAACTCAGAAGAGTCTATCGTCTTTCCAAAACACTTAATCTGTAACTGTAAACTTTCCTAGACTGAAAACTCTAGGCCCAGACAGATTAACTGATGAGTTTTTCCAACATTTAAGAGAGGAATAATATCAATCATAACAAGTTTATCAAAGCATAGAAAAAGAGGCAAAGTTTCTCAACTCACTTTATGAGATCAGCATAATCTTAATACCAAAATATAACAAAGACATTACAGGAAGGAAAACTCATAAATTAATTTCTCTCATTGGCATTACTGCAAAATTCATTGTGTGTGTGTGTTAGTCGCTCAATCACGTCTGACTCTTTGCAACCCCATGGACTATAGCCCACCAGGCTCCTCTGTCCATGGGATTTTCCAGGCAAGAATACTGGAGTGGGTTGCCATTTCATTCTCCAGGGATCTTCCCAAGCAAGGACTCAAACTCAGGTCTCCTGCATTGCAGGCAGATTCTTTACTCTCTGAGCCACTGGGGAAGCCACCAAAATTCATTCAGTTAAGTTCAGTTCAGCCACTCAGTCGTGTCCGACTCTTTGCGACCCCATGAATCACAGCACACCAGGCCTCCCTGTCCGTCACCAACTCCCGGAGTTTACCCAAACTCATGTCCATCGAGTTGGTGATGCCATCTCATCCTCTGTCGTCCCCTTCTCCTCCTGCCCCCAATCCCTCCCAGCATCAGGGTCTTTTCCAATGAGTCAACTCTTCGAATCAGGTGGTCAAAGTATTGGAGTTTCAGCTTCAGCATCAGTCCTTCCAATGAACACCCAGGACTGATCTCCTTTAGGATGGACTGGTTGGATCTCCTTGCAGTCCAAGGGACTATCAAGAGTCTTCTCCAATTCAATTCTTCGGCGCTCAGCTTTCTTCACCAAAATTCATTAACAGCATAGTAATAAATTTAATTTAGCACTGTATTAAAAAGGATAAAACATCACAATCAAATTGGGTTTATTACAAGAATTCAAGGTTGGTTTAGCATTTGATATATAATTTAATTCATCTGATAATGAAAGTAAAAGAGAAAAATTATGTGATTACATTAATATATACAAAAAAGCAACCTGCTGCTGCTGCTGCTAACTTGCTTCAGTCACTGCAGATGATGATTGCAGCCATGAAATTAAAAGACACTTACTACTTGGAAGGAAAGTTATGAACAACCTAGATAGCATATTGAAAAGCAGAGACATTACTTTGTCAACAAAGGTCTGTCAAGTCAAGGCTATGGTTTTTCTAGTGGTCATGTATGGATGTGAGAGTTGGACTATAAAGAAAGCTGAGCGCTGAAGAATTGATGCTTTTGAAGTGTGGTGTTGGGGAAGACTCTTGCGAGTCCCTTGGACTGCAAGGAGATCCAACCAGTCCATCCTAAAAGAGATCAGTCCTGACTATTCATTGGAAGGACTGATGTTGAAGCTGAAACCCCAATACTTTGGCCACCTGATGCGAAGAGCTGACTCATTGTAAAAGAGCCTGATGCTGGGAAAGATTGAAGGCAGGAGGAGAAGGGGATGACAGAGGATGAGATGGTTGGATGGCATCACCGACTCAATGGACATGGGTTTGGGTGAACTCCAGGAGTTGGTGATGGACAGGGAGACCTGGCGTGCTGCGGTTCATGGGGTCGCAAAGAGTTGGACACAACTGAGTGACTGAACTGAACTGAACCTCAAAAATTAATCCTGATATATTATAGTTTTAAATGGTAAAATAGAATAATAAATCTTTAGAATCAAATGCAGAAAAATATCTATGTCACCTTGCAATAGGCAGAAATTTCTTAAACAGGGCACATAGAGAAAAAGATGATAAATTATATATTTTATGTAATTACATTATAGATAATTACATATAATTTCATATATATCATTATATACAATTATATACACAGATTATAGTAAAATTAAGAACTTAAAATTTATATCCAGAATAAAAATTCTTTAAAATAAACAAAGGCTACCAAATATAATAATGAGCAAAAGATTTTAAAAGGCACTTCACAAATGAGGCTATCTAAACAGACAGTTATCAAATGAGACTCAGCATCATTAGTCATCCAGGAATTGCAAATTAAGACCACAGCACAACACCACTATACACCCACTAGAATGGCTAAAATGAAAAATACATGGTGTTGGCAACAGTAACCAGAATTTTCTTACACTGCTGATGAGAGTGTATTATTATTGTATTATTAATTATTAATATTAATTAAAATAATATTAACATAATTAACATATAAAATTATTAATGTTATTCCTCTGGAAAACATCTGATGGTATCTCTTAAAATTGAACATATGCATTCCATATTGCTTAGCAATTCTATTCCTAACTATACTTCTCCATACTTATAGACACACATATATATTCTAGGAAAATATTAGTTGTTAGCCCCTCAGTTGTGTCTAACCCCATGGACTGTAGCCCACTGGGCTCCTCTGTCCATGGAATTCTCCAGGCAAGAATGCTGGAGTGGGTAGCCATTCGCTTCAGCAGGGGATCATCCCAACCCAGGGAATTGAACTTGGGTCTCCTGTATTGCAGGAAGATTCTTTACCATCTGAGCCACCAGGGAAGCCCATATTCTTGAGAAGACATGTACAGAAATGTTCAAAATCACTAGAAAAAAGGCCCCCGATAGGGAACTACCCAAGTTTCAATCAACAGTATAATGGATAAAAGCACTGTAGTATGTTTCTATAGAGGTTACCTTTTGGGAGGATAAAACCTCACAGGAGACATCAGGCCATCCTCAGTCTTCACTATCCCCAGGCCTCACTATCCCCAGGCCCAGCTCCTCACCTGACCAATGGACCACCTACATATCCCTCAAAGCCATCCCTTCCTTTGCCCTGGCTTAGGAGCCCAGCATTTCTCACCCATAATCCTGCAGAAGTCCCTCCTTAGTCTCCCTGCCTCTGGACCCTTTTCCTTTAGTACATTCTTCATATGGACTACTTCAAGTTATTGTTCAAAATATAACACTGACCTAGCTGTCTCCTGTTTAAAACCCTTTAAGGGTTCCCAATTCCAGATAATGTTTGACACCCACATAGAACCCCTCCTAAATGACCTACACCCTTCAGACTTCTTTCGCCTCAGCGCCCAACTCTGTCCCTCATCCCATCTTTTCTGTACAACTTCTTTTCCATACAAGCATGCCCAGAGTCATGTATGTCTCTGCCTCTATCACATCTTCAGACCCTTGCCTAGGTCTTTATAAAGCATGGAAGAACACAACCCCTGCATCCTTGCCGCCCACACATACTCTGTTACACACCCAACGTTTATTCCCATATTAGGACTCAACTCATTTATCATCCCATCAAGAAGCCTTCTCAGACCCACTCCATCTCCCAAGCCTTGGTTGGATGCTCTCTCTATTTCTCAGAATCCATTGTGATTATTGGCAAGTTATAACCCTAGTAATCCTAGAAGGTTCTGACATAAAGTTAGAGGTCTAATATCTTGGAAAAAATTTCTCCCTCTCATGTTAACTTTACTCCCACTCATTGAGTTGGAATATCTATAATAAAGTGTGGATAATGGGGTGAGTTTATAATATGCCTTTCAGTAATAAGAATACCTAATGTTTAATGAGCACTTTCTATGTGCCAGGCATTGCTACACTAACTTTATCAAATCCTCCCAACAACTCGTTGAGGTAAGCACTAGTACCTCCACTTTTACAGAGAAAAGAAAACCAAATCATAGAGAGACTAAGTGATTCATTCCAAATTATACGATTTGTATAATGAACCCAGGATGTGAATCAAGGCAGTCTGGTTTCAGAGCCAACTCTTAACCAGAATCTTCTCCTGGTTCCGGTGAACACTCTCTAAGTGGGAAGGGTAAAGAATGCAAACTGCCCCCCTTGCTCCTCAATTTGAGCTTCTTGAGGTTTGGAATGAGATACTATAGAGTCATGGCCTATGTATTACAGCCACCAGATAAGATAGGATAAGACCCCTCCTAGGATAAAGTGCTAAAGTGGCAGCCACAGACGATCTCTCATGATAAAGTTTTCTCCATCTGCTCCCATCACTTGCATGTGGAAAGCTCTGGGGTTGCACTGGAAGCAGAAGGCATCCGTAGCAAGAGACTTGGGGACTGAGTACCATACTAGAACTTAGTAAATCTTTGTAAAAAGCCTCCCTCTTATTAGTCAACCTTGACTTCCATGGGAAGGGGGACATCTTCTAGTGAAAAAAAAAAAGTCTCCTAAGATTCCATTAAGCCAACAGTCTCTGTCCTAATTCACAACAGCCCAGGTCTCTAGGGGACAGGGGAGTGGGAACTAATCATTGTGGTCCTGCTGTCATTGTTGAGGGCTTCTCCCAGCATAACCAGCATTGTCCTTTCATAATGTCTCTTAGCTGTACTTGGAGGCCTGAAGCTCAGGAAATTATTCATTTTCTGTTTCTAGCTCCTAGAACGTGGTTTGGAACAGACGAACCATCCATGCATATTTACTACATGAGCAAATGGAAGAAAAAAGAAGATCTAGGAAGAAAGAATGGGATGTGAGGTTGGGAAGAAAGACAAATGGGGAATGTGGGAGCTGCCTGGAGGGATGTTGGGGCAGAAGCACAGAGAGGACCCAGTGGCCGGGTGACCTGGCTACTGCTGACCTCCAGCCCCCACAGATGCCTGGATCCCACCCATAGCCCCCAGCACAGTGACCACCTCACCCCTCAGGCATTCACAGGTTACAGAGAGACTGTCACTTGTTCTTAAGGGAAAGAGACTGAACAGGAAGTGCCCAGGGCAACTGAGTCCAGTGAGCCAGGATTCCAGGCAACCCAGTCTCCAGAAAAGCACTAGGCTTCTGAGAGATGAAAGGATGAATCCCCTGCCTTCTCTGCATTGCTCAGCTCTTTGCACTTGACCTGACCAGCCCTGGCTCCTGAAGGCCTTCCCTTCCAGGTCCTCATGTGCAGGTAGAGAGAGCCTCGGCCAGCCCAAGTTCTTCCCAATGGGCCAAGCTGCTGAGACTTTATGCCTCCTTACCAGGCTTTCCCTGGGAGAGCAAGGGGAGGGCCACCGCTGCCTTCTGCCACAACAGACCCTATCCCTTGTGGGGATGCCAAGATGGAATTCTCTGAATGCTGTCAACGAGAACCCCACAAGGAAGAAGCCCTTGGGGACAGAGCAGGAGAAAACCACATCCCGGTTGGGGAGGCATAGTGACCTGTCTTTATATTTTTCAAGTACCTGGTCCACTTGCAGAGATCCCAAGAACTGAAGGCTTCATGCGGATTCCTCTCTTCTCACCCAAACCCCTGTGTCCCAACCTGTCAATTAGCCCATGTCTGAGTCACACTCCTATATCTTACTGAACTACCTTGAACAAATCTTACTCCATTCCCCACCAGAACAACACCTTGAACACGATGATACTTATGAGTTGGCCATGGAGAACTACACAGATCTTGAACCAGGTCCTGGAAGACAGCATCTGAAAAGTATCATCAGTCACATGTTACATACAAGGAAGTTGAAGTCCAGTGCAGGCAGGAACCTGCCCAAGGATTCACATCTTCTGAGGGCAGAAACAGAATCTGAATCAGGATCTGTCATGTCCTAGTGACCGTTCTAATAAACTGCTGTTATTCTGAACCTGTTTGCACATCTAAAAACGATAATGATATCTTAATAACCCTAACATTCTGGGGTTGCAGGAGAATTAAATGAGATAACGTGTTGAAAGCCCTGCATAGGTCCTGCCCACGCCTCCCATGACTCAGCTCCTGTCCTGCCTTCTGTCTGGGCCTCGGTTCTCCATTCATTCAGGAAGAGAAGGTTGGATACAGAGGTCCTGCCCAGTCAACCACAGGTCACCGGAGTCAATCACTGACTTTTCAGAAGTGTGTGGAACGGTGTTAAATGAGGTCATTATTAAAGTTAAATTACATAAACAGTAATTAATTCAAGTATGTTAGAAACAAAGCTCAGTGAACCTTGAAAGCACAATGCTGTGTGCAGTAAGTCATGCAGAGAAAGACAAACACTGTATGATCTCACTTACACGTGGAATCTGAAAACATGCAACTCTTAGAGAGTACAGTGTGGCGGCCTGGGGCTGGGGGCAGGAAAATGGAGAGAGGTTGGTCAAATGGGACAAGTTCTCAGTTATAAGATAATAAGTTCTGGGGATCTAACCCTCAATATGGTGACTATCGTTAACAATACTGTACTGTATACTGGAGAGTCGCTATGAGAGTAAAGCTTTAACGTTCTCACTATAAGAGCAGCAACGAAACGGTAGGGGTGCGGTGAAGCAATGCATGCGCTGTGCTGTGCTTAGTTGCTCAGTTGTGTCCAACTCTTTGCAACCCCATGAACTGTAGCCTGCCAGGCTCCTCTGTCCATGGGGATTCTCCTGCAAGAACACTGGAGTGCATTGCCATGCCCTACTCCAGGGGATCTTCCCAACTCAGGGATCAAACACTGGTCTTCCACACTGCAGGCAGATTCTTCACTATCTGAGCCACCAAGGAAGCCCAAAGTAATGCATAAACTAACTTTATCATGGTAACAGTTTCACAATATATACACATATCAGTTCATCACATTGTACAACTTAAACTTACAGAATATTATATGTCAATTAAATCTCGATAATTTGGGGTGAAAAAAGAAAATAAAATTCAATTTACAGGAAAAAAAAAAAAAAACCCAGAGGTTAGAAACAAAAGCCGGGGGACTTCTCTGGTGGTTCAGTGGTTGACACCTTGCCTTTGAATACATGGGGTTCAGGTTTGATCACTGGTCTAGGAGATAAAATCCCACATGCCTTGTGGCCAAAAATCTAAAAAATAAAACAGAAGCAAGATTGTAACAAATTCAATAAAGACTTTAAAAAATTGTCCATATGGAAAAATAATTTTAGAGAAAAAAAACTGAAAACTCTTCACATCTTTATTCTACTACAATCCAGATATCTGTTCTCTGTGTTCTAACAGTTGTTTGAATCTACTGGATTTGTACAGTGGAAATAATCTAATCATGGAGTGCTCTGAACATCTATCCCTAGGTCTGAGTTCAGTGATATCATGTTTGCTTGAAATCTGGCCATGACGGGTGTATCTACTCAACACAGAATCCAGAAAACAGTATAAGTCAGAATTCTTCCCCACCTCCCAGAATTTATCGCTAGATGCTTCCCAGCACACTGCTGCTTCCAGTCCTGAGTCCTAAGGACTCAGACTGCATCCAGACGTCTCAGGATGACCTAGTGCTGGAGGCTTCCAACTCTGCTATTGCCAGGGGTTGGGGGAGCCAGCAATGAGCGACCCTCATCCAGGAGGAGCCCAGCCCAGCAGCTCAGACCCTCTCAGCCCAGTCCTCTTGCCTGGCCCTGGCAGAGGCTCCCAGACAGCGAGACACAGCCTGGCACTGTCCTCTGGACCCTCGCCAGCCTCCTCACAGCCCTCAGCAGGGCTGACCATGGCACATGGAAGACCAGCTCTGCACTCAGGGAGCTCCCAGGCCCCACTGGCTCCCACCTTTAGGGATGAAGCCCAAGCTCACTCAAAGCCTACTTTGCACAGGCCTTGGGAGGCAGGGATTTGACAGATAAGAAAACAGTGTCAGAAAGAGTAAGAAACTTCTCCAAACAAGATCAGAAAGGCTGATAACAGGAGGAGCCCAGAAGCACATGGAGGCCACTGCTACCCCCACTTGGCTCTGTCTTCTGAGGCAAGGTTCAGTTTCCATTTCCCTAAAATGCAGAAGACGCTTTTCTTCTCTCACAGGTGATGATGCAGATCCAGTGATGGTACACGTGAGCCCGATGCTCAGCACAGAATAACCACTTCATGAAAGTTAGTCCCCTCCCTGTGTCTACTTCCTGATCCCCCTTCCCATTCCTTCTTCCTGGAATCACAACTTACAGGGAGGGGACACATTTCCTCCTTCATGGCATCTCTGATCCACTGTGTGCCCCTGAACTGTCCCTGGGGTTAGGAGTACCTGAGGATTCCATCCGGGTACTTCAGGTTCCTTGGGCAGGGGGGTTAGGGGGCTGGCAGGGGCGGACTCTGATCCCAGGGCTCCCTGCAATCCTCAGCTCTTCCTCAGACTCAGCTACAGTCTCAGAGGACTAAACTGTGGGAGTCTTCTCCTGTTCCCCAACTCCCTCAACCCATACATACACATACATCTTCCAGCCTGATGCGCCCAGAGATTCAGGAAGGAGAGGGAGTTGGGTCCAGGACTCATGACAGATGAAAACTTGCCCTGTCAATCCTTCTGTTGAGAACAGGAATGGCAATTATAACCAACTCTTCCCTGAGCCAATGCCCTAAGCCCTCTTCCCCCATGTCACTGACCCTCACTTCTGCTCAGAAGAGGTAAGCCAGGCAGGACCTATCTGTCCATTGGATGGATGAAGAAACTGAGGTCCAAGGAGATGCAGTGACTTGCCTGAAGTCAGAAGCAATCCAAGAGCATAGATAAGATGAAACTCAGGCCATCCTGTCTCCTTAAATGACAGAATTACTTAAAGACTGCCAAGCTTCATCCTACCCTCCATATCCCAGTAAAGTGATGTGACCTGGAAGAAATGAAGGTGAAAGCAAAAGTCGCTCAGTCATGCCCAACTCTTTGCAACCCCATGGACTGTGCAGTCCATGGAATTCTTCAGGCCAGAAAACTGAAATGGGTAGCCGTTCCCTTCTTCAGGGGAACTTCCCAACCCAGGGATCAAACCCAGGTCTCCCACATTGCAGGCAGATTCTTTATCAGCTAAGCCGCTTGGGAAGAATACTAGAGAGGGTAGCCAATCTCCTCTCCAGCAGAAGAAATGAGGGATTTGGCTAAAACCATGCAACTAGATAATGTTGCTGGCCAAAATCTTGGCTTTGTCTTCCAAAGCCAAATTAAAAAATACAGAGACAGGGTTTGAAGGAAATAGAAAGGTGGCTTTAGTTCTCATCCAGCAGAGAGGGGAACGCAGTAGGCTCCTGCTTGTAAGACTCCCCTCCAATAAGAAATCTAGGGGCTTATATAAGATAAAAGCTTGCAGTCAGGAGTTAATGATGAGGAACAAAGGTGTGAGGGTCTTGTCTTCTTCCTCTTGTATTGTTTCAAAAACAGTCATAGGCTGGCACAGTAACCCAGTAATTGAGTCTGGCAGTTTGGTCACCTCCTTTCTGACATGTTAAAAAGAAAAATGTCAAGGCTGTAGATTGTTACCCTGCTTATTTAACTTATGTGCAAAGCACATCATGCAAAATGCCCAGCTGGATGAATCACAAGCCAGAATCAAGATTACTAGGAGAAATACCAATAACCTCAGATATGCAGATGATACCACCCTAAAGATAGAAAGTGAAGAGGAACTAAAGAGCCTCTTGTTGAAGGTGAAAGAGGAAAGTGAAAAAGCTGGCTTAAAACTCAAAAAACAAAGATCATGGCATCCAGTCCCATCACTTCATAGGAAATAGATGGGGAAAAAATGGAAAAGGTGACAGACTTTTAGAAGGTGACTGCAGCCATGAAATTAAAAGATGCTTGCTGTTTTGAAGAGAAGCAATGACAAACCTAGACAGCATATTAAAAAAACAGAGACATCACTTTGACAACGAAAGTCTGTATAGTCAAAGCTATGGTGTTTTACAGTACTCATGTACAGATGTGAGAATTGGACCGTAAAGAAGGTTGAGTGCCAAAGTTTGATGCTTTCCAACTGTGGTGCTGGAGAAGACTCTTGAGAGTCCCTTGGACAGCAAGGAGATCAAACCAGCTAATCCTAAAGGAAATTAACCCTGAATATTTATTGGAAGGACTGATGCTGAAGCTAAAGCTCCAATACTTTGGTCACCTGAAGTAAAGAGCTGACTCATTGGGAAAAATCCTGATGCTGGGAAAGATTGAGGGCAAGAGGAGAAGAGGGCAACAGAGGTTGAGATGGTTGGGTGACATCATCAACTCAAAAGACATGAACCTGAGCAAACTCTCGGAGATGGTGAGGGCTTGCCTGATAGCTCAGTTGGTAAGAATCTGCCTGCAATGCAGGAGACCTGGGTTCAATTCCTAGGATGGGAAGATTCCCTGGAGAAGGGATAGGCTACCCACTCCAGTATGCTTGGGCTTCCCTTGTGGCTCAGCTGGTAAAGATTCCACCTGCAATGCCAATGGCACCCCACTCCAGTACTCTTGCCTGGAAAATCCCATGGACAGAGGAGCCTGGTAGGCTGCAGTCCATGGGGTCGCTAAGAGTCAGACACGACTGAGCGCCTTCACTTTCCCTTTTCACTTTCATGCATTGGAGAAGGAAATGGCAACCCACTCCAGTGTTCTTGCCTGGAGAATCTCAGGGACGGGGGAGCCTGGTGGGCTGCTGTCTATGGGGTCGCACAGGGTCAGACACGACTGAAGCGACTTAGCAACAGCAGCAATACCAGAGACCTGGGTTTTACCTCTGGGTTAGGAAGATCCCCTGGAGAAGGGAAAGGCTGCCCACCCCAGTATTCTGATCTAGAGAATTCCACAGACTGTATAATCCTTGGGGTCGCAAGAAGTCGGACACAACTGAGCGACTTTCACTTCAAAGGAGATAGTGAAGGACAGGGAGGGCTGGCGTGCTGCAGCCCATGGGGTCACAAAGAGTCAGACACAACTGAGTGACTGTGTCAACAACAACGAATAAGAGGGAGAGTGCTATAAGTTGAGCACCAGATACAGGGTGTATTTAGCAGAGTCAAAGGGTAATCGGTGAGAAATGTAGCTCCTGTAGATAGAAGGGCAGAAAGGTAAACTTAGTTACAGACGTGCAGAGTTAGAAGCAGTTAAATAAAAAACTAGGAATGTTCAGTCTTGCTCACTGGTCTCTTTATCTTCTTTGTTCTCAGGAAAAGGAAAGAAAATTCATTCCTCTTTTTTTCTCCTTTTCACTGCAACAATAATGCAATAATGGGAGAGCCAGCAACAGAGCCCGGCGCGACTAAAGTCTAATATCTGAAGACTAAAGACTAAAGTCTAATATCACAGACTTTAGTGCTTGAGTCTATGGCTCCACCTGAACTCTAACTGAAATTCTTCCTGCTGTCCCAGAGTTTGTTGTGATTACAGGTGGCATTGGGCCAGCTGAGGGGTTGGAATGAGGGAGAAGACTAGACTCTGTATGCTGAATTTTGAGCCAGGTGAGCCCACTGGCCTCAAGGAGAAGAGGGTGGGCTGCCAAGAGAGGAAAAGCTAGGGCTGTGGCAATCCTAATATCCAGGGACTCTCTGTAATTAGCCCCAGGCTGAGAGTGCCTCTGGGAGGGACTCTGTGAAAATTAGCTTTCCTTTGCTAAGACAGGTGCCCCAGAAACTTCTTTGGATTTAAGTCTGCAGCAGGAGCTGAGGGAAATGGCAGGAGGTGGTAATGATCAAAAGCGTCTTAGTGGTCCTTTGGGACATCTTCACACACAGAGCTTTTTCTTTTATGTGTGAAAAAGCTTTTCTGACCAGGCCTTTTCTCACCAAGTCTTCTCAGCACACCTGGGAGGGAGGTGTAATGGTCCCCATTTCACAGGTGATGGTGATGATGACAAACTCTTACTGAAGCCTTGCCATGGGCCAAGTCCTGAGGGAGTCATAGATGTTGGTTTTGGTCATTTCAGTGCTCAAGTCATAAAGGGCCTTCAAGGTCAACATGTCCAGTTCCTTACTCTCTTTTACAGCCATGAAAATTAAAGCTCAGAGAAGCAAAGTCATTGGCCTGCTTGAGGTACTTAGGCAATCAGAACCTAGAAGTCCTGCCTCCCAGCCATGGACTCATTCCATTGACCCATGCTCCTTCCTCTCCTTTGCTCTCTAGGAATTTAAGAAAGACCTGCTCATCTGTCTAGTAATAATGAGTTAATGTAGGTATCTTATCATGCATGCCTGCCCTCAGCATCTTCATTCCTGGGGTTTGCATCCCCCAAGACTATAAATCTTGTGTGAGCCAATGAAAGTACATGTCAGTCAGACAAGCAAATAGGATAGTAATAACAATGATAAGAACAACAACAAAAAATGATTATCATAATTATAATAATAATAATTCATGCTCAGTTGTGTCTGGCTCTTTGTGACCCCTGGACTGTAGCCCTCCAGACTCCTCTGTCCATGCAATTCCCCAGGCAAGAATAGTGGAGTGGGTTGCCATTTCCTCCTCCAGGGGATCGTCTCCACCAAAGGATCTAATCTGTGTCTCTTGCATCTCCTGCGTTGGCAGGCGGACTCTTCACCCTCTGGGCCACCTGGGAAGCCCATAACAATAACAGCAGAACCTTACAGGTACTGTTTCTTATATGCTTTACTTACAGTAATCTATTTAATATTCAAACGTCTCAAGATGACGTCAAATTGCAATTCAATGACATCACTGTTTTGTCCACCAGCGGAAACACTCTCTACTAGGGTATGAAGATCTCCAAGTTAGCAGAGGTCAGAGTTCCTGGGAGAGGGAACAAATATTCTGTGAGTTATTGGGTGTAAGACTAAGAGCATCCACTCCCATTTCCAGGGTCCGTGCATTCTAGCTATGGGAGAACCAGTGTCATATAGTCACTGACTCAAAGTATAAACTTCATCACTTTATTTCTTACTTTTATTTTTTTTATTTATATTATTTTGGGCTGCACTGGGTCTTTGTTGTTGCACAGGCTTTCTCTAGTTGCAGAAAGCGGGGCTACTGTCCAGCTGCAGTGCATGGGCTCTTCATTGCAGTGGCTGCTCCTGTCGTGGAGCAGTCTCCAGGAGTTGCCGCACAGGAGCTCATTCGTTGTGACTCTTGGACCCTAGAACTTGGCAGGTGTCAGTAGTTGGGGGTGCAGGCTCAGAAGTTGCAGCTCATGGGGTCTCGAGCATGGCCTTGGTAGTTGTGGCTCATGGGCTTAGTTGCCACATCATGGCATGTGGAAAATTCCCAGACCAGGGGTCAAACCTAAGTCCCCTGCATTGGCAGGCTGACTCTTACTCACTACACCACCATGGACGTCCCATGCTCGCTTTAAAGGAGTATGTAAGACAGGGGCCTATTCCTTCAAGGCATTGTTACCTGCAAACAGCAATAACGGAGTCTTAATAAGCCATTCTACCTTTCAGTTAGGGCAGTTTATTCTAAGTGTTAGAAGTTACATAAGGCCATTGAGTCTATGAGACCAAAGCTGTAAAATGAGTTCTTTGACCAGATGCAATGCTGTGGGGGTTCCTTGATAGTGGCCTGGGCACTCTGAATTCATAAATAATGATGCTAGCAAAAGGTCTATAATCAGGGGAAGAAAAGCATATCTAGAATCTACCTGTTCCTATGAAGACAGATCACTGCCCCCTCCATGATGAAAGAGATCCAATATAATCATGTGCCGGCCTGCTCTCCTGGGGAATGGTGCCATATAGCTGACCTCTGCTATCTGCTGAAGAAGCACTCATCAGCAGTGGTAGCCAGGTCAGCCACAGAAAAGGGAAGTCCATGCACTGAGCCCACGTGGACAGCTTCCATCCTTGCCTTCACCGACATTTTGTTCACGTGCCTACTCAGTAAGTGTCTGGGGAGAAAGCCTGAATGACATCCAGAAAGCGTGTCATTTTTCCCCCCTGATTTATCTCTTCTGTAGCTGATACCCTTTCATGAACATTCATGTGGGACACACACAGCTGATGTCCACTTGGAAGTTCATCCACATACGTCTCCCCTCTCCCCAAACTTTCTCGCTACCAATCTCTGAATCTTGTTATGGAGTAGTTATTTAATAGCTTTCTCTTGTTTTCTTATTTTCCTATGCAAATTAGCTGGTTTAAACATTCTATCTTTAAAAGTTTTAACTTTGGTAATCTACATTTCCCTAAGAAATTATCCATTTCATCTAGTCTGCAATTTTATTTGCATAGGGATCAGCAAACAGAGAAAGCAGAGTTGTGGGACTTAAGTTTCGTGCACAGCAAAACACAGCATATAAGTGGTAGTTTACCAATCTGCCCATTTACCAATCTACCAACCAATTTAATGATGTCAGACCTTGAGATCATTAGTGTAGAAATGGGTCAAAGGGGCAAAGAATTTGGAGAGGCTGACATTTCAGTTTAGCAGCAAAGTATTTCCCCCAAAGAGATGACCCGAGTCCCACCAGACAGAATGGTGTTATGACCCACTTTGCTGTTTTCTTTGTTCAAGGGAACAGGGGGAAAAATAAAAAATAAAAATAAAACAAAAGCCAACAACTCTCATAAAGTCCAAGTTAACAGAGAATTAATTAATAACATTTTTAACCTTAAGTATCTATACACTATATACTCCCAAGTGTCTATACACTTTCTAAGAACGGCTGGTTTGTGGACTGTAAATGTCCATGAGGGCAAGGGCTGTGACTTCCTGTCACCAGTGCCAGGGATCGGTGACAACAGTTGACAATCAATGGCCCCCATCAGTGGACTGCAAGCAAAGACAGTGGTACAAGTAGTTTAAAATGTTGATAACTTCCTTGATTTCTCCCCTTTCCACCTACAAGCCAAGCTATCAGATGCTCTTACTTCTTCCCTCAAAACATCTTTCAGCATCTCCCCGCTCACTGCCACCATCAAGTCTAGCACCTTCAGAAATTACACCTAGCTCTCCTCTACTGAGTGTTCCTCTTCAGTCCAATCCCCTCATTGATACTCTACAAATGCTGTGTTACCCTCTCTTGTCTACTCCATTCCTTATCCCTCATTCTTAAAAATTAAGGTTGCTTCTATTTAAGGTAAAATCTATCATCCTGAATTACAAACTCTCTTACTATCTGTCCTAAATGAAAGAAAAATAAACCTCATCACACTTTAGCCACAAGACTCATCTCCCCATTACCCTGGTCCCTGGGACCAGGTAGACTTTGCCACCAGGTAGACTTTGCACCTTCTGGAAGGAACTCCAAAAACCAGGAAGACCTCCTCCCCATTATCCAGGCAGTCCCCTTCTCCACAAAGATAAAGCAGGAAACTTTCAATAGTTGGAAGTCCCTTCCACCAGCCACATAGCTTCCTATCCTTTCCTCAGATGGAGGGAACACCAACAGCCCATGGGACCCTTCACTTTCTGCCTGAAACCCTCTGGAACTGCTGTCTGGAACTTTGCCACATCATTGATGCCGCAGAACACATCCATTCAAATCAACACCGAGCCCAGCCCTGTTATAACTCTCAGTAAGTGCTTTGGAACCATCAATTCAGTTCAGTTCAGTCACTCAGTCGTGTCCGACACTGTGCAACCCCATGAATCGCAGCACGCCAGGCCTCCCTGTCCATCACCAACTCCTGGAGTTCACTCAGACTCACGTCCATCGAGTCAGTGATGCCATCCAGCCATCTCATCCTCTGTCGTCCCCTTCTCCTCCTGCCCCCAATCCCTCCCAGCATCAGAGTCTTTTCCAATGAGTCAACTCTTCGCATGAGGTGGCCAAAGTACTGGAGTATCAGCTTTAGCATCATTCCTTCCAAAGAAATCCCAGGGCTGATCTCCTTCACAGTGGACTGGTTGGATCTCCTTGCAGTCCAAGGAACTCTCAAGAGTCTTCTCCAACACCACAGTTCAAAAGCATCAATTCTTCAGCACTCAGCCTTCTTCACAGTCCAACTCTCACATCCATACATGACCACAGGAAAAACCATAGCCTTGATTAGATGGACCTTTGTTGGCAAAGTAATGTCTCTGCTTTTGAATATGCTATCTAGGTTGGTCATAACTTTCCTTCCAAGGAGTAAGCGTCTTTTAATTTCATGGCTGCAATCACCATCTGCAGTGATTTTGGAGCCCAAAAAATTAAAGTCTGACACTGTTTCCACTGTTTCCCCATCTATTTCCCATGAAGTGATGGGACCGGATGCCATGATCTTCGTTTTCTGAATGTTGAGCTTTAAGCCAACTTTTTCACTCTCCACTTTCATTTTCATCAAGAGGCTTTTTAGTTCCTCTTCACTTTCTGCCATAAGGGTGGTGTCATCTGCATATCCGAGGTTATTGATATTTCTCCCGGCAATCTTGATTCCAGCTTGTGTTTCTTCCAGTCCAGCGTTTCTCATGATGTACTCTGCATAGAAGTTAAATAAGCAGGGTGACAATATACAACCTTGAGGTACTCCTTTTCCTATTTGGAACCAGCCTGTTGTTCCATGTCCAGTTGTGATATTATAATTTCCTTACTGTAAACCTCTCCATGTATCTGTCTTGGTTTCCATGGGGCCTGGTACTGGTTGGATCCATCTTAATGAATGCTCAAGAAATATTGGAATTGACTCATCCCACGATCTGGGTCACCAATGATGCATGAAAGAAAGTTGGATGCCCGTGCTAAGTCTCAGGCTCAGAGCCCCAAGTAGGCTGCACCCAAGCAATAACATTTATTCTTCTATGCTTTTCTAATATATTTTAGGGTTCACAGAAGATTCACAAGTTTTTCTTGTGAGAAGAATCACACAAGATTCACAAGTGAATTCACAGAAAATTCACAAGTCACTCCACCTACTGTGACATAGAATGGCATTACCAACTCAACAGACATGAGTTTTATCAAACTCCAGGAGACAGTGAAGGCCGGGGAAGCCTGGGGTGCTGCAATTCATGGGGTCGCAAAGAGTCAAACATGACTTAGTGACTGAACAATGAAAAAATATAATTTTATATAGGATATTGCCATAAGTTGTATTTTTCTCCTATGCATACATATTTTACTCACATGGTTCCATGCTGTATATTCTTTGCATTAACCTGTTGTATAACATATTATTCTATTTTTTTCTGATTATTCTGTCAGATTCTTCAAAAAAAACGTATTAAAACATTAGGGAGGGAGGTGGGAGGCAGATTCAAGAGGGAGGGGACATATGTATACCTATAACCGATTCATGTTGATGTATGGCAGAAACCATCACAATATTGTAAAATAATTATCCTCTAATTCAAAAAAATTTTTAAGGGAAAAATGAATTAAAACATTAACAAATGTTTGAGAGTATTAATACAAATCATGTGTTAATATTTCAGCCATTATTCCTTTTTCTCAGTCATAAGACTGGCATTTCCAGATAAGACCTCCTCCTTCAGGCCGGATCCAAGAATCAAATGGCAGAAGATCACAGTCTACTTACAACTGACATGGAAAATGAACAATAAATGAACTTTCACTGTTGTAAGCCACTAAGACTAGGGAGCTATTTCTCATTGCACCATAATGTAGCAAGTTGATCAAGATAGCCATGTTAGTTTCATTTCCCACCTTTGTTCAACTGACCAAATACTACATTGGTTCACATGTATAATGTTGGTTTCATACATTATAGATACTCCACCTTTTCTCGATATTGGGCATTCTATCTTAGATTCTGCCTGTCTTCTAATTCAACAGATCACTCTACTCTTACCCATCACTTTGAGAAAAGCCCCCTTGATGTTCTTGTTCCTCAGACTGTAGACCACAGGGTTGAGGAGGGCAGAGAAGACATTATAAAAGAGTGAGATCTGCTTGTCTCGCTCAGGGGAATACCTCGAATTGGGCTTCATGTAGATGTAGATGGCTGGAGCATAGAAGAATGTGATCACAGTCAGGTGGGAGGCACAGGTGGAGAAAGCCTTGCAGCGGGCCTGCATGGACTTAATCTTGAAAATGGCCTGGGAAATACAGATGTAGGAGGCCAGAATGAGTGAGAGTGGGGCAACAACCATGAAGACACTGATGACCGAATCCACCATTTCAATGACATGAGTATCCACGCAAGCCAAATTTCGTACTGAAGGGCCTTCACAGAAGTAGTGGTTGACCATGTTGGGCCCACAGTATGGCAGTCTCATGGTGAAAAAAGTGTGGATCAGAGAGAAGAAGAAACCACAGGCCCAGGTCCCAGCTGACAGTCGTGTGCACAGGCCCCAGCTGAGGATGACAGTATAACGCAGTGGATAGCAGATGGCCACATACCGGTCAAAGGCCATGACGACAAATAAAATGCACTCAGTCAGGCCCACGGCACCAAAGATGCACATTTGTAGCCAACAACCAGCAAAGGAGATGGTCTGAGATCGAGAAAGAAGATGCACCAGCATCTGGGGCACAGTGGTGGTGACACAGCCCATATCCAGCAGGGAGAGGATACAGAGGAAGAAGTACATGGGAGTGTGGAGATGCGTGTCCAGGCATATCAGGGTGATGATGAGCCCATTGCCAAGGACTGAGCTCAGGAAAAGAAGAAGGAAGGCACTGAAGAGGGCCCTGTTGGTCGTGGGGTCACTGGAGAAGCCACGCAGGATAAATTCAGAAACCCAGCTTTGGTTCTGCCCTGGAGGCATCCACATGGTGGGCCTATAGGAGAATCACATTAATTTAAATGCCATCTAAAATATGATAGTTTAGTAAGATCTGGCGGCAGAAGCTCTGGGATTTTAATTTTGAGCCCACTGCTCATTTAGTGCCTTGCAGTTACTTAACCACTCTAAGCCTCAGGCTCCTCATCTATTCAGTTCAGTTCAGTTCAGTCCCTCAGTCGTGTCCGACTCTTTGCGATCTCATGAACTGCAGCACACCAGGCCTCCCTGTCCATCACCAACTCCCAGAGTTTACCTAAACTCATGTCCATTGAGTTGATGATGCCATCCAACCATCTCATCCTCTGTCATCCCACCATCTCATCCTCTGTCATCCCTTTCTCCTCCTGCCCTCAATCTTTCCCAGTATCAGGGTCTTTTCAAATGAGTCAGTTCTTCGCATCAAATGTGGCTAATAACACTCCGGAAGCTGGTGATGGACAGGGAGGCATGGCATGCTGCAGTCCATGGAGTCTCAAAGAATCAGACAGGACTGAGCAACTGAACGGAATAACACTCATCTCTCAGGGTTTTTAGGAAGATTTGGGATGATGTATATGAAGTATCTCATATTAACACAATGCCTTAAAACCCTAAATAGTAGTAAATGCCCATTTGCAATCTCCCCAGTCTTACTCCCCACCCCTCAGTGGATGAACTGGTCACTCAAATGTCTAGCAACAATCAATTTACAGCTATCCACTCCAGCCCCCAAACCTGCAGAAATGGCCTTCCCTTCTGCCTTAGAGATCATTTGTCTGGATGTGCTACAAGTTTCTCCTTACCCTGTAAACTTGTCTCTTTAGCAGATGACAGTGGGAGGCATTTCCAATAGAGGGAGATACCAGGGCAATGAAATGATGGCAGCAGGAAGGCACTTAGGTTGGGACTTCAATTCTCCTTCCTTAGTTACTCAGGCGGAGAGCCAGCTGATTGGTGTGGACCAGTCATGGTCACATACTCAGGCTACACACACTCTCCCCACCCAGTGGCCACTTCTAGGAGAGCTCTGGCCTGTGGCTCCATCCCTACTCCCAGTAACAAACTGTATTCTTGTGGCAGTCACACCCTCTTTGAAAAAGTTTGAGCTCAGTCTTTTTTTCTCTGGTGGAGGAAGATAGGAGAAGAGCAGGAGGAAGGAGGGAAGTATCTTCTAAATCCTTAGCCCCTGTGTATTCTTCTTAAGCCACAAGGTAGAAGCTCCTTTATATATAAATTTATATATATATATATATATTCCTATTTCTAGATCTCAGAGACTTCTCTTTATCCCTTTCAGCAGTTTTACCAGTTAAAATTTTACCAGTTAAAATTCTATGTATTAAATTTTCCCTGTTCACATTACTGTTGTGTTCTGTCTTCTGCCAGGATCCTAATTGATGCAGACGCTAAATCTATGGGGATGGAATTTGATAAGGAATAGAATTTACACAGTTACAAGACATCTATCCATAAAGCAATTACAAAAGTAAAAAGTGGTAGCTATCAGTGGAAAAACTGGACAACATCTTAACTGAGTGATTAAAATTAATGTCACCAATAAGAATCAGATAGACATTATGTGTCTCCATATGTGAAAATCTAACAATATATCACCTACATATTTTCAGCCAAAAAAAGCAAAATCTAAATCTGATCATGAGTAAACATCATAGAAACCTACATTGAGGAATATTCTATAAAGTAATTAGCTTCTGATCTTTAAAAAATAACTGTCATGAAAGGCAAAGAAGGCTAAGAATGTATAATAGACACAAGGCAATTAAAAAATAACAACTAATGCAAAAGTAGACCTGCCAGGGGGAATGCTACAAATAATATTAATATTAGTTTGACAATTGATAAAACTGGAATATGAGTTAGATTAGTTTAGATAAGTGCATCGGTGTTACAATCCCTGTGGTTGATAGCTACTATATAAGAGAATGGGCTCCCCAGGTGGCACTAGTGGTAAATGCAGGAGGCGTAATAGACAGGGTTCAATCCCTGGGTTGGGAAGATCTCCTGGAGGAAGGCATGGCAACCCACTCCAGCATTCTTGCCTGGAGAATCCTACGGACAGAGGAGTCTGGCAGGCTATGGCCCAAAGTGTCGCACAAAGTCAGATACAACTGAAGCGACTTAGCACATAACACATAAGAGAATATCCTATTCTCTTACATATTAGGAACTATTCTCTGAAGAATTGGAGGGTAAAGGAACATGACATTTGTAAATTATTCTCAGAAAATTCTGAAAATTGTAATAGTAACTGCTGAAAATCAATAAATCCAAGTATTAGGGGCATACAGGATTTCTTTGTAGTACTCTTTGAGCTTCTTTGATGGTTAAGTCACTTCCAAAAAAAGTTTTTAAAAATAATTTTTAATGTTAAATAAAAACTTTTTCAGACAAACAAAATATGAGATCATTTAAAAGGGAGTTCTTCACACAGAAAGAAAGTGTCTGAAACACAAAAATGCAAAAAGAAATGAAGAGTCCCTCAGGGAAAGGATAGATATGTATTAATAATGAATGCAAATCAATAATAAAAATTTGTGGGATTTAAAACAAATCAAAGACAAGATATGGCAAAGAACAAAAGAATAAGAAATAGAAGGGGTAAGTAGAGTTAGTGTTCTAAATATTTAGCATAACTGGAAAAGGGGTAAAATGAACCACTGGCATTAGACTGTGATAAGTCAAAGATTTATGTTAACATATCTAGGAAAAATCAATAAAAGAATAAATAATATATAGCCAACAACCTAAAATAGGAGAAAATGAACTAATAAAATATTCATCAATCCAGAATAATGCTCTTTTGAGTGAGGAAAAAGATCAAATATAAAATAGATAAGTCAATAGAAAATAGTGGAATTTAGTATGTAGTTAATTACTTTAAATGAAAAAGGACTAAAGATTTTCATCAAAGGTTATTTTCAAATGGAGTTTTTAAAACCTACATGTTATCCACCAGAAACATTATTTGCTCGTTCTGCAATATGTAAATATGTCTAAATAACATGTTGCTCAAGTTAACAATGTTACATCAATTATACCTCAATAAAGTTGTATTTCTTTTTGAAATACACCTTAATACAAGGTCAGACACTCTAGGAAGAAAAATTGCCCTGCAAACATTAACCAAAAGAAACTTTGTAGCTTCATAGAGCACTTATAGAAATTAACTGTGTGTTACATCATAAGTGTAAATTTTAAAAAATCCAAAGGGTGAGAATCATTCAGAGTATACGCTTAACCATGAGATAGGCTAGGAGTCAAAGTAAATATAACAGGTAAGTACCAGACTCGTTCAAAATTATTATAGCATATACTTCTAAATAATTTATGGGATAGAAAAAATCAAAATGGAAATTAGTATATGTTAAAATAAATAATGATGTAAATAACATTATCAGAGCTTAGGAGAAATTCTCTAGTCTTAAATCCATATGTTAGAATATGCTAAAATAAAAATTAAACAACTAAACCTTCATCTCAAGAAACTAGAAAAGAAGCCTTAAATCAAAACCAAAAAACAGTTGAAAGAAGGAAATAATAAAGATATGAGCATAAAACAAGGAAATAGTAAACAAGGCTACAATCAATAAAAACTGACAGAGCCTGAAGTTCACTTTTTGAAATAATTTATAAGCTATTAGCAAGATTAATAAAGAAATTATATAAAATACAAATTACCCGCATCAGGGGTGAGGAGGGGAACATTACTATAGATCCTACTGTCATTTTAAAGCTAATTTTAAAAATTACAAACAATTTTATTACAATAAATTTGATAATCAAACAAAATGGACAAATGGAAACACAAATTACCAAAGCTGACAAACAAGAACTCAGAAGTTCTGAAAACTTCAGAAGAAAAAATCAGAAGAATCCACTATCTTTCCAAAAAGGTGAATCTATAATTTCCTAGAAAGAAAACTTTAGACTCAAGATAGATTTACTGGTAAATTTTTCTAACATTTAAGAGAGGAATAATAGCAATCATAACAAATTCTTTCAAAGCATAGGAAAAAAATGTGAATATTAACCAACTCATTTTATAAGACTAGTATAAACACAATATAAAGAATAACGAAAACATATAAGAAGGAAAAAGCACAAATGAATCTCTCTCATGGGGACTGCTGCAAAATTTCTTTACAACATATTAGCAAATTTAATTTAGCAATATATTAAAAAGGATAATATATCACAATCAAATTGGGTTTATTAAAGAATTCAAGGTTTATTTAGTAAACAATGTAATTCATCTGATTACAGGAAGTAAAGGAGAAAAATTATGTGATTAACTTAGATATAGAAAAAGCATCTGGCAAAAAAAAAGTCATCCGTCAATTAAGATTATAAATAAACTTTTTAGCGAAGTAGAAATAGAAGGGAACTTTCTTAATGTAATAAATATCATCTCCAGTAAAGAAGAAGCAGCCTACAGCAGCTATCATACTACCTGGTGAAGCACTGATAACTTACTCTCTAACACTGAAAGTGAAACAAAAATGTTCACTCTTACTATTTCTTTTGACTATTGTATTAGTGGTCCTAGGTAGTGAGATAAGTCAAGAGAAATAAACAAAAGACCAAAGGATTGGAAAGGAAGAACGATCATTATTTGCAGAACACCTAATTGTATAGGTAGAAAATTTTTACAAACCCAAAGAGAAATTGGAATTAATAAGTATACAAAAACCCAACATCTCTCTCTATACCAGGAGCTAGAAAATTACTTATAAGAGCATTTAAAAAAATAAACATGTATTAATAACTTTAATAAAATATGTGTAGAAAAACATTATTTAGAGAAATAAAGGTAGAGCCAAGTAATTGGAGGAATATGCCATGTTCGTGCATGAGGGGTATGCAGGACAATTCAACATTATCAATATGTTTAATTGATTTATAGATTCAGTCCCCGTCTAAACCTCAACAATTTTTTTCCATAGAAAACTGACACGTTGGTTGTAATATTTATATGGAAATTCTAAAGAATCTTGAAGGATAAAACAAAACCTGAAGGACTTATCAGATATTAACACTTACTATGGGGCTTCCCTGATGGCTCAGTTGGTAAAGAATCTGCCTGCAATGCAGGAAACCCCAGTTTGATTCCTGGGTTGGGAAGATCCCCTGGAGAAGGGATAGGCTACCCACTCCAGTATTCTTGGACTTCCTTTGTGGCTCAGTTGGTAAAGAATTCACCTGCAATGCAGGAGACCCTAGTTAGATCCCTGGATTGGAAAGATCCCCTGGAGATGGGAAAGGCTACCCACTCCAGTATTCTGGCCTAGAGAACTCCATGGACTGTATAGTCCATGGGGTCACAGAGTCAGACGTGACTGAGGGACTTTCAACACTTACTATAAATCTGCAATAACTAAGCTAGCATGACATTGGCACAAAAATAAACCGGAGATACTATTTATGGAACAAAATAGAGTCCATCACAGACCTGTGAATATAGAGCCATTTGATTCATGACAAAGCTGATTCTACAACACAATGTGGAAAGCATGGTCTTTTCAACATATTCTGCTGGATCCTGTGGATATTCACACAGGCAACAAAAATTCATTAAATCCTACCTCACATGGTACACAAAAGCTAATTCCAGATATACTATAGCTTTAAATGGTAAACACAAAACAAAGATTTTTAGAATCAAACACAAAAACATGTCTATGTCATCTTGTAATAGGCAGAAATTTTTAAACAGGGTGCAAAAAAGCACTAGCCATAGAGAAAAAAAATGATAAATTATTTATCTTGGTATAATCATATATACCACATATAATTATATAAAATTATATACATATATATACACACATATATATAGGCTTCCCTTGTGGCTCAGATGGCAAAGAATCTGCCTACAATGCAGGAGACCAGGTCTTAATTCACAACAGCCCAGGTCTCTAGGGAACAGGGGAGTGGGAACGAATCATTGTGGTCCTGCTGTCATTGTTGAGGGCTTCTCCCAGCATAACCAGCATTGTCCTTTCGTGATGTCTCTTAGCTGAACTTGGAGACCTGAAGCTCAGAAAATTATTCATTTTCTGTTTCTAGCTCCTAGAACGTGGTTTGGAACAGACGAACCATCCATACATATTTACTACATGAGCAAATGGAAGAAAGAAGGAGGTCTTAGGAAGAAAGAATGGGATGTGAGGTGGGGAAGAAAGACAAGTGGGGAATGTGGGAGCTGCCTGGAGGGATGTTGGGGCAGAAGCACAGAGAGGACCCAGTGGCTGGGTGACCTGGCTACCGCTGACCTCCAGCCCCCACAGATGCCTGGATCCCACCCATAGCCCCCAGCACAGTGACCATCTCACCCCTCAGGCATTCACAGGTTACAGAGAGACTGTCACTTGTTCTTAAGGGAAAGAGACTGAACAGGAAGTGCCCAGGGCAACTGAGTCCAGTGAGCCAGGATTCCAGGCAACCCAGTCTCCAGAAAAGCACCAGGCTTCTGAGAGATGGAAGGATGAATCCCCTGCCTTCTCTGCATTGCTCAGCTCTTTGCACTTGACCTGGCCAGCCGTGGCTCCTGAAGGCCTTGCCTGTCAGATTCTCAGGTGTAGATAGAGGGAGCTTCAGCCACTCCAAGCTTCTCCCAGTGGGCCAAGCTGCTGAGGCTTTATGGTCCTGCCTCCTTACCAGGTTTTTCTGGGAGAGTGGGTGGAGGGCTATCCTTCTGCCACCTGCTACCACCATCCCTGTCTCTGGTGGGGATGCCAAGATGGAATTCTCTGACTGTTGTCAACAAGAACCCCACAAGGAAGAGGTCCCTGTGGACAGAGGAAGAAAAAAACCACACCCTGGTTGGGGAGGCATACTGACCTGTCTATTTCCTCTTCCAGCCTTCTGAGGGATATAACTGGCTCAGGGGAGAGGCTATTGTACTTGGTCACCTCGTAGCGATGACAAGAACTGAAGGCCTCATGCTGATTGTCCTCTTACCTTCTAAACCTCATGTCCAACTTGTCAATTAGACCAAGAATGAGTCAAATCCCTATTCCTTATTGAACCACCTTGGGGAAATCAAAATCTTCCTCCATTCTGCAGAACAACTTGGACATGATGATACTTATGAGTTGACCATGGAGAACAAACCTTATACAGATCTTGAACCAGGTCCTGGCAAAAGGTATCTGGAAAGTAGCATCAGCTTCATGGTACATACAAAGAAGTCAAGGGCCAGTGGAGACAAGAAACTGCCCAAGGACTCATGTCCTCTAAGGGCACAAAGAGAATCTGAATCAGGATCTGTCATGTTCTAGCTCCCGTTCTCTTAAACTTGGGTTATTCTGCCTCCATTTTCACCTCTGGAAAATGACAGGAATAATATCTTAATAACCCAACTTTCTGCGGTTGTTGAGAGAATTGAGTGAGACAGTGTGGTGAAATTCCTGCACAAGTCTTGCCTGTGCCGCCCATGACCGAGTTCCCATCCTGCCTTCTGTCTGTGCCTCGGTTCCCCATCCCTTCAGGAAGAGAAGTTTGGGTTCAGAGGTCCCTCTCCGTCAGCCACAGGTCACCAGAGTCACGCACTGACTTTTCAGAAATGCTGTGGGATGGTGTTAAACGAGGTCATTACTGAAGTTGAGTACATAAACTGTAATTAAGTCAAGTATGTTAAAAACAAAAATCAATGGACCTTGAAAGCACTATGCTATCTGAACTAAGTCAGGCAGAGAAAAACAAACACTGCGTGATCTCACTTACATGTAGAATCTAAAAGCATGAAATTTGTAGAAGCAGAGTAGAGTATGGATGCCAGGAGCTGGGGGTTGGGGGGTGGGGTGGGAAATGGAGAGGGGTTGCTCAAAGGGCACAAAGAAAGTCCTGTGGATCTAACCAACAGCGTACTGACTCCAGTTAACAATACGCTATTGTGTACTGTAAGAGTGAGGTTTTACACCAAAATAGCAACAACAAGTAATGGTGAGGTGGAGGAATGCCTAAACTAACCTGATTGTGGTAACTGTTTCGCAATATATAAGTGTATCCATTCACTCACTGTACTCCTTAAAGTTACACATAGTTATATGTCAATTAAATCTTAACAGTTAGGAGTGAAAAAGAAATGAAAAGTCAGTTTATAAAATGAAACAAACAAGCAAACAAAAAGGGTAGAAACAAAAGCTCAAAATTCTTCACATCCTGATCATTCTACTACAAAATGCAAACATCTGTTTCCTGTGTTTCAGAAGTTGTCTGCATCACTGGATTTTGATAATGGAAATGCTCTAATAATGGAGAGCTCCATGATCTCTCCCTACCTCTGAGATCAGTGACATCTTGTTTGCTTAACATCTGGCCACGATGGGTGTATCTACCCAACACAGAAACCAGAAAACAATACAACTCAGAACTCCTCCCTCCCCTCCCAGGATGGATTGTTAGGTGCTTCCCAGCACACTGCTGCTTCCAGTCCTGAGTCCTAAGAAGCCAGACGTCTCAGGATGACCTAGTGCTGGAGGCTTCCCACTCTGCTATTGGCAGCGGTTGGGGGAGCGTGCAATGAGCTACCCTTGTCCAGGAGGAGCCCAACCCAGCTCAAACCTTCTCAGCCCAGTCCTCTTGCCTGGCTCCCAGACAGCGAGACACAGCCTGGCACTGTCCTCTGGACCCTCGCCAGCCTCCTCACAGCCCTCAGCAGGGCTGACCATGGCACATGGAAGACCAGCTCTGCACTCAGGGAGCTCCCAGGCCCCATTGGCTCCCACCTTTAGGGATGAAGCCCAAGCTCACTCAGAGCCTACTTTGCACAGGTCTTGGGAGGCAGGGATTTGACAGATGAGAAAACAGGGTCAGAAAGGGTAAGGAACTTCTCCAAACAAGATCAGAGAGGCTGATAACAGGAGGAGCCCAGAAGCACGTGGAGGCCACTGCTACCCCCACTTGGCTCTGTCTTCTGAGGCAAGGTTCAGTTTCCATTTCTCTAAAATGCGGAAGACGCTTTTCTTCTCTCACAGGTGATGATGCAGATCCAGTGATGGTACACGTGAGCCCGATGCTCAGCACAGAACAACCACTTCATGAAAGTTAGTCCCCTCCCTGTGTCTACTTCCTGATCCCCCTTCCCATTCCTTCTTCCTGGAATCACACCTTACAGGGAGGGGACACATTTCTTCTTTCATGGCATCCCTGATCCACTGTGTGCCCCTGAACTGTCCCTGGGGTCAGAAATACCTGAGCATTCCATCTGGGTTCTTCTGGTTCTTTGCGAGGCAGATGCGGGGGACTCTGATCCCAAGGCTCCCTGCAACTGTCAGCTGTTCCCCAGACTCAACTACAGTCTCAGAGGACTGCCCTGTGGGCGTCTTCTCCTGTACCCCATCTTCCTCACCGCCCCCCACTTCCCCGCCATACACACACATATGTCCTCCAGCCTGATGGGCCCAGAGATTCAGGGAAGAGAGGGAGTTGGGCCTAGAACTCGGGACAGATGAAAACTTGCCTTGTTAATCCTTTTCTTCAGAACCAGAATGGCAATGATAACCAACTCTTCCCTGATCCAGGCCCTGACTCCTCTTCCCCCGTGTCACTGACCCTCACTTCAGCTCTGAAGAGATAGCCCATGCAGGACCCACTTGCCCATTGGATAGATGAAGAAATTGAGGCCCAAGGAGGTGCGGTGACTTGCCTTAAGTCAGAAGCAATCTAGGATCAAAGATAAGATGAAACTCATGCCATTCTGACTCTTTAAATGACAGAATTACTTAAAAGACTGTCAAGCTTGATCCTACTATCCGTCTACTCTCCATACTCCAGGTAAGTGATACGATCTGGAGGAAATGAGGGATTTGGCAAAGACCATGCAGCTAGACAGTGGGAGAGCCAGAAACAGAGCCCTGTTACGAACCTCTTGGGCTAGGGCTGTGTCCACAATATCACAGGCTTCAGTGCTTGTGTCTAAACTAATGGCTCTACCTGAACTCTAACTGAAATCCTTCCTGCTGTCCTGGAGCTGGTTGTGACCACCAGTGGGGCTGGGCCAGGGGGTGGGGGTGGTTGGTATGAGGAGCAAGACTGGACTCTGGATGTTGAATTTTGAGCCAGGTGGCCCTGCAGGCCTCGAGGAGAAGAGGGTGGGCTGCAAGAAGGGAAAAGCTAGGGCTGTGGCAGTCCTAATATCCAGGGACTCTGTAATTAGCCCCAGGCTGAGAATGCTTCTGGGAGGGGTTCCATGGGAATTAGCTCTCCTTTGCTAAGACTGGTGTCCTAGAAAGTTTCTGGGTTTATGTCTGGGGAGGGAGCTGAGGGAAATGGCAGCAGTTGCTGATGGTATAATGATCAAGAGCATCTTAGTGGTCCTTTGGGACAGCCTTGCACACAAAGCACTTTCAGGTATATTTCTCATCAGGTCCTCCCAACACACCTGGGAGGGAGGTGTAATGGTCCCTGTTTTACAGATGATGACAATGATGGAAACAGATAAGAGCACTTGTCATGGACTAAGTCCTGAGGGAGTCATTGATGCTGGTTTTGGTCACTTCACTGCTCTCTAAGTCATAAGGGGCCTTCAAGGTCAACATGTCCAGTTCCCTGCTCTCTGTTACAGCCATGAAAATTGAAGCTCAGAGAAGGAAAGTCACTGGTCTGCAAGAGGTAGTGTGTAGGGGATTAGAACCTAGAAGTCCTACCTCCCAGCCACGGACCCATTCCATTGACTCTGTGCTCCTTTCCTGCTTTGTTCTCTAGAAATTTGAAGAAAGAGCTGTCCATCTGTGGAGTAATAATTAGTTAGTTGCAGGTATCTTATCATGCATGCCCTCAGCTGGGTATTTGTATCCCCCAAGACTAAATCTTGTGTGGAGCCAATGAAAGTACATGTAGGTCAGAGAAGATAATAGGATTGCTGCTGTTTGGTCACTAAGTTGTGTCCAGTTCTTTTGTGACCACATGTACTATAGCCCGCCAGGCTCCTTCTGTCCATAGCATTTCCCAAGCAAGAGTGCTGGAGTGGGTTGCCATTTTCTTCTCTAGCAGATCTTTCTGACCCATGGACCAAACCTAGATCTTCTGCATTGGCAAGCAGGTTCTTTACCACTGAGCCACCAGAAAATCCCCTGAAAGCGTTAGTCACTGAGTCATGTCCGACTCTTTGTGACCCCATGGACTGTAGCCTACAAGGCTCCTCTGTCTATGGAATTCTCCAATAATGTCAGCAACAAAACAATAACAATG
Source organism: Bos mutus (assembly GCF_027580195.1). Lineage (NCBI taxonomy): Eukaryota > Metazoa > Chordata > Mammalia > Artiodactyla > Bovidae > Bos > Bos mutus. Next base: position 103,039,658 of record NC_091619.1, on the reverse strand, counting down.
ATGGTGGTAATAATAATAAGAGCAAACCTTATAAGCATTGCCTCTTAGGTGTTTTGCTTACAATAATCCATTAAATATTCAAAATATCCTATGAGTTAATATGTAAAATATATAAACAGCTCATATAACTCAATATCAAAAAAATCCAATCAAAAAACGGAAGACCTGAATAGACAGCTTTATAAAGAAGACAGATTGATGCCTAACAAGCAAGTGAAAAGATGCTCATCATCACTAATTATTAGAGAAATGCAAATCAAAATATCAGTAAAATATCACCTGTTAGAATGAATATCATTAAAAATCTACAAATTATAAATGTTGGAGAAGAGGAGGCACAGAACACTTGCACACTGCTGGTAGGAATGGAAATTGGTGCAGCCACTGTGGAAAGTATATGGAGGTTCCTTTAAAAATTAAATATACAACTGCCATATGGTCTAGCTATTGTACTCCTGGGTATATATCCAGGAAAAAAAAAGGAAAAACATGAATTTTAAAAGCTACATGTTCAGAACAGCACTACTTATAGTAACTAATATATGGAAGCAACCTAAATGTCCATGTACAGATGAATTGATAAAGAAGTGATGTATACATACAATAAAATGTTATTCAGCTCCAGCCCTAAAAAAAGAACGAGATTCTGCCATTTATAGCAACATGGATGGACCCAGAGCATATTATGCTTACTGAAATGTCAGACAAAGACAAATACTGCATGATAACACTTACATCTAAAAAGGAATCTAAAAAGTAATACGCATTAATGCATATGCAAAAAGAAATAGACTCACAGTTACAGAAAGTGAACTAGTTTTCTATGTGAAGAGGAAAGGGAGAGGGGCAGATTAGGGATATGAGATTAAGAGATACATATTATGTATAAACTAGATAAGCAACTAGGATATACTGTATAGCACAGGAAATTAGAGCCAGTATCTTCTAATGACTTTTATTGGAGCATAAGGAACTCAAAAGCCTCTTGATGAAAGTGAAAGTGGAGAGTGAAAAAGTTGGCTTAAAGCTCAACATACAGAAAATGAAGATCATGGCATCTGGTCCCATCACTTCATGGGAAATAGATGGGGAAACAGTGGAAACAGTGTCAGACTTTATTTTTCTGGGCTCCAAAATCACTACAGATGGTGACTGCAGCCATGAAATTAAAAGACGCTTACTCCTTGGAAGGAAAGTTATGACCAACCTAGATAGCATATTCAAAAACAGAGACATTACTTTGCCCACAAAGGTTCGTCTAGTCAAGGCTATGGTTTTTCCAGTGGTCATGTATGGATGTGAGAGTTGGACTGTGAAGAAGGCTGAGTGCTGAAGAATTGATGCTTTTGAAGTGTGGTGTTGGAGAAGACTCTTGAGAGTCCCTTGGACTGCAAGGAGATCCAACCAGTCCATTGTGAAGGAGATCAGCCCTGGGATTTCTTTGGAAGGAATGATGCTAAAGCTGAAACTCCAGTACTTTGGCCACCTCATGCGAAGAGTTGACTCATTGGAAAAGACTCTGATGCTGGGAGGGATTGGGGGCAGGCGGAGAAGGGGACGACAGAGGATGAGATGGCTGGATGGCATCACTGACTCGATGGACGTGAGTCTGAGTGAGCTCCAGGAGTTGGTGATGGACAGGGACGCCTGGCGTGCTGCGATTCATGGGGTCGCAAAGAGTCGGACACGACTGAGCGACTGATCTGATCTAATCTGTAAAAACGCTGAATCACTTTGTTGCACACCTGAAATTAATATAATATTGTAAATCAACTATACTTCAATTTTTTTAAAATTCCTATGACAGGTGCTGTAATCTTCATGATTTTGCAGATGAAGAAACTGAGTCATAGAGATTTAGTAGTGTGACAAATGTCCTATAGCCACTGGCAGATTAGGACTATAAATGGTGTGATGTTACAAGTTTAACAACTGGACTTCCCTGGTGGTCCAGTGGTTAAGAATCCACCTTCCAATGAAGGGGACATGGGCTTGACCCCTGTTTGGAGAACTAAGATCACACACCTCAACTACCAAAGTCCATGTGCTCTGGAGCCCACGTGCCGCAGCTGGAGAATCTGTGCCCTACAACGGAAGATCCCGCATCCAGCCGTCCTGGTTCTGAGTCAAGGGCTTGTTTCCATGGCACCAGTCTCTCCCAGAACACAAAACAGGAAAAGAGGAAATCCACATCTGTTGAGGCTCAGAAAAGTGATGTGACTTGCCCACCAACACAGCTCACAAGTAGTAGATACAAGAATTAAATCCTAGTGGGCTGACTGCATTACTTCTGTGTTCCCGTCTCACCTGCAAAGCTCAGAGGAACTACCAGGAGCATACACAGGAGTGTTTTGAAACTCAGGATGTAGAAACAGGAGGGACAGGGAACAAGAGCTCTGGGAAGTCAGCTGTGATAGGGTTTGAGGAAGAGTTCTAGTGCTCAGACCTGTGCTGCCCAGAAAACCAGGAGGTAGGGTATATTAGTTTCCTGTTGCTGCTGTAACAAACTGTCACAAACTTAGTGACCTTAAATGACACAAATGCATTCTCTCATAGTTCTGGAGGTCAGATGCCCAAAGTGAACCTTGAGCTAAAATCATGGCGTTTGCAGGTTTGGTTCTTCCTGGAGGCTCCGGGGGAGAATCTCTTCCTGACATCGTCCAGTTTTCAGAGGCTACTTTGGTGTCCCTTGGGTTGCAACCACATCACTCCAACCTCTGCTTCCATGTTCGCATCATCCTCACCCCCTTTGACCTTCTTGCCTTCCTTCTAATAAAGACCCTTGTGACTATATTTAGAGCCCACCTGGTAACCCCAGGATCATCTCCCCATCTCAGAAGATTAATCACACACACAAACTCTGTTTTGCTATATAAGGTAACATTCACAGGCCCCAGGACTTAGGACATCCTTGGGGAGCCATTTTCCAACCTACAACACAGGGTCTCCAAAAAATCCCCCTCAGTCACTCCCCTAGACGTTTCCTGGTTTGCTGAGGCCCCAGGAAGCTCATCAGCACGAAGCTAATCCAGCAGGCAAATGTGCTCTCTAGAAAGTACACAGAGTCGGTGTAAGAGATGCATGGTAACTTGAGGCTCCACCAGGATTTCCAACCCAGACTCTACTTTTGAGTGTGGGGCCGCCTCATCTCTTTGTCAGTGACAGTAACAACTGCAAAAGTCCCCAGCCTCCCAGGAATGCAAGATTAGTTTATCACTTGAAAATCAATTAATGTAATATACCATATCAATGGAATAAAACACAGAAACCACATGAGCTCTTACCATGTATTTCAATTTAAAAATGAAATTAAGCAAAGTCTCTTTATAATAGAATCAAAATAATGAAATCCTTAGGAATAAATTTAATAAAAGAAGTACAAAACAATACTCTGAAAACTATAAAACATTGTTTAAAGAAATTAAGATGATCTATATACATAGAAAGACATCTCAGGTTCATGTATCAGAATAATAAACTCTGTTAAGATGTGAATATTTCCTAAATTGTCTACAGATTCAACACAATCCCTATCACAATCCCACTGGCATTTGGCAGAAATTGGAAAGTTGATCCTAACATTCGTAACAACCTAGATGGATGGGATGGGAAGGGAGGTGGGAGAAATGTTCAAATGGGAGGGGACATGGGTAAACCTATGGCTGATTCATGTTGATAGAAACCAATGCAATACTGTAAAGCAATTATCCTTCAAGTAAAAATAAATAAAAATTTTAAAAAGGAAGGGAAAAAAATATTCATATGGAAGTTTAAGGCACCTAGAATAGGCAAAACAGCCTTTGACCAATTTTAAAAGTTACTACAAAACTATAGTAACCAATAATCAAGACACTGTGTTAGTGCCATACGGATTTGCCTATAATTCAGTAGAATAGTATTGATAGTCCAAAAATAGATGTTCACATTTATGGTCAATTGATTTTTGACAAGGATAAATTTTCCAAGATAATTTAATGAGGAAAGAATAGTCCTTTTTATAAAACAAAATTCACATTTTATTTAGGTTGAAATAAACTATACAAAATTTATTTTCTTCACCAAAAATAACAGCAATATTTTCTGTATTATTCCTAGATAAACTACAAAACACTTATTTTTGTAGGTTTTCTAGGCTTTGCTTGTAAATCGAGATGAGGCAGTAGATACGGTCATGGAAATAGACAAACCAGTTGTCGGTATCCATGGCCTCTGACCCTCTTGACCATGAAACGGAAGTGTTCAACATATACCTGCCAAAAAGCTTACAAAGACGTAGGCTCAATAAAGGAATGCAAACAGCAATAACCAGATGTGGAACAACAATGGCAGGCTCTTCCATTCAAACTTTAACTTATTGCTTTAACTTCATTTGATAAAGACAAAATCTACACTGAAATCCTTGTTTGACAAGCTCACACGTTTCTCTTACAGTCTGATAATTTTCTTAACTGTCCTTTACAGATTTTTAATAGCATACTTAAAACTTGTACTATTCAAAAGTCAGTCACGAGCTTCATTGTCACATTTTACAAAATGTGGTCCTTCCTTCCATACCTCCTCTAATTTTATTTTTTCAAAGATCTGATAACTTAATACCTGACAATTGGATCCACAGAGATAAACATAATGTCTAAAATAACTAAAACAATTCCAAAGTGCCAATAGCAGAGATCACATAAAAATGTAACATGGTACTTTAAATGCTATATTCTGGAAGAACAGTTTGGTCTCCAAAGCATGGGCATTCAAACAGGTCATTTAAACAGGCAAATTATCAATGACTAATGAACTCAATGGGAGGCCTACAGGTCAAGATATTCAGTGATTATATGGCCTACCCTTACAATTTTTCTGTAAGATATTTTAAATTTTCTGTATTACAGGTTTTTTTCAAATATCAAAGAGAAAGTCTAGGTTAAAAGTCTCTTAGATATTCTCAATGGTTTCTGAATTATCTGCCGGAAGCTCTGACTTACTTGTATAGAGTTTGATATACGTATCGAACATTAATCCAAGTCGTGTTTTATATCAAAATTTATGTTAAGCAAAGCCAAGTTACTTGACATTTGATATGTCAAAGTGTTCCTCAAGTATGCTTTGAGACGCTTTCGCCCACTTTCTAGTGTTCATTCTCAACTTTCATCACAGGAAGAATGCATAGGACCTGCAGCAATGCATAAACATTAGGAAAAAACTTGATGTCTGGTAGATGAAGGGCTTCATAAATAGTGGATGGAAGTTCTATATCTTTCCCTCTATGTTTCCATTTGATTCTCCAACAATGCAGCTCAGCAGTGTGTCAGAATTAGGTAACTCACTTCGGTACATGTCAGCATGGTGCTCTTCTGATGTATTGAATTTGAGCTGTCCCATGATAGAGAGTACCAGGGATAAGCATTTAAGAGCTTTGTGGTGCTGTTCTGAGAATATATCTTTCAGTTCCTGAATAATGTGTTCCACAGTTGGCACACTTAGAGTTTCTTTATAGTAACTCTCAGAGGTTAGCTGCGGAGAAGGCACTGGCACCCCACTCCAGTACTCTTGCCTGGAAAATCCCATGGACCGAGGAGGCTGGTAGGCTGCAGTCCATGGGGTTGCTAGGATTCGGACACAACTGAGCAACTTCACTTTCACTTTTGACTTTCATGCATTGGAGAAGGAAATGGCAACCCACTCCAGTGTTCTTGCCTGGAGAATCCCAGGGACGGGGGAGCCTGGTGGGCTGCCGTCTATGGGGTCTCACAGAGTCGGACACGACAGAAGCGACTTAGCAGCAACAGCAGCAGCACAGGTTAGCTGAGATTCCGGGTTACTGTGCTGAGCTCTGTGAAATTTCCCTGGGAGTTTCATCTGAAAACAGTTTGGTTGTCAAATCTGTGGCTTCCTCAAGCCAAAGTTCATGATAAACTTCAATATTCCCCATCACTTCATTTAGTGAATGCAGTCAAGCTACTGGTTGCAAAAAAGCCATCAGAAGTTTGCCCCTGAAGATTTTTCCCAAAGCCTCTTGGAAAAGATAAAACATTTTAAAGAACAATAATGGTAACGATGAAATAAAAATCTGTTACCACACTATAGAGCACAAATGCTCAGCCAGCTATACAGTTATTCCATCTAACATTTGTATCAATATTTATGCCATCTAAACTTAAAAAAAGGGCTTGTGGGAGGTCCACTAAGATTTCAAAAGCATCATGCCTACCTGTCCACTGAGAATGGCAAATTTCCTTCAGTTCTTTTCCCCTTTCTTCATTGTTCTGAAAGAGGACAAAAATTACACTTTCAAGCTCTAAAAGCTGTTGTGGTGATTGATGGAAAAAAAAACAAACTTCCTCAATTGTTCCTAATGAGACAGATACTCCCATAACAGGCACTGATTTTGCCAACAACATATTTAAGGCACAAGAGGAGCAGAGTGTGTAGCTTGGGGATATTACTCTAAAAGTCTAAAAGCAACAACTTTCATTTTGGATAAAAATCCACTAGACACAATGTAAGCCTGGCCACAACAGTACTCCATGTTTAATCCCCATTTCTCAGTTGTTATAGTGTGAAATTTCTGCATGAGCTTCATAAGACAGAAAGCCTACAAATTCCTCTCTCAGGTTGGGAGCTTCATAAACAAACCTCACCCACACAGGCAGGTGCTCTTCCCCTGTGATGTCCACCACATCAGTGATGACGAAAAAGAAGTGAGAATCTCTCACTTACCTGAGGGTTTCTTCCCGAATGTAGCTCTCACAGATCTCTAGCATCTATCTCTGCTGTTTTGGAACAGAACAGTGTGTTAACTGCTGTTGTCTCAAAGCGCTTTCTCAGAACCTCTTCACCAAAACTGATCTGGCACTCTAGCAGTGCTTGAAAGCTATCAGGAATAAAAAGACTTTCTTGGATTTCATCAGCTTCATGGCCGTCCAGAGGTATGTTTTGTTTTCCCATAAGAATCAAAATTTTAGATAAAGATTTTAAGTATTCTTTGTTTTCCTTCTCTTCAAGAGTTAAAGATAAAATGTCTTCATCCTGCTCTTTACCCCCCTTCTGCACTGGAATTTTGAGCATTGCTGTTGTTTATTTCCTTATGTTTTGGTTCCTGTTCAGAAGTTTCATCAACAGGTCAAGGCCTTTTAAAAAGGCATTCAGAAGTTGAGTCGTTAACACGATCACTTTTTTTCTGTTTCAGTGTCTCAATTTCATCTTCACTCAATTCTTTTTACTCGTTTTCTGTGTCTACTATGTGGATTATTCAAATGGCTGCTAAGATCGAATACTATTGGTATTGCATTATCTCGGAGAATGGTCCCATTAAGGACTAGTTCTGCAGATCATAGAAGTTTCAAAGTGTTTGGCACACGGTTGATAATGTTTATTTAGTTGATTAGGTATTTTATCTTCCAAGTCTGCTCGCCTACAGTTCACCACCTACTTCTGGCATCTGGCCGGATCCTGCGGGAACCTGAAGAAGGCCAGGTCAGACTGCATGCTCTTCCCAGCACAGTTGGGGGCAGCGCAGAAGTTCCACGTTGTCTGCCTGCCGCCAGCCCAACCCCACCACCCCTCTCCCCCCACCTCCCTCGCCTGCTCAGAGCAGCCTGCCTGCCCTTCAGGGCCAGGGAGGGAAGAATAGTCCTTTTAATAAAATGTGCTGAGACAATGAATAGTCATGTTCAAAAGAATGAAGTTGGAACTCTGCCTCACATCATTTACAAATATCACTTCAAAATGGAGTAAAGACCTCAATATACCAGCTGAAAATATAAAACTTGTAGAAGACAGCAAAGGGTAAGTCTTATGATCTTGGATTAGGCAATAGTTTCTTAGGACCCCAAATACACAAGCAACAAAAGAAAAAATAAGGATTCTTCAAAATTAAAAACATTTGTGCTTCAAAGGACACCATCGAGAAAGTAAAAAGGCAACCCATGGAATGGGGCTGCCAGAAATATTTGCAAATCATATATGTGAAAAGGATTTTATCTACAATATAAAGAACCCTTGTGCTTAGTCGCTCAGTCATTTCTGACTCTTTATGACCCCTAGGACTCTTTGTGACACCGTGGACTATAGCCCACCAGGCTCCTCTGTCCTTGGGGATTCTCCAGGCTAGAATACTGGAGTGAGTTGCTGTGTCCTCCTCCAGGGGATCTTCCCAACCCAGGGATCGAAGCCAGGTCTCCCACACTGCAGGTGGACCCTTTACCATCTTAGCCACCAGGGAAGCCCAAGAATACTGAAGTGGATAGCCTATCATTTCTCCAGTGGATCTTCCCTGCATTGCAGGCAGTCTTTACCAGCTGAGCTACGATAAAGAATCCTTACAATTCAATAATAAAGACACAAGTAACCAAATGAAAAAATGGGCAAAGGATCTGAATGAAAATTTCTCCAAATAAGATATACAGATGTCCATTAAGCACATGAAAAGATGCTCAAGGTCACTGATCATCAGTTCAGTTCAGTTCAGTCCCTCAGTCATGTCTGTCTCTTTGCAACCCCATGGACTGCAGCATGCCAGGTCTCCCTGTTCGTTACCAACTCCCAGAGCTTTTTCAACCTCATGTCCATCAAGTCGGTGATGCCATCCAATTATCTCATTCTTTGTCGTCCCCTTCTACTCCTCCTTTCAATCTTTCCCAGCATCAGAGTCTTTTCAAATGAGTCAGTTCTTCACATCAGGTGGCCAAAGTATTGGAGCTTTAGCTTCAACATCAGTCCTTCCAATGAATATTCAGGACTGATTTCCTTTATGATTGACTGATTGGATCTCCTTGCAGTCCAAGGGACTTTCAAGAGTCTTCTCCAACACCACAGTTCAAAAGCATCAGTTCTTTGGTGTTCAGCTTTATTTATGGTCCAATTCTCACATCCATACATGACTACTGCAAAAACCACAGCTTTGACTAGTAGGACCTTTGGTGGCAAAGTAATGTCTCTGCTTTTTAATATGCTGTCTGGGTTGGTCATAGCTTTTCTTCCAAGGAGCAAGCATCTTTAATCTCATGGTTGCAGTCACCATCTGCAGTGATTTTGGAGCCCAAGAAAATAAAGTCTGGCACTGTTTTCACTGTTTCCCCATCTATTTGCCATGAAGTGATGGGACCGGATACCATGATCTTTGTTTTCTGGATGTTGAGTTTTAAGTCACTTATCATCAGGGAAGTACAAATGAGAAAACAATGAAATATTACTTTACCCCCACTAGGATGGCTATAATCAAAAGCACGGATAATAGCAAGTGTCATGGAGAATGAGAAGAAATTGGCTCTCATTCATTGCTGGTGGGAAAGTAAAATGGTGCAGCCATTTTGGAAACCAATCTGGCAGTTCCTGCAAAGGTGAGACATAGAACTAACACATAACCCAGCCATTCCACTCCAAAGTGTATGCCTAAGAAAAATGAAAACCTATATCCACATAAAAAGAATGTTTATAGACGCACTATATATAACAGCTAGAACGTGGGAAACCAGATTGTTGCCCTAATGGTCTGGGAGCGAGCGACGAGAATGAAGACAGAACACAAAATCTGGTGCAGTGGGTCAGGAGACCTGCAGCCTCTACTGGACTGAGGTGCAGAGTCCACTCTGAGTCCAGATTTTATTCCTAAGTGCAGACTACAAGAATTTCTTTGGCCTTATCTTTCTCAAGACATATTCTGTTTCAATCACATACTCCTAAATGTCATGGATTACATTGACATAGTCCAGATTTCCTTATTTTTTATCCCAGGCCATTTCCTTTGGGCAAGTCTCGAGAACAATCAGCAAGTGTGTAGGCAGCGTTCATGCCTGGCACCAACCCAGTGTTCCAAAGTCCATGCTTTCATGATCCCAGTCGTACTCCCTTCTGGGTCTGGCCTTGGGGTTTGTAACAAGGCTATTATTCTAAGAAAAATGTGAAAGATAATTATTAATATAGTTTCTTAATATATGCTGTTTTTCCAGATTCTATTTCTGTGGAATTTCTCAAGGCTGAGAAAGTACATTATTAGGAATTCCCACTACACCAGATATGGTCAAACCCAAAAGATGAGTGGATAAACAAAATGTGGTATAAATGGAATATTATTCAGTCATAAATGGAATAAGAGCCATCCAGAAATGGCTATTATTTAGCCCTGAAAAGAAATGAAGCACTGATACATGCTGCAACATGGATGAATCTTAAAGAGGTTATGTTAAATGAATGGAGCCAGCCACAAAAGACCACATATTGTGTGATTACATTTATATGAAATGTCCAAAACAGGCAAACCCATAGAGGCAGGAAGCAGAATAGTGGATCCCTAGGGTTAGGGGGATGCAGAGAATGGGGGGGTGATGGCTAAAGTGTATGGGATTTCTTTTTTTTGTTTGTTCGTTTATTTATTTTTAATCGAAGGATAATTGCTTTACAGCATTGGTTGGATTTCTGCCACACATCAACATGAATTAGCCATAGTTGTACACGTGTCCCCTCCCTCTGAACCTCCCTCCATCTCCCACCCTTTCCCATCCCTCTAGGTTGTTACAGAGCCCCAGTTTGAGTTTCCTGAAGAATAATGAAAATGTTTTAAGTTAGTTGTGGTAATAGTAGCACAACTCTGTGAATACACTAAAAACCACTGAATTGCTCACTTCAAATGGGTGAATTGTATGGTGTATAAATTATATCCAATAAAGCTATTAAAAATTTAAAAGAATCGACAATAGAATGAGAGCAAGAAAGCAAGAGTCCTCGACCTGCCCAGCGATTCAGTTTCTCTTTAAACATCATTCTATCTGCCACTGCTAGCAACTCTGTGATGGAGGAACTACCTCTTTTTAGAGCTATTGCAGTTGTGTGACAAACCCTATCTCCAAAAGGAAAGAAGGAAACCAGCTTAGGTACCTACCTATGCCAGGCTCTTCACACATCATCTCATTTAATCCTTGAAATACCCTGTAAAGAAAGAAAGTATTATTACCCAGTTTTACAGATAAAGAAACCCAGGCTCAGAGAAGCATACTATATGTCCTAAGACACACAGCTACAACATGACTAAGCAGAATTTGAATTCAGTCTGTTTGATTCCATTGCTGGTGCCCTTTCTCCAACGCCACCCTAGTGCCCAGGATCTGAGTCCTGTGTCCCAGCTCCTGAACATCTGCTCATACTCCAGCCCCCTCCCCAGCCCCAGGCTGCTGCTCTGTGATGGTTTCCAGCCCCTTCTCCCTGCACTGTACACAGAGAACAAAGACTCGCGCTGGCACCACAGCCAGCTGGCCTGATTCCCCAGGAGAAGCAATTCCAGTGCCAGAGAAGCCCGCCTGTGCCTAAGGAAACCCTGGGGGCCCCAGAGGAATGGAGAAAAAAGCCCACTCCCCACGGCAAATGGGCCAGACCAGAGACTCTATCCTGCCCACAGAGGTAACACCTGAGAGGGGTGGGGAGAGCCCAGTCCTCCCACGGGAACTCATGGCTAGAATCCTCACCTTGGAGCAGAAGGCTCCGCAGTGAGACAGCAGCGGAACAGGAACATTCTCTAGTGAGAGCAGTCAGGAGGTCTGGCCTGTGCTGGGAACCCAGACTCTGGATTTCCAAACCAGCCCAGAGGTTCATTCCCAATCCTTACCCCTTCCTGGGAGATGATCCCAGCAGGTTTGGGATGGCCCACCTGGCATCCACAACCCCTTCCCGTCAATGACTGTGATCTGAGCTGGGAGAAGGGGCTTTCCCTAGGAAGGGAGATGGGCCAGAAGGAATATAGGGATGCAGAAGATGCGGGGAGGTGGGGGGAACTGAGTCACCACAATCATCTTTACCTGACAGCCAGGCCTTGAGGGCAGGGTTTTTCTGCTTGGCCCAGCCAATTGGCCCCTAGGGTAGCCTAATGGGATGAGGCCAGTGACTGCTGGGTGGAGCTGGCTCCTCTTAAAGAGAGGGAGAGTTGTACCAGACTCAGCCTGAGCTGCAGGGCCATGGTCAAGATGAGAGGTAAGGAGGGTCCCTCCTCTGAATCTGAGGGAGAGGCACCTGAGGAAGGAGGTATTGGACGCTGAAACAGGGCAGAAGAGCTAGATTGTGGAGTGGGGGTGGCTGGGGGGAGGGTGAAATGGGTCCAAGAGGGAGTCTGGGCATAGGGCCAGGCTAGGGAAAGAGGGGTGGGTATGAGATGGGACGGGAGCTAGGTCAGGGGCTATGAGTAGGTCAAGGTGTTGAAAGTGAGTCAAGAGGATAGATACAGATCTAGAGAATGCATTTGGAGGTTGGGCCCACTCAAGGGGAAGGTCATGGGGACTGAGACAGAATGGAAATCACACAGGGAGATGGGAAAACCTGTCCCAGGTGGAGAATGGATTTCAGAGGTTGAGGTAGGCCTGGTGGGGCTGCTGGGAGGCTTGACGCTCTGTCCCACGGGGCATGGTCACTCCTCTCCTCTTTCCTGAGAAGTCGCCCCTTCAGAAGGCCCTTCTAGCATTGGGAATGGCCTGCACTGGGAACCAGCGGGGTCCCTGCTCCTCCTCAGTGGGTGGCCCCTGAAGACCCCTTCTCTTCTGAGAGCTTCAGCTGTGCTGCCAGTACAAAGACTGGACTAAGGGGATTCTCACCCGCCAAAAAACCTAGAGCTAGTGAGGGGGCACTCCATGTGCCACAGCTCCTGGCTGTTCCCTTTAGAGCAAGTGGCACCAAGGAAACCACACAGACTCTCTTTCAGGGTTTCAGACTCTTAGCGGAATATCTCTGTACATCAGAATAGTTATTTGTATAGGAGAAAACCAAGTCACTCTGGACTTACGTTATGTATTAACTATGGTTTTCAATCTTGACTGCACATTAGAAAACATAGAATGGTTTGAAGAAAATACTGTGAGGCTGGAGAAGAACAACAGGACTAGCAAGTTCCTGTGGGGCATGAGTAGTCATTGAGAAAGTGGTCACAATTCCCCTACTCCTCTTCCCCGAAGAGAATTGTGCCACACACACACACACACACACACCCTCTCACAAATGCACACATTTTCAAAGAATACAGACACCCTCAGGCTCCCCAGTCCCACCTCATGCTCAAACACACACAGGGAATCAAACAAAGAACACAAGCAACCAAATTCTCGCTGAAACTCAAGCAAATGCATACATATCATTCTCCCTCCTCCAAACACAGGCCAACGTGCACTATTTCTACAACATCTCTCACTTTTCTGTACAGATTCACCCACACATTTACTCGGGTACCTACACTATTCCACAACATACTCATTTCACATAAAATCACAAACAATGCACAGTTACCCAGGGCAATGACCCAGACTTGCAACCACAGCAATTTTATCATAGATAACCTCATACACACACACTCACCATCAGAAGCAGGCACATTTACCCTCCAATAGGAAGCTGCACACAACCAGGATTTTCCAATCACACCCACACATGTGAACATTCACACCCACACACGTGAACATTCACACCCACACAACTAAAGCTAGCATAGTTCACACATCATTCATATCCCACACAACACAGACACAGACACAACCACAAACGCATGTTTGCAAGCACACAGTGGACAGACACTCCTGACCTTACCACTCCCACTCATCCACACAGACGAGGACGACAGACACAGACAGGTAGGGCAGGGTGCACAGCCCCAGCCCCCATTCCTTTCTCTGCCCCAGGAATCCTGATCCTGGGGCTTTTCTTGGCCACTCCCAGCTGCCTTGGCTACTATGAGGACTTGGCTAAGTGTTTCCAGGACCCTGAATATGAGTCTATCCTTGTCACAGCCCAGGAGGGCCTCCACACCTCCCCAGTGCCCAAACGCGTAGTGGTGGTGGGAGCTGGCATGTCAGGGCTGACGGCGGCCAAGGCCCTGCAAGATGCTGGCCATCAGGTGAGCTGGTGTGGGAGGGGCCGCAATCATTCACCTCCAGTTTGCTTCGTTGGGTGAAAAAAGAAAAGGAGTGGGGTTACAGCCCACCTTTAGACAACTGAGCATAACCCACTGGGTCTCTTAGCCCCTAGTTATTGTTCCTCAAAAAACTGCATCCCCTGAGACTTAACTGCAACTTGTGTTCTTTTGGAAATAAAAGTAGAGAAGGGCTATGCTAGCCAGAAAGGGCCAAGAGGTGTTCTGACCCCTGCAATCCTGGAGCCCTTCTGCATCACCTACGTTACTCAGGTCCCTCTGGGGGAAAACCTCACTCTGCCCAGTTTGGTTATCCTGCACATTCAGGGACCTACCAGTGGGAGTTCCAGAATAGAACCTGTGGCCAGGCCAGGTGGGAAAAGGGAGTAGATGACTCTGGGAGTGACAGCAGCCTCCCTGGATACTAGGTAACCATCCTGGAAGCCAGCGACCACGTCGGGGGTCGAGTGATGACATTCAGGAACGAGAAGGAGGGCTGGTACTATGAACTGGGGCCCATGCGAATCCCAAAGTCCCACAGGTAAGTCTCAGGAGAGGGATGGAGCAAAAGGCAAGGAGGAAGAATTAAGAGGAGTAGAGGATGGGCTGCTGCCACTGTGTCAGATCCCTTTTAGACTCACTGTCTCATGCAATTCAATCCTGCAAGTCTGGTCCCCCAGCTGACAGAGATGATCGAGGCTCAGAGCTCAGGGTAATACAGAAAGTGGAAGATCCCAAACTAATAATGACCATTTGTTGTCCGACTCTTTTGTGACCCTGTGGGCTGTAACCTGCCAGATTCCTCTGTCCATGGGATTCTCCAGGCAAGAATACTGAAGGGGATAGCCATTCCTTTGTCCAGGGAATCTTCCCAATCCAGGGATCCAACCCAGGTCTCTTGCATTGCAGGCAGATTCTTTACAGTCTGAGTCACCAGGGAGGCCAGATACTATTTTAAGCTATAAAATAAATAATAATAATAGTAGCTGTCATTCGAGGACACCTACTATGTGCATGGCCCTGTGTGCTAAGTACTATATGTGCATTATTTCATTTGACTCTCACAACCCTATAATGTAATACTCTTATTTTTCCTATTTACAAATCAAGAAATTGGGCTCAGAGATATTAAGTGACTGACTTAAGGTTCTCCTAGGAGGAAGTGACAAAGCTCCTCAAAATCAAGGGAGTACCTGGCACCAAAGTATATGATCAATTTCTAAATCAGAATCTGGAAGACAACCTGGCCCCCAGTTCCGGGGCTTGTAAGACAAAAAGATCCTTTGCCTGGTGCCCCACCACATGCCTCATTTTTTGCCTTAAGTGGAAACTAAACCTGAGATTTCCCTACAAACACTATCCTAAACCAAACCAAAAATTAACAGTAGCAGCCCAAAGTAGGAGTCTTTAGATATGGCCTCAAACTTACTTAGGGCTTCTCTGGTGGCTCAGATGGTAAAGAATATGCCTGCAAGGCAGGAGAACCTGGGTCGGGAAAATCCCCAAGAATACCCTCTCCAGTATTCTTGCCTGAAGAATTTCATGGGCAGAGGAGCTTGGTGGGCTACAGTCCAAGGTGTTGCAAAGAGTCGGACACAACTGAGCGACTAACACTTTCACTTTTCAAGCTTACTTAGAAATGGAATTTTAAATTCTGTCTGAGACAAGATGTCTTGGGCTCTGTAGTTGAGCTCTATATGCTGGGATTTCCTTAAGGGCCTTCTTTCAGTCATGGGGAAAACCTACTCCCTGTCTCCCTCAGTGCAAAAATAGGAGAAAAAGAACCAACGCAGCAGTAAGAGAAGGCGAGGTTAGAGATGAGGCGGCAGTCGGTCTGGGCTCCTTGGGCACACGAAGAAACTGGTTTTCCTGGAAACAGTTTCTACTGTGAGGTAAGCAGGAAAGAGGTGTCACATGGATGAGGGCCACGTTGAGCCTGTGTCTGTTCCAGGTTGGTCCACACCTATGTCAGGAAGCTGGGCCTGAAGCTAAACAAGTTCCTCCAGTACCATGACAACACCTGGTTCCTCATCAACAGAAAACGCTACCGCGCCGGGGAGGTTAAGGCCAACCCAGAGCTTCTAGGCTATTCCATGAACCCAAGAGAAAAGGGCAAGAATGCTATAAATCTCTTCTACCAGTCCATTGGCAAGGTGACTCCTGCCTCCTCCCTCTCCCCACCTCCCCCCGCTGCCACCCCAGGGTCAGGAAAAAACAGGTCTGGCCAAAAGTCACCTAGCAAGTTAGGTGACCATCCATCAGGCCACCTTACTCTTACCTGATACTCTTATGATTGGTCTATTTTCCTTCTAACACCCCCTAAGAATGTTGCCACCCGAGCCCTAGTGCCCAGCTCCATCTCTTCTGTCCCGTGTGGACTAATCATCCATTCCTTGGTTAAGCAGTACAAGGAAGGGGAATCAGCAGGTAATCCAATCCTTGGTAATGAATCAGTCTTCCTGGATTGAAGTAAATGTCTTCACCTTTAAATTAAATGAAGGAGAGATCTGGGGGGAAAGAGAAAATTTAGGAGGTGGAAACTCCCTCCCCCTTTTCCTTCCATCTACTTCCTCTTAGTCCCCACCCTCTTCAAAGGATCATCCAGAGAACCCAGAAGTCCTGCCTCTGGCTCTGTGACTTTCAAGTTGCTACCCCTTGCTCTTCTCTACAGCTCAAAAGCCTGAAAGAATTAAACTGCAGCCACCTGATGTCCTTTTATGATTCTTACTCCACCAAGGTGAGTGAGGCAAAGTCCCAAGATAGGGAGGAAAGGGGGTCTGTGCTCAACCTAGACCCCTGGGATTGTCCCCTCCCTACCAGGACCTTCTCCCAGTGCCCAAGGCTTCACCTCCCTGGAGTCCCCTCACCCCTGCTTCAACCTTGCCTACCCCAGGCCCCTACTGAGGCCCCTTCCTACATACTGCGTCCTCTATCTGATGCTTCCATCCAGCAGGCTTACCTGCTGAAGGAAGGGATGCTGAGCCAAAGAGGAGTAAAGATGATCAGGGATGTGATGAATGAGGATGCTGGATACTACAAGTCCCTTCTGGAGTCCCTTCGGATGGACATGATCTTCACAAGTAATGAGTAAGGCTGATCTGGACCAGACCTTGAGTCTGCCCCTTTCTCAAACACGCAGAACAGAGAAAGGGGACTTTGATTACTGAGTAGTTCCTACGTGCCAGGTGCCATGCTAAGCATTTTCCAAGGATGATCACATTTAATGCTATGATCACTTGGAAGGTAGGGCACTATAATTCAGAGTCATGTTACCAGTGAGGAGGCTGAGGCTTGGAGAAGTCATGCAACTCAGATTCACACAAGCTGGGCAAGGGCTGGAACACGTAGGTCTGCAGGATGCCTCCTGGGATGCAGAATTGCATGGTGGCTGAAGCCATGGGCTTTCCTGCTAGATTGCATATGTCATTGGGAGAAAGTCCCTTTTTTCTGGGTGTTCATTTTCCAAACTATAAAAGTAAGCAATGAACCCTCCCTCACAGAGGCTAGATAAGGTGAGATGTGTGAAGTACACGGACTTCCCCAGTTGTTCAATGGTAAAGAATCTGCCTGCAATGCAAGAGACCCAAGAAACACAGGTTCCATCCTTGGGTGCGGAAGATCCCCTGGAGAAGGAAGTGGCACCCCACTCCAGTATTCTTGCCTGGAGAATTCCACGGACAGAGGAAACTGGTATGCTATAGTCCGTGGGGTAACAAAAGAGTCAGACACAACTGAGCACGCATGAAGTATCCACCACATACTGCAGGAGGCCCGTTTCCTCCCTTTTTGGACTGGGATCGCTGCTGGCAACTCAGCAGACTGACTTTGTGCCTCCCACACTCCCCTCCTCCTCCTTCCCTCTCTTCACCACTACAGCTTTTCCGAGATCACCGGTGGCTTTGACCAGCTTCCCAAAGCCCTTAACGCCAGCCTGAAGCCTGGCACCATCCGTTTGGGCTCCAAGGTGGAGAAGGTAGTAAGAGATGGGCCTGAGGTTCGGATTTCCTACCGGATGGGAGAAACCAACTCTACCCTGCGCACCCTCACCGCAGACTTTGTCATCATCTCCGCCTCAGCCAAGGCGACGCATCTCATCACCTTTGAGCCCCCGCTCTCCCAAGACAAGATGGACGCGCTCCGCTCAGTGCCTTATACCAGCGCCACCAAGGTGGTTCTGGCATGCAACGAGTCCTTCTGGGAGCGGGACGGCATCCAGGGCGGGGTCTCCATTACTGACCTGCCCTCCCGCTACATCTACTACCCCAGCCACCGCCTCCCCAGCGGCAAGGGCGTCCTGCTGGCCTCCTACACCGTGGACAAAGACTCCCTCTTCTTCATATCCATGCAGCAGGACCAGGTGGTGGATATCGTCCTGAGGGACCTGGCGGCGGTGCACCAGATTCCCACGGAGGAGCTGCGGCGCATGTGCCCCTCTTCTGTGGTCAAGCGCTGGTCTCTGGACCCCCTCTTCATGGGCGCCTTTACTGAGTTCACACCCTATCGGTTTGTGGACTATTCACAGCAACTTTTCCAGCCAGAGGGCCGCATCCACTTTGCTGGCGAGCACACCTGCCTGCCCCACGCCTGGATAGACACAGCTATCAAGTCTGGCCTCCAGGTAGCCAAGAACATCCAGGCTGCCGTGGACAAAGAGATCACCGAGAGATAGAACCCTTCACCAACAGTCACAATCATTTCTAACCCTAAGAGAAATCCCTGAGGGAATCTGGCAGGAAGCAGCCTGTGAGGTGGGAGTTGGAGGCAGAGACCCTGGCGAGACTTCAGTGTTAGTTTCCCTGGCCCACAAACAGGATCCTCCAAATACCAGACAAAGACCCCAGCTGGCAAATTCATCCCCTTTCCTGCTTCTCTCTCCTGCAAGCCCTTGAGAAGGGTCAGCAGAGTCAGGGTATTTGGAGGGATAGGGGAAAAAAATCAAGGATGGAGGTACTAGAATCAGACCTTAGCTTGCATAATAGTAACAGGCAAAAGAGAAAGATTTCAACAACTCCCAAATTTCTGACATCTACAATTAGAAGCCCCTAAAGGAACAGACAAACTCAAACCACAGCACTGTTAAAACACAGATTAGCCACATGAACCCACAGTGCAGCAAACCCCATCATTGAGTGCCTGAGCCAGGGGCCCCATGTCTTAGTTCAGCTGGAGTCAGGGTGGATGGGAGATAACAGTTCTTTTTTGCTCTTTTTTGAGCCGGCAAAACAGGACCTGGCTTCCTAGGCATCTCCTGGCCCATGGACTTTTTATCTCCGCCCTGATCTCCTCATCACCAATTAGAACTCACCTCCCTGCCTCTGCCTGTCTAGTCCACACATCCGCCTAGGAGGATACCAAGTACATTCTAGATGTTCCCTGCACACTCTGTTCCTCATTAACACCTGCCCTGTCCTTCCAGGCCTAGCTGAAAGTGTTCCCTCTCCCCAAATCCTTTCTTAATGACCAAACTTAGACCCCCAAGGACCTCTTTCCTTTGAGCTACAACCTTTTCTACCTAGAGTCCTAAACATCTGGACTGTGGATCTTCTGGTACTATTACCTCTTATTTATCCAAGTAGACAGAAGTAAATAAAGTGGTAAACCCTCTCACTAGACAGCTTTCCTACCAGGAGGACTCAAGATCAGCATGATGTCCTGAAAATGGCATATTTATAGGAAGAAGGGATAGAGGGAGGAGACATTTTCTTACTGCATTTGGTCCATTGTTAAAACCCCAGCCTACTTAATTTGGGTTTTCTATGTACCTCTGTATCAGTCAGGGCTTTTTCCAATTCAGGTGCTGGAAATCAAACCCAAACTACCTTAGGGAAAAGGCAGTGCTTTGGCTCGCATATCTGAAAAGTCCAGGATGAAGCTTACTTCACCAAGACTAATTGTGTTCAGGAACTGATAAGTCATCATTAAGCTTCTCTCTTCCCACCTCTTGATTCTGCTTTCCTAAGTTAGTGTCCATATTGAGTTGAATGATGGTCCCCAAAATTCATATCTACCCAAAACCTGTGAAGGTGATTTTATTTGGAAATAGTCTTTGCAGATGTAATCAAGTTAAGATGAGGCCATATTGGATTTGTATGGTCCCTAATCCAGTAACTGGTGTCCTGATAAAAGGGAAATTGAACACAAACATACACAGAGGGAAGACAGCCATGTGAAGATGGAGGCAGATTGGAGTGATGCATCTACAAGCCAAGGAATGCCAAGGATTGCAGAAACCTCCAAAAACTAGGAGGAGGCATGTAACAGACTCTGCCTCAGAGCTCTCTGAAGGAACCAACCTTGTGACACTGGTCTTGAACTTCTATTCTCCAGTGCTGTGAGAAAATAAATTTCTGCTGTTTTAACCCACCTAATTTTATGGTAATTTGTTTCAGCAGCCCTAGGAATCTAATACAGCTTCCTTCATTCTTCTGGCAAGAAAGACAGTCAGAAGCAACTCCAAGATTATATCTTCATAGGTTTCCATTCAAGGGGAAAGAAAGGGCTTCTTTCTCCCAGGTTGTTTTAGTTGCTAAGTCGTGTCCAACTCTTTGCGACCCCATGGACTGAAGCCCATCAAGTTCCTCTGTCCAAGGGATTTCTCAGGCAGGAATACTGGAGTTGACTGCCATTTCCTTCTCCAGGGGATCTTCTTGACCCAGGGGTTGAACTCACGTCTCTGGCTTGGCAGGAGGATTCTTTATCACTGAGCCACCTGGGAAGCCAGAGCATTCATTTATATTTTCATCCTGTCCATCCATGCTTAGTTGGGCCCATCTCCCAACCTAGAAAGTAGATCTTGTGATCAGCAGCCAGTGGAAGGGAAGAATGGGACAATCTTCTAAGGATTATAGGCTGGACAGACAAATAAAGCAGATGGACATAACTCTAGGCTGGGCTAGGGAATACAGCTGAGCCATTCCAGGCCTGGATTAAATCAGCTCCCTTGGAGTTTCCAGTGCTAGATGATTCGCCATCAACAGTCATGATGCACATGGTGAACTCCCTAGAACCTGTCTACACCAAGGGAGGAGTCACTTTCCAAACTGTCTTCTGGGCTGTTTATCTTTAATAACCCCATTAGTATCATGACAAAGGCCGTACCTTCTTGAGGCTCTTAGAAAAAAGGAGGAATCCTGACCCAGTGAAGTCCAGGCAGAGAAAGAAGAAGAAGGTGGGACTCAGGGAGAGCAAGGTCCCTGGGGAAGAGCTCACCATAAACCCCCTCGGCCCTGAAGAAACAAATCAGGGAAGAGCAGAGGCAAGAACAAGGAAGCAAAGGGCTCTTTGCTGGCCTCTGCCCATCGGAGATAAAACTGAGGCCCCAGGGGCATGGAAATCAGCTGTGCAAAGAGGATTAAGTAGCGGGAGAGGAGAATGGAGGATGGAACCACAGACCCAATCTGTAGTTTGGAGGGAAATGACTCCCAACATTTGGGTGGGAGTATTAGGCAGAAGATAAAAATGTTCAGAGATAGTTTTTTGTTGTAGAACTGCCACATGAGGTTCTCAGTGACAAAAATCTGAAATCAAATCTGAGTGATTTAAGTTGAAAAGGAATTTGAGGAAGACTGTCAAGAGGCTCACAACACTAACAGGAGCATAAGTGGGTAGATGCTAAAGGAGACCTGTGACCTGAGCCATAGCCGAGCTCCTGCCACAGGGGCAGCCCCATAGATGGCACTGTGGCCAGGGAATGCTGCTTTGGCTATTGGACCACCACCATGCTCTCGTCTACTGCTGTCAGAGCTATCTCTGTCTAATGCCTTTTCATTTCCCCCAGATTCAAAATCATGGATAGGAGCATCCTAGCTGAGCCTAGGTCAGCACCCACTCGGGGGCTTCAGGGTCAGGGAAAGCAAGTAACCAGTAATACTCTAGCTTTTGGAGTGGGAAGTGAGGTATTGCCTTTCATCAGACCTTACTGTGCTGGGTTCTCCAGGCACAGGAAGCAACCAAAAGGCAAAGTCAAGGTAAGCCCCTAAGGGAAGGACAGGGCACAGACCACCTCTGCCACGTGAGCCACTGAATCTCTCTGAGTCTCACTTCCTCAGCTCATCAATTAGGATAATACCCCAGCATATCGTGGCTGAAGGGATTAGAGATCATGTACTTGGAGGTACCTGGAGATTTGTGTGTGCATAGAGCATGCATGAAGCCTTTGCCTCCAGTGCACTGAGAGAGGAATTATTCCCAGGTTAAGGGTGAGGACACAAAGCTTAGTGGGATAGAGTGACTCGCTGAAGATTCTACAGCCAGGTGTTGGAAGAGAATTCACAGCCAGGACTGCCTGACTCAGAAGTCTAGCTCTTGCCACAGCACAATGCTGCTAGTCTTGGAGACAGAAATTGTTAGTGCATGTTGGGAAGCATAGTACAAAATAGCCGTAAAAGGAGAAAGTCCTTGGGAAAATGGCGAAGGGCCAGAAGTACCCGGCTTTGTACTGCGGACAGAAAAACATCTTCTGCCTTTGGTTATGCTCGGCGCCAAGATTTAATAATAAATAGGGATATTACTTGAGAAAACAGGTTGTGGGATAAGCACATGAGTCACTTAGAGCCCGCTGTCCTTGAAATGTTTTTACTGATTATGTGTTAACCCTGTATGCGCTCTGCTGGCCGTATACTTTAAGCTCTTTGTTCCTGCTTCTATAAAAAGGCTCGACTGCAGAAATAAACTTGTCAGTCCTTGCAAGAGACTGTCCAAGTGTCATTCTTTCAGGTTCGTCACTTCCAAGTCCCGGGGAGAAAATCCCCAACAGTGCAAGTTCCTGTGCCCAACACACAATGAGGCCAAACTGAAACATAGAAGTTTGGAGTAGAGAAAGGTTTATTGCAGGGCCATGCAAACAGATGGGGGCTCATGCTCTAAAAAGCCCTGAACTCTCCAAAGGGTTTCAACAAAATATTTTTTAAAGCCACATGCGGGGCAGAGCACAGGGCCGGTTGGGTTGCCGGGTCTGTGATCAGCTTGTGCACAGTTCTCTGATTGGGTGATGGTGAGGTAACACGGTGGTGTTACAGGGGTTAACATTAACAGTCCTTAGGCTTCAGGAGGCCTGGGGCTATATGCTCATGGTCATCAAGTGGTTAATATCTTCCATTTGGTCGGGGGCTGGGGGCTCGTATCTGTAAAGCAACTCAGGAAATGTGCATCAAATACTGTTATTTAGGTACTTCAGGGGCTGTCCTGGTGGCTCAAACAGTAAAGAAACTGCCTGCACTGCGGGAGACCCGGGTCCAATCCCTGGGTCAGAAAGATCCCCTGGAGAAGGCCATGGCAACCCACTCCAATATTCTTGCCTGGAGAATTCCATGGACAGAGGAAACTGGTGGGCTACAGTCCATGTGGTCACAAAGAGTCGGACACAACTGAGCAACTAACACTCACTTTTTTTGTTTTTTCAGGTACTTCAGAGGGAAGCTAAAGCAGAGAATATGAGGGAAAGGCCTGTCCTAGGAAGGCTCCATGGGTTCTACTTGGTTACAAAATGACTGGCCTGAAAGAGATGGGGCAAAATTCAGACCAAGAAGACACTGAGGCAGGCAAGGTGGTAGGAGCCTATGAGGGAAGAGTTGAGCATGGGCTAGAATATTATCTCTACAAAGCTATGCTCCCTCATTTCCTTTCTACATGCTTTCTTGAGGGGAGAAAGAAAAGAGTGGAGTAGTGACTCTTAAAACCTTAAAACAGCCTCACTCCAGATCTCTACTACAAATTTCAGTGAGTAACCTTTTTAATTTCTGCATCAAAACCTGGGAACACTCATAGAAGGGTGAGTGCATAGAACAGCTATATGTAACATATGCCTTAACCAAAGCAACGGTTGAGAATGGCTCCAGTAACTCTCGAGAGGTAAAAACATGCCACATTCTACCCCAGAATGTACCACCCACACAAGCCACATGGAGGTCTAACTCTGGGAATCCCAAGCTGAAGCTTTACTCTGAGTATGCGGAGTCAAGTAAAGTCTCCCTTGGAATCCCAGGGCATGACATCTTCTCTTCCTGCCACCAGAGATCTTCTTAGAACCCAGGGAGTACATCAAGGGCCAGGTGCCAGAACTGTAGATTAAGAAGCAAGTTAGAACTTGGAATTGGGCCCCTTCAGATGCCAAGAATCTGTTAACAGGCCTCAGGGGAAAGGATGAGGAATGAGAGGTGGAGGAGAAGGAAGGGGACCCGGTCAGGAACAAAAACTCAGTACCTTTTCACCCTCCGTTACCAAACATTTTATATTCATCATCGATTGTTCGTCTTCCTGCTTGACAGGGAAGGAATTGAGGCTGTGCAAGTGAGAACAATGCAGCATGCAAGTATAAGCACCCGGACTAGTTGGTCACAATAACAGCCATCATTGTTGAGGCTTACTTACATGTATCACGTACATTCATTTCTAACTGAATCCCCACCCGATCCCCCACAAAAACCAAGCTCTATGAAACAGGCACAACTATCACCTCCATTTTACAAATGAAGGAACTGAGAAGTAGAAAGCTTAGTTTGTTTAGCTTTTATTTGGCTGCACCAGGTCTTAGTTGCGGCTCGTGGACTCTTCATTGCTGCATGTGGGACCTTCTTTGCAGCATGCAGAATCCTAGCTCCTTGGCCTGATCTAGGATTGAACCAGGGCCGCCTTGTACTGGGAACACAAAATCTTAACCAACAGACCACCAGGGAGGTCCTAGAAAGCTTGTTTTGCTCTAAGTTGCATAAACAGGATTCTACATCTGACGCCCTGCGTGTATTCAAAAGTTTAAATTTTTAGTTTCACATGTAAATTACAGAATTATGGATAGAGGTTTGTGAATTGTACAGGAGGCAGTGATCAAGATCATTGCCGAGAAAAAGAAATGCAAAAAGACAAAATGGTTGTCTGAGGGGGGCTTACAAATAGCTGAGAAAAGAAGAGAAGCTAAAGGCAAAGGAGAAAAGGAAACATATACCCATTTGAATGCAGAGTTCCAAAGAATAGCAAGGAGAGAGAAGAAATCTTTTCTCAGTGATCAGTGCAAAGAAATAGAGGAAAACAATAGAATGGGAAAGACTAGAGATCTCTTTAAGAAAAGTAGAAATAACAAGGGAATTTCATGAAAAGATGGGTACAATAAAGGTAAGAAATGGTAAGGACCTAACAGAAGCAGAAGATATTAAGAAGAGGTGGCAAGAATCCACAGAAGAACTGTACAAAAAAGATCTTCATGACCCAGTAGCCATGATGATGTAATCACTCACCTAGAGCCAGACATCCTGGAATGTGAAGTCAAGTGGGCCTTAGAAAGCATCCCTACAAACAAAGCTAGTGGAGGTGATGGAATTCCAGTTGAGCTATTTCAAACCCTGAAAATGATGCTGTGAAAGTGCTGCACTCAATATGCCAGCAAATTTGGAAAACTCAGTAGTGGCCACAGGACTGGAAAATGTTAGTTTTCATTCCAATCCCAAAGAAAAGCAATGCCAAAGAATGTTCAAACTACTGCACAATTGCACTCACCTCACATGCTAGTAAAATAATGCTCAAAATTCTCCAAGCCAGGCTTCAACAGTACGTGAACCATGAACTTCCAGATGTTCAAGCTGGTTTTAGAAAAGGCAGAGGAACCAGAGATCAAATTGCCAACATCTGCTGGATCATGGAAAAAGCAAGAGTTCCAAAAAAACATCTATTTCTGCTTTATTGACTATGCCAAAGCCTTTGACTGTGTGGGCCACAATAAACTGTGGAAAATTCTGAAAGAGATGGGAGTACCAGACCACCTGACCTGCCTCTTGAGAAATCAGTATACAGGTCAGGAAGCAACAGTAAGAACTGGACGTGAAACAACAGACTGGTTCCAAATAGGAAAAGAAGTCCATTAAGGCTGTATATTGTCACTTTGCTTATTTAACTTATATGCAGATTACATCATGCAAAATGCCAGGCTGGATGAAGCACAAGATGGAATCAAGATTGTCGAAAGAAACATCAGTAACCTCAGATATGCAGATGACACCACCCTTATGGCAGAAAGCAAAGAAGAACTGAAGAGCCTCTTGATGAAAGTGAAAAAGCTGGCTTAAAACTCAACATTCAAAAAACTAAGATCATGGCATCTGGTCCCATCACTTCATGGCAAATACACGGGAAAACAGTGGAAACAGATTTTATTTTCTTGGGCTCCAAAATGACTGCAGATGGTGACTTCAGCCATGAAATTAAAAGACGCTTGCTCCTTGGAAGAAAAGCTATGATCAACCTAGACAACATATTAAAGAGCAGAGACGTTACTTTGCCACCAAATGTCCGTCTAATCAAAGCTATGGTGTTCCCAGTAGCCATGTATGGAAGTGAGAGTTGGACTATAAAGAAAGCAGAGTGCCAAAGAATTGATGCTTTTGAACTGTGGTGTTGGAGAAGACTCTTGAGAGTCCCTTGGACTGCAAGGAGATCAAACCAGTCCATCCTAAAGGAAATCAGTCCTGAATACTCATTGGAACGACTGATGCTGAAGCTGACACTCCAATACTATGGCCACCTGCTGCGAAGAACTTACTTATTGGAAAAGACCCTGATGCTGGGAAAGATTGAAGGTGGGAGGAGAAGACAACAACAGAGGATGAGATGGTTGGATGACATCACAGACTCGATGGACATGAGTTTGAGCAAGCTCTGGGAGTTGGTGATGGACAGGGACGCCTGGTGTGCTGCAGTCCATGGAGTCGCAAAGTGTCAGACAAGACTGAGGGACTGAACTGAACTGAACTGTAAATTACATAAAAATATCTCCCAGATTCCTTGCAGTAAAAGTGAGCTAGTCCAAACCAGAACCAGACCTAGTTGCCATTCCCTTCTCCAGTGGATCTTCCTGACTCAGGGATCGAAACCAAGTCTCCTATGACTCCTGCATTGCAGGTGGATTCTTTACTGTTGAGCCACTGGGGAAGCCCATTATTATTTTTAAACTACTTAAACCAAAGAATCAGAATGCTGCTTCTTCCTTGAGCCTCTATTTGTCTGAAGGGCTTCCATTCAATACCAAGGATGTGACCCTATCTTTTCAAGGTTAGAAAAGAAAGAAATAAAATTTCTGGTGATGCTTGACGGAGATGTAAGTTAAACTTCAGGAAACACTTTCAACTATGCTCCGGGGAAGGTTGGGAAATTGCTTTCTCTGGAAATGTTCCCATCTTGGAGCCCTGTGAGCAGGGGGGTGGAGGAGTGAGAATCAGCCACTGTGCTCCAGGCTGTTGTGCACCAGGCAGGTATTGGAACTGAAGCTTCCCAGTCTTAGCCAGTGCAATGGAAATGCTGATTCCTCTACGTATGGCAGAGCTAGAGTAGGTCAATGAGACCAAGGCTGAGTTCCTAAGCTACTCAAAAGAAGAGGACAATTCAACAGGAAAGTTCTGACCTAACAGCCCATCACCACCAGTGTGCCACACTCTAAGCCAAGAGGAAGGCAGGGAGTGTTTATGGACTGAATGTGTGCTTAAAGATCACGAAGCCATTCCCCATTTTTAAAATAAGAAAACTGAAAAAGTCCAGAGGAATTAAAAACACAATCAAGGGAAATAGAATAACTTCCCAGTTTGGTTTGAAGAATAACTAAAGAGGACTTTTAGAAGTGAAAAATGTAAATTATATTAAAAACATAAGGAAAGATTTATGAGGCTGACATGCTGCCTAATGCACAGGGATAGATTTAATAGAAGGTTAGACTTGATTAAAAACATAATCAGCAAACTGGAAGAAAGAGCTAGAAAAAAATTGTCTCTATTTAAATATAAATTGCTTAGAAACAAAGACATGAAAATATGAAAAATAACTTAACATTATTTCCCTTGATTGTGTTTTTAATTCCTCTGGAGGAACAGAACCGTGAACAGAACCTCACTAAAAGATCTTCCAAAGGATGTACTTCAGGAGGAATGATTCCAGAATCAGGATGGGGAACACATGTACACCCATGGCCGACTCATGTCAATGTATGGCAAAAACCACTACAATATTGTAAAGTAATTAGCCTCCAATTAAAATAAATAATTTTTTTAAAAAACAGAATATTTCAAAGAATATTAAAAGCATGAAGTAAATCTAAATAAATTCCAACTGTGTAAAACAATAGTAACTGTGGCCATTTTTCAATGTTAAAATTTTTTAAGATAGAACCAAAATCCCAGACAACAATAACCTATACACCAGGAGGAAGATGATTGGAGATAAAATATAATGTATACCAGTAAATGAAATAACACAGTACAGCTGATACAAAAAAAAGTCTACTAAAGTCACTGCTGTCAAAGATTTAAAAATCTTTAACAAGTAACTTCAGTTCAGTTCAGTTCAGTCACTCAGCCGTGTCCAACTCCTTGTGACACCATGAATCGAAGCATGCCAGGCCTCCCTGTCCATCACCAACTCCCAGAGTTCACTCAGACTCACATCCATCGAGCTGGTGATGCCATCCAGCCATCTCATCCTCTGTCGTCCCCTTCTCCTCCTGCCCCCAATCCCTCCCAGCATCAGGGTCTTTTCCAATGAGTCAACTCTTTGCATGAGGTGGCCAAAGTATTGGAGTTTCAGCTTCAGCATCAGTCCTTTTAATGAACACCCAGGACTGATCTCCTTTAGATTGCACTGGTTGGATCTCCTTGCAGTCCAAGGGACTCTCAAGAGTCTTCTCCAACACCACAATTCAAAAGGATCAATTCTCCGGTGCTCAGCTTTCTTTACATTCCAGCTCTCACATCCATACATGATCACTGGAAAAACCATAGCCTCGACTAGATGGACCTTTGTTGGCAAAGTCATGTCTCTTCTTTTGAATATGCTATCTAGGTTGGTCATAACTTTCCTTCCAAGGAGTAAGCGTCTTTTAGTTTCATGGCTGCAGTCACCATCTGCAGTCATTTTGGAGCCCCAAAAAATAAAGTCTGACACTGTTTCCACTGTTTCCCCATCTATTTCCCATGAAGTGGTGGGACCGGATGCCATGATCTTAGTTTTCTGAATGTTGAGCTTTAAGCCGACTTTTTCACTCTCCTCTTTCACTTCCATCAACAACAGGCTTTTTAGTTCCTCTTCACTTTCTGCCATAAGGGTGGTGTTATCTGTATATCTGAGGTTATTGATATTTCTCCCGGCAATCTTGATTCCAGCTTGTGCTTCTTCCAGCCCAGCGTTTCTCATGATGTACTCTGCATAGAAGTTAAATAAGCAGGGTGACAACATACAGCCTTGACGTACTCCTTTCCCTATTTGGAACCAATCTGTTGTTCCATGTCCAGTTCTAACTGTTGCATCCTGACCTGCATATAGGTTTCTCAAGAAGCAGGTCAGGTGGTCTGGTATTCCCATCTCTTTCAGAATTTTCCACAGTTTATTGTGATCCACACAGTCAAAGGCTTTGACATAGTCAATAAAGCAGAAATAGATATTTTTCTGGAACTCTCTTGCTTTTTCCATGATCCAGCGGATGTTGGCAATTTGATCTCTGGCTCCTCTGCCTTTTCTAAAACCAGCTTGAACATCTGGAAGTTCATGGTTCACGTATTGCTGAAGCCTGGCTTGGAGAATTTTGAGCATTATTTTACTAGCATGTGAGATGAGTGCAATTGTGCAGTAGTTTGAGCATTCTTTGGGATTGGAATGAAAACTGACCTTTTCCAGTCCTGTGGCCACTGCTGAGTTTTCCAAATGTGCTGGCATATTGAGTGCAGCACTTTCACAGCATCATCTTTTAGGATTTGAAATAGCTCAACTGGAATTCCATCACTTCCACTAGCTTTGTTCATAGTGATGCTTTCTAAGGCCCATTTGACTTCACATTCCAGGATGTCTGGCTCTAGGTGAGTGATCACACCATCATGATTATCTGGGTCATGAAGCTCTTTTTTGTACAGTTCTTCTGTGTATTCTTGCCACCTCTTCTTAATATCTTCTGCTTCTGTTAGGTCCCTACCATTTCTGTCCTTTATCGAGCCCATCTTTGCATGAAATGTCCCCTTGGTGTCTCTAATTTTCTTGAAGAGATCTCTAGTCTTTCCCATTCTGTTATTTTCCTCTATTTCTTTGCATTGATCGCTGAGGAAGGCTTTCTTATCTCTCCTTGCTATTCTTTGGAACTCTGCATTCAGATGTTTATATCTTTCCTTTTCTCCTTTGCTTTTTCCATCTCTTCTTTTCACAGCTATTTGTAAGGCCTCCCCAGACAGCCATTTTGCTTTTTTGCATTTCTTTTCCATGGGGATGGTCTTGACCCCTGTCTCGTGTACAATGTCACGAACCTCCATCCATCGTTCATCAGGCACTCTGTCTAACTTACCCATACTATTATTCCCTTTGTTAGTACCAAATTCTTCTCTTGTTTTCCTTCTTTTTCAATTTTTAAATTGGAGGATAATTTCTTTATAATGCTGTGTTGGTTTCTGCTTTACAATGCTGTGTTCTGTTTCTGCTATTTTACACATTGTGATGTATATATTTCAACACCATTCTCTCAATTTGTCCCAGCCTCTTCTTCCCTCCGTGCACCCCACTGTGTCCACGAGTCCATTCTCTACCTCTGTGTCTCTATTCCTGCCTTGCCAATTGGTTCATCAGTACCGTTTTTCTAGATCCCATATATATGCCTTAATATACAGTATTTGTTTTCCCTTTCTGATTTACTTCATTCTGTATGACAGGCTCAAAGTTCATCTACCTCACTAGAACTGACTAAAATTCGTTCCTTTTCATGGCTGAGTAATATTCCATTGTATGTATGTACTAAAACTTCTTGATCCCTTCATCTGCTGATGGACATCCAGGCTGCTCCCATGTCCTGGTTATTTTAAACAGTGCTGCAATGAACACTGGGGCACACGTGTCTTTTTCAGTTATTGTTTTCTCAGGGTATATGCCCAGAATTGGAATTGTTGGGTCATAAGGTAGTTTTATTCCTAGTTTTTAAGGAATTCACACTGTTCTCCATAGTTGTTGTATCAGTTGACATTCCCACCACAGCAAAAGAAGGTTCCCTTTTCTCCACACCCTCTCCAGCATTTATTGTTTGTAGATTTTTTTATGACAGCCATTCTGACTGGTGTGAGCTGACACCTCATTGTAGTTTTGATTTGTATTTCTCTAATAATGAGCAATTTTGAGCATCTTTTCATATGTTTGTTGGCTGTCTGTATGTCTTCTATGGGTAAATGTCTATTTAGATCTTCCGCCCATTTTTTTATTGTTGTTTTTCTGATACCAAACTCATGAACAGCTTGTATATTTTGAAAATTAATCCTTTGTCAGTTGCTTCATTTACAATTATTTTCTCCCATTCTGAGGGTTGTCTTTTCATCTTGTTTATAGTTTTCTTTGCTGTGCAAAAGCTTTTAACTTTAATTAGGTCCCATTTGCTTATTTTTATTTCCATTACTCTATGAGGTGGGCCAAAGAGGATCTTGCTGTGGTTTATATCAAAGAGTGTTCTGCCAATGTTTTTCTCTAAGAGTTTTGTAGTTTCTGGTCTTACAATTAGGTTTTCAATTCATTTTGAGTTTTTGTGTGTGTGTATGGTGTTAAGAAGTGTTTAATTTCATTCTTTAACATCTAGGTCCAGCTTTCCCGGCACCATTTATTGAAGATGCTCTCTTTTCTCCATTGTATAGTCTTGCTTCCTTTGTCAAAGATACGGTGCCCATAGGCATGTAGGTTTATCTCTGGGTTTTCTATCTTGTTCCATTTGTCTATATTTCTGATTTTGTGCCAGCACCGTACTGTCTTGATTGCTGTAGGACATGTTATAATGGCTATCATCAAAAAGAACAAATGCTGGTGAGGATGTGGAAAATAGTATGGAGATTTCTCAAAAAAATACAAATAGAACTGCCGTATGACCTGAAAATTCCACTACAAGGTATATACCTGAAAAAAAAAAAAAAACACACTAATTCAAAAAATGCTGTTCATTGTGACGTTATTTAGAGTTGCCAGTTATGGAAGCTACCCAAGTATCCATCAACAGATGAATGGATAAAGAAGATGTGGTATATATACAGGGGAATATTCAGTTCAGATCAATCGCTCAGTCATGTCTGACTCTTTGTGACCCCATGAATCGCAGCACGCCAGGCCTCCCTGTCCATCACCAACTCCTGGAGTTCACTCAAACTCACATCCATGGAGTCAGTGATGCCATCCAGCCATCTCATCCTCCGTCGTCCCCTTCTCCTCCTGCCCCCAATCCCTCCCAGCATCAGAGTCTTTTCCAATGAGTCAACCCTTCGCATGAGGTGGCCAAAGTACTCAGCCGTAAAAAGGAATAAAATTTTGCCACGTACAGCAACATGGATGGACCTGGAGGGCATTATGCTGAAAGAAGTGTCATACAGAGAAAGACCAATATTGTAGGACATCACTCGTACATGGAACCTAAAAAATACAACAAATAAGGGAATAAAACAAAAAGGAAGCAGACAGAGATATAGAGAATGAACTAGTAGTTACCATGGGGAGAAGGGACTGGGGAGGGAACATATTGGGGGATTTTTTCAAAGGATTATTATGGGGTTATATGAAATCATGTACATGAAAATTTGAAAATTGTAAAGCACTATAGAATTTAAGGAATCTTTCATTGAATTAAAAAATTTAATAAAACATTTTCCCTTAAAAAAGAAAATAGACCAAGAAAAACAAATACTGTATGATGTTGCTTATATGTAGAATATAAAATATAAAACAAAGTACTGAAAATAACAAAAAAGAAATAGATTTACAAATTCAGAGAACATATTGTAGGTTAGCAATGAGAAGGGGGAAGGGAAGGAGTAAGACAGGGATAGAGGATTAAGAGGCAAAAAAGACTATGTGTAAAATAACCTACAAGGATATATTGTTTAGTGAAGGTAATATATACAATATTTTATAGTAACTATAAATGTAGTAAAACCTTTAAAATTTATGAATCACTATGTGGTATACCTATAACTTGTATAATGTTGTACATCAACTATATTAGATCAATTTAAAAAAATTTTAAAGACATGCTAAGGGAGTAGATTTAAAAGTTCTCACCAAAACAAATACATGGTAACTATGTGAGGTTTTGGATGTGTTAACCAACACTATCGTGGTAATCATTATGTAATAAATAAATATCTCAAATCATTGTGTTGTACACCTTAAATTTATACCATGTTATATGTCAATCATATCAATAAAGCTCAAAATAAATGAATAAGTAAATAAAAATAAAAAGTCTTAAAAACTTAAAAAAATGAAACTGTTGTTTATTTTAAAAAATGATGCTTGGAACAACGGACAGTTATATGTAAAAAAAATGAGATTAGAACATTTCTTCACACTGTATGCAAAAATAAACTCAAATGAATTAAAGAGCTAAATGTAAATTCAAAAACCATAAAACTC
The DNA here is from genome assembly GCF_027580195.1 of Bos mutus. Classification (NCBI taxonomy): domain Eukaryota; kingdom Metazoa; phylum Chordata; class Mammalia; order Artiodactyla; family Bovidae; genus Bos; species Bos mutus. Next base: position 103,006,405 of record NC_091619.1, on the reverse strand, counting down.
CTAGAGGAAAACATACACAGAACACTCTTTAGCATAAATTGTGGCAATATTTTTCTGGATCTGTCTCCTAAGGCAAAGGAAACAAAAATAAACAAATGGAAAATAATTAAACTTAAAAGTTTTTGTACAGCAAAGGAAACAATTGATAAAAAGAAAAGATAATCTATTTAATGGGAGAAAATATTTGCAAAAGATATGACCAATCAGGGGTTAATATTCAAAGTTTATAAGCAACTTATACAACTCAGTATCAAAAAACAAATAACCTGATTACAAAATGGGCAGAAGACCTGAATAGACACTTTCCCAAACAGGACCTGCAGACGGCCAACAGGCACATGAGAAGATGCTCAACATTGCTGGTCCCCAGGGAGCTATAAATCAAAACCACAATAAAATATCACCTCACACCTGTCAGAATGGCTATCATCAAGAAGACCACAAATAATATATATTGGCAAGGATGTGGGGGAAAGGAAACCCTAGTATACTTGTTGGTGGGAATAGTAACTGGTACAGCCGTTGTGAAAGACAGTATGGAGTTTACTCAAAAAACTAAAAGTAGAACTACTGTATGATCCAGCAATTCCACCCTTGGGTATAATTCTGAATAAAACAAAAACACTAATTCAAATCCAAATATTCAGAGCAGCACTATTTAGAGCTACCAAACTCTTAAAGCAACCTAAATGTCCATTAACAGATGAATAGATAAAGAAGATATGGTATGTATATATATAATGGAGCATTATTATGTGCCATAAAAGGAAAGAAATTTTGCCATTTGCAACAACATGGATGGAACTGGAGGGTATTATGCTTAATGAAATAAGTCAGAGAAAGACAAATACTGTATGTTATCACTTATGTGTGGGGTATAAAAAATAAATGATAATGAGAGCCTGGATGGGAGGGGAGTTTGGGGAGAATGGATACATGTATATGTGTGGCTGAGTCCCCTCACTGTCCACCTGAAACCATCACAACACTGTTAATCAGCCATAGCCCAATACAAAATAAAAAGGTTTTTAAAAAATGAATAAATATGACAAAACAGAAAGACTCAGATATAGAGAGCAAACTAGTGGTTATCATTTCCCAGGGATGGAGGAGGGGAAAAAAGGGGGTAAGGAATTAAGAAGTACTATCATTTATAGAATAAAGATACAAGAATATACTATATAGCACAGAGAATGAAGCCAATATTTTATAACTTTAAACAGCATAAAATCTATAAGACTATTGAATCACTATGTTGGACATCTGAAATTAATATTGTAAATCAATTAAGCCTTAATTTTAGAAAATGAACATATTAAAAACCTTAAGCTTAGATAGAGAAACAGATAAAGTTTAGACAGACTGAAAAAGGAAGTTCTTGGGGAACTGAGCACAGAGGTACGTCTAGGTTCTAGGAAATTTTTTTTTTTTAATGAGCTTTGTCCCCAGGATATCTATAAACAAGGAAGACATTGAAAGTTTCTATAAATTGAGCTAATGGTTAGATCAATCAATAAATAACTTACATAGAACACTCTGTATTCAAACTGTGTATGGGTACAAGGAAAGGGAAGGGAAAGCAAACACATATTTACTTAGCACAATAGAATCCACTGTTCAAAGTTGAGTCTGTCTTTCTCAGTACTCCCACCCAGCCATGAGGATCTTCAAGTTATGCAAAGTGGTAGAGTTGAGCCTTTTCTGAAAATTAATTAGGTCAGTCCCCAGTGAGCTTCCAAGGCACAAGTGGGTTACCAGATCAAAATGCTATAAAAAATATTTACATTCAGGAGTACTTACTGAGAATGTACTAATTTCCAGTCACTTCTCTGAATCCTGTACATATATATGAATAAGCCTCTCAATAACTGTAGTAGGTGGATACCGCTTTGCCTGTCATCTTACTGGTGAAGAAACTGAGGCATGAAACATTAAGAAATTTTCCCTAAGCCAAAGAATAAGAATGTGGTGACGCTATCATTCAAAGCCAGGCAATCATCCAATACAAACTGGATCATAAATCAAATGTGAATTTAAGTAAAAATAAAACTTTTAGCGTTATCTGATGGTGATGTCAGCAAGACGGCAGAAGGTCCAGGCCCCCTTTCCTCCATGGAAACATCAAGTAAACAACAACAGATTGACCAAAAATACTGCTGTGGGAGCTTGAGAAAACAGTCAAGGATCTTCAGCAACCAAGAAAATGCCCAAGTTTTAAGCAACACTTAAACAGAATATTTCATGGCATTTCTGTGCACTCTTGCTGACTCAATAAAGGGGAAGTCACCCAATACCTGGTTCTTACTTTGAACGTATTTACAGTATTCTGGCATGACTAGGGACTACCCTGGCAATGCCAGAGAATGCTCAAACTACCGCACAATTGCACTCATGTCACATGCTAGTAAGGTAATGCTCAAAATTCTCCAAGCCAGGCTTCAGCAATATGTGAACCGTGAACTTCCTGATGTTCAAGCTGGTTTTAGAAAAGGCAGAGGAGCCAGAGATCAAATTGCCAACATCCACTGGATCATGGAAAAAGCAAGAGAGTTCCAGAAAAATATCTATTTCTGCTTTATTGACTATGCCAAAGCCTTTGACTGTGTGGATCACAATAAACTGTGGAAAATTCTGAAAGAGATGGGAATACCAGACCACCTGACCTGCCTCCTGAGAAATCTATATGCAGGTCAGGAAGCAACAGTTAGAACTGGACATGGAACAACAGACTGGTTCCAAATACGAAAAGGAGTGCGTCAAGGCTGTATATTGTCACTCTGCTTATTTAACTTCTATGCAGAATACATCATGAGAAACACTGGACTGGAAGAAGCACAAGCTGGAATAAAGATTGCCAGGAGAAATATCAATAACTTCAGATATGCAGATGGCAACACCCTTATGGCAGAAAGTAAAGAGGAACTAAAAAGTCTCTTGATGAAAGTGAAAGTGGAGAGTGAAAAAGTTGGCTTAAAGCTCAACATTCAGAAAACGAAGATCATGGCATCCGGTCCCATCACTTCATGGGAAATAGATGGGGAAACAGTGGAAACAGTGTCAGACTTTATTTTGGGGGGCTCCAAAATCACTGCAGATGGTGACTGCAGCCATGAAATTAAAAGACGCTTACTCCTTGGAAGGAAAGTTATGAGCAACTAGATAGCATATTGAAAAGCAGAGACATTACTTTGCCAACAAAGGTTCATCTAGTCAAGGCTACGGTTTTTCCTGTGGTCATGTATGGATGTGAGAGTTGGACTGTGAAGAAGGCTAAGCGCCGAAGAATTGATGCTTTTGAACTGTGGTGTTGGAGAAGACTCTTGAGAGTCCCTTGGACTGCAAGGAGATCCAACCAGTCCATTCTAAAGGAGATTGGTCCTGGGTGTTCTTTGGAAGGAATGATGCTAAAGCTGAAACTCCAGTACTTTGGCCACCTCATGTGAAGAGTTGACTCACTGGAAAAGACTCTGATGCTGGGAGGGATTGGGGGCAGGAGGAGAAGGGGACGACAGAGGATGAGATGGCTGGATGGCATCACTGACTCGATGGACGTGAGTCTGGGTGAACTCCGGGAGATGGTGATGGACAGGAAGGCCTGGCGTGCTGCAATTCATGGGGTCACAAAGAGTCAGACACAACTGAGCGACTGAACTGAACTGAACTGAGGGACTACCCAAGAGACTGATTTCTGCTTCTTCTGACTTGAGCTCAGATGGAAAGAGCGACAGAGTTTGAATATCAGGCTGCTGAAGGCAGCGGTACGTGCCGTGGCACATGCAAACTTCAGAGGAACTGCAGACCCATCAGCGGTTGGAGGCAAGAAATACAGGCAGAGTACTGCGACAGAACATTTAAGGCCCTGAGAAGAAGCAGAGGTGAGATTCCTAGGGAAATTAAGACATTTAAAAGCAGCTGTGGGGAGTTTCCTGGCAGTCCAGTGGTTAGGACACCATGCTTCCACTGCAGAAGCCAGGGGTTCAATCCCTGGTTGGGGAACTAAGATCCCACAAGCTGAGCATAGTGCAGCCAAATAAATAAAAGCAGCCGTGAATGCACATGAAAAGCACACAGCTAACATCATATAACGACAGAACACCGAAAGCTTTTCCTTTAAGATTAGGAACTAAACAAGAATGTCCATTTCACCATGCTATTCAACATAGTACTGAAAGCCCTAGCCAGAGAAATTAGGCAAGAAAAAGAAATAAAAATCATCCAAATTGGAAAGGAAGTTAAATTACCTCTGTTCACAGAAAGCATGACATTATATGTAGAAAAACCTAGATTGCTCGAACTAATAAATGAATTCAATAACAATCCAAGATACGAAACCAACACAAATATCAGTTTTATTTGGATTTCCCTGGTGGCTCAGATGGTAAAGCGTCTGCCTACAATGCGGGAGACCCAGGTTCAAGCCCTGGGTCAGGAAGGATCTCCTGGAGAAGGAAACAGCAACCCACTCCAGTATTCTTGTTTGGAAAATCCCAAGGACGGAGGAGCCTGGTAGGTTACAGTCCATGGGGTTGCAAAGAGTCAGACATGACTGAGCAACTTCACTTTCACTTTTCACTTTCATGCACTGGAGAAAGAAATGGCAACCCACTCCAGTGTTCTTGCCTGGAGAATCCCAGGGACAGGGGAGCCTGGTGAGCTGCCATCTATGTGGTCGCACAGAGTCGGACACGACTGAAGCAACTTAGCAATAGCAGCATGGTCACAAGAAGGCTGTGATCTATGAAGGGGAGAATATTTTTTTTAATCATACTTTTTATGCACTTTATATATTTCTGTCTCTACCATGGCTTTTTGCAATTTTGTGGAGTTTCTGTTTTGTTTTATTGTTTCTTTAAAATATTTTTAATTGAAAAAGTTTTTTATATTTATTCTTTTGTTTCCTTTTCATATTGTTCTTTTTCCTGTCATCAGTTTGATTCAATCGTTCAGTAATGTCCGACTCTTTGTGACCCTATGGACCAGCGCACCAAGCTTCCCTGTCCATCATCAACTCCTAGACCTTGCTCAAATTCATGTCCATCGAGTCAAGGATGGCATCCAACCATCATCTCATCCTCTGTTGTCCCCTCTCCTCCTGCCCTCAATCTTGCCCAGCATCAGGGTCTTTTCTAATGAGTCAGTTCTTTGAATCACATGGCCAAAGTATTGGAGCTTCAGCATCAGTCCTTCCAATGAACATTCAGGACTGATTTCCTTTAGGATGGACTGGTTGGATCTCCTTGCAGTCCAAGGGACTCTCAAGAGTCTTCTCCAACTTTATAGCCCAACTCTCACATCCATACATGACTACTGGGAAAACCATAGCCTTTACTAGATGGGCCTTTGTCAGCAAAGTAATGTCTCTGCTCTTTAGCATGCTGCCTAGGTTGGTCATAGCTTTTCTTCCAAGGAGTAAGCATCTTTTAATTTCATGGCTGCAGTCACCATCTGCAGTGATTTTGGAGCCCAAGAAAATAAAGTCTCTCACTGTCTCCATTGTTTTCCCACCTATTTGCCATGAACTGATGGCACCAGATGCCATGATCTTAGTTTTATGATTGTTGAGTTTCAAGCCAGATTTTTCACTCTCCTCTTTCACCTTCATCAAGAGGCTCTTTAGTTCTTTGCTTTCTGCCACAAGGGTGGTGTCATCTGCGTATCTGAGGTTATTGATATTTCTCCCAGAAATCTTGATTCCAGCTTGTGCTTCATCCAGCCTGGCATTTTGAATGATGTACTCTGCATATAAGTTAAATGAGCAAGTACACCCTTGATGTACTCCTTTCCCAATTTGGAACCACTCCATTGTTCCATGTCCGGTTCTAACTGCTGCTTCTTGACCTGATACAGATTTCTTAGGAGGCAGGTCAGGTGGTCTGGTATTCCCATCTCTTTAAGAATTTTCCACGGTTTATTGTGATCCATACAGTCAAAGACTTTGGCATAGTCAATAAAGCAGAAATAGATGTTTTTCTGGAACTCCCTTGCTTTTTTGATGATTCAATGGATGTTGGCAATTTGATCTCTACTTCCTCTGCCTTTTCTAAATCCAGCTTGAACGTCTGGAAGTTCACAGTTCATGCACTGTTGAGGCCTGGCTTAAAGAATTTTGAGCATTACTTTGCTAGCGTGTAAGATGAGTGCAATTGTGCAGTAGTTTGAACATTCTTTGGCATTGCCTTTGGGACTGGAATGAAAACTGACCTTTTCCAGTACTGTGGGCACTGCTAAATTTTCCAATTTGCTGGCATATTGAGTGCGGCACTTTCATAGCATCATCTTTTAGGAGTTGAAATAGCTCAACTGGAATTCTACCACCTCCACTAGGTTTGTTCACAGCAATGCTTCCTAAAGACCACTTGACTTCTTCGCATTCCAGGATGTCTGGCTGTAGGTGAGTGATCACATCATCGTGGTTATCTGGTCATGAAGATCTTTTTTGTATAGTTCTTCTGTGGATTCTTGCACCTCTTCTTTGTTTTTAAATTTTATTATTATTTCTTTTTACTTTACAATATTGTATTGGTTTTGCCATATATCAACATGCATCCGCCACAGGTGTACACATGTTCCCATCCTGAACCCCTCTCCCACCTCCTTCCCCATACCATCCCTTCAGGTCATCCCAGTGCACCAGCCCCAAGCCTCCTGTATCCTGCATCAAACCTGGACTGGCGATTTGTTTCTTATATGATATTATACATATTTCAATGCCATTCTCCCAAATAATGCCCCCCTCCCTCTCCCACAGAGTCCAAAAAACTGTTCTATACATCTGTGTCTCTTTTGCTGTCTCGCATACAGGGTTGTTGTTACCATTTTTCTAAATTCCATATATATGCATTAGTATACTGTATTGGTGTTTTTCTTTCTGGCTTACTTCACTCTGTATGATCGGCTCCAGTTTCATCCACCTCATTAGAACTGATTCAAATGCATTCTTTTTAATGGCTGAGTAATACTCCATTGTGTATATGTACCCCAGCTTTCTTATCCATTCATCTGCTGATGGACATCTAGGTTGCTTCCATGTCCTGGCTATTATAAACAGTGCTGCGATGAACATTGGGGTACACGTGTCTCTTTCAATTCTGGTTTCCTCAGTGTGTATGCCCAGCAGTGAGATTGCTGGGTCATATGGCAGTTCTATTTCCAGTTTTTTAAGGAATCTCCACACTGTTCTCCATAGTGGCTGTACTAGTTTGCATTCCCACCAACAGTGTAAGAGGGTTCCCTTTTCTCCACATCCTCTCCAGCATTTATTGTTTGTAGACTTTTGGATTGCAGCCATTCTGACTGGCATGAAATGGTACCTCATTGTGGTTTTGATTTGCATTTCTCTGATAATGAGTGATGTGGAGCATCTTTTCCTGTGTTTGTCAGCCATCTGTATGTCTTCTTTGGAGAAATGTCTCTATTTAGTTTTTTGGCCCATTTTTGATTAGGTTGTTTATTTTCTGGAGTTGAGCTGTAGGAGTTGCTTGTATATTTTTGAGATTAGTTATTTGTCAGTTGCTTCATTTGATATTATTTTCTCCCATTCTGAAGGCTGTCTTTTCACCTTGCTTATAGTTTCTTTTGTTGTGCAGAAGCTTTTAATTTTAATTAGATCCCATTTGTTTATTTTTGCTTTTATTTCCAATATTCTGGGAGGTGGGTCATAGAGGATCCTGCTGTGATGTATGTCGGAGAGTGTTTTGCCTATGTTCTCCTCTAAGAGTTTTATAGTTTCTGGTCTTATGTTTAGATCTTTAATCCATTTTGAGTTTATTTTTGTGTATGGTGTTAGAAAGTGTTCTAGTTTCATTCTTTTACAAGTGGTTGACCAGTTTTCCCAGAACCACTTGTTAAAGAGATTGTCTTTTCTCCGTTGTATATTCTTGCCTCCTTTGTCAAAGAAAAGATGTCCATAGGTGCTTGGGTTTATCTCTGGGCTTTCTATTTTGTTCCATTGATCTATATTTCTGTCTTTGTGCCAGTACCATATTGTGTTGATGACTGTTTGCCACCTCTTCTTAATAGCTTCTGCTTCTGTTAGGTCCATACCATTTCTGTCTTTATTGTGCCCACCTTTGCATGAAATGTTCCCTTGGTATCTATAATTTTCTTGAAGAGATCTCTAGTCTTACCCATTCTATTGTTTGCCTCTATTTCTTTGCATTCATCACCAAGGAATGCTTTCTTACCTCTCCTTGCTATTCTTTGGAACTCTGCATTCATATGGGTATATCTTTCCTCTTCTCCTTTGCTTTTAGCTTCTCTTCTTTTTTCAGCTATTTGTAAGGCCTCCTCAGGCAAGCATTTTGCCTTTTTGCATTTCTTTTCCATGGGGATGGTCTTGATCCCTGTCTCCTGTACAATGTCACGAACCTAGGTCCATCAGGTTCATCAGGCACTCTGTCTATCAGATCTAATCCCTTGAATCTATTTCTCACTTCCACTGTATAATCGAAAGAGATTTCATTTAGGTCATACCTGAATGGTCTAGTGGTTTTCCCCACTTTCTTCCATTTCAGTCTGAATTTGGCAATAAGGAGTTTATGATCTCCACCACAGTCAGCTCCTGGTCTTGTTTTTGCTGACTGCATAGAGCTTCTCCATCTCTGGCTGCAAAGAATGTAATCAGTCTGATTTCGGTGTTGACCATCTGGTGATGTCCATGTGTAGAGTCTCCTTTTGTGTTGTTGGAAGAGGGTGTTTGCTATGACTAGTGCATTCTCTTTGCAAAACTCTATTAGCCTTTGCCCTGCTTCATTTTGTACTCCAAGACCAAATTTGCCTGTTACTCCAGGTATCTCTTGATTTCCTACTTTTGCATTCCAGTCCCCTCTGATGAAAAGGACATCTTTTTTGGGTGTTAGTTCTAGAAGGTCTTGCAGGTCTTTATATAACTGTTCAACTTCAGCTTCTTCAGCATTACTGGTTGGGGCATAGGCTTGGATTACTGTGACAGTGAATGGTTTCCCTTAGAAACAAACAGAGAGCATTCTGTCGTTTTTCAGATTGCACCCAAGTACTGCATTTTGGACTCTTTTGTTGACTATGAGGGCTACTCCATTTCTTCTAAGCGATTCTTGCCCACAGAAGTAGATATAATAGTCATCTGAATTAAATTCACCCATTTCAGCTCATTTTAGTTCACTGATTCCTAAAATGTCGATGTTCACTCTTGCCATCTCCTGTTTAGCCACTTTCAATTTGCCTTGATTCATGGACCTAACATTCCAGGTTTCTATGCAATATTGCTCTTTACAGCACTGGACTTTACTTCCAGCACCAGTGACATCCACAACTGGGTGTTGTTTTCACTTTGGCTTTGTCTCTTCATTCTTTCTGGAGTTATTTCTCCACTGATCTCCAGTAGCATATCAGGCACCTACCAACCTGCAGAGTTCATCTTTCAGTGTCCTATCTTTTTGCTTTTTCATACTGTTCATGGGGTTCTCAAGGCAAGAATACTGAAGTAGTTTGCCATTCCCTTCTCCAGTGGACCATGTGTTGTCAGAACTCTCCACCATCCATCTTGGATTGTGGAGAGGTGGCCTACACAGCATGGCTCATAATTTCATTGAGTTAAACAAGGCTGTGGTCCATGTGATCAGTTTGATTAGTTTTCTGTGATTGTGGTATATTTTCCTGCTGTAATTATTCTTTAACATATGTAAATTATTTTATATTCCTCTATTTAACTTTGCTCTTCTATTCTTTCTTTCCTTTCTGTTTTTCATGATGTTTGTTAGTTTCTTTTGTTTTCTTTAGTTTATTCCCCAGTTGGCACCTTGCTTTGGTTTTGTTTCCTGGTTTGTGCTCTAGTTAGCTTTGTTTCTAATTGGTTGATATTATTTTTGGTTTCCTTTGCTTGCCAGGTCAATCTCCTGTATTTTCTTTTCTTTGGACTGTTTTGGTTTTGTTTGTGTGTATACGTGTGTGTGTGTGCTCCATTATTTTTGATATTATTTGTCTGATTTTGTATTTACCACTTGTCTGGGGTTCACCTTTTTTCTTTTTTTTTTTTTTTTTTATGTTTTATTTTATTTATTTATTTTTTTTAATTTATTTTATTTTTAAACTTTACAATATTGTATTAGTTTTGCCAAATATCGAAATGAATCTGCCACAGGTATACCCGCGTTCCCCATCCTGAACCCTCCACCCTCCTCCCTCCTCTCCCCTCCCTCTGGGTCGTCCCAGTGCACCAGCCCCAAGCATCCAGTACCGTGCATCGAACCTGGACTGGCGACTCGTTTCATACATGATATTATACATGTTTCAATGCTATTTTCCCAAATCTCCCCACCCTCTCCCTCTCCCACAGAGTCCATAAGACTGATCTATACATCTGTGTCTCTTTTGCTGTCTCGTACACAGGGTTATTGTTTCCATCTTTCTAAATTCCATATATATGCATTAGTATACTGTATTGGTGTTTTTCTTTCTGGGTTACTTCACTCTGTATAATAGGTTCCAGTTTCATCCATCTCATTAGAACTGATTCAAATGTATTCTTTTTAATGGCTGAGTGATACTCCACTGTGTATATGTACCACAGCTTTCTTATCCATTCATCTGCTGATGGACATCTAGGTTGCTTCCATGTCCTGGCTATTATAAACAGTGCTGCGATGAACATTGGGGTACACGTGTTTCTTTCCCTTCTGGTTTCCTCAGTGTGTATGCCCAGCAGTGGGATTGCTGGATCATTAGGCAGTTCTATTTCCAGTTCTTTAAGGAATCTCCACACTGTTCTCCATAGTGGCTGTACTAGTTTGCATTCCCACCAACAGTGCAAGAGATTTCCCTTCTCTCCACACCCTCTCCAGCATTTATTGCTTGTAGACTTATGGATCGCAGCCATTCTGACTGGCGTGAAATGGTACCTCATTGTGGTTTTGATTTGCATTTCTCTGATAATGAGTGATGTTGAGCATCTTTTCATGTGTTTGTTAGCCATCTGTATGTCTTCTTTGGTGAAATGTCTATTTAGTTCTTTGGCCCATTTTTTGATTGGGTCATTTATTTTTCTGGAGTTGAGCTGTAGGAGTTGCTTGTATATTTTTGAGATTAGTTGTTTGTCAGTTGCTTCATTTGCTATTATTTTCTTCCATTCTGAAGGCTGCCTTCTCACCTTGCTAATAGTTTCCTTTGTTGTGCAGAAGCTTTTAAGTTTAATTAGGTCCCATTTGTTTATTTTTGCTTTTATTTCCAATATTCTGGGAGGTGGGTCATAGAGGATCCTGCTGTGATGTGTGTCGGAGAGTATTTTGCCTATGTTCTCCTCTAGGACTATAAAACACCTTTTGCTTCTTTTTTTGTTCATTTTTATGTGTTTGTTTCAATCCCCTTTAATGCTATAACAAATGACTTGTAGAGTCTAGTTCCCCATCCAGAGGTTGGGCCTGAGCCTTCGGAGTGGGAGCACTGAGTCCAAGACCCTGGACTGCCAGAGAATGCCTAACCCCAGGGAGTATTATTTAGTGAGAATTCCCATGAAAGCCTCCACTTGTATACAATACCCAGCAACATCCAGTGCAGGATGCCTCACCCAAACAATAAGCAAGACAAAAACACAAACCCAATCATCAGCAGACAGGATTATCACCACACACAGCCCTGCCCATCAGAAAAAAAAAAAAAAAAAAAACTCACTTCCTCCCACCAGAACACAAGCACAAATCACATCCAACATGAAGCCTACATAAACCACTGGCCCAACCTTAACCACTGAGGGTAGAAACCAAAAGGAAGAAGGAATACAACCTTAAAGCCTGGGAAAAGGAGACCTCAAACACAGTAAGTGAGAAAAAAATGGAAAAGGCAGAGAAATATTGTGCAAATGAAGGAACAAGGTAGAAACTCACAAGACCAAATAAACTAAGAGGAAATAAGTGAACTACCTGAAAAAGAATTCAGAGTAATGATAGTAAAGATGATCCAAAATCTCAAAAACAGAACAGAGAAAACGCAAGAATCAATTAACACATTTAACAAGGACCTAGAAGAAAACACAAGAAAAGGAAAAGCTCTACAAAAATGAACACCAAAATCATTCCCTCTAAGATCAAGAACAAGACAAGGTGTCCACTCTCGCTACTATTATTCAACATAGTTTTGGAAGTCCTAGCTATGGTAATCAGAGAAGAACAAGAAATAAAAGGAATCCATATTGGGAAAGAAGAAGTAAAACTCTCACTGTTTGCAGATGACATTATACCATACATATAAAACCCTAAAGATATTACAAGAACATTACTAGAGCTAATCAGTGAATTTAGTAAAGTCTCAGGAAACAAAATCAAAACACAGAAATCACTTGCATTCCTATAAACTAACAATGAAAAATTAGAAAGAGAAATTAAGGAATCAGTCCCATTTACCATTGCAACAGAAAGAATAAAATACCTAGGAATAAACCTACCTAACGTGACAAAAGTGGCCACAGGAATGAAAAGGTCAGTTTTCATTCCAATCCCAAAGAAAGGCAATGCCAAAGAATGTTCAAACTACTGCACAATTGCACTCATCTTACACACTAGCAAAGTGATGCTCAAAATTCTCCAAGCCAGACTGCAATAGTACATGAACCATGAACTTCCAGATGTTCAACCTGGATTTAGAAAAGGCAGAGGAACCAGAGATTAAATTGCCAACATCCGTTGGATCATCGAAAAAGCAAGAGAGTTCCAGAAAAACATCTATTTCTACATTATTGACTATGCCAAAGCCTTTGACAGTGTGGATCACCACAAACTGTGGAAAATTCTTAAAGAGATGGAAATACCAGACCACCTGACCTGCCTCTTGAGAAATCTGTATGCAGGTCAGGAAGCAACAGTTAGAACTGGACATGGAACAACAGACTGGTTCCAAATTGGGAAAGGAGTACATCAAGGCTGTATATTATCACCCTGCTTATTTAACTTATATGCAGAGTACATAATGAGAAATGCTGGGCTTGATGAAGCAAAGCTGGAATAAAGATTGCCAGGAGAAATATCAATAACCTCAGATATGCAGATGACACCACTCTTATGGCAGAAAGCAAAGAAGAACTAAAGAGCCTCTTGATGAAAGTGAAAGAGGAAAGTAAAAAAGTTGGGTTAAAGCTCAACATTCAGAAAACTAAGATCATGGCATCTGGTCCCATCACTTTATGGCAAATAGATGCAGAAACTGTGAGAGACTATTTTGGGGGGCTCCAAAATCACTGCAGATGGTGACTGCACCCATGAAATTAAAAGACACTTACTCCTTAGAAGAAAAGTTATGACCAATCTAGGCAGCATATTAAAAAGCAAAGATGAGACATTACTTTGCCAGCAAAGGTCCATCTAGTCAAAGCTATGGTTTTTCCAGTAGTCATGTATAGATGTGAGAGTTGGACTATGAAGAAAGCTGAATGCAGATGAATTGATGGTTTTGAACTGTGGTGTTGGAGAAGACTCTTAAAAGTCCCTTGGACTGCAAGAAGATCCAACCAGTCCATCCTAAAGGAAATCAGTCCTGAATATTCATTGAAGGACTGATGTTGAAGGTGAAACTCCAATACTTTGGCCACCTGATGCAAAGAGCTGCCTCATTTGAAAAGACCCTGATGCTGGGCAAAATTGAAGGCAGGAGGAGAAAGGGACAACAGAGGATGAGATGGTTGGATGGCATCATCAACCTAATGGACATGAGTTTGAGTAAACTCCGGGAGTTGGTGATGGACAGGGAGGCCTGGTGTGCTGCAGTACATGGGGTTGCAAAGAGTAAGACATGACTGAGCGACTGAACTGAACTGAATGTGACAAAAGAGCTGTATACATAAAACTATAAGACACTGATGAAAGAAATCAAAGACAACATAAACAGATGGAGAGATATTCCATGTTCCTGGGTTAGAAGAATCAATATTGTAAAAATGATAATATTACCAAATGCAATCTACAGATTCAATGTGGTCCCTATCAAATTACTAATGGTATTTTTCACAGAACTGGAAAAAAAAATCTCACAATTCATATGGAAACACGGAAGACCTAAATAGCCAAAACAATCTTGAAAAAGAAGAATGGAGCTGAAGGAATCAACCTTCATGACTTCAGAATATACTGCAAAGCTACAGTTATCAGGACAGTATGGCATTGGCACAAAAACAGAAATATAGACCAATGGAACAACATAGAAAGCTTAGAGATAAATCCATTCACCTATGGTCACCTTATCTTTGACAAAAGAGTCAAGAATATACAATGGGGCAGACAGTCTCTTCAATAAGTGGTGTTAGAAAAACTGAACAGCTACATGTAAAAGAATGAAATTAGAACACTTCCTAACACCACACACAAACATAAACTCAAAATTGATTAAAAGCCTAAATGTAAGACCAGAAACCATAAAACTCTTAGAGGAAAACATTGGCAGAACAGTCTATGACATAAATCACAGCAAGACCTTCATGAACCACTTCCTAGGGTAATGGAAATAAAAACCAATATAAACAAGTGGGACCTAATTAAGCTTAAAGCTTTTGCACAGCAAAGGAAAGTAACAAGATGAAAATACAACCACAGAATGGGAGAAAATAATAGCAAATAAAACATCTGACAAAGGATTAATTTCTGAAATATATAAGCAGCTTATGCAATTCAATAACAGAAAACAAGCCAACCAAAATAAACAAGTGGGACCTAATTAAGCTGAAAGCTTTTGCACAGCAAAGCAAAGGAACAAGATGAAAATACAACCACAGAATGGGAGAAAATAATAGCAAATAAAACATCTGACAAAGGATTAATTTCCAAAACATACAAGCAGCTTATGCAATTCAATAACAGAAAACAATCCAATCAAAAAGTGGGCAAAAGACCTAAATAGACATTTGTTCAAAGAAGACATCCAGATGGCTAATAAACAGAGGCAAAGATGCTCAAAATTGCTCATTATTAGAGAAATGCAAATCAAAACTACAATGAAATATCACTTCACACTGGTCAGAATGGCCATCATCAAACAATCTACAAACAATAAATGCTGGAGAGGGAGTGGAGAAAAGGGAACCCTCTTGCACTGCTGGTGGGAATGTAAATTGATACAGCCACTATGGAAGACAGTATGGAGATTTCTTTTTAAAACTAGGAATAAAACTACCAGATGACCCAACAATCCCACTGCTGCACTGATTACCTGAGTAAACCATGGCTGAAAAAGGCACATGTACCCCAATGTCCATTGCAGCACTATTTACAATAACTAGTACATAGAAGCAACCTAGATGTCTGTCAACAGATAAATGGATAAAGAAGCTATGTACATATATACAATAGAATATTATTCAGCCATAAGAAGGAATGCATTTGAGTCAGTACTAATGAGATGCGTGAACCTAGAGCCTATTATACAGAGTGAAGTGAGTCACAGAAAAACAAATTACCCTATATTAATGCATATATATGTAATCTAGAAAGACAGTACTAATAAACCCATTTTCCAGGGCAGCAGTGGAGACACAGACATAGGGAACAGACTTATGGACACGGGGGGTGGCCGGTATAAAGGAGAGGGTGGGACAAATGCAGAAAGTAGCATGGAAACATGTGCACTAACATACGTACAAACAGATAGCCAGTGGGAACTTGACGTATGACTCAAGAAACTCAAACCAGAGCTCTGTGGCAACCTAAAGGAATGGGATGGGGTGGGACGTGAGAGGGACACTCAAGTGGGAGGGAGCGTATGTATACCTATGGCTGATCCATGTTGATGGATAGCAGAAGCCAACACAGTATTGTAATTATCTTTCAGTTAAAAATAAACAAATTTTTAAACATTAAAAAACAGAAAAGGTCTTAATGACCTGGATAGCCATGATGGTATGCTAGCGCACCTAGAGCCAGACATTCTGGAATGTGAAGTCAAGTGGGCCTTAGGAAGTATTACTATGAACAAAGCTAGTGGAGGTGATGGAATCTCAGCTGAGTTATTTAAAATCCTAAAAGATGATGCTGTTAAAGTGCTGCATTCAATATGTCAGCAGATTTGGAAAACTCAGCAGTGGCCACATTACCAAAAAAGTTCAATTTTCATTCCAATCCCAAAGAAAGGCAATGCCAAAGAAACTTCAAACTTTCATACAATTGCACTCATTTCACACACTAGCAAGGTAATACTCAAAATCCTTCTAACTAGGCTTCAGCTTGAACCAAGCACTTCATGAACCAAGAGCTTCCAGATGTACAGGCTGGATTTTAAAAGGCAGAGAACTCAGAGATTAAATTGCCAACATCTACTGGATTATAGAAAAAGCAAGGGAATTTCAAAAAAACATCTGCTTCATTGACTATGCTAAAGGCTTTGATTGTATGGATCACAACACACTAGAAAATTCTTAAAGAGATGGGAGACACCTTAACTGTCTCCTGAAAAACCTATATGCAGGACAAGAAGCAACAGTTAGAATTGGACATGGAACGATGGACTGGTTCAAAATTGGGAAAGGAGTACATCAAGACTGTATGTTGTCACCCTGTTTATTTAACTTATATGCAGAGTACATCATGTGAAATGCCAGGTTGGATGAAGCACAAGCTGGAATCAAGATTGTTGGAGGAAATATCAACAACCTCAGATATGCAGATGATACCACTCTAATGGCAGAAGGTGAAGACGAATGAAAGAGCCTCTTGAGGGAGGTGAAAGAGAAGAGTGAAAAAGCAGGCTTAAAACTCAACATTCAAAAAGACTAAGATCATGGCATCTGGACCATCACCTCAAGGCAAATAGATGAGAAAGAGTGGAAACAATGACAGATTTTATTTTCTTGGGCTAGAAAATCACTGCAGACAGTGATTGCAGCCATGAAAATAAGACACTTGCTCCTTGTAAGGAAAACTGTGACAAACCTAGACGACACATTAAAGCAGAGACATCACTTTGCCAACAAAGGTCCATAAAGCCAAAGTTATGGTTTTTCCAGTAGTCATGTATGGATGTGAGAGTTGGGCCATAAAAAAGGCTGAGCGCAAAGAATTGATGCCTTTGAACTGTGATGTTGAAGAAGATTCTTGAGAGTGCCTTGGATAGCAAGGAAATGAAACCAGTCAATCCTAAAGGAAATCAGTCCTGAATATTCAGTGGAAGGATTGATGCTGAAGCTGAAGCTCTAATACTTTGGCCATCTGATGCAAAGAGCTGACTCACTGGAAAAGACTCTGATGCTGGGAAAGATTGAGAGCATGAGAAGGGGGCAAAAGATGGTGAGATTGTTAGATAGCATCACCGACACAATGGACATGAGTTTAAGCAAACTCAGGGAGATAGTGAAGGATGGGAAAGCCTGATGTACTGCAGTCCATGGAGTCACAAAGAGTCAGACATGAGAGTGACTAAACAACAACAAATCCAAAATATACAGTAATTCTTAACACTCAACATTAAGTAAACAAACAACCTGATGAAAAAAATGGTCCAAAGATCCTAACAGATGTATAGCTACTATACATCTATTATATATAACTATTATACATAACTGACACCATCTTGGGCCCTTACAGTTTCTCCTGTCTTTCCACTAATCCTAACCAGGACTGTGCTGTGTAGTAAATGGCTTCTCTGTCATCATGGACTTTATAGTTAATAGATATTGTTTAATAATCATTAGGACCAAGAGGACTCTATGCTCTGTTAGTCTCTAAACAATAATGAAAACCTTCACAACATATTCCCAGCACCCATAAGACTACCCATTCATAAATCTTGGCTTAGAAATGCACGTTCTGTTTCCAAGCACCCACCCCCACCCTAGGTTAAATATACAATTGTCCCAATTGCACTTTGGTGGAGACAGAGTTCAGCTGCAAATGCTTCTAGATCACTGTTCGCTGGATGACAGTCCCACCCTGTGATAACTTATCTTACAATAAACTGATTCACTGCTTAAATAGAGCTGTTTGCCTCACTTTTCAGTCTCAAGATGCCTTCTCAGTTCGGTGGGCAATTTTCTTTCCTTCTGTCCTCCAACAACAAAGACTCCACCCAAGAAGATATACTGATGGCAGATAAGCATAGGAAAAGATGCTCTGTATCATATGTCTTCGGGGAAATAAAACAACAATGAGATGTCACTGCACACCTGTTAGAATGGTCAGAATCCAGAACACCTACAACACCAAGTGCTAGCAAGGATGTGGAGCGCCAAGGACTCTCATTCATTACTGGTGGGAATGCAAAAATGGTACAGCCACTTTGGAAGACAGTTTTCTGACTTCTTACAAAACTGAACGTACAGCCCATCAATCACATATATTGGTGTCTATCCAAAGCTGTTGAAAACTTATTTTCACACAAAAACCTGCACATGAGGTAAATATCAGCTTTATTCATAGCTGCCAAAACTTGAGAACAACCATGTCCTTCACAGGTGAATGGACAAACTGTGGTATATTCAGACAACAGAATATTATTTAACAGCATAAAAAAAATGAGCTATCAAACCATGAAAAGACACGGAGGAAACTTAAGTGCATATTACTAGGTGAAAGAAGTCAGTCTGAAAATGCTACATACTGTGTAATTCTAACTATATGACATTCTGGAACAGGTAAAACAATGGAGACAGTTAAAAAGATCAGATGTTGCTGGGGGAGGTTTTAAAATGTGATTTTTCTATAGCAATAAAATAAATCTGTAATTTTAAAACCTTTTCACAAAAGAAAACTTCAGGTACAAATGCCTTCAATCATAAATTCTACCAAGTATTTAAAGAAGATACATTAATCTTACACTAACTCTTCCAGAAAAGTATAAGAGATGGAAACACTTCCCAATTAATTTTATATGGTTAGCATATTACTGATATTAAAACTTAAGGGTATAATAAGAGAAGTAAATTATAGCCCATTCTCACTCATTAACATAGATGCAACAAACACTGCTGCTGCTGCTAAGTCGCTTCAGTCGTGTCCGACTCTGTGTGATCCCATAGACGACAGCCCACCAGGCTCCTCCGTCCTTGGGATTCTCCAGGCAAGAAACCCTAAACAAGATATTAATAAACCAAAAATAACTCTTGATATAGTAAAGATATATAGATTATGACCAATTTGGTTTTGTTCAAAGAATGTAAAGGTAGTGTAACACAAGAAAATCAGTATTTTGCCATATTAACAAGAAAAAATCAAATCATCTAAAAAATGTAGGAAAATAGTACCTATACCTCAACATCATTTATAGTTTTTTAATCTTAGGAAAATAAGAATAGATTAGATAACAAATATCTATGAAATATCTATGGTAAACATCACATCTAATGATGAAGGAATGAGAATGTTCCCTCTGAGATTAAAACAAGAAAAGAATCCCACTACTACCACTACTTCTTTTAACACTACGCTGTACTAGAAAACCCAGCCAGTTCAGTAAGGCAATAAATAGAAACAAAAACATAAAGATTAGCAAAATAGAAATGTAATTTTGAACATTCTTAGATATGACTGCATACATAAAAATCTGAAAAATTATTAGAATTAGCAAAGTTGCTAGAAATAGGCCAATATTGTTGTTGTTCAGTCGCTAAGTTGTGTCCAACTCTTTGTAACCCCGTGGACTGCAGCATGTCAGGCTTCCCTGTCCTTCACTATATCCAGGAGATGCTCAAATTCATGTCCATTGAGTCAGTGATGCTATCTAACCACCTCATCCTCTGCCTCCCTCTTCTCCTTTTGCCTTCAATCTTTCCCAGCCTCAGGGTCTTTTCCAAGGAGTTGGTCAATATATAGAAATACTAATCATATTTCCATACCAGCAAAGAACTATAAGATAAAATTTTTAAAAAATACATTTTATAGTTGAATAAAAAATTTCAAATACCTAGCAACAAATCTGACAAAGATTGTGCAAAACCCACATACTGGAAATAATAAAACATTGAGTCAAATTTTTAAATTTTTTATTTTATTTAAAATTTTTAAATAATTTTATTTATTTTTTGCAGTGCTGGGTCTTCATTACTGCGAGGGCTTTTCTATAGCTGTGGCAAGTGGGAGCTACTCTCTAGTTGCCATGTGCAGGCTCATTGCGGTTGCAGAACACAGGCTCTAGGGCGCAAGGGCTTCAGTAGTTGTAGCAATGGGCTCAGCAGTTGCGGCTCCCAGGCCCTAAAGCACAGGCTCGTCAGTTGTGACCCACAGGCTTTGTTACTCCTTGGCATGTGGGATCTTCCCAGATCAGGGATTGAACCCATGTCTCCTGCATTGGCAGGCAGATTCTTCACCACTGAACCACCAGGGAAGCCTGAGTGAAATTTTTTAAACTCAAAAAAATGGAGGGATGTGTAAATGTTCATAGATTAAAAGACCTAGTTTCAGGAAGATATGATTACTCCCATATTAATTTTCAGTCAATGGACTCCAAATCCCGAAAGAATGTACATGTGTCAGTCAGTAATTTCACAGGTGGAATCTAAGTTTAAATGTGGAAGTGCAAGGGTCCAGGAATAGCCAACACGTGACTAAAGAAACAAACAAGGTGAATAGACTTGCTCTACTGGATATCATGACTTAATATAAGCTACAGTGATTAAGACAGGGTGGAACTGATACAAAGGATAGACGAATAGACTAATGAAATAAAATAGAAAACCCAGAAAGAAGCTTGATTTATGACTACAGAGAAGTGGAGAAAGGATGTTCTTTAAAGTAAATGCTGTTGAAGCAAATAGGTATGTGTGGGGGGAACAACTTGACTCCTCTCCCATATCAGACACAAAGAAGTCAATCTTAGACAAAGCGATAACATAAAAGGTTAACATAAAAGAACACTTGCATTTCACTGGGGTAAGGAATGATTTCAAAAGCAGAAAACAAGAAAGATTAACCATTAATAAGTTAAACAGTATTAAATGTAAGATCCGTTCATCAGAAGAAGTCAAAGTGGGGAAATACTTGAAATACATATAACGAAAGACTCATATTTAGAATATGTAAATAACTCATACAAATGATAAAATAAAATCCAGTAAAAACATGGGTAAGAGACTTGAACACACACATAATAAAATAAGAAATATAATTTTCCAGTAAACATGAAAAAATTCCTTAACCTCAGTAGTCATCAGATCAGATCAGATCAGTCGCTCAGTCGTGTCCAACTCTTTGCGACCTCATGAATCACAGCACCCCAGGCCTCCCTGTCCATCACCAACTCCCAGAGACCACTCAGGCTCACGTCCATCGAGTCAGTGATGCCATCCAGTCATCTCATCCTCTGTCGTCCTCTTCTCCTCTTGCCCCAATCCCTCCCAGCATCAGAGTGTTTTCCAATGAGTCAACTCTTCGCATGAGGTGGCCAGAGTACTGGAGTTTCAGCTTTAGCATCATTCGTTCCAAAGAAATCCCAGGGCTGATCTCCTTCAGAATGGACTGGTTGGATCTCCTTGCAGTCCAAGGGACTCTCAAGAGTCTTCTCAACACCACAGCTCAAAAGCATCAATTCTTTGGTGCTCAGCCTTCTTCATAGTCCAACTCTCACATCCATACATGACCACAGGAAAAACCATAGCCTTGACTAGACGAACCTTGTTGGCAAAGTGATGTCTCTGCTTTTCAATATGCTATCTAGGTTGCTCATAACTTTCCTTCCAAGGAGTAAGCGTCTTTTAATTTCATGGCTGCAGTCACCATCTGCAGTGATTTTGGAGCCCCAAAAATAAAGTCTGACACTGTTTTCACTGTTTCCCCATCTATTTCCCATGAAGTGATGGGACCGGATGCCATGATCTTCATTTTCTGAGTGTTGAGCTTTAAGCCAACTTTTTCACTCTCCACTTTCACTTTCATCAAGAGGCTTTTGAGTTCCTCTTCACTTTCTGCCATAAGAGTGGTGTCATCTGCATATCTGAGGTTACTGATATTTCTCCCGGCAATCTTGATTCCAGCTTGTGCTTCTTCCAGTCCAGCGTTTCTCATGATGTACTCTGCATAGAAGTTAAATAAACAGGGTGACAATATACAGCCTTGACGCACTCCTTTTCTTATTTGGAACCAGTCTGTTGTTCCATATCCAGTTCTAACTGTTGCTTCCTGACCTGCACACAGGTTTCTCAAGAGGCAGATCAGGTGGTCTGGTATTCCCATCTCTTTCAGAATTTTCCACAGTTTATTGTGATCCACACAGTCAAAGGCTTTGGCATAGTCAATAAAGCAGAAATACATGTTTTTCTGGAACTCTCTTGCTCTTTCCATGATCCAGCGGATGTTGGCAATTTGATCTCTGGTTCCTCTGCCTTTTCTAAAACCAGCTTGAACATCAGGAAGTTCACGGTTCACATATTGCTGAAGCCTGGCTTGGAGAATTTTAAGCATTATTTTACTAGCGTGTGAGATGAGTGCAATTGTGCAGTAGTTTGAGCATTCTTTGTAGTCATCAGGGAAATGCAAATTAAAACTATACTTCCCCCCCAAACTAACCACAATTTAAAAGTAAAAAAATACCAAATACTGAAGAGGATGTAGAGCAACAAAGGTTCACTGGACTCTGTAAAACTTTTAGGGTGTAACCAAAACATCATGGGCATAAAGGAGTCAACCAACACTTATTGAAACCTAACTGTGTCAAGTTCTGTGCTGGGGGTAAGACATATAATACAAGACAGTTCCTTCCACCAAAAATCTAACCTTCAGGAATCCCTCACCCCTCAGTGCAAGTAGATGTGGGCTTTGGCTAAATGCTAAAATATTTTTACGGGTTTATCCACCCAACTATATTTATAAACTCCTGTTTCTTTGGTGGTCTTAAATGATCCTAGGTAGATAGCCTATTTCACTATGGATACATATCTTTTGAGGGTTCCAGAATAAACTATACAGGAAGTAAACACAAAAAAAATTAAAAGCACTAAAGGTTTTCAGCCTAATGCTGGGGTGAAACAGTGGGGAAGAGGCACTGAGCCATTTAACAATATGAAGTGTTACACTGTGACTTTTACGATTATGGATTCAAACTCATGGTATTGCACAGGGAATGCTGCTCAATGTTCTGTAACAACCTAAATGGAAAAAGGACTTTTAAAAGAACAGATACTTGTATAACTAGATCACTTTGCTCTATACCTAGAAACTAACACAACATTATTAATCAACTATGCTTCCATATAAAATAAAAAATTTTTGAAAACTTTTTAACTCTAGCAGCAACTTGAAAGCTTTAATAGAGAGCTCTGGCATCAACATCAGGAAAAAGAAAGATAGCAAACAAAAAAAAAGTAATTGTCAAGCTTTGAGTTGAGGTTCAGACACGGTGACAACACATTCACCAATCCTATCCAAACACTTCCAAATTAGAGACGACCTTGGAGCAATCTCAACTTCTGCCTGTTTAAACATTCTCTACAACAACGTAATTGATCACAAGGATGGAGTCACAGGAATCATAAGCAAAAGTCACAGATCGAGTTGCTAAACTCAGAGAATCGTAAATGGCCCAGGGGCATTGTATATTAACTGACTCATTACTTGCAAGTTATTCATTACTTGCAAGAGTATTAGCTCTGATTTTTATAACACTGAGAATTTATAAATGTTAGAATATAGGCACACAGGCTTAAAACAGATTTAGGATTGAAAATACTCTATTACCTACTTGCTTACGTCTCTACTGTACTGTGTTTATGTGGGTACTATCTAAAAGAACATGACATCTTGGATATCTACCTCAGAGGGAGGTTCTGCTACTTTAGGGAATTGTTGACTGGGCTTTGGGGTTGAATTCTTTTTAAGGAAAGAAAAATGATCCCTGGGATAAATCTGTATTTTATTTGGGGGTGGGTAGTTTGTTGGTGGTAGTATTTCTTAATTTTTAGCTTGGGGAAGTAGATGTTTTTATAAATATGTTTTTTTTTTAATTTTTTATCTTCCCCATAGTAGAAGTGATAGCCAAAGGGGTCAGAATAAGAGAAAAGGGAAAAAATAGAACTGTTGAAGAGGGCTGCCTAGCCCCAGTCCTGTCCATCAAGAAGCACATTCAGCAGGGCACCAAGACAAAATCACTTAAACTTTCTCCTTTGTTTGTAAAGTTACTTAGGTGTTCTTTGCTTGTACAAGTAGCTTTCTGCTGCATTTGGTGTGGAGGCAGTCAGGGACTGGCTCCCCAAGCCTGTCCCTGCTCTTCTCACAACCCTTGAGCAGGGCTGAACTCAATAATTTTGAGCAAATGTCACCTTCCCCTGTGAGTGACATGTCTAAAATATTAAAAAAAAAAAAACAAACTATTATTTGCAGATCAAAGGTGAAAAAAATGAGGAGGCATTTTTGCCAAACATGTCAAATGCAGATTGAGGTGTTTGTGTATGTGTCTCCCTCGATTTCCTCAGAAATGAGATATCTTTTAATTCTCAGTCCAAAATTAAGAGAGAGAAGGGATGTTGCAAAAAGCAGGTATAGTGGAAGGTAAAATCACTGCCTCACCCTTCGCCCTGAACCCTACAATCTGAACCCTTCCAACATCCTCAGCCATGAAATTAAAAGCCGCTTACTCCTTGGAATAAAAGTTATGACCAACCTAGACAGCATGTTAAAAATCAGAGACATTACTTTGCCAACAAAGGTCCGTCTAGTCAAGGCTATGGTTTTTCCGGTGGTCATGTATGGATGTGAGAGTTGGACTGTAAAGAAAGCTGAGCGCCGAAGAATTGATGCTTTTGAACTGTAGTGTTAGAGAAGACTCTTGAGAGTCCCTTGGACTGCAAGGAGATCCAACCAGTCCATCCTAAAGGAAATCAATCCTGAATATTCACTGGAAGGACTGATGTTGAAGCTGAAACTTCAATATTTTGGCCACCTGATGGGAAGAATTGACTCATTGGAAAAGACACTGATGCTGGGAAAGATTGCAGGCAGGAGAAGGGGATGACAAAGGATGAGATGGTTGGATGGCATCACCGACTCAATGGACATGAGTTTGAGTAAACTCTGGGAGTTGGTGATGGACAGGGAGGCCTGGCGTGCTGCAGTCCATGGGGTCACAAAGAGTTGGATACAATTGAGCGACTGAACTGAAGTGAACATCCTCAGGCTTTTACGAGGATATAATCAATAAGGTGACAATTTCAGATTTAAGATATCTGCTTTAGAGAGTTGGCTATAATTCAGGGTAGTCTTTATACATAAGTAAGACACTTCAGAGAGAGACACATTGTCCATAGAGCAAACAGGATTTCTATCCTATAATTAGTCCATGAAGCTGCAAGGGATGTGTGTGTGTTAGTCACTCAGTCATGTCCAACTGTTGCGACCTCATGGACTATAGCCTGCCAGGTTCCTCTGTCTATGGGATTTCCCAGGCAAGAATACTGGAGTGGGTTGTTATTCCCTTCTCCCAAGGATCTTCCCGAACCAGGGATGGAACCCAGGTCTCCTGCATTCCAAGCAGTCTCCTGTGTTGCAGGCATATTCTTTACCAACTGAGCCACCAAGGAAGACCCCCACACTGGGAGCAATGTTATGTTTTTTCGGCTGTGTGGGTTCTCTGATGTACTGCAATTTAGGAGCTATGACTAAACCTCTGACCACACTCTGGGCACTCATGGGCACTTATGGGGCCTCACTCATGACACACTAGTGTGCGTCAGCTGATGCCAGAGGAAGCTGGAACTGTAGCGCCAGTGATTCCGTTGGTGTCTAATAAAATTTGAACTGTTACTGAAATATTTCCCACAGTCTGGGCAATAATATTTCTCTACTGGGTGGATCAACTGATGCTTCATAAGGTGTAAGCCCTGAGTAAAATTCCTTCCACACTTAAAAATACATACACAGCTCCACACAGGACCATTCATGACTTGCAAATGGCCTTATGTTGTCCTCTTCAGGGGTAGTTATTCTCTGTTGATGTTCCAGAGATAATATTTCATATTCAGTTTAGAAGTCTTCTCTCTGATAATCCTACGCTGAAGGCAAGAATGCACCATCAATCAACTCTTTTTTCAAAAACATAGTGGAATTTTTTCTGATGATAAAAATAACATATAACAGACCCCATGGATTGTATAGTCCATGAATTCTCCAGGCCAGAATGAATTCTCCAGGCCAGAATACTAGAATGGGTAGCCTTTCCCTTCTCCAAGGGATCCTCCCAATCCAGGGATCAAACTCAAGTCTCCTGCATTGCAGACAGATTCTTTACTGGCTGATCCACAAGGGAAGCCCAAAAATAATATTTGCTTATTATTGAAAAAATGCAGACAGTACCAATATAGATTCCTTCTATATACACTATTTGATAATCTACTTTCCCCCCCAATGTATAGTGGGCATCTTTCCATGCCTAAAATGTAGGTTTACATCATTTTTCACTTGTATACTGGTATTCTATTATACAGATTAAAATGAAGTGGTTATGAGCATCTCCTTTGGAATCAGATTGTCAAGAATTCAAATCCCAACTTTACCATCCATTGGCAGTAGGACCTTGGACAAATTATTGAATATCTCTCAGTCTTATTTCCTTTACGTGTGAAAGGGACATTATAACATCCAACACAAATGTGAAAATTAAATGAAATAATGCCCAAAAAGAAATTTCAGAATACCTAATACATAATAATGGGTCTTCCTGTTGGCTCAGATGGTAAAGAATATGGCTGCAATGTGGGAGATCCGGGTTTGATCCCTGGGTGGAGAAAATCCCTTGGAGAAGGGAATGGCTACTCACTCCAATACTATTTCCTGGAGAATTCCATGGACAGAGGAACCTGGTGAACTACAGTCCATGGAGTTGCAAAGAGTTGGACATGATTGAGTGACTAACACACACAACACAATGCCTAAAAAGAAATTTCAGAATATGTAATACATAATAATAGCTTAATAGATTATAGGAACTATCTTTGGAAGGATTATATTTTATTTTAAATAATGGCCTATCAATGGACACATAGATTATTTCTAATTTTTCTTTAAGAAACAATGACACAGTACATTCCTCTTCATATAGAAATTTTTTCCCATTTGTGTAATTTGGTTTTTAAAGTTTAATCTATGAAATGAAACTCCTGAGTCAAAAAATATCAACAACATAATGTTTCTAACCTCTAACCTCTACCAAAGGTTTCACAGCATTAAAACTGAGAGAACTATAACACATAGATAGTGCACAGACAAGGCTGAAGCATAGGAGCCATGCAATGGAGAAATCAGGAAAAGAGGTAGTCTGTCTTGTAGAAATGGTTGAATAGCATCATTGACTCAGTGGACATGAACCTGGGCAAACTCCAGGAGATAGTGAGGGACAGCGGGGCCTGGCATGCTGCAGTCCATGGGGTTGGAAAGAGTCAGACACGACTTAGCAACTGAACAACAACATCTTGAAGAAAGTTTATTGTACAGGAGAGACGGAGCGAAGAAAGTATAGTAGAACAAGCTCAGAAGTCAGACAGTCTAGATTCAAACCCTTATCTGTCTATATCAGCTGTGTAATCTTGGACAAATAAGATTTTCCAAATCTAAAATATTTTAAGATGATAATAATATAAATTTGTTAACTGAGGAATCAACTAGTATATCTGAAGGGTTTTTAAAATTTTTTTAATCTATTTATTTTTGGCTGTGTTGGGTCTTCATTGCTGTACACGGACCTTCGTTTTGGTGAGCGAATAGGTATACTCTCCATTGTGGCACGTGGATGATAGCATGCAAAAACAGAGAGCTGTAGACCAATTTCGTTTATGAATATAGAGAAGAAATTCCTAAACAAAGTACGAGCAAAAATTGAAAGCCAGTAGAGTTCTGAAAGAATAATGTCATACCCAAGAAGTAGTTGAGTAATGTGGCAAATTTGAAAACTTTCACTGTCTCATTTTCCTTTTCTGTAAAACAAGATGGTAATAATACAGTAGGAGATAACTCATAGGGATGCAGTATTGGGTTGAACATAAAGAACTAAGAACACTGCTGCTATATACCAAATGCATAATAAATGCTAATTATTAATATTATCATCATCATCACTTACCACCACTGGAACACAAGGATGGTCTGAATTCAGGTAAAGGGAAAAACCCTAACCTTAATCTCTCTCAAAAGTCCTTTCACAAAACTCAACTTTCGTTTCTTTTACAAATACTAAACCACATTGGGAATTTCCTGGAGGTTCAGTGGTTAAGACTCTGTGCTTCCACCACAGGGGGCGCAGGTTTGATCCTTGGCTGGGGAACTAAGATCCTGCAAGCCATGTGGCCAAAAAACTAAAACTAAACATAAAAATACTAAGCAGTCTAGAAATGTAAGTAAGCCCAATACATACCCCTAAAACTACAGAAAAATATCATTCTTGAAGATATAGGAATACTTCAGAGACATTGAAAATTTGGTTTCAGATCACAACAATAAAACAATTGTCACAGTAAAGTGATTATCACTATAAAGCAAGTCTACCTGAATTTTTTGTTTTCCTAATGCATATGAAAGCTGTTTACACTATACTGTGGCCTGTTAAGTTTGCAATGTCACATTATGTCTAAAAAAAAATTTTTTTTTTAGGTTTTTAAATTAAACCTAACTTAAAAATAATGCTATTGGGGGAATTCCCTGGTCATCCAATGGTTAGGATTCTGTGCTTTTACTGCCAAGGTTGAACTGCCAGGATTGAACTGCCAGGGTTCAATCCCAGGTGGAGAACTAATACCCCACAGGCCACACGGTACAGAGCCAAATAATTCTAGTAAATACTGTTGTGGAACTGGCATCAATAGACTTGCTCAACACAGAGTTGCCACAAACCTTCCGTCTGTAAAAAAAAAAGCAGCACCTGTGAATCAGAATCAAGCAAAGCACAATAAAACAAGGTACGCCTGTATCTACTATCACTGCTGCTGCTCTGCATTTTTCTGGATCTCTTAGCCAATGCAATAAGTCAGGAATAAGAAACAAAAGGTATAAATACTAGAAAATAAGAGGCAAAACTGGCTTTTATTTGCAGGTAACCTAAATAGTCAGAAAATCTGAGACAGGACAATGAATTGGGAAAACTATTGGAATTTTTTTCAATTTAGGACAAGCGTGGAAACTGAGTGCTTAGTGCGATGACCCACACAAAAGAAAGTCAAAGTGTTAGTCATGCCGTCATGTCCGACTCTTTGTGACCCCACAGACTGCAGTACACCAGCTTCCTCTTCCTCTACACCGGAGTGGGTAGCCACTCCCTGTTTCGGGGGATCTTCCCGACCCAGGGATCGAATCCAGGTCTCCAGCATTGCACACACTCTTTCCCCTCTGACCCACCAGGGAAGCCCAACTCAATACAAAAAAACATACAAAATCTGAGCCTCAGAACCCACACCAACAAAACAGAGATTATGATATTGAAATCATAAAATAAATGTAAATACAGTATTTAGCAAAATGCTTGCCATATGGTACGCCCTTTATAAATAAATCATTATGAGAATTCAGTCATTTGTTTGAAAGCTTGCTCTGGAAAATAACATACTTATATACCCAGTATACAATAAAGTTGTTCAGATTTGATTAACAGAGGATACTACCTTTTCATAAATTTGTTTCTTTAAATAACTGGGATATTTACAGCAATAAGCAATCCATGTTTTCCGTGGTTCAGATCCCACGCTGAAAGCATTTTGCTGCCATCTGGTGACTGTATCTTTTTAAAAGTGCAGTCAAGTTTGGAAAGCTCTTCACAATACAAACTGCAAACATAACTCTGAATTATAGTAAATCTAGTGGCACATTTTTGTCCAGAGACAAACTGACCTTACAATGTTAGGAGATTCAATTACTAATCAAAGATAGAAATTTGAGAATCAAACTTACCAAACAACTTCAGAAAATACTTAAAGGAAAGCTCAACTCTCTTTGTTACTGCTCACAGGCCACATTCTAAGGAGACATGGCTAAGAGTTCATCCAGCAAAAGACAGGATTATTCTGGGATGGAGAGGATGATGTTGAGGCATAAGGGAAGTCTGGTTGATGTGGGCTTTATGATATAAATGCAAAAAGCATGGGCTCTGGAGTTAAGACCTGGGTTTGATTTCTACCATCATCATCACTTACCAACCATGTGACCCAAAGCAAGTTTCTGATCCTCAGTTCATTTTCTTACCTGTAAAATGTGAAGAGTACCAACTTGGCAAGGTTACTAGGAAAAAACGAAAAGTTCAGTCTGTTCTGCTCCAAAAGTTGAGTCTGTTGTGCTCCAAATTAGCTCCAAAGCTAGTTTCTCAAACAAACTAGTTCTTTCGTGACTGGCTTATGGGGAAATTATGCCACTATTATTCAAAAGTTGTACTGGCTCAGACATAATTTTCCAGAACGTTAATGCTTTGCACCACCAACTAACAACATCTGAATTTAAATAAACTAACAGACTGAATGCAGCAAACTAAGGGATAAATGTGTATGACCCATCTTGCACATGATAGCTGTTTTTTCCACATTCTTCCTCTTGGCCACAGCTTTGTCATGGAAACAAATGATGTGAAGTTGTCCCAATATTTGTGTATCTTGCTCTCATCTCCATAATTCACCTACATCCCTTTTTTATATCCCATTCATCAAGTTACCTCAGCTTTGTAGGCTAAAGTCCTAAATTCGTCAAGGTATTTATTTATTCATTAGGAGTTTAGCATATCTTTTTAACAATATTAGTATATTTATTAGGATTATCTTTGCATTGCTTTTCACAATATTAATTCTTCAATCCAAGAGCATGGGATATCTTTCCATTTCTTTGCATCACCTTCAGATTTCTTCCTCAGTGTCTTATAGTTTTCTGAGTATAGGTCTTTCATCTTCTTGGTTAAGTTTAATCCTAGGTATTTTAATTCCTTTTGATGCAATTTTAAACAGGATTTTTTTTTACTTTCACTTTTTAATATTTATTATTAGCATCTGGAAAGGCAACGATTTCTGTACATTAACCTGTATCCTGCAACTCCACTGAATTCATCAGTTCTAATAGTTTTTGAGTGGAGGCTTTAAGGTTTTCTATACAAGTATCATGTCATCTGCAAATAGTGAGTGATAGTTTTACTTTTTCCCTTCCAAACTGGATCCTTTTTATTTCTTTTTCTTGTCCATTTGTTAAGGTTTTGATATTTGCAAATGCACACACAGTGACTTTACCACACTGCCACTGGGCCAACACAGATGGTAAGCTTTCATCAACTTCAAGGAACACTCCACTTGCAAAGGAATCTAAAACATGAAAAAATGTGCATGAAAAAAATCAATTAGAAAATCAACACAATAACATTTTTAACCCTTATAACAACCCTATGACAGAGGTACCACTATTATCTTACTTTTGTAAGTGAACTAAAGCACAGAGAGGTTAAGTAATTGGCCCACGATCACAGAGTTAATCAGGGTTAGAGCTGATTAACAGAGTTTAAAGCCAGGAGTCTGGTTCCAGACCCTTTTAAGTGGCCCTTGACTTCAGGGCTCTATACCCAAAACCAATACAATATTGTAAAGTAATTAGCCTCCAATTAAAATAAATTGGAGGCTAATTAAAAAAAAAACAAAAACTGAAGACTGTTTAAAAAAATACAAATAAATAAATAAAATACCCAAGCCACACACATTTATACTATTCACCCAAGGCAAACTACATAATGCAGGTCATCATCAGAAAACCTCAAGGCCTCCAGCTAGGTTTTAAGGAATTTGAATACCTGTATAAAAGGCCACTAATTTACCATATCTTAAAAATCAGAAATGTTAGTTCATTCTTCTGGCTGTTTGTTCTTTAAACCCTCACCTGGGTACATTTTCCTTCGGAGCATCAACTCTCTTGAGACCCAGTGCTCTCCACTGTTCCAGCCTGGAGAGAAGTGCGCCTTTAGAAAACAGGATACCTGCATACGGGGAAAGACAAAGGATATAGCTTTCCCAGTGCGCTGTTTCTAGACCCAGGGGTCAGGGACAAGCTGAGATAACTGATCATGCCAAGCAATTTAAATCACCACTAATTAGTCTTAAATGAAATACTCCACCTTAGACAATTTGGACTTTTTTTCCTTTGAAAACCTTCAGTTAATATCTATCTTCCCCTATAAAACTATAAGCTCCTGAGAGCAAGAGCCAGGTTGCTTTTCTCACCGTTAACATCCCCAGCACTTGGAATGGTGGATGGCGCAAAGCTTTAAAACTAAATAAAAACTGAAATAATCTTTAAAGACACTTACTCAGGCAAATTTACTTTGTAAATCAAGAACATAAGGAAATGGAAATTTTTATGTAAAAATTGCTAAAGGGACTTCCCTGGTGGTCTAGTGGTTAAGACTTTGTGTTAACCACTTGGGGAACTAAGATCCTGCATGTCACTCAGCATTGGGAAAAAAAACACGCTGCTAAGGTTCTGTGGAGATCCGACCAGTCCATCCTAAAGGAAATCAGTCCTGAATATTCACTGGAAGGACTGATGTTGAAGCTGAAACTCCAATGCCATCTGATGCAAAGAACCAACTCATTGGAAAAGACCCTGATGCTGGGAAAGATTGCAGGCAGGAGGAGAAGGGGACGACAGAGGATGAGATGGCTGGATGGCATCACCGATGCAATGGATATGAGTTTGAGTAAACTCCGGGAGTTGGTGATGGACAGGGAAGCCTGGCACACTGCAGTCCACGGGGTCGCAAAGAGTCGGACATGACTGAGCAACTGAAATGAACTCAAGGTTCTACGGAGTTTAAAAAAAAAGACATTCTGCAAGAGCTTAAAAAGAACAGATAGAACAACATAGATCCCTCCAAACTTGAGTCAACCAAATACACCAAAGGTTATCAGATATACCTACCCCTCATAGCAACCCCCCAAATCTTCTGACATCACACTGGTTTTTGTTGTTCAGTCGTTCAGTCATGTTCGACTCTTTGAGACCCCATAGACTGCAGCACACCAGGATTCCCTGTCCTTCACTATCTCCCGGAGTCTGCTCAAACTCATGTCCATTGAGTCGGTGATACTATCCAATCATTTCATCCTCTGTTGTCCCTTCTCACACTGTTTACATATACTTTTTATTACTGTAACAGACACATCCACTCTCCCTCAACCAAGTTCCCTGGCTGCCTATGACTGAAACTATGAAGCCAGAGGTAAACTCAACATCCAGAGCTGACCGGCACAGGGGCCAGAGTCACTCCAAAGCACAGAGCAGGTACTTGATACTGATTAATCAAGAGCCAGCCCAGGGACTCACAGATGGGGCAGGGAGCCAATCATCTTTGCCCCAGCCAAGTTTTCCTAAATACAAATGAATAAAGCTCTAGGGTAGAAAATCATTTTGTATGTCATTCAAGTAGAAACTGTTTGCCTATGGTACAAGATGAGGACAACACAGCAATCATAAGATGCACAGAACGGCTGTCTAAATTCATCACACATTTTAATCAGAGTATAATTGCTTTACAATGTCGTGTTAGTTTCTACTGTACAACAAAGTGAATCAGCTGTATGTATACATACATCCCCTCCTTCTGAGCCTCCCTCCCACCACCACCCCATCCCACCCGTCTAGGTCATCACAGAGCAACATAAGTTCATCACACTTTAACTACAGAAGTATCCTGGGATCCCCAGATCACTGAACTAGAAGTTATATAATTATTGTCAGCATTTCTATTTGAATATTTATGAATTGAGTTAGTCTCAAGGCTTCACCCCTTGACTGGAATAAACCTGGTCAACCATCACCTGTGGGTCTTGGATGGCATCTCCCTGTCATGGAAACTCTGGGACTCCCAGAGCCATGGCCCTTCCCCTCATACCTTCCCCTTGTATTAACTCTACTCTAATCCTGCTTTGGTCCCATGTTTTTATTCTCCTTTTCTGAGTTTGGAAGTCTGAGAAATTTATAATTCCTTCCAGCCCTGGATCTTGTAGTCTAGTGAATCAGGATAAGTTCTTAAAGTCCACAGAAAATTTTTACAAAAAACACATACTTCCATCAAATCAAAACCTCCAAGATGAAACTGGAAAAACTCTCCAGGTATGTGATGGAAACCTTGATTCAGAATAGTTAAAATGGTGGCTACAGATTATTAGTCTGCAGGCAAACTTTATCTGGGAAATACTAAAGGCAATTAAGGGTAAGTGGCAATGCAATGGGTGATTTCCTCAACACACACTCACCTGAAATGCTCCTCCATACCCACTGCATGTATTAAGCATTTCCTAGTGAGGATGGAACAATTGGATTTCATCTACCCCTCCAAAATCTTTATCTACTCGTTTTTCTCTTCTGCCAAATCCATCTACCAAACAAGGAAAAAAAAAAAAAAACAAATAGAACACACTAATGTTTAAACACCAAACATAAGTTGGCATAGTGTTTGGGTGTCTATAAATGCGTGTCCATGAATAGTAAAGTGTGCCATCCTCCCTTACTTCCTAGAAGACATGGGTTCAAAACGTAGTTGTTTAACTGTTAAGCATTATTGTATCATGACAGGAAGATGAAAAAATAAGACACCTACCCCTTTCCATAGCTGAAGTCCTACCTGAGCTTCCCAGGGAGGCTGTGAGATAGTTGTGAAGTAACACATAAACCCAGAGGGGTGGACCTTGAGCTCAAGTCACCTCTTGCTTTGTTTTACATCAAAATATCCACAAGGAAGACTGGAGACCATTTGTGGCCTAGGAGTTTTCACCTCAAGTTTCAGAAAATCTAACTTCAGAGCTCAAGCAAAATTTCTCCTCTGCCTGTTGTTTAAAAAGCATAGCAAGATTGTGGTACCATGGAAAAGCAGAGAATAATCCTGGTACAGGTCAAAGTCCATGAAAGGGACAGAATTACTTGTGCATCTTTGTATCCACAGAACTAAATTCAGTGACCTGACTCTTAATAAATGCTTAAAGGATGGATGGATGGGTACATGGATGGACAGATGGTTGAATACATGGCATCTGCCAGAATAAGAGATGTGTACGGAACAGAAAACTGCAGTCTCTGAAGGAATTCAAAAGCAGGTATGAAACTAACTTCTTCTTGAGGTCTCTTTGTTTCACCTGAGCACAGAATACGGTCTCCCTCTCAGCTGTGACCTACCATGATCCAAATCTGACCTTAAAAAGCAAAGGAAGACAGGAAAGGAATGGGAAGAGGGACCACAGCAAGACAAAGGTTAAGGAATCTATTTCCTGACATGCTGGTGCACAGGAATGATACATAATAAAAATCTAAGAGAATATTTTCAATACTTACTCAACAAAAATTCCATGTGATAAGCAAACTTGGTATTACAGTTTAACTGGCAGGGTGTTTTTTCTTCAATTCAGTTCAGTCGTTCAGTCATACCCGACTCTTTGCAACCTCATGAATCGCAGCATGCCAGGCCTCCCTGTCCATCATCAACTCCCGGAGTTCACTCAGACTCACGTCCATTGAGTCAGTGATGCCATCCAGCCATCTCATCCTCTGTTGTCCCCGTCTCCTCCTGCCCCCAATCCCTCCCAGCATCAGAGGCTTTTCCAGTGAATCAACTCTTCGCATGAGGTGGCCAAAGTACTGGAGTTTCAGCTTTAGCATCATTCCTTCCAAAGAACACACAGGACTGATCTCCTTTAGAATGGACTGGTTGGATCTCCTTGCAGTCCAAGGGACTCTCAAGAGTCTTCTCCAACACCACAGTTTAAAATAATGCATATGTAAACCTGACAATTTGCTGTTAGTTGCAATCCAATTTCTTTGCATACTTAGCCACTCAGTCGTATATGACAATTTGCCCATGGCCTGTAGCCCTCCAGGCTTCCCTGCTCGTGGGATTTTTCAGGCAAGAATACTGGAGTGGGTAGCCATTCCCTTCTCCAGGGGATCTTCCTGACCCAAGGATTGAGCCAGGGTCTCCTGCATTGCATGCAGATTCTTTACCATCTGAGCCACCAATTTCATTAGAAGCACCCAGAAGATCATCAGCTTTGGAGCCCATCCACACTTCCGCTTAAGCACTGCCTTCTGATGTCTGGATTAAACTGAAGCTCCAGAAGTGAGAATTCCCCCTCCTCAGGCCTTGGACATAGATGAACTCAGATAACCCAGTCACTGGCTCAGCACTAGCCAACAAAATTATTCTTCAAATAACTTGGCTCTCAAGTTATTTCACTGGTACAAGGCCTGACATAATCTGGATCACCCATTTAGAAAAACAAATTCTAGAGAAAGTGTCTGGTGACCTTAACTGAGACATTTCTGGTCAGGGTTTTAGGAGAACAGAGGAGGGCTCACCACCCATCAAGGAGAAATTAAAGACAGCAAAGATTATTGTTTGCACAATAAATAGAAAAGACATAAAAACCTTCCTTTTTAAAAACAAGCTATCTGGGGACTTCTTTTAAAAAACAGGTCCAGTAGTGAAGGCTTTGTCTTCCAATGGAGGGGGTGCAGGTTCAATCCCTGGTTGGAGAGCTAAGATTCCACGTGCCTTGCAGCCAAAACACCAAAACATGAAACAGAAGCAACAATTCCCTGATGGTACAGTAGATAAGAATCTGCCTGCCAATGCAGGAGACACGGGTTCGATCCCTGGTCCAGAAGGATCCCACATGCATTGGAGCAGCTAGGCCAGTGCACCATAGCCACTGAGCCTGCACTCTGGAGCCCAGGAGCTGTGACTACTGAACCCACGTTTCACTACATGAGAGTCACTGTGGCGAGAAGCCCCGCGCATCACTGCTGGAGAATGGCCCCCTGCTCACTCCAACCCCAGTGGAGGCTGCGCAGCAATGGAGACCCAGCACAGCCAAAAATAAAGTAAATATTTTTTAAAAATCTGCTCTACATAGAAACCATTAGAAATGGGGTCCCCCACCCCTGCCCTGCCCGCTTGCCTGGATGTCAACTTCAGTTCCTCCCTTCCCCTCAGACTATATCTCATCAATCACCAGGTCTTGCTGATGCTTCCTCCTTGGTATTTCTTACATTTAACTGCCTCTTTCTGTCCACGTTGCCCCCAGTATATTTATGTAAGTAGAGCAATAGTGTAGATTACTGGTCAAGACAATGGGTTTCAAAATTAGATACACCAGGATTAAAAAACCCAGCTTCTGAGTCATCATGTGTGTGTGACCTTGAGCAAACTGCTTACCTGGTTTACACCTCAAGTTTGCCACATATAAAACAAAGATAACAGTAATCTCATAAGCTGTTGAGAGTATTAAACAATATAACATTCATAAAGTATTTTGATAATGCTGCTGCTAAGTCATATCAGTCGTGTCCGACTCTGTGCAACCCCACAGATGGCAGCCCACCAGGCTCCTCTGTCCCTGGGATTTTCCAGGCAAGAATACTGGAGTGGGTTGCCATTTCCTTCTCCAATACATGCATGCTAAGTCGCTTCAGTCGTGTCCGACTCTGTACGACCCCATGGACAGCAGCCCACCAGGCTCCCCTGTCCACAGGATTCTCCAGGCAAGAATACTGGAGTGGGTTGCCATTTCCTTCTCCATTGTCTAAAAGGTAACCAAAGGTAATTAAACCCAGAAGCAAGCTGAGAAAAAAAGAAAAAAAAAAAAAAAACCCTAAAAAAACCCAGAACTACTTCAATTACTCCTTTTTGAGCTAGTATTCCCATGCTGGTTCCAAGGGGGGAGAATTTCCTGACAGCCAAATGTACATCTTTGTTATAGATAAAGTTAGTTTTAACTCTTGGAGACTCTCACCCCCTTTTCACTAGATGATCAAGGTCAGGAAACCTACAGCAGAGTAAATCTTTCCCTTTACTCTAGGAAAATAATTTGCACATCATGCCCAGGAAAGTCCAACGGTCTGTTTCAGACTTTTTCAACAGAATTGTCGTAAGTGAAATTCTTACCCAGCACCATCTTTTCTGGCAATATATAAGCCACGTCTGACTATTCTCTTAAGTTCCCTTTTCTTACACTTCTACTCTGTCTAGAACAAAAATATTTCAGCTCCTCCAAGTTTCTATTCCCTCTTTTCCTGAGTTTATATAGAAGGAGTGAAGAGAATCTGTGGAAAAGAAGTTTCATTTCAAAAAAAATGTGCCAAAACTTTCCCCTAGGAGAGTTTCTCTTCTTTCTCAGTCAAGTGGACTGATGGGACACTATTTCATGGAGCTTCTCCAATTAACTTAAAATATTTGGAAGTAATATGCACAATATTAATATTCTTCAGGCTCTGACGCCCATCTTATGGCTCACAATGGTAAATTATTTGCCAGGAATTAAACATAAATAAATTTAGTAGGTAAAGAGGTGAAATTTGGCCCTGTGGGGCCCTGAAATAGATATTATCAAAGATAATAATTACAAAAGCAGTAAGAAGTGCTGAAATCAATTGTGACATTTGGTCTTCTGAATATATAATTTACAAATAAGTTACGTGGGGTGCCATTGCCTTCTCCAAGTTACAAATTATATAGTGGTATTTCATATAAAATATACACATCCATTCTACTCATGTATAGTTGAACAGCAGTAAGAATAAAGAGATAGACCACGCATATGAAAATGTCCCTATTTTGTTACAAGTACTTCTAAGTAATGCAAATAAACTCTCCCAATAAGGGTAAACTGAGAGGAATTTTCTTGACAGATAGCAATGTAAATTAATTCCACTGACCACAGGGGTTTCTTTTGCGTAGCCCTAGTTTCAGCTTGATCAGCTGATTTCATGAGCAGGCGTTAACTACAAATTTATAATATTTTTTTCTACACTTATTAACCCCACATTGGCAGAGGATTTCTTTCTCAGGCATAGTCCCAGCTTCATAACCAAAATCCCATGTTAGTTCTGTTCTTGCTTTCACATACCTGTCGCTGAAGTATTTTGATAATACTTGGCCATAAAGGATATCTTCAGATCTAGAATTAATCTCTCCCCTGGACTACTGAAACAGCCTTCTAATTGGCCTCCCTGCATGCATATTTACTTGTCTACCTAACTTTCCACTTTATTACCAATGTGAGTTTTCTAGAATCTGATTGTCACTCCCTACTTAAAAATCCTTCTATGGATCCTACTGCCCTCAGGATAAAGTCCAAGCTTCCTAGTGGTATACAAGACCCCTTTATTATCTGACCGCTGCCAACCTTCTCAACTTCAGTTCCCATCATTTACTCCGGGGACCACTCTCTGCAGAGCTAGACACGAGCAGGATCAGACTGTGAAGCTATTAAGATTTTATCCTATCTGTATTGACAAAAGCCCTCCAGGAGAATATGATCATAATTGCATAAATACAACCTCAAAGCAAAACCCCTAAGTGTCAATGATCTCATCAACTAACATTGTTTTTGTTTTTTTTTTTTTTTTGGTTAGAGTTATTCCTATGCATGTTGATATTATTGTAAACAATCTCTCTTTATATAAATTTCCCAATTGGTTTGGCACAATACAAAATAAAAATCACGTCGGAAGCTGTAACATAAAATTCGACCAACTTACAAGATACACACACACATGCCCCCATGAGTAGCATTTCTCTTACTATAATATGGACAATGTGATTTCCCTCACTTTCCTATATCAAGTTTTTTCTTAATATTTATTTTTAAGTGTATAACTTTCTAAATTTTTTCAAAAGAAAAATGCTTGAAGAATTTAAAAGAATATTAAAATTTGAATCCTAATGTAATTTTAATTCTAACCCAATAGTTACAATAATAGTGTTAATAGTAGCTAATGCTTGTTTGTTGTTGTTGCTGAGAGGCTGAATTTCCAAGTCTTGATGGGGAAATAAGATATTGCTATGAATTCTGGGACACACCCATTTAAGAGCATAGGAGCTCTTTCCTATTTTCACAATGAGCTGAAAACTGCCAATGCCTGCTCTAAGCAAATCCTTCCCTGTGCTAGCTGGGGAAGTTGGGTTAAGTCTTCATTTTCCACTTTATGTGTTTGGAGATGGCCTCCTTTCTCTGATACAGTCATGTGAAGAGCGATCTTTTACATAAGGTTCTGAAAAAGTAATAGATGATACAATCATATTAAAAGCCCCTCCAGCATCTTAAGGAACAAATACAAATTCATACATCCTGATCCTAACCCAGGAAAGTTCTTTACCAATGTCATACATACCCTTTCTCTAGAGAAATATTGATTTCACCTGCATTTAGAAAAGAGTTCTCTGATTTTCTAAAGATATCATTCTCAACTGAGACTTTTCTAATGAAATGGATGTTTTCATTTTTCCAATCAACCTTTACATGAATAATTTCTGATAAAATACAGCCAATTAGTAAATAAACATATGAAAAAGCATTAACAGTGGCAACCAAGGAAAAACAAATGACAGTAACATTCACTTTTTCCTAATGAGTGACAAGCTAATTTGGAAAGCAATTTGGTACATTAAAGTAAAATGTTTAAATACTTTGACCTCTCCTAGGATTTTATCCCATAATAGTAATCCAAAATAATGGAAAAGTTATTTGCACAATGATGTTTCATGTCCATCCAGCATACAGTAAAGTTAAAAGCCACATAAATGAATAAGTATAAGGAAATATTCATTCAATGGAAGAATATTAAACAGTAACTAAAATTTTTATTAGTGGATAAGATTTTCAAATGTTGATCATCAGTGTTCTTGTAGTTGAATGACAATGATGGTTTGTTTTAAAAGACTATGCAATGACATGGGAAATGGTTATGACACATTAAATAAGAATACAAGGTTAAAAGTTATATTGAGAGAAAAAAAGTTATATTGAGCGAAAAAAAAGTTATATTGAGCTATGACTGCAATCCATTCACTTTTACAGCAAACACATTACCTAGCCATATATAACCAGTTAACTGTTGAGTTAACATTCGAAATACAGTAGCCATTTCAATGTTGCTAAAATCCATTAGTTCTTTTTTTTAAATGTTTTTTACTGTGGCAAAAGTCACACAATATAAAACATACTATTCTAACCATAGTCAACTGTACCGTTTACTGGCACTAAGTACGTTCATGTTGCTGCTCAACTCTCACCACCATCCGTCTCCCTAATGTTAAGTCCTGCCCTCAAGGCCACAGAAGCGGAACCTGGAACCAAGGTCACCTCTGAACCTGACTGAGCCCTTTGGTGCATGCGTGCTACGTCACTTCAGTCATGTCTGGCTCTTTGCGACGCTATGGTCTGTAGCACACCAACTCCTCTGTCCATAGGACAGGCAAGAATACTGGAGTAGGTTGCCATGCCCTCGTCTGCCGGGAGCCGGCATATTGCATATTGAGTGCGTATTGCATATTGAGTGCAGCACTTTCCACAGCATCATCTTTCAGGATCTGGAATAGCTCAACTGGAATTCTATCACTGCCAGGAGCCAGCGTGAGGAGCTCCACCCATGACAAAGGTCATGAGGAAGGAGGCTCTGCATATGCAAAGGCGGGATCGAGCCTCAGGAGTCCCCCTGGAAATTCTCGAGTATCTACCCCCAAAACCAGAGTCTGCCTACTTTCTGCTTTGTGCTTTCACCTACACCTCTGACTTTACGGGGGGCTGTCCCCTACTACCTCTCTCTGAAAAATGAGTTAGCTTACAGCTCCAGTTAATAATTCCTGGGTGTGACACTGTTTAACCTACAAACTCCTTTGGAAATCCTCTAGCCTGCCTGAATAGGTTTTTCCGGCCACATGTGATTGTTCAGAGCCTCCCAACTGTGAGAGGCAGGAGATGTTCTAAACTGTCTAAACACAGATTCCTTTGAGTAGTTAAAAGATTGATTAGAAATTGTATTGGTGAAGGGTTTTTCACTTATTGGGCCAATGTTTGCTGCTAAGTCTCCATACTCCTTACCTACTGTGTCCTTGGCAGTGTATTGACTGATATAATGGGTGTATAGAAATGTAAGTAGTAGCCTCAATGTTTGTAACCTTGGACCCTTGAGTTAATTCTTTTCTTGATTGAGCCCACTTCACCTTTGCCCTATAGGAATGCAGCTTTGTCCAATGCTTTTTGGAGGCTGGTGCCTGACTTTGGAATAATCACCTTTAGAGAAAGATAAGTTTCTTAAAATGTTAACAGGCCTCCTGGCCAGAAGATGATGTAAATCACCTGAACTTTTGCATATGAAGTTTGAAAGCCTGGCTTCAATTAGAACCAGGAACTGCTGTCCTTGCATGACTCCACCCCTTCCCCCATTATCCTCTATGCATAACTTAAGGTATAAAAACTACTTTGGAAAATAAAGTGCGGGCCTTGTTCACTGAAACTTGGTCTCCCCATGTCGCTCTCTCTCCCAAATTCTGGCTGAGTCTCCATCTGGAGCTCGGAACCCGCCATGCTTGCTAATTATGCCTGGGCTTCTAAGATCTGACCAGGGAGGCCTCAGTGTCTCCTCTCCTTCGGGAGAACGGAAAGACGCCTGCGGCCTACGTAAGTGGTGCAAACTCCTTGTCTTGAAGTTTTATTGGTCTCCAGCGTAAACCAAGCTATTCAGCCTCTTTTCTCCACTGAATTTTCCTACTGAGCTATCCTCATCCTATTACTCTTTATATCTTTGATAAATATTTAAATAAATAGGTCGCCTATGCCATCTCTCCTTCGAATACCCTGGATCAGCTGGGGCTGGACCCCGGCAGGCTCGTCGTGGGGATCTTCCCAACTCAGGGATCGAACATGCATCTTCTTGTGGCTCCTGCATTTCAGGCGGATTCTATACCACTGAACCACCAGGGAAGTCTGAGCCCTTTTGTGAAGGAAAAAGTGAAAGTGAAGTCGCTCAGGCGTGTCCGATTCCTTGCGGCCCCGTGGACTGTAGCCTACCAGGTTCCTCCATCCATGGGATTTTCCAGGCAAGAGGACTGGAGTGGGTTGCCATTTCCTTCTCCAGGAGATCTTCCCAACCCAGGGATTGAGCCCGGGTCTCCCTCATTGTAGGCAGACACTTTACCATCTGAGCCACTGGGTTAGTCTCATTGCCAAAAGCCCCTCTGATCACCACTAACAAGCTTCAGTTCAGTTCAGTTCAGTTCAGTCGCTCAGTCGTGTCCGACTCTTTGCTACCCCATGAATCGCAGCATGCCAGGCCTCCCTATCCATCACCAGCTCCTGGAGTTCACCCAAACTCATGTCCATCGAGTTGGTGATGCCATCCAGCCATCTCATCCTCCGCCGTCCCCTTCTCCTCCTGCCCCCAATCCCTCCCAGCATCAGGGTCTTTTCCAATGAGTCAGCTCTTCTCATCAGGTGGCCAAAGTATTGGAGTTTCAGCTTCAGCATCAGTCCGTCCAATGAACACCCAGGACTGATCTCCTTTAGGATGGGCTGGTTGCTGACTCCCAATTAGGCTAAGGTGCCCACTCCAGTAAACACTCTATTGTGCCCCAATCAATCACCTAACACCAACCTTCCAGGAGTAATTTTCTTTGTCTTGAGGTTATAAAAATTGGCTATTTACCCCCCAAAACTGTCAACTCAGGAAGTCGGCCCACTGTGCTCCCAGTGTCCACATTATCTCTGCTCTTTGTTCTGAATAAACTCACTACCTTCTGAAATGCTCTGTGTCTGGAAATTATTTTCCAATCCATGCTCGGGATGCCTCAACACCTAATTTTTTACCTTCCTAAATGGAAACTCTGTCCTCATTAAACATCAACTCCCCATTCCCCTCCCCTACCCCACTCCCACCCTCTTGTCTGGCATCTACCAGTATACTTTCTGACTCCACGAATTTGACTATTTTAGGTATCTGCTGTAAGTGGAATCAAACAGGATTAGCCTGCACCTAATGCATATTGAAAAGCATTTTTAAATTTTGTATATATATTTATTTATTTTTGGCTGCACTGCATCTTTGTTGCTGCATGCAGGTTTTCTCTAGTTGCTTCAACTGGGGGTTTCTCCAGTTTCAGTGTGAGGGCTTCTCATT
The DNA here is from genome assembly GCF_027580195.1 of Bos mutus. Taxonomy (NCBI): domain Eukaryota; kingdom Metazoa; phylum Chordata; class Mammalia; order Artiodactyla; family Bovidae; genus Bos; species Bos mutus. The sequence goes on along the minus strand of NC_091619.1, from coordinate 102,962,594 downwards.
GCGGTGGCTTCTCTTGCTGCAGTCCATGGGCTCTAGGCCCATGGTCTTCAGTAGTTGTGGCACACGGGCTTAGTTTCTCCGAAGCATGTGGGATTTTCCTGGACCAGGAATTGAACTCATGTCTGCTGCAATGGCAAGGGGATTCTTAACCACTGGACCACTAGGGAAGTCCCTGGAACGCATGTTAATATATGTCCTACAAACAGATATTACCATTTTCCCCTCTATGCTATAAGTAGGTTCTCATTAGTTATTTTATATATACTAGTATATACATGTTTTTAAAGAAAACTGGTTTAAATGCACCATTCAAAAAACAAAGATCATGGCATCCAGTCCCATCACTTCATGGCAAATTTGTTGTTCAGTCTCTCAGTCATGTCTGATTCTTTGCAACCCCATGCATTAGCAGCATGCCAGGCTTCCTTGATCTTCACAATCTCCAGCAGTTTGCTCAAACTCATGTACACTGAGTCAATGATGGCATCCAACCATGTCATCCTCTGTCATCCCCTTCTCTTCCTGGCTTCTCTTTCCCAGCATCAGGGTCTTTTCCAATGAGTCGGCTCTTTGCATCAGGTGGCCAAAGTATTGGAGTTTCAGCATCAGTCCTTCCAATGAATATTAAGGACTGATCTCCTTTAGGATGGACTGGTTAGATCTTCTTGCAGTCCAAGGGATTCTCAAGAGTCTTCTCCAACACCACAGTTCAAAAGCATCAATTCTTTGGCGCTCACCCTTCTTTATAGTCCAACTCTCTCATCCATACATGACTACTGGAAAAACCATAGCTTTGACTATATTGTTGGCAAAGCAGTGTCTCTGCTTTTCAATATGCTGTTTAGGTTTGTCATAGCTTTTCTTCCAAGGAGCAAGCATCTTTTAATTTCATGTTTCCAGTCACTGTCCATAGTGATTTTGTAACCCAAGAAAATAAAGTCTGTCACTATTTACATTGTTTCCCTGTGTATTCGCCATGAAGTAATGGGACTGGATGCCATGATCTTCATTCTTTGAATGCTGAGTTTTAAGCCAGCTTTTTCACTCTCATCTTTCAGCCTCATCAAGAGGCTTTTTAGCTCCTCTTCACTTTCTGCCATAAGGGTGGTGTCATCTGCATATCTGAGGTTATTGATATTTCTCCCAGCAATCTTGATTCCAGCTTATGCTTCATCCAGCCCAGCATTTTCACATGATGTACTCTGCATATAAGTTAAATAAGCAGGGTGACAACATACAGCCTTGACATACTCCTTTCCCAATTTTGAACCAATCTGTTGATCAATGTCTGGTTCTAACTGTTACATGGCAAATAGATGGGGAAAAAATGCAAACAGTGACTGAAGAAGCTCCTAAGCACTTCCCAAAGCCAAACTTGCACCAAAAAAAAAAAAAAAAAGGTCATGGTCATGGGTGATCTGCTGCCTGTTTGATCCACTACAGCTTTCTGAATCCTGGCAAAACCACTATATCTGAGAAATATGCTCAGTAAATCAATGAGATGCGCCAAGACGGCAATGCCTGCAGCAGATATTGGTCAATAGAAAGGACGCAATTCTTCTCCACAATAATGCCTGACCGCACATTGCACAACCAATGCTTCAAAAGTTGAACGAATTGGTCTACGAAATTTTGCCTCATCTGCCATATTCACCTGACCTCTCACCAACCAACTACCACTTCTTAAGCATCTTGACAACTTTTTGCAGGAAAAATGCTTCCACAACCAGTAGGAGGCAGAAAATGCTTCCAAGATTTCATTGAATTCCAAAGCATGGATTTTTATGCTAAATAAACAACCCTATTTCTCATTGGCAAAAATGTGTTGATTTTAATGGTTTCTACTTTGATTAATAAACATGTGTTTGAGCCTAGTTATAATGATTTAGAATTCTTGGTCCATAACTGCAATTACTTTGGGACCAACCTAGTAGTTCTCCAACCAGGGATGGAACCCAGGCCCCTGAAGTGGAAGTTCAGAGTCCTAACTAACCACTGGACTGCTGGGACATTCCTTGCTCTAATCTTTATTATTCCCTTCCTCTCAGTAACTTTAGTTTTAGTTTGTTCATTTTCTAATTCCTTAAATTGTAAAGTTAGGTTGTTCACTGGAGATCACTCTTTTCTTACTGTAGACATTTATAGTTATAAACTTCTCCTTAGCACCGCTTTCACTATATCTGATAAGTTTTTTCTTTTAATGTTAAAGATTCAGGTATGACTGACATAAGTTTTGACATGTGTTTTTGTTTTCATTCATCTCTAAATATTTTCTAATTTCTCTTGTGATTTCTTCTTCGATCCACTGATTGTTTGAGTGTGTTAATTTCCACAAATCTGAGAATTTTCCCATTTTACTTGTTACTGATTTCTAACTTCATCCTGCTGTGTCAACGAAGATACTTCGTATGAAATTTCAAATCCCCTGAGACTGCATCTGAGGCCTAACATACACTCTGTCCTGGAAAATGCCCCACATGCCCTTGAGAAGAATGTTATCCTGCTGTTGTTGGGTAGAGCATGCTGTATATGTTGTTAGATCTAGTTGGTTGATTGTGTTTTGTCTTCTTTTTCCCCCATCTTGTCTGGTTGTTCTTATCGTGACTTTAATTCCAAGACAGTTTGCTTTTATTTCCGTTCTTGCCAGCCCACATTCATGCCTATAACTGGCAATACAGTTTTATACCAATTCTTATCTAACCATAAACAGAATCACAAGGAGCAAGATAATTTCTAAGACGACAGTCTATTTTTGGTCTTGCCTAATCATGTGTTTCTTCTGTTTCAAGAACCCTCTTCGCTTAATACTAGAGTTCCCAGGCACATCATCATCCATTTAATCTTAATTATGTGTGTCATAGAGCCTGCTCACCGCTGTCCCTTGGACTGTTCTCCTTTGCATCTTGAGACTCTATTCTAATTCAATCTTGAATTTGACAAAATATTTTCCTTAGGTAGAGACCATGTGTGGTAGTTTTTCTGAATCCTTGTATGTTTGAAAATGTTTTCCTTTGAAACAAACCCACAGGTATAGAGAACAAACTAGTGGTTACCAGTGGGAAAAGGATGGAGGGCCAGTATAGGGATGGGAGATCAAGAGGTGCAAACTATTGGGTGTAAGATAAGCTACAAGAATGTATTGTACAACACAGGGAAAGTAGCCAAAATTTTGTAATAACTAAATGGAGTATAACTTTTAAACTTGTATAAATACACTTATGGAGGAGAAACAACTAAATTTTTTTTTAAAGAAATAAAAATGTTTTGTTTTGTTTTTGTACTGCCAGATGGATCCTGTCCTTGCTGGATTTAGTTAGGATTATTTAATCACAGAGCCTATTTCCCTCAATAATCTGTAGACATTCAACTACGTTTTCTCTTTAACTGTTATAAAAGAAATATCCAGGGCTTCCCTGGAAGTACAGTGGCTAAGAATCTGCTTGGACATGCAGGGGACACAAGTTCAGTCCCTGGTCTGGAAGATTCCACGTGCCGCGGAGCAGCTAAGCTTATGCACCAACTTCTGAGCCCAGGCGCTGCAATTACTGAAACCTATATCTAGAGCCTGTGCTTACAACCAGGGAGCCCACAGCAATGAGAAGCCTCTGCACAAAGAGCGTCTCCCTGCTCACACAGCTTGACAAAGGCTGAGTGCAGCAACGAAGGCCCGGTGCACCCAAAAAATAATAACTATTATAAGATGAAAAGAAAAGAAATATCCAACGTAAGTCAGAGTCTTTTTTCCTTCTGTAGGTAACCTGATCTTTTTATAAGAGTTTGTAAGATTTTTTTTCTCTTGATCCTTAAAATTTAGTGTCTTTTTGCCTTTGAAAAAAAAATCATGCCTAAGATTAGCTGAGCGCTTTACATCTAGAGGCTCCCTTTTCTTAAAATCCAGGAGGTTTTCATCTAAAATCTCTCTTTTCCATCTGATTGTCTATACTCACACACATTTTTCACATATAGGCCAAAGGACTGGAATTTGTCTGGGTTTTTCAATGGCCAAGTAAGCCCACATTCAACTGGACAAAGCTGTATTTTTCTATTTGTGCTTAAGTATGACTTCTCTATTTTCCTTTTCTACACTCTGTAATTCCTATTATTAGCATGTTCAAGCTTCCCAGTCCTATCATTTGAGTCAGCCATAATTTTTCACTCATGATTTCAATTTCTTTGTATTTTCACTCTGCATCATGAGAATTTTTTAATTTAAGCATCAATCAGAATGTTAAATTAGTTCTCATCTCTGATCATAGTTCTTAATTAATTTGACTTTTTTTTTTTTTTGCTTGTTTTTTTTTTTTTTCGCTGTGCTGCACAGCTTGTGGAATCTTTTTTCCCCAACTAGTGATTGAACCCGGGCCACCACAGTGAAAGCACTGAGTCTTAACCACTGGACCGCCAGGAGATTCCTGACAAGTTTTTTAATTTAGAAATTATGTCTTGCAGTGCGGGAAAATCTTTGTTGAAGTTTAGTTGTATCACCCTCAGAGTTCTTACTGTACCTTTGTTTCAATTTATCGCTCATGGGCTCCACCTCAAGAGGACCCTCTGTTGTGATTGCTCAGCTTTGTCTCTCTCCTCTAAGATACTGTCCCCTTTGAATGGACGACAATTCATGTGTGAGCTGGGGATTCCCATGTAGGTCTGACAATCCAGCAAAAGGTGAAAGGCATGCAAGTTTGTGTTTTGAAAAGCCAATAACAAACTGGCTGGTAATAATGACCACTCCTTTGCTTTCTGGCCTTCTCGGGTATAAGTTAAGACTACCAAAAACAAAAAAAAAGACTACTGTTCATCTCTCAGCTGAACTTACAGGTACCACCCACCTTCCAAGATTGCCAGCAAGATCAGACTTCCCCCAAAGACCACACATAGCAGGAAATAGAGCAAATTAAAAGCTCGATCACTCTCACTTAAAAATTTAACATCATGAGCGAAAGGCTTCATTAAACAAAATTAGAATAAACAACATATACTGAAGAAAGATTTGTAATATATGTTAGAATATAGATACCATTAGCACATAAATAAAGCACCCAAGTCAACGGAAATAGCTCTATATCCCACTTTTTAGATGAGCGTTCCTTAATTCAACAAACAAGACATACAAATGACCAATAAAACATGGAAACATTCAGATTCACTAGTAAAGAAGTATAGACATAAGCAACAAGGTATCATTTTTCACCCATTAAACTGGCTCTTCTTTTCTTTGGGATAATAGTAATGTTGGCAAAGGTGGAGTGAGAAGGATGCTCTCATGTTGGCAGAAGTACATATATATTGATACATTTGGGGGGAAGCCATTTGGAAGCAATTTTATGTATAAGAAACCTTAAAGCATGCACACCCTTTGTAGTTAGTGTTGCTTTTGCTTGTCTGGCAATGGCACCTTAATTTTCTTTGAGGAAATACAGGCCTGGTAGGATTTTCAATCAGTCCCCTCTGCTCCCTTGCTCAAGAGGAAGGCACATAAGCCAAGCTAAGTCCACCAGATTCTCTTTCCTAGGAATCTGAATCTTGAGATGACGATGATGACTGCTAATAGTAGTAGTAACATCTACTGAATTCTCACTCTGTTCTAGGCACTATATTGTGCGTTTTATAGCTTTGTAAACAACTCTATGAGTGAGGTACAATTACTATGTCTGTTTTGCAGATGGGACTAATAATACTAATTATATTATTAGCATAATAATTAGTATAATACTACTACTGCTAATATTATTATTGCTAATAAGATTACTATTACTATGATATTACTACTACTATTAATATTATTAGTAGTTACTAATAATATTCACCAAGACCAATAATCACTGAAGACATCTTAAAGATACTGTATTCATTATCTACTGCTGCAAAACAAATTACACCAAAACTCACTGGCTTAAAATGACAACCATTAACCTTGAAGTTAACATAAGTCATGAATTCAAGTGGTCCTTAGCTGATGCTTCCTGCTCAGGGTCTCTCAGGATTGCAGTCAAAATGTCAACCAAAGCTACAGTCATATGAAAGCTTGACTGGAACTGAGGAATTACTCCCATGATGGCCCACTGACAAGGCTGTTGGCAGGAAGGACCCCACCACCCAGGGCCTCTCCACGGGGCTGCTAGATAGTCCTGCAGGCTTCCCCTAGATCAAGTGATAAATGAGAAATCAAGGGGAAAGGCACAGTGTTTTCTATGGCCTAGATTCAGAAGTCACAGGCCATTATTTCTGCCATATTTTACTCATTAGATGTAAATTGCTAAGTACAGCCGACATGATATAAGACAGGATTGGGCTCCACTTTTTGAAAGAAGGAGTATCAAAAAAAATTTGCATGCATCTTTTAAAACTGCCACAGATACCATCCATTAGTTCTGCAGCATAGATCAACAGATCTTCCCTGGGTCCCATTCACTCTATGGCTTGTTCAGTCTTTTGTTTCTTTGAATTACATTCCTTGAAAATATTCCCTCACTTTTGTCTTAGTTACTCAAGCCATTTCTGTTGCTTTCTACAATAGCCTTCTTTAAAATACAAAAAAAAACACTGGGATTTCTCCAACAGTCCAGTGGTTAAGACTTTGCCTTCCAATGCAGGGAGTGCAGATTTGATCCCTGATTGGGGATCTAAGATCCCACATGCCTCACAGCCAAAAAAAAAAAAAAAAAACAGAATATAAATAACAGAAGCAATATTGTAACAAATTCAATGATGACTTGAAAAAATGGTCCATATTTTTTAAAATCTTTAAAATAAAAAACAAACAACTCTCACCCAGTCTTCCTGGGTGAGAACTCCCACTGAAGTTCTACTTGTCTTAGCCTGGGTCCCCTACAAATCAGAATGTGAGGCAAAGTTTACCTGATCAGTCTTTTCTTGGAAGTATAATCCCAGGCAGCAAAAGTGAGGGAAAAAAAGCAGGGGAGAAAAGAAAGCATATACAAGGCAGTATATTACAAAAGCAGCCACACTTTCCCCAGAAAGAACAGGCGACTGCTCGGTCACACGGAATACCTTACCAGCAGGTTGTGGAGAACACTACATCCTGAAACAGGAAGGAGGAGCCATTGATCTGCTGTCTCTCATTATTCGAGGTGTGTCCCATGGAACACTTATTGTCCCACGGAACATTACGAACTTATTGTGGTGGTCATTTCATAACACATAAAAATATTGAATACTATGTAGTACCCCTGAAACTAAAATAACCTTGTAAATGAATTATATTTCAAGTTTTTTCAAAAGACAATGGTTAGATGTGCTATCCCCAAAATGATTTACATAAGGTTAGCAAAACAAGATCCAGTCTCCAGTTAAAGCTGCAGTTGATCCTGAGGCTATTTGATAGCCATCATCATTCATTGGACTTCTTTCACTTTCAACTAGTACTTTGGTCTAGGTTGCTTGCCTAGAGGGGTGACCCAGAGCTTCATCCTTAGAGGGTGTTAGTCTGCAGTTGCTGTGCCTTTTTCAGGTCATGGATGCTGCAACTGACCATTAATGGTTATCACTGGGCATTGAATCACCGAGAAATGTCCCATGATTCTCCTGAGTTCCAGATATATTGCTTTCTGCCCTTATTGTGTAGTAGCAACCCCAAGTCCTAATGCTAATCAAGTCAATTACCACTGCTTCTTTGGTAACCTCTTTCTTTACTGCTGGTCCACTGGCATGAGGAGCTAAAACTGCTAACTGGGGACCACAACTTCAAATACAATGAAATTTTTACTGTGTCCCCTGGAGGAACTGTTTTCCTCCCCTGCTTTTTTTTCAGAAATGGTAAATACAGATTTTTCATAATCAGGTCACTAGGATTGATAACGAGAGAGCCAGTCCAACTTATACCCATGGACCTGCATATTTTAAGGATGCAGGTCCATGATGCATGTTAAGGATGCAGCAATATATTGATTCAGCACATATACCACATGTAAAGAACAGCACTATAACCCTATAAGGTATTTTCCCTAAGCTGGTGCCTTGGCTGAACTTTTACTCAGTTGTTTCACTGTTACATCAGACCAACTACTCCTAGGTGATGGGTTATATTTACCAATGAATCATGTGGTGATGAGTTTATTGCCTACTTTCCTTTGCTATAAAATAGGGCTCTTAACCTGAGGCAGTATGTAAGAGATGAGCATGCTGTGAGACATCAGATAATAGTACTGGTGAAGATTATGCAATCAGAGAATGCAAATCTATCAAATCATTCATTTTAGCAAAAAGAAATCGCTGCCTCCTCCAAGATATAAGATATCCAATGTGGTCAATCAGCCGTCAGGTAGGTGGCAGGTCTCTCTGGAGAGTGATGCCATATCAAGGGCTCTGCATCACTCTCCAAGGCTAGAAATACAAGCATTAAGTCAACCTTGTTGAGAAGAAGTCAATGTAGTTGAGCCCACACAAAACTTTCACCCATGCCACCATGGTCAACATCTTTGGGCTCACCTGGCAAATTCTAGGATGGCCAAGGAGAGAGGCAAGGGTGGAGGGGATGTGGCGGGAGTGGTGGTGATGGTGGTTTTTAAGTCTCTTCTGAAGTGGATGCTCTCTGGAAGACATTAATGTAAGACATAGAGGTCTGCATGCTTTATGCTCATCCCAGAAGTACATCCACATAACTCTTCCCCAAAACTTTTGATCTTATTCCTTGTTAGCCATTGATTAATTGACCAAGTCATGGTTCATGGCCCAGAAATTAGCATGTGAAGCTATCTTGGGCTACACCTCTATAGGAAATCATAGCCAAGTGTGTCACTTTTAGCTCTATCCACTGAGAGCATTCGCCTTCACTCTTTTGTCTTTCAGGACCATCCCTGAAAGGTCTGTAAACAGGAGCAGTCCTTTCTAGCATGCACCAGCAAATTACACTGAACCATCAGTGAACCAGCTCAAATCTTTTCATCTGCCATCAGTTGGTCATAGGGACCCCTTCATGATGTCATAGAATAAGCTGCATTGGTGGGTGACATGAGAGTCTGGGACACCTGTCTTTGTAATTTATTCATGACTCCTAAATGATTATTTTCATCAGACTTGCTGTGTCCACTCAGTCTTATGACTCAATGGACACGTAATGATCCAGTGAAATCAGTTCGTGATAGGCAGCTATAATCACACAGTCTCTTGATATTCTGTGGTTAAACATTGTCTCTACCAAAGCCCAGTAGCAGGCCAGGAAATATTTTTCAAACTGAGAGTGTCTTTCCAGCATAGAAGTCATAGCCCTGCTTTAAAACCTAGAAATCTGCACAAGACTGTCCACTGGAATTTAGCAGTCTGCACAGTGTCCTCACCATAGACATAGACACCGTGGGCACTATCATATCTGCTGGTCAAATGGCTGACACACCAGAACGGCTGGCATCACAGCCTAGATCAGCTGCCAACCCTCTTTTCCATGATCCTTGTCAAACCAGTGGAGAAGGAAATGGCAACCCACTCGCATATTCTTGCCTGGAAAATCCCATGGACAGAGGAGCCTCGTGGGCTACAGTCCATAGGGTTGCAAAGAGTCAGGCATGACTGAGCTCAAGCACGAGTCAAAACTGGAAGTCTCCTGAGTCACCTGATAAAGGTCAAAGCAACATTCCCAAGTGTGATAAATGCTATTAATACCATCAAAATACAGCCAAGTGTTGTGCCCCTTTCTCAGCGGTGAGAGGTATGAGGAGCAACAATTTGTCCTTTCCCTTAGAAGGAATGTCTTCTCTAGGACAGGGGGTGGCCAAAACTGTCCACAGGCCAAATACGATCCTCCTCCTATTTTTGTAAATGAAGTTCTACTTGGAACACAGCCACATCCATTTGTTTTCCTATTGTCTATGGCTGACTTCACACCATAGTGGCAAAAGTGAGTATGGCGATAGGTACCTTATGTCCTGCAAGGGTTAAAATATTTATTAACCATCCCCTTAAAGATAAAATTAGCCAACTCCTGCTCTAAGACAAGAGGGTCCCTAAAATACTTTACCAAGTAGCAGACCCCTGAAACTTCATGAAGTTTATCTCCCATCTAGAGGGTATCTAGAATTCTTGACATTTCCTGCTCATGGGTCTATGAGTAGAAGGCCACTAATACAGTGAACGGGGTGCTGTATTCCCCGGTTCTGGTGCTCAGTGGTAGAGAATTCACCTGCAAACGCAGGAGACTTAGGTTCGATCCCTGGGTCAGGAAGATCCCCTGGAGAAGGAAGTGGCAACCCACTCCAGTATTCCTGCCTGGGAAATCCCATGGACAGAGGAGCCTGGTGGGCTACATTCCATGGGGTCACAAAGGAGATGGACATGATTTAGAGACTCAACAACAACCACAGTAGCAACAATATAGTGAACATCATGATACTCTGCAAAATTCCTGCAGACTATTATACCAAGTCAGAGAAAAGCAGAGCCAATTACCTTGGCCCAGAGGCAAAAGAGTGAACCTGTGCCTCTGTCTTTGCCATGAGTGCATGTCTGTATTCAGTAGCAGCCACACCATTCTATGACTGGGAACTACATTTCCTGGAATCCCCTTTCCTATATGGTTCCAGATTAGAATTTGCCAAATAAGAGAATTCACACAAGATTTGGAAGGTATAGGCAAAGTAGAAACCATTATTCTCTAGTGATTGCAGCCAAACACATGACTAGAAAAGAGTGTCACAAAAGCTTCACATAAACTCTTGAGAACTGCCCCCTTTGCCACTGTAGACCTAGAGGACTGGAGCCTCCCCGAGGTTCCTGAGACTGGCAGCGGTTTCCAGGCAAGCTTTTGAGAACCATGCACTGCTTGAAGAAGAGATCTGGTGTGTAATCTTCTCTGACCTTCAGCAACAGTTTCCTTGATTTCCACTCCCCCCGCTCGATGGGCTGTTTCCACAGTTGGGTAAGCCCCTAATTCTGTATTAAAGCCTTTATTCCCAGAATACATAGAATTGCTTCTATCTTCCTAACTAAACTCTGAAAGTCTTTAATGCTGCAAATAGTTCTGGAATTTGTTTTCCAATCTGTTTGGATGCAAAAGTAGTTGTGACCTCATTGATATTGGAAAAGGGGACACTACTAGTCCCTGGCACACAGTTACTTAAATGATCACCTGTAAGGTATTCAGTTTTTTACATCAAGTATGATGTTAACTGCGGGGACGTTTTTGTAGCTGGCCCTTGTCTGACTAGGGAAGTCCCTGTCTATTTCTGGCTTTTTGAGTGATTTTATCATGAAAAGGTATAAGGTTTTGAAATGTGCTTTTTTTGTTTTCCTATTTCTATTTAGATGATTATGTACTATTTGTCCATTATTCTGCTAATGTTGTGTATTACATAAATTTCGGGGTATTAAACCCACTTTCCATCCCTAGGATAAACTTCACTTGGCCATGTTGTATAAGCCTTTTTAAATGTAGCCAAATACAACTTGGTACTATTCTGTTAAGGATTTTTTGCATTTATATTCATTGAGGATGTGGTCCTGAGGTTTTCTGTTTTTGTGATGTCTTCTGTGTGGCTCTGGTATAAGAGTAATACTGCCTCATAGAATGAGATGGAAAGTGTTCCATCCTCTCTTATTTTTTGAGAGATTTTGTGAAAAATTGGTAAATATTCTCCAATAAATGACAGAATTTACCAGTGGGAAAAAATATCACCCGTAATTGGCTACAGTCAATGGCCTGTAGAAGGCAAAGCTCTGGAAGACCGAGTAGCTATAGTAACAGGGTGTTACGGAATACTCCCTCCAAGGTGAAGCATGTGGTTGCGTCAGGCACCTTCAGTCACAAAGAAAGAAGCGCATCTCTGCATTTGGCAGGCAGCTGGACAGGCTGATCAGCCCACAAGGCTGCCACAGGGAGGCAGTGTGGCATCTCTCAAAGTTCTCAGGCTTCAAACAAGTCCAAGTGGATACTGAGCCTATCTCCTCATATGTAAAACGATCATAAAAAACTTCTTCATGAGGTTATGGTGACTATACAAGGAGCTAACGTGAGAAACCCCTTTCAAGCACACATCCTTGGGTGTGGCCCCCACCACTTTGCAATCTGATGCCAGTCCAATGCCAAAACTTTCATCGACCCAGAATAAAAGCTGCCCCACAAGGATGGCAACAATTCTAATTTTTTCTAGTGTGTGTAGATACAGAAGTGCCTATGAAACACTAATGCAGAGTTTAAAGAAGAAGAATGCAACACCCTCCTAACTAGCACTCAAGTCAGAAACAGAATGTGGCCACTTACCTGCAAAATGACATCAGGTGAGAGGCAGATGCAGGCAGAAATCAACGAAGCTTCCACCCAGCGGCCTCAGTGGAACAGCCTCGCATTCAGTGAGACTGAGTGTGCACTGACTTTCCCGGAACCTCCAAACTCTGAAAGGACGAGTTGCGGTTGTTCCAAGTTCATCCCACCCCACTTCTGAGACAGGCAAGTTGCCAACTCTCCTCCTTGTCGGGACAAGTCACATTTAGAACACCAGAGGGCAGCCACTCCCCACGGATGGTGGTGCCCAGGAAAAAACAACAGCAGAACCAAGGGTGCAATGGGCCTCAGTCTCCCAGAGCCCTTCCGGTCCTCCTCCTGCTCAGGCCTGTGCCACACATCAGAACGGTGCAGTGTAAAGACCCATAGTGTTGGTAACTGGGAGACCTGAGCTTGAATCCAACTTTGCCACTTCCTATCTTTGACCTTGAACAAGTGACCTTACCTCTCCAAGTCAATTTCCTCACCTAGAAAAACAGGGCACAAAAATAGAACCTGCTTCACAGGATTACTCTATGACAAGTGAGATGGGTGAGTCCAAATACTGTCCAAAACAGTCATTGTTCTTGGGCATCCTAACTGTTCATCTACCTACATTCTCATCAGAGTCTTGGCAGGCAGAGTGGATAAATGTGATTCTCATTTTTCAGATAAAGAAATTGAGACTTAAAGGAGCTATCTGACCTGCAGGATAATGATGGCCAGAGTCACTTGATTTTTCTCAGCCTCTCTTTCTACCATTTCACAGTGATGGCAGCTGGCCTGAAGAGTTCAGTTCAGTTCAGTCACTCAGCCGTGTCCGACTCTTTGCGATCCCACGGACTGCAGCACACCAGGCTTCCCTGTCCATCACCAACTCCCAGAGCTTACTCAAACTCATGTCCATCGAGTCGGTGATGCCATCCAACCATCTCATCCTCTGTCATCCCCTTCTCCTCCTGCCTTCAATCTTTCCCAGCATCAGGGTCTTTTCAAATGAGTTAGTTCTTCCCATCAGGCGGCCAAAATATTGGAGTTTCAACATCAGTCCTTCCAATGAATAGTCAGGACTGATCTCCTTTAGGATGGACTGGTTGGATCTCCTTGCTGTCCAAGAGACTCTCAAGAGTCTTCTCCAATACCACAGTTCAAAAGCATCAATTCTTTGGTGCTCAGCTTTCTTTATAGTCCAACTCTTACATCCATACATGACTACTGGAAAAGCCATAGCTTTGTCTAGATGGACCTCTGTTGGCAAAGTAACGTCTCTGCTTTTTAATATGCTGCCTAGGTTGGTCATAGCTTTTCTTCCAAGGACCAAGCGTCTTTTAATTTCAAGGCTTCAGTCACCATCTGCAGGTATTTTGGAGCCCAAATAACGTCTGTCACTGATTCCATTGTTTCCCCATCTATTTGCCATGTGATGGCACCAGATGCCATGAATTTTTAGTTTTCTGACTGTTGAGTTTTAAGCCAATTTTTTCACTCTCCTCTTTCACTTTCATCAAGAAGCTTTTTAGTTCTTCTTTGTTTTCTGCCATAAAGGTGGTGTCATCTGCATATCTGAGGTTATTGATATTTCTCCCAACAATCTTGATTCCATCTTGTGCTTCATCCAGCCCGGCATTTCACATGATGTACTCTGCATTTAAGTTAAATAAGCAGGATGACAATATACAGCCTTGATGTACTCCTATCCAATTTGGAACCAGTCTGTTGTTCCATGTACAGTTCTAACTGTTGCTTCTTGAACTGCATACAGATTTCTCAAGAGACAGGTAAGGTGGTCTGTTATTCCCATCTCTTTAAGAATTTTCCAGTTTGTTGTGATCCACACAGCCAAAGCCTTTGGAGTAGTCAATAAAGCAAAAGTAGATGTTTTTCTGAAACTCTCTTGCTTTTTCTGTGATCCAATGGATGTTGGCAATTTGATCTCTGATTCCTCTGCCTTTTCTAAGTCCAGCTTGAACATCTGGAAATCCATGGTTCACATACTGTTGAAGCCTGGCTTAGAGGATTTTGAGCATTTCTTTGCTAGCATGTGAGATGAGTGCAATTATGCAGTAGTTTGAACATTCTTTGGCATTGCCTTTCTTTGGGATTGAATTGAAAACTGACCTTTTCCAGTCCTGTGGCCGCTGCTGAGTTTTCAAAATGTGCTGGCATATTGAGTGCAGCACTTTCACAGCATCATCTTTTAGGATTTGAAATAGCTCAACTGGAATCCCATCACCTCCACTAGCTTTATTCGTAGGGATGCTTCCTAAGGCCCACTTGACTTCACACTCCAGGATGTCTGGCTTTAGGTGAGTGATCACACCATTGTGGTTATCTGGGTCATGAAGATCTTTTTTGTACAGTTCTTCTGTGTATTCTTGCCACCTCTTCTTAATATCTTCTGCTTCTGTTAGGTCCATACCATTTCTGTCCTTTATTGAGCCCATCCTTGCATGAAATGTTCCCTTGGCATCTCTGATTTTCTTGAAGAGATCTCTAGTCTTTCCCATTCTGTTGTTTTCCTCTATTTCTTTGCATTGATTACTGAGGAAGGCTTTCTTATCTCTCCTTGCTATTCTTTGGAATTCTGCATTCAAATGGATATATCTTTCCTCTTCTCCTTTGCCTTTCTCCTTTGCCTTTAGCTTCTCTTCTTTTCTCAGGTATTTGTAAGGCCTCTTCAGACAACCATTTTGCCTTTTTGCATTTCTTTTTCTTGGGGATGCTCTTAATCACTGCCTCCTGTACAATGTCGTGAACCTCCATCCACAGTTCTTTAGGCACTTTGTCTATCAGATCTAATCCCTTGAGTCTGTTTGTCATTTCTACCCTGAAGAGACTTGCTCATAAAATCCGTTTGTGATTCTGGGATTCTGAGGTCCAGAGAGGGCAAATATATTATCCAAGACTACATGGTGAGCAGGGGGCCAATCTGGCCCACAAAGAGCCAGTCCTGTGGGCTCCTGGTCTAGTGTCCAGCTGCAGCCCCAGACACTCTGATAAGACAGTCTCATTGTTCTGTCCTGATTGATTGTCAGAGGATCCCATCCTTCTCCTGACTTCCTGACCAGTCTATGAGCTAGAAGAGAAAAGAAGTCTTTGGACTGTATGTTACTGTGGAAAATCATCCATGACATGTTGCCAAATGAAACAATCCAGTTCAGTTCAGTTTCAGTTCCTCAGCCGTGTCCAACTCTTTGTGACCCCATGGATAGCAGGACACCAGGCTTCCCTGTTCATCACCAACTCCCAGAGTTTACTTAAATTCAAGCCCATTAAGTCGGGGATGCCATCCAACCATCTCATCTTCTGTTATCCCCTTCTCCTCCCGCGTTCAATCTTTCCCAGTGCCAGGGTCTTTTCAAATGTGTCAGTTCTTTCCATCAGGTGGCCAAAGTATTGGAGTTTCAGTTTCAACATCAGTCCTTCCAATGAATATTCAGGACTGATCTCCTTTATGATGGACAGGTTGGATATCCCGGCTGTCCAAGGGAGTCTCAAGGGTCTTCTCCAACACCACAGTTCAAAAGCATCAATTCTTCAGTGTTCAGCTTTCTTTATAGTCCAACTCTCACATCCACACATGACTACTGGAAAAACTATGGCCTTGACTAGATGGACTTTTGTTGGCAAAGTAACATCTCTGGTTTTTAATATGCTGTCTAGGTTGGTCATAACTTTTCTTCCAAGGAGCAAGCGTCTTTTAATATCAAGGCTACAGTCACCATCTGCAGTGATTTTGGAGCCCAAATAAATAAAGTCTGTCACTGTTTCCATTGTTTCCCCATCTATTTGCCATGAAGCGAAGTGATGGCACCAGATGCCATGATCTTAGTTTTCTGAATGTTGAATTTTAAGTCAACTTTTTCACTCTCCTCTTTCACTTTCATCAAGAGGCTCTTTAGTTCTTCTTCACTTTCTGCCATAAGTGTGGTGTCATCTGCACTCAATGAAACTATGAACCATGTCGTGGTGGAGAGTTCTGACAAGGTGTGATCCACTGGAGAAGGAAATGGCAAACCACTTCAGTATTCTTGCCTTGAGAACCCCATGAACAGTATGAAAAGGCAAAAAAAATGAAACAAGTGATCTACAAAACAGTAAGTACCTGACCCCTGTGTCTATTTTTGTGTATCAACAGAGGGGAAAAGTGGACAGTCATAACATGCTGTGCTGTGCTTAGTCGTGTCAGACTCTTGTGACCCCCATGGAGTCCGCCAGGCTCCTTGGTCCATGGGGATTCTCCAGGGAAAAATACTGGAGTGGGTTGCCATGTCCTCCTCCAGGGAATCTTCCCAATCCAGGAATTGAACCCAGGCCTCCTGCACTGCAGGTGGATTCTTTACCATCTGAGCCACCAGGGAAGTCCAAGAAGACTGGAGTGGGTACCCTATTCCTTCTCCAGGGATCTTCCTGACTCAGGAATCGAACTGGGGTCTCCTGCATTACAGGCAGATTCTTTACCCACTGAGCTACCAGGGAAGCCCAGATGGTGATAATACGCAATGGTAAATATGCTTATCTCTAGGTGGTAGAATTACAGGTAAGCTTTGTATTTTCCCCTTGTATCTTTGTGCATGTGTTTCTAGGTTTATCCAATAAGCATATTTTATTTTTGTGTGTGTGTTGTTGTTGTTTAGTTGGTAAATTGTGTCCACTTCTTTTGCGACCCCATGGACTGCAGCCCACTGGGCTTCTCTGTTCATGGGATTTCCCTGGCAAGGATCCTGGGGTGGGTTGCCATTTCCTGCTCCATGGATGTGTGTATTATATTATTTCAATTGTCCATTTTAAAAAATTGCTATGTGAAGAGTCAGGAAGCTTGGGCTATCTTCCACATTAATTCACTGTGGCTTTGTACAAGTCTCTTAAGCCCTGGGAGCCTCAGTTCCTCCAACTGAAACATAGGGAGGCCCCCCTGCCCTTTTCACACAGAGGCCCAGGGCCTTCCTGGTCTGGTTGCCTGGTCACATGGCTCCCTCTTCTCCTCAAACAAGCTTCCAAGCAGGATGACACCTGCCTCCGTCTCCATCTCCCTCACTCTATTCATTAATCCCTCATCTCCCTGTAGCTTGGGTTTTGCCCCCTATTCTCCAGCCCACATTCTCCATTCTGGTGATGGTGGCCTCCTCACTGCCAAAACCAATGGCCTCCAAGCCTCAATCTGCCCGCTCCGCCCCCCGACCGCCCCACCCCGCCCCCCCTACACCCCTGCCCGGTCCCCCAGCATGGGGCTCTCTTGATCCGCCCTCCTCCTCGGAGCACGGTCGTCCCTCGCCCTCTCGGCCTAAAGCTTGCCTCAGTTTCCTCATCCCTCCCGTTGCTGCTTCTCCCAGGGGTCCGCTGCGATCCGAGGCCCCCTCTCTATCTTTGGCCTCCCTGGGATGACCTCGCCCACACCATGGGCCTATCAAGTGGCCTCCATACCATCTCCAGCCCAAACCTGGCCCCTGAGCTCTAGGTCTGATAGCAAATCCCCATGGGGCCCACCTCACCCTCCACACAGCTGGGCCCCTTCTTCCCTCCATCCCCACCCACATCCCATGAACCTCCTCCATCGTCCACTCTGAAAATAGCTTCCCAGGTGCTGGCCACTCAGTTAGAACCACAAATGCACAGCCTGGACTCTGCCTCTCCTCCTTCCTGGCCACACAGAGTTGTCCCCAGGTCTTGGTCAACTCACCTCTTAAGGACTTCTCCAACCTACCCTCCTCCCAAGCCCTGATGAAGGCCCCACCACCCACTCCCACAACAGTGAAGCCATCCTCGACAGCTCGCTCACACCCACAGCTCTCCATGTGAGCATTCTGCACACTTTCCTGCAACAGCCCAGACCCTCTGAGCATTCCACCTGGGTCCCTCACTCATTCAGAAGACATCACCATGGACCTCCATACCTCTCATCCGCAGGACACCCCTGGACGTCCCACTGGTCTCCAAGCCTTCACTCTCTTTCCCTCCAGCCTGGCCCCAAATGCAGGTTATATCATCAGTATCATTATAGCTATTACTGAGTGTTTAGTGTGTGTCAGACACTGAGGGCTTTACCGGTACTCTCATTTATTCATGTATTCCTCACAACAACTGCCTAAGGAAAATACCTACTGTTGTTCTCTCCATTTCAAAGATGAGGAAAGTCAGGTATATAGAGTTGAAGTAACGCACTCAAGGCAGTATAGTTAACTGTACACCTTACTAAAGTCTTAGAACTGGGATTTGGATACAGTTTGATCTGACTGCAGAGCACCTGCCTTTAACCACTATGCTACACTGCTAATTGACCTCTTCGGCCAGAAACACCTAGAGGATAAAGTTCGAATGCCTTTGGGGACCCTCAGACACACCTTTTCCAGTCCTGTCACCTACCGTGCCCAACTGGTGCTTCCTAGCTTTCCATCCTGACTGCCCTCCTTACCTGTCCACTTCCACATTTCAACTCGTGTCTTTCTGCCACTGAGTGTTGGTCTGGCTTAACCCCGTCTCCAAACATCAAAGCCCTCCCATCCTTCAAGGCCATCTCCAAAGCTTCTCCCTCCATGCTAAGCAGGTCATGTTGAAAAGCAGGTATGATGGGGGACTGGCCATCAACTGAGAGACAGGGGACCTGAAAGCCTGATCCTTGCCATTCCAGAAGGTAAGGCGGGGCGGCGGGGGTGGGAGGGGGGGCGGGGGGAGTGGAGTGGGCTGGAGACCTCAAACCATGCCTCACTTTTTTCATGAATAAGATTGTGGGGGCCGGTGGGCCGGGGGTGGGGGGGCTTCCCTGGTGGCTCAGTGGTAAAGTATCTGCCTGCCAATGCAGCAGACATGGGTTTGACCCCTGGTCCTGGAGGAGCCCACATGCCTTCCAGCAACTATGCTATTGAGCCCATACTCTAGAGCCTGGGAGCTACAACTCCTGAGACCAAATGCCACAACTATGGAAGCCTTCTTGCCTAGAGCCTGTGCTCTGCAACAAAAGAAGCCACCAGAATATTCTTATTCAGCACATTCAGAATATTCTCATGCAGCACAACTAAAGAGTAGCTCCCACTAGGTGCAACTAGAGAAAAGCCCTTGCAGCAACTGAGACCAGCACAGTCAAAAACAAATAAATAAAAGATTGCGGGGATAAGATAAGACTATCCTTGGGAGCCCACCTTGCTCTAACAGTCTGAGGCCCTATGTGTTCACGGTCCCTGGAATGGTGGTGAAGTTACCCTCTTTAAATCCCTCTAACACTCACACAATGGAGAGAATGTCAGAAGGGAAGGGCTTCAGAGAAAAATAATCCCACCCCTGCTCCCTCCCCCCTCCCCCACTCCAAGGGATGCTTAGGCCCAGAGAAGGGCAGAGGCCTGGCTAGCCATCTGGGGAGTGGTGGAAGGGAGGCAGCGCTCCCTGCTTAACGCAGGACCCATCTCAGCAGGTCCCCAGCCCTGCAGAGAAAGGAGGGGAGGAGCCTGGAAGGGCAAAAGCAGCTGAACCTGGCTCTGGGCCGGCTTGGCCTGCCCATCCCCAGGAGGCCTCAGTAGTTTTCCATCCCCGGCAGGCCTGTAGCCCAGGACATGTGCTCCCCTCTCCCCTTACCCCCCACATTCCTCCGCACACTCAGACAGCAAAGTGGCATTCAGGGCCTGATGGGGAGGGCCAGGAGGGAGGCCCACACACAAAGACTCACAGATACCAGTAAAGCCACAAACATGTAGATCCAGAAAGATAACACACATCCAGATGAGACAAAAGGATCCAGACACAAACAACACACGCCGAAACAATATGCCCACCCGCCAGACACGTAGACCCGTTCTCAGAGGCACACACAGAGATATGCATCCCGTGGGCAGGCACACACAGGCACGTTCACACCCGGAGATTCATGTGCACACTAGGCAGACACCCACCCCCCGGCTGTGCCATGCTCCCTCCTCCCCCTGAGCCCCTACGATGCTTGTCTAGATCAAATATCAGTTAGGGAAAGGGAGAAAAGTCCTGAGCTGCCCCAGTCCTGGGAGACAACAAGGGCTAAACAGAACCCAGAGCCCAGCCAGGCTGCCTCGGCCCAGAGAAGGCGCCAGGTTTTAAAATTCCAGAGAATTCACCAGACAATCCCCACCCTGTTCCCAGAGGCCAGGGTGAGGTTGGTTCTAGAGCATCACCCCTCCATGACCCTTTCTCCAGCCTCTCAGACTCCATCTGTGTCCCCAGCTGTTAAGGGCAGAGCAGAGGGGGCTCCCAGCAGCCATTCTCCTGGTTCATTTCCCTCCGAGCTCCTCTCCACCCCCACGCCTGTCTCCCTCTCTCTGTCTGCCCGCCTCAGCCCCACATCCGTCCACTCCAAGACTAACCCACATCTTCACTGGATCCATCACACTCAAGAACCCAGAAACGCAACTCCTTGACCGGACGGACCCACCGGTTTACACCCCATGGGATGTTCCATAACTGCCTGGTAGCCAGGGGGTCCAGCCCAAGGACTGCATGCACATGCTGTCCCGTGTTGTCAGCAGAGGTGGCTCCAGCCTCACCCCAGCTGTCTGGGAACCTTGGACCTGTGGCTTCAACTGTTTTGAGCCTCATTTCCCTCATTTATAAAATGGGGACCATGATGCCTCCCAGCTCTCCACAATGTATGTAGTTTATCACGGGGCCTAATTAAGACCCCTGGTTTTAACCAAGAAACAGGCTGTGAGACTATACGGTCTAGTGATGCCAGCGTCAGTGTCCCTGTCTGGGTATCGCGGTAACTCTTGCTACTCGGGGTGGGGAGTGAAATACCCTGTCCGGAGCAGACGGCTTCCAGCGGGGGCGCCCGCCACTGGGTTCCGCTCCCCGCAAGCCCACCTGCCCCCCGGCCCCACTCGACCCGGTTCCCACGCCGTCTGGCCCCCGCCGGCGCGGGCTGTCAGCCGGAAGGGATTTAGGATCAGCTGCGTCGGCACAGAGGCCGCCTTGTCCCGGTGGGGACCTGAGGCCGCAGTCGGGCCGCGCGGTCACGTTGCTCGGCGGCCGCGGTGCCAGCGGCCCCCCGCACCCCGCCCGACCTGGGGCCGCTTCAAGGGCGGGCGCCGGATTTCCCAGCCCCGCGCCCAACGCCCCGCGGGCTGTTTGGGGGCCTCGCAAGGGGACACGGTTTCCCCCTAGAGCCGAAGCGGGGCGGCTGGCGCGTCCGCCCCCACCCCGCCCACCCGCAGGCAACCGCTGAAGCCCACTCCTCGAGCTGGGTCTCCGGCCCTCCCCCGCAAAGGGCGCGGGCCTGGTCTCCTCCCCGTTTCTCCCAGGCATCTGGAGGATGACCACAGATTTCCCCAGAAAAAGCCTTGGAACCTGGGAAATCTCTCAGGACCGGATGAACTCAACTGAAGATGGATTGCCCGACCGCGACGGGGTGCAGGGGCGGGGTGGGGGATGGGGTGCGGAGGCGGGGTGGGGGATGGGGTGCGGATGATGCCTGGCTGTGTGTTCGGTGTTGGGACAGGCTCAGAGCGTGCTGGGTCAGGCTGCTAGCTACAGTCACAGTGTTCTGGGCCTGAGTTGGAAGCCAGTCAGATGTTATCAGATGCAGGGTTGGGATCTGCTGGGTGTTGGGACCCTCTCTGGATGTGGGATCTTCACTGAATTTCTGGATCCAGTTGTAGGGATCCATTCAGGCCAACTGTGCAATGGAAGCAGATCCAGAGGTATGTGGTCCAGGTGTGGGGTTGTTTCCCTAGGTTCCCAGTCTGGGTGAGGTGTTCCTCTCTAGGTCAGGTTGTTGGGGCCCTCTCTGGTATGGCTGTTGCAAAATGTTAGGGAATCTTCTCTGGGTGTCAAGGGTCTGGGTTTGGACACCTGCCCAGGCAGATTAGGTCCACGTGTTAGCAGCCACTCTAGATTTGTTTGGACAAAATGTTTAGCCCCACAGCCTTCTACTGGCCTGAAGGCACACATCCTGGCTCACTATCCGCCCCAGTTCATCGAGACCCCTGTGGGACTAGTTAATGGAGGGCCTGTGGCAGCTCAGCTTGACACCCCTCTTCAGAACCCAGGAATTGAGGGAGACCCTGGACTCCAGCTGGGAAGTGGAGCGACAGCAATCTGTCCAGATGTATGTCCTTTCCCTTCTCTACCTTCATTTCCTCACCAAGAAAATGAAAGAGTTGGACTTGATATTCTCTGAGGTCCCCTACACTGCCCTCTCCCTGTCCTTCCCTACACACACACAAGCACACCCACTAGGCGCTCATTCCCATCTCCCCACACCCTACACACACATGCACACACACACACACACACACACACTTGGTGCTCATTCACATCTCCCCACATTGGTTCACACTGGTCTTCCTGCCCAGAATGTGTTCTCCTTTCCCTCTCCAGCCTCTACGAGAAGGCCTTCCTTACCCCAGCCCCACTTTCCAGCCTGATTCTCCTGACTCTTTCCATTCAGCTGGGAGCTCTCTGAAGGCAGGGCCCTATCTTCTCCTGGCCGCCCACTCCGAAGCCTCGTTCTAGATGAACATGGGGCTCAGGGGCTCATTCTCAGGTCAGCCACCATCGCAGGTTGGCAGTTGACCCTCTAAGAAGAAGAAGAATTTCTTTAGTCTCTAATACCCCAAATGGTGGGGTGGGCACTAAGCGGATTTAGGCGGCCTGTCTCCTGCCCACACCAATCCTTCTTTCCAGGCCACTGCACCCATGTGACAGACAGTCTGGGGCACCAGGGAGCCCTCAGAATCACATGGGCACAGGCGGGTAGCTGGAAATTGACTGCCCAGCTCTAGGTCTCCTGGTAGCTATGTCCCAAGCAAACAGAAATCAGAAACCCCAGAGGGCAGGAGTGATCTAGATCACTCACCCTGTTTTCCACACCAACTTACATAGTTAAGCGTGTGAGCATGACCATCCACATACACTCAGATGTGCAAACGCACATACACACACACACACACGTGCACACTGACAGAACTAAGCCAGATTCTGAGCCAGACGGTTCCATCACCAACAACATCTCCTAGTCCTCAGAACAGCCCTATGAGAATCACTAGCCCCATCTGCAGATGAGGAAACTGAGGCTCAGAGAGGGGAAGGGACTAAGCTGAGACCACACAGCTGTCAAACGTGGAATCAGAACTCAAAGCCATGCCCTTTGCATGGCACCACTAGGATGCACATGCGTGCTCACACACACACGTGCAAATGCACACACAACTTACACATTTGTGCTCAACTCCTGAACTAGTCACTGAATACCAAAGCTAGAAGGGGACTTAAGAGATCATCTTGTCTATGCCATCCCACTTTATAGAAGGAGGGGAAGGGATTTATTTAAGTTTTCAACACATTTAGGAAGTAGCAGAACCAGGACTCAGATTCACATCTCTGTTGTCACACAGAGTCATGTGTACACACATCCACACACCGCACAGCTTATCCAGAGACTGTTACACA
The DNA here is from genome assembly GCF_027580195.1 of Bos mutus. Taxonomy (NCBI): domain Eukaryota; kingdom Metazoa; phylum Chordata; class Mammalia; order Artiodactyla; family Bovidae; genus Bos; species Bos mutus. Next base: position 102,938,977 of record NC_091619.1, on the reverse strand, counting down.
CAAACCCATGTATGTATACATAGACACAGACAGCCATTCCCACCACACACGTCCCCAGTTGGTTTGTATATCTGCACACGTGGCATTGCACATGTCCCCTCATCACACACACATACACAGTCATATGTGGTCACACACAGCACATGTTCACCCACACTCGTCACACACCATCCTTTCACTCATTTATCTACTCACTCACACATGCTCAGACATCCACGTTCTCTCACTCACATTCACATGTACCACCGTCCTGCTGCAGAAGAGATGAGTCGACCCTGATCTGGGATCCCGCGTAGCTAAGGCTATAGACCCTGGGATGGGAGCTATGCACTGAGCCTTTAAGAGGGGGTGTCTGCAACCAGCATGGTGTTGTGTGGGTGCACCCTGGCATCACCATCGGTGGTTTTGGGAAATGTGCACTGCCAGCAGTTCCCCACAGGCCGAGGCAACTTGTCTTGGCCAAACCCAGCAGGTAGCCCCAGAAAGTGCCAAGTCATGGGCCAGGAGTGGCCTGGCCTGGCCAGGCTGGCGGCAAAACTGGTCCCAGCTTGCGAGCTAATATTTTTCTTCTGCCTGGAGCCACACTAGGGATGTTCCTCTCTGAAAGGGCCAGACCCTGAGTCATGAGGCCTCTTCCAACACCCACTGAAGATGAGGATCAAGGCACCAGGATTTGAGGGCAAAGCACCCAGAGCTGCTAATGGGATTTACCAAAGTTGGTAAGCCAACTAATGTATATATCTAATACAGACTAATCCCAAAGCCTAGTCCATGAACAGAGACAGCTGTCAAAGTCCTCTAACAGATGCTCTGAGCTGGACAGACCAGACACATCAACTAACAATTACAATGCTGGGGCTGAGGGGGCTGTCACATAGAGACAGACATAGCATATGGGAGCCTGGGGCAGGGCGCAGCCACCTTGGACCAGTGGTGGGGCCACTTGATCTGGGTCTGAAGTGGTGAGTAGGAATTCACCAAGACGCTTTTTTTCAGATGAAAAGTTGTGGTTCAGGGAATGGAGATCAGCATGAGTGTGGGCTGAAGTGGAGGAGTAGAGAGGGTGGGCTAGATGTACAAGAAATGAGGCCAGTTGAAGTCAGCTATTCAACACATATTTATCAATATCTACTATGTGCTAGATGAGGACACGCAGAATGTACAAGCCTCTCCCTCGAAGAGCTCAAGTTCAAGGGTCCCAAATTCAAGTGCTTTCTGGTGATAAGCAGGTGGTGTAGATGGACAAGCAGGAGTGTGAACAACAGAGTGGTGGGGCTTGTGTCTAATAGGAGAGTCCATGTCCTGTCAAAAGCATTTCTGTTCAAGAATATGTGTCAATCCATGACCACCAAAAACACTGGTTTACGGATGGGTTCAGATGACAGACCCTGAATTTGGAGGAAGCCTACATAGGGAGCGAAGGAGTTTGAGCCTTAGGCCCTTAGATGGGCCTAAGACTCACGGGAGATTCTTGCCATGAAAAGGCGTTTGTCACAGAAGCCTCCTGGAGACGCTCTCACACTGCGGTCACTGGACCAAAAGGGGCTGTGTGCCTGTCGCCCAAGACTCCCAATGACAAGGACAACGTTCTGCTTTGCCCCATCACAACTCTTCCCTGGCAAGGGCCACTCTGTTCTCATGCGCATGTTCATCCTCGGCCCCTCCTCCTACCCTACCCCAAATCCTCCTTTCTCTACCCACATCTTGCAGAGAAAAGCTGATGACATTAGGCCCTCCCACATTTCTCTTTCTGACCCAAGCCCCTCGCAAAAGGTCAGCGCGCACGCGCGCACGCACACACGACCTCTGTAAGGCAGGGGGCTTAGACGAGTTGACCAGGAAATGATTTTCTGTGTGTTCCACCTCATGGAAATGTCAGAATGGCCTTAGAGATGAAAACGCCTGACTTGGCATCCTGGTTCCTCTGCAACCAGGAAACTGGGAGCTAGGTTGGCATCCAGGCAGGAGTAGGGAGCTTTGAACTTGGGCTTCGAAGCAGCTCTCCCACTGGCTAGAGAAGGAGGGCAGCATGGCCAGGTGCCCAGTGTGGCCCGTCCCCTCCCTGACACATTTGCAGACCCCACATGCTTGGCGGTAGAGCCTGGGAGCTGCAGGCACATCCCGGCAGCCCCTCCCACTCCCCACCAGCCACAGCCTCCCTCCTGGACCTTCATTAAATTATTCTGCCCCACTGGTCCCAGGCTCAGACTGCCTTTGATGTGCGTCCTTTTAGCTTCTAAGGCCAAGCCCAGACCCCTCACAACAGGCCAGGCTGATGGTCTCTGACAGCTTCCCTGGGGCCCCAGGATGGCAGGACACCAAGGCCCACTCTCATGCCCACAGGACACACGCCCAGGCCCCCGTGGGCAGCCAGAGATTCCCACATTTACATGCAACACTCACTCGCACACTCACCTAGTCCTGGTGGGGCCTGCCCTATAGCACAGAAACATCTCGCCTGGCACACTCAAGCACACCCATGTGGACACACTCATGCACACAGATATTTGCACACGCCCACCTATAACACTTGCAGCACACACACCCCTCACACACTCCCCTCTCACAGGCTCACACCACAGTGCCTGGCTCTCCCATGAGGCTCCGGTGCATTCTTCTGCCATCTCACCGAGCTCCTCACCTTCCTCATCGTTTGGAGGTCATAATATTGTGACTGTGAACCCAGACAGCCTGGCTTCAGTCCTTAGGGATCCCACTTAAAGCTATGTGTTTGTGGGCAAGTTACTAACATCTCTGGACCTCCATTTCTGTTCTTGTCAAAGGGGAATGCTAGTGGTATCTTCCAAGGGCTGTTGTGTGGCTTAAATGAGATTGTGTACTTACCATCTCCAACAATGCCTGGCACGTTGTAAGAACTCAACAAACACAGCTGTTGCCTCTTGCCTCTTCCCTTTCATTTCCTTTTCCTCAGTTGTATCAAAACCATGACTTTTTCTAAAAGTGCCGAGCTTCTTCATGCTTCTGACCCTTTGCTTAGGATGTTCTTTCTATTGGAACCAACTCTGCCCCATTTCTCCCCCCTTCCCATCCACCTGATCTTGTTAAATCCTCCTCAACTTGTTAAATCTGACTCTGGGGGACCCTGCCCTCTACCAGCAGAACTGATTACTGACCACTTTGCATCCCACCCTGCCCTGAATTGTCCATCTCCTAAACCTGTGAGTCCCTGGAGAACATGGGGCCTCATGAAAGTCATTTCTTTGATCCTGTACCCAGCACTGGCCATGGGTCACTGCAAGCGTCAGTATGTGAGGAAGAAAATCATAATGAAGAATCAACAAGAGGCACTTGTGCAACTGATTATTAAAGGTTATGGAAACTATGTAGCCTAGAGGACAGATAAAAACAATCATAATATTCCTGTCATGATAGCTGACTATAGGGAATGGGAACTTTGGGCAAGCTCAGCATTAAGGGCTTTCTGCTTAATGCTTCAGCAATGCTGTGAGGCTGCGCTGGTGACGCATCTATTGCTCGGGGGAATGAATGAGGGAAGCATGTGGATGCTTCCAAAGCATTACTATGCAGGAGCAAGAAGGAACATAGCAATCTACCTACAGGAACTTGGAAAGACCTCAAAATCATGGTGTTGAGTAAGAAAATTAGGGACCAGAAAGATTTATGGCACAGTATCATTTTTGCAAGTGAACTCCCCAAGGCATATTTATAAAGACAAACACTTTTTAAAATATATATTTATGTATTTATTTGACTGCACTGAGTCTTAGTTGCAGCATGCAAGATCTTCAGTTGCAGCATGTGGGATCCAGTTCCCCAACCAAGGATTGAACTCTGGCCCCCTGCATTGGGAGCACAGCGTCTTAGCCACTGAAGTCCCAAGACAAACATTCTTAAGGACATATTTTAAAAATACATATTGGAGTGGATTCCTAGATTGAGGAAGGAAGTATGGAATAAGAACAGGATCTGGGAAGAGGGGAAAAATTAAACTGGCAGAGAGGACTCAACTCTGTGCATCTGAAGTCCAATCAAACAGAAAAAAAAAATCCAATCCATGCGAAGTGTATCATTTTTATCTCTCTTACAGTTGAGAAAATAAACTAGTCATATTGTCTGTCTTTTATTTAGATGTTGATTTTAGGGCATCTAAACAGCATCATTGTTGATAATTTTCCTTAATGTAAAGACAAGTTTAATCTTCATCTGATTCTCTCCCTTTCTTTTCTCTCTCCTCCCTCGCAATCCCCCTCTTATTCTCTGGTTCTTACTCTAAGAATCATTCAGTGAGGCCCTGACTGAAGCCTGAACTAGATTGAACCTTTAAACAAGGGCAGACCCCACAAACTCCATATCCTGCATAGGAATGAATGAATGAGTGAATGAATGAATGAGTGAATGAGCAAGGGAAGGAAGAGAAACAGAGGAGAGGTAGGGATGAAGTAACAAGATTCCTCAGAAGCCTGAAGAATGGGTGGACTCTCCTAGAACACTCTTTTTTTCTCCACCCCTATCCTGGGCGTGAGTCCAGGGCTGGGGCAGGGGGAGAAGGGCAAAGGACTAAAAACTAGATAGCTGATCTCCTCAAATCCTCCCATCACGAGGAAATGTTGCTTCCATTATCAGGAGGCAGCTGGCCCTGGCACAAGTTCCTGGAGCCACAGGTTAGCATCCATCGCTTCAGGGATTCCCAAATCCCATGTGATGTGAGAGCCTGCTCTGCACTGGCCCTTGGATCAACAACAAGCACAATAACTACTGATGCCTTCATCTGTTTATTCCTTTTCAATTCTCATATGAAGTATGCACATTAAAGATTATCCCCATTTTGCTGCTGAGAAAACTAAGACTCGGAGAGGTTAAGTCTCTTAAAGTGACTCAACTCTCAGTAACTGAATAAAAGCAAGTACTTTCTGAATACCCGCTCCTATCAACACCTCCAATGCTCTGTAGACCTTAACACAGCTGATCCCACCACAGCCTATGAGCTGTGGGGTCACTGCCGCGTCTCACAATTGGTGAACCAAGATGCAGAGACGGCAAGTGACTGTCACAGAGTCACACAGTGAACACGTGGGGGACACGGAAGTTGAGATTAGATGGTCTCGTTCCAGGGCTTCCTCTCCCCACGCCCATGCCATGCTGCATTCTGCAGGATAAACCAGTCATGTGGAGTGGGCTAGGAGGTGGGGGGTAGGGTACTGGATTTCTTGGCACCTGGGGACCCTGGCTTCCTGCCAGTCAAATGGGGGCCCACTGCGAATGAGGTCAAGGTCACACAGGGTCAGTCTGCCCATAGCCTCCCCAAGGGCCCCTAAGCCCGGGGAGATGGGAGAGGCCACCTCCCTCTTGCTTTCCCCGCCAGAGCTGAGTGAGCTAATCCTGGGGAGAAGACACATTAGTCCAGAAGAATCAGTCCCAGCCTGCTGTGCTGAGTCAGCAGGAAGTACAGCCCTGGTTCTGCCAGCTACGTGAGCCCCTGCACGGCCACCACGGCTGCCCGCCCGCCCGCCCAGCACGGCCCCCACCGTGGGCATGCCCCCATGTGCCTGTTTCCTGCTGACCTGCCCACTAGAGCACTCCCCAGCTCAGCAGTCCTGAGCCTCCCGCCCTGCCCACTTTGCTAGCAACAGACCTGTATCTCCGAGCCATCCCCACTGACCCCCATAGACAGCCATCACCTCCAGCACAGATAACGAATCCTCACCTCCCTTTGCCCTTCTCCCCCTGCCCCAGCCTCCTCAGAAGGAGGACTTGGGGGAATTAGGGAGTCTTTTCCCCACATCCAGCCACACTGTCAGGTCCGGAGAGGCGGGCTGCGGGCAGCTCAGGTAATCTAGGGGAACCTGCTAGCTGTAGTGCCACTCTCGGGGTAATCAACACCATTCTGCTCATCACCCCTGCCTCCACCCTCCCTATTCCTGCCACTCTCACCGGGACCATCACTGTCACCAGTACCCGATGGCAAGGCTACTGTAGATCCACCACTGATCCCACTGCCTGTACCACCACCACTTCCGTTGGTTAGTTCTATCAGCTAAGACAAGCGGGTGTCACCAAGACCATCAAAGAAGCACTGCCACCAGCACTGAGACCAATGTCATATCATCACCACCAACGTGAGATGTCAGTAAAATCACTTTGACTAAGCATTACACCATTCTTATACCAACTGCACTCTCACGGTCACCAATATCCAAGGCAGCTGTCATTTTACCACCAAAAATGCGACCATCATTTGCAACTCCAGTACCGCCCTTGCCTTTACCATGGTCACCAATACCAACATCATTTATGCCCAACCACCATCATTGTCACTCTTACCACTACCATAATCGATACCATCATCACTGCCCTTTACCCACCGCCACCATTATGGCTTCTGTCCTCACTGTAACTCTACTCAACACGACTAAACTGGACACCACCAACGCCAACATCACCATCTGCGTAATCACTACATAACTGTAAACAATGCCAGTGTCTCCATAACTTCAGTCAACACGTCTAAACATGGTACTACCAACATCTATACCACTGTCTCCATAACTGAGATGGTCACCACAGAGTGGTCAGCAATACCTTCCCCAACATGAATACTCCATCACCCCCAAACTGTCACCACCATCACCTCTTTATTAAATGAGAAGCATTTGCTCTTTACCTGAGCCTGTTTCTATGCCAGGCAGAATCGAAAACAACCACTGAAGGAAAACAGAGTTCTTCTACCTTATTGTTCTGACTATATAATTATTTGCCCACTCACTTCCCATCAATGTCCTCCTCTGAACAGGCTTGATTGTTTGCTAAAATGGTCCATTTAGCGATTCACAGAGGAACAGCCATGCATGCCTGAAAAACAGGAGCGATTACAGGAGTCACCCCCTACTGTCTGTAACATCAAGGAGTCCAGCTCCCAACACCACATACCCTTTTCCCTCCGTACCTCCCTCAGACATTCTGGGGCTCTGTAGATGTGTCCATCTGTCCAAAGTAGACTTGATCCCTTCCCTTACGCAGCTTTGGTTCTGCTGTAGAAAAAGAGAACAGAATGTAACAAGAGGGCTGATCTGAGAGCCCTAGATCCCAGCCTTGGTTCCACCACTGACTCTCTGTGTGGCCTTAGCAAACTCACTTCCTTTTCTCTGCCCCAGTTTCCCCACCTGTAAAAGAAGGAACTTTGGTGCTTGAAAGGTGTTTTGAACTGAGACACTCCTAAGACAAATCTGAGCCCTTTTTCCAGAAGGTCCCTTCAAATGAGAAAAACAGAGGCTGCAAGTCATCTTTTGGTGTCTGCAATAGACTCCCCTGACCAGCATGTCCCAGGATCTCCAGGGAGACCTCCTGGAGCCCTGAGATGCTGCTGCCTGAGTGGGGTGGGATGTGAAGGGTTAAGCAGTCAGGGCTGTGCACGACCAAACCTCTCAGATGAAAGACTGGTCCCAGAGAACGCCATGAGGCTGTTGTGGTTGGCAGGCCGGGGCAATGGGACCAGGCTAGGTCCCGAAGGAAATCCCCTCCTGGTCTCACCAGAACAAAGTGGTGTTTTACGAAAACGCCATTGTTCTTGGGCAAGTCTTTCCCATCTCAACATAAACCAGGAAGCAGTGTTTCCTTTCCTTGGGCGAGACCCCAAGGTCCCCTCCACCGGTCGATGTGGGGGGAGAAGAACGGAGTTTTTCCTGCCTGGAATGATCAGCCACAAAGCCCCTGCCCAGCAATAGCCAAGGCTCCCCAAGGCTGGTATGTGTGTGTGAGCATGGGGGGCAGGCACATGTGCCTGTGTGATGGAGTGAGGAGAGGAGAAGAAGCAAAGGGACACCCAACCCAGTCTCTTGACTCCAAACAGAACTCTGTAGCAGGAGCCAGACTATGAAAGAGGCATCACAGCCCATCCATCTCCCCACACCACTGTGCCCCTCAGGCTTTCTTCTGTGCCCACCAACGTGGCAATCTTGTTTCCGTCTACGGCCTTGGCACACGCTGCTCCCTCTGCCTGGAACCCTCCACCCTTCACACACTTGCTCCTTCTCATCACTTTGGTCTCTGTCCTAACATCATTGAAGACATAAGTGTTGAATTACTTGCTCAGTGTCTGCCTTTCCTGACTCCATGAGGTCAGTTGTGTCCATCTTCCTCATTGTTGCATCCCCAGCACCTACCATACGATAACCCCAGTGTGTGTGTGTGTGTGTGTGTGTGTATCCCCACCTTCATCTCCACCCCGTATAAAAAACAGGTCACAGCAGCCTCTCAGGCAAGGAAACCAAACTCAAGCTGGAAATCAGAGGCTTTCAGCCCTTGGAGAGCAAGCATCCTGTCTAAACACTCTATTTTGCTGCAGGGGAAACTGAGGTGTAGAGCCTGGAAGGCCCTGGCCATTGGTTAGTAGGAGCTGCTGAGCTAGACTCCAGGTCTACTGAGGCTAGAGCTGTCAGACAGGACTTCTTACCTGCTTTCCAACCCTGGGCACAGCCTGGTGCTACTTCTCTCACCTCTTCAGATACAAAACCCGACTCCTGCCACAGCTGAAATGTGCTCACCTTGACTTTCCCACCTCCCTGAAAACTGACTTGCTGAAAATCCAAAGAAAGATACAAAGAAATCCCTCCACAGGGCTCGGAAACTTCCTTCTCACCATCATCACCCCCTGAACTTTCCATCTATCACATTTATCAAGAGAAGGGTGAAACCACCCTCTGGGCATCGCTAGTGACCAGGGAGGCAGGTTTCTAGCTTTCTGTGCCTTTACACTTCATTTTTTCTTTCTTGCAACGAATACTTCTGCTTTTGTTTCTATAGCTTTTGCTTGAACAAGGAAGGCTAATTGGTTTAAATCTTGGTGGATAAATAAAGGGATAGTAATACCTCTTTGTAGGAGTTGTTGGAAAGATTAAATAGGACGCTGTCCCAGCACAAGTAGAGGCTTGATGAATGCCAGACCGTTTCCAAAGTCTAAAAAGCTATGTAAACACAAGGAGTTACTTTCTAGGCAAGGAGCATTTACAGATCCTTCCTTTTAAATATGTGTGTTTAGGCCTTCTGAGGAAAGGAGGCAGAGTCCCTTTTAATAAGAGTTCCCCTGAGGTTGGCTAGGCTGGAAAGTATTAGCTTTTTTTTTTTTTTCCTATTCTTTGCAAAATAATGTATATTCCCAGGTAAGACTTGAAAGCAAGCAAACGAGATGAACAGGTAAACAGAGTTGATTGACACTAACACCAGTTCCCAAAGAGACAAAGAAACAGAGGAGCCTGCTGTGTTCATTGCATTCCTTTGAGGCTCCTAGATTTATCTCTTATCCCAGGCTAGTGGAGAGGACACAAACAGATGGACTTTGTGCCTCTAAGCAAAGCAAGATAGCAAACAGATAAAATTCCTCCCAGATAAATTCAGATAAGCAGCTAGTAAGAGATTTAACCACCACCCACCACCCACCCCAGGGTGGGAAAGAGGGGGATGCAAGAGGGCTCTTCTCCCACCTCAAGTACCTCTTAGAAAACCAAACAAAGAACTGTGATTTCTCACCTGAGAAGGAACAGCGGTTAGATTTCAGCCTTGACCCTTGAATTTCCCATGGAGATTCAGCCTAACCTGCAAGGGGGCTATGAGTTTGCAGTCACAAGCTCAAAGCTGCTTGTGATTCTTCCCAAATCAAAACTAATGGCGCATCTCTTTACGCTATGCTGATGGAAAATTCCAGTCCCGTTACTAGTGGGAAGGTTTTCCCTGTTGTAAGGAGGCACAAGGGTCTGAAAGGCTTAGGTTACGTCCAGAAAACAAGGGAACAACCTCTGGAGCTCTTTGTAGCTCCAAGTGTGGTCTAAGGACAGGCCTTATCAGAGTTCCGGGGCGCCCGTTAGAAGAGCAAAATCTCAGGATCCACTCCAGGCCCGCTGAATTGGAATCTGTGGTATATCAAGATCCCCAGGTGATTCACATGAATGTTAATGTTTGAGAAACACTGCAGACTATCTCCAAATACCCACCAGAGGCTGACAGCACTATGGTTTTGGTGGATCAAAGGAACGTGGATGCCTGGGGCTGGGCCTCTTTAAGGGAACAACACAGCAGACACTGCCCTGCCTAATTCTGCTGGTTCCTCATTCCTCCCAGAACCTACCCAACCACCTCCCTTTCACTCCTCCTTCCCTGTCTTTCATCACAGCCCTCTCCCTAATCTCAGGCTTTCAATCAACAAAAGCCTGAAAGACCAGTTATCTACAGGGGACTTGGAATTGCAGCTTCACCAACACCCCCTGAGATGATGGAGCATAGAGGCACCGGCTCTCTGCTCTCTGCCTGGCAGGGAGGATGAGAAGAAAAACCACCAACACAAATAACACCTCAACCCATTATCCTGCCACCCTTGTCATTCTTTAACTCTTGCTCTCAATTATATCTAGATTTAAGAGTGCAAAACAAAGGCTTATGCTGTAATTTTAATGGACTTGTTTTTAAGGGAAAAAATGAGTCCCAGAATCCTAGAAATGATTACTTCTAAGACTCACAGGGACTTAATGTGCTCCTAGTTTAAAGATTAAAAAAAAAAATTTTTTTTAGCATCATTGGAACGTGTCTCCTGCCCTTCTTCTCTTTTATACAGAGAATCCCACTGTGTAAAACAGAAATGGAGTTGCTTTAGCTGTCAGGTAGGGAGTACAGAACCCCAACTAGATGGTTTCTTCTCCCATAGCCACAGCAGCCCTTGCAGTGAGGAAAGCAAACTGCAGGATCAGTGGAGCAAGGGGTGAAGAACCAACCTCAGACTACCCTCTACCCAACACTGAAAGTCAACTCCTGGTTCCATTCGTCCCACCTCTGAACACTCACTTACAGAGAAAAGTCTCACAGGCAGGGAGACCCAACGCCCGGTTGTATCCAAGACTGGAATACACTTCCTAAGTGATGCCCCGGTTCACTTCTCTGTCACTTTCGCCCAGAAATCCCAGTTCTGCTTAGGGGACTGCAAGGAAAAGGTCTAGTTCCTCTCTCATATGATTTACAGAGCAAATCTCTCCTGGAGCTTCCTAACCAGATGAAACAGGTGCTTAAACCTATGATAAATGGGTAAATGGATGAAGAAATAGCCAAATGAGGGAGTGGATTGGAGGTTGGAAAAGGAAGAAAGAGAAAGAACAGTGGAATGAAATACCCTCCCCATTCTCTTTTGGACATCCAGTCACCTGAAAACAGTCCTCTTAAAACGTGACGTATATAAGAAAAGTATAGCTTTGGGATCTGAACACAATACTCCAGGAAGACCTTAACCCAGTGTTTTTCAAATTCGTGTAACTAGTGAAAATCAATTTAATGGTTCTCAATTATCAGTTTGTTTAACGGAAGAACAGAATGGAAAAGAAAATACCATAAATCATCAACTTTCTCCAGTTATACATACACGTGTGTGTGTGTGTGTGTATAGGAATGTGTGTAGTGGATCACGATGTAAAATGTATTTCCTACTGTTGGTCACCAGTCAAAACTAATGAAAACCAATGCTCTAACTCCATGACTGTGTGTGTGTGCTCAGTCTGACTTTTTGCGACCCCATGGACTGTAGCTCACCAGGCTCCTCTGTGCATGGAATTTTCCAGGCAAGAATACTGGAGCGAGCTGCCTTTTCCTACTCCAGGGGATTTTCCCAACCCAGGGATCGAACCTGCGTCTCTTGTGTCTCCTGCACTGGCCCGCAGATTCTTTTACTACCGTGCCACCTGCGAAGCCCCAACTCCATGAATAAAGCATCACAATTATCCCCATTTTCAGATGAAAAAAAATGAGACACAGATCAATTACTAACTTACCTAAAGTCACCCAACCAGTCAATGGCAGAGCTGAGACTGAAACAGGATGGGAGGGTGAAGGTAAGCGGCGGTGTGATCCCAGAGCATGAACTTAGAACCTCTCCACTCCAAGGGTTCCAGAATAGAAACAAGCATGCCATGCAGTCAGGGGGAGGATAGTGCAGGACCAATCTTGGACCAGGGGCACCTAGAAGGATTTTCCTCTCACACACCAGACTCTCATTCTCTTCCTCTGCTTGGGGCACATGTAGACGCCAGTGAGCTCTAGTGGAAGGACCATACTGCTGATACTCTGGGTCATAAGAGGCAGTGTCCTGTTGATTCTCACAGAATCAACCTGTTCCTTCTACCCTGGGCAGAAGGCTTCAACCAGCCATGTGAAGGCTGAGTTACCCTACGAGTTGGTCCATATTCCTCCACTCACTGGCAAAGATATGTGTGGAAGGCATTTCAAAAGCCTCATCAACAGCAAAATTGACCTCAGTGCTACTGGCACCTGACAAGAAAATTGGCTCCTCCATAATCCCTGTCACGTATTCTAAGGGATTCTTGATGCTTTAGTCTCATGGACACGCTAAGACTTTCTAGATCCTAAGTGGTCTATCAGACAAACACTATCACTGTCTCCCAAATGTATGTTACCAACAATCATCATCTCAGAACGTCTCAACTTTTTCACTCATGTGTCCCAAGTCTCCTCCTCCATTGTCAACCACGAGATAAATTTTAGCAGCACTTGAATCTACTCTGCTATAAAGAGAAGCCTATACTTTTGATGTATAAGAAATGGGGTGTGGGAGATTCCAGACCCTGGTTGATGAACTCTCTTTTTTTCTTCCTCAATACAGTTCTTATAACAGCAAAGTCTTATTTTAAGATTCTGTGTCTGTGGTGCTTTTCCCACAGTGTGCTTGGATAGTCCTTCCTAGAGGGGAAATCTGGAGAGTTAGGTATGTCTTGACCTACATGAACCCATCTTGGCTTCCAATAATCCCTTCTTAGAAAAGGAACTTCTGGAATTTTGCCTAGGATTATCATAAGCTCAATGTACCATATTTTTCCCATGCTCAAATTGAGGCAGCATTTTTTTAAAATTCCTTCCTGGAAACTCTCACCTCCCCAGAAGGGCCCCTGGAATGACCCATCTCTGCCCAGAGGGGCCTGGAACAAAGAAAAGGAAGCTGGGGGGTAGCTAAATCTTGAACTTACTGGTAGCTGGGATTGTTCTGCTTCTCTGGTTTGAAGAGTGTTTTTCTTCATAGAGAAGGCAGGGTCCACTGGGTTATGTTCTGTTCTATAACATGCTGTTCTGTTCTATAAAGATTGAGCCTATGCCTTTTTTTTTTTTTTTGTCCTCTCTCTTGTTCTCAACAGGGTTCAGAAAGTCTCTTCCATCTTCTTTAGGTCTCAGTGGTTCAGGGAGATGGGCCTCAGGTGGACCTAGGAAGGGTATAGCTGGTCCTTTCCATGGTCTAAGCCCCAAATCTGGGGCTGGCTCTGAGGAGCCCGAGCAAGGGAGGAGTGGGAGCCAGACAGGCACCCGGCTATGGCACGGTCTGTTGGGGCGAGGGCCCGTCAGTCATTACCAGGGGGAGATACAAAGCTGCATCAAGGGAAGTGCATGAGGGGCATCCCTGGTGGGCCAGAGGTTAAGAATCTGCCTTGCAATGCAGGGAATGCTGATTCGATCCCTGATGCGGGAACTAAGATCCCACATGCCTCAGGGCAGCTAAGCCCATGTACCACAACTAGAGAGGCTGCGTGCCACAACAAAGATCCTGCATGTTGCAACTAATACCCAAAGCAGCCAAATAAATAAGTATTAAAATAAACAACAGGAAAGTCCATGAGTTTTGGAGCCACACAGGCCCAGACAAATAATTCCGGATAACAATTTCTCCGCTCTCAGAATTGCTGGGAGGGTTAAATGAGATCTTGCCTGTTAACCCTACACATAGTAAGGATTTAACAAATTGCAGTTGACCTTGTTTTAATTATTTTTGCTGTGATTTAAAGAGCTCTGATTATCCCAAACTCTCCAACAAGCCTTCTGGGCCTACTGTGACTTCCCTGACCCCAAGAGCTCCTCCCTCTGCCTCCTCCAGCACATAAATACTACAAGCCCGAGCAGGCTGGGCTCACTATGGCCCTGGCTCCCCAGTTCCCTAGTGATGAATCAGGCTTCTCAGATCTCTGTCCTTACAGATTTGGGCAGGGACCTCATCCAGCCATACCTGCATTATAGGAGGAGCATTGGGCTTGGGAGACAATGGACTAGGGGCCCATCCCAACTCTCCACTGAGCCTCAGTGTGCTCAAAGTAACAGACCCTGCTTCACTGGGTTGCTGTGAAAGTTATTAAGGGAAAGTACCCAGCTCAGGATCTGATACAAAGTGGGAACTCAAGAAAGCTGGCTCAGTTTCAACCCTGATGTCTGAGTGCCTGGCGTCTTTCTGAGAATTATAGGAGGCAGGTATTCTCAGCTGTGGGATGAGGAGGGGTGTGTGTGTATGGAGATGAGGAGGCAGAGAGAGAGTGAGTGGTCTTGTAAACAGAGACTTTTCCTCAATAACTCATTGGCAGTTCCTGGCAGAGAATCTACCCCTAAGGGACTCTGGCTGGGGCTGTGATGTGGATGAGAAAGAGAGTGGAATTGAGAGATGATAAAGATGAGGCCTCTTTAGGAAGCCCAGAGCCCAAAGCTCCATGACCTGTCAATGAAGAAGATGGGATTGGAGCCCAAGTATGTCTGACTAAAGTCCATGCCCTTTTAACTTCCAGAGGCTGGTCAGGCAGAAGGTGTGGCCTTCCCAAGGGAACCAAAGACAACTCTCCTACTGTCCAGATACATCAATGGACACCAAAAACCCAGGTTGGCTGGTGTGATCCCAGACCTTACAAGTTACTCAGGCTGCTGTCAGACTGTGATGCAAACAACGCCGACATGATGGGGAGCTCCAGAGCAAAGACTGCCCATTAAAAGGAGTCCCACACTGGGTAGAAATGGCCAGATCCTAGAACCCACGTGCCCCTCATTGGCTTAGATTTGCCCAGAGAGCACAGCCTCAGCCTGAAGTCTCTACAGCTGGACGCTGTCACCTCTTGCTCCCCTCACGGTTCAATGGCATGTTCTCCACTGCAGGGAGGTCTGTGTACGGCACCCCCTGGCTCACTCAGTCCACGTGTTCCCTGCAGGGATACACTTCTCCAAGCTTCCCGTGGACCACTCCTCCTGAAGGGGAGAGACTTGGGAAAAGGAGGGTAGTAGAACAAACTTCAGCTCCCATCATTAGAGCTAATCTTAGAGTTTCAACTGGTGCTCATCATCTCCCTCCTACAATGTCTGTTTTGAATTCCCCCCCCCCCCTGAGCTATCACCTTGAGTGACCCAAGTCCTCCACCCTTATCCCAGGGCCTGTATTGTGATTCTTCTTCTGGGGCTCACCACAGACTTCACACCACCTCTTTTTCTACACTGGCACCTCCAGCAGCAGATCTGCTGGATTACATGGCCCACATGGCTGAGCTGCTTGCCCTGCAGCCTTGCTGCAGAGACCTCTCAGTTCTGGGCCCCACTCAAAGCTGGGAGCCTTTCCTGTCACTCCGTATATGGACTGGAGCAGGATCTCCAGGTATGGAATGTGTGCCTCCAGAACCCAAAATGGCCTAACTGGCACTGTGCTTCCTTCTTTATAGTAAAAAGCAAAAGGCAGCCATTCATGAATCTTTGCAAGGCTTGTCTCCCACTCTCTAGAACAAAAGCCTCCAGTGTACGAGCCACCTCTTGCTCATCATCCTGGTTAGTATGACTTCAGCAATCTCGCAGGTCAATGTGATGCTCTGCAGGGTGCCCCAGTGGTCCACAGCTCTTTGGACTATACTGTGACAAGGAGCAAGAGAATTAACATGGCCCTGGGATAAAACTACGAATGCATATTCTTGTCTATCCCATGTGAATGTGGACTGTTTCTGATCTTCTTTTCTGATTGGAATCAAAAATAACACATTGATCAAGTCAACAGCAGCACACCATGAACCTGAAGCCATGTAATCTGCTGGAGCAAAGACTCTAGTTGAGCATGGCAGGTGCATTTGGAGCTACTGTTTAGTAGAACTTCTAGTTGTCTACAGTCACACTTTAGGATCCATCTGGTTTCTGCCAGGACTAGACTGATAAACAGAGAAATTATAGGGGCCACCACTCCTGTATCTTGAGATACCTAAGTGATAGCATTAATATCTGCCACCTCCCCTAGGATACAATATTGATTTTGATTTATTCTCTTGGTGGGGAGTTGGGTATGGAGAGGAAGGAGGACAGATTCAGAGGCTTCCACTTGGCCATCTCCACTGTGAATACTCTTACCCCACAGGTCAAAGGCCACATGTAAGAATTACACTATATACCAAGTATGTCAAACCTGGTTAAACAATCAGAGATCAGAGAAATGAGTGGTCATTGGTCTCACATCCCAGCGGGTCTACTATAAGCTGGACCATGATGAGGACTCCACTATTACTTGACCTTCAGAGTAGGTCCATAATGACACTTCCAGTTTCTGGGTGTCAGTGGCAACACAGACTCTGGGTCCAATAGTCCTAGAAGTGTCTGGGTATTCTCATTTCAACTGTAAGTTGATTCTGAGTAAATGGCCATCAGTCTCTGCAGGGAAGGACTGGGGAGATCCTTAGAGGGTGTGCTTGCCATTCAATCCTCATTTGGATCATATATTATTGCTGCTCTCCCTCTGCAGGAAATAAAGATTTATTTATAAACCACCCAAAAGCCCCTTCATGCTTCATTTTTGTTTTTCAAGTTTTTTAAGCCATCAACTTTTCATGATCTCTCTGAAGGGTCAAGATAATTTAGTACAACCAATTAATTCCTCCTGAGGCACAATAGGTTCTCTATTCTAACACAAAAATCTAAAATCTGGATCAGGCCCAAAACTGGGCAAAGGATTGTGACATTTTATTGGAGCAACCTTAGACCTACTGCTTAAACACTTGCATTCCTTTGATGATACTCTCACTTATTACTCATCTATTTTGCCTGTCAGCCAACTTATTCCATTAACTGTCTCCACAGCTTTCTGCAAGTCAAGCTCTGTTGACTACCACCCTAAGTATGC
The DNA here is from genome assembly GCF_027580195.1 of Bos mutus. Classification (NCBI taxonomy): domain Eukaryota; kingdom Metazoa; phylum Chordata; class Mammalia; order Artiodactyla; family Bovidae; genus Bos; species Bos mutus. The sequence continues at coordinate 102,922,062 of NC_091619.1, read as the reverse complement.
TAGTTTAACAATAATTGGGACCTTCTGGCTTTTGTAGGAGCCATCACCCCCATTGCTCCCAAAAGGCCGAGCTCTAGGACAGTCTCTTTCTACCATCATCTTCTACCATCAACTCCTCTTGCAAAGGAGAGAGCTGTCATTGAGCTTAATGACACTGGTGCCCTCCCACCAACACACTCCCAATGAACTTGAAGGATCATGTCTCCTCTTGGTCTGCCTGTGGACTATCGTCCTCTGATGGGTCTTCTGACATCACATAATATATTCAGTCTAGCACATCTGCTTCCCTGAGACTTTAAAGCCCTTTTTCCTCCATTTGTGCTTGACAACTCAGGCATTTCAATTCTGTTTGACATACACCATCATTTTCTCCAAGTTTCTAGGAGTTTTTCAAGCAGCAAACTTGCACTCTCCCCTCAAGTCCTTGCCAGAGAGTTAAATCCCATACCCCAGGTAAATACACTTCCTTTTCCAGTCATCTGTTCTGGATCCCTTGATCCAGCACCCTTAAAATACAGCCTATTGTATGCTTCCTATAGTTATTCTGGGGTATAGTCCCTTTCCTCCCATATAAGACTCTGGCTGGGTCATGATGCAACTTAGTTCTGATTATCAGCCTGGCAACAAGGAAAGGGGATGGAGGAAGAGTCTGGAGAAGACCTCTATTGCAGGGTTGGGGGAGAAGCCTCTGCTGTGTCTTCCTGTATGTGGGGAGTGCTCCCTCTTATTTGAGAGGAGTGGGCCAACTCTGCATGCTCTGACAGTACAGAGTCTAGGGAACCAGAATACACAGGTGTCAGGCCCCAGGTTTTCCCAACTAGGGCCCTGACCTTAGTGTAGAGACTTGCCTCAGTTAAGCATTCTTCATCTTTGAAGCTCCATACTATTCAATCCTGATTTGGATCATAAATTCTTACTACTTTCTCTCTGTAGGAAATAAAGACTTATTTGTAAACCACCCAAAAGTCCCTTCATGCTTCACTTTTGTTTTTCAAGTGCCCTCAACTTTTCCTGATTTCTCTGCAGGGTCAAGATAACTTGTATAAGTTAATACAACCAATTAATTCCATTGTCTTTGTATGTATTGTCCCTGTGCTTTTCAAACCCCTGCATCATTGCATGGCCAGGCTGTCCCCTCTACTGGAACATTCTTCCAAGTCATTACCAATGAAAGCTTTAGCAACTGAGCTGCCATCTTGTACCAGGGACTATTGTGCCTCACATACCCCTGGGGAGTGGCAGCATCCTCAGCAGCAAGGGATCCAGTAAACAAATCCATCCTATCTCTGCGCCAGTTTTGGTCCTTCAGCAAACACACAGCATGATGCAGTAAAGAGTAAGAATACTTACTGGGAGACGATGCCTGTGAAAGATGAAAGGAAAAGAATGGTATTAGGACTTCTGATTGCGCTGCAGATCTGATAAGGCCTCTTCCCACTGGTTGAGAGCTGATCAGGGAAAGTGCATCTACCCAAAAGTGCCACAGTAAGGGGGGAATCCACTAACTGTACTCCTGGTAGCTTATCATGGGTTGAACTATGTCTCCCAACCCCTCAACAGAGATGTGCTGAAGTCCAAACTCCTCGCATGTGACTTGATTTGGAAATAGTGTTGCAGATGTAATTAAGAGGTCACGTGGGAGTCGGATGGGTCCCCAACCCACTATGATCAGTGTCCTTATAAGAAGAAGGCCATATGAAGACCGAGGCACACAAGGAGAGCACCACATGAAGACAGAGCTTTGGACTAATGCAACCACAAGCCAAGGAGTGCCTGAGGCTTCCAGAAGGTAGGAGAGAGTACAGCCTTCCCTGGCGCCTTCAGGGGAACATGGCTCTGGTGAGCCCTTCATTTCAGACTTCAAGCCTCCAGAATGGTGAAAAAGTAAATTACTGTTATTTAATCCACCCAGTCTGTGGTACTTCATTATGGCAGCCTTAGGAAATTCATATATAGCTGACTAGCAGGTTATCTTTTGAAGGGCGAGCCGAAAGACTTCCCTGGTGGTCCAGTGGTTAAGAACCTGCCTTCCAAACAAGGGACCTAGATTTGACCCCTAGTTGGGGAACCAAGATCCCACATGCCGTGGAGCAAGTTCACTTGCGCCACAACTACTAAAGCTGTGCAGTCTAGCTGTGCACACCACAACTAGATAGAAGCCTGCCTGCTGTGATGGAGACCCATTGCAGTCAAATAAATAAAGAAATAAAAATAAAAAGAGAGCTGAGTGGTGCATCTTCATGGTTGACACAAACCTTAAACTGGCTCCAGAGCCCACATTCTTTACCTTCCCTGGGGGGCCTGTGAACTGGGGAAAGTGAAGGTCAAGGCCCTAGGCTTTTGTGTGAAAGTCCTCCCACCACCACTTCCCCTCCACAATGGTCCTCTGCTGTGGACTCAAAGACTGGGTGCTGGAAACTTAGGGCAGCCATCATGGACAAGAGAGCTCAGGCTCTAAGAGGCCTGAGCCCCATCAAGGCCACAGCTGCTCACCTGGCCCCGTCCCTCAGGAAACAGGAAGGAGTTTGTTCAGCCACCTCTCACCTTGGGGTGTCTGTCTCCTGTGAGTGAGTGAAGTGTGAGTGAAAGTCACTCAGTTGTGTCCAACTCTTTGCGGCCCCATGGACTGTAGCCCACCAGGCTCTCTTCTGTCCATGGGATTCTCCAGGCAAGAATACTGGCATGGGTTGCCATTCCCTTCTCGTCTCCTGTGAGGTTGGTCCCCAATTCCTCTGAAGTTGGAGACAGTCACTGGGGGAGGGGAAAGGGGTGCAGAGAGTGCCCCATTCCAGACCTAGCACTTCTACAGAAGAGCTAGCTATGGTCCTTTAGCCGACATACACATATATTTCTGGGGAGGTTTCTCAAAGATGTCTCTGATCAACCCCCCAGAGGTAGGAACCCCTGGTTTATTCCATATCCTCCTCTCAACCACATCTCTTCTGAGCTCTGTTCTTGGCTCACTGAATTCCCACCCCCACTACCCCAGCTCCAGAGACCTGCTGTTTGGTGACACCATGGGGCCAGGTTCCATTTTTCTCCAAAGAAGACCTTGGCCACAGGGTTTTCTTGGTGCCTTTGGAGGTCTCCACAGTCAAAACTCCACTTGGGGTCTCAAGGGTCTGGAAATGCCAAGTGACCAAAATGGGCAGCTTCTGCAACTGACATGACTTGAGTCTCCTTTGGGGTAGTTTTAAGAAGTGGGGAAGGAAGCCCCCGTGTCCTGCGTTCCCACTGCGCCAGGCCTGGTGGCAGTCCTTTGCCTTCTGCAGCCTCACGTTATTGGCCCCATCATGTAAGTCCGAAACCATGGGCTCAGAGAGAAGGGAATGGACCAACACCACCCAATGACAGAGCTGTGAAGTTGGACCTGACCCAGATCTGCTTCCTCTGACAGCATGCTGCCCTCTCTGGAATCATCCGTAAGGAGAAAAGGGTAGAGCTCTGCAATGATAGGTCTTCCCTGGTGGCTCAGACTAAAGAATCTGCCTGCAATGCAGAGACCCAGGTTCGATCCCTGGGTTGGGATGATCCCCTGGAGAAGGGAATGGCTACCTACTCCAGTATTCTTGCCTAGAGAAGTCCATGGACAGAGGAGCCTGGCGGGCTACAGTCCATGGAGTCTCAAAAAGTTGGACACAACTGAGCAACTAACACTTTTACTTTCTTTCTGCAATGATTCATCTCCTAATCTGATGTAAATACAATCAAATTTTTCATAAAGTTCTTTGGTTGCATGGGCCAAACTTATTTTTCTGGTGTCAGAGAAAGCTGTTAGAAAAACTTTAACATGGGCATAAAAGATGACTGGGTATCCTATCCAGAGTCCTCTTCTAGGTTATTGTCACATTTTATTATCCTTGAGACAGTCTGCTGCTGCTGAGTCACTTCAGTCGTGTCCAACTCTGTGCAACCCCATAGACAGCAGCCCACCAGGCTCCCCTGTCCCTGGGATTCTCCAGGCAAGAACACTGGAGTGGGTTGCCATTTTCTTCTCCAATGCATGGAAGTAAAAAGTGAAAGTGAAGTCGTTCATTCGTGTCCGACTCTTAGCGACCCCATGGACTGCAGCCCACCAGGCTCCTCTGTCCATGGGATTTTCCAGGCAAGAGTACTGGAGTGGGGTGCCATTGCCTTCTCTGTGAGATAGTCTATAACTCTCTAAGTAGTAGAGAATTGATCATGCAAATTATTCTTTTCCATGGAAATGCAAAGGAATTGCATCCAGTGGAATGACTGCCCCATGGATAAACCAATTTTGTAAACATTTTAAAATATATTAGCATTCTTATAACCTATATGTGTAAGGTTCTCTTAATTTTCCTTTGAGCCAGTGGTACCATCTTACTGGTTCCCTCACTAGTCAATGAGTTAACTGTTACACGTTCATTACGTATCTGTAAGTGGCTGGGAAATTCATACGTATTGGGTGACTGCCTCTTGATGCAAATCTGCTACTCGTCACCTGTTACTCATCACCTGACGTGTGATAAAGTTCAAGAGGTTGGACTTTCTATTACTCAGAACTCACTTTTTAAGATCTCTTCCAGAATTCATAAAGAGACATTCTCTCCTTTTTCGTTCTTTATTTTTGTTACAGTTTCCTGTCTTCTTAACATTTATTCTTGTGTGTATCCTAGGAAGAGCCATGAGCACAGTCTACCTGCGTCTCTTAGTGGGAAGGCACGTGTGCTCGCCAAGGCCACACGGGAGACGTTTATTGACACTGTCACCTCCTCTGTTTACTGTCACTCCGAGGACAGACTGTAACCCAGCAGGATGGGAAGGGGCAGGAGGTTCACACTCCTTCTTACACACTTGGGCTCTGATAACAGGAAAGGCTGTTGGAGGCTACAGTACTGATAACCTCCTGGGCCAGCGGGAGCCAGACAGTCCAGGAGCTGGGGAGACCACACAGCTCTGACTAAGCTGAGGATCCACCAGTGCCTGAAAGATGATGCTTTTGGTCCCCTGCAGGGGCCCAGCCTGAGCTGAGCTCCAGAGTAGGAAGGAAGCCATCCTGAAAGGCCAAGTTCAGGATGGTTCCCCTGAGCTGTGGTCTCCAACCCTCTTTGATCTCATACCATTCCTGGTTAAAAATAATCTAAGCATGCTGTTTCAAATATGTGTGTATTTTATTTTGAAATATTATATTTGTTTATCTCTATATTAAACAGCGATAAAGCTTCCCTCATAGCTCAGTTGGTAAAGAATCTGCCTGCAGTGCAGGAGACCTGGGTTCGATTCCTGGGTTGGGAAGATCCCCTGGTGAAGGAAATGGCAACCCACTCCAGTATTCTTGCCTGGAGAATCTCATGGATAGAGGAGCCTGACAAGCTACAGTACATGGGGTCACAAGAGTTGAACACAACTTAGCAATTAAACCACCACCACCACCAAACAACAATAAAACTTAATGACTTTTTTGTTTTAAAAAATGCATATAAAGAGAAGTTCTCTGCAACCCAGAGAACTGGCCTGCTCTCTCTTTGGAGTCCGCACTGCCCGGGAGCAAGCCCTTCTCCACAGCACAGAACAGTGTGGAGTATGTAGGGAACTCATGGCCTGGCTTTACTGATGACTAAAGACAAGCTGTGTCTCCTCTCTGCACCTGAGTTCCCCCATCGATTTAAAGTCAGGATTATAGTACCCACCACTGTCACTGTCATGCCCCCTCCTACAGCTGTAACAGAAACACCAGCTTACGTGAAATATGTAAAGTATTATTATTACCTATTGTGAACTGTCATTTCCAGGAGCCTGAAAGGCTCATGCTTTTTGGTTTTGGTTTTGTTTTTTTGTCAGCAGACAAAACCTTTGTGCAAGAATGAAAGCTCAGGTCTAAACAAGGATACCCCCTGAGGGTGACACCTGGACGCATAAGCTCACCGGAGAAAAGCCACACTGAATTACCATAAATGGATCCTCTTCCAAGGCGGAGGGACTGCTGGAGGGGCCTAGGGGTGTCGTGGGAGCCACAAAGCAAATGCTGTTGACGTCCTTTCTTTACCTCCAACAACAGCTACAACTTTGTACTGATATTATTTGCTAAAAGTAACAACAGTAACTACAATTCACTGAGCACACAGAATCCTAAGTGCTTTGCATGTATTATTTCATCTTTTTTGGAAATAATACCAGGGGTAAAGCATGATTATCCCACTTTACCAATGGGGAGGCTGAGACTCAGAGACATGGAGTAGGTTGGCCAGAGTCACCTGGTTCTCAAGTCTGAGACTGAGGTCCTCTGTCCCCAAGGTCACCTTCGCCACCATGCTCCAGCACATCACACTGCCTTCCTTGCTGGGAGCCTCCATCTTTGGTGAGGCTTGGATGATGCCCTTCTAGCAGTTTCCCTTTATTTAATTTTTATTTTTGGCTGTGCTGGCTCTTCTTTAGTTGTGGCGAGTGGGGGCTACTCCCTAGTTGCGGTGTGCAGACTTCTCATGGCGGTGGCATCTCTTGTTGAGGAGCACCGGCTCTAGGGCACGAGGGCTTCGGTAGTTGCAGCTTCCAGCCTCTAGAACACAGGCTCAGTAGCTGTGGTGCAGGGGCTGAGTTTCTCCACCGTGATAGGGTCTGCATGGGGTCACTGTCTTGAGAGGTTGGAAAATGAACTACCCAAAATAGCCACCGAAATATGAAACAAAGCTTGCTTGTCTCTTCATATTTGAATTAATTTCTTCTGTTTGACTGGAAGGGGTTTTTGTATAACTGAAACCTCAGCGCATAAAGGAGATTTAAAAGGGACACATAATTGAGTGGGTGAAAGTAGAGATGGGATTTGGGGGTGGGGGGTACATGTGTTACCATCTGAATTTTCATCTGGATAGCTCTGTTAACAAGCCTTTGGGAAGTCACTTCGTGTATGTTTCCCCCTTTTGCAAAGAGAGGGCTGGCTTAGTTATTTGCTAAAGCCCCTTCCAGGCCTGAATTCCTTGACTATGATTTACTGTAGTGTCTTAACACTCTTTCATGGCACAGTTGTGTGGAGCATTAGAGAAAAGCCTAGACTTTTAGTTGATAACGAGCCATCTTATCAGTGAGACCCCATGTGGACCCTATCATACGGCATGTGGGATCTTCCCAAATTGGGGATCAAGCCAATGTCTCCTGCATTGACAGGAGGATTCTTCACCACTGAGCCACCAGAGAAGCCCCAATTTCCCTTTAGACTCTGCATTAGAGATGGGGGTGAAGTGAGCCACCGGCAGCAGCCCAAGGCTGACAGAGCCATGATTACTGGGGCTGCAGAGCTTGCAACTGGGAGGAGAGGGGCATTTAAACTTGTGAACTCCCAGCCACTCTTTGACTGACCTCTCAGACTGAGGCCCATGTAGGCAAAGTGCCCTACTGGGAACGGCCACCCTGAGGTTGGCAAGTTAAAGAAGGCATATGCTGCCTCCTTTGTTAGGAGCACTGGCCTTGCCACATGGTCACTATGCCCTTCTGAGCAAGGAGCTTTCTCTCTGGGAGCCTTGGATTCCCTATTGGTAAGATAATACCTGTCTCATGATTGCTTTGCAACTTGTTCTTTTATTCATTCAACTAATATTAGGTTGAACCACTTGAAATTGCTGATATTTAATACTTTTCTTACTTTCAAAAACATTCATTTCATATGGTTCAATTCTAGTATTTCTTGCATGCTATATCAATTAAGATTCTACAGAGAAACAGAACCAACAGGTTTGAAATAGAGAGAGAGAAAGAGAGAGATTTTAAGGAATTGGCAAACTCCCCTTCTTTTAAGGGGCTGGCAAAGCTGAAATCTGTAAGACAAGCTAGAAGCCTGGATATTTAGGCAAGAATTGAGGTAGCGGTCTTGAGACCGAATTTTGCAGGCTAGGAGGTGGGAAATTCAAGCAGGGTTTTTATGTGACAGTCTTGGGGAAATTCCTGCTTCAGGGAACCTCAGTCTTTGATCTTAAGGCCATTAACTGATTGGATGAGGCCCATCCATATGTGATGAAGAGTAATCTGCTTTATGGACCATCAATCAGTTATAAATATGAACGATATCTACGAACCTTCACAGCAACAGCTAGACTAGTGTTTGACCAAACAACTGTACCCCATAGCCCAGCCAAGTTGACATAACATTAACTTTGCAAGTGCCAACTGTGTCCTAGGCTCTGTTGTGCTGGAAAAAAAAGCTCTTGAGAGTGCCTAGGACAGCAAGGAGACTAGTCAACCCTAAAGGAAATCAACCCTGAATATTCACTGGAAGGACTGATGCTGAAGCTGAAGCTCCAATACTTTGGCCACCTGATGTGAAGAGCTGACTCACTGGAAAAGACCCTGATGCTGAAAAATACTGAAGACAGGAGGAGAAGAAGGTAACAGAGGATAAGATGGTTCGATGGCATCACCGAGTCAAGGGACACGATTTTGAACCAACTCCGGGAGATGGTGAACAACAGGGAGGCCTGATGTGCTGCAGTCCATGGGATTGCGAAGAGTCAGACATGATTCAGTGACTGCGCAGCAAGGGTACACAAGTTGATCGACCCGACAGAGGTGCCTGATGCAGCGGAGCCTACATTCTAGTTGAGAGACAGAAAGCCAATAGCCGGGACAATAAATAAGTCACTGAGTATTATGTTAAGAGGGGAAAAGCGGGCTAAGGAAGCAGAAGATATTAAGAAGAGGTGGCAAGAATACACAGAAGAACTGTACAAAAAAGATCTTCATGACCCAGATATTCACGATGGTGTGATCACTCACCTAGAGCCAGACATCCTGGAATGTGAAGTCAAGTGGGCCTTAGAAAGCATCACTACGAACAAAGCTAGTGGAGGTGATGGAATTCCAGTTGAGCTATTTCAAATCCTAAAATTTGATACTGTGAAAGCGCTGCACTCAATATGCCAGCAAATTTGGAAAACTCAGCAGTGGCCACAGGACTGGAAAAGGTCAGTTTTCATTCCAATCCCAAAGAAAGGCAATGCCAAAGAATGCTCAAACTACCACACAATTGCACTCATCTCACACGCTAGTAAAGTAATGCTCAAAATTCTCCAAGCCAGGCTTCAGCAATACGTGAACTGTGAACTTCCTGATGTTCAAGCTGGTTTTAGAAAAGGCAGAGGAACCAGAGATCAAATTGCCAACATCTGCTGGATCATGGAAAAAGCAAGAGAATTCCATAAAAACATCTATTTCTGCTTTATTGACTATGCCAAAGCCTTTGACTGTGTGGATCACAATAAACTGTGGAAAATTCTGAAAGAGATGGGAATACCAGACCACCTGACCTGCCTCTTGAGAAATCTGTATGCAGGTCAGGAAGCAACAGTTAGAACTGGACATGGAACAACAAACTGATTCCAAATAGGAAAAGGAGTACATCAAGGCTGTATATTGTCACCCTGTTTATTTAACTTCTATGCAGAGTACATCATGAGAAACGCTGGACTGGAAGAAACACAAGCTGGAATCAAGATTGCCAGGAGAAATATCCATAACCTCAGATATGCAGATGACACCACCCTTATGGCAGAAAGTGAAGAGGAACTCAAAAGCCTCTTGATGAAAGTGAAAGTGGAGAGTGAAAAAGTTGGCTTAAAGCTCAACATTCAGAAAACGAACATCATGGCATCCGGTTCCATCACTTCATGGGAAATAGATAGGGAAATAGTGGAAACAGTGTCAGACTTTATTTTGGGGGGCTCCAAAATCACTGCAGATGGTGACTGCAGCCATGAAATTAAAAGATGCTTACTCCTTGGAAGGAAAGTTATGACCAACCTAGATAGCATATTCAAAAGCAGTGACATTACTTTGCCAACAAAGGTCCGTCTAGTCAAGGCTGTGGTTTTTCCTGTGGTCATGTTTGGATGTGAGAGTTGGACTGTGAAGAAGGCTGAGTGCCAAAGAATTGATGCTTTTGAACTGTGATGTTGGAGAAGACTCTTGAGAGTCCCTTGGACTGCAAGGAGATCCAACCAGTCCATTCTGAAGGAAATCAGCCCTGGGATTTCTTTGGAAGGAATGATGCTAAAGCTGAAACTCCAGTACTTTGGCCACCTCATGCGAAGAGTTGAGTCATTGGAAAAGACTCTGATGCTGGGAGGGATTGGGGGCAGGAGGAGAAGGGGACAACAGAGGATGAGATGGCTGGATGGCATCACTGACTCAATGGACGTGAGTCTGAGTGAACTCCGAGAGTTGGTGATGGACAGGGAGGCCTGGCGTGCTGCGATTCATGGGGTCGCAAAGAGTTGGACACGACTGAGCGACTGAACTGAACTGAAGGAAGGTGAATGTTTGGGAATTGGCAGGTATAGCTTGCAGAGTGGTCAGGGGAGGTAGGCCTCACTGAGAACCACGACATGAAGGAGTGAGGGGTCAGCCACGCCAGAGCATTCTGGGCAGAGGGACCTGTCAATGTGGAAATGTTAAGGGCAGAACATGCTGGTGTGTTCTGGAACTGAAAGGAAGCCAAGGTAGCTGGAGCGGAGAGTGACAGGAGGGGGGTTCAGAGAGATCCCGTGGGGCTTTAGAGGTTATTGTCAACTGAGAAAGTGAGGATTAACTCAGAGACACCTGCATGTCACATACCCAGCATAGTGTCTGGTCTAGAAGACCTAGGTCCTTGAGTGCAGGCCACTAGCCTCTGGGTGAGAGCTTTTTCTTCCCCACCTCTTGGACTCTCTGTCCCAGACTTCACATTTTACCCACCTCCTTCCTAAACAGTTATTTCAGGAGCCTGCGGACCACCATGACACCTGAAGTTCCAACAGCACCTGCCGCATACGTGAGAGAGCCAGGACCCCCTGTGAGAGGAGGCCAGAAACACCCTGTATGATCCAAGCTGAAGGGGGCTGGTCTGAGACACACGGACCACTTCCCCTACTGGCATCCCAGCCCTGACCTATCCACCCAGCCCGGTCTGCAGCCCTGGCCAGCTCTGTCCCGGGCTTTGTTCCTGAGTTTCCAAGGCCCCTCTTCCTGCCAAACAAAGCCCCCAGCCCCGCCTGCCGCCCAACAGGCACCTGGGGCCTCTGGGGCTGGGAATCAAAGCCTGTTTTGCAAAGGAGGCCCTGTGTTTGGAGAAACACCCATCCCCTGCTGCCCAACCCTTCAAAGAGCTCACATTGTTCTGCGCTGAGAAGGCGCCTCCTGACGCGAGGGCAGGGCTGGGGCTGACGCGGGTGGACCTCTGATCTCAGGCCAGGCCCCCCACACCACTCAGGAGGGACGCAGGGACCAAGCCAGGGGCGGTCCGTCTCATGGCACTGTGCCCCCTCCCTTCTTCTGCCCACCTGAGCCCCCAACCCTTGCTTCCCCACCGAGGCCAAGACCCTTCCACCTCCCCAGACAGCAAGGTGGACTGAGAGGGCCATCAGGACAAGAACTGAGGTAGGCATCCCAGGGGAATGCCAGGGCGCACGTGTCAAATGCCACATGAAAGATGCCCACATTTCACAGATGGCGAGAGAGGCCAGAGATGAGATGGCACTGCATCTGGGGGCCCAGCTACAGCTGGGGGAGACTGGACTTCACTCCACACCCTCAGTAATGAGGCCCAGGCCAAAACACAGACCTTCTGACCCAAAGCCAGGTGCTTTTTTTTTTAAAGAAATATTTCATGTGTACTTTTTTTTCCCAACCAGCATTGTTTTTGTTACAACTTAACTTCAGGTAGAAGTAAACTTTAGATAAATCCTCTTCACACAGAGTGGAGGTCACAGAGACGGCAGCGGGGCCCAGGCGGGGCCCAGGCAGAGCCCGATCACTCACTCCATCCTTGGAGGTGTTCTCCTGTGCCTGCTTTCCTTCTCCTGACGTTGACACACAGCCGAGAGGTGGCCATGGGGCCTCTTAGTGTCACCCCTGTCGGGCTGAGGTCTCTCAAGACCCGGAGTGGTTAAGCCATCTGCCTAAGGTCATCCAGGAAACCAGGGACAAGCCACAGCTCAGAAGCCCTTTTCAGGGGCTTCTTCCATATTCCTTTTTCCTCCAACTGCACTTGTGAGGCTGTGGCATCCCACGTCCCTTCGCCACAGTGTCCCCAGTACCCACGTTTGACTTTGCAGTCCTGGATACTCTCTAAGATCAAGGGCACTACAGTCAGACGGAAATGAGGTCCAGCCATGGCCCCATCGCTTAAGCAAACCACTTGGTCATTCTGAGCCTCAGTTTCCTCCTCTGTTCAACAGAACAATGACAGCCCCGCTCCTTAGAGGCTGCTGCAGGGACGGGCGGCAGGTGGAACGTGTGAAAAGCCCTAAGCACATTATAAATAATAAACACTCAATAAGTGTTATTGTGATCATGATTATTCCTCCTACTTCCACTATTTGGAGTAGAGGGAAAACGAGAGCCCAGGGAAAGGTGTGGCACTGTCTCTTTGTGGGAGCTCTTCCTGAAGCAAACAGCAGCAGCCCCTTCCTGCCCCCTTCCTGCTGGGCTAAAGGGAGAGGGAAGGGCCAGGCAGGGCAGGGTCGGGTGTTGCAGAGACAGACTTCTGATCTCCAGCCTAGGATTCTTGCATTTCACCTACTCGCCCCTCTGGGCCCCCAAGTGTGATCTTCTGACAGTCAGGATATTGCTGTCCTGGTCATCTTCCTCAAGTGTCTGACAACCCGGGAGGTCACTTCCAGCCCAGATTCCTGGAAAATTCCACAGGACTATTTGGAGGAGTAGTCTGGCTGAGTAAAAACACCTTGAGCAAGCCACTTCCGAGACTTGCTTGAAAGGCTGGGAAGCACTGGAGGTTCCAGTCCCGGCCTTGTTATTTGCTCACTATGCAAACTCGCGAAAGTCCCTCAACTTCTATGGGTCTCAAGTTCTCTTCCACCAAACAAGGACAACAATATCCATGCAATAGTGTGATTTAGGATATTCTATATGCCATATTTGCAGGATCATAAATGAAGCGAGGTGACATCATCCAAAATTATGCAAAATGCCCACTGTAGTACGTGGTATCTTACAGATGTTAAATGGATTCTAGTTCATTTTGGAGCCAGAATTTAGATTATCTTGAAGTGTATTAATAAGCAAGTCATTTCAGCTATTTGTGAGGTGATCCCTCATCTATCAGTTGGAGCTAAGCATTACTTCCTTACTGTATTAAGAATAACAGCTACCATTTGTTGGTTACGTACTTCATGCCAGGCATTCTCCATGCTTGGCACTTTTCATATATTAATCATCTTCCCGACAAGTTCATAAAAATGTATTTTTGTCCCCGTTTTACAGATGGGGAAACTGAGGAGTGTCTGCTGGGCATCCTGAGGGCATCCTGTGGGCATCCTGGGGGCATCCACAGGCAGCCTGATGTCAGAGCAGCCCTGCTCTGCTACCATACATACCACCTGTTGCTCAGCACCTGTGGGGCGGGACAAAGAGGGGCTTGTGTGTAAAGTGACACATGGCGTCCACCAATGCTATTGCCCTCTGGCTTTGCTAGAAACCAGATCAAATACTGAGGAGACAGAGCTAGAAATTCAGGTTTGGAAAGGATTTTTAAATGTTTGCTTTTTAAATGATAGGGCTTCCCTGAAGGCTCAGTCGGTAAAAAATCCGCCTGCAATGCGGAAGACCTGGGTTCAGTCTTTGGGTTGGGAAGATCCCCTGAAGGAGGGTATGGCAATCCACTCCAGTATTCTTGCCTGGAGAACCCCACGGACAGAAGATCCTGGAGGGCTACAGTCCATGGGGTCACAAAGAGTCAGACACAACTGAGTGACTAAGCACTGCACAGCACATGGAATATTCACACAGTGCAATATTACACAAATAGTAAAATCTAAAGATTTTTCTTACAAGAATCCACAACGACATGGAGAGACATCCACAACATTCCAAGGTGAAAAGAAAAAAAAGCCAGTTCTCAAAATATGAAATTACCAAAACAACTGATATTGGAATGCGATTGCTTAGAAAAAAGCCTGGAAGGCTCTATACAGTGATTAACACCAGTAGGTACGGCTGGACCAGTAGGATTGCATGGGGTTGTTATTTTTCCCCTTTTTTTTTTTTCATGATTATTATTTCCATTCCTTTTTTTTTTTTAAACTTTACATAATTGTATTAGTTTTGCCAAATATCAAAATGAATCCGCCACAGGTATACATGTGTTCCCCATCCTGAACCCTCCTCCCTCCTCCCTCCCCATACCATCCCTCTGGGTCATCCCAGTGCACTAGCCCCAAGCATCCAGTATCGTGCATTGAACCTGGACTGGCAACTCGTTTCCTACATGATATTTTACATGTTTCAATGTCATTCTCCCAAATCTTCCCACCCTCTCCCTCTCCCACAGAGTCCATAAGACTGTTCTATACATCAGTGTCTCTTTTGCTGTCTCGTACACCGGGTTATTGTTACCATCTTTCTAAATTCCATATATATGCGTTAGTATACTGTATTTATGTTTTTCCTTCTGGCTTACTTCACTCTGTATAACAGGCTCCAGTTTCATCCACCTCATTAGAACTGATTCAAATGTATTCTTTTTAATGGCTGAGTAATACTCCATTGTGTATATGTACCACAGCTTTCTTATCCATTCATATTTTTCCCTTTTTGATCAGTTGTATTTTCTACCTTTTTTTCTAGAAGCAACAGGCATTTCTTTTGTAATTTAAAAATAATCACAAATGCAAGGTGAATAGTGACTTAGGCTTATTAGTTAAAAAAAAAAGACTAAGTTTTATTCTATCACATTCATTTATTCATTCAATAAATATTCACTTACATACTAGGTGCTTCTGTTCAGCAGTAAGTTCAGTCAGTCCAGAACATCATTATGAGGGGGAAGATGGTGGGAGGCTCCAGGTAACAGGCCTCAGAAGACAGGTGGGGACCAGCCTCGTGCTATAAAGGACACGAGGCCTTCCTTGTGACAGCCCAGCAAACCTGCACTTTTCCTCCACAGTTATGTAGTTCCATGTCTATTCAAGGGAATCAGACCTCCCTCCTGAATGACTCATTGAGAGGGAGACACGGGAGCTCATACCACATGGGCAAGGACCAAGAACAAACCTATGTTGAGGATCTGTCACCATGCTGGGGGCTTCCAAGCCACCCATTGAGTCCTCCCAATTACCTTGCATCTCCCTCTTGGCAGATGAGGACAGAGAGGCTCAGAGAAGTAAAGCTGCTTATCCAAGGAGACCAGCCAGTCAGAGAATGAGCTGGGATTTGAACCCAGCTCCTACCCACTGAGATGCCATCACCGTTCTACTTCAGGACCCACAGCCTCCCCCCACCTCCTTCACCATCATCAGCATTCTGGACACCAAGTTCTGGCACCCTGCTAAGGGTATTGTCTCAGATATCAATGATCTCATTTACTCTTCCTCTGAGGTGGCGGCAGGAGGTAGATGATGTATTTACCAATGAGGAATCCCAGGCTCAGACAGGTCACTACCTGCTCCATCACATAGCGCTGGAGTGGTGGAGCTGAGATTTGGAATCTGTGCCTAGAAAATTCTATGAACAGAGAAGCCTGGCAGGATAGAGTCCATGGGGTCACAAAGAGTCAGACATGTACACATACAACTCTGCTGGGCTCCAGAGCTCTGGTCCTAAACTCCTGCACGCCACCCATCTGCCCTCCTATCCTAAGTTAGACTCCTCTGAACAGTGTGGAGCACCTTGGGGGTAGCACCAGTGAACATAAACAAATGTCAGCTCTTCTTTTCTTTCTCCTTGCTTTTTAAACATTCGGGAAGTGTGTAATATGAAAACTTAAAGCAGGTAGAGGAGTACTGAAAGAGGGAAGATGTAAGAGAAATGTTTGATAATTTGTCAAGCTGTAATAACCAGCTGAGCTATTTAAAATCCTGAAAGATAATGCCGTTAAAGTGCTGTACTCAATATGTCAGCAAATTTGGAAAACGCAGCAGTGACTGGAAAAGGTCAGTTTTCATTCCAATCCCAAAGAAGAGCAATGCCAAAGAATGCTCAAAGTATCATCAGTTGTGCTCATTTCACACGCTGGAAAGATTATGCTCAAAATCCTTCAAGCTAGGCTTTAGTAGTATATGAACTGAGAACTTCCAGATGTACAAGCAGGATTTAGAAAAGGCAGAGAAACAATCAAATTGCCAACATTCAATGGATCATACAGAAAGCAAGAGAATTCCAGAACACATCAACTTTTGCTTCATTGACTATGCTAAAGCCTTTGAATGTGTGAATCACAATGAACTGTGGAAAATTCTTAAAGAGATGGGAATACCAGACCACTTTACCTGTCTCCTAAAAAATCTGTATGCAGGTCAGGAAGCAACAGTTAGAACCAGACATGGAACAATGGACAGGTTCAAAATGACAAAGGAATACAGTAAGGCTGTACTTTTTCACCCTGCTTATTCCTCTTCTATGCAGAGTACATCATGTGAAATATCAACCTGGAGGAATCACAAGCTGAAATCAAGATTGCCAGGAGAAATATCAACAATCTCAGATGCACAGATGATACCACTCTAATAGCAGAAAGTGTAGAAGAACTAAAGAGCTTCTTGATGAGGGTGAAAGAAGAGAGTGAAAAAACTGGCTTGAAACTCAACATTAAAAAAATAAGATTATGGCATCCAGTCCCATTATTTCATGCAAATAAAAGGAGGAAAAGTGGAAGTAGTGATGGATTTTAATTTGAGGGGCTCCAAAATCACTGCAGATAGTGACTGCAGCCATAAAATTAAAAGATGCTCGCTCCTTGGAAGGAAAGCTATGACAAACCTAGACAGCATACTAAAAAGCAGAGACATCACTTTGCCAACAAAGGTCCATATAGTCAAAGCTATGGTTTTTCCAGTAGTCATGTATGGATGTGAGAGTTGGTCCATAAAGAAGGCTGAGTGCTGAAGAATTGCTTTCAAATTGTGGTGCTGGAGAAGACTCTTGAGAGTCCCTTGGACTGCAAGGAGATCAAACCAGACAATCCTAAAGGAAATCAACCATGAATATTCATTGGAAGGACTGATGCTGAAGATGAAGCTCCAATACTTTGGCCATCTGATGTGAAAAGCTGACTCATTAGAAAATCTTTCCCTGATGTTGGGAAAGATTGAAGGCAAAAGAAGAAGCGGGCAGCAGAGGATACGATGGTTAGATAGCATCAGCAACTCAATAGTCATGAATTTGAGCAAACTCCAAGAGGTAATGGAGAACAAAGGAGACTAGCGTGCTGCAGTCTTTAGGGTCCCAAAGAGTCAGACACAACTTAGCAACTGAACAAAAACAAGAATCAACACCTCATTCTTCAATAGAAACAAAATTTCAGTTTCTGAAAAATGACCATGGAAGCATGGTGGGGAAAGAGAATGGATAAAAGGCTTGAAAACAAGTTCTTGGAGGTATAGCTAAAGGAACTGGAAATGCTTGACCTGGAAAAAAGTAGTTTCGATCATTCAACTAGAAAATATGTGAAAATCTTCTCCTCTGGGGCAAGCAGTGTACAAGGTGCTGAGGGCAAGCAAAAAAACAGGACAGATGTGGCCTCCGTCCCCATGGAAACCTGTAATGGTTGGGATGGTCGAGGCCTCTGCCTGCAGATATCTGAAGGGGTACTGGGGAAGAGTGAGTGGCCTTGTTCTGCGAGCGGGCCACAGACAGAGCTGGGATTGTTCTGTGGATGCCTTGGTGGGTAGATTTCCTCCCTGAAGATGCAGGAACTTACCCACAGGCAGATGGATGGCGGCCTCAGGGGATAGAAAGCTCCCCATCACAAGGGGAAAGGAGGTGTGAGCACTTTGAAAGGATACAGAAGAGGGGCTGTATCTGTCTGCCCAAGTTGCCACCACAAAATGCCACTAAGTGGCTTACACAGTAGACATTTATTCAGCACAGCTCTGGAGGCTGAGAAGTCCAAGATCAATGTGCCAACCAGTTTGGTTTCTGGTGAGCCCTCTTTTCCTGACTTGCAAAGGGTGACCTTCTCTCTGTGTTCTCAGATGGTCTTTCCTCAGTGCATGTGTATGGAGAGAGAGAGAACTCTCACTATTGTGTCTCCTCTCACAAGGGCACTAATTCCATCAGAAGGGCCCCACCCTCATAGCCTCATCTAACTCTAATGACCTCCCAAGGGGCTCATCTTCAAATGCCATCACCTTGGGGGTTAGGGCTTCAACATATGAATTTGGGGTAGGGTGGAAACATAAACATTCAATCCATAACAGGGCCTCAGCATGAATAGGGCAGCTGGACTACTCATTGCAGAGTCCTTCTATACTTAGCTCTCTGTTTCTGTACAAGCTGAGGGCACATGGACCCTGTGCTGAGGGCCAGCTGTGACTTAGGCAGCTGAACCTGGGCAGGGTGAGGAGTTAGGAACCAGACAGAATGCCTGGGTGGTACACACATCAGCCCCCTCTGCTCTGGGAGTAGAGATGCAAAGATGAGCAAAACCATCACTTGTGGTGACTCAGCTCTGGGCAAGGCACTTGCCCTCTTGTAGTCTTAACTTCTTCATCTGATAAAGAGGGTGTGATAGTACCACACACCCAAAAAACTGTTGTGAAATGGGGATGAAGTATGGAAATGTATGGTCCAGCCCAGCACAGAGCATGATGCATAAGCAGTAGGTGGATGTGAGCTGCCATTTATGATTGTTAATAAGAACTAGTGCCTGCCATGGGGTTTCAGCCAGAGTGGGGAACAAATAGGAATACGGATGAGGAGATTGTTGTGTAGGGGGGTCTCTTTACTTCAGAGGGTGTTTAATTTTCACAAGTATTGCTCCTGGAGTAGGAATCAGGAAATACTTCTTAGTGGAAGGGACAATGGGAGCTGAAACATGAAGAAAGATTGAAGAAGTTGAGGGGTTTGGGGCCAGGATATTTTGAATCAAAGGATGAAAAAAAGAAGACAGGCTGCTGGGCTAACTGGAGAAAGAAAATGGCTCAGGTAACCACATACATGTATTCACTCGTTCACCTGCTGTATCATTCACCACTTCCAGCAGCCCCACCTGCCACAACCATAATGGTTCCAGCTCTAAAATATCACAACTCAAACCTCCCACTAGCTGGTCACAACCTCCAGTCCTCCACTACATGATGTACTGCACAGGCCCCTCCATCTGCTCATCACTGGCTTCTGTAGCCACTGGCACTCGATTTTCTTTCAATCCATCACCCTCTTCTTCCTCATGTCTTTCTTCTTCTCTTCCTCTTAGCCCCTCATAAGCACTTTTCTACTGTTTTAATATTTTGACTTTGTTGTTTTATTCTGTTTTATATTACACACTTAAGTGATACTGCGGAGTCATTGTCTTTTCCTGACTTATTTCATTTAACGTGATGACCTCAAAGACCATCCATTGCCATCACAAATGGCAGGATTTCCTTCTTTTTCATGGCTGAGTCATATTCCATTGTATGTATACCACATTTTCTTTATCCATTCATCCATTGACAGGCACTTACCTGTTTCCATATCTTGGTTATTGTGAATAATGCTGCACAAACATAGGAGTGAAGAAATCTCCAAGATCTTGTTTTTATTCCCTTTGGATATACACCCAGCAATGAGATAGCTGGATCATATGGCCAATCTATTCTTAATTTTTTGAGAAACCTCCACACTATTTTCCATAGTGGATGTGCCAATTTATATTTCCATCAAGAGTGGACAAGAGTTCCCTTTTGTCCACTTCCTCACCAACACGTGTTATCTTTTTATCTATTTGATCATAAATTCTAGTAGATGTGAGTCATGTCCTTTATTACAGCTCAGATGGTGATCCAGCATTTTAGTAACAGCTTGTTGTTGCTAGGAATTCTCTTGCCCGTTGGTCTTGAGATCTCACTGGTTGAGCAAACCTCTCCCTTCTGTTCCTGTGGTTTCCTTCCTGTACCTAGCAGCCAAACACTGTTGAGAACAGCATACCACAGGGCAGAGGGCTTCCCCTAACTCTAGGTGTTCACTTCAAATGGGCCTTGGACACTGCCCATAACCATCCACCCTCCAGTGGCCGCTTCATGCTTTCATCATGCTCCTCAAACTTGCTTCCTCATTCTCAGCAATAACCCCACCTTCTCCTTTACAGAGAAAGAAAATACTGTCCCTTATCTTCACACACACACACATACATGCACACACAACCCTACACCCATCCTCTTCCCTTTCCCCTTCTATTTCAACACAGGAACTAATATTCTCACCTAAGGCCATTTCGGAGAAGGCGATGGCACCCCACTCCAGTACTCTTGCCTGGAAAATCCCATGGATGGAGGAGGCTGGTGGGCTGCAGTTCATGGGGTCGCTAGGAGTCTGACACAACTGAGCAACTTCACTTTCACTTTTCACTTTCATGCATTGGAGAAGGAAATGGCAACCCACTCCAGTATTCTTGCCTGGAGAATCCCAGGGACGGGGGAGCCTGGTGGGCTGCCGTCTATGGGGTTGCACAGAGTTGGACACGACTGAAGTGTCTTAGCACCAGCAAGGCCAGTTCTCCACCTGGATTTTGGTGCCCTGCCTTCTCCCCTTCTCAGGAATCTTGTATTTTTTAATTAATTTTTAATGGAGTACAGTTGCTTTACAATGTTGTGTTAGATTCTACTGTACAGCAAAATGAATCAGCCACACATATACATACATCCACTCCCTTTTGGACTTCCTTCCCATTCAGGTCACCAAAGAGCATTAAGTAGAGTCCCTGCACTACACAGTATGTTCTCGTTAGTTACCTATTTCATACATAGTATTTATAGTGTATATGTGTTAATCCCAATCTTCCAATTCCTCCCACCCCTTCCCTTTCCTTCTTGGTATCCACACATTTGTTCTTTACATTTGTGTCTCTATTTCTGCTTTGCAAATATGATCATCTGTACCATTTTTCTAGATTCCACATTTATGCATTAATTTACGATACTTGGTTTTTTTTCTGACTTACTTCACTCTGTATGACATACTCTAGGTTCATCCACTTCTCTACAAGTGACCCAATTTCATTTCTTTTTATGGCTGAGTAATAGTCCATTGTATATATGTACCACAGCTTCTTTATCCATCCCTCTGGACATTTAGGTTGCTTCAATGTCTCGGTTTTTGGAAATACTGCTGCTGTGAACATTGGGGTATGTATCTGCTTGAATTATGATTTTCCCAGGATATATACCCAGAAGTGGAATTACTGGGTCATATGGAAATCCCATGGACAGAGGAGCCTCATGAGCTACAATCCATGAGGTTGCAAAGAGTCGGACACAATTAAAACATACTGTCTGTATCTGTATGTTAGTTCTAAATTTTAGGGATTTTTGCCACTTTATTTTTTAATTGAAGGAGAGTTCCTTTACAGAGTTTTGCTTTCTGTCAAATATCAACAAGAATCAGCCTTAGGTACACCCATGTCCCTCCCTTTTGAATCTCCCTCCCATCCCCCTCCCCATCCCATCCTTCTAGATTGTCACAGAGCCCCTGTTTCAGTTCCCTGAGTCATACAGCAAATTCCCATTGGCTGTCTATTTTATATATGGTTATATTTTAGTTTTTAAAGAACCTCGACAACTATTCTCCATAGTGTATCACTTTACATTCCCACAACAGTGTAGAGGGCTCCATTTCGCCACACCCTCTCCAGCATTTGTTGTTTGTAGATTTTTTGATGATGGCCATTCTGAATGGTGTGAGGTGATACCTCATTGTAGTTTTGATTGGCATATCTCTAATAATTAGTGATGTTAAGCATCTTTTCCTGTGTCTGTTGGCCATCTGTGTGTCTTCTTTAGAGAAATGTCTATTTAGGTCTCCTGCCCATTTTTTTAATTGGGTTGTTTGTTTTTTTGATATTTAGCTGCATTAGCTGCTTGTATATTTTTGGAGATAAATCCTTTGCCAGTTGCTTCAATTGCAAATATTTTCTCCTATTCTGAGTGTTGTCTTTTGCAAATCTTGTGTTTTTTATTATCCTATCTTCCTCTTGGGTGTTTTGTTTTTTTTTTTGGCCACACCACATGGCTTGAAGAATCTTAGTTCCCCAATCAGGGATCAAAACGGTGCCCCTTGCGGTGCAAACATGGAGTCCTAACCATTGGAGCGCAAGGGAATTCCCTAACTCTACTTCTCCATCACATCTTTCCTGTTAGCCTTTAAACAAGACCAAATCACCTGCTAAACAAAACAAAAGCCAACCTCCTCAACCTCACGTCTTCTCCAGCAACCACTCTCAGCCTTTCCTGCTGAGCTTCTCAAAGAAGCTGCCTGCATTTTGTCTCACAGCCTGACTCCACTCGCCTTTTCTGACAGCTTCTGAGATATAACTGACGTCCTATACACTGCACTTATTGAAAGTGTACAACTTGATCAGTTTCATGTCTACGCCCATGAAACCACCACCACAATGAAGATAATAAACCTCTCCATCACCCTCACGAGTCTCTTTGTGCCCCTTGACAAGCTTCTTGCTCCATCACTCACTGAAAATGCTCTTGATAAATGTGCTTGTGAGCTGCATCTCACTACATCCAGTGAAAAATGGTAACTGCTTCTTAGACATCTCAGAAATACCTCAAATAAACCTATCCAAAACCAAACTCAAGGGCTTACTCCTTCAAACCAGCTCCTCTTCTGGTAGCACCATTCAAGTGCTCATGCAAGCCAGGAGCCTAGTCATGTTCTTGACACGTGTGGGCAACACCGCACCAAGTACTGTCCACTCCTAACCCTCGATTACCTCTGTGCTCTCCTCTCTGTCTCTGTCATCACCACCTTAGTACAAGATTCCTTCCTCAGTTCCACACCACAGCAAGGGTCCCCCAACAGGCAACACTATCCATTTCGGTGCTCATACTTCACTTCCCAGCTGCAGCCAGAGGGATCTTTTTTGAAAGCAAGAATGAGGCTCTGGAGTAGATCCAAGAGCCTTGGGCTGTGGAGCTGCATGGGCTTGACCATCCCTGTCCGCCCTCTGGTAGGTGGGAGAGGCACGTCAGCTGCAGCAGCCTGCAGTAAGGGTGGGGCTCCTAGGAAGAACTCCCTTGCCAGCAGATGACAAAACCACCATCCGAGTGGTAGGATGGACAGTCAGCCTACCGGGGCCTCCCTGTGGAGGACCCACTAGTGCCACCATGGTTTCCTTTGCTCGTGTCTTAATACAAGAGATAACCAAGGACATTTCTCCAAAGAAGACAATGTTGTTGTTGATGTTTATCACTAAGTCATGTCCAACTCTTTTGTGACCCCACAGACTGTATTCCACTATGCTCCTCCATCCATGGGATTTCCCAAGCAAGAGTACTGAAGTGGGTAGCCATTTCCTTCCCCCCCAGGATCTTCACAACCCAGGGATGGAACTCTCATTTCCTGCATTGGCAGGCAGATTCTGTACCACGAGCCACCAGGGAAGCCCAAAGAAGATATGCAGATGGCCAACAGGCACATGAAAAGGTGCTCAACATTGCTAACTACTAGATAAATAAAAATCAAAACTGCAATGAGATATTGCCTCACACTGGTCAGAATCAGTTCAGTTCAGTCGCTCAGTCGTGTCCGACTCTTTGCGACCCCATGAATCTCAGCACGCCAGGCCTCCCTGTCCATCAAAAAGTCTACAGATTATAAATGCTAGAGAGGGTGTGGAGAAAAGAAAACCATCCTACACTGTTGGTGAGAATGTAAATTGCTGCAGCCATGATAGAGAACAGTATGTAGGTTTCTTAAAAAACAAAAAAATAGAACTACTGTATGACCCAGCAATCTCACTCCTGGGCATATATCCAGAGAAAATCAGAATTTAAAAAGATACACTCACCTCAGTGTTCACTATAGCCTATTTCAGATAGCCAAGACATGGAAGCAACCTAAATGTCCATTGACAGAGGGAGGGATAAAGAAAATGTGGTACATATACACGGTGGAATATTACTCAGCCATTCAAAAGAATGAAATAATGCCATTTGCAGCAACATGGAAAGAGTATCAACTTGAGTGAAGTAAGATAGAGAAGGAGAAATATCATATGATATCCCTTACATGTGGAATCTAGAAAGAAATGATACAAATGAACTTACTTACAAAACAGACTCTCAGACTTAGAGAACTGAACTTAGGGTTGCTAAGGGGAAGGGTGAGGGGAAGCAATCGTTGGGGAGTTTGGGATGGATAGGGAGTTTGTGTGTCAGTACACACCGACATATTTAAAATGTAACCAACAAGGAGCTACTGTATGGCACATGGAACTCTCCTGGATGTTATGCGGCAGCCTGGATGGGAGGGGAGTTTGGGGGGGAGTGCATGTGGCTGAGTGCCTTCACTGTTTGCCTGAAACCATCATAACATTACTTGTTAATCAGCTATACCCCAATGCAAAACAAAATGTTTAAAAAAAGATAACAAAGATACATGCACTCCAATGTTCATAGCATCACTACTTGCAAAAGCCAAGCTATGGAAGCAACCTAAATGCCCATTGACAGAAGAATGGATAAAGATGATGTGGTACGTATACACAGTGGAATATTACTCAGCCATAAAAAGAATGAAATAATGCCATTTGCAGCAACACAGATGGACCTAGAAATTATCATACTAAATGAAGCAAGCCAGAGAAAGAAAAATATCATATTACATCACTTAAATGGTGAAACCACAAAAAGATACAAATGAACCTATTTACAAAACAGAAAAAGACTCATAGACATCAAAAAGTATCATAAAACTTATGGTTACCAATGTGGAGGTGGGAAAAGTGGGATAAATGAGGAATTGGGGATTAAAATATACACACTACTATATATTATATTCGTATTATAATATAAAATAGATAACCAACAAGGACCTACTATTTAGCATAGGGAACTATACTCAGTATCTTGTCATAGCCTCTAAATGGAAGAGGATGCAAAATATTTTTTAAAAAAGAGATGACCAAAAAACAACAAACAAACAAACAACAGAGAGAGAGAGAGAAAGATGACCAGATAGAGCAAAACTTCTCAAATTATTTACAACATATCTCAGACCAATCTTTTTGTATGACCACACTTGGATGTCAAATTGTTGCAAAGTTTTTCTAAATGCTGACTCAGAATGTTGTTACTTAACTCACAATGGACTGGTAACAAAGAGTTTGCAGACCCAGCACAGTTCACGGACCACACTTTGAACACCACTGGAATAGAGGACCCGTTATGGGCTAAGATCTGGAGGGGGAATGCAGGGGGAGACCCAAGAATGAGAAAGACTCTGTCCACTGACATCGAGGACACAGATACAGAGAAAATTCTGGGTTCAAATTCTGCCATACCAGACGTAGAATAAACTTTGGCAAGGCACTTTTTTTTTTTTTTTTTTTGCAGAGCCTCAGTTTCTTTACCTGAAAAATGGATAGGGGGCTAGTATAGAAGATATCTGTTATTTCTTTTTGTTCCATGTCCAAAAAAAAGATAGCGTCTGACTTCCTTTTGGGTTTGGATGGGCTTACCTCTCCTCTTAGTTTCAAGGCTGGGTACATAACCTAAATGTGACCCATTAGCAGGTTCAATCACCCTACATGTGATAGGCTTGGTCCAGAGATGGGCACATAACCGAACTGAGCCTCTGAAAGTCTATCTTGGACGCCTTGCTGGATGTGTTAGGGGAGAGATTATCTTTCTGTGTGGGCTGCTAAGCACAAAGGGAACCCCCTGAAAATGAAACCAATACCGAAGAAAGCTGAGACAAAAATTGGAGAGAAAAGCTTATGATAATAGTGTTTGAGTGCCTGGTCCCAGGTCCGCTTCCACCCCCTCCCTCCTCTCCTTCTCCCCGTCACTGTCCTTGGTCAGACTCCACTGGTTCTCCTTCCCCTCTCTGACCTCCCTGCTGACCTGTGCATCCAGGATGGGAAAGGTCCAAGAATGTGATTTGGGTTAAGAGGCAGAGACTAGCTATGTGACCAAGAAGCCACTTCATGTCTCTGGACCTTGGCCTTCCCATCTGTCCAAAGGGAATGCTGTCTGTCTCAGACTCTCAAAGTTCTCTCTGCAACCTGGCTCACTCATGAGCAAACATGATTTAGAAGCATAAAGTGCTGATCATTTGACTCATTTCCCTGAGGCCAAGTGTCATGTGAAGGTAGACGAGGTATAGAGAAAGGGAAAAAGATGGATCCCCACTTACTAGCTGTGTGACATGTGTGACAGGGACATATCATGCATGTGCCCATGATGCAGCTTCTCTAAGTCTTTGTTTCCCCGTTTATTAAATGAGATAATAGTACCTATCTGCCAGGATGTCTGTGCGGGAAGAGTGACAGTATAGACCAAGTGTATCAGTTCAGTTCAGTTCAGTCACTCAGTCATGTCTGACTCTTTGTGACCCTATGGACAGCAGCATGCCAGGCCTCCCTGTCCAGCTCCAGCACCAACTCCCGGAGTTTACTGAAACATCCAACCATCTCATCCTCTGTTGTCCCCTTTTCTTCCTGCCTTCAATCTTTCCCAGCATCAGAGTCTTCTCAAATGAGTCAGTTCTTTGCATCAGGTGGCCAAAGTATTGGAGTTTCAGCTTCAGGATCAGTCCTTCCAATGAATATTCAGGACTGATTTCCTTTAGGATGGACTGGTTGGATCTCCTTGCAGTCCAAGGGACTTTCAAGAGACTTCTCCAACACCACAAAAGCATCAATTCTTTGGCACTCAGCTTTCTTTATAGTCCAACTCTCACATTCATACATGACTATTGGAAAAACCATATCTTTGACTAGACGGACCTTTGTTGGCAAAGTAATATCTCTGCTTTTTAATATATGGCACATAGAAATTACTTTAAAAATGGACTTTTAGGGACTTCCCTGATGGTGTAGTCAATAAGAATCCATCTGCCAATGCAGGGGACACAGGTTCAGTCCCTGGTCCAGGAATATTCCACAGGCCTCAGAGCAACTAAGCCTGTAGTGGCAACTACTGAGCCTGTGCTCTAGAGCCCACGACCTGCAACTATGGAACCCATGAGCTGCAACCACTGAAGCCCACATGCCCTAGTGCCTGTGCTCCACAACAGGAGAAGCCACTGCAGTGAGAAGCCCGTGTACCGCAATGAAGAGCAGCCCCCACTTACCACAACTAGAGAAAGCCCGAGCAAAGCAGTGAAGATTCTGCGCAGCCAAAAATACTTTTTCATCTTTTTAAATAAAAAGCAAATGAACTTCTAAAATTAAAAAATTTTAAGGATGCCAAATATAGGTGGAACCCAGCTGACTACCTCAAGAGAGGATTCTAGAGTGTTCAGCATAGTGTTCCTCTTTTGATGCTTCCTGAACAAGACGTGTTCTAGAGGTGTTACTGTTCCTATCTGAGACACAGCATCCTCTTGATAACTTCCTCTCTTTTCCCAGCTCCACTCTGGTCCTATAGACACTGCCAAATTCTGTCCACTTAAAGTCTGCAACACTCTTTCAGCAGCCCACCTTCTTCCATCCATCTTCCCCTTCCCTCTGCCCTCTCACACACCCTCCACCCTGCATCCTTTAAGTCCCGTTCACTGCCTCTCCCCTGCAGCACATTCAGGGGCTTGGCAGGAGCTGTCAGAAACAGATCTCTAAGCTCAGAATATTCCCCTGGCTTGCTATTGCCTAACAAGTAAACAGCAAATCTCTAACAGGGACTGCGAGGCTCCCGTGAACTCTTTTCAGCTTTCCTTTCTACAACAGGCACTACTGGTACAACCCCCCGACCCCCCCACCCCCACCACCACCACCACCTGTATCCCTTTAGTGCATCTTGAACATCACCTACAGATTTGGGGAGGAGTTCCTGTACACACTGGTGGTTCCTACCCCAAGCACCTACACTTCTTTGTCCAAAAGTTTTCTGTGGTGGGTTCACCCATCTGGGCAGGACAGTGAAACTGAACAGATTTGATGGACAAATACTCCAGCTTCCTTGTCGCTCTGTGAGACATTTCTTCTTTTTCTCCTTCTACTTGGCCTCACTGTGTGGCTTACAGGATCTTAGTTCCCCACCAGGTATTGAGCCGGTGCCCTCGGCCGTGGAAGTTCAGAGTCCTAACCACTGAACCGTCAGGGAATTCCCTATGGGACGTTTCTGATGTGTGTCCTACACAGTCTTGCAGGGGGCTCCCCGGTGGTATTAAGCCCCAGTTCCCATAGTAACATTCTCATCTTTTATTGGTTTTCCTCCCTTTTCTTTCTCCTCCACTACTTCACTATGCTTCCTGGGGACATCCTCTCAAATAAAGTACTTACACCTAAATCCTTGGTCCAGCATCAGCTTTGGAGGGTACCCAAATCAGGACATTTTCAAAGCTCAAGTCCCATCGCACCCTTTTATGCACCCTTAACTCTAGCCAACTTAAACTACAAACTGAATGCCCACGCCTTCACTCTCCCATGTCTCTCCTCTTTATGGGCCTGTTACCTAGAAGCCCTTCTTGCTTTTGCGTCTGTCATCCCCTATCTATTTTTCAAGAGCCAGCTCAGGTTTCACTGATTTCATGATAAGCACAAAGAATGATTGCTTACCCTTTGAATTCCTGAGCACGTTCTCAGGTCCCTTGGAATGCAATTTGCCCTCCAGGTTTCTTGACCTAGCAGAGTGTACTCACAATCTCCCCAACCCCCTACCCCCTACCTCCACTGCCCCAGTTTGGTTCAATGACTTACTCCCATGGCCACAACTAGACCTTACCGTCACCCAGAACTGCACCAGGCTCAGGGATCTTAAATTCCAGTGTCCCCAGGGTAACCACAGATGCTTCTCACACTCTTGCTTCAGAGGCATCTGCTCTATGAGGTTATCAAGATCTCCAATCTCCTCTTCCCTGTCTCTCTGTTCCTCCAAGCCACACAGACCCTGCCACCCCCATAGATCTTTCCACAAACTCACCAGTCCCTTGGCCCTTACACCCCTCCGACTATACAAAACCCAGTTCTTAGTCAGTTTACCCCTCAGCCTTCCTGGCTCCTTCTCCCCCAGTGGCCTGAGAAGAGGAGCAAAGTGGTTAAGAGTACCCACAGGAATCATCAGGGTTGCAATCTTGGCTCCACTACATGCTTATTGTGTAACCTTGGGCAAATTATGTAAGTTTTTGGTCTGCAGGCTCCTCATCTATAAAAAAGAAAAGTAATAAAACACACTCCTCAGGTGGAAGGTTCAGTTTTTAAATGCCAGAGCCATGGCAAACCCTCAGTATCTGGTTACATGTTAATATTGCTTTTATTACTGTACATTTACTTCACTGGGAGGGGAAAGTCAATGAAGTAATGCATGAAGGCACTTAGAACCATGCTGGCCCAGGAGAGGCACTCCATAAGGTTGGGGGCTATTGTTATTACTGAACTGAGTTTCCTTCTTTAACATTTTTGCCAGCACTGGGTCTTCATTGCTGAGTGAAGACTTTCTCCAGTTGAGGCAGGTGGGGGCCACTCTCCAGTTGTGGTGAGCGGGCTTCTCATTGTGATGGCTGCTCTTGTTGCGGAGCACAGGCTCTACGTGCACGCACTCAGTAGTTGCAGTTAGCGGACTCTAGAGAGTGGGCTCAGTAGTGAATGGGCTTAGTGGCCCCAAGAGATGTGCGATCTTCTCAGACCAGGGATCGAACCCGTGTCCTTCGCATTGGCAGGTGGATTCTTTACCACTGGACCACCAAGGAAGTCCTGAATTGGTTTCTGGGACTACTATTATAAATCGCCACAACTGGGGAGCTTAAAACAACAGCAGGGCACTGTCTCACAGCTCTAGAGGCCAGAAGTCTAACATATTAAGGTGTCTTCCAGGTTGGCTCCTTCTAAGCCTCTGCCCAAGAATCCCCTCATGCCTTTCTCCTTGCTTCTTACAGCAGCTGGCAATCCTTGGTGTTTCTTGGTTTCTGGGTGTGTAAGTCCTCTGTGTCTCTGCACTCATATGGCCTTCCTTTCTATGTCCCAGTCTCATAACTACCCTTGACCTTCTCTTGCAAAGATACCTGTTGCTGTATGTAGGGCCCACCCTAAATCCAGGCTGATCTCTTGAGGGCCTTCACTTAACTGTATCTGCAAAGACCCTTTTATCCCAAGTATGTTCACATTCACAGGCTCCAAAGGTTAGGAGTTGGACATACCGTGTCAGGAGCCAGAATTCAACCTTCCACAGTGATCTTTATGCAGTTTCAGGAGAGGGGTGGGAGTGGAAGCCAGGTTGCAAAGAATTAAGAGACAAAGAGGAAAGGGAGAGAAGAGGGGAAAAAAATCTTTTAAAAAGGACAGTGGGGAGGTAAAGAAATGTAGATAATTACTGACAGAGATTTGGTGAAGGACAAACAGAGAGGAAGCTGGAGGGGGGAGTAAGTAAAAGAGGAATTTTTGTTCTTATTTTAAAATATAGTAGAAACTTGAGTCTCTTGGGGGCCAGGTGAGTAACTAAGAAAGGGAAGATCTTGAAGATACAGGAAAGAGAGAGTTCCTGGTGGCCTAGTGGTTAAGATTTCGACTGCCAGTGCAGGGGATATGGGTTCGATCCCTGGTCCAGGAAAACCCCACATCCCACGTGCCACAGGACAACTATGCCCATGTGCCACAAATACTAATCCAGCGCTCTAGAGCCTGTGAGCCTCAACTTCTGAGCCCAGGTGCTGCAACTACTGAAGCCGGTGCTCCCTAGAATCCAAGCGCCGCAACAAGAGAAGTCACCTCAATGGGAAGCCCACGCACCACAACAGAAAGCTCGCCCCAACTAGAGAAAGCCCATGCGCAGCAAGAAAGAACAGCAAAAAATAAAAAAGATAGATAAATCTTTAAAACAAAAGAAGAAAATGCAGGAAAGAGAGAGGACGAGGAGGAGAGCAAGGAGCAGGCCCCAGAGCAGGGTCACCTTCAATACGTCAGGGCTAAAGTGGATGACTCAGTAAATCCAGAGATAGGTCAATCACAGACCAAGAGCAGTCATAGAACAAGTCAGAACAGACATATCGCTGGAGGAGAAGAAAGCTGAGCCAAGGAGCTACCAAAGACAAGAGAAAACATAACCACTGAGCCTCTGGAAGAGCCTAAAACTTAAAGGGACTGAGTCAGAGATGATGGTTGGGTGGTTGATGAAACACTTTCTCCTGCTTTTTCTCTTCTGAAGCTCTGCCTACTGCTGGAGGGCAGGCAGAATTATGATGCCCCTTGGGTGAGGAAAGAAACCAAGACTCAGAAAGCCCTTGGGGTTACTGAAGGACATATAGGTACTTGGGGTTACCAAAGGACACACAGAGGTCCTGGGTGAGGAGGCAGGGGGCCCAGAGAGGGTCTGGGGGAGTCTCCACCTGAACACAGGAAGAGACATCCTTGAGGCCCGCCCAGAAGTGGGCACCCTTTTATACACTTGCCTGTACTCTCCTTTTTCCACCCTCCTCCCTGGGCTGATCTTCCTAGTTTCCTACCTCTTGGATCTTTCTCAAGGGACTTTCCAGTGTACCTCGTCTTCCTCCAACCCTTTACAGATCTAAAACTGGATCTACCTTTTTCCCCTCTAAACTGACTCCTCTTTCTATATTCCCTACTTGGCAGTTGGCACCACCAGCCACAAATCTGTCTGTCCGTAACATCCAACCAATCACCAAGTGCTGTGTCTTCTGCCTCCTAAATACCTCGTGAGCCTGCCTGCTCTTTCTCTCCCCAGGCTTTGTCGCCCTGTCTTGCCTTAACCCTACCACCTACCACAGGCCCCCACCAGATCTCCCTGCCTCTTGGCCTCCCCAATCCATCCTTCAAACTGCTACAGCCTGAGCTTCCTGAACCATAAAGATGATGTTCTTGCTCAGGCATTTAAAGATCTCTGCTCACGTCCCACCTCTGCTGGGTAAAGCACAAATTAGTATTCAAAGCACTTTATGATTTTGCCCCTGCCAAATTCTCCAGCCTCAATGACTGGAGAATACGAACATATTCCACCCTCCAGTCACACCTACAATCTGATGTTTTTCAAATGCTCCTCACCTTTGTCTAGGTTAAATTTGTATGGCCTGGAAAATCCTCCTTCCCAGTACCATCTGCCAAAGCCAGCTCAGGTATCTGCTCTGGTAAGAAGCTCTCCTGACCCTCCTCCATCCCATACGGGTCACCCTTCCACGTGCGCTTTCCCCCACTCCTCTCATCACACTTCTCATCTTATACAAAATTGTTTCCCTGCCTGTCTACCCATCAGATAAGACAGAGATTTCCAGGTGGCCCGGGGAGGCCTCAGGAGCTGACACATGCTCATGCTCAGTTACGATTTGCTGGACTGTGCTGATGGCCACAGAGTCCACCAATCTGCCATAGTTTGCCGTTCACTTGTTCACTGTTCCACTCCTCCCCATAATGCATTGTCACTTACCCATTGCCACTCCTCCCCATGATGCATAGTCAGCTCAAAACATCTTTACAAAGAAGAGTTTCTTTCCCTTTCCATTATTCATTTGGAATATATTCTACAAACTGCTTTTATTGGCCAAAATATATATTTGTGTTTGGCTTTTAATAGGCATGGCCAAATAGAAAGATGATGTTGATTACATCACTACCACGTATGTGCATGGATCTCTGTAACACTGACAGCACTGAGTTTCACCATTTTCATTCAGATTTGCTACTTGAACAGGTATGATTGGTGACGGTCTCTTCCTTCAAGGAGGCTTCTCTAGTTCTAGAGAGGCAGTTATAAAGCCATGAGAGAGGGTAGCTGAGGGGACTGTGTGAGCCTGGATGGAGTGGCGATTCAGTGAAAACTTCCTAAAGGAGATGACATCTAATTGGGACCCAACAAGTTGATGTTTCCTGTTGCCATGCCATCCATGATATCTTCACCTGCACTGGCTTTCTCAACCTCATCTTCACCAATCTTCATTCACCTCCTGCATTTGGCCTTGGAATACACAATGAAGCAGGGCAAAGACTAATAGAGTTTTGACAGGAAAATGCACTGGTCATAGCAAACACCCTCTTCCACCAACACAAGAGAAGACTCTACACATGGACATCACTAGATAGTCAACACCGAAATCATATTGATTATATTCTTTGCAGCCAAAGATGGAGAAGCTCTATACAGTCAACAAAAACAAGACCAGGAGCTGACTGTGGCTCAGATCATGAACTCCTTATTACCAAATTCAGATTTAAATTGAAGAAAGTAGGGAAAACCACTAGACAATTCCGTTCAGTTCAGTTCAGTTCAGTCGCTCAGTCGTGTCCAACTCTTTGTGACCCTGTGAAACGCAGCACGCCAGGCCTCCCTGAACATCAACAACTCTTGAAGTTCACTCAGACTCACGTCCATCGAGTCAGTGATGCCATCCAGCCATCTCATCCTCTGTCATCCCCTTCTCCTCCTGCCCCCAATCCCTCCCAGCATCAGAGTCTTTTCCAATGGGTCAACTCTTCGCATGAGGTGGCCAAAGTACTGGAGCTTCAGCTTTAGCATCATTCCTTCCAAAGAAATCCCAGGGCTGATCTCCTTCACAACGGACTGGTTGGATCTCCTTGCAGTCCAAGGGACTCTCAAAAGTCTTCTCCAACACCACAGTTCAAAAGCATCAATTCTTTGGTGCTCAGCCTTCTTCACAGTCCAACTCTCACATCCATACATGACCACAGGAAAAACCATAGGCTTGACTAGACGAACCTTTGTGGGCAAAGTAATGTCTCTACTTTTGAATATGCTACCTAGGTTGGTCATAACTTTCCTTCCAAGGAGTAAATCAAATCCCTTATGATTATACAGTGGAAGTGACAAATAGATTCAAGGGCCTAGATCTGATAGATAGAGTGCCTGATGAACTGTGGAATGAGGTTTGTGACATTGTACAGGAGACAGGGGTCAAGACCATCCCCATGGAAAAGAAATACAAAAAAGCAAAATGGCTGTCTGGGGAGGCCTTACAAATAGCTGTGAAAAGAAGAGAAGCAAAAAGCAAAGGAGATGGGACGACCCAGAGGGATGGTATGGGGAGGGAGGAGGGAGGAGGGTTCAGGATGGGGAACACATGTATACCTGTGGCGGATTCATTTTGATATTTGGCAAAACTAATACAATTATGTAAAGTTTAAAAATAAAATAAAATTTAAAAAAAAAGCAAAGGAGAAAAGGAAAGATATAAGCATCTGAATGCAGAGTTCCAAAGAATAGCAAGGAGAGATAAGAAAGCCTTCCTCAGTGATCAATGCAAAGAAATAGAGGAAAACAACAGAATGGGAAAGACTAGTGATCTCTTCAAGAAAATTAGAGATACCAAGGGGACACTTCATGCAAAGATGGGCTCAATAAAGGACAGAAATGGTAGGGACCTAACAGAAGCAGAAGATATTAAGAAGAGATGGCAAGAATACACAGAAGAACTGTACAAAAAAGATCTGCACGACCCAGATAATCACGATGGTGTGATCACTGACCTAGAGCCAGACATCCTGGAATGTGAGGTCAAGTGGGCCTTAGAAAGCATCACTCTGAACAAAGCTAGTGGAGGTGATGGAATTCCAGTTGAGCTATTTCAAATCCTGAAAGATGATGCTGTGAAAGTGCTGCACTCAATATGCCAGCAAATTTGGAAAACTCAGCAGTGGCCACAGGACTGGAAAAGGTCAGTTTTCATTCCAATCCCAAAGAAAGGCAATGCCAAAGAATGCTCAAATGACCGCACAATTGCACTCATCTCACACGCTAGTAAAGTAATGCTCAAAATTCTCCAAGCCAGGCTTCAGCAATACGTGAACTATGAACTTCCTGATGTTCAAGCTGGTTTTAGAAAAGGCAGAGGAACCAGAGATCAAATTGCCAACATCTGCTGGATCATGGAAAAAGCAAGAGAGTTCCAGAAAAACATCTATTTCTGCTTTATTGACTATGCCAAAGCCTTTGACTGTGTGGATCACAATAAACTGTGGAAAATTCTGAAAGACATGGAAATACCAGACCACCTGATCCGCCTCTTGAGAAATCTGTATGCAGGTCAGGAAGCAACAGTTAGAACTGGACATGGAACAACAGACTGGTTCCAAATAGGAAAAGGAGTGCGTCAAGGCTGTCTATTGTCACCCTGCTTATTTAACTTATATGCAGAGTACATCATGAGAAACGCTGGACTGGAAGAAACACAAGCTGGAATCAAGATTACTGGGAGAAATATCCATAACCTCAGATATGCAGATGACACCACCCTTATGGCAGAAAGTGAAGAGGAACTCAAAAGCCTCTTGATGAAGGTGAAAGTAGAGAGTGAAAAAGTTGGCTTAAAGCTCAACATTCAGAAAACAAAGATCATGGCATCCAGTCCCATCACTTCATGGGAAATAGATGGGGAAACAGTGGAAACAGTGTCAGACTTTATTTTTTTGGTCTCCAAAATCACTGCAGATGGTGACTGCAGCCATGAAATTAAAAGACGCTTACTCCTTGGAAGGAAAGTTATGACCACCCTAGATAGCATATTCAAAAGCAGAGACATTCCTTTGCCCACAAAGGTTCGTCTAGTCAAGGCTATGGTTTTTCCAGTGGTCATGTATGGATGTGAGAGTTGGACTGTGAAGAAGGCTGAGCGCTGAAGAATTGATGCTTTTGAACTGTGGTGTTGGAGAAGACTCTTGAGAGTCCCTTGGACTGCAAGGAGATCTAACCAGTCCATTCTGAAGATCAGCCCTGGGATTTCTTTGGAGGGAATGATGCTGAAGCTGAAACTCCAGTAATTTGGCCACCTCATGCGAAGAGTTGACTCACTGGAAAAGACTCTGATGCTGGGAGGGATTGGGGGCAAGAGGAGAAGGGGATGACAGAGGATGAGATGGCTGGATGGCATCACTGACTTGATGGACGTGAGTCTGAGTGAACTTCGGGAGTTGGTGATGGACAGAGAAGCCTGGCATGGTGCGATTCATGGAGTTGCGAAGAGTCGGACACGACTGAGTGACTGAACTGAACTGAAGAGGTTCTCGAGTCCCAGAATCAGCAAAGTATAATAAGTCAGTAGGAATAGACATTTTTTCCATCTCACAAATGAGGAAGCTGAGGTTCCCAGGGATCACACAGCTAGTGAGTGAAAGGACTAGAACTTGAACCAAGCCCTCTGGCTGTCCCTGGGCCCATGGTCACCCAGCTACCTCCACTGCGAAGGGAGAAAGAGGACATTTCCTGGAAAGACCACGTGCCAGGCCCCATGGAAGCCACTCCTCATCTATCACTCCATTCACAACGGCCCTGTCAAGTAAGAAAACACCAGCCACAGTCTACAAGGGAGCAAAGTGAAACCCAGTGATAACCCTTCCAAGGTCACACAACAGGGCAAGTTCAGTGGGACCCAGAATGTCCAAGTGCATAGACTCTCCCTCCCAGGGACAGTCTCCCCCTACCCCCACCTCCCAGCCACACTGATCTCAGAGGGAACACATCAGTTCAAGGGTTACAGGTTGAATTGTGTCCCCCCATCCCCAAATTCATATGTTCAAGTCCTAACCCCTTGTACCTTAAAATGTGGCCTTATTTGGAGGCAGTTTCTTTATAGAGGTGATCAACTTTAATGCGGTCATTGGGATGGGCCCTAATTCAACTTGACTGGTGTCCTTATAAAAACAGGACATCTGGACAGAGACAGACATTGCCAGAGAGAAGATGATGTAAAGTCATACAGGGAGACACTAGACAAAGAACACCAGAGGCTACCAGAAACCAAGAGACAGACCTGGAACCGATCATGCCCTCACAACTCTGAGAAGAAATCAAGCAGCCAACACCTTGATTTCAGGCTTCTGGCCTCCAGAACTGTGAAACAGCAAATTTGGTTTGTTTGTTTTTTAAAGCCCCTGTTGGCAATGTTTGTTACAGCAGCCCCAGTAAATGAACACAAAAACTGCCACCCATCCACGAAAGAAGAGATTCTGAAGATGTTTTTGAACACGTGATCTTTGTGATTTTAAAATTTCCAATGTTTTTATTATTCTTATATTTTTATTGAAGAAAATTTGGAAAGGATGAGACAGTATAAAGAAGAAAATTAAAAACACATGCCCTCTTTGGAAGTGAATTCTTAGGACAGGTGTGCAGGAGTTGAATGGAGAACTGCATGCCCTCTTATTTCACTGTTAACATTTTAGTGAATTTCCTTTTAATCTGTTTTTTTCTCCCCTTGCAGTTATTAGAATCTCCCTTGCACAGTTGCGTGATGCTTGACTGAGAGACTGAGTGAAATTATTAGCACAGGGTTAAGCACTAACAACAGTAGGTATTGGGACTTCCCTGGTGGTACAGTGGTTAAGCCTTCGCCTTCCAATGCAGGGGTACAGGTTCAATTCCTGATCGGGGAGCTAAGATCCCACATCTTACAGCCAAAAATCCAAAACATAAAAGAAAATCTATATTGTAACAAATTTAATAAAGACCATTAAAATGGTCCACACCCCAAAAAAACAGATATTGTGCATATTTATATAGACATTGGATAAAACTGGAGTCATGCTGTTTTATAACTTCCCATCTCCAGTGTTTCCTCATATCTTTAATGTCCTTCAAGAGCATATTTAATTTCTGCATAACCTTCCATCTATGAATGTAGCATCTATTTACCCAATTCTCTGTCACTGAACATTGAGTTTCCCATTTTTCCCTGTTATAAATAAGATTGGGATGAAAAATCTTTGATTTTAGGGTACATCCTGCTAGTTGAACGGTTAAATCAAAGCATAACCCTTTTAAAAAGCTTTCGTGCACACACACACATACAAAAAAAAAAAAAAAAAGTGCAAAAATTCCTGAAGAAACACAGTACAGTTTACTTCCTCAGTGGAGAAAAAGGCACTGACTTCCCCACGCTTTACCGACATCTGGTGTTTTCATTATTTTTTTTATCTTGACCAATTCTATACGTAAGAAAAGCCGGAATCCTTTTCATTTGTACTTCGGGATTTCTAACATTTTCATAAGGTTTTTGTATTTCCTCGGCAAATTACGTTAATCATCCTTTGCTTCTGGTGTCCCAGGTCAGTTCCTTTCATTGTTACCAGTTTAGCAGGACTTGAAAGGGCTGCTGCAGATGAGGCCCCAAGAGCAGCTTCCTCCCCGCCCTTCTGACCCTCCTCTCCCCACATTCCCATCCTCAGAGCGAGTTTTCCTCTGCCCCCCGGGGAACCTTTGTCATTCAAACTAGCCCATGCTTTTCCCAGGGCTCTGGGAAAGCAACTCCACCACCTTTTGCTGCCTCCCCCCACCCCCCAGCCCCACATTCCTGCGGCTCCCACCTCCCTCTCACCACACCCTACACGTTCACCCCTGAAATTCCTCAAGAAGGCCCCAAACCACAAGGGACCCAGACTGACCTAGCGCTAGAGCAAGCATCCCAGCCCTGCCCGGCTCAGGTCTGAAAGGGGGAGAAGGTGGTGACCAGGGGAGCGGTTCAGAGAAACAGTTGTCCCCAGGGGAAGGCCTGGGGGTGCCAGGCAACAGTGTGGGGTGGGAGAAAGCATGTTTGGCGTGTTGTTTTTTGGTGTTTGATGTCTTTCCAGCGCGAAGCTCAAACCCCAGGTCAGCCACTTGCAGGCTGTTCCCTCGCTCTCTCTTGCAGGGTCACCAGGAGGGGGAAATGCCACATGCTGTGCACAGCACCAGGCACAATAGTCGGGTGCGCCTACGACAAAGCCCCAGGGATCAGGTACTTCTGCTGGAGAGATGGGTCTTGGAAGGGTCGGATTTGCACCTGTGGCTGAGGGAGACAGAAGGAACAGCTTGAACAAAGACTGGGAGACCAGAGGCATGGTTGAGCAGGTCGTGTAAATGGAGGGTACGGAGGAGGCCCCAGGGTCAGGGGTCAGGGCTGACAGGGAAGCTCGGACCTCAGCTCTGGCCATGGACGGGCCCACGCTGGGCTCGGGAAACCTCGATTCTCCTTCCTGCCCGCCTCCAGCTTCTCTCCCTCACTCCCTCGGGAGGACACTTGTACGGACGGCGGTCAGGCCTGTGCGGGGCAATGCGCTGGGCCCCACCCTGGATCTTGAGAGCAGGCGAGCCTCGACCGGAGGGATCAGGGTTCTGGGGGCTCCCCGAGGACAGTGACTAACACTGAGAGTCTGCGCGGGCTTCCCAGAAGCAGCGTTGGAGTCGGGCCTGGGGGGTGCGAGTTGGCTAAGCGCTGGGAGGGGGAGACGAGGCGGGCACAGCGTGCAGAAGGGTGGCTGGAACCCCGACTGGCCGGCAAAGCCTGGCTCAGGTGATGGTCTGCGAGCTCCAGGAGAATGGCGCGCGGGGGAGGGGCGGAATGCAGCTGGTACCCAGAGACGCCCTGGGGGCCCCAAGCCGGCGAGGTGGAGGAGGTGGGGTGAAGAAGGGGAGGTGGAGGGGGCCCGGCGCCCCCCGCCCCTCCCCAGCGGGCTGCAGCACGTAGCGCTCGTAGCTCGGCGGCTGCGGGTCCCGGCAGGTACAGAGGAGGAGTGCAGAGGGGCGTGGCCTCACCGCTACCTGCCGCACTGCCCCCGCCTCCATTCCCGCCAGGGTTGGGGGGGGGGGGGTTGCCCCAAGAAACGAAGCGGGGGCGGGGTGGGCTGGAGCCCAAGGGCACCCCGTCATTGCCAGGACGGTCTCCTCCACCCGCAGCTTCCCCTCCCGCCGCCTCCCCAGGGCCCCTTCGGCCCGAGAAGGAGGCGGGGTCCCTGTGTGGCCGCCTGGAAGTCTGGGGCCCAGACAAAGGAAGGGGCTGCCCCAGTTCCACAGGGACTGGGGGCGAGGGGACTAACAAAAGGTTCCATCCGGTGTTTTGCCGGAGAGAAGCGATGCCAGGGTCCCCTTTGCACTTGGGCTGACCTCACTCCTACCCCCGGTCTGAGGCCGGGGACTGTGCCCCAGGCCCTCTAAGGGAGCATTTGACGTACAAGAACCCTCAAGTACACAAGTCTGCGCTCCAGAATGTCTTATCTAGGAGTCAACCTAGATGGACCTGTCTCTAAACGGCTCTTTACCCAAGATTGTCTAGTCCACATCAAAGGAAGCGGGAGGCGCCGGTAGAAGTTAGAGGGCGACCACAGTCTTCTCTAGCCATCCTTAGCTCCGCCTCTGCACGTACCCATGCCCAGTGGATGCCCTCGTGGGGGCTCACAATCCCGCA
This sequence comes from Bos mutus, assembly GCF_027580195.1. Taxonomy (NCBI): domain Eukaryota; kingdom Metazoa; phylum Chordata; class Mammalia; order Artiodactyla; family Bovidae; genus Bos; species Bos mutus. Next base: position 102,882,075 of record NC_091619.1, on the reverse strand, counting down.
AACACGCAGATAAACGCGCACGCGGATGCGCAGGTGTGTTGTTCCACAGACCCGTGTTCCCATGATTTCACACATGCACGTGTGGGTTCGGGCTCCCCACGAGCCACTCAACAGATTCTGACAGTCAGGGAGGGCTGCAGAATGAACCCTAACTGATCCTTTGGGATTATCCTTCCTATTCACTTCCCCGCCCCTCACCCCGCAGCACTTTGTTCCTCCGTGTAGGGCAATTCTGAAACAGGTGGGGGAGGAGAATTGGGCCAGGCTTGTTGGAAATCAAAAGAGGGAAAGTCCTCTGGATGGGAGCGGCTGCCCTCCCCCACCACACCCTCAGACCAGCCCAGTGCAGAGGGACTTCGCATTCCTCATCAAAGCAGGCCAGGGGACCACCCAAGATAGGTGTGCAGGCCGCGGGAGAGCAGGGAGCTAAGAGACTAGGGCCCCTGCCAGTTGGAGGGGCGGCGAGGGAGTGGCTGCCTCAGCTTTCTAATCACTACAGTGGGGAAGCCAGCTGTTCCCCGTGATTGGGGCCCCTCCAGTTCTGCCCTTCTGCTCTGGAGCTGATCATCAGACCTAGGGAGTGGGGCTCTTGTGCTCACACACATCTCCACCCCCACCCTTGCAAGCTGGCCTAGAGCCCCTATTCCTGGAGGAGGAACCCTGGGAGCAGCAGACAGAAACTCTGAGCAAGGCGCCAACTAGCCCTGTACAGTCTCCCCTTTGTCAACTAGAGAGGAGTGAGACCAGGCCCCTGCCCTGCGGGTGTCTAGACCATGAGTAACAGTCACGTACACACAGGCAGGCGCGAGACTGCAGTCCAGGTGCCGAGGGCTCAGGACTGGTGTTCAGAGAGGGAGGGAAGCCCTTCCCCTAAACAGCCAGGGCTGGGTATGCAGATGCCCTCAATACTATCTGGTTTCTGAATGAAAAAACAAATGAGTGGATGAATTCAGTGGATAAATGAATGAATGTCCGAGGCCATGAGTGCATTTGGGTGGAAAATTCTCAGCCTGCCCAGGCTAGGGATTCTTGTGGATTGTCACTAGTATGTGTCATCACCCCAGCAGGCTGCAGCTCCTCAAGAGCCATGTGGCCACAAGGCAAGGAACACCTGCAGCAACCAGAGGGTAGGAGCAGATTCTTCCCCAGAATCTGGGGTGAGGAAGGGGGTGGGGGTGGCCACGGTGGCAGTGGAGCCTGTTGACACCTTGCTTTCAGACTTCTAGTCTCCAAAACTGTGAGAGCACATTTCGGTTGTTTCAAGCTACCCAGCTTATGATAATTGCTTACAGCAGCCACAGGTTACTGCTGCTGCTACTAGGATAGGTTTATTGGTTCTAGCTCCAACTTAGCCAGTCTCCTGCCTCTGTACCTCTCACCTCCTAGCCACATCTGGACCTGGACCCCCGGGCACTTGCACACTAAGCCATAAAGCCGGGTCCTAAGTGGGATGAGACTCCTGCCACCCACAACCTAGGCTGAGTCAGAGCCGCCACCTGCCTCTGCTGGAATCAGCACCAGTCTCTCTGCCCCGTTGGACCCCAATGGGAATGGGAGGTGTTTTGCCTCCTGGGGTCAAGTACAGGTTAATAGGGAAAATACACCAACTTGGGAAAATCAGGAGGTCCATATTTAAGTTTAGACCTCTCTATGAACTGTGGAAATTTCTGAAACAGATGGGAATACCAGACCACCTGACCTGCCTCTTGAGAAATCTGTATGCAGGTCAAGAAGCAGCAGTTAGAACTGCACATGGAACAACAGACTGGTTCCAAATAGGAAAAGGAGTGCGTCAAGGCTGTCTATTGTCACCCTGCTTATTTAACTTATATGCAGAGTACATCATGAGAAACGCTGGACTGGAAGAAACACAAGCTGGAATCAAGATTGCTGGGAGAAATATCAATAACCTCAGATATGCAGATGACACCACCCTTATGGCAGAAAGTGAAGAGGAACTCAAAAGCCTCTTGATGAAAGTGGAGAGTGAAAAAGTTGGCTTAAAGCTCAACATTCAGAAAACGAAGATCATGGCATCCGGTCCCATCACTTCATGGGAAATAGATGCGAAAACAGTGGAAACAATGTCAGACTTTATTTTTGGGGTCTCCAAAATCACTGCAGATGGTGACTGCAGCCATGAAATTAAAAGACGCTTACTCCTTGGAAGGAAAGTAATGACCAACCTAGATAGCATATTCAAAAGCAGAGACATTACTTTGCCCACAAAGGTCCACTAGTCAAGGCTACGGTTTTTCCTGTGGTCATGTATGGATGTGAGAGTTGGACTATGAAGAAGGCTGAGTGCTGAAGAATTGATGCTTTTGAACTGTGGTGTTGGAGAAGACTCTTGAGAGTCCCTTGGACTGCAAGGAGATCCAACCAGTCAATTCTGAAGGAGATCAGCCCTGGGTGTTCTTTGGAAGGACTGATGGTGAAGCTGAAACTCCAGTACTTTGGCCACCTCATGAGAATAGTTGACTCATTGGAAAAGACTCTGATGCTGGGAGGGATTGGGAGCAGGAGGAGAAGGGGACAACAGAGGATGAGATGGCTGGATGGCATCACTGACTCAATGGACGTGAGTCTGAGTGAACTCCGGGAGTTGGTGATGGACAGGGAGGCCTGGCGTGCTGAGATTCATGGGGTCGCAAAGAGTCGGACACGACTGAGCGACTGAACTGAACTGATGAACTTGAGCAAGTCACCTGAGCTCTGCAGACCACAATTTTCTCACCTGCCAGATAAACCGTATGACTTTTCTGGGTATGTGCAGTCTGCCTATGAAGGAGCAGAGAAAGGGGTAGGAGGGCTTGGGAGGGAGGAGGAAGATAACCAGTGCTGAGCATAAATGTGTTCTATTCTACAAATGAGGTTTGGCTTCTCTTATGGATTGGATGAGAAGCAGTGTCACACAGGGATTCAAGGTGTGGGGTTGGAGGTCTGCATGAGAAGTGTCCATCACAGGCCAACCCATTCACACCCCTTTCCAGGGAGACTGCTCTGTCTCCAACCCCCACAGCCCAAATGGGTGCATTTAGACCATGGAACTTTGTCTCTTGTGGACAGAATCAACCTGAAGAATCAGCTGGAAGAAAGGGGGACCTGCCTGGCAATCAATGACATGGAGGGAAAAGATGAGATAGGCCACCACATTTTCACACTTGACTGGAAAACATAATAAGAAAATAGAGATGAAGAAGTTCACAATATGGAGAAGAGCAGAGATCCAAGCCTGATCAAGCTAGTGACTGAAAAGAAAAATTAAAAGAAGTGAGTTAGTAGCTAGCAGAATGAGGTGAGGCAGACTAGGATGGTAGTCAAGTAGTGTTAATGTTGAGCTATAAGAGTAAAAGTCTATGCAGTCCTACTGCTGGAGGTCCTAACATGTCCTAAAGCATTTGCAGGGAAAGGCCCCAGACTTGGAATTAGTAAGCACTCAAAATTTATTAAAAATGCTCTGCAGGAAAGTAAGAAAAAATGCTCACCAACCAGGAACTAAGGACTACCATGCTAGCTTGTTTTTCTTCTTTCTTTGGTTGAGCCACACAGCTTGTTGGTTCTTAGTTCTCCATCCAGGGAATGAACCTGGGCACTTGGCAGTGAGTATAGTATAGTACAGTATAGTATAGTCAAAGCTATGGTTTTTCACGTAGTCATGTACGGATGTGAGAGTTGTACCATAAGGAAAGCTTGAGTGCTGAAGAATTGATGCTTTTGAAATTTGGTGCTGAAGAAGACTCTTAAGAGTCCCTTGGACAGCAGGAAGATCAAATCAGTCAATCCTAAAGGAAATCAACGCTGAATATTTATTGGAAGTACTGATGCTAAAGGTGAAGCTCCACTCTGGCCACCTGATGTGAAGAGTCGTCTCATTGGAAAAGACCCTGATGCTGGGAAAGATTGAAAGCAGGAGGAGAAGGGAGCAACAGAGGATGAGATGGTTGGACGGAATCATCAACTCAATGGATATGAGTTTGAGCCAACTCCAGGAGATAGTGAAGGACAGGGAAGCCTGACATGCTGCAGTCTATGGGGTCACAAAGAGTCAGATACAACTAAGCAACTGAACAATAAGAACTTGGCAGTGAAAGTGCAGAGTCCTAACCACTGGCCCATCAGGGAATTCCCAACCATGCTATTTTCTTAACCTATCAAATCTACAGACTTCTAAGCTACTAGGACTGAGTTCAACAAGGAAACAGGATATAATATTAATGTTCTAAATTCAATTATACTACTATCCACTACCAATATGCAATTGGAAACTGAAATTTTAAAAACATCTTTTTAAATGACATCAAAAACCATTAAAGACGAGGTGATACATTTATCAAGACAGAAGTAAGACATATATGCATGAGTGCTCAGTGGTGTCCAACTCTGTGACCCCATGGACTGTAGCCCTCCTGCCTCCTCTGTAATGAATTTTCCAGGCAAGAATACTAGAGTGAGTTGCTATTTCCTATTCCAGGGGATCTTCCCAGCCTGGGGATCAAACCCTCATCTCAGTGTCTCCTGAATTGGCAGGGGGATTCTTTACCACCATGCCACCAGTTATCTATTGCTATATAGCAAACTACTCCAAACTTAGTGGTTTAAAACAGTAAACTTTTCCTATGTCAGTTTCCAGAGATCAGTTTAGCTGCTGGATGATTCTGGCTAAGAGTCTCTCAGGAGGTTGCAACCTAGATGTTGGCCAGAGCTGCAGTCATCTGAAGGCTTGATATGGCTTTTATTTATTTTTATTTTTTAAAGGCTTGATATGGCTTTTAGCAGGAAGCCTCCGTTTTACATCACATGAAACACTCCATAGGATTGCTCACAACACGACAGATGGCTTCTTCCAGAATGAATAATCCAAGAGAGAAAGAGCAACCCAGTTAGAGAGACCTTCTCACCAAAGTTCCACACTGTCACTTCTGCTTCCTCCTCTTCAGTTCAGTTCAGTTCAGTTGCTCAGTCGTGTCCGACTCTTGGCAACCCCATGAATCGCAGCACACCAGGCCTCCCTGTCCATTACCAACTCCCGGAGTTCACTCAGACTCACATCCATCGAGTCAGTGATGCCATCATCACTTCATGCCCTTCTCCTTCTGCCCCCAATTCCTCCCCAGCATCAAAGTCTTTTCCAATGAGTCAACTCTTCTCATGAGGTGGCCAAAGTACTGGAGTTTCAGCTTTAGCACCATTCCTTCCAAAGAAATCCCAGGGCTGGTCTCCTTCACAATGGACTGGTTGGAATCTCCTTGCAGTCCAAGGGACTCTCAAGAGTCTTCTCCAACACCACAGTTCAAAAGCATCAATTCTTTGGCACTCAGCCTTCTTCACAGTCCAACTCTCACATCCATACATGACCACACAAAAAACCATAGCCTTGACTAGACGAACCTTTGTGGGCAAAGTAATGTCTCTGCTTTTCAATATGCTATCTAGGTTGGTCATAACTTTCCTTCCAAGGAGTAAGCGTCTTTTAATTTCATGGCTGTAGTCACCATCTGCAGTGATTTTGGAGCCCAAAAAACTAAAGTCTGACACTGTCCACTGTTTCCCCATCTATTTCCCATGAAGTGATGGGACTGGATGCCATGATCTTCGTTTTCTGAATGTTGAGCTTGAAGCCAACTTTTTCACTCTCCACTTTCACTTTCATCAAGAGGCTTTTTAGTTCCTCTTCATTTTCTGCCATAAGGGTGGTGTCATCTGCATATCTGAGGTTATTGATATTTCTCCCGGCAATCTTGATTCCAGCTTGTGTTTCTTCCAGTCCAGCGTTTCTCATGATGTACTCTGCATATAAGTTAAATAAGCAGGGTGACAATAGACAGCCTTGATGCACTCCTTTTCCTATTTGGAACCAGTCTGTTGTTCCATGTCCAGTTCTAACTATTGCTTCCTGACCTGCATACAGATTTCTCAAGAGGCGGATCAGGTGGTCTGGTATTCCCATGTCTTTCAGAATTTTCCACAGTTTATTGTGATCCACACAAAGGCTTTGGCATAGTCAATAAAGCAGAAATAGATGTTTTTCTGGAACTCTCTTGCTTTTTCCATGATCCAGCAGATGTTGGCAATTTGATCTCTGGTTCCTCTGCCTTTTCTAAAACCAGTTTGAACATCAGGAAGTTCACGGTTCACATATTGCTGAAGCCTGGCTTGGAGAATTTTGAGCATTACTTTACTAGCATGTGAGATGAGTGCAATTGTGCGGTAGTTCAAGTCAAATCACTAAGTCTAGCCCATACTCCAGGAGAGGGAAAGTCATCTCCACCTCTGAAAGGGAGGTACATCGAATAATCTGTGGATGTATTTTTACAATCACCATGATCAGTACACTGGAAACAATAAAACATTGCTGAGAGAAAATTTTAAATGGAAAGATAAGGCAAGTTCATGGATGGAAAAAGAATATTGTTAAGATGTCACTTCTCAGATTGATCCATAGAGTCACTATAATCTCAATCAAAACACCAGCAGGATATTTTTATAGAAATTAACAAGCTAATTGCCAAATTTATATGAAAATGGGAAGGTCCTCACATAACCAAATTAATTTTGTAAAGGAAGAACAAAGTTTGAGGATTAGGCTACCTGATTTCAAGACTTAATATAAAGCTACAGTAGTCGCTTTGATCTAGGGATAGACATTGATGGGATGAAGGATAGATATGTAACTCAATGGACTGAAACAGAGTCCAGAAATAAATCCACACATATGTAGTCAATATGTTGTGTTTTTATAAAAGGGCCAAGGCTCCAAAATCACAGCAGATGGTGACTGTAGCCATGAAATTAAAAGACACTTGCTCCTTGGAAGCAAAGCTATGACAAACCTGGACAGTGTTTTAAAAAGCAGAGACATCACTTTGCCAACAAAGATCCATATAGTCAAAGTTATGGTTTTTGCAGTAGTCATGTACAGATGTGAGAGTTGGACCATGAAGAAGGCTGACTACCAAAGAATTGATGCTTTCAAATTGTGGTGCTGGAGAAGACTGTTGAGAGTTCCTTGGACAGCAAGGAGATCAAACCAGTCAATCCTAAAGGAGATCAGCCCTGAATACTCTTTGGAAGGACTGATGCTGAAGCTCCAAAACTTTGGCCACTTGATACAAAAAGCTAACTCATTGGAAAAGACTCTGATGCTGGGAAAGATTAAAGATAAAAGAAGAAGGGGGCAGCAGAGGATGAGATGGTTAGATAGCATCACCAACTCAATGAACATGAATCTGAGCAAACTCTGGAAGACAGTGGAAGACAGAGGAGCCTGGCAGCTACAGTCCATGGAGTTGCAAAGAGTCAGACACAATTCAGCAACTGAACAAAAACAACAAGGGAATTCAATGGGGAAAGGATAGTCTTTTCAACAAATGGGGCTAAAACAATGAAGTATCCACATTCAACAAAATGAATATCAACCATCACGTCAAATGCAAAAATTAACTCAAAATATGTCACATAAGTCATATGAAGTTTCTAGAAGAAATGTAGGAGAATGTAGGAAATGTAGGATTCTAGAAAAAATGTAGGAAATGTAGGAGAAATGTAGGAAATGTTTTATCTTAGTTTATGCCACTGTTTCTTAACTTGGGGCAATTTACCCCTAGGGGACACTTGGCAATGTCTAGAGACATTTTTAATTGTCACAACTGGATGGGCGATGCTACTGAGTTAATGGGTAAAGGCCAGGAATGCTGCTAAACATTCTACAACACACAGGATAGCCTCCTACAACAAAACATTTTCTGGCCCAAAATAACAACAGTATTGAAATTGAGAAACCTTGGGCTAAGGAAAGATTTGTTAAATAAGGCACAAAAGTCAGGAACCAGAGAATTTTTTAAATGCATAAATTAAACTTTACCCAAAAAACCAACTTTGACTCTTTGAAAGACACCATTAAAAAGGCAAAAGGCAAGTCACAGATGGGTGAAAGTATTTGCAAAATTTATTTCTGATAAAGGTCTCTTATCCAGAATATGCAAAGAACTCTTACAACTCCACATAAGAAGACGACCAATTTTTTAATGGCTGAAAGATTTGAACAATACCTTGCCAAAGAAGCTGTATGAATGGCTGAGAAGTACACAAAAAGATATGAGTCATTAGAGAAAAATGCAAACTTAGAGCACAATGAAATACCATTACACATCCATTAGAATGAATGAACTTTTTTAAAACTTGACCATACCAACATTGGCAAGGATGTGGAGCAACTGGAAGCCTCATACACTGCCGGTGGAGACATAAAATGACACAACTTTGGAAAACATTTTGGCAGTTGCAAGTAAAGATAAATATACACTTACCTTACAACCCAGGACTCCCATTTTTAGGTATTTACCCAAGAGCTACTTACCAAGAGAAGTATTTACCTAGACTTACAAGTGAATGTTGATAGTAACTTTATTCCTAACAGCCAAAACCTGAAAGTAACCTAAATGCCAATTAGGTGGTAAATAGGTTAACAATCTGTACTACACCCATACATTGAAATTTACTCAGCAATGAACAGAAACAAACTACTAATATACACAAGAATATGAATGAATCTCAAAATCACTATGCTGGGTTAAAGAAGCCAGACACACGGAAGAATGCATATGGCATTATTCCATGTATCAGAAGTTCCAGGAAATTCAAAATTACAGTGATAGATTAGTAGTTGCCAGGGACTGAGAAGAGGAACAGAGAAGTAACTTCAAAGGGACACAGGAACATTTTTCTATCTTGATTGTGGAAGGGTTACACAACCACACACATTTGTCAAGACATCATATTTTATACTTGAAACTGGGGGATTTTTATTTATATAAGCTTTATCTAAATAAAAACTGTTTTTTTTAAACTACAGGCTTCTTTTTAATACCTTCCCCAGATTGGCCTTGTGGTCAGCAGTGGAGGAGGAGCCTTGTAATACTGAGGTGGGAAAAATGACAACTTGGGAAATTTAGCTAAGAAAAAGAGAGTGTGCTTAGCACTTTATCAAAATTTTTACATGTGAAAGTAGTTCTCTTATATTGTACATCTGAAAAAGCTTACTGTTTTTTCCAGTAAAATATGTATTGGTTATAGTTATTTGTCCAGTGGAGATTACTTATTAAAGATCCATAGAGGGGGTCATAGATCTTTTGTCCAGGGAATAAATCAACTAAGGATCTTTTTGTTCATTGAGATTTTGGACATTTACCACCTGACAGGGAGTTCTTCAATGAGAGAGGGCCTGCATTCCTCATCTTTAGGGGCCCACCTCCATGTAGATCGCCAGAAGCCCATACTATAGGGTCTTTGTAACAGTCATGGGACTTCACTTACTGCACCTTACATACTCTTATTATACAAATGCCCCTTTGTCCTTTGTTTCTTGACACTAAAAGCTTGTCACTAGAAAAGGGATCAGAGTTCTAATCTATGACTAAGGATTAGGTTAAGATTAAATTGAGGATTATGCTCATGGAAAATCTAATTGATGTTGCTCCTAAAACTGTGTCTAACACATAGCGTCAAGTATAAGTGAGTCACATAAATGAATGAATGAAAACTGGTTTAAACAAAACAGATCTGTTAGTTGGCTTTAGGTGACTCAAATAATATCACTAAGAATGAGGAAGAGTCTTTCTGCACTCACCTCTGCAGTGTCAGTCAAAAAATCTTCTACCACCCACCATCATTCTGCTAAAAGCCTCCTGTGTGTGTCCAGCTTCACTTCACTTCACAACTGAAGCCTCACTTCAGTTGTGTCCAGCTCTTTGCGAACCCGTGGACAGAGGAGCCTCCTCTGTCCATGGGGATTCTCTGGGCAAGAATACTGGAGTGGGTTGTCACGCCCCTCTCCAGGAGATCTTCCTGACCCAGGGATCAAATCCACATCTCTTACATCTCCTGCATTGGCAAGCAGGTTCTTTACCACTAGCGCCACCTGAGGATAATAAAAACTGCACAGGGGTTGACTGAAAGCGGGCTTCCCTTGTGGCTCAGCTGGTAAAGAATCCACCTGCGAGGCAAGAGACCTGGGTTCAGTCCCTGGGTTGGGAAGGTCCCCTGGAGAAGGGAACAGCTACCCACTCCAGTATTCTGGCCTGGAGAATTCCATGGGCTGTATAGTTTATGGGGTCAGAACACAACTGAGCAACTTTCAACTTTGCTTGACTGAAAGTAACTTAAATGTTTAAATTTTGTTTTGCACAAATATCAAATGTTTGTATAAGAACCAAGCAGAACAGACTTTGAATTAGATTAGGAGTAAATAAATGCTGGGGCTCGGACTCAGTCAGATGACACTTGCTTGGAGAATTAGTTTAACCGCTCTGAGTTTCAGTTTGCTCATATGTAAAACAGAGTTACTGATAGTAGCATCGCTTCACAAGACTATTGGGAGGATTAAATTAAAAATTCCATATAGGGGCTTCCCTGGTGACTCACTGATAAGAATCCACCTGCCAATGCAGGAGATGTGTCTTCGATCCCTGATGCAGGAAGATCCCATGTGCTGCAGAGCAACGAAGCCCACACACCACAACTGTTGACCCTGTGCTCTGGAGCCCGGGAGCTGCGACTGCTGAAGCCCACGTGCCCTACAGCCTGTGCTCTGCAACAAGAGACGCCTCCGCAAAGAGTAGCCCCCCTCACTGCAACTAGAGAAAAGCCTGTGCAGCAAAGAAGACCCAGTACAATCAAAAATAAATCAACATTTTTAAAATTCTGTATAGTGTTTAGCCACAGTACCTTGTACTTCATAGTAACCATCCAATGTGCACTTGGAGTTACAATGAAGACATGGGGAGAGGGATGCTGTATAAAGACCAGACTCTCCGTGACTACTCAGAACTGCCATCAGATTTTTTTAAACAGCGTCATTGATGTATAATTGGCGTACAATAAAGCATGTTCAAATTATACAATTTGACAAGCTTTAACACATATATGCACACTTGAAACCATCACCACCACCACCAAGATAATGAACCTATCTGGCACCCCCTAAAAGTGCCCTCTCTTCCCTCCACCACCCCTATCCCAGGGAACCCCCCCATCTGCTTTCTGTCACTGGAGATTAGTTGGCATTTCCTAGAATTTTATATAAATTGAATCACATACCTTACGTGCTCTGTTTTTTGTGTGTTTTTTTTGGGTCTAACTTCTTTCATGCAGCTTGTTTTGAGATCCATCCGTGTCATTGCATGTATGAACAGCTCCTTCTTCTTCATTGCTGAGAAGTACCCGGTTACACAGATGTATCACAGTGAATTTATCCAGTCACTTGATGAACACAAGGATTATCTCCAAGTTTTAGTTATTACAAATAGAGCTCTCATGCACCAGTTTGCTTTAACATGTCTTAGGGAAATACCTGTGAGTAGAATTGCTGAGTTATAATGTAAGTATATATCTCTATAAGAAAGCTCCTGGCAGTAAATGTGAAGTTTCCTTGGAGTGAGGTGGGAGGCTGGGGGTCAGGGTCAGGGGTCTCTTACACCTTCTTTCCATCTTCTCAAGCTCTCTGCTCAAATCCAGTATTCTGCTAGGACCTTTCCCTGCTTAGAGACACGCTGTCCCAACAGCAGGAGTTCCCATACCTCAGTGAGCATCAGAATCTCCTGGGGAGCTTTAAACAGCATAGATTCCTGGGTTCCACCTGAAACCTATCACTCAGAATATTGCCTGTTGGGACCAGGAATCTGTATTTTTTTTTTTTAATCTCTCAGATAATTCTTCCATGTAAACAGGCCCAGGAACTTCCCACCTACTGGAATGAGTTTAAACCTCAAACAAGGCATTCATGCGTAGCCTCTCACCTAAGACACGCAGCCTAATGAAGAGGGTCCCAGACATGCTCAATCTGTCTTACCACCAAGCTTTCACTCAAGTTCACCTCTCCACCTTCCCCCTTTTCTACCCAGGGGACTTCTACCAGTCCTTGGAGACCCAGAGAAGACCATTTCCCCTTACCTCAAGCCTTCCACACCCACCCCCTAGCCAGTCAGAAATTTCGCTGTCTTCTTGAGTCTCCCAGCACCACCATGACCTATATATCACAGCATCTGTCATTGTGCCCTGTAATTACAGTTAGCCTTCCAATACACGGACTCTGCATCCACAACTCAACCAACCACGGATCAAAAATACTGGAAAATTAAAAACTCCAGAAAAGTCCAAAAGGCAAAACTTGGATTTGTCATATGCTGGCAACTATTTACATACATTCACATTGTATTAGGCATTATAAGTAATCCAGAGATGATTTAAGGTATACAGGAGGATGTGCAAATAGGTAATCTGCAAACACCATGCTATTTTATAATACATAAGAGACTTGAGCATCCTCTGATTTGGTAGCCTCAAGGGTTCTGGACCCAATCTGCTGCTGATACCAAGGGAAGATGGCTCTAATAAAGCCTCTGCCAGACAGTTGGCATCAGCAGCCTTGTTTAAACTTTCTAAGAATTCTTTGAAAGGTCATGGTGATGACGATCCAAAGACAGATTAGGTGAAAAGTCTGCTACAATCCTTCCTCATATGCTGCTAGACTCTTAAATCCTCACAACAGACAGGTGAGGTAGGTACTATTATCATCAGATCCATGTTACAAATGAGGAAACTGAGGCCCTGAGAGGTAAGTGGTAGAGGGTCTAACTCAGGAAACGCTCCAGCCCTTTCACAGAGAAGGGCACTGACACTTGGGGAAATAATTTGCTGCAGTTCACCATTTTCTTAAGATGCACAGTCATGATTTACACCCAAGAGTCACTGATCCCGCAAGGCCCTTGTTTAAACCTTCCACTAAACAGTCCACAAGCCAAGCCCTACTTCCTTGGCCCTGTGACAAGGATTGTTTTCAGTCTGGGCCTGTTACAAATAGGGCTGTCACGAGTATTCATGTGCAAGTTTTTGCAACGCTTGCATTTCTCTTGAGTAAATAACTGAAAGAAGAATGGCTGGATTATATGGTAGGTGTGATTTTAACTTTTAAAGAAACTGTTTTTCCAAAGTGGTTAAATCATTCTATGCTCCCACCAACAACACAGAGTGTTCCAGTTGCTCTGCATCCTCACCAACACTTGGTATGGTCAGTCTTTTTTAATTTATTTTTTAATTGGCGCATAACTGCCTTACAATGTTGTATTAGTTTCTACTGAACAACAGTGTAGATCAGCTATAAGTATACATATGTTCCCCCCCATTCTTGGGAGGATACATATATTCAGCCCCCTCCATCCCACCCCTCTAGGTCATCACAGAGCACTGACATGAGCTCCCTGTGCTCTTAAGAGATTCCCACTTGCTATGTGTTCATACATGGTAGTACATATATGTCAGAGCTACTCTCTCAGTTCGTCCCAACCTCTCCTCCCTCCGCCTCCCCTGTCTACAATTCTGTTCTCTACGTCTGCATCTTTATTCCTGCCCTGCCAATAGGTCAGTCTTTTTAATTCTAGTCATTCTAAAAGATCTGTCAGATCAGATCAGTTGCTCAGTCCTGTCCGACTCTTTGCGACCCCATGAATCGCAGCACGCCAGGCCTCCCTGTCCATCACCAACTCCCGGAGTTCACTCAGACTCAAGTCCATTGAGTCAGTGATGCCATCCAGCCATCTCATCCTCTGTTGTCCCCTCCTCCTCTTGCCCCCAATCCCTCCCAGCATCAGAGTCTTTTCCAATGAGTCAACTCTTCGCATGAGGTGGCCAAAGTACTGGAGTTTCAGCTTTAGCATCATTCCTTCCAAAGAACACCCAGGGCTGATCTTCTTTAGAATGGACTGGTTGGATCTCCTTGCAGTCCAAGGGACTCTCAAGAGTCTTCTCCAACACCACAGTTCAAAAGCATCAATTCTTCAGTGCTCAGCCTTCTTCACGGTCCAACTCTCACATCCATACATGACCACAGGAAAAACCATAGCCTTGACTAGACGAACCTTTGTGGGCAAAGTAATGTCTCTGCTTTTGAACATGCTATCTAGGTTGGTCATTACTTTCCTTCCAAGGAGTAAGCGTCTTTTAATTTCATGGCTGCAGTCACCATCTGCAGTGATTTTGGAGCTCCCAAAAATAAAGTCTGACACTGTTTCCACTGTTTCCCCATCTATTTCCCATGAAGTGATGGAACCAGATGCCATGATCTTTGTTTTCTGAATGTTGAGCTTGAAGCCAACTTTTTCACTCTCCACTTTCACTTTCATCAAGAGGCTTTTTAGTTCCTCTTCACTTTCTGCCATAAGGGTGGTGTCATCTGCATATCTGAGGTTATTGATATTTCTCCCGGCAATCTTGATTCCAGCTTGTGTTTCTTCCAGCCCAGCGTTTCTCATGATGTACTCTGCATATAAGTTAAATAAACAGGGTGACAATAGACAGCCTTGACGTACTCCTTTTCCTATTTGGAACCAGTCTGTTGTTCCATGTCCAGTTCTAACTGTTGCTTCCTGACCTGTATAGAAATTTCTTAAGAGGCAGGTCAGGTGGTCTGGTATTCCCATGTCTTTCAGAATTTTCCACAGTTTATTGTGATCCACACAGTCAAAGGCTTTGGAGTGGTATCATATTGTACTTTAATTTGCATTTGCCTAGTGACTATGATACTGAGTTTCTTTTCAGGTATTTATTAGCAACCACATATTTTCTTTGGTGAAATGTCAGTACAAATCTTTGCCCATCTTTTAATTTTTGTTTTCTTGGTGTTAATTTGTGAGAGTTCTTTATATATTCTGCAAACAAGTCTCTTGCCAGATATGTAGTCTTGTTCTCCCAGTCTGTGGGTTATCTTTTCATTTTCTTAACCGTGTCTTTCTAAGAGTGGTAAGTTTTAATTTTGATAAAGTCAAATTGATCAATTTTTTTATGGATGGTACTAATTTATCTCAGCAATAATTTATCATTTTTAGCATATAGATCTTAATATATTTTGTCAGGTTTATCCCTAAATATTCTCATATTTTGATTCCATTGCAATTTTTAAAATTTCTATTTCAGACTACTTGTTGCTAGTATGTAGAAAAATAACTGATTTTCATATGTTAATATTGTAGCCTACATTCTAGCTAAACTCACTTATTAGTTTTAGTGCCTTTTTTTTTTTTTTTGTAGATTCATAGGATTTTTACACAGGCAATCTTATTGTCTATAAACAGTTGTACTTCTTCCCTTCGATATTATTTGCTTTCTTTTTTTTTTTTTTAACTTTATTTAAACTAGCTATTTGGCTGCTGAAGTTGTCCCACAGTTTGCTAAAATCTTGGGTTTTAAGTATTTTTTCTCTGTGTCTCACTTTGCCTAGTTTCTATAACTATGTCTTCAAGTTTACCAATCCGCTCTTCTGCAATGACTAATATGCCATTATTTCCTTCCACTGTATTTCATATCTCTGACATTGTAGTTTCTATCCTATAGGAGTTTTATTTGGATCTTTTTTAAAATTAAAAATTGTTAGATTTAAAATTAGAAGTGCTACATTTTTGTTTTTGTTTTTTTAAGTTAATGCATGTCTCTACGTAGTTAACCTTTCTTCTGGTTAACATGAAATACATCTGTAATAGCTACTTTGGTGTTATTCTCTAGTAATTCTACCATCAGTGTCATTCTGGGTCAGTATCAATCTAATGATTATCTGTTCATTATGGGTGGTGTTTTCCTGCTTCTTTGCATGCCTAGTAGTTATTGATTGGATGCTAGACTTTTGCCTTTTGGGATTCTGTATATTTTTGTATCTCTATAAATAATCTTGAGTTTGGTTCTTAGAAGTAATTATGTTACTTGGAAATAGTTTGGAAATGTGTTTTGGTAATAGTTCGGTATGTTACTTGGAAATAGACCAGAAATGTGTTTTGTTAGGGTTACTTTGTCCCCAGTACTCAGCCAAGACCCTTCTTGCTGCTGCTGCTGCTGCTAAGTTGCTTCAGTCGTATCCGACTCTGTGTGACCCCATAGATGGCAGCCCACCAGGCTCCCCTGTCCCTGGGATTCTCCAGGCAAGAACACTGGAGTAGGTTGCCATTTCCTTCTCCAATGCATGAAAGTGAAAAGTGAAAGGGAAGTCGCTCAGTCGTGTCCGACTCTTAGCGACCCCATGGACTGCAGCCCACCAGGCTCCTCTGTCCATGGGACTCTCCAGGCAAGAGTACTGGAGTGGGGTGCCATTGCCTTCTCCGAAGACCCTTCTTAGTACTCTAAAATGGATGTCCTTAGAATTATGAGACTTTCCACCCAGGCTATCAGGCTATGAGGAACAGGCTCTATTTCCCAGGCTTGTGTGAGCTCCGAGCACTATTCCCTCTTATCCTTATGAGTGGTTCTCTCCCCAGTCTCAGGTAATATCTAGTTGATTAACACTCAGTTGAACAGTGGAGGGGTACTCTCTGCAGATTTCCAGAGCTCCTACTCTGCATCTCTCTTCTTACAAACTCTAGCCTCTTTGGCTTCCCCCAGATTCCCAGCTATGTCTCCTTAATTGAAGACACTGCCAGGCTCTGCCTGAATTAGCCTATACCTGTGTCATGGCTTGGGAACTTTCTCCAAGCATTATGTTGAGTCCGTCATAGAACTCACCTTATTTTTCTTCCATCCTCTCAGTGATCTCTGTTTGTCATCACCTGATGGGCAGTGTCTTGAGTGTCACCTTTCTGTGTGTGTTTTGTTGTTATTATTTCAGATGGGAGGATAAATCTAGTCTCCGTTACTCCATCTTAACCAGAAGTGGAAATTCCTGTCGTCAGAGTTGGCACTGGAATTGGTCAGGGTCAGCTCTGAGCTGGATCTAGGAGGTTTTTCCTTCCTTAGCCCAGGTGACACAGCTGGCCCCAGGGAAGGGCTAATCCTTCTGTGCTCACCAGCCCTTGGGCCCTGGGGACCAACCAGAGCAGTTAGCCAGAAAGAGGAGGTAACCAGCATGCCCCATGGGAAGTCGAGCTGGGGTATCTCATTGTACTCTGTCAACAGAATGATTCCTCCCTGAGAACTCCAGTGCCTTCCCTTCCTCTCACCATCCCAACTGTAGTCTCTGGCAACTCTGACCTCTTCTCTGGTTACTGGCCTCACCTGGCCAGGGCAGGAAGGGATTGGCACCTGCAGCCTCCCAGCTGGTAACATTAACTACTACCTAGCAACAACAGGAAGAACTTCCTTTTTAGAGCAGCTGCCATTTTCCTGATCCGGGGCTGCTTAGTAAGAATGTGTGGCTGGAGGAGGTAAAGTGACTCCCCTAAGGTCCCAGAGCTGGAAGGGACAGAATCGGGGTTTAGCATTTGCCTCTAGAGACCTGATGTGTTTTCTGCTAGGAACGAGCCCTGAGAACTTTCTTAACCTCTGGGTCTCCTACTCCACTTTGGCTTGGGCTCCTGTGTCCAGTTCTGACTTGTGTCTGCCTCTGGTCCTGAAGCCCTATCTGGAATCTGCTTAGTTATGGAAGATGACATGGGGGGAAGGGAACCAGATACATACTGGCTTTGTAATCAGACATACCCAAGTTCAAATCATACTTTCTAGTGAACTTAAGGGAGTCACGTACTCTTGCTAAACCACAATAACGGCTTCTACAGAATCAAATAATGGTATTACTTCACAGTGTTGAGGTAAAGATTAAATGAGATCATATCCAAAAAATACTTACTGGATTTCCCTGGTGACCTAGTGGTTAAGATTTGGCACTTTCACTGCCATGGCCCAGGTTCAATCCCTGGTTAGGAACTGAGATCCTGAAAGCCACAGGCCAAAAAAAAAAAAAAAAAACATGTGCAATATCTGCAGAGTTGGAATTCCTAAGAACCAAAAAAGTAATGCTAGAATCAAAACCACTATAACGAAAATGAAGAATGCCTTTGATGAGCTCATTAGTAGACTCAGCATAGCTGAGGAAAGAATCTCTGAGCCTGAGAATATTTCCATAGAAACTTTAAAAACTGAAAGGCAAAATGAAAAGAGACTGGGAAAAAATGGGGCAGAATAGCCAAGAACTAAGAGACAACTACAAAAAGTGTAACATACATGTACTAGGAATACCTGAGGGAGAAGAAGAGAAAGAAAAAGAAGCCATAATTGAAGGAATAAGGATTGAGAATTTTCCCAAATTAATGTCATACACCAAACCACAGATCCAGAAAGCTCAGAGAACACCAAGCCCAATAACTCGCCCCCCACCCCGCCCCCTGCCCCCTCCAAAAAGCCTGCACCTATTGTATCAAACTACAGAAAATCAAAAAGAAAGAAAAAAATCTTGAAAGAAGCCAAAGGAAAACAACACCTTATCTGTGGGGGAGCAAAGATAAGAATTACACCCAAATTCTCCTCAGAAACCAGGCAAGGAAGCAGAGAATGAGGTGAAACAGAGGGCTGGGGGAAAAAACCCACACACTAGAATCTGTATCCTGTGAAATTTCCTTCAAAGTAAAGGAGAAATAATGACTTTCTTAGACAAACAAACACACTCAGTCTTTGTTGCCGGTAGACCTGCCCTGCAAAAAATGTTAAAAGAACTTCAGAGAAAAGGAAAATGATACAGGTCAGAAATTCGGACCTGCATTAAAAAAGGAAGAGTATCAGAGAAGGAATAAGTGAACATTTAATTAAATGTAAATTTGTTTCTTTTTAATTGATCTTAACAGATAACAGTTTCAAAATAAAAACAGCAACAATGTATTTGATGGTAATAACATGTATAAGTGAAATGAGTGACAGCAATGATACAAGGGATGGTAAGGAAGAATTAGGAATATTTGCTGTTATGAGGTACTTGCAGTACTGAAAAGCGTTATGTGAAAGTAGTCTTGGATTAATTGTAAATGTATATTGCAAGCTCTAGGGCAACCACTAAGAATATTTTTAAAAATTATAATCGATATGCTAAGAAAGGAAACGGCAGAAAAAGAGCGGAAGGCAAAAATAGGAACAAAAGACAGGAAATAAAAAAAAGTAACAAATATGGTAGATATTAATCCAACTATATCAATAATAACCTTAATATTAAAAGTCTAAATATATCAGTTGAAAGACAGATTGTGAGAGTAGATCAAAAAAGAAGACCCAACTACACGCTGCCTTCAAGAAACCCACTTTAAATATAAAGATATGTATAAATAAAAAGTAAAGGTTAGAGAAAGATATTCCATGCTCACATGAATCAAAAGCAAGCTTGAGCAGTTATATTGATTTCAGCCAGAGGTGATTTTAGAGCAGGAAAAGTTATCAGGGATGAAGAGGGGCATTACATTTGATAAAGGAGTCCATTCTCCAGGAAAACATAATAATCTTTAATGTGTACATACTTAATAACAACAGGGCATCAAAATACACGAGGCAAAAACTGAAAGAACTGCAAAGAGGGATAGATAACTCCGCTATTACAAATGACGACTCAGCACACCTCCATCAGAAATGGATGCATCCAATACGCAGAGCACCAGTAAGGACAAAACTGAACTGCAAAACATCATCAATCAGCTGAATATAATTGGTATCTATCAACCACTTCATCCAGAGTAGAACACATCCTCCCAAAACTCACATGGAGCATTCACCAAGATAGTCCACACCCTGCCCCCATGAAACACACCACCACAAATGTAGAGCAATAGAAGTCATTTAAGATCCACTCTCAGACAACAATGGGATTAAACTAGCATCAATAACAGAAAGGTAGCTGGAAAATCCCAAATTACTTGGATATTAAACAACGCTTCTAAACAACACATGGGTCAAACAAGAAATCTTAAGCAAAACTTTAAAATATTTTGAAATAAATGAAAATACCACTCATCAATACATGATAGTCATCACCACTATGTCATTCTCTGGCTGCAGCCCTGCACCGGTCACAGCTGAGCTCACCGTGACTGTCATGGATCACTCAGGTCCCAGCTCCCCGGTCGAGCTAGTTTACTGCACCTTGGTCTTCTCAATCATCATTGCTCTCAAAACTCAGCACACCTTGGGCTGGAGTCCACCTGTGTTATCACAGGTAGAGAAGAAAGTTAGTTAAGGACCTCCTTACTGCAAGCATTTCTACAGACAGTTGATGTCGTAATCTAACAATGGAATGGGCCACCTGGTCCAGAGTGTGAGCGCTGTGTTCTAATAGAGGTGGCAGAGCAGTCTGAACAGCTACCAGCCAGTCAGTTAAGGAGGAGATGCTGCATTGAATAAGGTGTGGACTCCATGATCCTCTATGGCTTTCCTTCCAATTGTAAGAAGTGGGGGGTTCTAAAATTCTCCATGATTCTTAGAATTTACCATCCTTACACTAGATTATTCCAAGAATCTTCTAAGATTATTAGCTTTTAATGTTCTTTGAGTCTCTGGTTTCATAAGCGGTACTAAATGTAATAAGGTATACAAAAATTATTACTTAACACATGGCCCAGGATTCTTCTTGGGAAGTGAAGGAACTATGTTTCAGGGGAAATGATTTAATAAGGGCTTTGAGGAGAGACCCCATAGAGAGCCTGGACTTCTGAGGAATGAGCTGAAAGGAAGCAAGGGAGGGAGAGAGGGTGGGGGGGAGAGATGTCAGGTGGGTGGGGAAGCACAAAACCCATAGTACTCTCTAGATGCCAATGGGCTGAGCTCCACACAATGTGGAAGATTCCAAATCCTCTGTACTTGGGAGGAGTGATTTTATTTTTCATAAGAAACCTAAATAAAATTCTGGGTCTCATCACATTCCAGTCAGTGTTGTCCGGGACAAAGCCAGCATGCTTTGCTGGAGGCAGAGATAACAGGGGTGAGTGTGAACCCCTGGAGGTTAGCAGGCTTCTCTAGAGAAGGTGGGGCCTCTCTGTGTGGTGGGGTAGTCATCTAGGGGACTCCGTTCCTATCAAAGTTTATGTGGACAGCTCTCTCTAGAAGCACAGAGTGCACAACCTCAACAACTGAATGTGACGGCCCTGGCCGGAGACATTAAAGGAAATTTCACCTCCATCTAAAGAAACAAGGAGACCGGCCCAGATAATATTCAGGAACTTTCCTGGTGGCTCAGCAGTAAAGAATCCACCTGCAATGCAGGAGACCTGGATTTGATTCCTGGGTCTGACAGATCCCTGGAGAAGGAAGTGGCAACCCACTCCAGTATTCTGGCCTGGGAAATCACGTGGACAGAGGAGCCTGGAGGGCTACAGTCCATGGGATTTTAAAACAGTTGGAGGGGACTTAGCAACTAAACACCACCACCACTACCAGGATGTTTTCTTTAGGCTCTGTTTCTAAGGTTGTAAGATCCTATGGTTCTATGACTCCAAGAATCTAATACAATACAGTTTACAATTCTAAGGCAACAGCTACTTACCACCACAGCCACGGCTACCATGCTGTTGTTCTGTCACTCAGACGTGTCTGACTCTTTGCGATCCCATGGACTACAGCACTCCAGGCTTCCCTGTCCTTCTTTGCTCAAATTCATGTTCATTGAATTGGTGATGCCATCCTACCATCTCATTCTCTGTCGTCTCTTTCTCCTCCTGCCTTCGATCTTTCCCAGCATCAGGGTCTTTTCCAATGAGTCGGCTCTTTGCATCAGGTGGCCAAAGTAGTAGAGTTTCAGCTTCAGCATGAGCCCTTCCGATCATTATTCAAGTTATTCCAATCATTATCCTTTAGGATTGACTGGTTTGGTTTCCTTGCAGTACAAGGGACTCTTAAGAGTCTTCTCCAGACAGTGTGCCAGGCACTTAATCCGTATTATCTCAATTAACCCTCAAACCCTATGAGATACACATTCAGTTCAGTTCAGTTCAGTTCAGTCACTCAGTCATGTCCGACTCTTTGCAACCCCATGAATCGCAGCACGCCAGGCCTCCCTGTCCATCACCAACACCCGGAGTTCACTCAGACTCATGTCCAACGAGTCAGTGATGCCATCCAGCCATCTCATCCTCTGTCATCCCCTTCTCCTCTTGTCCCCAATCCCTCCCAGCATCAGAGTCTTTTCCAATGAGTCAACTCTTCCCACAAGGTGGCCAAAGTACTGGAGTTTCAGCTTTAGCATCATTCCTTCCAAGGAAATTCCAGGGCTGATCTCCTTCAGAATGGACTGGTTGGATCTCCTTGCAGTCCAAGGGACTCTCAAGAGTCTTCTCCAACATCACAGTTCAAAAGCATCAATTCTTTGGCGCTCAGCCTTCTTCACAGTCCAACTCTCACATCCATACATGACCACAGGAAAAACCATAGCCTTGACTAGATGGACCTTTGTGGGCAAAGTAATGTCTCTGCTTTTGAATATGCTATCTAGGTTGGTCATTACTTTCCTTCCAAGGAGTAAGTGTCTTTTAATTTCATGGCTGCAGTCACCATCTGCAGTGATTTTGGAACCCCCAAAAATAAAGTCTGACACTGTTTCCACTGTTTCCCCATCTATTTCCCATGAAGTGATGGGACTGGATGCCATGATCTTTGTTTTCTGAATGTTGAGCTTGAAGCCAACTTTTTCACTCTCCTCTTTCACTTTCATCAAGAGGCTTTTTAGTTCCTCTTCACTTTCTGCCATAAGGGTGGTGTCATCTGCATATCTGAGGTTATGGATATTTCTCCCGGAAATCTTGATTCCAGCTTGTGTTTCTTCCAGTTCAGCGTTTCTCATGATGTACTCTGCATAGAAGTTAAATAAGCAGGGTGACAATATACAGCCTTGACGAACTCCTTTTCCTATTTGGAACCAGTCTGTTGTTCCATATCCAGTTCTAACTGTTGCTTCCTGACCTGCATACAGATTTCTCAAGAGGCAGGTCAGGTGGTCTGGTATTCCCATCTCTTTCAGAATTTTCCACAGTTTGTTGTGATCCACACAGTCAAAGGCTGTGGTCTCCATTTTGCAGATGTGGAAACTGAAGCACAGAGTTAAGTCATCAGTCCTGGACCACAGTGGCAGGACTGAAGCCAGGTATTCTGACCATGGAGCCTTCTTACCTCTCTGCCCTCTACTGCTAGCATTACCACAAGCACCTTTTGTCCCCCACAACCCTTTTGTCTGTGAGGTGAGTTTTGTTCCAGATCTTGCCCAAGAGATCTGGAACACAGACCTGAGGTCTGAAGTGTGTTGTGTTGAGCTGAGTCCTATTGAGTTGTGTTTGTGTTATAATAGGTGCTGTTGCATTGAATGTGTTTGTCCGCATTGGACTTTGAACCCTCCAGGACAAAGACTGAATCTGATTCATTTTGGGGACTGGCACCCTGTGGGTGCTTAGGTAAATGTCTATAATATGAGTGACTAATTAGCTCAGTAGGCTGTGGGAGTGAATGCTTCCTGCCAATTACCCTGAGATCATCGTCCTGTGAGTGTATCCGGACAGGGGCTGGCGAGGTGGGTGCACTCCCAAAGGCACATGAACGGGTGAAGCCAAGCCAGAATTCATCCTCAAAGGACCTTGGAAAAAGAGGCAGGACAGACCGTTGAGGACTTCGCGTTTCCAGGTCAGGAGTAGATAGAGGGTAACTGGAATCAAGATGAGGAGGGAGCTCGCTGAGCCTTCCCTGGCAGTCCAGTGGTCTGGGCTCCATGTTTCCACCACAGTGGGTATGGGTTGCATATCTGGTTGAGGAACTAAGATCCCTTGTGCCACATGGTGTGACAAGGAGCCTGAGGGGAGCCTCATGTGAGGGGGTGGGCAAGAAAACAGCCCCAAGTGCCCCCATAACCCATCTTTACAGATAGCCAGAGAAAGGAGGTTTCCAGAATGTGAAGGTGCCGGAGCCAGTTGTCCTCTTTTGCTTGCCCATAGCTTCTTCTCCCTTTTGGGCCAGGGGACCATCTAACACCCAGCCTGGCTCATGGGAACTCTTCTCTAGGGCTGGACTGGCCCTGACTCCTCTGTGTGGACTGGGGTCCTGCCATGGACCTCCTAAGTCTCTAGACACACCCTAGTTGCATCTGCTGAACTTCAGCCTGCTCAAGATCAAAACCCAGGAGCTCCTGAAGTTCCTGCCTGCCTCAGCTTCTCTTTGACCTTGAGTCCTGGAAATGCCCAGCTGCCCTGAGTGGAGCCAGCTCTGCAGCCCATCTGCCCTGTGCCCACCTCAGTTCTTCTACCCAAAGATGCTCACACCTGCTGAGCCACATGCTCTTGCCCTAGGTTAGGCCTTGGCTACTCCTCCCTGGACTACATCTGGTCCTCTTCACTGGATGTTCTGCCTGGCCTCTCTGACACCAGCCCATTCCCCCAAACCAGCTTCCACACCACGTACTCAGAGGCAAATCTGACCATGTCCCTCTCCTGCTCACAATTTTCCAATAGCTCCCCATTACCTATCACAGAAAGTTCTAATTCCTTAGCCCAGCATTCAGGGCCCTCCACTCTGTCTGCCCCTTGACGCTTCTCTGTGCTAGAGCCATTGCGAACATCTTTTCACACCTTCTTTACACTTGTTCTCACTGCCTGGCACATTTTCCTTAAGTTCCTACTCATTCAAGCTTCAGTCCTACTCTGGTTCCCCCCTGAGTTCACAACACCCTGCACACAACTCCACAATGGCCATAATCGCATTGTATTAGAGCTGTTTCACTGTGTTTACTTCGCCAACCACTGGGAGTTCTATAGGAAGCCCTGTTTTGCCAACAGCTTCACCCTTATTGTCTGGCACCTGGTATGCACATGCTGAATGAATGAGGGAAGGAATGAATGGATGGCAGTGAGTGGCAGTGACATCCGCAGCACCCACCCTGGTGATGGTGTGGGTGGGATGGAGTGAGCAAGGGAGAGTGATGAAACAAAAGAACAGAACCAAAGCATGAAGCCAGGGAAGTTGTGGCAACACCAACACCGTTCTAAATTCATCTCTCTGCATGGGTCCATCCTGTATGGGTAGCTGTGAGCTCTGAAATCCCGGGAATCCCTGTAATTTCCTCCTGTTTGTTATTTCTGCTGCCACTGTGAGGAAATGCTCAGGCCTTACCCAAGGCTGTTGCCTTCTTTGTGGGCAGCAGGGTGGGGCGCAGGGGGACATCACATAGATTGCCCCTCTCCTGGGCACCAGGACCCTCCTAGCAGGGGGCACCCAGGGATGGCTGGGAGTTGGGCAAGCAAGGTCTGAGCCACATGGGAGAGGAGACTGGCCCTGTGGGACAGAGGGAACCAGGAAGCTGTGGGATTTGGAAGATGGAACAATTGCTGTTTCTGTCGGAGCCCATGGGTGGGTCCCCTGTCCAAGCTCTCTTGTAGTTAGCCACATTCCCAATGCTCTCTAAGCTCAGTCAGCTGAGGGAGTCAGGACAGATGGAAAGTTCTCTAGGAGGACACAGAGTGTCCACTTTATTCCCCCTATATCTCCAGGACCCAGCATTATGCCTGGCAAATGGTAGGGTTCAGTTCAGTTCAGTTCAGGTTAGTCTCTCGGTCGTGTCTGACTCTTTGCGACCCCATGAACCGCAGCATGCCAGGCCTCCCTGTCCATCGCCAACTCCCGGAGTCCATGCAAATCCATGTCCATTGAGTCGGTGATGCCACCCAACCATTTCCTCTGTCATCCCCTTCTCCTCCTGCCCTCAATCTTTCCCAGGATCAGGGTCTTTTCCAATGAGTCAGCTCTTCACATCAGGTGGCCAAAGTATTGCAGTTTCAGCTTCAACATTAGTCCTTCCAATGAACACCCAGGACTGATCTCCTTTAGCATGGACTGGCTGGATCTCCTTGCAGTCCAAGGGACTCTCAAGAGTCTTCTCCAACACCACAGTTCAAAAGCATCAATTCTTCGGCACTCAGCTTTCTTTATAGTCCAACTCTCACATTCATACATGACCACTGGAAAAACCATAGCCTTGACTAGACGGACCTTTGTGGGCCAAGTAATGTCTCTGCTTTTTAATATGCTATCTAGGTTGGTCATAACTTTCCTTCCAAGGAGTAAGCGTCTTTTAATTTCATGGCTGCAATCACCATCTGCAGTGATTTTGGAGCCCAGAAAAATAAAGTCTGACACTGTTTCCCCATCTATTTCCCATGAAGTGATGGGACCAGATGCCATGATCTTTGTTTTCTGAATGTTGAGCTTTAAGCCAACTTTTTCACTCTCCTCTTTTACTTTCATCAAGAGGCTCTTTAGTTCCTCTTCACTTTCTGCCATAAGGGTGGTGTCATCTGCATATCTGAGGTTATGGATATTTCTCCCGGAAATCTTGATTCCAGCTTGTGCTTCTTCCAGCCCAGCATTTCTCATGATGTACTCTGCATAGAAGTTAAATAAGCAGGGTGACAATATACAGCCTTGATGTACTCCTTTTCCTATTTGGAACCAGTCTGTTGTTCCATATCCAGTTCTAACTGTTGCTTCCTGACCTGCATATAGGTTTCTCAAGAGGCAGGTCAGGTGGTCTGGTACTCCCATCTCTTTCAGAATTTTCCAGTTTGTTGTGATCCACACAAAGTCTTTGGCATAGTCAATAAAGCAGAAATAGATGTTTCTCTGGAACTCTCTTGCTTTTTCCATGATCCAGCGGATGTTAGCAATTTGATCTCTGGTTCCTCTGCCTTTTCTAAAACCAGCTTAAACATCTGGAAGTTCACGGTTCATGTATTGCTGAAGCCTGGCTTGGAGAATTTTAAGCATTACTTTACTAGCGTGTGAGATGAGTGCAATTGTAGGGTGGGAAGCTCAAACACTGTGTTGAACGGATGGATGGATGGACAGATAAATGAATGGACAGAGAGAAAGAAGGTTGTCTTTCCTGAAGCCAGAGGGCAATGGGGCAGTGGTATCTCCAAGGTCCATCTCTGGTTGCAAATGTGACTATCAGAGCATGGATGTCCTTGGAAAGGGGTGGGAGGCTGGGGATCAAAGTCAGGGGTCGCTTGCACACACACACACCCCAATCCTCTCAATTTCTCTGCTCAAATCTAGCATTCCAATAGTGCCTTTACATGCTTGGAGACACCCCTTTCCCTTGGCTGGGATTCCCATAACTGGGTGGGCATTAGAATTTCCTGAGGAGCTTTAAACAGTATAGATTCCTGAGTCCCACCTGAAACCTACCATTTAGAATATTGCCTGGTGGGACCAGGAGTCTGTTTGTTTGGTTTTTGTTTGTTTGCTTGTTAGGCCATGCCTCAAGACTTGCAGGATCTTAGTTCCCCAAACAGTGATTGAACCTGGCCCTTTGGCAGTGAAAGTATAGAGCCCTAGCCACTGGGCAGCCAGGGAATTCTGGATTCTGTGCTTTTAAAACATCTCAGGTGATTCTGCCAGGTAGACAGGTATAGGAACTTCCCAGCTACTAGTGTGAGTTTAAACTCCAGGCACGGCATCCTGCACCTGGCACCTCCTCTCCCCCCAGGGCAGCCTCATGCCTTGCCCTCCACCCTAGACATGCAGCCTAATGGAAAGGCTTCACCTTCCCAGGCATACTCAGGTTCTCTCACCACCAAGCTTTCACTCAAGTTCATCTCTCTGCATTTCCCTTCCTCCACCTGAGAACTTCTACACATCCTTCCTTCAAGGTTCAGAAAATGCCACTTCTCCCAGGAAGCGTTCCACACCTATTTTCCAGCCAGGCAGAACTTTCATCTTCTTCCTGAGTCTCACAGCACCACCCACACCATCAGAGCACTGTCACTCTGCCCCGTAATTATAGTCAACCCTCCAATCCATGGGTTACACATCCATGGCTCAACCAATGTATTTCAGGGAAAAAAAAAATGGCAGAAAGTTCCAAAAAGCAAAGTCTGAATTTGCCACATGCTAGCAACTATTTGCATAGCATTTACATTGTATTAGGTATTATAAGTAATGTAGAGATGATTTACTACCTCTGGGAAGACGTGTGTAAGTCATATGCAAATACTATGCCAGTTTATATAAGGTACTTGAGCATCCTCCGATTTTGAAATCCACAGGGATCCTGGAACCAATCCCCTGTGGATACTGAGGGACGTTGTATCCAGCAATGCCCCTGGAAAACAGTTTGCATCCATAGCCTTGATGCAGCCTCCCAGGAATCCTTTGAGGTAGATGATGACAATGACGATGGCAGCAGAAACTGATTTTGTGAAATGCTTGGCGCCTTCTACATATGCTGCTAGACCTTTGAAGTTTCACAACAACTGGGTGAGCAGCTACCATTATTATCAGGCCCCTCTTACAGATCGGGGAACAGAGGCCCAGAGAGGTGAATTCACTTGCCCTGGTGGAACCAGGATCTAACCCAGGAAATGCTCCAACCCTTTTACAAATGAGGACACTGGCGCTCAGGAAACTATTTGCCCAAACACACCATTCTCATAAGTGCTACCAAGTTGCTTCAGTCATGTCCAACTCTTTGCGACCCCACGGACTGTAGCTCTGTCCATGAGATTCTCCAGGCAAGAATACCAGAGTGGGTTGCCGTATCTTCCTCCAGGGGATCTTCCCAACCCAGGGATCAAATCCGTGATGCTTAAGCATCTCCTGCATTAGCAGGTGGGTTATTTACCACTAGCGCCTCCTGCACAGTCATAATTTGCACCCAGTAGCCTCTGATCCCAGAGCTCCACACTCCCATGTGGCCCCAGTTTAAACTCTGCTAAGCCATCCCCAGATCAACCCTATTCTTGGCGTTTTCCAGGCTCCCTTCCTCTTTCCACAACCTTCCATCCCTTGAGACCTGCCCTCTCCTCTTCCCGGCCCAATCTGCCCTCTGATCTCATTTCTAGCCAGCCTGCCCCACCTCGAGTTCCCTGGAAGGAACACCCAGCCCTTGCAAAGGCCACAGCTCAGCTGGCAGGCACAAGTCCAGTGCTGCTAGCAAGCTTTTCCCCGTCACTTCCCCCTCCACATTCCAGCTGGGGAAGGCTGAGGCAGGTGTGGGGAGTAAGCATCCTCCTCTCCCTGGGCCTCAGTTTCTCCATCTGTCGGGTAGATAATGGCAGGGCTAAAAGGAGACTCTGATGATCACGGGGTAAAAGGCATTGTAAACTCTGGTGGTCCAGGCCTGAGCATCTCACTCCCAGGGCCTGGTCAGGAGGATGGGATCCTCAGTCTGCCTGGAACCCAACTCTGCCGCCCTGGCTGGCTGTTACCTGCCCACCTAATGTCCCCGCAGCCCACGTAACAAACAGGGTCACAACCAAAGCATATACATAAAACATACTTTGCAGAGTAATACTCCATAAGTAAATAATAGCAGTTATAAAATGAAGGGCCCTGCCTCCCTCCGTGGAGAAAGCAGACTAAAGCCGACAGGGAGCTGTACAATCAGGCACCTTTCTGGTGGGAAACTTGGCTCTCTCAGGTAGGTCTCCAGCATAGCCATCCCACCCACTGAGAAGGACTCAAACCATCTAGAGGGCCACTGCAGGTTGTGATTGTAGCTATTCTGGACACATGTTGCAAAACTCTTTCACATGCATGTTTTTCCTCCAGTCGTTTACAAAATCTATAAAAGTTGCTGATATGGGCTTTGTTTTCAGGCTGGCTTGAGCTCATTTCCAACTCTGCCACTTATTTGCTGCATGATCTTGGGCAAGTTATTTCTTTCCTCTCTGCCCCACTCACATCTGCAAAGTGGGCAGAATACTCATTTATATTTATTTAATAATACTCATAATACTGCAAAGTGGGCATAATACATAATATACATAATAACCCTTGAGGGTTCCATGAGAGTTACAAGGATCAGACATAGAGGAAGTAAATTATAATCTTTAAAGCTCTATTACCCTCATGTTCTAGATGAAGAAACTGAGGCTCAGAAGCCCTATTACTTGCTCCACAGCTAGTAAGAAGCAGGGCCGCCTTAGAGTCCAGGACCCCTGTTTCCACACAGGAAGGTGTCCCTCAGTTCATGAATTTTTGAGGCCAGGAGGTAAGGCTCTGGATGCTCCAGGCCAAGGACTGATCTCTTTATACACCTTTCCTTACAACCCTCCTTAGTCATAGCTGGCCAGGTCCCAGGTCTCAGCTTCAGGTCCTCCAGAGCGGGTCAGAGTGGACAGGGTCAGAGTCAAGATGGGCTAGGCAGGTGCAGCGGGTGGGGCATGTGCCCTGTGTGCACCGGAAACCCTGCAGACACAGGAAGGGAAAGCAGCAGGCTTGTTGCAAGTGCTCTGCCCCATGAGGACGCAGCAAACTCACCTCCACAGTCGGGAGCTCAGCTGTCAGCCTTGTGTTCCTTTTTACAGCCTGAGTCAGCAGGCAGAGACACACCTCGTGGCACTGCCTTCGAGCCTGCGGATTTATTAGTGCTGCTTCCCAGAGAAAGATAAGAACTCTTCCTAAGGATCTGGCTCTGGGCAACTTACTTTTAATTTTCACTTTGAAGACAATGATGAGATACCATTTCTCACCCATCTAGCTGACGGAGATTAGAAAGATAAACCACACCCAGGACTGACCAGAGGATGGTGAAGAGACTGGTTACTTTAAAGTCAATGGAAATGCAACATGTACTACGTTTTTGAAGGGCAGTTTGGCAAAACTTGAAAAATCCCCCCCTCTTTTGACCCTGTAATCCCCTTCCTCCAAGGATTTGTACCTAGTTTTTGGTACAAAGTCGACCTTCACAGAGATGTTTATAACTGCTCCCAAAATGAAAGCAACTAAATATTCATCAGTTGGGGATTGGTTAAATCAATGATGGGCTATCAGTGAGTCATTAAAAATCACGCTGGGGAGAATATTTACTCATAGAGAAAATGCTCATTACAGATTTAGAGACAAAGCAAGTCATATCCAGAATGATTTGCACTGATATGAGCAGTCATGGTAAAATTTTCTACACCTGGACTTGCTCTTTCAAAATGCTCCTTCTTGGCTCCAGCCATCACACTGTAAAGGAAGCCAGGTTATCCTGCTGGATACAGAGGAGGATGCAACACTGTGTGCAAAGAATGGCCCTAGCCAAGGACCCCACTGAACGCAACTGCATAAGTAACCTCGGCTGATCATGGGGACCAGAAGCGCCCAACCCCCTATATCAAGAGAGAGAACACATCATTGCTGTTTTATGCCCCTGTGTTTTGGAGTGCTAATTCTATAGCAGCAGATAGCTGAAACACCCTGCCTTCCATTTCCTAGATTTTCAAAATGTGTACAGATCATTAGCACAGAAGCACCTGTGTCTGAGCACCCAGACTATTGTTGAAACTTTGAAAGCCTTGGGGGCCCCAACTACTGAGCCTCTACTGCTGGCCGGTCACTGTGCAACTTTCACAAGCATTGTCACGTACTAGGTGCTTAATAAATATTTATTAAATAAGCGAATAAATGTCTTAGTTAACACACACTGCAGCCAAGTGTGGTAAGAATGATCATTTTATTATTACTCAACTGATACTCATTCATGAGAGAAAAATCAGAAAAACACAGATATTACAGAAGAAGAAATGAAAAATTACCCCTAATTCTACTACCCATAATTTCAATGAACATTTATCATCTCTGTAGGAAAGTCAGTCACATTACATATGCATATTTACTTTTTAAACTGTGATACACATACTGTTTTGTAACCCACTTTTTCCATTCAAAAATATCTTGACTGTCTTTCCATGTCAATGAACATATATCCCTGTTTCACAGCATTTCTAACAGATGCATGTGTTTGCCTGTGTGACTCCATTAGGGAGTCACACACCCTTCCTCTGCCCCATCCTCACACAGATCTGAGTCCTGCCAGCCTCGTACATTCCCTATGACACCATCACCTAACCATAGCCAACAGGACCCAGGACAAACACCTCATCCAAACTGGCCCAGTCTACTTTCCTTGTCTAGAAACTTAGAATCAAGACCAGGAGAGAGTTGAGCCAGCCTTGAAATAGTGAAAGTGAAAGTGAAGTCGCTCAGTCGTGTCCGACTCTTAGCAACCCCATGGACTACAGCCCACCAGGCCTTCCGTCCATGGGATTTTCCAGGCAAGAGTACTGGAGTGGGGTGCCATTGCCTTCTCCGTTAACAGCGGCTAGGCATATTATCTTTACTTGGAGCTGGTATACTTGGTGACAGCCTTAGTGCCCTTGGACACGGCATGCTTGGCCAGCTCCCCAGGTAGCAGCAAGCGCACGGCGGTCTGGATCTCCCTGGATGTGATAGTCGAGGGCTTGTTGTAATGCGCCAGGCGCGATGTCTCGCCAGCGATGCACTGGAAAATGTCGTTGAGGAAGGAGTTCATGATTCCCATGGCCATGGACGAGAAGCCGGTGTCCGGATGGACCTGCTTCAGCACCTTGTACACGTACACGGAGTAGCTCCCCCTGCGGCTGCGCTTGTGCTTCTTGCCGTCCTTCTTCTGGGCCTTGGTCACAGCTTTTTTAGAGCCCTTTTTAGGGGCAGGAGCAGACTTAGCCGGTTCAGGCGTGTCTATAAGGACAACACCCAACAACACAGAAAGATCTTGAAATGGTCCCAGGTAAATCCTGGCACTGTGTGGTGGTCATATTCTGCCACGTGGAACAAGACATGCCTGTCTGTGAAGAGAAAGAGAAATAAAGCAATAAGGAGGGATGCCGACCATCCTGGCAGCAGTGTACTCTGAGTCCCAAGCTTAGTCAGCATCTGACTGCACCCCACCACTGTTTGTGGGACACCTCTGTATCCCTTAATAAAGTCTCCTTTATTAGCTGAAGTTGCCTTAAATATATTGACTCTGGCAACCAAAAAATTCCTAGCAATCATTACTCTAAGGAAATAAGGAAGATGAGACTCTCAGCCACAAGACCAGGTCTCTGGAAACCAATAAAAAGAATAGACAAGATAGAAGACTATTGCCCCAGCACCTTCTATAAGCCACTTTACAAGTTGGGGGATACAGACTGGAATGCCAACTGCTCGAGGGGAGGGCTCCGTAGCCAAGCAGTCAGGGTCTCCTTTTGAGACCACGGCCCCCACCTTCCAGCCTCAGCAGCTAACATCTGTTGGGCACCTTCCATATGCAGGGCATGTGCGCATGGGACATAGATGCACGTGGATGTATAAAGTTCCATAGGCGGCTTTAGGCAAGTCATATCCACCTCTCCAGGCTTCAGTCTTCTCATCTGTAAAAGGGTTGAACAGCACAACTCTAAAATCTCTCCAGCTCTCACATCTACTGATCTAAACCCATCCCAGCACTCCAGGAAGAGGGCATATATAACAAGCTGCGGAAGTGGCATTAGACTTTCTAAACTTCTCCCTATCCATTGTCTTCTGTGAGCCTGCCAACAGCCCTACAGGGCTGGACTCAGTAGGCCACTTATAGGGATGTGGAAATGAAGAGGCAGAGAGGTTAAGCAATCTGCCTGCGGATATACAGCTGTTGAATGGAAGAACTGGAACTTAAAATCCAATTCAAAACCAATTGCCCACAACTGAAGGATTATTTGACCTTTGCTGTCATAGTTTTGTTGTTAAAGCTTATATTAGGTACCTAGAGTAGTCAAATTCATAGTGACAGAAAGTAGAATGGTGTTTGCTAGAGGGCTGGGGAGATGGACAGTGGAGAGTTATTGCTTAATGAGTAAGGAATTTGAGCTTGGAAAGATGAAAAAGTTTCATAGATGGATGGTGGTGATGGTTACACAACAGTGTGAATGGATCTAATGCCACTGAATTACTGTATGCTTAAAAATGGTTAAAATGGTAGATTTCGTGTTATGTATACTTTGCCACAATTTTTTAAATGAAGAAACCGAGCTCTAGCAGGATAAAAGGAGTAAGAATAAACCCACTTATGTGCGTTCTGTGGACAGACGGGGTTAAATTCTCAGATCTGCTATTGGCTTACTTGCTTGACCTGAGGCAAATTCCCCTGAAACTGTGCCTTGGTTTCCTCCTTTATGAAGTGGGATAGAGGCAGTATTTCTAGGACTTGTGATGAGGGTTAAAAGTGACAATTTTACATCAGTCACTCAGCTCTGCCCCTGGCACGCAGCAAACTATTGACACACACCACTTCTCATGATAAGGCTTGTCAACCCAGAGCTAGAAGAGCCTTGGAAGTCACCTGTTGCAACCCCTTCATTATGAAACCAATAAGACTGAGGCTTAGAAAAGGACAATGACTTGCCTGAAGTCACCCAGCAAGCCTGTAACCTCCCAGAGTGGCGTGAACCACTGCCCTCTGAGTTCAGGGATGTCCGCCTCCAGGCAGACCACAGTGCTTTCTCTTTCTTAAGAGCTAAACTGCCATGGGTTTGGGACATTAATTTAAAGCCTAATGAGGAAGGGAGAGCTTCTCCAGGTTTTCAGGTTCTCACTTTCCATCTTCTAAAGTGTGAGTCAGCTCCGGTATAATAGGATGAGTCAGCCAGCTCCTCGGTGATGAATGTACGTGTGACTGCCAGGTGGCATCCAGGTGGGGCTGGGGGTGGGGGAAGCGGGCACAGCCATACGTCGGTCGGGCCATAGCTGCTCACTCAGGAGGTGAGCTCTCTGCTTTCTTTTGACTCCAAATTGCTGCATGGTGGTGGTTAAGAGGTCCAGGTCTCACACCTTCCATTTGCTACCCAATTCCTCCTTTGGTGTAATTTCAAGCAAATGGCTTTAACCTTGGTATGCCTCAGTCTATTCACCTGTGCCATGGGTACATGAATAAATCTGGTCTTGACCTCCTCATGAGGTGTGAGGAGGACCCGAGGAATGACATGCGAGAAGGTGTTTGGCACAGTTAAAAAGTTGCACCAGCATAAATGGTATTATTTCACCGGGAGTAATAAGGTTCTAAGACCAAAACAGAGCCCAGCCAGGCTATGTATTTGTTTTTCCCATCAGTCCTTAGAGTTCCCACAGTCTCTAAGAGCCTCCAGTCTCCTGGCTCTTCCCCAGGGTGCCAACCTTAAAGGAACATGTACTGTGGGCTAGACTTAGAGACTCTGGGGAATCCTCCCCAGAGCCCCACAAGGTAAAGATTACTCTGAGTCCCATTTTACAGAGAGGAAAGTGAGGCTCACAAAGAAGCAACTCATCACAGATGACACCACCAGCAGGATGGAGTTGGGCTACCAGACTTCTGGACAATTTCAGCACTGGTCTTCTCTGTGGGCTCAAGGAGGAAAGCTCCTGGGGAACCATATCAGGCCCCCTCCTTCCAACTCCAGAGACCTCCAAGAAAGTAATACATGGAAATCGAAAGAGGTAGATCCCTGACACCCTGCAGTAAACCAGACTTTGAGAATGTGAACCACTGGAAAGAATACTACTGCAATTACATTTTCCATGTGTTATATACCAGTCACCCCAACGATCATTTCCTCACTTCATATTTTCATTACATTTTTGAGATAAGTACTGATATTATTCCCATTTTTACAGTTGGGGCAACTGGTGCTGAGAAAGACTGAGTAACAAGCCCAAAGACACACAGCTAGCAGATCTTCCTCCCCAACCTGTGCTCCACTCACTGCCTATCACTGTCCGTCTCCTCACTCATTCATTCTTTGCTTTGTTCACTTATTAAATATTCAGAGCCTCTTCCCTGTCCTAAGTACTAGCTGGACAGAGAGAAGACAGGTATGCCTGAGCCCCTATCCCAAGGAGATCATCTGCAGAGAGATACGGCTCAAAGAATTGTAATCTGAGGGATAAAAGCCAGGCTGGTGCACCACTTGTGCCAGTGCTGGATCAGGTGCCTGAGCAGGTGCTACAGGTCGGAGTTTTTGTTGATTTTTTTTTAATCGAGGCGGTAGAACTCACACTACTACCTATGTCAACTTGAGCAAATCATTTCACTTCCCTTAAATCTCAGTTTTCTCCTTTAGAAAATGGAGTGAAAAAAAGACTCCTTTCACTGAATTCTTGTTGGGATTAAATTAACTGGAAGAATATTGTATTCATTCATTCAACAACTATGTATCACATCCCAGAGTGTGTCAGGTACCATCTTGGGTCCTGGGGATGCTGGAAGAAGCAGAAAATAATCATTTCCTTGGAATCACGGAAAGGTTTTTTTAAGTTAAAAAAAATTTTTTTAATTGAAGCATAATGTAAAAATTATAAAAATTGGAACTGTCCAACCTGATGAGTTGTCACAAACTGAACACACACATGGAACCAGCACTCATTGCAAAACTCCACTGGCAGGGTCAGGACCAGGGCAAGAGAGACGCTCACCTCCTGAGTAAAATGTAAGGGGGTGCCAAAAAGCTCAGTCATCAAGACAAATAACGTTTTAATGCAATATTTTTTAAAAAGCAAAACTAATGCAAAAAAAATTCATGATGACAGAGTATCAAAATGTTAGGTAAAGACAGGATTAGTAACAATGCCGTGATGAGTCACATGAAAGCTTAGGGCAAAGGGAAATATCTGTAATATCTGATCCTGCCTCATTTGCCTCACCATAGACCCAGCCCCGCCCATGGTCACTACCATCCCTTCAAGGGTAACTATTATCCAGACTTCTAATCCATAGATAACTTTTGCCTGTTTTTGAGCTTTGCATGCATGAAATCGCACGCCTTTGCATTTGGCTTCTTTCACATCTGTAAGCTGTAGCCACATTCTTGCATGCCAGGGAAAGATGCTTAAAAAGGGAAATGATGATGTGCTGGCTGAGTGTTTGAGAGACCAGAGAGGCGGCAGGTGGGAGGACGAACAAGCAGAGCTATAGCTGGGCCAGTGGGATGAAAGAAGGGGATGGAGTCCAGTGCCTGTTTTGGAAGGGTAGAGTCCACAGGGTTGACTGGGTATTGAGGAGGAGGGAGAAAGAAGTATCGAGGAAGATGTCAGATCTCTGGCTTGGGCTATTTGGTGGATAGAGGAAACGTCTCTGCGGTGGGGACCAGGAGAGATGGGAGAGGGTGATGATTTTAGACTTAATCATGGTGAAGGCTAGTTACCTGTGGCTAGGGACCTGCGGGGTATTCAAACGGCTGTCTTGGAGGCACCTGGACAGACAAGCCTGGTGCGGGAAACAACGGGGGAAGTGTCCCCTCAATATCCCTCAGCATTGGCGAGCAGGTGGTGGCCCTGTTGAGAGTAGAGGGCTGGGGAGAGGCAGGTGAAAGGATAAAGAAGGAGGAGCTGAAAAGTACTCTGTGAGCAGGCGGTGTGAACAGGTGCGCAAGTCAGAATGAAAGTAGTAAACACACCAGACTGTCCTGCCTGGCGCATCGGGCCTTCCAGGAGTCCAACACAGTGTTTACCTGCAGCCTGGGAGGATCGGGGTTGCAGGACATCCCGCGGATTGGGGGCTCTCCCGTCTCAGCCCCTGTCGGACCCACTTGCGTCAGCGGCAGCTGACTCAGCAAAGCCTTTTCTCCTGGCCGCCAAGGACGCTTGCCTTTAAAGGCAAAAAAAAAAAAAAAATTGTCTTTCCCCGGGCAGCCTTACTCACTCCTGACTCCGGAGTTGCTAAGACCGCCCCCGCACAGCGGTCAGAGCGGCTGTGGACCCGGAGCGTGCTAGCGT
Source organism: Bos mutus (assembly GCF_027580195.1). Taxonomy (NCBI): domain Eukaryota; kingdom Metazoa; phylum Chordata; class Mammalia; order Artiodactyla; family Bovidae; genus Bos; species Bos mutus. The sequence goes on along the minus strand of NC_091619.1, from coordinate 102,844,809 downwards.
GCTCGCAGGCACGCACCAGGCCGCCCCGCCAGTCCCGGGGAGCTTTTCTCCTCCGTCTGGCTAGGACTAGAACTGCCTGGAATCCAAAAGTTCGAGTTCCTTCCAAGGCTAAATGCAGCCTCCTGCGAACAAAGCTGCCAGTGTGAAAGTAGCTTGGGAGGGGTTACTTGGTCCTTCCAATTGGAGCCTTAGGGCTTCACCGCCTCCTTACACTCCCCTTTAAATCTTTGGAGTAGGGTAGCCTTGAGAAAGGGCCGAGACTTCCTCAGGTCCTTCCCTGCTCAAAAACCCTCGATGGCTCCCCATTGCCCACTGAATAAAGCCCTAACTCCTATACCTAGCATTTGACCCCGCCTCTTCAGCTTCTTCTCCCACTCAGATTCCTCGAACTTCATCCCCTTCTCGCTCCCAACCCTCTGCACTCCCGCCACAGGGGCTACTTAGCCTGGCTCCCTCTGCCGTAAGCTGCACCTCCATGACCTGGTGATGGGCATTTGCTCTGTCTCCCCAGGCAACCCAACCTTCCAGGCTCACTTCCTTAGGCTCTCTCTGATGTTCCCTCCCTGGCTGGAGTTAAATTTGGTCGCAGAGGACTCAGCCATCCAAAAACTAAACTAGTCAACCAGCGAATCTAATATCTGGCCAGTGTCAATAGTGTCTGATGAGTTTACCTCTACACAGTACCTTCTAGGGATCATAAAGCTTTTACAATGAGAATATTTAGAAATGGAATTTCAAGCAAATGATAGGGGTCTATTGGGGCAAGTATGATGGGGTAAGGTGAAGGCAAAGCTGTTTTTCTAGCTACTCTTCTCTGTCTTCAAGTTCCACCCTGACCATTGCAAGGCAGTTTGACTGAATTTCTGACATCACAAATTGTGTGTGTGTGTGTTAGTCACTCAGTCGTGTCCAACTCTTTGCGACCCCATGAACTGTAGCCCGCCAGGCTTCTCTCTCCATGGAATTCTCCAGGGAAGAATATTGGAGTGGATTGCCATTTCCTTCTCCAGAGAAACTTCCCAACCCAGGGATCAAACCCTGGTCTCCTGCCTCGCAGGCAGATTCTTTATCATTTGAGCTACAGGGAAGTCGTACATTATTCGCATAAACGTTTGTACATAATCTGTTTTTCCTCTGGCCAACTCAGGAGGGGACTGTTATGCCCATTTTACAGATGTAGGTCTTGAGGTTAGAGAGAGAAGGGATTTGTTCAGCTATGTTTGGCAGGGAAACAGCAGAACTGGGACTCAGGAAACCGAATCCAGGACTCCAACACCAGGCATGTGGTCAAGAGACTCTTTCTTCCCCTCCACAGTTACTCTCTGTCTCCTGTCTTTGCAGGTGATCTTCCCCTTGCCAAAAATTGCCTTCCCTCTGACCCACTTGCTGAACTCATATTTAGCCTACTAAACCCTGCTCAGCCTGCCTTCTCCCTATCCTGAAGCTCTCTCTACTCCCTCTCCTTCCTTTGTAGTACAAGATCTGCTCCAATACACATTCTTAACCATGCACACCCAACTCAGTATTGTTGCTGTGCACCTCCCCTCTTCATTCTCTCCAGTCTGGGGAATCCGTAAGGTTAGCAACAGGCTTGGTTGCCTCTGTCCCTGGAGAAGCAGCAAGCACAGACAGGGCTGGCCTGGAGAAGGAAAGAGAGCTTGATAGTGAGGGTACCCCGTGAGCTAGGTGGGGCATAGCCACAGCTGGGAAGAGGTATACACAGTCGACTGAATGATTCGGCAACAGGGAGCAATGGAGAGACTTGGAACAGGGAAGTGGCAAAACCCAAAAGGTATTTCAGGGAACACTTGTGTTGGCAAGAAACAAGCAGACTAACTGCTCATGTGTTCATTCATTTCTGCCTTCTTCCTTCACCTCTGTGTCTCAGCTATAGAAGCCATCCTCAAAGTGCTCAGCTTGGAAAAAGAGAGAAAGCACAGCAGCACATTAAGAAACATCAAAAGGTAAAAGGGAGAACAACTCCCTCGTGGAGGACTCAGGCACGCCTCCTGGAAGGGGCCCCTTCTAGAGCTGCTTTTTGCCATCAGAAGCACTTTGGCTTGATGAGGTGGGAGTGGAGGGAGTCAGGCAGAGGAAACAATCTGAACAAAGGTACAGATGTGGCAAGTGCAAGTGTGAGGGGTGAGGCTAAGCCTGTAAACGAATGCCCTGAAAGCCTTGCTAGCCAGGCTGGACCCTGCCGCCTCTATGGCAACAAGGGACATACAAACAGAAGAATGAGGGTCAGCACTAGACGACGAGGGCCAGAGGTGCTGGAGGCCCTGCAGGCAGCAGAAGAGAAGGAGGACGAGGTGGTACAGAAAAGTGAAATCGACGGGACTTAGGGGCTTGGGCACCAGATGAAGAGAGAAGTGGCCCCAAGCTTTCCAGGCTGAGCAACTGGGAGACCATAGAAATAGGAGCCATGGGCAGAAGTGCACCAAGAAGGGGCCTGCCTTCCCTGCCAGGGCTTCTTGCCCAGACAGGGAGCCCCCTCCCTTGGCCAGCAATGGACCCACAGGCCAGACAGAGGGCTCCAAGGGTCATGCCCAGGCTCCTCCTTCCCAACAGAAAATAGCCCCTCCTGACCCCTTCCATAGAGAAAGGGACCTTCAGGTTAACCTCAGGATTTTGTCCAGACCTTGTCCAGACCTTTGGACTAGGGGTCTTTCCCTTCGCTGTGTCTCAAGTAAGACACGACTCCAGAAGAAGAAATAAGGTGAAATCAGATGAAATAAGGTGAAAAAATACCATTGCCACTAAAGGAGGCCTTACATGCAAGTCAACATGCGCTAAGTACTTCATAGGCTGATCTCGACATTGTATCTCTCATGTTAGCACCTGAAGTTGGTGGGCATGTTCATTCCCGGTTAACCAGAAGAAAGCAGAGCCTCATAGGCTAGCACCTTGCCTAGGATCATACCAGGGCTGGTCTGCAGCGGAGTTGGTTCAAATCCAAGTTCTTCTATGTTCTTATCATTCATATTTTTCACACTTACCTGTCACCATAGAGTCACATGTACTCTCAGGAGTAGAGAAAAGCTTCACAGAGGAGGTGATATTAAAGTCCTAAGAAGAGGTGGGCACAGATTTTCAGGCAGAGGGCCCAGCCTGTGCTAAAGCCAGGCTTGGTTTACAAACAGGAATGTGGGGTTGGAGAGGGTAAGGGAGAAAATCACGGAGCGAGACCTCCCGTAGTCTAACAAATGCTTAAATACCACTTACCACATAACAGAGGCTGCTCTAAACACTTTTCAAATATTAACTCACTTAATCTTCATAACAAACCTATGAGGTGGTACAATCATTACAGCTAGTTTCCCGAAGTTATCCCTTGGCGAAGTGAGGACTCCAGTCCTCACTCTCACGCGCTACCGTGTGCGGCTCCGAGTTTGGTCTCACAGCCGGTACGAGCTCCTCCATTTTGCTTCTGGCCCTGAAGCCCAGAGAGGTGCGCACACTTGCAGAGAGTCACACAGCCAGAGAATTCTCAGGACTCAGGGAGAAGTGGAGATCCGCAGCCAGAACAAGGTACCCAGCGGGGGCCCTCCTTCCCCAACCCCTCACTCGCCTGGACCGCGACCGGGGCCCCCTCCTCGCGGAGCCCCGCCCCGGACGTGCCCCAGTCCCCGCCCCCAGGCTCTACCCACCCCCTCCGCCCCGCCCCCCAGCTTCGCTAGCCAATGGCTGGGGTCCTATAAAGGCGACAGTCGGAGTGCTCAAAGGTAACCAAAGCGAGAATTCAGACAGTGGGCCGCAGGTCTCAGCAACTAGCTCGCTAGGCAGAGGGAGGCCAAGAGAGTCGCAGACGGAGTCTCGAGACCGAAGCCGAAGCGGGACCCACAGAGCGCAGCCTGCCCGCGCACCCGGTGCCGCGAAAGCCTCCAGAGCAGCGCGGCCATGGAGCCCACCAGCAAGGTGAGTCCGCGCGCCCGCGGGCCCTCCCTGCCGGGAACAAAGGCGCGGACCTCCGCTGATCGCTCCGCCGGCCTGGGCCTCTCCCCCGGCCGGCAGCGCAGCGCCCTGCCGGGCCGGGGGACGGTGACAAGGATGGGCTCGGGATCTGGCGGGCGCCAGGGCGCCGCGTGCGTAGGTGGCGCCCCCACTGAGTAATTGGCTTCCTTCCGGGGAGCCGCGAGGTCCACGCGGCCCGGCGGGGCCCGGGGACCCAGGGCCGGGCGCGGCACGTCGCTCACGATCCTCCCCGGCTGCGGCCCCGCGCCGGCTCCTCCCGGGGCGGGGGAGGGGTCCGAGCGCGGCACCCATTGGCTGAGCCGGCCGAGCCCCCGGTCGGGCCCCGGCCCTTGAGCGCGGAGGAGGAGGGACCCGCCCCCGCTCGGCGGGCTGGGAACCGCTGCTCTCATTTCCCGGGCGCCACACTGGGCGCGCGGCCTGGTTTGGGGCGTTTTTCGCCTCCCCGCGTGGTCCCCGCGCCAGCCCTCTGGGGCTCCGAGGTGGAAGGCAGTCTGTTAAGGCCCGGGCTTTAACCCCAGGATGTCTGGCTGCAGGGCTGAGGCGAAAAACCCGCGTACGAGGCCCTTCTTTCCGCGTAGGGCAGGCCCCAGAGCTGTAGCCAAGTGGGGTGATGTGCTCCGAGGTGGCACGTTTCCCTGTTCAGGCGGGGCTGATGAGGGCCGCGTGGAGAGTGTACACCAGGGGCCGCCGCCGCGATCCCGGGGGGGACAGGGGTTCGGGAAGGGGCCCCGGGCTTGAGTGCAAGGAGCTCGCGCCAGGGATCTGGGGGACACGGACAGTGAATAGATGAGGACTCTTCCCGCGGGAGCAAACTGCCTCGATACGATCTCTTTTTTTCTCTTTGTGACTTTCCCAGAATGACTCCTTTCCAACATTTCCTGGGCCCCACCTTTTGTGTAGGGCTTTATTTCTTTCCTCCCTCCTTCCCCCTTCTATAGAATATTTCAAGTCACTTTTCTTTTTTGAAACTCGGCAGGGAAGGCGCGAGGGTGTACGTTTTTTCACCTGGTATGGGTTAGCACTGAATTGCGCACTACCCTTCCTGTGGGCGGTGGAGGTGTCCGGTGGAACTGAGCAAGGTTTTGACTGGGCAGAGAGGTGCGTGACAGTGTGGCCAAGCTATACCCTCAGCGGAAAAGGCTCCTTTGTGCCTGAGGACTCCAGACAACTTGCTTCACCAGCCCGCCCTGGCCTGAAGGGAGACCCAGAACACATTTCCCGACAGTCATAGGTGAGCCGTTATGCTGGGGTATAACAAAATACAAATAAAATGAGAAGCTCTTTTAGCTAATGGTAAGAACTTACCACTGCAAAGTTTAAATACTTGCTTGCTGTGTTAGCTCAGGGCTCTAGCAGGTCACTTAACCTCTCTGGGCTTCAGTTTCACTGTCTGTAAGAGAAGGATAACTTTTTCACTCCTTCAAGGGAAAGAAATGTCTGTTCAGTATATGATGCCGGACCTGGGTGTTTATTTGTTGAGTGGATAAGTGAATATTCTGAGTGGAGAAAAAAGTGGAGGAGAAATTCAACAGCTGCTTAATAGTTTACTAGGCTCTGGGCTCAAATGCTTTTCAGTATCACTGACCCTCCATATGGTTCAGGGAGGGAGTTCAGAGAAGAGAAGTAACTTTCCTGAAGTCAAATAGCTAGTAAATGGCTGAACTGGATTTGAACCCCAGCTAATCAGAAAGGGCTTTCAGTCTACACTGTCCCTTTTCACCATGAGCCTTTCTTGAATTTTTAATGGAGGGGAGAGAGTTTGCCTGACTTCCAGGGCTGCCCATGTGCCAGCCAGTTCTAAATGCTGTAGCAGATGGGTGTTTTTCATGCAGTACCCTCCAAACTCTTGATTACCTGCTCCATCAATAAATAATTTTGGAGTGCCTCCTTTCCAGTGGTTTATCTGCATTTATTCTTGCCTGGGAAATCCCATGGACAGAGGATCTTGGCGGGCTATAGACCGTGGGGTCACAAAGAGTCAGAGGCGACTGAGCATGCACACATAAATTCATATACGTGCACTGTTATAATAATTGATTATATGAGTACATAAAGTAGAAATTTCAAAAAGCAAATACAGATAGCAATTATAGTAAAAAAAAAAATCTTTTTTTTTTTTGCTAAACCTTCTACAGACCATCCTGTATACATTCTAGAAAAGAGCCCTTCCCTTTGGATTTGCTGACTCAATCAGCACACCCAGTCCTTTTGTGCAGGAGGTTAAACTGAGGCCTGGAGAGGTTATATATATATCTCTCGCCCAAGGTCTTAAATCCAGGGGTGTCTGATTCTGAAGTTCGCTTTGCTATGTTCCTCCTCATCTCCTTAGAACTGGGAACTGACTCATCTGACTTCCCTGCACTTTGTGGTACTTCTCTGTGGCTCATTGTAATGTTTACCTGAGTGAAAAGTAGGGAGGAGACAAGTTGAAGACCCTCTTGTTCCAGCCGGGAGTTTGCTCACACTCTCTACTGGGCAGCAGACAAGGGTGAGTCCTGCCCCCAGATGTCTCGCCCAACCCTTTGTGAAGACCCCTCAACTAGTCCTTCCTGGCACCCTAATCACACGCCAGGACCTCTGCCGACTCCACCCTCCATACAAAGGAGAAATGAGAAATCTGCGGGGTTCCTCAACCCTTCAGAGGTACAAAGAGCATAGGCTTTTGAAGTCCTGCATTTGTGGTTTTGAATTCCAGCTTTAGCTCAATTACCGCGTCCACAGAATGATGTCATTTTCATCATTAGAGTGTCTGCAAGAACTCAGAAATAAATGTGTCTGTCTGTCCCCATGGATGCTCCATAAATATCCCTTGCTTCTCTGGACTCCCATGATGCATTGCACTTACCTGGGCCCTAGGTGACCTGGGGTTACCTAGGTTGCAGCCTCTGTCCAGAAGTCTGGCATTCTGGCAATTGGAGCCTTTGGAGAGCCCCAGCATACCAGGGCTGTATCACTTGTTCAGGCAAATCCTTAAAGTTCCAACTGGCCAGTTCTTCTCCACTTGGGGTTTGTCAGGAAGCTGGTTTGCAGAGCAGAACATGGGTGAGAGTGCCAAGCCCCGAGATGGGTCCACTGATGGGGCTGCCCTGCCTTCCCTGTGAGGGTGATACCAAGACATGATGACATCATGGTTCAGTGGAAAATGACTTTTCCAAGGTCGTAAACTAGCCTCTCACCACAAAACACACTGCCAGCCTTTCTAGGATGGCCCAAGAAGATAAAGGAAAGTCCCCAGCAGGGACCTTCCAGTGCATGGCCCAACCCTCTATTTGACAGATGAGAACGGAGGCCAGAGAAGGAAAGAAGCTTAACCAAGATACAGCTGTCCAAAAATTTGAGATGTTCTTCGCTAATTTTTTTTTTAAATACTTCCTCTTCCACACCCATCTTTTCTGTGTCACCCTCTGTTCACCCCAAATGAGCAGGACTTCTCAGACTCCAGGACTTTCCAGGCTCTTTCTGGGTGCAGTCTAATAGTTGGGTTAGATATAATTTGACAGCTGAAAGCCTTCTGTGAAAGGAAGCAAGACATCCTCACAACACTATGACCTTGGGGATGTGACTCTCCTCAGCCTTGGGTTTCCTCCCCATAAAATGGAGGTTCACTCCCCATGGTGCTTGTGGTGAGACTGGTCCAGTGCCCTAAACCAGGGTGGTGGCTATTTTAAATGGAAGGACCCTTTGCACGTCCAGTTTGGGTGTGCAGACATTGTAAACATCTCTATGATGATCCTTGTCCCATGCTGAGCCGTTTCGGGACCAACCCTAACTGGCCTGGAGCTGGGTCAACCCCAAATCCTCCCATAATCAGCTTGTGACTTCAAGGAGCTCAGCTTTACCCAGCGCCTCCTGATCACAGGATGTCAGGGCCTAGAGCTCTGCTCCAGCTCCAGGGATACAGTCATCCAGTTCTCCCCCAACTCCCAACCCACCTGACCCTAGCTGGCAGAGCTGGGGAGGCCTAGGACAAAGGAGAACTGTGCAGCATTCGCTTGGGACCTGCAACCTCACCCTTCCCCCACCTCATTCCTGGGCAGAGAGGTAACAAAGTCACTCAGCGTCCCCAGGATAGTGGAGGCTGAGAAGCCTCCTGGTTGGACTCCTGTGCTCAGAGAGGCTGTGTCTAGGCCTGGCCACCACAACAAACCTCCAGCTGTTATCCGCCTCATCCATGGGAGGAGTGGAGTGGAGCCTAAGGCTCTACTGTCCAACCTCCAGGCCAGGGAGGCAGTGGGTAATGCGTAGACATTGGGGTTTTGCCGTAACTGAGCAGGGCTCCCACACCTTGAACTCTGGTAGACTGAGGACAGTTGACCCTTTCTAAGACTTCAGCACCAACACTTTGCTGGTTTTTGCTTCCCTAGGGCCTTGGCACCCTGGAAGGGGAGAGAGCTCTTGCCAGACCCCAGCTTAGAGAACCTTTGGCTACTGAGGCCTATGCTGGACAGGACATCTGCCCAAATCACCTAGCCCAGAGCTCACTGGGGAGTGAGGAGGAAAGGGCTCCACTGGAAACAGCTCTACCATTTCACCCCAGGCCAGCCATACCTCCTGCTGGAGCTTTTTTCCCCAACTGTAACTGGCTCAGTGGTAAAGAATCTGCCTGCCAATCCAGGACTCATACATTCAATCCCTGGGTCAGGAAGATCCCCTGGAGAAGGATATGGCAACCCACTGCCATATTCTTGCCTGGGAAATCCCATGGACAGAGGAGCCTGGTGGGCTACAATTCGTGGGGTCTCAAAGAATTGAACACAATTTGGCGACTAAACAACAACAGAAATAATACCTACCTCTCTAGGTCAGGTTGCAAGTTTTTTTTAAGTTACAGAAGTAATGGAGCCAAGTATAGAGAAGCATGCAAAGTAAGAGTGAACATCTTCTCCCAGTTGTAATCATTGGGTATTTACCCCTCCCAGACCTCTTTTTGTGCATGTGTATATATGTGCCTATAAATGGAATTTAGTGTACTTGATCACTAGTTCACTAGTACATAGTTCAGTGTAGCCCCGTGCATTCCATCCTGTTCACCCACCAATACCTATGGTGTTTGTCTCTGCACATTTCAGCACTTGCCGTGATATAAAGTGATTATCTCCTCCTTCCTTACACACAGTGTTCGTTCTATACTTGCTTACTACTTTTCTTTCTTCCCTGGCACTCTTTTCATATCAAGTACCTATAGGTGTGTTTTATTCTTTCCAACAGCTGCATAATATTCCACTATAAGATGTCCTGCCTAATTAAGAATTAAGTGATTGTCCCCATCATTTTCTTTCTTTATGCCACTCACTACCTGATATATTTTAGGTATTTATATTCTGCCTTCCACTCCACCCACTGCTGCCCCATCTAAAATATCAATTTCCATGAAGCAGGGATTCAGTTTAGTTTGTTGCTGAATCTCCATTGACCAGAACGGTGTGGGGGACCTGCCCTCAAGTACTGCCTTTCCTTAGTAATATAACTTCTTATTCTTAGGAAGCCTCTTTTATGAAGAACAGGAGATCTTAGGAGAAGGAACTTTTTCAAGGTCATACAAGTAGGGGAGCTGGGACTTAACCTTGTCAGCTGAGAGTGTTGGGGTTGCATATTCCCATAGTCTTATCAAGTTAATCTTTTCATAGTCAAATAGGGGCACACCTCCCCACTGAACAGGTCCCTCTCTGGGGTGTTGGCTTCTCTACATGCCCAGGTGCTGGCTCAAGGAGTCAGTTGTTTGTTTGCACTTAACATCTTTTTGAAAGGTGATTTGGTTTTGCCTGGAAGGTTTTGAAAAATCCTGTGCAGCTATCATATGTTGGGTTTGCACACAGCCATTCAGAGCACCTGGGACTTAAAGTAGAGATTGGCAAATTTTTTCTGTAATGGGCCAAATAGTAAGTAAATATTGTCAGTTCTGTGGGCCGCATGGTCTGCTGTTGTGGCACAAAAGGAGCCATAAACAATACAGTCTTCACAAACAAGTATGGCTGTGTTACAATCAAATGTTATTAATGGTAACTGAAATTTGAACCTTTTTTTTTATTTGGTTGTACCGTGTGGCTTGCAGAATCTTAGTTCCCCGGCCAGGGATTGAACCCCAGGTGCACAGCAGTGAAAGTGCTGAGTCCTAACCACTGGACCACCAGAGAACTCCCCTGAAATTTGAATTTAATATAATTTTCATGTATTGCAAACTTTTGGTCTTCTCTCCCCGCCCCCCACCCCCAGCCACTTAAAAACGTAAAACCCATTCTTAGCTGGCAGGCTGGATTTGACCATGACCACGGGCCGTAGTTGACTAACCTGGGCTTAGAGCAAAATCAACCCAAGTGGCCAAGAGGTTTCTGAGTGTGGGTCTGGGCTGTCCTGGCTCAGACAGGGCAAGGCACAGCAAGTTGCTGGGATGAAATGTGACCTACATAGGAAGGAAGCACCAGGTAGAAACCTTGTTTCCTTTCGGGCACCAGTACCCGGAAGCAGAGGGAGGACGTGAGCAGGAAGGATTTGGCAGCAGAGACCCCTCGAAATGAGGCTTTGCAGCAGCCAAAGGCCTTCTGGCCATCCATTTTTCCCTCTCTGAGCCTCCAGTGCTCTCCTCTGTGAAGCGAGAGCAATCTCTCCCCCATAGCCTGGTGGTGGTGGTTAAATCAGGATGTGGAAGCAGCCCTGGCACGCTGCCTGGGGCCTGGCTGGTGCTGCCGGTGCTGATAAAAGCGGCAGCTCCCTCCTCTACTCTCTGCTTTAAAGATTGATGAGCACCTTCTTGCCTCTAGGGCCACCGCGGTGTGCAGGGGTGGCTCAGCCGTGCAGAAGCCCTGACATCCCTGGAAGGTTTGAAGAAAAGGGTTTGGAGAGGAGTAAATAAATGCCTCAGGTCACCTGAAGGTCATGCTTCCCAGGGTTATCACACTTCTTCTTAAAAAGACCTGGAAGGCTGGAAGAGTTCAAAGAGTAAAATTTCTGTCCAGGAATCCAAAGAACTCAAGTCCCAGGACTGGCTTCTGTTTGCTGAGTATCCTGGCCCCTACCTTCTGGCCTTAGGCTCCCCATCTATCATGGGAGAGCATTACAGCAATTCTGCAATTTCTTGGGCTTCTTTTTGTATTGACCAGAATTTTGTTCAAATGAAATCTTAGAAAAGAAATGTACACAAAATAAATTAAAAAGGAGCTGTCATGGATCCAATAAGCCCCTGCCCCACCCTCCTTAGAACTGAGGGCCATACAGTCATTGTTCCTTGCTCTAGTGCACCCGATGTGGGAGCTGTGGGAGGAGGAAGGGATATGAGCCACCCGTGGCTCATCCCGACTCTGGGACCCTCCCCACAGACCCTCCTCCCACAGGGAATGACCTACCTCAATGGCGTGGCCACATGCCCTCCCTCTGCCAGTACTGACCAGGAGAGCCCAGGGCTGGAGCATGTGCCAGGGAAAGGCCCGGCCCACAGGTGCAGGTCAAAAGGCCACGCATGATGTTCGGCAAATTATGTGACCTGGCCAGGCCCCCCGGCATCTCCGTGTGTGGGAGGAGAGGTCCCAAAGCTGGCAGGCACCTCATGGGTGGCTTCCTGGGAGGAGAGCTCTCAGTGGGCCTCAGGACCCCCAGAATTGGGGTGGGGATGGCGAGGGATGGGGGCGTGAGAGCCGCCTCTGTGCAGGGCCCTGAGCCCAGGCATTTGCCTGGGGCACCCCTCAGAGAATCAGGGTTTGAACTCAGAGGCCTTTACCTCCCTGTGGGGTGGGGTGGGGTGGAGGCTGGAGAGCTACTATTAGGCTTTTTCCACCCCTCAGAGCTGATGTTCCAGTCCTCATCAGGGGTTTGCTACATGATCAAGTTGGAATCTGTTAGGATGAATGCTGTGCTGGGGGGGAATAAATACTCACAGAGCCAGTTTTGCCCAAAACATTTCAAAAGTGACCGGTTACCTTTGTACAAACATTCAGCTCTGCATCCTACTCTGGGCACTCTAGGTCCCATTCAGTTCCCAGTGTCGTGGGGGAACAGCAGTTGGGTATTCCCCAACTGCTTGGAGCAGAAGCTGGAGACTATAGAGGACACAGCAAGGGCAAAGGTCTGGAATGGCAAGGGGTGTTCTAGAAGGTAGCCCCATCCCCAGAGGTGGTCATAGGTGGCCAGGGCTCTCAGATTCTGGGCTCTGCGTTGCTCCTCCACCTCTATAAAAGGCTTCCATGAGAAAGCCATGAGCTGTGGAACTTGGAACCCTTCTCATCAACTAGTCCATCAGCTTGGCACCTAAATAAATACACGCTGAATGAATGGACTGCATCTCTGCCTTTCTGTTCCAGCCACAGGGCTGGTGGAGGCAGATGGCTTCCCATCCCTCCCTGATTCAGCAGACACCTGTCAAGTGAACTCTGCCGGCTCCATGATGGGCATTGACCCAGAACTCAACAGCAAGCCTTTAGGGAAGGCACTCTTACCCCATTTCCCATGTGAGGAAACTGAGACCCAGAGTCAAAGCTACCACAAAGACCAATGTCAAGGTGAAGGGAAACAGCACTCTGCCTTTCAGCCTGGGTCTCCTGGTTCCTAGTCCAGTAGTGATCATGCTGGGCATGGTGGGAGCAGCAGGGGCAGAGATGGGCACTGTGTGCCTACCCAGGAGCAGGGCCATGCTCCTCCCCTGCATCAAGCATCCAGCCACACTGAACTGAATCCAACTGTGCCGGGCCCCCCCACTTCCCCCTGCACATACTGTCCTGTCTACCTGGAATGCAGTCTTGCCACCGCTTCTCCCCTTGGCAGACTCCCTGCATGTCCTTCACGGCCCAACTCCAGTGTCACCTCCCAGGAACCCACCTTTGATTGATCATCCCAGGTGAAACTAGAAGTTTGTCCCTGCAGGGCTCCCGTAGTGCCCTGGATGAAGCTCAGATCATACCAGTTTCCCCCTTCCCAATGGACCTAATGCTTTTCCTTGATGTCAGGAAAGGGCTGGGAGCACGAATCACTGAGCCTTTTAGTAGGTCCTGATGCAACAGCCTGCCTGGGTAGAGTGCATATAACCCCGTTGTTGGGTGGGCAGGTTTTCTAAAGCAGAGTTTGACCTTGACAGGTGGCAGCCCCCACTCCCAGAGCCACAGCTGCTCAGTGGGGCCCCCAAGACTGACTTCAGAGGCCCAGAGACCCCTGGCACATCAGAGCCAGACTGAGACAGGGCCTGTAGTAATAGTACTGATCCCCCACAGAGCCCCTCCTGGGGTGTCATTCAGGCAAGGGCTCGATTTTTACCAGATCTGCATATCATCTGTATCATTTTTCACTTAGGTTTGTTTCAATTGCTGTGTTCTAAATAATATGAAACCACAAGACTTGTAAAAAATATTTTTGAATAGGTGATACATTCATGTGCTACAAAATGACAAAATGTACAAAAGGATGGAAAATGAAAATGTTCCTTCTACCCTGCCTCTGCCACCCAGATCCCCAAGGTACACTGCTACCTTTCTTGTACATTCTTTTAAGTAAAGAGGTATGTATATTCTCCCCAACCCCGGCCTTTTTTTCCTCCACACAAAAGGTAGCATACCATACAACACACCGTTCTGAAGCCTTGCTTCTTACTTAATTATAACAAGAGGAATATCCCAAATCTCTACCTAAAGAGCTTTCTTTTGTAGGTACCCTATTTAATAGCCATGCCACATTTCTTCAAATCATAGGTTTGCATTGCTAGTTCCTGTTTATTCTTGTGTGTACCAGGAAAATACATATCTTGAATACCATTAGTATCAGATGATGGCCAACCCCAAGGCCAGCCCCAAGCTGACGCCTGTGACTCACAGGCAGAAAGCTCCCATGTGTGGGGTTCAATAGCCACTGTCAAGCCCTCCTGTCCTTGGGATATCTTCCTCTTACTTAGTCCCATTGGTCACTCTGGGAGTTGGGCTCAGCCGGGCCCCTTCCCAGAGGAGGTCTGTCTGGTGTTCACCACCCACTTGGAACCGACAGTCCAGGGTCTGAAGACTCCCTAGGCAGTTGCGAGGAGGCTCTGGGAGTGCTAGGGTGGGCTGTGAGGGGCCGGATTGAAAAGGAGTGCAGCCTGCCAGGAGGAAAGCCCCACCGTCTAGGATGAGTGACCAGAGTTTGGCCAGAAAGGGGCCGTGGGAAGGAAGGACCCAGCTTCTCCCCTGCCGCCTCAACAAGAAATGGGCTCTGAACTCCGGCTGGCCGAAACCTCCTTCCTCTTTTTCAGCCTCTGACGTGAGAACCTTGGCTTTTGCAATCGTTGGTCTGACGGTTTCTAGAGAATGAAAAGACCATACTAGGAACTTGTCTAATTAACACCTAAACCCAGCAATATCTGTGAGGATCTTGAAGTCAGGGCTGCTTCTGTGTTCTGGCGGGGGAGGCCGAGGCCCATAGCAAGGCCGTGGCCGAGCTGAGGCTCTCCCCTCCACAGGTAGGTGTGGCTCCAGACCTGTGCCTCCACTCCTCCCCTCCAGTGCCAAGTTTGGTGTGTGATGCACCTGGTGAATACCCGTTGTTTCTTTGGCGTCCCACCCCCAGGCTCCGTTCTTTCGGTTAGTTAAGAGCCTGCCTTAACTGGCTTCTTCATTTTACAAGGGGTAAAAAAAAGTTCTCTCCCTTTCTCTAGCAAGGCACCTCACTCACCCAGGCCCTCCTGCCGGCTGGCCTCCTCCCTGCCTGCCGCCTTCCTGCCCTTGACTTCCGCGAGACACAAACCCCCACCCTTTTTCTGCCCCAGCCCTTTGCCCATTGGAAACACCTTGACCCAGCGCTCTTACTCACCTTGTGTTACTTTAGCAACACATTCCGGGCTGGTATGTCATCTGTGTCCAAACAACCCGGGAAGCTCGTGGTCTCGGGATGGTTGTCCTGAGCTTCAGCCTGGTTCTCTGCAACCCGCTGAGTGAGTTGGAACTGGTCTCCACCTTGGTATCTGCCCTGTGACTAGAGGCAAGGGTTTGCAGCAAAAAGGGCCCTGGAGGAGTAGGGACAGGGATCTACCTGGTGGAATTCACAGCGCAAGGAAGTCAGTGGGCTGGAATTGGAAACCTGCATCCTCATCCCCAAATCCAGGGTACTTCCCCCACCCATCTATGCTGCTCTTCCCACATCATTCGGCACCCCCTTGCAGTGGTTCCTGGACCTCTTAATCAGAATCTGGGGCCACCTCAACCCCAGGATTCACCAGGGCAATGAGGTGAATGCCAGGCCCTGACTACAGAGAGAGAGAAGACCCTAATTCCCCTCTCCCCAGGAATGAGTCTAGCCAGCCCCGTGTCTAGAAGTTGGCAGGGCTGGTTTGGGCACCTGAGGTCAGGAAGTGGCCAAGTTTCTTGGGAGAAGGGCTGGTGTGGTGCCAGGAATCAGGCAAGATATCTGAATGGGAACCTGCCAGCCAAGCCCTGCCCTCTAGTAACCTGGGCCCCAACATGCCTGTAACAGTGTGGGTTTTTTTTTTCCTCTGTAGAAGCTGACAGGCCGCCTCATGCTGGCCGTGGGAGGGGCAGTGCTCGGCTCCCTGCAGTTTGGCTACAACACTGGAGTCATCAACGCCCCCCAGAAGGTGAGTGCTGTCCCGCCCTTAGCTTCTCAGCACCAGCAGGCTCTGCTGTGCACCCTCGCCACACCCCACCCACATGCACGCTCACCCTGCCTCTTGGATGTTGGAGACATCACCAGCGAGTATTCTGACCCTTAACGGGTTACAGACTCGTAGCTTTGGCCTTGGAATCTTAAGGCCCACAGAGTTGCGGGATCTTTATAGATCATCTCGACCAACCTCCCACCTAACACAGCCATGCTCCGTGTAGTGCTGCATTCACGTGGCCCTTGGGTTACAGAGGCTGCCTTAGTGATTCTCTCACCTGCTGCTCACACCGCACTGTAAGGCAGGCAGGCAGGTAGCCACTCCCACTCCTACCCTGCAGGTGTGGGGAATGGCCAGAGCCTGCCCGGCATCACCAGCTAGTAAGAGATGGAGCCAGGAAGCAACATCAGTCTGCCTCGGTGACCTCCTCGCCAGGTGGTCCCTGAACCCGTGCCCTCACTCATGCACACGTGGCACGCTCCCTTGTAAGGGAGCCCACTCTAGGCTGAAACCGCCTGTCTCTTTGCAGGCCCCAGGGCCAGGCAAAGCAAAAATGGCTTCTTGTCCTAGAAACCAGGGTGGGGTACATATCTGTTTACTCCCTTCTCCCCACAACACACCCAGATCTGTTCTCACTTGTTCACCTGAGTGTCCGGACAGGGAGGGACCCCAGTGAGCACCTCCAGCCTAGCCAGCCCACTGCTTTAGGAAGGAGGGGAGAGGAAGGGGGCAGGAGAGGAGACTGTGACAAGGCCCTCCTCTATATCAGGCCTGCTGTGTACATTCATAACATCGGGCTGTGATTTCCACTTTATAGACCTGAAAATCACGGCTCAGGGGAGACGAAATGACCATTGGGCTCAAGGTCACATAGCTAGGGGATGTGGAGTCAGAAGCCAAACTTTCTTGTTTACACAATCTCTGGCCGTCTTCCTGACCAACCACCTTGTCAGTTTAAAAGTCCACACCTTCCCTGGGCAGGACAAAGTGAGAGTGGACAAGTCCTATGAACACGTTCACGTCCAGACGGGTGAGGCCAGAAAGTGAGTGTGGCTGGCTTCCGAGGATCCGGGCCTGTTTGGGGGAGTGGGGTGGCAATCAGGAGTCAGAGTGGGGCCTCCTCCAAAGAGGCGGAGGGTGGCAGTGGGAGCCACGCCCAAAGCTGGGGAGCAGGTCACCAGGAAGTCTGGGCCTGCTGAGTCATGCTCAGCTGCAGTGGAAGTGATGGGGCTTTTCCATGGGCAACCTCGGGCCCATGCTTGGAACAGTCCCAACCCTGCTTTTGCTAAGTGCTCTGAGCAGAATGCTGAGGTGTGTGCCCCAGAGTCGGCTCCCTTTGGGAATCCTTTCAGATACAAAGTGTGTACTGTCTTAAGAGGGAGGTTGAGTTCTCCACTTGACTGCACACCGGAGTCCCCTGACACTAACCGTCTGATCTCACTGGTCTGGGATGCTGTCTGGGCATCAAAGTTTTAAAGCTCCCCAGCTGGTTCTCGTGTACAGTCAGAGATGAGCAGTACTGGGTTAAGTGATGACACTATGTCAGGAGTGATCACTTGACTGTGATCACACAGGGAGTTACACGGAATGACAGAATTAGGACTCTGGCAGCGGGATAGAGGAGTTTTCCAGAAACGGAACAGGGTTGTAGTAAGCAGGGGCCCACAAAGGTGGGAAGAAAGTACCCAGAGGAGAGAAAGTCTGTGTGTCACTAGGGTAGAATGGGAGGAGGCAGAAGGATGGGAGGCTGACGAGGTGAGCCAGAAGCAGACCACAGAGGGCCCTTGTGGTCGGCAGTTTCATATGCAGAGTCTCCAGCCCCCGGCAGGGCAGGGCACAGTGAGAATGGGCACGCGGGCACCAGCGCGGAGGCCGAGCTGGGGAGGAAGGCCTTCAGGGTGGGAACAATAGGGTCCCATTGAAGAGGACAGAGGGGGTCAGATTTGCATTTTAGGGAAATGATTCAGGCGTCTGGTGCAGTGGGCTGGGTCTGAGAATGTGAGACTGGAGACGAGGCAACAGTGAGAAGGCAGCTGTTGTAAGAGGGTTAGAAAAACAAACACTGAGTAGGAGCTGGTCATCGGTTCAGCCTGAGGATGAGAGAGTGGGGTTTAAAACTGGCTTCTAGTTTTGACTGACATTGGGGCTGGAGAAAGAGAAGGTAGGGCTGTGGGACACGCAGGAACTGAGGTTTGGTGACACAGCATACAAACACTTGGACACAGGGGTCTGTTTCTTCGGAGGGTAGCCAGGGGAAGAAAGCCAACAGCTGGGTCACTGGTATCCAACTAGTGGTAGAGAAGGATCTCCTGGAAAGACTGTGAGTGAAAAAGAGAAGTGAAGGTCAAGCCCTGGATCACACCCCCACTGCTAGAAGGTCCTGGGAAGGAGGAGGAAGAGAGCAGGCCCCTCTAAGCTGGGAGACAAGGTCCTCCTGAGCCAGAGAAAGAATGGAAGCGCCTGAGGACGAGGGTCCACAGTCCCTAGAGCAGTACCCGTCGGTAAGAACAGGCACTCGGATGTGGACAACTGAGGGAATGCTGTCGAGCTCCAGAGGCTGACCCAGGCATAGCAGCCCAGTGTGGCTGAATGTAGAAGACCCGATGGTGACCTTGCATTGCCAAGGCTGATGGAGCGGAGTCCCATGGGTAGAAGCCCCCTGCGGTGGGCTGAAGAGGGAGAAGGGAGGTGGGAAGAGCAGAGACAGCCCTTCCCAGGGACTGGTGGAGGAGGAGGAAAGGAGTGGTCGCCAGAGGGGTTGTGGGGCTAGGATTTTTTTCTTTTTTAATACAAAAACTTCATTTTTAAAGGGGTTGTCAGGAACCGGCAGAGGAGAGGGTGAAGCTGGGGCGGGGGGTAGGGGGTCCTTAAGGAGGCAGGCAGTGGTGGAGCAGAGGCTGTGGGGGTTGCACTTGGCCTGAAGGGACTAAGACACTTCCAAGGGCACAGGCGTGGACAAACCCAGAGTGACATCCTCCAGTTCTCGGGGCCTCCCATCTAATCAGCTACCGGTGAAAGGTGAGAATTTCAGTGGCAGGTGGGCGGGGAATCTGGAAGCCTAATGGGAAGCACAGAGGTCCAGTTGTAAATGTTCACGGGAGCATTTGCGGGCACCTGTCCAAAGGTTACTTGGACAGCCAACCTCTGGGGACCCAGGCGAGAGACCTGCGTGGTGTTTCCAGGGGGCGTGCTCTTGGGCATTCTGCCTGTTTACTCGTGCGCCTTACAAACAACTTCTCATAAGCCTGGCCATAGATTTTCTCAACCAGGAGCAAATGTGATAAACTTAACAAGTGAAGAGGGGGGAGAGGATGACACCAGAGTGAGAGATGACAGCGGGGCTCAGAGGCAACGGTCCTGCCTCGGGAGGCGCCAAAGCCATCATTCTAGGATGGCACAGTGCTTCTGCCAACACCTTCATTCCACAGGGACGAACCAGCAGCGTTCTAGACTTGAGGCAGGATGAGCTGTGAACACAGCAGAGACCTCCCAGCCCTCAGGAAGCTGCCTGACACACAGTCAGAGCTGAGCCCTGTCCTGCCCTCCAGAACCATCCAGAGGGCGGGGGTAGGGTGGGGAGGGGAGACTCCTTGGGAACAGCGAGAGTATTAATAGTGGAGGGCTCCTCGGTGCTATGGGAACAGAGAGAAAGGAATGACTAATGCTGGGGGTAGGGCCGACGGGAGAGACAAGAAGGGCTTAGCGAAGGAGTTGGCAGCTGTGCTAGACCTTGGAGGGCAAACCAGCCCCAGGGGACAGATGGGCGGAATCGCAGGCCTGTGCAGAGATGCGGTGGCGTGGTGTCCCGCTGACAGCCCATGCCACAAGGCCGGCCACTCGTAGAAGCGCTTCTCTTGGGAAACTGCTGCGCTGGCTGGGGTGGCCTGCTCAGCAGAGGAGACCTTGCCCCACCAGAGCCGAGAATGCCAGTGCTGCTGTTAATTACCAGGAGCTCGGTCTCCCCCATAAAAGAGGCCCCAGAGGGCTTCCTCCTGGAAGTGGTTAATTAATCATAACATTATCTTAAATGTTTACAAAGCACCTTCTCATAAATTATCTCCCCCACAGAAGACCCACACGGTGGGTAGGGCCAAGGTTATCTTCCTGCTCATAAAGGAGGCCTGGAGGCTAAGTTGAAGGCACCCAGGGAGTGAGAGGCTGAGCTACAGATGGACTCCAGGCCTCCTGTCTCTCCTGGGGTGGAGGGGAGCGCAGCCACACAGAGAGCAAACAAACGAGCAAGGGCATCCTGACCACCGCACTGGGTGGAGAGGACCGCCTCGCCTCCCCACATGGCCGAGCTGCCAACAGGGATGACTAAAGGCCATTGAGGAACCTTGAGTTCCTGGCCAGGGGACAGTGTCAGGCAGTCTGAGGCACCCTCAGAAACCAGACCGTTTGGGCTGGAAGGGGCCTGACGGGCCGTTGGCTCAACGTTCCTTGTTTGCCAAAGGAGGAACTTGGTCTAGAGAGCAGGCGAGGTCTGCCCAGGACAGCCCAGCTTGGTGAGTGAAAGTACTTGGAGGCAAGACGGGCTTCCCAGCCCAGGCCCCAGGCAGCATCTCCTCCTGGATCCAAAGAGCTCTGGGCCCCTCTCCCCTCCACGCGTCTCCACTTACACAGACTCTCACAGCTTACAGCTCACTTACCATGCGCCAGCTGTTGTTCCAAATGCATTAGAAATAGTGATTTAATTGTTACTTACATTAACTCCATTAGGTAGACACAGTAATCCCTGTTTTATAAGAAACGGAGGAACAGAGATGTTAAGCAATTAAACCAAGGACACACAGCTGGCGATAAAGCTGGGATTTAAATCCAGGAAGCCTGGCTCCAGCCTGTGTTCTTGACCACCCGTAGAAGAAAAGGCAGTTGCACTTACAGACGCCTAAACACTCTTACATGCCAACAACTGCTACCCAGCTGCTCCTCCCTGCTCCGACTTCAGGCCGAGTCAAGCTTAGTCACGCACAGACGTCTCCGTTTCCCACACACAGCTGCACAGCCTCTTACACCATGACAGCCTGTCACAGCTCCGTCATCTCTCAAGTCCCTCAGATTCATGGCTTATTTTTCAATTAGTGACAGTGCTTTCAACCTCTAGCCCTGCGCTGGGACCCAGATAAGTCAGGCCGCGCCCATGTCGAAATTTAGTGTAGAGGGAGCACACAGGGCCTCACGGTTACCTGTCCTAGTTAGCTGTCCAGGGCAGCAATGGAAATGCAGACAGACGGTTGAAGCAGACAAGGGGGAGGGAGAGGGTACCAGCCCTTGGACCAGGGTTTTTCTCAATACCGTAGACATTTGGGGCCAGATCGTTCTTTGGCATTACAGGGGCTGTGCCATGCATCGTAGGATGGTTAGCAGCATCCCTGGCCTCTGTCCCCACCAGGGTGACAACCCAAAATGCCTCCAAACATCACCCCCTCCCAGGGCGGAGGGGGACCAAGTTGCCCCTGTTTGGGAACCACTGCAGTAATGAGGAGGTGATTGTGAAGGCTCTCCAGAGGAGGGAAAGTGCCCAACACTTAACCAGGCAGAAGGCAAAAGAGAGGCGAGGTGAAGGTGCAGAGGTGTGGGGTGCTCAGATGGCACTGCCACGTGGGGGTGTGGCCACATGGGGTGGGAAGAGACACTTCATCCTGAGGGTGTGAGCTGTGAGCAGGGGAGATGAAGATGTGTTTGCAGGGGAGACCCTAGAGGCCATGGACCCGTGAGGAGGTCAGAGCGAAGACTTGGAGAGAAGCCAGGTCAGGACTCTTCCAGAAAAGCAACCTGGGTGGTCCAGTCATCTGCTCTGGGGGTGGAGCCCAGCTTCTAGCTCCATCTGGCTGCCTGGGCCTCTTCCCCAGGCCCCAGGGAGAGGCCCTGGGGGACCCAGAAGCTATCTGTCCAGCCCCATCTGGAGCATCTGTCTCTGAACTCCCAGCTGACCCTGGAGCATGGCTGAGCTGGCTGTGGAGACATTCCCTCTGGGCTGAGGGGTGGGGGCAGCCCCAGATGTGGGGGAGAGGTGGGGAAGGAATAGGAAATAGGGACTGAACTGGACAAGCCGGTCCTTTCTTCCTTCTAACTGGAGCTCAAAGACTGAGTGGCTATTTAACCCCCCTCATCCTGACAGTACGTCTAAAAGAGAGAAGAAAGGGTTGAGAGAGCATTGATTTCCCTTTCCAGATAATCTAGAAGACCAGGCCTCTCCAGGGAAGAAGTTGAGACCAGCCAGAAGTTCCAAAACATACACCCCTTCTCTTGGCAGTAGTCTGGAATTCTAGAACACAGGTTGGCAGGGGGACCAAATCCAGCCAGCACCCTGTTTTTGTAGGGCCTGTGAGCTAAGAATGATTTTTCCCATGTTTAGAAGTTTGAAGAGAAAGGGAAGAAAAATAAGCAACAGAGGAGAGGCCATATGTGGTCAGCAGACCCTAATATTTTCTATCTAGCCTTTTATATGAGTTGTTTATGCCAATCCCTGATCCAAATTTTGACTTGTATGCTCCCTGCTGACAGGGGACTCACTACCTGTAAACATGAGTAATCTTATCTGAAAGCTCTCCTCACCACCCGCCCAGCCCACCCCCAGATGAAGTCTGTGCCCTGGGGCTCTGCAGACCTGCTGGGTCCCTCGGCCTGGGGCTGACAGCAAGGTCTGAAGATAGAGCTTTACTCCCCAAGGCAAGTGCCTAGTTCTTTCTCGTACTATACGTTCCTTAGGATAATGCTTTGTTTTTCAGCAATTTAAAAATGGAAAATTCTGTCCCTAATGCTCCTCTCAAGGAGGTGGTTTCTCTCCTTGAGACAACAGTGACACATGAAACAGCTTACTGCAAGTGCCAGACAGTGGGTTCTGCCTCACGCCCAGAGCCTCACTACAGACACTGCCCTGACACAGAGGAAGTCAGAACTTCCGCTCTAGACGGGCAGATGTGTGGTCCTTCACCCACAGTTACTCAGGCATGGAAGGGACGGGGGTGTCAGACGTGATACAAACCTCTTCCCACCCTAACCCCTAGGAGAAGGGCTGGAATGAGGAAAAGCTTGTTACTGGAAAGGGATGGCAGCTGCCCAGGGCATCCTGCTTCTCCAAGCTGGCCCCAACAGTATCGCCGAGTGAGCCCTGCCCTCTGGCTCCAATAAGGGGATGCCTGGACAGAGAGTCTGGCACCAGGGCCGACCAGGACCCGCCCTTTCTTCTCAGCACATAGCGGGAAAGGACTGGGAACAAGCTGGGACGGGGAGCAGAGACAAGGAGGGCTGAGCCTGGTCCACTTGACATCCAGGGCTTGACTGCCAAGTCTGGGAGTAATGGTGGGAATCGGAATCTGGCTTCAGTGGGTGGGAGGAGTCAGGAGCGGAATCCAGGTGAGACCTAGGACAGGTGCTGCGTGGGTAGAGAGGAGGACAGGTTAGGAGGTGAATTTGAGGGATGGGACCTGCTGAGTGGGAGGCAGGGCAGTGGCAGGACCAAGGGTATCTCCCTGACTCATAACCACTCATAACCAGGCTGGAGCATTCAGAAGATGTACATGTGAGCCAGGGCTGAGGAGGCTGCCAGGAGCCTCAATGTGGAGACTGGGTCTGTGGGACCCAGTTAAAGAAAGCAGTAAGGAGGTGTTCAGACAGGAAAGAATCTGCCTGCAATGCAGGAGACCCAGGTTCAATCCCTGGGTTGGGAAAGATCCCCTGGAGAAGGAAATGGCAACCCTCTCCAGTATTCTTGCCTGGAGAATTCCATGGACAGAGGAGCCTGGTAGGCTACAGTCCATGGGGTTGCACAGAGTCAGATAGAACTGAGCGATTAACACTAAGGAGGCTCTTCTTCCCTGAGGGCCACCCAGCCATTGCTGGATGATGCTGAGGGCAGTGGCTGGGTGGGAGAGGTGACCCTAGAACTTCTCCCCGTGTAGGGTTCTTCTGTTCTTGAGGGATCCTCTGCCTTTCCTGAGCCAAGGGTCAGCTTCACCCCCCACATAGGGCATGGACCCCCAGCAGGGGAGGACAGAGAGCCTATACACCACACGCAGGAAAGGAAAACCTCACTTGGCTTCTTCCCACAAATCTCAAGCACCAGTTCCAGAGGCAAGAACCTGCTAGGCAGCCTCCACTCGGCCAGGAGGTACTGCTGGGGGTGAAGAGGATGAACCTGGGGCCAGGGTGGAGGGGGCTGGCTGCTCAGCCTCCCTCAACCCCATACAGTGGTCAAAGCAGCAAGGGGCTCAAGAGCCAAGAAAGAGCGAGCCCAGGACAGGATTTGGTCCCTCTGACTTGTCACCACATTCAGGAGATGTAACTGGGGAGGCTCTGGCGACACCTCACTTACATATGGGTCCTCAACATCTCCAGCCAAACCCCAAGGAGAAGGTTAAAGACCTCAGCCTCATGCCCTTAAACCCATTTAGACAGTAAGCACTCAGTACTTAAATACTATACATATTGACTCTTTACACACAATTCCAACGAGCTTCATTAACTGGCTTGGCAGATTTTAAAACGGATGTGTGGAGAGCTCTGTGAGATAAGCATCTGAACCACAGAGGGTGGGGGTAAACTACAGAATGCAAAAATTAAATGCCACCTGCAAACATCTCACCTTGGCCCTGCAGAGCCGCAAGGTCAGGAGTGCCCTCGAGCCCTGCTTGTATGTCCAGTTGCTCAGGGCAGCAGAGGGTAAGGGACAGGAGGGAGAGAGATTTCCACCCAGACAATGGGCCCCCGAGGGGTGAGGGTCACTTATCTGGGCAGTTCCCTTATCCAGGACAGCTTGCTCTCTGCAGAGCCTGATAAATGGAGCACTGCTGTGCCCAAGCAGTCCTCCTCTGGGGTTGGGTTTGTCCCTTGAAGAACACAAGCACTTTGTGTTTGTTTGGTTGAAATCTGCTTTCTGTGCCCCTGGTAGAAGTAAGGGCTGCTAGGAGGAGAGCCTAAGCCCTTTCATGGCTTCCTTCATCCTGCGTGAGCCCTGGGACAGGCCCTGGGGAGAATCCGCTGGGGTCCCTGCCCTCAGGGAGGACAGACTCCTGGAACCCTCTGAGCTGGATTTCAAAAGGTTTCAGCGTGGTAAGGCAGGGCGGGCCCTCAGGGGGAGTAACCACGGAAGGTGAGAAAATGGCGCAGAGGCCAAAGGCAGACATACCACCAGGAGCCGTGATTTTGACCCATGGGCAGGCTCCACCAGCCTGTTGGTGGCCTGCGCTACCCTTGAGTCAGAACCGAAACGTGGCGGGCTCCTCAGCTCAGCGGTGGTCCCAAGCACCGTGTGAGCACTGCAAGTGCGTTTCATTAGTTCCCCACAGCGCTATGAAGTGGGTATTGCTAATGTCGTCATTCGAGATACAGATACTTGCCCTGGAGATGAGGGGTAGAGCTGAGTCTGAACTTGGTTGAGTCCAGCTTCCCTGGGCAGACGAATAGATCACTGACTGGGCATTCCTGGGACCGTGGGGCTTGGGAAGGTTAGGGACAGTCAAAGAGCAGTGTCGATGGGAATCGTACTGTGTGAGAGACTGCATACTGCCCAGTGTACCCAAACTTGAGGTGGCGAGGGGTGCGCCTGGGATGGGCTGGTGTGGAGTTGAGTTTGAGCTGCAGGTGGTGAGGGCCGCAGGGGCGTGCAGGTTTGTGACTTGCTGAAGCCGGAGATACTCAGATTATGTGAGCACGAGTGTGTGTGAGTGTGTGATGGCATGGGTACACAGGAAGTTGTTTCTGCGTACACTGGCCCTGTGCCCAGCTCCATACGTGGCTGGGTGGATCTGGCCCGTCCTGAGGCCCTGGGCACATATCTGCGCCACCTGAGAGTAGACTGAGTGTGCGCAGGCAGAACCGGCGCTGCCCACCTGCCACTGTCCTGGGCCTGGGCGGCCAGGCCCTCCCCTTGGTGGGGGCAGGGCTAGCGGGCAAGCCTGCTCTAGGACAGGTGTCTCCAGTTCCTGGAACTGCTTCCTTGTCTGTAGGTTTTCCCCTAACCTCCCAGCTGGGAGGGAGGACAAGGCCGTGGGTCCTTCAAGGGGGATCTCCCAGGCCAGCCGGGGGGGGCGGGGGGGCTGGGCTTGGTGGATAGAAAGCAGCAGCTTGGTGTCACGAGCATTTGGGTGCAAGTTGCTCACACCAGGCCCTGAGTGCAAAGTGAGCCTGCTCTTCCCTTCCTCCCAGGGCCTCTGTTCAGCTGTATTTCCTCCCCAGCAAGAGGGGTTGGGGAGAGAGCCAGAGTGGCCAGTGGCCTTAGGCGCCTTGAAGGAAAAGGGGGCATGCAGGCGGAAGCACTGTCTCTGAGCCCCTCTGCACTGCCTGAACTCCCAGTGCTGGTCACTTCCATCATCCCCAGAAAGTCCTGTTGAGCACCAGAAATCACAGGGCCCTGGAACCTGCACCTGGGGGAGGTGTGAGAGCTGGCACCACTCTCCCTCGCAGACAGAGTCCAGCCCCTTGTTTCTCATGAGGAGGTGGGGGTGGGGGGACTGAAGCCCACAGAAGGGGAGGGACCAGGGGCTGGACCCCCTCCAGCATCCTGGGGTAAAGTGGTCCTCTTTGAGGAGGAGTGTGAGAGAAGAGGACGACTGGGTCCTGGCCTCGCCCACCAGGCTGCTGCTTCTCCTGCAGGTGATTGAAGAGTTCTACAACCAGACGTGGGTCCAGCGCTATGGGGAGCCCATCCCGCCCGCCACGCTGACCACGCTCTGGTCCCTGTCCGTGGCCATCTTCTCGGTGGGAGGCATGATTGGTTCCTTCTCCGTGGGCCTTTTTGTTAACCGTTTCGGCCGGTGAGCAGAAGGGGTTCTGGCCCTGCCCAGGGAGTCCCAGCTTGGAGTCAGGGGGTGAGGGGGCCCTCCCTGCCTGTCCTAGGGAATTATCTGTGACCCAGCCCCTGGGGTTTCCAGGGGTCTCCAGGGACTTGCCTGACCTGTGACCTCCTCCACTCCTCACCTGCACCCCCCAGGCGGAATTCAATGCTGATGATGAACCTGCTGGCCTTCGTGTCCGCTGTGCTCATGGGCTTCTCAAAACTGGGCAAGTCCTTTGAGATGCTGATCCTGGGTCGCTTCATCATCGGTGTGTACTGCGGCCTGACCACTGGCTTTGTGCCCATGTACGTGGGGGAGGTATCCCCCACGGAGCTTCGAGGGGCCCTGGGCACTCTGCACCAGCTAGGCATCGTCATCGGCATCCTCATCGCCCAGGTAAGCACCCACCCATGGCTCCGTCCCCCGGGTGTGTGTCCAGATTCAACTCGCCCAGCCTTCCAGCCCTGCAGAGCACAGCCTCGTGGACACATCCGGGGTACAGGTCCCAAGAACACACCACGTTCATCACCCTCCCCGCTTCCCCATTCCTGGTGGGAGAGCAAGTCCAGTTGCCTTGGCCCTTCTCATCCCTGCCCAGTCAGCCTTGCATCCTTTCTTCTCACCCTGGGGACCCAAGCACAGGGCAGCCTACTGGTTTCTCAACATGCCGTCTCTCTCACACCTCCGGGCCCTAATACCTGTATATACGTACACACTCCCCTCTCTCAGGGCTCTCCCTTCTCCATCCCCAAATCATCTTGTGGCAGAGTAGCAGTCCCCCTGCCCCCTGCCAGACACATTTGCCATCCTGCTATCTTATCCCACCAGGCACTCCCACCCCAGGCACCCCCACCCCCAACCAATGCTGTTAAGCAGGTCCTGCTTCTTCCTTGTCACAGATGAGGAAACCAAGGTTTAGAGATGTTAAGTGAAAGTTGCTCAGTTGGGTCCGACTCTTTGTGACCCCATGGACTGACTATGCAGTTCATGGAATTCTCCAGGCCGGAATACTGGAGTGGGTAGCCTTTCCCTTCTGGGGATCTTCCCAACCCAGGATCGAACCCAGGTCTCCCGCATTGCGGGTGGATTCTTTACCAGCTGAGCCACAGGGGAAGCCCAAGAATACTAGAGTGGGTAGCCTATCCCTTCTCCAGTGGATCTTCTCAACCCAGGAATCGAACCGGGGTCTTCTGCATTGCAGGCGGATCTTTACCAACTGAGCTATGAGGGAAGCCGCTCAGAGAAGTTAAGCCTCACATTAGTGGCACAACTAGACTCAGAACTAGAGCCCTCTTTCTAAAGCAGGGAAAGGCCCGTGGGCGGAGCGGGGCAGGAGCGAGCCCTGAGCCGATGGCTCACAGCCGCTGCTCCACCCTGCCTCCCCCAGGTGTTCGGCCTGGACTCCATCATGGGCAACCAGGAACTGTGGCCCCTGCTGCTGAGCGTCATCTTCATCCCAGCCCTGTTGCAGTGCATCCTGCTGCCCTTCTGCCCCGAGAGCCCCCGCTTCCTGCTCATTAACCGCAACGAGGAGAACCGGGCCAAGAGCGGTACGGCGGGCCCTGCCCCTCCCCGCCCCCGGCCCCCGCCTCCTCCCCGCGCTGAGCCATCCCTGCTTTCCCTCCGGCCCCCTCAGTGCTGAAGAAGCTGCGTGGGACCGCGGACGTGACCCGCGACCTGCAGGAGATGAAGGAGGAGAGCCGGCAGATGATGCGGGAGAAGAAGGTCACCATCCTGGAGCTGTTCCGCTCAGCCGCCTACCGTCAGCCCATCCTCATTGCCGTGGTGCTGCAGCTGTCCCAGCAGCTGTCGGGCATCAACGCTGTGAGTGCCCCATACCCACCCTCTCCTGTGCCCCCCCCCCGCCAATCCCTGGGGCCCAAGGCGTGCTGTGGACAGATCCCACACCTGAAACAGCAGACGGACCCCTGCCAGAGGAGCAGCTCTCCTTTAGAACGCAAACTCAGAAGGGCCCTGGGGCAGTGTCCTCTTCATGCTTTACTGACCGTGTGTTCTGCACCCATTGGGACAGAGGCCGGGGAAGAGCCATGGCACCCAGCTGAGCCCCGACTACCTCTGTGTCCCATAGGTTTTCTATTACTCCACAAGCATCTTCGAGAAGGCAGGGGTGCAGCAGCCCGTGTATGCCACCATCGGCTCTGGCATCGTCAACACAGCCTTCACTGTCGTGTCGGTGAGTCTTCCACGTTGTTACCTATAGCCAGCCAGCAGCTGGGGTCCAGCTTGTGGTCGGTCTCAGGGCCTCCGGGCCTTGTGACTGAACAGCAGTCTTTACTGCGAGCCAGGGAGGCATCACGTGCTCCCTAAGTGCTCTCTCATTTCATCTTCAACAACTTGTCAAGTTCATTACTGGGATCAAACAGTTGACACTGATGTTCAGAGAAGTGCAACGGCTGGCCCAAGGCCACAGCCAGAATGCTCAGCTATCTGGCTCTCGAGGGCAGCTCTCACCCCTTGGGATCCTATGTAGTCCCCAAACCCTGCCCCAGGGAAGAGGTGATCCATCTGCCACTCCATCTCTGCAGTGTCCTGTGGCTTTCCCAGCACTTGGGGGGACCCGCCTGGAGGAAAAGGTGTGTTCAGAGGGGTATCAGGCACTGACACATTCTCTGCCCACAGCTATTTGTGGTGGAACGAGCCGGCCGGCGGACCCTGCACCTCATAGGCCTGGCCGGCATGGCAGGCTGTGCAGTGCTCATGACCATCGCGCTGGCGCTGCTGGTGAGTTGCCATGCTCTGGGGGTGGGGGGGGGGGCGGGAGGGGGGAGGGAGAGAGGAGGGGGAAAGGGGGAGCTCACGTGGGCATCCCAAGGTGCTCATCTCAGCCCCAAGCTGGCCAATGGCATCCGGACCCCAAGTGGGGCTGCCCTCCCCCTCGTTCTGCCCCACCCACAGCCCCGGGCTTGGGCCGGACCTTCGGCTTCCTTGGGCTGTCTTTTTCCACTCTTACCTGGTCTTGAACCAGCTCCTCCCTGCCTGATGCTTTCTCACCACCACACCTCCAGCCCCACCAGTTCCCTCGCCCCTGGAGCTGCTCTGCAAAGTTTTCCTCCACAGCCTCAATTCTTCTTGTAAACAGCCCTAGAAAGCAATGGTCTCCTTACCACAGAGGCGTGGAAACATGCCTTATCTCACTTAGTCCTCAGAATGCACAGGAGTAGTTCAGTCAATATTTCCACTTCTCCAGTGAGGAAACATCCCCCCACCCCCTTTCCCAGTGAGGTCAGTAATGCAGCAGATAAAGCCAGGAATCAACCTCAGGCCTGCTGGCCCCAAGCCTGTGACTATAACCTCTATGATAACCTTATCCCAGGCACTTCACACACCACTCACTTATCCAGTGTTTGGGCAAGGAAAACACCAGGACACTCATTTTACAGCTGCACCAAGGCTTAGAGAGTACGTTGATGACTGAGAGGCCCAGCATGCCACAGGTGATAAGCAGAGGATCTGGGATCTGGAACAAAACCATATAACTCTTCTACTGTGGTCTCCTCGAGAATGGCTCTCTGTGGAACTTCATGCCTGCCCAATGCTGGTCCTGAGCTGGGTACCTTACAAGCCTCTGACAGCCACCCCCAGGAATGTTCTTCCACATCTTCCAGCCATAAGCAGACTACTCCACAGCCAGAGCCAGGGGACCACAGGGCCCTCTTCTTAGCACCTCCTGTGTGCAGCTACGTGACGTTCCTGGAGGCAGATGCAAGCCGACAACCACCATGCGGGGCTTCAGCTGTTTTGTTCAGATGAGAACACTGAGAGCTGGCCCTGGGTGCCTAAGTCACACAGGAAATCCAGGGCCAGCCCGAGGCCTCCTGCCTGCCCTGGGCTGCCCCTGGAGTTGGTTTCCTCTGAGGACCCAGCACAGCCCAGCCTAACTTTCCTCCCCTCTCATCCTCCTCAGGAGCGGCTGCCCTGGATGTCCTACCTGAGCATTGTGGCCATCTTTGGCTTTGTGGCCTTTTTTGAAGTGGGCCCAGGCCCCATCCCATGGTTCATCGTGGCTGAACTCTTCAGCCAGGGCCCTCGCCCTGCTGCCATTGCCGTCGCTGGCTTCTCCAACTGGACTTCGAATTTCATTGTGGGCATGTGCTTCCAGTATGTGGAGGTGAGAGCCCCAGAGTCCCCACACCTCAGCGTTTCTCTCCTGCACACAGGACCCCATAGTGCTGTGCAAAATGCTGTCCCTGCTGTCCTTACTGGAATCACACTGGGAAGGGAACAGGCTCAGAAGGCCAGGTTATGGGCTCAGAACCCTGACCTCCACTCCAGGGTTCTTCCCTTAGCTTTGAATTGTCTATTCTGTTCTGCCATCAGAATCTGCTTCTATCACATGCCAGGTGCAGCAGAGTCCTGGGTTGTAGTGCTCCTGGGTTGTAGGTGGGTGTTCCCTTTCTCAGATCAAGGACCCAAAGGTAAAGTGACCGTCCATCCTAAGGGTAGGATGTAGGGGCAGGTCTCCAACCAAGTGTTTCTATGTGTCTTTCAGCAACTGTGCGGACCCTACGTCTTCATCATCTTCACCGTGCTCCTGGTTCTGTTCTTCATCTTCACCTACTTCAAAGTTCCCGAGACAAAAGGCCGGACCTTCGATGAGATTGCTTCTGGCTTCCGGCAGGGAGGAGCAAGTCAAAGTGACAAGACACCTGAGGAGCTGTTCCACCCCCTGGGAGCTGATTCCCAAGTGTGAGGTGTCCCACACCACCAGCCCGGTCTGCTCCCAGTGGCCCAAGGATCTCTCAGAGCACAGGCAGCTGGATGAGACTCTCAAACTGATAGATCTCAGCAGAGCCGGGCCTGGGGCCTCCTTCCTTCAGCCAGCAGTGATGTCCAGAAGAATATTCAGGACACTAACGGCTCCAGGATTTTAACAAAAGACTGTTGCTCAGATCTATTCAGACAAGCAACAGGTTTTATAATTTTTTATTACTGATTTTGTTATTATTTTTTTATCAGCCAGAGTCTCCTTCACCCACATCCCTGGCTTCACCCTAAATGGCTCAGTGCCTGAGGGTGGGGACCAAGCCCTGCCTAGACACTTGCCTTCTTTGCCAAGCTAATCTGTAGGGCCGGACCTATGACCTAAGGACACACTAATCGAACTGCAAACTATGAGTCTTCTACCCCAAGAGGTGGCTATGGCCACCCCTTCTATGGGCCTGGGTCTCCCAAACCTAGGGGTCAGGCTCCATTAGGTTTTGCCTATTCCCGTCTCTTCCTATCCAACCACTCAAATTAACCTTTCCTTGCCTGAGACCAGTTGGGAGCACTGGAGTGCAGGGAGGAGAGGGGAAGGGCCATACTGGGCTGCCAGGTGCTAGTCTCCTTTGCACTGAGGGCCAGATGATCACCATGAGAGGAGGAGGGCCATGGGAAACCGAGAACTCACTATTCAAGAAGACCTGGACACTCCTGCCCTGCTGTGTATAGTTGGAAGATATTTATATATATTTTTTGGTTGTCAATATTAAATACAGACACTAAGTTATAGTATATCTGGACAAACCAACTTGTAAATATACCACCTTACTCCCTCTGTAACTTACCTAAGCAGATATAAATGGCTGGTTTTTAGAAACGTGGTTTTGAAATGCGTGTGGATTGGGGGTAGGCAGATTTGGATGGGAATGGGAGAGAAGCCACTCTTAGAACAGCTTCAGACTTTCTGACTCCAAGATCCAGTTATTTCCAAGCACCATTGGTCAACACCTCTACTGCTTAAAAATCTGTTTGATCTCTTTACCTAGAGATTACCTAACAATTGTGGCATTTGCGGCATTCCCATTTTTCTTCACAAATGATAGCTGGTATTCAAAAGAATGACAGCTATGTGCTGACCTTGATGCTCAGGCCTTGATATGCATTATCTTGAAAGTGAGGTAGGTACTATCTCTGTACGTTTGACAGGCTCAAAGAGGTTAACGTGCCTGAAGTTTCACAGCAAATATGCTAAAACCCCTGCTTTTAAGTTATACTGCAGGAATTCCCTGATGCTTTCACTGTTGGGGCCCAGGTTCAGTCCTCGGTCAGGGGAACTAAGATCCTGCTAGGCACATGGTGTGGCCAAAAAAAAAAAAAAGAAATTATACTGCACACCCCCTACTCTATACCTCAGTCCTCCCCTCAAACTCCCATCCCCTTCAATGAACCATGTTCACTGCATGGGCCAAGTGAGCTGTTAAGCTGCCTTTTTCCATCTATTTAATTCAGAATGCCCTGTATGATACAGCTTATAGGCTACTGCACACTCTGGAATGATTTCTCATGCCCTTCTCCCAATCCCCGAATTTCAAGAGCACTTTGTTTCTCTCCTGTGGCACTATATCTTTATCACAAGTTCCTATTTCTTCCACTAGCCTCAATTTCACAGAAAGAAGTCAATTTGATTCTTCTGGGTCTCCAGTTGATGAAATAGAAGCACCAAAGATATTTGTCCCTAGAGGTTCATCTGACAAAATCTTGTGGGGGGGGGTGGGGTTGGGGGGGGGCTATAGCTGTGGAAGCTTTCATAACTGCACACAGGTGAAACTGTAAAATCTGCTTGGCATGAAGAGGGGTTGTAAGGAGAGGGCAAGAAGGGAAAGAAAGTGCATACTAGTTGGCAGTGCCTATCTGTATTATCATTAGGTATAAAGAATCTGAAGAGTTAGGCATCATCTCACAAAGAGGGAAGTTTAGAGAAGGGGTGTGCTTTGTCTGAGCAGGGGGGCAGGGTGGTGAACCGATGAAGGGCAGGGGCCAGGTGCCATGAAGGAGGACTTATCACATACTCGTGTCCTCAAAAGTCTTCTGTTGAAAGGAGTTAGTTCGCAGGGGCCCTACGAGGGTTAGTGCAGAGTCAGAGACCCCTGCTGCCAGGTGTGCACTCAGGGCTCTTAAAAACCTATGGTGACACTGGCTGTCCCACTGGATGGAAGGAAACGGACTAGGGGTGGGGTTAGGGCCGAAGAGGCACAAGCGGCCACAACTTAGGGATGCAAAGCAGATGGCGCCGAAATAGGGCAGAGCCCGGAAACACTCTAGCCCCGCCACAGCCCAGGGCTCCAGACCTTGGTTTGAAAAGGTCCATGAATCCACTCCCGGGTTCCCGCCCTTCACAAGGCTTGCACCAAAGTGCTGGATGCCACCATTTCCCAAACTGCGAGGTGCACGCAGGCGCCTGGAGTCCCGGCCCGCCCCAGCCTGGGTCCACAATTCTTAAGGAGGCACAGTTTCCGGTCCCTTGACGCCTGTTCTCTAGAGGCCGCAATCCATCGCGAGTGTAGAAGATTTGGTGCCAGGGTGATCTTTCATCTTCCCCATAGACCCCTAACACTGGTGCTTCAGGGCCGGCTGGGCACTCGCGCACCCACGTGGTTAGCCTCCATTGTCTACGCGGGGAGGGCGGGGCTACGCAGTGTCTTCACCAATCAGAACAGCAATGTTGGGCTGGTGAGGGTAGGGCCCCAGGCTCCCTCCAATCACAGCCTGGCTGCTCCGGGCGGTGGTCCAGGACCATGTTAGGGACTCTATGGTCCTATGTATTCAGGGAGGTGCGTTTGCTCTAAGAGCTGGCGACCGTGGCTGGGTTAGCGCTGGCATCCTGAGGAATGTAGCTCACCTGGGATACCTTATAGCACAAGAGGTGACGCCTTGTGACGAAAAGGGGTAAATAGGTAACGGGGCTCCTCCCAAACTGCCTTCTTTTCCAGTGCTTAGCTTACAGTTTTGTGAGAACCTTTATCTGATATCTCAGGCTCAAAAGTCTATTCTCCCTGGATCCCTGTATCAGGTTCCCCCACTGGACCCCACAGCGTCCTGTATTTCTTTTAGCAAAGCCCCCTCCACGCTGTACAGGAGTTGACTTATTCCCCCAGACTGGGGAGGCAACTGCTAAATCATTCCTTTGTTGCCAGTTCCCACCACAGACTGATCAGGATTGCTGAGTGAATTTAGACGTTCCACGATCTGAGTTCTCCCAAAGCAGTTTTAGGGAGAAAATCCAACAATTCATAATGTGTTCTTAATAATAGGGAGAGAATATTCATTCTTTTCTGTGAAAACTACATTTTGATGCCCTCTTTCTCATTCTATGGTTTTTATGTAAGTCTCTTACAAAGCTGACCTGTTCTGTCCACTGCCATTGCTGGCCCTGGTTCAGACCACTTTTCTCTACAGAGGTCACTGCGGCACCTCCTCACTGCTCTCTTTACTTTCTGTCTCTTTCCCTTCATTCTCCACATAGCAATCTTTGTGATCTTTCTAAAAGGCAAATCTCGGCATGTTTCTCTTCTACTTAAAACCCTTCCTGGGCTCCCATTTCCCTCAGGGTAACATTCAGCTTTCTTAGCCTGGGAACTCAAGGCCGTTTGCAGTGTTTCTAGCTCTCAGATGTCGCCTCCTCTCTCTCCACTGCCTCCAGCCTCCAGCCCCCACCCCCTACCCCCGCCCCACCGCAACCATCCTTCAGGCATTGATCACTCTGTCCTCTGACCTCCACATACTCCTTCCCCTATGTACCTTTGGGGTTCCCTCCACAAAGACTGATCCCCCACTTAACTGTGTTCCACCCAGGACAGCCCAAGGAGTTGGCTGAGGAAGCTGCTATTTGCAGGGGCTGGCTCACTGATTTCTTGGAACATTGCTGCCAACTAGTGGCTATTGTGTGAATGTGTAGGTGGGGGCTGGTTTTAACCTCAACTTCTCATGGATTGAGAGAATTGATTTCTTTGGCAATAACCCTTCACAGGGACTATTACAAAAGATGCTTTTTCAACCCTGTCCCCAGCACCCCAGAGTGACTTTCTAGAGCAGTGTCTGACCACATTACAGCTTAATGCTCCCTATTGTCTTGTGGTAAAGCTCAAATTCCATAACCAAGCTGTCAAGATCTTTCACATTCAGGTCTTTGGAGACCTGATCTTCCCAAATGCTCCTTCAACACTTTAAGACCAAGCTACGCTGAGATACCCAGTGTTCCCTGGACAGCCCCTCACCTCACTGCCTGATCTTAAAACGTTCTGTCCAAGCTTCTTCTTTCTCTTGGTCTGCTTTTGGTCTCTCCATAAGTTTGTTTGATCTCAAAAAAGACCAAATGAACAATCACTTTCTCTATGAAGCATTTTTTCATTCCTTCAACAGTTACTTAACTGAACAAGTACTCTTCCAAACTTTCTCCTCATTTGTGTGGTGTCTTGGAAAGGACATGGTTTCTAGAGTCAGATAGAGCTGATTTCAGATTCCAGCCCTGCTACTTAGCTGAAAATCTTTGGGTAAGTCACCTCACCTTTCTGATCTTCAGTTTCCTCATCTGTTGTGATACTAAGATGAAATAAGACGATGTATGTATGAGACAGATGTCCATTAGAGTTACTCCATATTTCCCCTTCCCCTCCTTTCATAAAGTCTGGTACTCACCCCAAGGTTTCTGTGAATCCCCAGGGATTTCAAGGTCATGTCTGGCTCTATGATCTGCAGCTCCTAAACTACCTGGTGCAGAGTTCCCAGAGCAAGCTCTTTCCTGTCATGGAACCCAGATCTTTTGATTGGTTTCACTTCATTCATTTACTGAGTACCTGCTGGGCACCGGGCATTGTTCTAGTGCTGGGGATACAGCAGTAAACAAAACCAAGATTTGCTTTCATGGAGCTTACATGCTGGTAGGGAAAACCAGCAATCAACAATCCACAGGTATATAAAAAAGTATCAGATGGTGATTTGTGTTATGGGGAAGAAAAGGCAAACCGAAGAATAGAAGATGATAGATGTGAGCATGGGGTGGGTGGGTCAATTTTAGATGAGATAATTTGAAGGTCACCCTGAAGGAGTGATAAGTGATAATAAATTTGAATGAAGTAAGAAGTGATAACAAACTTGAATGAAGTAAGGGAGCAAATCAGACCCTTAATTTGGGGGAGAGGCTTTTCTAAGCCAATAGAACAGCAAGTCCAAAGGTACAAAGGCAGGACCATGTCTGATGTGTTAAAGCACCAGCAGGGAGGTCAGGACAGCTGGACCAGGGCAACGGGGAGATAAGGGCGAAGAGGTGGCAGGACACTAGACCCTGTGGGGCCTCATATGTCACTTGGGGACTTTGGGTTTCGTTTTGGGGTTTTTTTTAATATAAGAAGAAACCTCCCAGTTTTGATATTTTGTTTGCATGCATTATAATATGCAGTTATGCTCAGCTGGTTAGTTATCATAGGGTTAGTGAGCAAATCCATCTTCCTATGACCTACTTTACAACTTTGGAGAGGACCTACATTGTAACACATTTAGTTTTCTATAACAAAAATATAGTTGTAAGGTGAAAACAACCCATAAAGATAATTATGAAAACAAACCTCTGACTCTTACAGAAAATTCATTGGCATTTCCAGTAACAAGTGTTAGAAATTTCAATTAATTTATCTTAGCTCTCCAAGATAGAAATAAATATAAAAAATAAGCACAGACTCCTACCTGGGTACCAACTCCCTACTGCTCTGTGCACGGTGGGCTGACATCAGGCCAGGGGCAGAGGATCAGGTCTGCAGGATTAAGTGGTGTGGCAGCGCACTTGTGGTGAGAATCAGAGGAGCAGGAGACAATGAGGACAGGCCCAGGAAAACAAAGGAATGGAACAGCCCGTGCAGACTGACGAGGAAGACTCTCCTTTGGGCAGGGGCTAGGGCCACCAGCCAGCAGGAAATAATAGAGGAGGACAGGCTTGCCATCTTGCCCCTAATTTCCAACAGACCATACCCAGTGATGATGGAGATAGAGATGATATGGAAATATTCATAGCAGAGATGAGAAAACTAAGGCAGCTGCAGCTGAGGAATTGTCTGCGTATTCTTATGGGGAAGCTCTCTAATCACCCTGACCACCATGAGGAATTTTGCCTTATGCCTTGACTCCTGCCATGTTCCATGAGATTAATAATGTGATTCCCACTATTGTCCTCTTTTT
Source organism: Bos mutus (assembly GCF_027580195.1). Lineage (NCBI taxonomy): Eukaryota > Metazoa > Chordata > Mammalia > Artiodactyla > Bovidae > Bos > Bos mutus. The sequence continues at coordinate 102,807,543 of NC_091619.1, read as the reverse complement.
CCTTGCATTTTCCTGATACACCTTTACTGATACATTGGCTGTGAACCTTATGTAATTTCTAAGTGTCAGGTGGGTTCTGTGTTACCAGCTTATAATTGGAGATTAAGTTTCTGTCAACAGTAGAGTTTCACCATTTGCATGGAAAAATGTGAAGTTAATAAAGCAATTAAAAAATAGCAACAGCAAAAAAATAAGTATAAATTTAACCTAAACTTTATAAAAACTGGGAGGTAGATATTTTTCCTCCTCCCTCCTTTCTTTCTAAACAGAGAGTACAAATCTGTTGGTGTTTGAACTTTCAAATGCACTTGTGTCAACAGGCTTCACTCAGAGTTTCTCAGAGTACCATTGATTCTTGTGGCCTAGGGTTTAAAATCTAATTTTAAAGGAGTGAACTCAAAGTATTTGGGGGGCCTATAATCTATTTCTACAAACCTGTGATGTAATTATGATGTGTCATATTGCCCAGGCAGGAATCCTCATCCCTTCTTCTTTTTTTTTTTTTTGAGTTTTAAAATGAATTTATTAAAGAATGGTCTTAGGAAGGCAACAATGTTTGATTTGTCATTTTAACAAAAATTCTACTTCTTCGTGCTATATAATAAAGGTAATATAAGAGGGTACAGAGTGATAAGCTTCTTTCTACTGGAATTATCTGATAGTACGGCACAGTATAGTCATTTCCTCAATGCTAGGATACATTTTTTAAAATGTTTTCTATGCTTTTCTTCAAAAAGCCATGAATGGTAACAGGATGTCATTAAAAAGCCATTTATCCCTATTCATTCTGTAGTACTGGAGCCAGTGTTTTTACCATTACAGGCTACAATTTTCACTTTATCCAATTTAATAAATTCTGTCACCTCTCTGAATTCAACATCATTCAATTCAAAAGTCTACACATTATTGCAGAATCTGTGTGTATTTAGAGAGCCCTTCAGTCCTGCAGATAATGTCTCAGATGTTTGAAATCTCAGTAACTCCTCAGGGAAGGTAGCCAAACATACATAGGCCTGAAACTTGACTCTGACCTTTTGTGCCAGTGTTGAATTTACAGCTTTATCAAACTGAAGTAGACCTTGAAGGGCAAGTTGGGGGGTAATGTGTCTAGACAGTATGAGCTCATTGAGGCTCTTCCGAAGACTGCTTCCCATACTGGTATTTTTCTACAGCTGATGTGCCATGGCTTAGGAGGAAGAAATTATTTTTCTTATTCAGGCTTGCATTGATGTCCTTGGAAAAGGCACTTACTGCCTGGGAGTGTAGAAAAGCAGTGCAGCCAGGAACCCTGCAGGAACCCCACCCCACCCCCCACCCCCCACCTCTCCCATCATTTCCAATTGTCTTTTCACAGAGGTAGAAGTAGAAATTGACAAGGAAAAGTTACTAAAACCTACCCTAACTGAACTGTGAGTATTAGGCAAGACCAAGTTGGGATACTCTTTTTTTTTTTTCCCCAAGTTGCTGCTGCTGCTACTAAGTTGCTTCAGTTGTGCCCGACTCTGTGCGACCCCATAGACGGCAGCCCACCAGGCTTCCCTGTCCCTGGGATTCTCCAGGCAAGGACACTGGAGTGGGTTGCCATTTCCTTCTCCAATGCGTGAAAGTGAAGTCACTCAGTCGTGTCCAACGCCTAGCGACCCCATTGCCTGCAGCCTACCAGGCTGCTCCACCCATGGGATTTTCCAAGCAAGAGTACTGGAGTGGGGTGCTATTGCCTTCTCCGTTTCCCCAAGTTGGGATACTGTTAATGTGATGCTTGATTATAGAAATGGTAAAGATTAGGAGCTATTATTATTTTCTGATAACTTTATTTCTCCATCCTTGTCATATTCTTTGAGCTCTGCTTACCATTGGCCAAGATTATAGCTAGCCAATCATCCTGACTAAATGCCTACTGAGAAAAAGCCAGGGTGAGAGGGGACTTCTCCCCTATCTCTGCTTGGTGGTTATTTATATTTATGGCCACAGGGATCCCTGGTAGCCAAGTTTCTATTTTTAATACCAACAATGGCTAATATTTAGATAGTGAGTGCTATTTGTCAAGCACTGTCCTAAATCTATGACATATATTAGTACACTAGATCCTTAGCAACACCCTAGGAGGTAGGTACTATTATTATTATACCCATTGTATAGATGAGGCAACTTCAGTTGGGCCACCAACATAAACCACACTCTGTAAGTGGCCTCTAATTTCCATTCACAGCTATGAACTGACATGGCCTAGCTGCCTTCTTTGCAATCAAACCAAGAGGGAAAACCAGTCTTATCTCCCATTACTCTGCCTGATAAAGAGGCAGTTATTATTTACACTTATTGCTGAACAAATCAAACATAGAGAAGTCAAGCAGTTCTTTTTTGTCACGTCATCATCCTTGGGGGTAGTGCTGTATGCTCCTGCCAAGCACAAGTGCTTAGGTACATGAACTGCAGTGGGTAAAGATGTGATGTAATCCAAGCGATGCTGTGTATCGACTCAGGCCGATCTTAGACTTGGTTTCCTTATCTATGAAATGAGGATAATAAGCGAATCTTTGTCATTGGGTTGCTGTGAGTATTGAAAGAGGAAAGACTTATGGTACCTGGCTCATAGCAAGCGCTCATTCAGTGGTTACTATAATTTTTTGTTGTTTATCTGTTTTTGCTTTCCTTGTGGCTCAGCTGGTAAAGAATCTGCTTGCAATGTGGGAGACCTGGTTTCAATTTCTGGGTTGGGAAGATCCCCTGGAGAAGGGAAAGGCTACCCACTCCAGTATTCTGGCCTGGAGAATTCCATGGACTGTATAGTCCATGGGGTCTCAAAGAGTCAGACACGACTAAGTGACTTTTTCACTTTATTTGTTTTTAATTCTTTTTGTAAATGGAGGTATGGTTGATTTATAGTGTTGTATTAGTTTTATGATTATTATATTGTCACACAGCCAAACTATGCTGGTTCTCTTAAAAACCAATTAGATTCAAAGCAACTTGGTCAAAATCTATAAATTTGTTTTTTCTTTTATTTTGGACCAATAGGTTCTGGAACTTAGGCAAACTTTAGCCTTTCATCATATACTTTCAAAAATCATGTCTAACTCTGAGACATATCTTCAGAGGCAGGCCCTATTAGGAATATTTTATATCAGGACATTTATGGGAAAAGGTGTATTGTTCTCTGAGTAAACTGAAATATCTCAACCAAATTCACTTTGTCGGTGCTCTTCCCATTTCATTCTTCACACTCAGGTCTGAGATTAAAGCCCCTCCCTGGTGGATGACCTTAGTGACTGCATACTGCAGAAAGAATACCTCAGTTCAGTTCAGTCGCTTAGTCGTGTCCGACTCTTTGTGACCCCATGGACCGCACCATGCCAGGCCTCCCTGTCCATCACCAACTCCCAGAGTTTACCCAAACTTATGTCCATTGAGTCGGTGATGACATCCAACCATCTCATCCTCCGTTGTCCCCTTTTCCTCCTGCCCTCAATCTTTCCCAGCATCAGAGTCTTTTCCAATGAGTCAGCTCTTTGCATCAGGTGGCCAAAGTATTGGAGTTTCAGCTTCAACATCAGCCCTTCCAATGAACACCCAGGACTGATCTCCTTTAGGATGGACTGGTTGGACCTCCTTGCCTACCATTTAAAACTCTGTACTCTCTGGCCTGCTTTTTCATATACCCTACCTCTGTGGTGTTGGAGAAGACTCTTGAGAGTCCCTTGGACTGCAAGGAGATCCAACCAGTCCATCCTAAAGGAAATCAGTCCTGAATATTCATTGGAAGGACTGAGGCTGAAGCTGAAGCTCCAATACTTTAGCCACCTGATGCGAAGAACTGACTCATTGGAAAAGACCCTGATGCTGGGAAAGATTGAAGGCAGGAAGAAAGGGGACAACAGAGGATGAGATAGTTGGATGGCATCACAGACTTGATGGACATAAGTTTGAGCAAGCTCCAGCAGTTGGTGATGGACAGGGTGGCCTGGCATGTTGCAGTCCATGGGGTCACAAAGAATTGTACAGGACTGAGCGACTGAACTGAACTGAAACTCTGCTAAAACCCCTAGTTAGCTGTAACCTTTTTTGACTAATAGTCTATTTTGTCTGATATTAGGATAGCTACCTTTGCTCTCTTTTGGTTACTATTTCCTTGGAATATCTTTTTCCATCCTTCACTTTCAATCTATTTGTGTCCTTGCATCTAAATGAATCTTTTGTAGGTAACATTTATTGAATAATGTGTTTTCTATCCATTCTGCCAATCTGTTTTTTTATTAAAGAACTTAATCCATTTACATTTAAAGTAATTCCTGGTGAAAGTGAAAGTCACTCAGTCATGTCCGACTCTTTGTGACTCCATGTACTATATAGTCCATGGAGATCTCCAGGCCAGAATACTGGAGTGGGTAGCCTTTCCCTTCTCCAGGGGATCTTCCCAACCCAGGGATCGAACCCAGGTCTCCTGCACTGCAGGTGGATTCTTTACCAGCTGAGCCACAAGGAAAGCCCAAGAATACTGGAGTGGGTAGCCTGTCCCTTCTCCAGCGAATCTTCCCAACCCAGGAATCGAACTGGGGTCTCCTGCATTGCAGGCCGATTCTTTACCAACTGAGCTATGAGGGAAGCCCAATTCCTGGTAAGGAAGGACTCACTTTTATCATTGTACTATTTGTTTACTATATGCCCCCATAGCTTTTTTATCCCTCAGTTCCTGTGTTACTGTCTTCTTTTTTGTTTACTTGATTTTTTGTAGAAAAACATTTGCATCCCTTTCTCATTTTTCTTTGTTTATATTCCTTTGTGATTATCATGGGATTTGTGATTATCATGGGAACTACATTTAACATCTTAAACTTATAACATTCTAATTTGAATTTATTACAGCTTAATTTCAATAAGATACAAAAAGTCTGCTCCTTTATATAGCCATCCCCACCCCTTTTGTGTTCTGATGCCACAGAATTATAGAATTGTGCCCCCAAACATAAATTGATAGTTCTTTTAAGTTCATTCAGTTCAGTTCAGTCACTCAGTCATGTCGGACTCTTTGTGACCCCATGAACTGCAGCACGCCAGGCCTCCCTGTCCATCACCAACTCCCGGAGTTCACCCAAACCCATGTCCATTGAGTCGGTGATACCATCCAACCATCTCATCCTCTGCCGTCCCCTTTTCCTCCTGCCCTCAATCTTTCCCAGCATCAAGGTCTTTTCAAGTCAATCAGTTCTTTGCATCAGGTGGCCAAAGTATTGGAGTTTGAGCTTCAACATCAGTCCTTCCAGTGAACACCCAGGACTGATCTCCTTTAGGATGGACTGGTTGGATCTCCTTGCAGTCCAAGGGACTCTCAAGAGTCTTCTCCAACACCACAGTTCAAAAGCATCAATTCTTCGGTGCTCAGCTTTCTTTATAGTCCAACTCCCACATCCATATATGACCACTGAAAAAGCCATAAACTAAGTTCATTAGTCTCTCAAATGATGTCAAAAACAAAATTTGGAGTTACAAACCAGAGTTAGAACAGTACTAGCTTTTAGACTAAGAGATGGCTTTTTTCCTCCTTTAAATATGTTAGTCTCTCAAATCATGTTGATAACTACATATGCAGTTACAAACCATTGTTACAGTAATGCTGGATTTTGTAATTGCCCGTGTGTTGTGCTCCAAGTTACTGTCTAATGTTTCATTTCATGTTGCAGGACTCCCTGGAGACTTTCTGGTAGGTCAAGTCTACAGATCACAAATTCCTTCAGCTTTTGTTTGTTGGAGAATATCTTGATTTCCCCCTCACTTTTGACGGATAGGTTTGCCAGCTATAAGGTTCTGGTTCACAATATTTTTCCTTGAACTCTTTGAATATGTTGGCCCACTGCCTTCTGGCCTCCAAAGTTTTTCATGAGAAATATGTCAAAAACCTTATTGAGGATCCCTTGTGTATAATAATGTGCTTCTGTCCCACTGCTTTTGTATCTCAACATGAGTCTCTTTGAGTCCATCTTACCTGAAATTCATCAAGCTTCCTAGATGTTTATATTCATATTTTTCATCAAATTTGGAAAGTTCTCTAACATTCTTCAGATACTTCTTTCTGCCCCTTTCTCTCTCTTTTCTCATTCCGGGACTCTCACAATGCATACTTGAGGTTGTCTGCTTGATGTTGTCTCACAGGTTCCTTAAGCTCTGTTCACTTTTCTTTCATCTTTTTTCTTTCTGTTCCTCAGACTTAATAATTTATATTGTCCTATCTTCAAGTTCACTGGTTATTTCCACCTGCTCCAATCTGCCTTTGAATCCTCTAGTGAATTTTTCATTTCAGTTATTGTACCTTCTAGCTCCAGAATTTCTTTTTGGCTTCTTTCTAGGTTTTTGCTCCCTTTACTGATATTTCTGTTTTGTTCAAACATTATTTCCTTGACTTTCTCCACATCTTCCTTTAAGCATCTTTAAAACAGTTGTTGTAAGGGTTTTCTGGTAGAGTTGTCATCAGACTTTTTTCAAGGATAGTTTCTGTTAGTTTATTTATTTACTTTATTTAAATGGGCCATAGTTTCCTGTTTCTTTGTATGTTTTGTGATTTGTTGTTGTTGTTGAAAACCAAACATTTGAATCTAATAATGTATTAACTTTGGAAATCATATTCTCCCCCTTCCCGGGACTTGGTCCTTTCTTTGTTTGTTTTATTGTTATAGGCTGTCTCTCTACCAGACGTCAGCCTGAGATGTAAATCTAAGGTCTCCTCAGATCTTTTCTGGGCCTTCATCTTTCCCTGGGTATGTGCAGTCACATTCTAATTTTCCCCATATATGCAGTTGTTTTTGAGTGTCCTAGTCTTTAATGTTTTGGCCCCAAAAGGAGAGAAATAACAATGGTGTGAAAAAGAGTACCGGTCCTTTAAATCCCCTGGGAGTCATTTGAGCCAGAGGGAGAATGGCTTGTAACAGTAAGGGAAGAAGCAACAAAAGCTGCCCTCCTCTTTGCACCTCTGTGAGCAGAAACTGCAATCAAATGCCATTTGCAGCAACATGGATGGCCCTAAAGATTGTCATACTGAATGAAGTAAGTCAGACAAAGACAAATATCATGACATTGCTATGCTGCTGCTAAGTTGCTTCAGTTGTGTCCGACTCTGTGCTACCCCATAGACGGCAGCCCACCAGGCTCCCCCGTCCCTGGGATTCTCCAGGCAAGAACACTGGAGTGGGTTGCCATCTCCTTCTCCAATGCATGAGAGTGAAAAGTGAAAGTGAAGTTGCTCAGTCGCTTCCGACTCTTCGAGATCCCATGGACTGCAGCCCACCAGGCTTCTCTGTCCATGGGATTTTCCAAGCAAGAGTACTGGAGTGGGGTGCCATTGCCTTCTCTGAGACATTGCTATAGGTGGAATCTAAAAAAAAAAAAAAATGATACAAATGATTTTATCCACAAAACAGAAATAGAGTCACAGGCATAGAAAACAAATTTATGGTTACTGGGGGTAAAGGAGGAGGAGGGATATGTTGGGAGATTGGAATTGACATATACGCACTAGTGATATAGAGCAGGACCTACTGTATAACACAGGGAACTCTACTCAGTACTGTGTAATGACCTGTATGGGAAAAGCATCTAACAAAGAGTGGATATATATCGAGATAGATAGATGTGTATAACTGATTCACTTTGCTGTATACTTGAAACTAACACAACACTGTAAGTCAACTATAATAAAAATGAGAAGAAGCAGCAGCAATCAGAGCACAGATCCCCAGTATTTGGAGGACAGTGTCCTTTTTGATCACCGTGGCTCCCACTCGCTGAGTGTAGGTTACTCAAGAAATGTGTGTGTTGCCTGCCATGAGGCTAGAGTGGAGGATGAGAACCTGCTGCTGTACGAGAGCTGAAACTGACTGAAATTAACTAGTTATCACCTAAGCCTTCCCAAGGAAGTTGCAAGCCTTCAGTAGACTCCAGATCTCCCCAATATAAAGTTACATCAGACAGATTCTGCCAGTTTGATTGTTGTTTTTGTGGGGATGCAGATCCCAGGTGCTTCCTATTCTGCCATCTTCCCAGAATCATCCCTCTGTAATTCTTTTTATACATCGTTGGATTCTATTTACTAATATTTTCTTGAGAATTTTCGCATCTGTGTTCATGAGATATTTTTTAGTAGTTTTCTCTGTTTGTAAGGCCTTTGTATAGTTTTGGTATTAGTCTAATGATGACATCATAGAATGAGTTAGGAAATAGTCTTTCTTGACTCTATCTTCTGGAAGAAATTGTAGAAAATTGATATAATTTCTTCCTTAAATATTTGATAGACTTCACCAGTGAAGCCATCTGGATCTAATGCTTTCTGTTTGGGGAAGCTATTAAATATTGATCGAATTCTTTAATAACTATAAACCTACTCACATTGTCTGTTTTTTCTTACATGAGTTTTGATAGCTTATGTCCTTCACAGAATTGGTCCATTTCATCTGTTAATTTGTGGGCATAGAGTTGCTCATGATATTCCTTTATTATCCTTTAATGTCCATGGGATCAGATGTCCCTATTTTCACTTCTGATATCAGTAGTTTATGTCTTCTATTTTATTAGTTATCATTATTTATTACTAGCTAGAGGTTAATCAATTTTATTCATCTTTTCAAAGAACCAGCTTTTGGCTCTGTTAATTTTTTTCTGTTGATATCCCGTTTTCGAATTCATGCTCTAATTTTTCTGCTTACTTTGGATTTAATTTTCTCTTCCTTTTCTAATTTCCAAAGGTGGAGCTTAGACTATTGAGTTTAGATCTTTCCTGTTTTCAATGCCATCAAAGCATTGCTTTTGCTACATCTCACAAATTGTGATTAGTTGTGTTTTTCACTTACTTCAAAATATTTTTTAAGTTTTTCTTGATATTTCTTCTTTGGCCCACATTAGAAGTTTTGCGTTATTTAAAGTTTATTTAATACTTTAATTTCCATGTATTTGGGGATTGTCTACCTATTTTTCTGTTATTGATTTCTAGTTTAATTCCACTGTGGTCTGAGAGCACCCACTCCATGATTTCTATTCTGCTCCTGAGTGTCCTAAGCCGTGCCAGCTTGGGAGAAGGGCTATTGTGAATGAAATGAAATGGTTCCTCTTATCTGTTTCAATGCAGCTGTTCTTGGCTTTTAGTTTGCCTGGGTACTGTGACTTCTTAACTGGTTTCTAGAATTCTCATAAAGGCTTTTTCAACTGAATACTGTTTTTAAGTCAGTGTCTCTGTTGGGGAAGAAAGAATGGGCTTCCAATTATACCATCTTGCTAACATAACTCCTGTTAGATCAATTTTTGTAAAGAGTACACTTGGAAGCTGAGGATCTTTACACTGATTCCCTTTAAACTAAATATGCTCACATCCTCATGGAAAGTTTTTGTGAACCACCAGGGGTATGCATACCAAGTCTGAAGACCACTTTTCTGGAGGGTCCAGATTAGTATTCCCCTGCTTCCCTTGTTTTGTTTTCTAACTCTGCCTCTGTTTTGCCAGCAGGGTGCCAGCTCCCTATCCAGGTCTCTTCCGCCCCCCGCCTGGGGCATCTGGACCAAGGGGAGTGTCTGGCAGCTCTTGAGTGATGAGTGTCGGGTAGCTGTCCTGGGCCCATGTGTAGCCACAGCAGGGTTTCCGTTTGACCTGGAGGACAGGCTGCTCCCTCTTCTCAAGAAACCCTCTGTGTTTGTTTCAGACCCACAGACACTGAGAAATGAGTATCATGGTGGGCCTTTTATCACTAGCCTCTCCCTCCAGGAAAGTAAGAGGGCAAAGGAATGAGCTACACTCTCATAGGGTCTAATGACTCCTTCTCCAGCTCTGCTCCTGTTTTCCCACACTTCCTAAACAAGCCTTGGCTTCTGAAAGACCACAGTCAGGCTTTCGGAATGGGTGCAGTCTAGCAAAGATGTCCTTCCTCTGAACAGCCAAGGTGAAAAGTGTGACCAACTGCATTTCACAGAGTCTCAAGCTCAGGCACCCTGCACACCCTCCCTCTGGAACTAGGCAGTACCGTTTCCATATCTTTAGACATGCCATCTCTGGGACAGTGCTCCATTCCCATGGGCGTCTGGAAGCATGGTCTCTGCTTTGCCCAGTTTGGCCCCCATGTCTGTGGTTTTGTGGGTATCTGGGTCCATTTGTGGCTAGGTTCTTCACACTCTGAAGTGCTCGTTTTAACCCTAAGCCAGGATCTGGGCCTATTCTGGGAGATTTCTGACCTCCCTACCCCCAAGTGCCAGGCCTTGGATAGCAGGAACTTAATAGAGGGGCTCAAATAAATGGAAACTAAAAACCCTAAACCCAACCAACGTTACACATGATAACCCCAGCCCATTACCAAGGGCTCTGTGGTGGCCCATTCTAATCTGGATCTGGGCCAAAACCAAATCACAGTAACCAACACCTTCCATGTGTCTCTTCCTCTAGACTGGTTGCTCCTTGAGGGCCACTGGAACACTGTCCCCAGCAGGGATCAGCCTAACACAAAGAAGTTATCATAAGTGTCTGGTGAATTTTACTTACCTCCTTACACTATCTGACCCACCATGGAAGCTACCCCACAATACCATAAAAACATGTTACCATCTTCCTTATTTCTTTGCTGGGGTAACAAACACAGGCTTCTGTAATCTGGGTTTCATTCATTTAGATGAGTCCCTGGACAGCTTTTATGTCAATCACTGAAGAAAGGCAAGACAGAGATCCCTGCCCGAAAACTGAAATAACGGGCAGAATAAAGGATGCCCACTTTAGTTATACTGTTGTATCATGATTCCTGGTTGAAAGGAAGAGTCTATGTCAGCAGTACCTCTGAATGCTATAGTGAGGTACTTAACTAAGAAGATGCCATCGTGGACATCTGTTTTTGCTGCCTGTCATCCATTCAGCCTTCTTGAGGAGGACTGCCTCTTCCCTACTCTTAGCCCACATATTTGTGGTGGATCTGACTCCACCTCCAACTCTTGTGGTCAACCTGAGACCTCAGGCATAGTCAGTTAAACCATCACATTTCTTCAGTCACAGTAATTATTTCCAGAATAGTTATGAGCTAATCGGAGTCAGTGAGATGCCCTGGTTCCTTTGTGGGAACATTGGAAGAGAGGCAGCCACATTTTCTAGTTATCCATGAGCCCAGAGGTAGAGTGCCAGTCATCTTGCACAACGAGGAAAAAGAAAGCCTGTGTCTGAAAGGAGCCAACACAGACAGATGGACAGAGAGAAGCAGGGTTTGAGTCTGTAGCAGCCCTGCCTGAAGCCAGAATTTTCTGTCATATGAGCCAGTAAGTCTCTTTCCTTGATCTGACTCTTAGTTGTGAAGTCGACCTAAAATGCACATAAGCAGACATTGATTAAGTCACTTCAAAACATTTAATTATTCTGAAGTCACTTGATTTTTTAGGAGGTTGGTCCATCAGGAAACCACATGCATACTGGTTAAGAGCACAGGTTTTTAAAGACACACATGCATGGAGTTGATCCCTTGTTTCTTAACCTTTCTGAGCTTCCATTTCTCCATCACTTAAATGCAGATAATAATAGTGTTGATATGTTTTTTTCCATGTCTAAGGGCAGATTTTGTGAGCCACAAAAGACTACAGCATCTTGAATTTAAATCAATATTAAATTTTTCATCTATAAACTCAAAACTTTGGTTTTGTTGAACACTTGAAAGTTCAACTTATAAATGTATTATTCTACTTATAAATTGATTATATTTATATAAAACTAATGATTAGACCTAAGAGGATCTTATTGTTCAGAGTACTCAGGCAGAACAATATAAACTCTGTTAAACAATTAATCCCATTTTAAAATTTATAAAATGTAATTTCATTAAGTATTGTAAACCAAATATAAATTTCATATATTCTCTTTTCATTTTATACCTATCATATGCATGCTTAATCAAGTTTCATTTCTAATAAGCAAATTTTTCCCAAGTACTTAACAAAAATTTGTTCAGTTCAGTTCAGTCGCTCAGTCATGTCCGACTCTTTGCAACCCCATGAATCGCAGCACGCCAAGCCTTCCTGTCCATCACCAACTCCTGGAGTTCATTCAGACTCATGTCCATCGAGTCAATGATGCCATACAGCCAGCTCGTCCTCTGTCGTCCCCTTCTCCTCCTGCCCCCAATCCCTCTCAGCATCAGAGTCTTTTCCAATGAATCAACTCTTCCCATGAGGTGGCCAAAGTACTGGAGTTTCAGCTTTAGCATCATTCCTTCCAAAGTAATCCCAGGGCTGATCTCCTTCAGAATGGACTGGTTGGATCTCCTTGCAGTCCAAGGGACTCTCAAGAGTCTTCTCCAACACCACAGTTCAAAAGCATCAATTCTTCGGCACTCAGCTTTCTTCATAGTCCAACTCTCGCATCCATACATGACCACTGGAAAAACCATAGCCTTGACTACACGGACCTTTGTGGGCAAAGTAATGTCTCTGCTCTTCAATATGCTATCTAGGTTGGTCATAACTTTCCTTCCAAGGAGTAAGCGTCTTTTAATTTCATGGCTGCAGTCACCATCTGCAGTGATTTTGGAGCCCCAAAAAATAAAGTCTGACACTGTTTCCACTGTTTCCCCATCTATTTCCCATGAAGTGGTGGGGCCGGATGCCATGATCTTCGTTTTCTGAATGTTGAGCTTTAAGCCCACTTTTTCACTCTCCACTTTCACTTTCATCAAGAGGCTCTTTAAATAGTCTAGTATTCTAACATTATTTACATGGGAGCTCCCTGGTTGTCTAGTGGTTAGGACTCTGTACTCTCACTGCCAAGGGCCCAGGTTCAATCCCTGATCAGGGAACTAAGATTCCACAAGCCATGTGGAGTGGTCAAAAAAATTTTTTTAATAATATTATTTACAAACAATTAAATTCCCTTACATTTAATAAATCTAATCTATCAAATTAGGTTAACCTCTCCGATTTTTCAATATGTCACATTATTTCAAAATTACATTTTAAGTACCAGATACTCAAAATTATTTTAAACACAGAAGTATTTATATGATGGGTTTGATTTATTTATCATGTCTAAATTTAATTCTAAACCTTTTCAGACTTGAAAAGCCACTTACTTACCAAGAGAGAAGTTCTAACATCTCTAGGGAGTTCAGATTACTGAGTCAACAATTCACAATCATGATAGAGTTACCATCTAGTGGGGCAACATTGAGGTGACTGGCTCAACAATCCAGGCCATGATATAGTTACTTTCTTAGGATCTGCCTGAGGTTGATACCTTAAAGAAGTCAATGCTATTGGGTTGACAATTTATTAGCCCAATAAGGTCATTATCGGTCAGAGATTTGACCCTAGGGGCCACAACCTAAGCTTCACCTGCTTCCAGGATGACTCCACCTGAGCCACATTTGGATACAGTGAGCCCTTTTTATAGTCTCCACTACAGCGGGGCACTTCGAGTCCCTGTCCTTCTCCTGGATTCAAATTACACCCCTCTGTAATTCATCTGCTTGGAGTATGCAGCTTCACCCAAGGTGAAAGGTGCAAGGGTGCAAGAAAGGACATTTACACCACAATTTGAGTGGATTCTTGAGTTCTCTTAAGACATGTTAGTGCAACTGTTCCTTAAAACTCCTGAGACTTCACCATTCTTTCAAGATTCAGTTGTAATTGCTCTGGGTGCAGCCTGGGCATTAGGATTTTTCAAAGCTCTCGGAATGATTCTAATATGCAGCCAACGGTGAAAATCACTGTTGCACCTTCTCTTCCAGCTATAAAGACTGGAAGACTATATGTTAATTTTGTCACATTGGCTCTTGAATACCTCTGTCTGTCGCAAGTTGTGTTGATCACAGTAAAGCTATCAAAGAGTGGTTAAAACTTAAAGCTCTAAAATTAGACTGCTTAGGTTGACCTTGAGCAAATTTCTTACCTTCTTATGCCTTAGTATCACTATCTGTAAAATGGGGATAATCAGATCAGATCAGTCACTCAGTCATGTCCGACTCTTTGCGACCCCATGAATCGCAGCATGCCAGGCCTCCCTGTCCATCACCAACTCCTGGAGTTCACTGAGACTCACGTCCATCAAGTCAGTGATGCCATCCAGCCAGCTCATCCTCTGTCGTCCCCTTCTCCTCTTGCCCCCAATCCCTCCCAGCATCAGGGTCTTTTCCAATGAGTCAACTCTTTGCATGAGGTGGCCAAAGTACTGGAGTTTCAGCTTCAGCATCAGTCCTTCCAAAGAACACCCAGGGCTGATCTCCTTCAGAATGGACTGGTTGGATCTCCTTGCAGTCCAAGGGACTCTCAAGAGTCTTCTCCAACACCACAGTTCAAAAGCATCAATTCTTCGGCGCTCAGCCTTCTTCACAGTCCAACTCTCACATCCATACATGACCACAGGAAAAACCATAGCCTTGACTAGATGAACCTTTGTGAGCAAAGTAATGTCTCTGCTTTTGAATATGCTATCTAGGTTGGTCATAACTTTCCTTCCAAGGAGTAAGCGTCTTTTAATTTCATGGCTGCAGTCACCATCTGCAGTGATGGGGATAATAGTTATACCTATCTCCTAGGGTTGTTTTAAAATAGGATGAAGTGGCATTTATACATGTAATGCTTACTGAACAGCTTCTGCATATATTAAGTGCTCGATGCATGTTTGCTATTCGTATCATTATTTTTATTCAAATAATCATATAATCTGCAAATATATCTCTCACTTTCCAGTCCTTATAGTTACTCCTTCATTTTCTGGTCTTATTATATCGGTCAGGGCCTCCAACACCATGCATTAGTGGTGATAGAGGTACCCCCCCCATCTTATTGGTCTCCTTCATTACCAGTGTTAAAGGAAATGCCTCTGAAGTCCATAAGGATACTCGTACTTAAACATATGAGGTTTGATAGAGGTTGTGCTGTAATGCTGTTTCTCACATTACGGAAGTTAGTTTCTTACTTTTGAGAAGGCACGGAAGTTTATTGCATGCTTTCCTTGCATGGAGGGTAACAATCATATAATTTTCCTCCCTTAAGCTATTAAGGGCTTCCCTGGTGGCTCAGCTGGTAAAGAATCCACCTGCAATGCAGGAGGCCTGGGTTCGATCCCTGGGTTGGGAAGATCCCCTGGAGAAGGGAACAGCTACCCACTCCAGTATTCTGGCCTGGAGAATTCCATGGACTGTATAGTCCATGTGGTCCACTGGAGAAGGGAATGGCAAACCGCTTCAGTATTCTTGCTTTGAGAACCCCATGAACAGTAGGAAAAGGCAAAATTATAGGATACTGAAAGAGGAACTCCCCAGGTCAGTAGGTGCCCAATATGCTACTGGAGATCAGTGGAGAAATAACTCCAGAAAGAATGAAGGGATGGAGCCAAAGCAAAAACAATACCCAGTTGTGGATGTGACTGGTGATAGAAGCAAGGTCCAATGCTGTAAAGAGCAATATTGCATAGGAACCTGGAATGTCAGGTCCATGAATCAAGGCAAATTGGAAGTGGTCAAACAGGACATGACAGGAGTGAACGTTGACATTCTAGGAATCAGCCAACTAAAATAGACTGGAATGGGTGAATTTAACTCAGATGACCATTATACCTACTACTGTGGGCAGGAATCCCTCAGAAGAAATGGAGTAGCCATCATGGTCAACAAAAGAGTCTGAAATGCAGTACTTGGATGCAATCTCAAAAACAACAGAATGATCTCTGTTCGTTTCCAAGGCAAACCATTCAATATCATGGTAATCCAAGCCTATGCCCTAAGCAGTAATGCTGAAGAAGCTGAAGTTGAATGGTTCTATGAAGACCTACAAGACCGTTTAGAACTAAGACCCAAAAAAGATGTCCTTTTCATTATAGGGGACTGGAATGCAAAAGTAGGAAGTCAAGAAACACCTGGAGTCACAGGCAAATTTGGCCTTGGAATATGGAATGAAGCAGGGCAAAGACTAATAGAGTTTTGCTCAGAAAACACACTGATCATAGCAAACACCCTCTTCCAACAACACAAGAGAAGACTGTATACATGGACATCACCAGATGGTCAACACCGAAATCAGATTGATTATATTCTTTGCAGCCAAAGATGGAGAAGCTCTATACAGTCAGCAAAAACAAGACCGGGAGCTGACTTGGCTCAGATCATGAACTCCTTATTACCAAATTCAGACTGAAATTGAAGAAAGTAGGGGAAACCACTAAACCATTCAAGTATGACCTAAATCAAATCCCTTATGATTATACAGTGGAAGTGAGAAATAGATTTAAGGGACTAGATCTGATAGACAGAGTACCTGATGAACTATGGACAGAGGTTTGTGACATTGTACAAGAGACAAGGATCAAGACCATCCCCATGGAAAAGAAATGCAAAAAAGCGAAATGGCTGTCTGGGGAGGCCTTACAAATAGCTGTGAAAAGAAGAGAAGTGAAAAGCAAAGGAGCAAAGGAAAGATATAAGCATCTGAATGCAGAGTTCCAAAGAATAGCAAGGAGACATAAGAAAGCCTTCCTCAACAATCAATGCAAAGAAATAGAGGAAAACAACAGAATGGGAAAGACTAGAGATCTCTCCAAGAAAATTAGAGATACCAAGAACATTTCATGCAAAGATGGGCTCGATAAAGGACAGAAATGGTATGGACCTAACAGAAGCAGAAGATATTAAGAAGAGATGGCAAGAATATACAGAAGAACTGTACAAAAAAATCTTCATGACCCAGATAATCACGATGGTGTGATCACTCATCTAGAGCCAGACATCCTGGAATGTGAAGTCAAGTGAGCCTTAGAAAGCATCACTATGAACAAAGCTAGTGGAGGTGATGGAATTCCAGTTGAGCTATTTCAAATCCTAAAAGATGATGCTGTGAAAGTGCTGCACTCAATATGCCAGCAAATTTGGAAAATTCAGCAGTGGCCACAGGACTGGAAAAGGTCAGTTTTCATTCCAATCCCAAAGAAAGGCAATGCCAAAGAATGCTCAAACTACCACACAATTGCACTCATCTCACATACTAGTAGAGTAATGCTCAAAATTCTCCAAGCCAGGCTTCAGCAATACGTGAACTGTAAACTTCCTGATGTTCAAGCTGTTTTTAGAAAAGGCAGAGGAACCAGAGATCAAATTGCCAACATCCGCTGGATCATGGAAAAAGCAAGAGAGTTCCAGAAAAACATCTATTTCTGCTTTATTGACTACTCCAAAGCCTTTGACTGTGTGGATCACAATAAACTGTGGAAAATTCTGAAAGAGATGGGAATACCAGACCACCTGACCTGCCTCTTGAGAAACCTATATGCAGGTCAGGAAGCAACAGTTAGAACTGGACATGGAACAACAGACTGGTTCCAAATAGGAAAAGGAGTACATCAAAGCTGTATATTGTCACCCTGCTTATTTAACTTCTATGCAGGGTACATCTTGAGAAACACTGGGCTGGAAGAAGCACAAGCTGGAATCAAGATTGCCGGGAGAAATATCAATAACCTCAGATATGCAGATGACACCACCCTTATGGCAGAAAGTGAAGAGGAACTAAAAAGCCTCTTGATGAACGTGAAAGTGGAGAGTGAAAAAGTGGGCTTAAAGCTCAACATTCAGAAAATGAAGATCATGGCATCTGGTCCCATCACTTCATGGGAAATAGATGGGGAAACAGTGGAAACAGTGTCAGACTTTTATTTTTTGGGGCTCCAAAATCACTGCAGATGGTGACTGCAGCCATGAAATTAAAAGACGCTTACTCCTTGGAAGGAAAGTTATGACCAACCTAGATAGCATATTGAAGAGCAGAGACATTACTTTGCCCACAAAGGTCTGTGTAGTCAGGCTATGGTTTTTCCAGTGGTCATGTATGGATGTGAGAGTTGGACTGTGAAGAAGGCTGAGCACCGAAGAATTGATGCTTTTGAACTGTGGTGTTGGAGAAGACTCTTGAGAGTCCCTTGGACTGCAAGGAGATCCAACCAGTCCATTCTAAAGGAGATCAGCCCTGGGTGTTCTTTGGAAGGAGTGTTGCTGAAGCTGAAACTCCAATACTTTGGCCACCTCATGGGAAGAGTTGACTCATTGGAAAAGACCCTGATGCTGGGAGGGACTGGGGGCAGGAGGAGAAGGGGACAACAGAGGTTGAGATGGCTGGATGGCATCACTGACTCGATGGACATAAGATTGGGTAAACTCCAGGAGCTGGTGATGGACAGGGAGGCCTGGCATGCTGTGATTCACGGGGTCGCAAAGAGTCGGAAAAGACTGAGCAACTGAACTGAGCTGAAGCTATTAAGGTGAATCCACTTTTTGAAAGGACAACATTGATTAACAAGGGGAACTGAAGAGGGGAATTTTTTATATAAGAGGTGGGAAAGGCAAGTTTAACTCAGAAGTAATAAATTCACTAAGTAAATTCAGGAGAAGCTATTCATATGAGTCAGAGCTTATGAGGGGAGAGGAGAAAAACAACAAGTATGGAATGTTTCCACTTTTGTGACCACAAAAGTGAAGGTTTTAAGAACACAGTGGATGATTAACCAAGTAAGATTCAAATTTCTGTAATTTAGCACTGCACATCCTTTCTCCCTTGCGGCCCTTGCCTTTTTCCAACTGTAGTAGGTGCCTTTTTTTTTATGTTTTCTTTTTGCTTTTACCCCAAATTTTTATTTTGAAAAATAATCCCCAGAAAAGGTGAATTATGGTATTAATATAATGAATTAATAGTTGATCCATTACCTAGATTCATCAATTATTAACATTTGGCCCCACTTTATTTATCTAAGATACATCTGTGTATTTTTTTTTCTTTTTTTTACTGAGCCATTTGAAACTTCCGGACATGAAGAGACTTTATGCCTGAATACTTCAGCATATAGCTTTTTACGGAACATTCTTCTAAATATCTGCAAAACCATTATCGCATCCAAGGAATTTAACATTAATATATTTAATATACAATAACAGTAAAATTTCATCATTACCACTAGTTTCCTTTAGAACTTTTTTTCTTATTTGATCTAGGATCCAGTGAAAGATCCAACGGTGCATTTGGTTGTCAAGCCTTTTGCATATTCTTTAATCTTTATCTTTAATCAAGAACAGTACACACAGACATGCATGGTCTTCCATGAATCTACTGTTTTTGAAGAGTCCAGGGAAGTTCTTTTAGAATGTCTCACAGTTTGGATTTGGTCACCTTCCTCCCACAATTAGATTTAGGTTAAACATTTTTTGGCAAAAATACTATATGTGTGATGTTGTGTGCCTTATAGCCCATCAAAAGGTGATGGTAAGTTTGATCATTTGTTTCAGGTGATATCCATCAGAATTCCATTTTAAAGGTACCTTTTCCTCTTTGTAGTTAACCAAGTAACTTCTGGAATGATACTTTGTAAATATTCTGCTCTGCAGCAGTCTTTTGCCCAATGGTTTTAGCATCCATTGATGATCCCTACCTGAATCTGCTCATTACATGATGGCTATAGAAGAGTAATCTTCTAAGGCAACAATACCAGCTGCAAATGAAATAAGTGGCGATGTTATTAGAGGAGATGGAATAAGTTAGAGGTGTTAACTCTACCTTGGGGGAAGATCTGGGGAGGCACCTACAGGGGATTTGTATAGAAGATAAACACAGGAGGTCCTGAAAGAAAACATAATCTTGAGCCTTTACACTCAGGAGAGCTTCTGGGTTCTGGATCCATAAGGCAGGTGTTTTTCCTGTCAACTTGAAACTAGTCTGTTTAAGCTAACAAATCATGCAGTTGCACATCTGTTTTATCTGTATGTTGGAATCATTAGCCTTGCTGTATGAATGAACCCCAGACATTCACTTTGTCATCCTCCGTATAATTTGGGCTGGATCACAGTAACTGTAGTGACCTACGGCTTGGATTGTTCTCCTTGCTTGTGCCATTTATTGCCTACAGACTCATGGGACTAGGTTAGGGAGTCAAAAGCACTGATAGTCCCTAATTTTCAAAAATCCTTATATTTCTAGATTATGCTGTACTCTGATTCTAATACATTATTTTGAAATTTATTGCTGGATTTAAATTTTAATATTTTATTAAAAATTTCACACTCATGTTCACAAATGAGGTTGCCCTTAAGTGGTCTTAGTATCAGTATTATATTGACCTCTTAAAAATGAGTTGGATAATTTCTCCCAATAAGCTGGATGATTTCACATGGAATAACAAATACAAGATAAGAATTATCTGTTCCTTTGAAAGCTTAGTAAAGATTCACCAGTAAAACCGTCTGGCTTTAGTGCTTTTAATGAAGAGAGTAGTTAAATAAGTTGTGGTGTTCCCTAATACAATAATATTCATACAATAGAGTGGTGAAAATCAAATACAGCCTCATGAAATAACATAGAAAAATTTTAAAACTATGAAGCCATCAGTTTTGTTATTATAGGCAATGCAGCTATCAACATTCCTGTACGTGTCTCTTGGTGCCAAGCTGCAAGAGTTTCTCTAGGAAATATACCTCATAGTAGAATTCCTAACTTGCAGAGGATATGCATGGTTCAGCTTATTAAGGTAATAACGTACTGTTTCCTTAGGGAACTTCTCCAGTTTACACCATTATCAGCAATACGTAAAAGTTCCCATTACTCCATATTCTAGCTAACATTTGGTATTATCTAACTTTTGCATTTAGTGGCTGTGTAATTGGATTTTATTATGATTTCAACTTACAAAACGCTGGGCTTGGAAGAAGCACAGATTGCACAGAATCAAGATTGCCGGGAGAAATATCAATAATCTCAGATATGCAGATGACACCACCCTTATGGCAGAAAGTGAAGAGGAACTAAAAAGCCTCTTGATGAAAGTGAAAGAGGAGAGTTGGCTTAAAGCTCAACATTCAGAAAACGAAGATCATGGCATCTGGTCCCATCACGTCATGGGAAATAGATGGGGAAATAGTGGAAACAGTGTCAGACTTTATTTTTGGGGGCTCCAAAATCACTGCAGATGGTGACTGCAGCCATGAAATTAAAAGACGCTTACTCCTTAGAAGGAAAGTTATGACCAACCTAGATAGCATATTCAAAAGCAGAGACATTACTTTGCCCACAAAGGTCCGTCTAGTCAAGGCCAGTGGTTATGTATGGATGTGAGAGTTGGACTGTGAAGAAAGCTGAGCACCGAAGAATTGATGCTTTTGAACTGTGGTGTTGGAGAAGACTCTTGAGAGTCCCTTGGACTGCAAGGAGATCCAACCAGTCCATTGTGAAGGAGATCAGCCTTGGGATTTCTTTGGAAGGAATGATGCTAAAGCTGAAGCTCCAGTACTTTGGCCACCTCATGTGAAGAGTTGACTCAGTGGAAAAGACTCTGATGCTGGGAGGGATTGGGGGCAGGAGAAGAAGGGGACGACAGAGGATGAGATGGCTGAATGGCATCACCGACTGGATGGACATGAGTCTGAGTGAACTCTGGGAGTTGGTGATGGACAGGGAGGCCTGGCGTGCTGTGATTCATGGGGTTGCAAAGAGTCGGACACGACTGAGTGAACTGAACTGAACTGAACTGATTTCAAATGAACCAGAAAGTTTTTTCATATGTTTATGGATTATTTATGCTTTCTCCTAAGTGAAGATACCATTCATTTCTTTGTCCATTTTACTGATTGAGTTGTCTTTCCTTATTGACGTATAGACGTAATTTATATAGTCTAGATATTAAATCTTACTCAGTTTTATGTGTTGCCCTTGTTCTTTCAGTTTGTAGCTTAGCTTTTCACTTTATGTGAATCTAAATGCTTAATGTAAATGTAGTCAAGTTTATTGATTTTCTTCCTTTTGAACATTTTTTCTTTTGAACATCAGGTTTTTTCTTTTTGAACATTAGGAAATATTTTCCTGTCTTGCAGTCACAAAGACAATTTCCATATTTCTTCTCTAATAATTTTCTATTCAGATTAAGGCCTTTCATATTCTAGGAATTGACTTTTATGTATATTGTAAGATAGGGATCCAATTTTATTTTCTCCCTAACATATGATCAGTTGTTGAAGCACCATTTATTTTACAATGTCTGTGGGATTTTTTAAAAATAATTTTGGATTCACAGATAGTTGCAAAAAAGTAGTAGAGAGGCCCCCTATACCCTTCACCCGTTTCCAAATGGTTATTGAGTTAGAAAAACCCAGTCTTCCTGTGTTTCTCCTTTACTCTCACACCACCGTCACACACGCTCTCACACTCACAACACTTCCGACACCAAATGTTGGAGTAAGGAGGTTCCTCACAAGCAGTTCTCTGCAACATCAGCTAGTGTCCTACAACCTAACTCCGTTTTAATACAATCTTCCCGGAGAAAATATCAGATCCCACAGGTTAAGGGCTCAGTCCCATGATGCTTCCCCCCACACACACACACACAATTACAGGCCAATAGCAAATAGCAGGACCCCAGATTAGCCGCAACTTCTGTCCAACTTGGTTCCCATGAGCTCCTCTCCCTTCAGTTATTTGCTAGAACAGCTGATAGAACTCAGGGAAACACTGACGGATGTTTAACAGTTTAGGAAAAGATATGATGAATGACATAAATGAATAGCCAGATGAGCGGATAGATACAGAGGGTGAGGTCTGGGAGGGTCCCAATTACAGGAGCTTCTGACCCTGTGGAGTCGGGTTGCATCACCCTCCCAGAATGTGGACATGTTCACCAACCTGGAAGCTCCACAGACCCCTTCTGCTGAGATTTTTATGGAGGCTTCCTCAGGTGGGGATGATCAGTTATTAACTCCATTTTCAACCTCTTTGATGGGGGAGGAGTTATGCCGAGTGGAAGGGAGGATTCCAAGCTTCTAATCATGGCTTGGTCCTTCTGATGACCAGCCCCTACCTAACAGCTATCCAGGAGTCCCCCCGGAGTCACTTCATTAAAACAAAAGACGCTCCTATCACCTAGGAAATTCCAAGGGACTTAGCACCCTGTATCAGGGATAGTGTCAAAGGCCAAATACTGAAACAAAAGATGTTCCAAGTGCTCTTATCTCTTAGGAAATAGCAAAGGTTTTAGGAGCTCTGTGCCAGGAACCAGGGGCAGAAACTAATATATATATTTTCTATTATCTAGCATTATATATTATATAGTTATTATATAGTGCATTATACAGTGTTCTTGCCTGGAGAATCCCAGGATGGGGAGCCTGGTGGGCTGCCATCTGTGGGATTGCACAGAGTCAGACACGACTGAAGCAACTTAGCAGCAGCAGCTGCTGTATATATAATTATGATATACTATCAAAACCAGGAATATAACATTGATACTGTGTTATGTATTATTTATAATATGTGCATATTTGTGTAACCACACCACTATGAAGATACAAAACTATTTTATTACCACAAAGATCTCCCTTGTTCTACCATTTATGGTCATCATACAACCCACCCTCACTGGTGTTTTTATTCTCTTAACAGTGTCTTCCAAAGGTTAGAAGTTTGGGGTTGAAAAGAAAACAAAAATCCCAATGAAAAATGGGCAAATATTTGAAGAGACACTTCACCAAAGATGATAAATGGGTGACAAATAAGCTCATAAAAGATTTTCAATATTATTAGTTATTGTGGAAAATGAAAATTAAAACCACAATAGTACACTTTGTAAAACAGTTCAGCAGTTTCTTCAAAAGGTAAATAAATATATGTCTATCATCTAATCCAGCCATTCTTAGGAGAAATGAAAAGCATGTGTCTACACAAAGAATTCTACAGGAATGTTCATAGTAGCTTCATCTGTAATAGGCAAAAACTGAAAACAATCAAAATGTCCATTAATAGGTGAATGGACCCTTATGGCAGAAAGCGAAGAAGAACTAAAGAGCCTCTTGATGAAAGTGAGAGTGAAAAAGTTGGCTTAAAACTCAACATCCAGAAAACTAAGATCATGGCATCTGATCCCATTACTTCATGGCAAATAGATGGGGAAACAGTGAAAACAGTGACAGACTTTATCTTTTATGGCCCAAAATCACTGCAGATGGTGACTGCAGCCATGAAATTAAAAAAGACACTTGCTGCCTGAAGAAAAGCTATGACCAACCTAGACAGCAAATTAAACTTTCTCCTAAGTGAAGATACCATTCATTTCTTTGTCCATTTTACTGATTGAGTTGTCTTTTCTTATTGACGATAGACGTAATTTATATAGTCTAGATATTAAATCTTACTCAGTTTTATGTGTTGCCCTTGTTCTTTCAGTTTGTAGCTTAGCTTTTCACTTTATGTGAATCTAAATGCTTAATGTAAATGTAGTCAAGTTTATTGATTTTCTTCCTTTTGAACATTTTTTCTTTTGAACATCAGGTTTTTTTTTTTGAACATTAGGAAATATTTTCCTGTCTTGCAGTCACAAAGACAATTTCCATATTTCTTCTCTAATAATTTTCTATTCAGATTAAGGCCTTTCATATTCTAGGAATTGACTTTTATGTATATTGTAAGATAGGGATCCAATTTTATTTTCTCCCTAACATATGATCAGTTGTTGAAGCACCATTTATTTTACAATGTCTGTGGGATTTTTTAAAAATAATTTTGGATTCACAGATAGTTGCAAAAATAGTACAGAGGCCCCCTATACCCTTCACCCCGTTTCCCCAAATGGTTATTGAGTTAGAAAAACCCAGTCTTCCTGTGTTTCTCCTTTACTCTCACACCACCGTCACACACGCTCTCACACTCACAACACTTCCGACACCAAATGTTGGAGTAAGGAGGTTCCTCACAAGCAGTTCTCTGCAACATCAGCTAGTGTCCTACAACCTAACTCCGTTTTAATACAATCTTCCCGGAGAAAATATCAGATCCCACAGGTTAAGGGCTCAGTCCCATGATGCTTCCCCCCACACACACACACACAATTACAGGCCAATAGCAAATAGCAGGACCCCAGATTAGCCGCAACTTCTGTCCAACTTGGTTCCCATGAGCTCCTCTCCCTTCAGTTATTTGCTAGAACAGCTGATAGAACTCAGGAAACACTGACGGATGTTTAACAGTTTAGGAAAAGATATGATGAATGACATAAATGAATAGCCAGATGAGCGGATAGATACAGAGGTGAGGTCTGGGAGGGTCCCAATTACAGGAGCTTCTGACCCTGTGGAGTCGGGTTGCATCACCCTCCCAGAATGTGGACATGTTCACCAACCTGGAAGCTCCACAGACCCCTTCTGCTGAGATTTTTATGGAGGCTTCCTCAGGTGGGGATGATCAGTTATTAACTCCATTTTCAACCTCTTTGATGGGGAGGAGTTATGCGAGTGGAAGGGAGGATTCCAAGCTTCTAATCATGGCTTGGTCCTTCTGATGACCAGCCCCTACCTAACAGCTATCCAGGAGTCCCCCCGGAGTCACTTCATTAAAACAAAAGACGCTCCTATCACCTAGGAAATTCCAAGGGACTTAGCACCCTGTATCAGGGATAGTGTCAAAGGCCAAATACTGAAACAAAAGATGTTCCAAGTGCTCTTATCTCTTAGGAAATAGCAAAGGTTTTAGGAGCTCTGTGCCAGGAACCAGGGGCAGAAACTAATATATATATTTTCTATTATCTAGCATTATATATTATATAGTTATTATATAGTGCATTATACAGTGTTCTTGCCTGGAGAATCCCAGGGATGGGGAGCCTGGTGGGCTGCCATCTGTGGGATTGCACAGAGTCAGACACGACTGAAGCAACTTAGCAGCAGCAGCTGCTGTATATATAATTATGATATACTATCAAAACCAGGAATATAACATTGATACTGTGTTATGTATTATTTATAATATGTGCATATTTGTGTAACCACACCACTATGAAGATACAAAACTATTTTATTACCACAAAGATCTCCCTTGTTCTACCATTTATGGTCATACAACCCACCCTCACTGGTGTTTTTATTCTCTTAACAGTGTCTTCCAAAGGTTAGAAGTTTGGGGTTGAAAAAGAAAACAAAAATCCCAATGAAAAATGGGCAAATATTTGAAGAGACACTTCACCAAAGATGATAAATGGGTGACAAATAAGCTCATAAAAAGATTTTCAATATTATTAGTTATTGTGGAAATGAAAATTAAAACCACAATAGTACACTTTGTAAAACAGTTCAGCAGTTTCTTCAAAAGGTAAATAAATATATGTCTATCATCTAATCCAGCCATTCTTAGGGAGAAATGAAAAGCATGTGTCTACACAAAGAATTCTACAGGAATGTTCATAGTAGCTTCATCTGTAATAGGCAAAAACTGGAAACAATCAAAATGTCCATTAATAGGTGAATGGACCCTTATGGCAGAAAGCGAAGAAGAACTAAAGAGCCTCTTGATGAAAGTGAGAGTGAAAAAGTTGGCTTAAAACTCAACATCCAGAAAACTAAGATCATGGCATCTGATCCCATTACTTCATGGCAAATAGATGGGGAAACAGTGGAAACAGTGACAGACTTTATCTTTTGCGGCTCCAAAATCACTGCAGATGGTGACTGCAGCCATGAAATTAAAAGACACTTGCTCCTTGGAAGAAAAGCTATGACCAACCTAGACAGCAAATTAAAAAGCAGAGACATTACTTTGCCAACAAAGGTTTGTCTAGTCAAAGCTATGGTTTTTCTAGTGGTCATGTATGGATGTGAGAGTTGGACCATAAAGAAAGCTGAGCACCGAAGAATTGATGCTTTTGAAGTGTGGTGTTGGAGAAGACTCTTGAGAGTCCCTTGGACTGCAAGGAGATCCAACCAGTCCATCCTAAAGGAAATCAGTCCTGAATATTCATTGGAAGGACTGATGCTGAAGCTGAAACTCCAAACTTTGGCCACTTGATGTGAAGAACTGACTCATTTGAAAAGACCCTGATGCTGGGAAAGATTGAAGGCAGGAGGAGAAAGGGATGACAGAGGATGAGATGGTTGGATGGCATCAGCGACTCAATGGACATGAGTAAGCTCTGGGAGTTGGTGATGGACAGGGAGGCCTGTTGTGCTGCAGTCCATGGGGTCTCAAAGAGTTAGACATGACTGGGTGACTGAACTGAACTGAGGTGAATGGATAAATATATAAATGTACAGCTATATGATGGGATACAACTCAACAATAAGAATAGATGAACTATTTATGAACTCTTCATCATATGTGAATTTCAAAATAATTATGCCAAGTGAAAGGCAAACAAAACAAGAGTACATACTATGTAATTCCACATATATAAAATTCCAGAAAAATGCAAGTGATCTACAATGACCAAAGCAAATCCAGTGGTCACCTGGAACAAGTAGAGGGAGAAGATGAGAGGGAGGATCACACGGGACATGAAGAAATTTGGGGATGATGTATGCATTCAGTATCTCGATTGTGGTCATGGCTTTACAGGTGCACATCTGTGTCAAAATTTAACAAACTGTAGACTTCAGATCAGATCAGATCAGTCGCTCAGTCGTGTCTGACTCTTTGCGACCCCATGAATCGCAGCACGCCAGGCCTCCCTGTCCATCACAAACTCCCGGAGTTCACTCAGACTCACGTCCATCGAGTCAGTGATGCCATCCAGCCATCTCATCCTCTGTCGTCCCCTTCTCCTCCTGCCCCCAATCCCTCCCAGCATCAGAGTCTTTTCCAATGAGTCAACTCTTCGAATGAGGTGGCCAAAGTACTAGAGTTTCAGCTTTAGCATCATTCCTTCCAAAGAAATCCCAGGGCTAATCTCCTTCAGAATGGACTGGTTGGATCTCCTTGCAGTCCAAGGGACTCTCAAGAGTCTTCTCCAACACCACACTTCAAAAGCATCAATTCTTCGGCGCTCAGCTTTCTTCACAGTCCAACTCTCACATCCATACATGACCACAGAAAAAACCATAGCCTTGACTAGATGAAGCTTTGTGGGCAAAGTAATGCCTCTGCTTTTGAATATGCTATCTAGGTTGGTCATAACTTTCCTTCCAAGGAGTAAGCGTCTTTTAATTTCATGGCTGCAGTCACCATCTGCAGTGATTTTGGACCCCAGAAGAATAAAGTCTGACAGTTTCCACTGTTTCCCCATCTATTTCCCATGAAGTAGTGGGACCGGATGCCATGATCTTCGTTTTCTGAATGTTGAGCTTTAAGCCAACTTTTTCACTCTCCGCTTTCACTTTCATCAAGAGGCTTTTTAGTTCCTCTTCACTTTCTGCCATAAGGGTGGTGTCATCTGCATATCTGAGGTTATTGATATTTCTCCCGGCAATCTTGATTCCAGCTTGTGCTTCTTCCAGTCCAGCGTTTCTCATGATGTACTCTGCATAGAAGTTAAATAAACAGGGTGACAATATACAGCCTTGACGTACTCCTTTTCCTATTTGGAACCAGTCTGTTGTTCCATGTCCAGTTCTAACTGTTGCTTCCTGACCTGCATACAAATTTCTATGTGTAATTCATTGCATTTTTTAATATTTCCTTTTTTAATATTTATTTTTATTTATTTGATTGTTCCAGGTCTTAGCTGCAGCGCCATTGCATGTTGACTATTCCTCAATAAAGCTGTCAAAAACAAATAGCCCAGGGACTTCCCTGGTGGTCCAGTGGTTAAGAATCCACATGCCAATGTTCAGTCCCTGATACAGGAAGATTCTACATGCCATGGAGCAACTAAGCCCATGCACCACACTGTTTTGGCCACCTGATGAGAAAAGCTGACTCATTGGAAAAGACCCTGATGCTGGGAAAGACTGAGGGCAGGAGGAGGGGGGTGTGTGGCAGAGGATGAGATGGTTGGATGGCATCACTGACTCGATGCACATATGTTTGAGCAAGCTCTGGGAGATAGTGAAGGATAGGGAAGCCTGGCACGCCGCAGTCCATGGGGTCACAAAGAGTCGAACACAACTCAGCGACTGAACAACAAGAGAGCCCGCAAGCTCTCTCTCACAGCTAGAGCCCTCAAGTGGCAACTTCTGAAGCCTGCGCACCCGAGGGCCCGTACTCCACGAGAGAAGCCAGCACAGTGAGAAGCCTACGCACGACAGCCAGAGCGTAGTCTCCACCTGCTGCAACTAGAGAAAACCCACAGGCAGCGACAGATACCCAATGCAGCCAAAAACAACAACAGAAGAAACACAAAGCACAGTAAAGGTTTGTTTCCTAACTCATGCTCCATGTGCATCGTGAATTGCGTGTCATATTTTCATTTTCCTCACTCTGGGTCCCAGGCTGATGGAGAAGCTACCATCTGGACAGTTCTGATTGTCATGGTGAAGGCAACAAGCATGTGGCAAAGCGCATGCTAATTCTTAGAGCTTCCACCCAGGAGTAACAAGGTTACACCCAACTTCTGAGGTTTTACTAGATTCTTATAGCTTCAGGATCATTATACGTTACCGATGAGTTACAATTCATCATTATGTGACCCTTTTTAACCCTAGTAACACATTTTCCCTTAGAGTCTGATTTCTCATATTAGGGTAGCTACACACTGACTTACTTTTGATAAGTAATTGCCTGGGATATCTTTTAAATTCCTTTACTTTCTTTCTGTGTTCTTAAATATTATTTATGCATTTTTTATTGTGGTAAGAACATTTAATGTGAGCTTTACCCTCTTAAATTTTAAGTGTACAAACTGTTGTTTCTTTAAGCACTGTGTTTTACAGGTAACGCTAGGTTGTACTATTGTTACTACGGGCACTTGTTGTCTTTAGAACTTGTTCATCTTGCAGGACTGAAACTTTATACTCACTGAACAATACCTCCCATTTCCCTTGCACCTAGCAACCACCATTCTACTCTCTGTTTCTATGAGCGTGGCTATTTTAGATAAGTGGAGTTATGCAATATTTGTCCTACTGTGACTGATTTATTTCACCTAGCATGTCTTCAAGGTTCATCCATATTATTGCACATGGCAACATTTTCTTCTTTTTTAAGGGTGATCAATAGTCATTGTATTATATATTGCATTTTCTTTCTGTAGTCTAATGTATATTTATAAGTGGTTTCTGCATCTTGGTTATTATCAATAATGCTGCAATGAACATGGAAGTGTAGAGTCTCTTTGAGATCATTCTTTCAATTATTTTAGACATACGCCCAGAGATGGGATTGTTAATCATATGGTAGTTCAATTTTCAGTTTTTTGAGGAATCTCCATCGTACTTTCCATGGCGCCTGCACAAATTTATATTTCTGCCAGCAGTGTACAAGAGTCCAATTTCTCTGTATCTCATCAACACTTGTTTTCTTGTTTATAGTGGCCGTTTTAACATGTGAGGTAATGTTTCGTTATGGTTTGATTTGCATTTGCCTGATGATTTGTGCTCTTGAGCACCTTTTCATATACCTGTTGGCCACTTGGATGTCATCTTTGTAGAAGTATCTATTCAAGTCTTACCCATTTTTTAATCAAATTTTTATTTTTTTAATTGGATTGTAGGGCTTTCTTATTTATATATTGTGGATATTAACCCCTTAAGTATAATGTTCGCAATATTTTCTTCCTACCAGTAAGAGGTAGGTTACCTTTTATTTTGTTAATTGTGTCCTTTACTGTCCCGAAGCTTTTTAGTTTTATGTGGTTACAGTTGTCTATTTTTGCTTTTGTTACCTATGATTTTGTGTCATATCCAAGAAATTACCAAGACTTATGCCAAGAAACTTTTCCCATATTTTTTATTTTAGGAGTTTTATAGTATCAGGTGTTATATTTGAATCTTCAATTCATAAGAGTTCAATTTCATTATTTTTATATGTGGATACCCAGTTTTCCAAAATCATCTGTTGAGGAAACTATCCTTGCCCCTGTGTATTCTTGGCTCTCTCTCTTTTTATTATTATTATTGACGTAGAGTTGACTTACAATGTTGTTAGTTTCCGGTGTACAGCAAAGTGATCCATATATGTATTTATATCATATTCTTTTTCAGATTTTTCCCATTATAGGTTATTACAAGATATTGAACATAGTTCCCTCTGCAATACGGTAGGACCTTGTATATCTCTCTTATATATAGTAGGTATAGCATTAATCTCAAACTCCTCATTCACCCCTCCCTCCTCCTGCCCTTTCCCCTTTGGTAACCATGCCTTTTTCATCAATGTCTGTGAGTCTATTTCTGTTTTATAAATAAGTTCATTTGTATCATTTTTTTAGATTCCACATATAAGTGATATCATACGATATTTGTCTGACATTTCACTTAGTGTGATAATCTCTAGGTCCATTGATGTTACTGTAATGGCATTATTTCATTTTTTATGGCTGAGTGATATTCCATCATGTATATATATATCACATCTTCTCTATCCATTCATCTGTTGTGGACATTAGGTTGCTTCCATGTCTTGGTATATAATAATACACCAAGTGTATAATAATAGTACTGCTATGAGCATTGGGATGCATGTATCTCTTCAAATTAGAGTTTTTGTCCTTCCCAGATATATACCCAGGAGTAGGATTGCCAGGTCATATGATAACTCTATTTTTAGCTTTTTAAGGAACCTCCATACTCTTCTCCATCGGAGAAGGTGATGGCACCCCACTCCAGTACTCTTGCCTGGAAAATCCCATGGACAGAGGAGCCCAGTAGGCTGCAGTCCATGGGGTTGCTCAGAGTCAGACAGGACTGAGCGACTTCACTTTCACTTTTCACCTTCATGCATTGGAGAAGAAAATTGCAACCCACTTCAGTATTCTTGCCTGGAGAATCCCAGGGACAGGGGAGCCTGGTAGGCTGCCATCTATGGAGTCGCACAGAGTCAGACACGACTGAAGCGACTTAGCATACTGTTCTCCATAGTGACTGCACAATTTACATTCCCACCAACACTGAAGGACGCTTTCCTTTTCTCCATATTCTCTTCAACATTTATTACTTGTAGCCTTTTTGATGGTGGCCATTTGGACTGGTATGAGGTGATAGACGTGGGGTTGGTCCTCCCGGCTGCCGCCCCTGACCTCGGACGCGGGGTAGCTCCTCCCGGCCGCCGCGCCTGACATCGGACTTGGGTACCCCATGTCTAAGGAGTGGTGGCTGTGCAAGCGCAGGAGGGCCTAGAGGAGCTATCCCACGTTGAAGGTCAGGAAGGGCGGCGGTGAGGAGATACCCCTCGTCCAAGGTAAGGAGCAGCGGTTGCGCTTTGCTGGAGCAGCCGTGAAGAGATACCCCACACCCAAGGTAAGAGAAACCCAAGTAAGATGGTAGGTGTTGCAAGAGGGCATCAGAGGGCAGACACACTGAAATCATACTCACAGAAAACTAGTCAATCTAATCACACTAGGACCACAGCCTTGTCTAACTCAATGAAACTAAGCCATGCCTGTGGGGCAACCCAAGATGGGCGGGTCATGGTGGAGAGATCTGACAGAATGTGGTTCACTGGAGAAGGGAATGGCAAACCACTTCAGTATTCTTGCCTTGAGAACCCCATGAACAGTATGAAAAGGCAAAATGATAGGATACTGAAAGAGGAACTCCCCAGGTCAGTAGGTGCCCAATATGCTACTGGAGATCAGTGGAGAAATAACTCCAGAAAGAATGAAGGGATGGAGCCAAAGAAGAAAACAACCCAGCTGTGGATGTGACTGGTGATAGAAGCAAGGTCTGATGCTGTAAAGAGCAATATTGCATAGGAACCTGGAATGTCAGGTCCATGAATCAAGGCAAATTGAAAGTGGTCAAACAAGAGATGGAAAGAGTAAACATTGACATTCTAGGAGTCAGCCAACTAAAATGGACTGGAATGGGTGAATTTAACTCAGATGACCATTATATCTACTACTGTGGGCAGGAATCCCTCAGAAGAAATGGAGTAGCCATCATGGTCAACAAAAGAGTCTGAAATGCAGTACTTGGATGCAATCTCAAAAACGACAAAATGATATCTGTTTGTTTCCAAGGCAAACCATTCAATATCACAGTAATCCAAGTCTATGCCCCAACCAGTAATGCTGAAGAAGCTGAAGTTGAACAGTTCTGTGAAGACCTACAAGACCTTTTAGAACTAACACCCAAAAAAGATGTCCTTTTCATTATAGGGGACTGGAATGCAAAAGTAGGAAGTCAAGAAACACCTGGAGTAACAGGCAAATTTGGCCTTGGAATATGGAATGAAGCAGGGCAAAGACTAATAGGGTTTTGCCAAGAAAATGCACTGGTCATAGCAAACACCCTCTTGCAACAACACAAGAGAAGACTCTACACATGGACATCACCAGATGGTCAACACCGAAATCAGATTGATTATATTCTTTGCAGCCAAAGATGAAGAAGCTCTATACAGTCAACAAAAACAAGACCAGGAGCTGACTGTGGCTCAGATCATGAACTCCTTATTACCAAATTCAGACTGAAATTGAAGAAAGTAGGGAAAACCACTAGACCATTCAGGTATGACCTAAATCAAATCCCTTATGATTATACAGTGGAAGTGAGAAATAGATATAAGGGCCTAGATCTGATAGATAGAGTGCCTGATGAACTATGGAATGAGGTTCGTGACAATGTACAGGAGACAGAGATCAAGACCATCCCCATGGAAAAGAAATGCAAAAAAGCAAAATGGCTGTCTGGGGAGGCCTTACAAATAGCTGTGAAAAGAAGAGAAGCGAAAAGGAAAGATACAAGCATCTGAATGCAAGTTCCAAAGAATAGCAAGAAGAGATAAGAAAGCCTTCCTCAGTGATCAATGCAAAGAAATAGAGGAAAAGAACAGAATGGGAAAAACTAGAGATCTCTTCAAGAAAATTAGAGATACCAAGGGAACACTTCATGCAAAGATGGGCA
This sequence comes from Bos mutus, assembly GCF_027580195.1. NCBI lineage: Eukaryota > Metazoa > Chordata > Mammalia > Artiodactyla > Bovidae > Bos > Bos mutus. Next base: position 102,773,830 of record NC_091619.1, on the reverse strand, counting down.
CAATAAAGGACAGAAATGGTATGGACCTAACAGAAGCAGAAGATATTAAGAAGAGATGGCAAGAATACACAGAAGAACTGTACAAAAAAGATCTTCACGACCCAGATAATCACAATGGTGTGATCACTCATCTAGAGCCAGACATCCTGGAATGTAAAGTCAAGTGGGCCTTAGAAAGCATCACTATGAACAAAGCTAGTGGAGGTGATGGAATTCCAGTTGAACTATTTCAAATCCTGAAAGATGATGCTGTGAAAGTGCTGCACTCAATATGCCAGCAAATTTGGAAAACTCGGCAGTGGCCACAGGACTGGAAAAGGTCAGTTTTCATTCCAATCCCAAAGAAAGGCAATGCCAAAGAATGTTCAAACTACCGCACAATTGCACTTATCTCACATGCTAGTAAAGTAATGCTCAAAATTCTCCAAGCCAGGCTTCAGCAATACGTGAATCGTGAACTTCCAGATGTTTAAGCTGTTTTTAGAAAAGGCAGAGGAACCAGAGATCAAATTGCCAACACCTGCTGGATCATGGAAAAAGCAAGAGAGTTCCAGAAAAACATCTATTTCTGCTGTATTGACTGCCAAAGCCTTTGACTGTGTGGATCACAATAAACTGTGGAAAATTCTGAAAGACATGGGAATATCAGACCACCTGACCTGCCTCTTGAGAAACCTGTATGCAGGTCAGGAAGCAACAGTTAGAACTGGACATGGAACAACAGACTGGTTCCAAATAGGAAAAGGAGTACATCAAGGCTGTATATTGTCACCCTGCTTATTTAACTTATATGCAGAGTACATCATGAGAAACGCTGGGCTGGAAGAAACACAAGCTGGAATCAAGATTGCCGGGAGAAATATCAATAACCTCAGATATGCAGATGACACCACCCTTATGGCAGAAAGTGAAGAGGAACTCAAAAGCCTCTTGATGAAAGTGGAGAGTGAAGAAGTTGGCTTAAAGCTCAACATTCAGAAAACGAAGATCATGGCATCTGGTCCCATCACTTCATGGGAAATAGATGGAGAAACAGTGGAAACAGTGTCAGACTTTATTTTTGGGGGCCCCAAAATCACTGCAGATGATGACTGCAGCCATGAAATTAAAAGATGCTTACTCCTTGGAAGGAAAGTTATGACCAACCTAGATAGCATATTCAAAAGCAGAGACATTACTTTGTCAACAAAGGTTCATGTAGTCAAGGCTGTTGTTTTTCGTGTGGTCATGTATGGATGTGAGAGTTGGACTGTGAAGAAGGCTGAGTGCCAAAGAATTGATGCTTTTGAACTGTGGTGTTGGAGAAGACTCTTGAGAGTCCCTTGGACTGCAAGGAGATCCAACCAGTCAATTGTGAAGGAGATCAGCCCTGGGATTTCTTTGGAAGGAATGATGCTAAAGCTGTAACTCCAGTATTTTGGCCACCTCATGTGAAGAGTTGACTCATTGGAAAAGACTCTGATGCTGGGAGGGATTGGGGGCAGGAGGAGAAGGGAATGACAGAGGATGAGATGGCTGGATGGCATCACTGACTCGATGGACATGAGTCTGAGTGAACTCCGGGGGTTTGTGATGGACAGGGAGGCCTGGCATGCTGCTATTCATGGGGTCACAAAGAGTCGGACACGACTGAGCGACTGAACTGAACTGAACTGAGGTGACAGAGCTACAATGATGTAGCTTTGATTTGCATTTCTCTAGTAATTAGCAATGTTGAGTCTTTTCATTGCCCATTGGCCATGTTTATGTTTTCTTTGGAAAAATGAAACATTCCTATTTAGGTCTTCTGCCCATTTTTTTATTGAATTGTTTGTTTTTTTGATATTGAGCTGTATAAGCTGTCTATATATTTTGGAAGTTAATCCCTTGTCTGATACATCATTTGCAAATATTTCCTCCTGCTGCGTAGGTATCCTTTTGTTTAGGTTTTCTTTGCTGTGCAAAATGTATTGTTTAATTATGTCCCATCTATTTTTGCTTTTATTTCCATCAGAGTAAGTCTCCTACATACAAACCTTCAAGTTGCAAACTTTCAAAGAGGCAAATGTCTTCAAAGAGGACAAACGTTCTCATGTCCGTTCACATTGTTAGTTCACATGTTTGCCATACATTGTTACATGAGTGCAAGTCATGGAGAGTGATTCCTCCAGCTCTATTCTTTTTTCTCAAGATTATTTTGGCTATCTGGGATCTTTTGTATTTCTGTATAGATTTTAAATTATTTGTTTTAGTTATGTGAAAAGTGCCATTGGTATTAGTTTGGAAAAACCTGAATGAACTTTTTGGCTAACCCAATACCAATGGCATTTTTCACATAACTAGATGTTATGGAAAACCCAAATGAACTTTTTGGCCAACCCAGTTATTTGATAGGATTGCATTGAATCTGTAGATTGCCTTGGATATGACTGCATGTGATTGCATTTTAATAATATTGATTATTCCAGTCCAAGAACACAGTATATATCCTCCAATCTATTTCTGTTGCCTTCAGTTTCTTCCATCAGTACCTTATAGTTTAGGGAGTAGTCTTTTGCCCACTTAGGTAGGTTTATTCCTTGGCATTTTATTCTTTTTGATACAATTGTAAATGGAATCGTTTCCTTAATTTCTCTTTCTGATATTGTTAGTGTATAGAAATGCAACAGATTTCTGTATATTAATTTTGTATTTGACGACTTTACTGAATTCATTGATGAGTTTTAGTAGTTTTCTGATGATGTCTTTAGGATTGTTTTTAATAGAAGTGTAGTTGATTTACAGTGCTGTGCCAATCTCTGCTGTACAGCACAGTGACTTAGTTGTACATACACCCTTTTTTATATTCTCTTCCATATGGTGTATCACAGGTTACTGAATATAGTTCCTTGTGCTATACATTAGGACCTTGTGATTTATCCATTCTAAATGTAATAGTTTGCCTCTGCTGCTGCTGCTGCTGCTAAGTCGCTTCAGCCGTGCGACCCCAAAGACGGCAGCTACCAACCCCCAAATCCCCGTCCGTCCCTCTCCTCCCCCACCCACTGGCCACCACAAGTCTGTTCTCCACGTCCGTGAGTCTGTTTCTGTCTTGTAGGTAGTTTCATTTGTGCCACATTTTAGATTCCCCATATAAGTGATGTCATATGGTATTTGTCTTTCCCTTTCTCACTGACTTCACTTAGTATGATACTTACTTCACTTACTCTAGTTGCATTTAGGATTTTCTACATACAGTATCATGTCATCTGCAAAGAGTAACAATTTTACATCTTCCTTTTAAATTTGGATTCCTTTTATTTTCACCTCTGATTGCTGTGACTAAGACTTCCAAAACTCTGTAGAATAAAAGTGGTGAATGTGGGCATCCTTGTCTTGTTCCTGATCTTAGAGGGAATGTTACCAGCTTTTCACCATTGAAAATGATGTTTGCTGTGGGTATTATTGGCTGTCTTGTGAAAGATCAGGTGACTGTGTCCGTTTCCTTCTAGGCTCTTTATTCTGTTCATTGTTCCATGTGTCTGTCTTTATACTGATACCTTACTATTTGATTACTGTAGCTTCATAATATTAATATATTTTGAATCAGAAAGTGTAACGCCTCCAGCTTTGTTCTTCTTTCTTAAGGTTGCTTTAAGAAACCTTGGGGGAGGTCTTTTGTGGTTCCACGTGAATTTTAGGATTTTTTTTTTCTATTTCTGTTAATAATGTCAGGATATTGATGGGGATAGCATTGAAAAGTGAAGAAAGGCTAAGGGACCCAAACTTATACTTTGGGTAGTTTAGACATCTTTAAAACACTATCTTCCCCAAGATGAACATGGCATGCCTTTCCATTTATTGGCAGCCAGTTTCTTTCAGCGATATTTTGTTGTTTTCAGTGTGTGTCTCTTGCCTCCTTGGTTAAGTTTATTCCTACATATTTCATTCTTTTCGATGCTATTGTAAACGGGATTGTTTTCTTAATTTTCTTTTCGGCTAATTCATTATTAATATACAGGAATGTTGTTAGAAATGCAACTGATTTTTATATGCTGATTTTTTATTCTACAACTGTACTCAATTTATTAGTTCTAACAGTTTTTTCATGAAGTCTTCAGGGTTTTCTACATGTAAGAAAAATTTACTGCTTCCATTCCAGTGGATGCCTTTTATATCTTATCTATCTACCTTTCTTATGCCGCAGAAATAAGAAGACTCATAAGAGACTTCTGTGAAAAATTATGTGCCAGAAAATTGGATGACCTAAAAGAAACAGATAAATTCTTGGAAACATACAATATATCAAAGATTAATCACAAAGAAACAGAAAATCTGAACAGAGCAATAACTACTAAAGAGATTAAATCTGTAATCAAAATGCTTCCAACAACAAAAGGTCCAAGACCAGATGGCTTCATAGGAAAATTCTACCGAGTATTTAAAGAAGAATTAACACAAATATTTCTCAGTTTGGGGAGATTTTTGACCATTATTTCTTCAAACATGCTCTCTGTCCTTTTCTCTCTCTTTTCTCTTTCTGGAACACCCATAATGCATATACTGGTTTACTCTGTTATCCCATAAGTCCCTTAGCTTTTCTTCACTTTTCTTTTTTGTTGTTGTTCCTCTGACACTAAATAATTTCAAATGACCTTCTTTGAGTTTGCTGATTCTTTCTTCTGTTTGGTCAAGTGTGCTATTGAACCCCTCTAAAAAGATTTTAGTTCACTTAATTGCATTCTGTAGCTCCAGAATTTGGTTCTTTTTTTTTTTTTTTAATAGTTTCTCTTTGTTGATATCCTCCTTTTGTTCATGCATCATATTCCTGATTGTTTTAATGGACTGGCTTCATTCAGGGGAAGTCCTTGAATAGTTAGCCTCACTAGAGATTCTGGGGATCTCTGAAAACATTTTTGGTGGATACAACTTCTCCGAGCTTGTGTAGCAAAGTTTCCAATTAGAGAGGGCTGCTTGTTTCTTTCGGAGAAGGCAATGGCACCCACTCCAGTACTCTTGCCTGGAAAATCCCATGGATGGAGGAGCCTGGTAGGCTGTAGTCCATGGGGTCGCTAAGAGTCGGACATGACTGAGCGACTTTCCTTTCACTTTTCACTTTCATGCATTGGAGAAGGAAATGGCATCCCACTCCAGTGTTCTTGCCTGGAGAATCCCAGGGATGGGGGAGCCTGGTGGGCTTCCGTCAATGGGGTCGCACAGAGTCGGACACGACTGAAGCAACTTAGCAGCAGCAGCAGCAACTTGTTTCTTTTTCATAATCTCTTGCTCCCTCTGGTGTCTGTCTGTGGCCATTGAACGTTTACTGGTGCTACAGCAGTAAGCCACCTCACCAAGCAGGATCACAAAGTATGTTGATCCCTGAGTCAGGAAAATCCCCTGGAGAAGGCCATGGCAAGCCAATCCAGTATTCTTGCCTGAAGAATCCCATATACAGAGGAGCCTGGCAGGCTGCAGTCCATAGGGTTGCAAAGAGTCGGACACAACTTAAAGCGACTTAGCACACAGGCACATACTGGTTTCTTTTCCAGTTTTCTTTTTTGCAATCTCTTGCTCCCTCTGGTGTCTATCTGTGGTACTGAAAGTTCTCTGGTTCTACGATCACGGCAGATGGTGACTGCAGCCATGAAATTAAGACGCTTGCTCCTTGGATGAAAAGTTATGACCAACCTCAACAACATATTAAAAAGTAGAGACATTACTTTGCCAACAAAGGTTCATCTAGTCAAGGCTATGTTTTTTCCAGTAGTCATGTATGGATGTGAGAATTGGGACTGTGAAGAAAGCTGAGTGCCGAAGAATTGATGCTTTTGAACTGTGGTGTTGGAGAAGACTCTTGAGAGTCCCTTGGACTGCAAGGAGATCAAACCAGTCCATCCTAAAGGAGATCAGTCCTGGGTGTTCATTGGAAAGACTGATGCTGAAGCTGAAACTCCAATACTTTGCCCACCTAATGTGAAGAACTGACTCATTGGAAAAGACCCTAATGCTGGGAAAGACTGAAGGTGGGAAGAGAAGGGGACGACAGAGGATGAGACGGTTGGATGGCATCACCGACTCAATGGACATGAGTTTGAGTAAGCTCTGGGAGTTGGTGATGGACAGGGAGGCCCGGCGTGCTGCAGTCCATGGGGTCGCAGAGTCAGACACGACTGAGCGACTGAACTGAAGCCACCTCACCTAGCAGGATCACAAAGTATGTTGTGCTCAGTGGCATCCCAAGTATTTTGGCTCCCCATCAGTATCGCAAATCAAGGGAAACAGAAACTAGGCAACCCTCTGAAAAGCCAGAACATTGCACGCATATTCCACTCTTCTTCCCACTCTCATCCCAACCCCAGAAAAACAACCCAAGTTGAGCTGTGCTTGCTTCTGGGTTTCTGGAGTTCTCAAAAAAGGTATTTTGGTCCATACATTGTTAAGTTGGCATCTCGGTTTAAGACTGATGCCTGGGACTTCCTATTCCACTATCTTGCTGAGATCATGGCCTCCTCTCTTTCTTATAATATGGTATTTTATCTAAAACAGCATCAATTATTGGATGTATTTTAACTTTAGAGATGCTAAAATGTGGAGGAGAAATGACCAATGGCAAGAGTAAGACATCGTACATAGTATGATGAGCCACAGTTTTATTATAGCAGAAACTCACCTGTAAATATCAAGATGAAAGATTAGGGTGCTGTAATAAAGAGACCAAACAACACAGTGGTTTGAAGTACCAAAAAAAAAAAAATGTGTTTCTGTCTCATTAACAGCTGTGAAATGTGTATCCAACTAAAAATGATTCATTGTTTATCTGAAATTAAAATTTAACTTGGTGTCCTGTGTTTTATCTGGCAAATCCACACTAGGACATTGTACAGTCTGCAACCATCAAAGTTGGGTTCCTGCAGGTTACAGCTGGTGAAAAGGGGAAAGAAAATGATGTGAAGGCACGCCTGCTTTCCTGAGTGCCTTGGCTGAGGAAGGTCATGTATCATTTCTGCTCATTTTCCATCGGCAAGAACTTAAATGAGAGGATTATCCGTAATGGCAAAGGAGACTGGGAAATACTAGTTAAGTGCTCCAAATAAAATAGATGGACAGATTTTGGAGAACAGTCAGCAGTCTTCATCATACGAAGTGTCACTGTGTCACTTATTTCCTCTTTCCCTATCTCTGTATTTTTGCCTTACATTTTAGGGGCTTTTCTCGATGTTATCTTCCAAGTGGTTTCTTGAATATCTTATTTTATCTATCATATGCTTAATATCCATAAGGGCTTCCCAGGTGGCGCTAGTGGTAAAGAACTCCTGCCAGTGCAGGAGACATAAGAGACGCAGGTTTGATCTCAAGTTGGGAAGATCCCCTGGAGGAGAAAATGGAAATCCACTCCAGTATCTGCCTGGAGAATCCCTTGGACACAGAAGCCTGGCAGGCTACAGTCCATGGGGTGCAAACAGTCAGACACGACTGAAGCAACTTAGCACACAATTTTAATATCCAAAAGCTGTTTCCGATTTTCCAGTTGGTCTCTTTCCACTAGCAACCTTCTTGTTCTATAGAGGTAGTATCTTGCCAGATCTCCCTGAGGATATCTCTAGAGTTTTTAAAAGATTCTATTGTGTCAGAGAGCCCAGAAATAAGCCCACGCCTTTATGGTCAATTAAGTTCTAACAAAGGAAGTGAAGATATACAATACAGGAAAGGCACTCTCTTCAATAAGTGGTGCTGGGAAAACTGGACAGTAACATGTAAAAGAATGAAATTAGCACATTTTCTTATTTGGAAAAGTAAACTCAAAATAAATTAAAGACCTAAATGTATAACCAGAAACCAAAAACTCCTAGAAGAAAGCATAAGCAGAAGTCACAGCAGTATTTTGGGGGATCTCCTAAGGCAAAGGAAATGAAATAAAAAATAAACAAATGGGACCTAATTAAACTTAAAAGCTTGTGCACAGCAAAGGAAACCTCAACAAAATGAAAAGTCAACCTAATGAATGGGAGAAAACATCCAAAAAGGGGTTAATATCCAAAATATATAAACAGTTCATACAACTCCACATCAAAACAATAAACAACTCAATTTCAAAATGCTCAGAAGACTTACACACTTTTCCAAAGAAGGTATGCAGATGAAATAGGCATATGAAAGATGTTCAACACATCTCATCAAAGAAATTAAAACCACAAGATATCACTTCATACCTGTCAGAATGGCTATCATCAACAAGACCACAGATAACAAACATTGGTGAGAATGTGGAGAATAAGGAAACTTGTACACTGTTGCTGGGAATGTAATTAGTGCTGCCACGATGGCAAACAATAAGGTTTCTCAAAAAACTAAAAATAGAACTACCATCAGATCAGATCAGTCGCTCAGTCATATCCGACTCTTTGCGACCCCATAAATCGAAGCACGCCAGGCCTCCCTGTCCATCACCAACTCCCAGAGTTCACCCAGACTCACATCCATCGAGTCAGTGATGCCATCTAGCCATCTCATCCTCTGTCATCCCCTTCTCCTCCTGCCCCCAATCCCTCCAGCATCAGAGTCTTTTCCAATGAGTCAACTCTTCGCATGAGGTGGCCAAAATACTGGAGCTTCAGCTTTAGCATCATTCCTTCCAAAGAAATCCCAGGGCTGATCTCCTTCAGAATGGACTGGTTGGATCTCCTTGCAGTCCAAGGGACTCTCAAGAGTCTTCTCCAACACCACAGTTCAAAAGCATCAATTCTTTGGCACTCAGCCTTCTTCACAGTCCAACTCTCACATCCATACATGACCACAGGAAAAACCATAGCCTTGACTAGACGAACCTTTGTTGGCAAAGTAATGTCTCTGCTTTCAAATATGCTATCTAGGTTGGTCATAACTTTCCTTCCAAGGAGTAAGCGTCTTTTAATTTCATGGCTGCAATCACCATCTGCAGTGATTTTGGAGCCCAGAAAAATAAAGTCTGACACTGTTTCCACTGTTTCCCCATCTATTTCCCATGAAGTAGTGGGACCAGATGCCATGATCTTCGTTTTCTGAATGTTGAGCTTTAAGCTAACTTTTTCACTCTCCACTTTCACCTTCATCAAGAGGCTTTTGAGTTCCTCTTCACTTTCTGCCATAACGGTGGTGTCATCTGCATATCTGAGGTTATTGATATTTCTCCCGGCAATCTTGATTCCAGTATGACGCAGCAATTCCATCCTGGATATATAGCCATAAAAAGACAAAAATACTAATTCAAAAAGATAAATGCATCTCAATGCTCATAGCAGCATTATTTACAATGGCCAAGATATGGAAACAAGCCAAGTGTCCCTCAACAGATGAATGAATAAAGAAGATGTGGTGTACACGCATATATATACACACACACACATACATACATACAATGGAATATTACTCAGCCATGAAAAGAATGCAATTTTGCTATTTGCAATAACATGGATGGACCTGGAGGCATTATGCTTAGTGAAATAAATCAGATACTTTATGTTACCTCTTATATATGAAATTTAAGAAGTAAAATGAATGAATATAACCAAACAGAAGCAGATTCACAGAAATAGCAGACTAGTGGTCACCAGTCAGGGGGAGAGAGGGACAAGATAGGGTTGGGGACTAAGTTACTAAGTACTATGTATAAAATGAAGTACAAGGATATATTGTACAGCATGGAGAATATAACCAATGTGATCATTTTAAATGGAGTATTAGCTATAAAAATTCCAAATCACTATGTTGTATACCTGAAACCAATATAGTATTATAAATTAACTATAATCAATTTTTTTAAAATGATTCTACTGTGCCATTATAGCTTTCTGTTGTCTGGAGTCACCTACTCGGCTTGTGTTGTCTCTCGCTTTTAACTGTCTTTATCATTCTGGTGCTGCTGGCTGTGTATTTATGGAGTAATGGACCAACGGTCTCAGTAATTGTGTTGGTTTCTCTGTTGCTGTGTTTCCTCTGCTGCCATGTCTGCTTCCCTGAGCGGGACCATGAAGGACTTCCGGCAGTAGGGTTTTCTGTCAGGAATTACTACAGGGTGAGTGTTTGGGTGATTCCTGGCGGAGAAGGGTGGGGGGCTTATAAATGTCAGAATAACAAAAGTTTTATTCTGAGATGTCAACACTGCATTAAACACCCTAGATTTCCCCTAGGGACTTACTGGATTCCCACAGAATGATTCTTCTTGGTTTGGCTGTGTGTGTGTGGTGTGTTGCTCGTCTGGAGGTAAGTGCCAATCACTCTCCTCTTTGAAGGTGGAGGGGTAGGGGGGTGACTGGTATAAGCTTCTGCACAGAAAGACCTCCTACCAGCTCCCTCATTTTTAGGTCCACTTTTCATGTCTGTCCCCAGTATTTGCTGGTTATGAACTCAGAGCCTCTGTGGGGTCTTGTCAGGAAGACTGGCTGTCACGTCCATCACCTACCTTCTGGGCCATGGCTTCCTCCACTCTGCTGAATCACGAATGTGTTGTCATCCGCTTCTAGAAAGGCGTTGACGTCGCTTCACCTGCCACCCCGTCTGCCTGCCATCCTCTTTCTGTTAGATGTTTATATGCCCACTCTGTCCTTTTAATGGGGGTCTCAGAAAGAAGTGGAAAACACTTGTGCTTACATGAGTGTCTTGAACCTTTAATATGTTCACATGCTTTGCAAATCTTCCAGGATATTTGTCATTTAGATTTTTTTTACAACTGCTTTTTGGGGATGGGTGTACCACTGTCACCAAGAGTTGGACATAACTGAGCTGAACTGTACCACTGTTAAGCGGTGAGGCCTTTGTTCTGCTGAGCCCCTTGATGTGTTTGCATATACAAATTATTATCGGAAGCTAAGGAGAGCTGGACCGGAGAAGGCAATGGCACCCCACTCCAGTACTCTTGCCTAGAAAATCCCATGGATGGAGGAGCCTGGTGGGCTGCAGTCCATGGGGTCGCTAAGAGTCAGACACGACTGAGTGACTTCACTTTCACCTTTCACTTTCATGCATTGGAGAAGGAAATTGCAACCCACTCCAGTGTTCTTGCCTGGAGAATCCCAGGGACGGCAGAGCCTGGTGGACTGCTGTCTATGGGGTTGCACAGAGTCGGACATGACTGAAGCGACTTAGCAGCAGCAGCAGCAGCAAGGAGAGCTGGACAGCTTTTTTATAACAGAGTAAAACGACCTGGAGTTTCCACAGCAATCTGAGAGAGGAGGAGTAAGGATAGCGATGGGAGGAAAGAAGAGCAAGTTAGGCCCACTCCCTGATGAGACCCCTCCCCAAGATTCCAAGTCTCTCGAAGGGATTCTAGCTGTACAAATGCCTGATATGACAGAACGTCCTAGGGAACTCATGAAGGTGCTTAGTTCTGTGATTAAGCAAATGGGGATAAACAAGGGATGAAATAAAATTTACATTTTATGGTAAGACAAGAAAATTTTAAATAAAATTGTTTTCTCCTCCTCCTTCCCTCTTTACTGTGTATTATGCACCTGCACTACCAGACCTCATTCAGAGACGTCTCTTCTTAATTTCATCAAGGGTTATAACTTCCTGGGAGATAATCTTCCTTCTTCATCTTGGAAGGGGCCATGATGACCCATGGCCCACTGCTTGTTTTGTACACACAGATCTGGATTGTGTAAACTGTCAATAACACTTAATGTACAACCTCTGTCTCATTTATATAACTTTGCTTTGACCTCTAATGGGTGCAACAGTTCTCGGAGCTTTCTGAGAGGCTGTTCCTGAGTCATAATCCTCAGTACGGCTCAAATAAAATTTTCTATTTCTTTCTTAGATCGCCTGATTAATTTTTTGTTGACACAGAGGATTGCACAGACCACAGGAACCTCAGGCATGAATGTCATCATGTTATCTCTTGGCTTTAAAATTCTCTACTCTCCACAACCTGAAATTCCTTTTCCTGGCATCCAACACCCTTCAGGACCCAGTCCCTAACTACCTTACCAACCTCATCTTCTTACTCAGGACAACCTTCACTACCCCAAATGTTTCACTGTTCCCTAAAACACTAAAGCTTCCCTTCCATCAGAAATAGCCTTCCTCTTCTTTAACTAGTAAACACTTACTCATTCTCCAAGACCAGATTCAATCCTCTCAGCCTTCTCTCCTCCTGTGAAGAGTTTAGGCATCCTGCCTGTGTTCCCCCAGCACCTTGTTCAGAAGGGAGTTTCCCTTCCTCTGAGTTCCTAGCAGGAAGGACTGTCCTATTCACTCCTGGGGACCAATGTCCAGTACGGGCCAGGTTAGGGCCCTCCCCGGGGCTGCTCCCGCAGACCCCTGGGCATGACTGTGAATGACACCTATCATCCTGCCTCGGAACTCTGGGTATAAGCGCCAGTCACCCACAGTCAGAAGGAATGACTCAGAAAAACAGAGTAGGAATTACTTTTTTTGAAAGGGAAATTTACACTTATAAAGGAAATCTCTTATTTGTGAGGGTGTCTCCCTCACTGCACTAGGAGAAAACAACTAGATAGTAAGAGAATCTTACTGATGGGGAAGGCAGAGACTTAATCTGCATAACAAGCCTTACCCTGTTTACCCTGCTCTTCCTGGCAACCTCCTCCCCTAACTGGCTGGCTTCCTCACCCTCACCTTTATTTCGTCTTTGGCTAAACATGGTATTTAAACTGCTGGTTTAGGCCACGTAGGGCTTCCCAGGTGGCTCAGTGGTAAAGAACGCAGGAGATGTGAATTCGATCCCTGGGTTGGGAAGATACCCTGGAAAAGGAAATGACAACCCACTCCAGTATTCTTGCCTGGGAAATCCCAGACATAGGAGCCTGGTGGGCTACCTGGGGTGGCAGAGTTGGGCACACCTGAACACGTTAGACCAGCTAGGTGAGTTCACTCATTTTCCCGGGGTGTCTCTCAGGTTTGTGAGATATACCCATGAATAAGCTTGTTTTTCTCCTGTTCATCTGTCTTTTGTGACATGAGTCTCAGGCAAGAACTCTGAAGGGTAAAGTGGTAGTTATTTCTCACCTCTTTCTGGAGGCTCCTCCCTCTCCCATCACTGGCCTGCTTCTGCAGGTGAAGGAGCTCTGAAGGTTGTACCCTGGTCTGCTGTCTCACATTAGGGTTGGTGAAAATTAAACCCAGGGTGGGAGCCTCAGGGCAGTAAGCTGAGGCCCGGGGCAGTGTCCCAGAGCAGGGGAAAGAGAAAGTCAGCTTCAGTGTCCAATGAAGAAGAAGAGCAAGCCCTGGTTGTCCCAGGGTCCCAAATCACCATGGGGACTAGAGCAAGATGTTGTACCGCCCAGAAGACACCCTGTGGGGGAGGGAGAACAAGGAGGAGCCTCACAGGGCTCCAGCTGATCCCTGTTCTTGTTCAGACCTTACCCTCAGCAGCCTGGCTTTGGCTCAGTACACCCCATCTTCTCTAGGAACATCAATTCCTAGGCCAAGCCAAATAACCATGATAGAGATGTGAAAGAACATCCTTCTGGGTGGGATAGGACCACTCTAAGGAGTAGTGGGACCTGACAGGGAGTGGGGGTCCAGGGAGCAAGGCTCAATTACCATGTCATTAAGAAGGCCTTACTATCGGGTCTGGGTTGGTTAAAATCCCAGGTGAGCCACCTAGGGGCCCCATGACCTTAAATGGGCAAATTACTTAATCTAACTGAACCTCGATTTCGTTGTCGGCAAAATGGAAACAGTAATTACCTCGCAGAACTATGAAGACTTAAAATTAGGATCAGTAGTAAATGCTGTTACAATCACCATTTCCCAGTACCCAAACCTGTGTAGGGCTGGTTCCAGGCCTCTCTTCTGGGCTCCATCAAAAGCAATCCTGTAATTTGCCTGCATTATGGTTTTTGTGAGACTGAATGGGAAAGAAGTATTGTTACCCAAATCCTAATGGGATGACGTCTCTCTGTGGACTAGAGCCTGGGAAAATGCCTGGATTCCAAGGAGTACTGGATGGTAGGTGGCAAGTTACATGTGGGCCTCTGCTTTCATCTGGGATCTCATAGCAGAAGGAACCCAGAACTTTCAGAGCATAAGGAGACCAGGGGTGACTGTCTATCCCAACAGAAGTCAGGAACCAGGAGCTCTGTCTATGGCTGTGTTGATGTCCCTTAGATCTTTCCTATCATAGAGAGTTCAGGGGTTAAGGTTCTCCAGTGCTGAGGAGAGAGGGCCTGCACGTAGGCTATGCGTGCTCAGCTTTTCCCTTCTCCACACCTACCCACAACATCCCTTCCCTGCTGCAGACCCTCTCAGGCATCCAGTTAGGACCCCCTTAGGTGAGGCAGGGAGAATTCCCTGCTTCCTGACGCGTAATAGCTGCTTCATAAATGTTGGTGGATGGAACTGAATTGCATGCAGGCTGATGGGAAGTCCAGGGGCAGGGAGGCCGTGGGTGGTCACCACACCAGGATCAAGTGCCAGGAGTTGATAGGAGCCCCACCCTTCCAGGTTTGCCTGCTGTTGAAACCTAGCAGCCACCCCACACTAGAGAATACAGAAGCCATATCTTCACTGTCAGTATTCCTAGTAACTAGGAGGAAGAGAGAGGAAGAGTGGGGAGGGAGGAAAGAAGGGGAAGGGAAAGGGAGGAGGAAAAAGGAATGAAGAAAAGGAAGTTAGCAAAAAAAGAAATCAGAGTGAATAAATGGACTAATCAGAACTCAATAGCCTGGACCAAGACCAAAAACATAGCCTATGCAATTGTCAGAAAAGGGGAAATGAAACGGGCCAGCAAGCTCAAAGCAGGTCCTAGGTCTTACTGGCAAGACTCCAAGTCACAGCAGTTGTCACTAAGGCTCTGGGTCTGGAAGGTTAATGTTACCAAGCTCCCCAGACTGAAAGACCACCAGCAGACCTAGCTTGGTAATGAGCAAAAACGAAGAGCTGGCCTAACTGGAATCCCAGCTCAGCCATTAAGTCAGGTCATTTAACCCCTCAGAATTTCCTTATCTTCAAAATGGGGATATTGCTACTTTGCAGATTAGTCATGCAAATCAGAAATAACTGGCACTCAGTAGGTGTTAGATGGCAACTTCTTAAGTTTTATTTTTGGCCACGCAGCATGTGAGATTTTGGCTCCCCAGCCAGGGTCAAACCCGCAGCCCCTGCAATGGAAGCAGTCTTAAGCCACTGTACAGCCAGGAAGTCCCTGGCAACTTCTATTATTAGGGAGCAAGATATACATACAAGTTGGGTGACTATATGTTTAAAATACTTTGTATGAAGATTTTCAAGGAGCAGGAAAATGTATATGAAATAAAAGTCCTTTGTAAACTGAAAAGGACCCTACAAATATCAGGGAATTGTTTGGAAGTCATGTTTTATGGTTAGAAAAAATAAAGGCACATCCCTTCCTGGGTGGGTGGCAGGATCCCTTTGCAGTAGGTCAGGTCATCAGCTGTGCCAGTCATTCTGCCAGCTGGTGACAGATGAGGGCCTCTCACCCTGGAAGAACAGAACCCCAGAGTGGCCAGAGGCGGGGTTGGGGGAGGGTGGTCTTTTCTATTTGTTGGAGGAAATCTGGGTGAACTCTATAAACTTTAATGCAGAAAACACTGAAAACTTGCCACATGGAGACAGGCCTTCAGAAGGGCAGGAAGCCAGGCCTGACCTCTACCAAGCTGTCCCAACCTTAGGAACTAAACTGCTGCTAAGGGCAAAGACTCTCTCTAGGTTCATCTTGTCCCACCCCTCAGCCCCTATTCCAAGTTCCTGTCATATTTCCTAGGCACAGAATAGTGTCAATCAATTATCAATCTAAAGCTGAAAAGGTTCTCATGCTTGGCACTGACGTCCCAGAGCAAAGGGTCCAGGACTGTCTCAAGAGGCCACGCGCCAGCTCCCACTTCCAGGAAATCACCTGGTCCCAGGCCAGCTCCCTAAGTGGCTCCTCCTTCAGAAGCCAACAAGGTGAATGTAGTCAAAGAGCCTCAGCTCAGAAACAAGGGAGACCCAGGTCTGAACCCTGGCTCTATCAACATACCCATGTGACTTCACAGCAAGCGATTTCACCTTTCCTCACTTGTCTCCTCCACATACTCTCTTGCAGGCTGCTGCAAAACTAAATAAAGAATGGGAATGTGACCTGTAGCATCGAGGGCACACAGTAGATGCTCAATTAGTATTACTTCCCTCTCTCTCCCCTTCCTCCTCACAGACCTCAGTCGGCTGCTTCCTTTTGCTTTTCAGAGCAGTCACCTGTTCTTTCTTGAAATTCAGCTCCCTTCCAGACTGGTGGCCGTGTGACCATCTCTCCACCTCTTTGATGCCCCCAAATAAGTACACAGGTCCTTTTCATTAAAGGGTTTTACTGCTAATCCTGGAGAAACAGATGCACGCTGGGCTGGGGGTGACAAGTCACAAACATGAGGGAATGTGAAGGTCCCTGGATCAAGGTTCCTTGAGGGTTTCCCTTTCATTCCTAAAGTAGGACCTGAGACCTCTTCTCCAGGCCTGGGAAGCCACTTCCTCCCTGTCCAGCTGAGGCACAGTGGGTGGAATTAGTGGACCCCTGCAGTGCGCCCTAAGCTCAAGCAGTCCATACACAATACAGAGACCGTCCATACACAATACAGAGACCGTCCAGACAGCGATGCTTATCTCACAGGCACTTCCTTAAAGGCCAGGAGAAGGTCACCCTAATGATATAAGCAAGTACTAAACCTACCCTATTTCTCTTTCACCCCAAGGAGTTGAAACTAAGATGGAGTCCTCTGACTATCTACCACAAGAAACTGGCCTGGAAAAATGTAAAGATTTTTACTCAGAGTCCCTTCTCTGACTTCCTGGAGATCCTGGCTTCAGAGGCAGCAGAAAACCCGTCTCCAAAGTGGGAGAAGGGCTTGAGGTCAAGGGAGCAGCAGCGGATCCTAAAGGTCTTTCTACGCTAGGCTGGGGCCCCTTGCTCTGTCCGCGCTCCCTCGGCCTCTTCAGCTGGACTCTCTCCCGGCCTGCTCTCCCCGGTGTGTTTTCTGGTGGCGGATGAGATTGGAGCTGCGGGAGAAATGCTTCCCGCACGCGGTGCACCGGTAGGGCTTCTCGCCCCTGTGGGTCCGCTGGTGCGCCCCGAAGTTGGAGATGTCGCTGAAGGTCCGCCCGCACTCGGTGCACTCGTAGGGCCGCTCGCCCGTGTGGGTGCGGTGGTGCACGCCGAAGCTGGAGCTGTTGCTGAAGCTCTTCCCGCACTCGCAGCAGATGTAGGGCGCGGGCTCCAGGTGGGTCCGGTAGTGCACCGCCAGCGCCGAGCTCTGGCCGAAGCTCTTGCCACAGAGGTCGCAGCGGAAGGGCCGCCGGCCCAGGTGGTCCTGCTGGTGCGTGGTGAGGTCCGCGTGCCGCCGGAAGCTCTGCTCGCAGTTGGGGCACTTGTAGTGCTTCTCCTCCAGGTGGATGCGCTCGTGCCGGATCCGGTTGGAGCTTCTGGAGAAGCTCTTACCGCACTCGGAACACTGGTAAGGCTTCTCGCCCGTGTGGATGCGCTGGTGCGTCCTCAGGTTGGAGGTGTTGTTGAAGGTTTTGCCACACTGGACACATACAAAGGGCTTCTCATCCACCTCGGGCCTCCGATGAGCAGAGAGGTCCTCCGGCTCTGCAGCAGAGACAGCGACTTCCTGCGTGGGCTCTTCTGGACGGGGCCCTTGTGGCGCCTCCGACGGGCTTGCTTGCCCAGGCTCTTTTTCCCCATCCGGTACCTTGGAGTCATCCACTCTCCAGGGCTTATTACCCCGTTCCCCTTCCTCGGGCAGGTGCTGTTCTGGGCTCTGCTCCTTCTCACTGCCCATCTCTGAACCCTGAGAATGAACACAAATGGCCAACACCTTTATTCCATGGGTCAGGCCAGCCCCCAGCGAATCTTCTATCCTGGGTTGATTCTGTCCCGGTACACGATCCCTACAGAAAGAACCATTTCATTCCATTAACTGGAATACTTGGAAGAATGCCTTTACTAACTTCCAAGTGACAAACCTCCACAGATATGTAAAGTTACCCACCACAGCAAAAGGAAGGCCCCCAGCTTTGTCCACCCCCAAAAGATGTTATCTGTGAAATTTGCATAATGCCACTTATCTTACTACCACACTAAACCATGAGTCTAGACTCTAATTCACCTGCAAGTACAGGACCTTCCATTAGGGGGTGAGTTTGATTTTTCTGCCTAAGTTAACTGAAATTCCCATTCTGTTTAATCTTATCTGGAAAAATCTTCCTTACAAGTATCCCTCTATCTGCCTGCTTTCAAACTGAAAATAACAGAACCTCTAATTCCTGAGGCTCTCCTACTCACTCACAAGGCCGAGCTCTGAATCCTCTGAAGTGTTCTGCCACCCTTCCCTTCGCCACATCTCACCATAGTCTAACAAATAAAGGGTAACATCTGGGTCCTCCAAGATCCACTGCAGAGCCTGGACTGTGTCTGTTCTGCCTAGGCAGTGCCCACTTCCACTCACACACCCCACAGAACAGTGCCTACACACACAGTCTCACACCACACACACAGTCATACTCACCATACACACACAGTCACTCTTACAACACACGTGCATATCATGCAATCACACCTACACAGCCACACACGTACCAATCACACACACCATACACAGCCCTCCCATACAAAGAACCATATACATGGCTACACCACCACACACCATACACACACGCAGCTACACACTCACACCACACAGTCTCACATGCACACACTGCCCCCTCTGCCCCACTGCCCCCCACACAGTCCCCAGCACGGGGCCTATTTGTGCATATGTCGGTAGATACTCGCTAAGCCGCACAGACTCCTTTAGAGTTCCTACAGACATGGACGGCAAGTGAGGGAGAGAAATACTGACAAGAGGAGAGTGGTATTTCCTTGGAACCTTGAGGAAATAATGGCATTTCAAAAGGCAGAGTGGACTGGTGGAAATACCGCAGAGTGACATGAACAAGGGGATGTGGGAGGCAAGCCCGGGCTATGACGGGACACTGACAACAGGGAATGAAAGATTGGTAATTCTGCATCCTTTGTGGAAAACAACAACCAACAATAATGGAAGGGACACCAACTACATTTAGGGCTGGATCTCAACGGTGACATATACTGTCTTTACAACTCTGCAAATTACTCAACCACTCTGAGCCTCAACTCCTGTATCACTGAAACTGTGAGACCAACTGACACAGCAGGACTGTTAGAGGAAATGCCTATCATATGCTCAGTGTGAAGTGTGGCATGTACTAGTCATTCAGTACATGACAGCTGCGATTAACTGCTGAAGACACTATATGCTAGCCCTGTAAAGAAGGCAAGAATGAAAAAGATTCCTTATATGATCTTGTTAAAAATTCAATTTAAAAAATGGTACAGTATATATAATCTAAAATGTGAAATATGGACAGTACATTAAACCTTTAAGGAGTGGGGTGGGGGGATGGTCAGTAAACTTTTTCTGTAAAGGACCAGGGAGTATATATTTAGTAAATATTTGGGGTCATAGGATCTCTGTTGCAACTACTCAACTCTGCCATTGTATCATAAAAGCAGGCGTAGAAAATCCGTAAATGCTTGGGTGTGGCTGTATCCTAACAAAACTTTATTTCAAACAAAAGAAAGCAAACTATAATCTACCAATCTCTGTTAAGAGTGTTTCTTTTTTCAATAATCTAGGTAAGTAATGTTTTTAAAAAAAAAAAAAAAAGGCTGCTTCACTTTCAAAACTGCAAAAAAAAAAAAAAAAACCAGAAACTATTCCTTGATACTTAGTCACTATCTTCTGACCATCCCTTTAAAAAATTACAACCCCTCCAAAACGAAAAGTTAAAAATAAAAATTATAACCCCTTCCCCCACACTCAGTTCCCCCTTGCCCCATAGCATTTCTCACCTTCTAATGATCTGTTCTTTGTGTCTATTATTTAGTATAAGCCTCCCCTTGCAAAACATAAGTCCCATTAGGGCCAGGTTCTTTGCCTTATTCATTAATGTAAACCAAACTCCTAGAGCAGTGGCAGTCATACACAGTAGATC
This sequence comes from Bos mutus, assembly GCF_027580195.1. Taxonomy (NCBI): domain Eukaryota; kingdom Metazoa; phylum Chordata; class Mammalia; order Artiodactyla; family Bovidae; genus Bos; species Bos mutus. The sequence continues at coordinate 102,753,865 of NC_091619.1, read as the reverse complement.
CTTAATAAATATTTACTGAATAAACTGAGTGAAGACCAGGTCTGTCTCCACAACCCATTTCATGCTTACCTGTGTCTATTCTCACCCATGATTCCTTAGCAATCTCTTAATTCCTGCCCACTTCCTCCTTTATGCACTCACAGAATCTTGTACTGGCTTTTACGGTATTTTGCAATTATCTGTTTACATGTTTGTTCCCAGTATTAGTTTATTAGCAATTTGTGGGCAGGGACTGGTCATTTTAGTAATGTCTCCAGCACAAGGCCTGGTGCTCAAAATTTTTTAAGTATGAGTGAATGGATATGATCTTAATTTACCTCCTACTCCTGCCCATCCCACCTAGGGCTCCAATATCTCTCTCTATGCAATGAGCTACACGGCCTCCACTCATAACCAATCCCACTATACTGAGAATCCACAATATACCAAGCCCTGACTCTTCCCAGAGCTGAATGCTGAGTTGAATAAGAAGATTTAAGACTAGAGTCACCACCCTAAAAGACTTTATGGTACAGTGCAGCGTCATGGGCCACCAACTCCAGAAACTGTCATACAAGTGTAGAAGGTTAAGTTCTAGGCGAAGCAGGAAACTTGTAATTCGCCCAAGGGCACACACCAAATGAGTGGCAGAACTGGGAGCCATGCCCATCGCTCCAAAGCCAGTGCTTTTAAGCGCTACACCAGTAATAAATACAGTCCCATGGGAGTTCTGATGACACAAGCATATCTCCCTGAAGAGTTCAGGGATAAGCAGCTTCATGGAAAAGGTAGTCTTTGAGTCAGGACTTGCAGGATGGGTGAGCAAGACTGGAACTGACACAGATGGGGAACCCACCATCTACTAAGAAGGCAGTGCCAGGTAAAGAAGCATTTCCATATCACATTTCAGAGATTTGGGGAGAAAGGGACTCATGGGGTTTGTCTTCCCAGGAGGTTCAGAGGTACAGGGAGGACCACAGGTGGAAGGGACTGAGACGGTGTGCAAAAGGAGCCAGATCTAACAAGTCAGAGCCAAGAAGATGGGGCTTGTGATTAGAGATGCTGAAGGCCAAGGGCCTGGGTTAGATGGAAGGGACAAAGCTGGAAAGTGGTCTGAGGAGCCTTTAGGGTCATGTCAAGACTTGCAGGGAGGAAGGAAAGAGGGGAGCTTGGAAATATCAGGGGAAATGTGTGAAAGAACTGCGAACTGAACGGGGAGGTGGGGGTGGTGGATAAGGAGTCAGAGAGAGAAGAGGACCAAAACAGTCAGAGGGTCCGAGGAGAGACTGGTTAGGGTTGGGAACCCGACTCAAGAAGCTGGGTTGTGTGCAGCCGGGCGGAGTCTGAGGTTGGAGCGGTCTACAGGAGCCAAGTTCAGAGCTGCCGGGCGGGCGTGGGGCCGGAGGGGTGAGGGAGAAGGAGAAGCTCACCCCAAAGACATGGTCAGTGGCAGCGGAACTGGGTACTCAAAGGCGAACAGAAGGGCGGGAAGGCAGGGGCTTGGAGCCAGACGCTGGCCATGCAGGCCGGGGGAAGGGGCTCCAGGAGTTGGGACGAGGGACCACAGGGCCCCGTTTGTTCCCCAGTGGGTCCGAGGAACAAAGCCACAGCCCCAGCTGCCCAGTGAGAGGAAAGGGACTAAGCTGAGAGTTCCCCGCGAAACCACTAGCACCTCCCCACAGCAACCTCGGGCCCGACCCCAACCCACCTAGCTCCAGCGTCTCGCGGTCAGGAACAGTACCGCCTCTCTGAGCCGGGGGGCGGAGCCGGAACCGGAACCCGGAAAGGATCCGCCCTACCTCTTCAGGATTGGTTCCTGAGGATTCCCTTTCCTTTCTACTGGCTGCCACAACGCTAGACTCCTGGGAGTGGCCTGCTGGGAGTTGTAGTCCTGTGGAAGATAATAGGCTCGGAGAAGAAATTTGAGAAGTTTAGAATTTAGTAGTGGAGACTGGATTCCCTCTAAAGTCGAGGGCTTCCTGCTGCGCTCCGGCGTTAAAAGCCCAAAGTGTGGGCCACCAGTGTGGGAAGTAGTAGGCTATGTAGCGCTAACCTACATGATCTCCTGCTGCTGCTAAGTCACTTCAGTTGTGTCCGACTCTGTGCGACCCCATAGACGGCAGCCCACCAGGCTCCCCCGTCCCTGGGATTCTCCAGGCAAGAGCACTGGAGTGGGTTGCCATTTCCTTCTCCAATGCATAGAAGTGAAAAGTGAAAGTAAAGTCGCTCAGTCGTGTCCGACTCTTCGCGACCCCATGGACTGCAGCCCACCAGGCTCCTCCGTCCATGGGACTCTCCAGGCAAGAGTACTGGAGTGGGGTGCCATTGCCTTCTCCGACATGATCTCCTAGGGGTCACGAATTCAGAATTTCTTCTTCACTCTAAATTTGACACCCTTGGTAGTCCTGTAGACATCCCCCGAATCCAGAATCCCGCGCCCCACTGGAGGTTTTTAAAGTCAAAGGATTTGGGAACTGGAAAGGCGTCTATTTATTATGACGTATAGTTGATTTACAATAATGTGTTAGTTTCCGGTGTATAGCATAGTGATAAGGGGTAGTTGTTGTTTACAGATTATATTCCATGATAGGTTATTTCAAGATATTGTGTGTAATTGCCTGTGCGTTACAGTAAATACATGTTGCTTATCTATTTTATGGATACTAGTTTATATCTGTTAATTCCATACTCCTAATTTATGCCTCCCCCTGAAAGGGAGTTGAAAGATCAACTAATCCCATACCTACTAATCCAGTACCTTTGTCGGAGAAGCTAAACATTCCCTGGCCAAGGAACCACCTCCAGTTTCCCAAAGTCCCTGCACAGGGATTTTTCTGAGTGCTACTTAGTTAAACTTGACTTTTGTTCATCAATTCAAACACAACAAGACCACTATCCAGGATTAAGACTTTTTTCTTTCAGGTTTAATTTTTTAAAAATCTAATCACTGCAGATGGTGATTGCAGCCATGAAATTAAAAGACGCTTACTCCTTGGAAGGAAAGTTATGACCAACCTAGATAGCATATTCAAAAGCAGAGACATTACTTTGCCAACAAAGGTCCGTCTAGTCAAGGCCATGGTTTTTCTAGTGGTCATGTATGGATGTGAGAGTTGGACTGTGAAGAAAGCTGAGCGCCAAAGAATTGATGCTTTTGAACTGTGGTGTTGGAGAAGACTCTTGAGAGTCCCTTGGACTGCAAGGAGAGCCAACCAGTCCATTCTAAAGGAGATCAGCCCTGGGTGTTCTTTGGAAGAAATGATGCTAAAGCTGAAACTCCAGTACTTTGGCCACCTCATGCAAAGAGTTGACTCATTGGAAAAGACTCTGATGCTGGGAGGGATTGGGGGCAGGAGGAGAAGGGGACGACAGAGGATGAGATGGCTGGATGGCATCACCGACTCAATGGACATGAGTCTGAGTGAACTCCGGGAGTTGGTGATGGACAGGGAGGCCTGGCGTGCTGCAGTTTATGGGGTCGCAAAGAGTCGGACACGACTGAGCGACTGAACTGAACTGAACTGAATCAAATATGTAGACTAAAATTCCACAATCCTCTCACATCTTCAAGGTATTTCAGTGCAAAGAGAAAAAAGAGTATTGTCTTCAGAGACAGATACACTAGATTTATAAACCCAGTTCTACCACCTTGCATTATTTCCTTCCCTTATAAAATCCCTGGCTGAATTACTGTAAGAATTAAATAAGTTAACATATGTAATACTTCTACCACCACAAATGTCAGTTCTCTTTCCTGTTGGTAAGTTTTCTTGGGTGCAACCAGTGTGAACAATGTGAATCAGTTTTAAGACTGGGATAGTCACAAATTATGGTTGAAACTAAATATGGATGAGTGAAATATAAATTGCCCACATACACTACGACTTTATAAATGGATATAAATGAAATACTGAGAAGGCAGACTCAGAAATAAAACTGTGGCTTTATTTTTAACTGTGGTTAAACTCTCATGGGTGGAATCAAGGCTCTTCAAAAGCAGTCTTGTAATGTGCCTTTTGCTTATCAGCCCAAAGCCTTTCCCCACAACTTCTCATTCCCAATGAAAATAAGAGCATGCCAAATACCAAGCTTTTATTTAAGGACTGTACAAAAGCAAACAAAAAATTCCTCTCTGAATCTCAGAGGGGATTCAAAAGGATCAGTGAAACACAGGGCCTCACTCACAGCTGCTTTTTCAAGGCCACACACAGCTGGGCTACTCTGTATGAAGCCTTGCTTCCTATCTGCCTGATGGTGATCCTTAGGTTTTTCAAAATTAAGGTTACGGCTACCACGTTTAAAGTCCCCATACCTGGCTATCACCAAGTTAGCTTTGAAAACATTCTCTGGTGGCTCAAATGGTAAAGAATCTGCCTGCAATGTGGGTGACCTAGGTTCCATCTCTGGATTGGGAAGATTTCCTGGAGGACGTCATGGCAACCCACTCCAGTATTCTTGCCTGGAGAATCCCCATGGACGGAAGAGTCTGCAGTCTATAGGGTCACAAAGAGTCGGACACAACTGAGTTACTTAACACACCCACATATTAGTTCTGCTTGTCACCAAAGTATGTTGTAGATAGCATCAAGGAAATAGAAAACAATGACTTTCTTTTTTTAAATCCCTCTGGCCCTCTGCTCTATATTCCAGAAGAAAGAAGAAACAGTATGTGATCCAAAAAAAGTTTGGTTAGAGGCCTGAACTGAGAAAAGGAGAAAAGCAATTCTTGATGTGATAAGTCAGGACTGGGCATCCTAACTTCATAACTACAAGCCTGAGTGCAGGATGAGGCAGGATGAAGGCTTTTAAGAAGCCCCTTGAGTACAGAGTCCCTATATCTCAGTGACACACATTCTACACCATCACCTAAACCTAATCTGATTGTTCATTTGGTTTTCAAGAATTCTTCCAGGGCAATAGAAACTTCAAGTTCCCAGAAATTCTAAAACTGAGCCCTGGGAGAAAGGTGGTGCAAGAGAAACCATAAAGGGGTTTGGGTTGGGTGAAAGGAGAGGAGATGGTCCAGAATCACTGGACCAGAAGACTGAAGTCCAGGGCACTGGGCTAGAGAGTCTGAGAATCAGGTGACGAGGCCCATCCCTAAAAAGAAGGAACCTTGAGCCCCTGAAGGGCTGGGCCAAGGTCAGAAGACCAGGACAGGATCATATCTCTGAGTGGGATGAGCTCTGATGCCTGAGCAGGGAGCAAGAAAGGGTCCACTTGCAGGGCCACATCTCCATTAGCCTGGCCTTTTTCTTCTGTGTTGGGGACAGTTGATTCCTCTGGTTTCTGGAGTTCAGAACAGATAATTAGAGGTGCCGTGTTTTTCCCTCCATCATGAAGGCAAGGTTCAAAGAAAGGGCGGAGGGGGCCGGAGAAACTGTGGGTGAAAGTAAAGATGTGGGACTGGTTGGTCACGTTGTAGAAGGAGATGACTCCTGCTTCATAGTCCAGGAAAATCCCCACGCACCTCATGGGCTCTTTCAGGCGGAAGGAGGTCTGCGGGGATGTGAGGGCCTCGTACTCATTCCCGTGATTCTGTCGCAGGAGCCAGTGTCCGTTGGCGGGCGAGGCGGTGACCTTCCCCTTCCTGCTCACTGACTCACTACACACCCCCAGGGCCCATTTGGTCTTGTCTGCCACAGACACCTCCCAGTAGTGACAGCCAGCTATGAAGTACTCGGAGCCCAGGACGCTGACAACGAAGTCAAATCGCTCGGGATTGTCGGGCACGGGCTGCCTTGTGTCTCCAAGCTTCACACACTTGCGGTCCTCAGACAGGATGAGTTTGGGATGCGCTGTATCTGGGTCCAGGGTCACAGTCACTGCAGAGAGTCACAGAGAGATGAGGTTTAGGAAGCTAAGTCTCCAGCGACCTCTGAGTAGCTGTGGAGGGAATAATCATCTCTAGGTCTGCAACCATGGTGCCCTCATCCCCACATGTCCTGGAACTAAAAAACAATACGTTGTCCAGTCTTCTAGATCTACTAGTGGATTAAGTAAAAGAGGGCAAAGTTTTTCATCTGTCTGTGAAGCTGTCTTAATCCTTAAGAAATATTGCCTTTGTCTTTGCTGGTCCAAAGGACTCTCACATATGAAAATAAACAAGTTTTGATGTTAGACCCAGTAGCGTGATAGCATATTGGAGCCCCAGCTATGTCTTACACTAGTTATGTGATACTGGGCTTGTTATTCATCTCTAAACCTTCATCTGTAAAGTGGGAATAATAGCAGCACCAATGTTGGAGAGTTGTTGTGCAGATTTGATGAGCTAATGCACTAGATAATGAGTGTGTGATGCTCATTTTCTTAACTAAAATCATTGCTTATAATAATCATCTTAAAATGTTAATGTAGAGAGATAACTTCCTTCAAATTATGGATTAGGAGGGTGACAATGAATCTCCTTCCTTCCCCAAGTCAAAAAACAGGCTCATTTTGGAGAGTTAAATCCACAAAATGCACACTCGGTCAAGCAGTGGGAATGAATCAGACTGGGAGAGTGAAAAGGGTTTGTGAGTTCCCAGAATGTCAATAGAGGTGACCCGGTGTTTTCTCAATGGGCCGACTCATGGATTCTATTGATCCTGCCTAAACAAAAACCTTCTGAACGGAAGGGGGATGAGCATCTTGGAAAACGCAGGAAGGGCAGAAGAGCAGTGAAAATAACAGGTCTCATTCAAACAGCAACAAAAAATGTGATCTGTGAAAAAAATTGAAGAGATGTGCAAATCTTTTCAAATAAAACTATGAAACCTTTTTGTAGTCTACATTGCTGCGGCTGCTGCCCAACTCACTCTCTTCTCTGAGAAGCACCACTCACCAAGGAAACGGATCTTCAGAGAAAGAAGGATGTGGCAGATGCGCAGAAAGAGACAGGAGCACTGACTAGCTGTCCAGTAGTGGGAAAGGAAGGAGTGCTCAACCTGAAAGCACAGGAGAGACTACAGGAAAAGACGAATAGACTTGACCACAGGAAAATAAAACACTCATGCTTCAAAAGAGGACATTAACATGCGAAAGAAAAACTCAGAAACATACTGTGTGAAAAATACGACCAAGGGTTAATACGGCAAGAAGTCCCCACAAATTGAAAAGTAGCCAGAATAGGACAGGAGCAGACAAGTCACAGAGGTAAAATACAAATAACCAATGAACTTAAGAAAAATCTCAAAAATCATAGAATACCCTTAAGAAGAGTAAACCAAATATTTATCAGTGTTTTTAAAAGAAAGGAGACTTTCTAAATCTAAATTTGATCCTTCCAAAATAAAAGATTGTCAAAATTTGAATTACAGATAAACAGATTAGATTTAAAATTTGTTAAAATTACAGTCTGCCTCCTAAAGGAACAGAGTCATGGGCTCTCAACTGTGGATCCATCTGACTGGTGTACCTTACCAAAGTGCAGCCGGGCCCTTCTCCAGCCTGAAAGACAGAAAAAAAGGCATTGTTAGAGTGACGGAGAAATAAATGGAGACTTTCTGATACAGGGCGGGGGTGGGGAATGGTGGAAGGATGAGTGGGGGCTGGATGGGGAAAGTGCATCTCACCTGAGTTTGCTGCAGCTCTTTTTAACTCTACAAAAGAAGAAACACAGAGAATGAGTTTTCATTGGAAGCAGAATCAGCAGGAAAGAAGATGTTATGGCAGTTATAAGAGCAGGGTTACTTACTCAGTTCTCTCCGGAGTTTCTCTAGAGAATAAAAACAATTTGACAAATCAGAATGAGGGCTTCTACATGCCTGTGATGCTCCAGTCCCATCCCAACCACACTCCTAGAGCAGATCCTTCCCCATGACAGTGTTTCAACCGCAATGACTCCCAGCCTGGGTCCCCAGCGATAATGCAGAGGGTCAGCAAGTTCCTATGGGAGCCAAAATGACCTGCAGACTGAACGTACAACGCATCTCACGTAAATGTATACAATGTTGTGGGAGAAAAATAAAATATAGATTCATTTAAAACTGGTATTGAATTTCCATTAGATTTGCTAATGCATATTTTCTCAGTGTGAAATCATATAGATACGTCACGTGTTTGAGGATTTGGGGTAGTTGTTGTTATAACGAGGTTCTCATACATGAAAGGGTAGAGAAGCACTGCTCCGTATATTCAGTTGAATGAGGATCCATCTACCTCGGATTCCACCTAACCGAATGTCATGCCTGAGTGATAGCAGTGTCTTCCTGATGACTTCACCTGGAGGAGGTACCTCTCTTCTTGCTAAAACATGTCCTTTTTAGAGACCAGATAACAATTGTGCAGGAAACAGGAGCAGGGAATATTTGAGAAAAAAAAAAAAAGAGGCCTTTATGAAGCCAAAAAGTTCCCAACCCATATGCTTTAAGTACCCTTGCCCCTTCTCTTCTGCCCCAGGAGGTGAATCTGGGACTCTCATCCTAAAACAAAGATGTCTGCAGAAGGTTTGGAGCACAGATGAGAAGCAGAACTTACTGAGGGCTTTATGGAGTCGTCCTAGAAAACAGAGAAAGAAGCACAAGTGAGCAGGAGGGCTCATCATGCCACCCCCGCACCGCCCCCCCCGGTGGAAAAAATGATGATGATCCCATCAGCCCCCAGTCCAGTCACATCTCCCTAAGGGCAGATGTGGAAATTCACTAGTGCCCGTTCCACTTTCCAGATGACCTGGACTACCCTGACTGTGGTTCCTCTTCCCTTCCCTTTGTCTGTCTGGTTTCGTTTCCGCTGTCTGTATGAATTTTTCCATATGTTTTTAACTAGTGTCCATAAGTGTATGCCTTGCTGCTCTTTTATAACTGTTGGGCTTCCCTGGTGGCTCAGATGGTAAAGAATCTGCCTGGAATGCAGGAGACCTGGGTTTGATCCATGGATCAGGAAGATCCCCCAGAGAAGGGAATGGCTACCCACTCCAGTATTCTTCCCTGGAGAATTCCTTGGACAGAGTCCCTGGAGTTACAGAGAGTCAGACATGACTGAACACGCCGTAATATCTATGGTGTAAAACCAGCTGAAGACCCACTGTCCACTTACTGACATGTTCTTTTATTCTCTACAGTAGCCCTCCCTGAAGAACTGTGACCCCAGGAGGTCTGGGACATGTGCATATGCTTCTGTGCTTTGGGGGAGTACCTTCAGCTTCTCTGGAAGGGTCACCCGTCCACGTTTCCACTCAGCACTGGCCCCACCACAGAGCTGAAGTTATTCATCTGAGTTTACTGTCAGCCTTGTGCTAAGGGCTGGGCATGCATTAGGTGCTGGGCATTGGGGCAGTGAAGCTGAATATGATACAGCCTCCCAACAAGACAGTATTTTATCATGCTCACTACCAACAGCCTCCATTCATTGTGTCCTGTTCTTATGACGTAGGTCTTGAATCCTCTCAACAATGTGAGGTGCATATAATGATTATTCCCATTTTACAGAGTGGTGGCCTGAGGCTCAGAGGGACATGGAAATTTGTCCAGATTATCCAGCTAGTAAGTGGCCGAGGAGGCAGGATTCACACGCAAGTCTGTCTGACTCCTAGATGGAGGCTTTCATACTACCCCACACTGTCCCTTCCCTTCTAGGACAGGATGGTCATTGCACGGTCATTGCATCCTTGAGGCTGCATCCCACACTTTAACCAGCCCGGAGGAGATGAGATGGGGGAAGGGAGGAGATGCCGAAATCATTGCATGTGGAGCCATTTCTGAGCTAGAAGACAATGATTTGTCTTCCCAGATAGACTTTCAAAGGGCAGAGTCCCACCTGCTTTTTGAATCCAGGGTTCTATCTTTTACCCTCAGTGGCCCAGAGCAATCATTTAATTAATGAAGACAAAATGGTAATAAGAGAAAGGTTTCAGGAATTGTAACAGGAGGGTGTTTTTTTTTAAGTTGTCTTTGATAATACTGAAAACAATCAGGTGAGAGGATTTATTATCACAATTTTACAGATGAGGAAATCAAACCTCAGAGTAGTAAAGTGACTTAACCCAGGCCTGTATGTGGCAGATTTGAACCAGCTGCTGCTGACTCCAGCGCCTATGATCCTCCCACTGTATCGCACCACCTCTGTCGATGCAAAATTTGTATGGATCCTTGAGATTCTCGTACACCCTGTAATACCTTGTTTAAAAAAAAAAAAATTGGGACCTGTACCACACAGCCTGCAAGGTCTTAGTTCCCCAACCAAGGATCACATCTGTGCCTCCTGCATTGGAAGTGCAGATTCTTAACCACTGGACCGCGAGGGAAGTCCCCCATATACCATTTTAATATATTTTTACATAGTATATAGATCTTCTTTTTAGGTGATTGGTGGAAAAGCCAATGAATGGACCAATGAACTCTGACCACAGGCGTCCCCTCACCCATAGCTACCAACCCTTGATACTGGAAAGCAAAGTCCAATAATACGAACAGAGGAGATATGTGTGGGGAGTGTGTGCGTGTGTATGCACATACACACATGTATATTGTATGTTTAACAAGCGACTGTCAGCATTTATGCAGAAGGAGAAAAAATATGCTATCTGTTCCCTGCCCTTTATGCTATACATATAATTACCTTTTTCTTTTGCATGGTCTGAGAGAAGATTTTCTAGAGGAAGGAAAGTAAAAGGAAATGAGATTCTATGCCATTTTCTTGAGGATCCCTGCTTCTTACTGAGTTTAGGGCTCTTGAACATATCCTCCTCTACCTCCACCTCCTCCTCCCTGATCCAGGCCCTCAACACCTCCCATCAGGATGCCAGAAAGAGTGGCCCAAATTGCCCTCACGTTCTGTCTCCTCCCTCTGGTCTCCTTTCAACACAGCAGCCAGAGAGAGCTTTCTGGAAGCATAGTTCTGGTCGGGATATCCCACTCACAGCTTCACCACTGCTCCAAGGAGAAAGATGAAGACCTTCATGGGATCCCCAGGGCCTCACACGCTGGTCCCTGGCTCACTCTGCAGCAGCATCTGCTGCCACCTTCCCCTCACTCAGGCACCATGTCTCTTTCTCAAGCTCTTCTGCTGTGGGTGGCTTTCTGTGCTCCCTTCCCCCATGGCAGTCCATCCTCCAGGCCAAACATCACTTCCTTTGGAAAGTCCTATTCTATCCCTGAAGTCTGGTTAGTTTCACCCAGTCACCGTCTCTCCAGCCTTCAGAACTTCCATCTGTGGCATCTGTCTCACTATTAAAGCCAGGTGTACCTCCCCGACGGGATCAAAGCTTTCAAGAAGGCAAAGACTGTGCCCACTTTCACTCACCATCGTGTCACAAGCATCTGGTATAGTCTGAACCACTTAGTAGAGAATTATCAATTATTTGTTGAATGAATAAACATGTCCCCTGTCTTAGACCTACATGACTCTTCCAGAATCAGATCAAGCCATGGGTTCACAGACAAAATTACCAAACACATTGGAAGGCAAGAGATTACAAAAAAGAGTCATCAGAAAGTGGAAATGACAGGTGCTGATCCCCCACCCCACTACTGTCACCAGCAAGGACAGCAGATGCCGGGATCTGCAGGTCCAGAATTTAGATTAGTGGGTCCCAGGGACACAAAATGAACAAACGGAGAAACATCTCCACCCAGCCCAGGACACTTACCTACCTCCATCGCATGTTCATAGAGAAGCCTCTCTGGAAGGGAAAGAGAGAGATGTGAGCTTAAGGAAGGGTCTTTTCCTTTTTTTTAAGGAAGGCCCTTTTCTAACACTCACTCCAGTGTTCTTGCCTGGAGAATCCCAGGGACGGAGGAGCCTGGTGGGCTGCCATCTATGGGGTCGCACAGAGTCGGACACGACTGATGTGACTTAGCAGCAGCAGCAGCAGCTTTTCTAACAAGCAGAGCTGTCCACAGGCGGCCTGAGCAGGATTTTGCTCCCTGTCACTATGAGTGTCTGACCATTAGAAAGGATTAGAGGGTCTTCAAACCATCAGATGCAGAAAGGAGTGTTGGATTATGTGATTTTTCAAAGTCCTTTGCAACCCTGAGAGCCATGAAATGCAACCCTATTAAGGGTTTCATCCAATGGATACAACTGGAGTTCTTAATTAATTAGAAGATTGGCATGATGTGTTATGTGCTAATTTCTCTAAAGATGAGAATTCACAGCCCTGCCCAGGAGCTTCCTATTGATCCGCTCTGCAATGTGGACTCCGAGAGCATGGCTTTACCAGTTTTCTCCCAGACAACCTACCGATAACTGTTGAATCTGTGTCGGCATCCTCCCAGCCTTTCCCTAGAGAGTCTGCAGTACTATTTCCTGCCAGTCTGGGCTCCCTTACCACTCATTTACCTTTTGACCTTCTTTGCTTCCAGATGATGTAAATGCCCACCATGATGAAAATCCCCAGAACAGGTAGGATCACAGTAAGAGCCACGGCTGATGGCGAGAAGCTCCCTGGAGATTCGGCTGAAACAGAAACCACCTGTGACCACCCACTCAGAGCTTCTCCCATGCCAAGGGCCCCACTTTGAATGGCAGGTGTCTCAGGCACATCCCACAGCCTTTGTCACCTCAAGAGACACCTTAAGCCAAGATGGTGAGGGGTTCTGCTTCTCTCAGCAACTCAAAGCCCAGATGATCAAGGGATGACTTTAAAGTGAGATGTTTATCTCTCAGGATTGGTTTCAATGACCCTGCCTGAAGACAATGAGTCAAACTCAGCAATTTGGACTTCCCTGGTGGTCCAGTGGTTAAGAATCCTCCTGCCAATGCAGAGGACACAGGTTCGATCCCTGTTCCAGGAAGATTCCACAGGCCATAGGACAACTAAGCCCGTGCATCACAACTACTGAGCCAATACTCAGGAACTACTGAAGCCTGGGCACTCTACAGCCTGTGCTTTGCAACAACAGAAGCTGCCACAATGAAAAGCCCGAGCACCAAAACTAGAGAGCAGCCTCTGCTCACCACAGCTACAGAAAGCTGATGGGCAGCAAGGAAGACACAGCACAGCCAATAATAAAGTAAATTTTAAAAAAAACTCAGCATCTAGGGACTTCCCTCGTGGTCCAGTGGATAAGACTCTTTGTTTCCAATGCAGGGGGCATGGGTTCAATTCCTTATTTGGGAGCTAAGATCCCACATGTTGTGCAGCATGGTCAAATAAATTTAATTTAAAAAGAATAAAAGGTGTTAGACAAGACAAAAAAAAAAAAAAAAAACTCAGCACCTAAACCACAATCTCACCCTACCCTATATGGAAAAACTACCCAGAGACTTTGCAGAACTGGAGGTGTGCCCTCAGGAATCCCCTATCATCTTGTGAGCACCCACCTGCTTCCCCTTCAAATCCTCACTCCAGGATAGAACAGCCGTCAGTAAACCCTTTTCCCTGAGCCCTATTGGCCAGGGCAAACCAATTTCAATAGAGCTACGGCAGCAAGCCAAATGTCTAAGCAGGAGAGAAAGGAGAAAGGAGAGACAAAGTGGAGAAGGAAATAACAGCAGAAGAGGCTCTTTGACAAGCGGCGAAGAGCATAAGCTGGATGCGAGTCTTTCGCTCAGCACTGCGTGACCCCAGGCCAGAGACTGAGGCTCACCAAGCCTGGCCTGCCAACTCTATTGCATTGGGTTCTTGGGAGATTTAATGAGATCAGGTACTTAGCTCTTAGTGAGAGACAGTGACAGTAGTAAGAGAAGCGGGGGAGAGAGAGAAAAGACAAAAGAGATTGGCAGAGGTCCATGACTCCTCCCCATCTGGGACCCAAGACCACAGTCTTTCTTGGCTCTAAAACCCCTCTGCTCTGCCACAGGGCTCCATGTTTCAAGAGTCTTTAAAAGAGTCATACCCTTTTGACCCATTAATTCTACTTCCAGAAACACATTCTAAGAAAACAATCAGGATCACTTCCCAAAATACATGCTAAGATGTGCATTGCACCATTTATTATAATATAAGGAAAAAATGGAAACCTTCAGATGTCTAGAAATGGAGATCTGAATAATTGTATTATGCTATAACCACACAATGAAATACTATGCAGCCCTTAAAAACCATGCTGCAGAGAATGACTTAAGGACATGGGTGAACAATGTTCATGGCATTGTAAATGGAGGGAAAAATAAACCTGAGCAGAAGAATACATACACGTAAACACATAAACACACAGAGATACAGACATACAAGAAAGTCTTCAAAGAAATCCCTCCACTATATACGTATGTATAGACATATATAGTGTGTAGACATATGTATGTCTATATATATAGATCTATATAAAACTGAATCACTTTGCTATACATCTGAAACTAACACAACATTGTAAATTAACTATGTTTCAGGTTTTTTAATGGTTAAAAAAAAAGAAATGCCCCCAAATGTTAGCAGTTGTTCTTTCCAATTTATGAGGTTCTAGGTCATTTAGCAGAGAAGGCAATGGCAACCCACTCCAGTACTCTTGCCTGGAAAATCCCATGGGCGGAGGAGCCTGGTAGGCTGCAGTCTATGGGGTCACTAAGAGTCGGACACGACTGAGCAACTTCACTTTCACTTTTCACTTTCATGCATTGGAGAAGGAAGTGGCAACCCACTCCAGTGTTCTTGCCTGGAGAATCCCACAGACAGAGGAGCCTCGTGGGCTGCCTGCCGTCTATGGGGTCGCACAGAGTCGGACATGACTGAAGCGACTTAGCAACAGCAGCAGCAGGTCATTTAGGGTTTTCTTTAAAATGTTCTGTATTTTTTCAAATTGTCCACAATAAACATTTGTTATTGACAGTATTTTAAAAACCCCAAAATTGCTTTCTTAAGTTTCAACTAGCATAGGAGTTTTCTCTGGAACCACCAGGGACTTCAAGCTTTTTTCCTACCCTGCATTTATCTCCTATGACCATGGCTACGGTCTTCTCTTGGCCGAGGGCCATGCTGCAGATGGTGCAGTACACATTCCCCAGAGTGCTGTCCCTGACTCTGTTGGACACCTTTGCCCAATGTCCCAGGCAGGGAAAGAGGTTCAGAAACTCTTACCTGACATGTGCAAAGGCAGCTGGAGGAAGACCAGTGTGATGAAGCATCTGGAGAGCCAGGAGCCTGAGTAACTTGGCATCTTCATCCAAACTAGGAGGACAAACACAGGGAGACATCAAAAGGAGTCAGTGAGCTTGATGTGAGAAAAGGTACCACCCAGCAGATGAGGCGGAGATGGAGGTTGCATAGAGTATGCTCTGGTGTCACAGAAACAAGGTGTCTAATCCCAGCTCTGCTGCTTAGCTCCATGTAAGCTGAGTCTCTGGGACTCAGTTTCTCCATCTTTGAAATGGGTATACTTACTGTGCCTCCTGGCAAGATTATTATGAAGACTGAAGGAGGATGGCAACACAGAGGCTGGCACCATGGTTTAGTCTATAAATGCCTTTAGTGGGGACAGGAGGGTGAGACACCAACTATGAGTTAGAGAGCACAGGGAGGAGTCTGGAAGAATGAGAACTTATATCCAGAACTAGCCAGATAAACGTGGTAAGGACTGAGTGTTTTTGCGTTTAGTGTCCCAGGTCAGGCTTGGAAAGTGCCTGTTGCAAGCCGATCATGGGCCCATGATGTAGCCTGAAGCACTTCCCTGACAGCTTTTCAAGTCTGACTGTTGGAAAACAAGAAACCAAGGCAGTGAGGTCCCTTCATTTCATCATGAAGGCACTAATTCTACAATTTCGGCATCTGGAGTTAGAAAGACCTGGGCTCAAGGCATAGCTCCACCTATGCACTAGTTCTGTGTCCCTGGGAAAGTTGTCTTTTTTTTTTTTTGATAGTGCTGTGCTGCCATGGGGAATTTCTTTGTTCCCTAACCAGGAATCAAACCCATGCCCCCTGCAATGTAAGCCCTGAGTCTTAACCTCTGGACTGCCAGGGAAGTTCTTAATGTACAAAGGGGGGACCTTCTTCACTTGCCAATGTGAGGGTTCAAGGAAATGATGCATGTAGAGCACCTGTCACCAATACCCGTTGTTATTATTACTAAACTGAAGGAGACCAATCGTGGGTCACCATCTGCACTTGCTATTGTCTGAAATTCCTTGTTGTTGTTTTTCAGTCGCTAAGTCATGTCCAACTCTTTGCGACCCCATGGACTACAGCACTCCAGGTTCCCCTGTCCTTCACTATCTCCCAGAGTTTGCTCAAACTCATGTCCATTGAGTTGGTGATACCATTCAACCATCTCATCCTCTGTCTCCCCCTTCTCCTCCTGCCCCCAGTCTTTCTCAGCATCAGGGTCTTTTCCAATGAGTTAGCTCTTTGCATCACGTGGCCAAAATATTGGAGCTTTAGCTTCAGCATCAGCCCTTCCAGTGAATATTCAGGGTTGATTTCCTTTAGGATGGATGGTTTGATCTCTTTGCTGTCCAAGGGAGTCTCAAGAGTCTTCTCCAGCACCTCAGTTTGAAAGCATCAGCTCTTCAGTGCTCAGCCTTCTTTATGGTCCAACTCTCACATCTGTACATAACTACTGAAAAAACCATAGCTTTGACTACATGGACCTTTGTCGGCAAAGTGATGTCTCTGCTTTTTAATACACTGTCTAGGTTTGTCATAGCTTTCCTTCCAAGGAGCAAGTGTCTCTCAGTTTCATGTCTGCCATCAAGAAATTCCTTGGTCAGGAAACAAATCTTTCATGCCACCCCTGGGGTTGAAGTGCAAATGCAAACCCTCAAAGAAGAGAGAATCTATCTCTTACATTCTCTTCAAGATTTCAAATCTTTTCCAAAAAGTCACAAGGCTGGGTCCCTGCAGGTCTTGGGAAATGGCAAAATGGAGCTTGGAGTGGGTAGGACGGTCAAAGCAAGGTTGTGAAACTGAAGATGGACTCAAGATTTGAACACATTTCCAGTTCTGTTTATCTCATGGCAAACAGCATACTGGTTTAGGGTTCTATTGTTAGTTTTTGCTTTAAAATTGTGATGCATGCGTATAACAACTATGCATAGGGACTTCCCTGGTAGTCCAGTGGTTAAGAGTCCACCTTGCAATGCCGGGGACACAGGTTCTATTCCTGGTCAGGGAATTAAGAACCCAACCGCAGCTGAGCAACTGAGCCTACGCGCCACAGCTAGAGAGTCCGTGCACCACAGCTAAAACCCGATGCAGCCAAATAAATAAATATTTTTACAAAAATTATGCATCGTCTGATACAATTTAGGGAGAAGATGCTTAGAGAAAAGTCAAGAATGCAGACATTAAGCAGTGGTTATTTCTAAGAGTGGGAGAGGAGAACAAAGATGATCTTTACGGTTTTCTCTGTGTATTTTCTAAATTATCTACCTTGAATGTGTATAACTGTGATTATCAGGAAATAAATCTATTAAAAGAAGCAGTAGGAGGATGACCAGGAAGAAAAGGAGAAAAAGGAGGAGAAATAGAGTTCACTTTGGGCAAAGGAACACACAGTCCAGGAGGCACCTCTCTCATTCTTGCTATTGGTGATTTGTGTCTCTTTTTTCTTGATCAGTCTGACTAGAGGTTCATCAATTTTATTGATCTCAACGAATCATCTTTTGGTTTCATCTATTTTCTCTAATGTTTTTCTGTTTCTTATTGTATTCATTTTTGCTCAGATCTTTATTAATTCCTTTCTTCTGCTTACTCCGGATTTAATTTGTTCTTCTTTCCTTGTTGCTTAGGTCCATGATCTGTGATCTTCTTTCCTAATGTTGTCACTTAGTACAATACAGATGACTATATTACTCATCTTTCCTAATATAGTCATTAGTCATTTAGTCACAAATTTCTCCTTAGGAATTGCTTTAGTGACATCCACCAAATCTTGATATGCAGTGGTTTTCATTTTTGTTACAGTCAGAATACATTCCATACTTCTGATTAAATTCAGGCATCCATGGACCCAGGATACACGGAAGAACCAGGTGGAGAGAGGCATTTTAGGGTGACAGTGAGACAGTAGGGCTCTGAGCCTGAGTCACCACTTACCAACCCATTGTTTAAGCAGAACTTCTAAGCCTCAGTCTCTGTCTTTGTGAAATTGTGAATAAAGACAGTGCTCATTTCAAGAAGTAAAAAAGGAAAAATGTTCTAATTTCCTTTTAATTTCTTCTTTGAATTAAATGTGTTATCTAGTTTCCAAATATTTGAAATTTTTTGAGATGACTTTCTGTGAGTTTCTTTTTTCCCTTTAGCTCACGTTTCATAGAAACTACAAAAGATTAGAAGTGATACCCTACTACTATGCACCCTACTACTGAACACATCAGTTGGCCTGCCCCATAACACAGCTCAGGTCATTCCGTCCAGAGGAAGAGAGGCTTGCCTCCCCAGCTCCTGCAGGAAAGGCCTGTCCTGTCCCATACCACATCTAGAATGAGTGTAAGGTCTTGGTTTGAAGCATGGCAGTAGGACAAAGGAGGTTTTGTTCTCAAGGCCCTCTACTGCAGCTTGGCCCTAAAATGGCCCAGGGCTCAGTTCTACCTGGAGAAATATTCTTTGCTCTTCTGGACATCAGACTTGACGGTATTACTGCCAGGCTTCCAGCCAGCTGGGCACACTTTTCCACATGTGTCAATAAACTGAAAGTCCTGACCTAGTCTCAATGTCTCATCCACAGAGTGGCCAACAGGAAGGTCGTTGGTGGTGATCTTTCAAAGGATACCTTTATCGTCAGTAGTAAAGAGTCTGAATGAGATGCCTTCATCAGCCCTTAAGACCCCATAGTCCTGAGCAATGGTGCCCTTAGGGTCTGATATCAAGGGAATGTTCACGGGCCCCAGTCCTCCTTGTTTCCTGGGTGCATTAATCCACGCCAGATGACAAGAAGTGAAAATCCACAGAGACATCCATCACTTGGCAGTTGAGTCTCTCTTTTTTTAAAATTTATTTATTTTAGGCTGCACTGGGTCTTCATTGCTTCCCGAGGGCTTTTGCTAGTTGCAGCGAGAAGGGGCTGTTTTCTGTTGTGGTCCCGAGGCTTCTCGTTACAGACGCTTCTCTTGCTGAGGAGCGCAGGCTCTGGGGTGCACAGGCTTCGGTAGCTGTGGCATGAGAGCCCAGTAGTTGTAGCATATGGACTTTGTTTCCCTGCAGCACATGGAATCTTCCCAGACCAGGGATCGAACCCGTGTCCCCTTCTTTGGCAGGCAGATTCTTAACCACTGCACCACCAAGAAAGACGGGCAATTGAGTTTCTTCAATTCTTCTGCCGTATCACTGAAAGCAATGATCTCCATGGGGTACACAAAGGTGAAGTCAAGAGGGTAAAAGGAGGACACAGCACATTTTCTCTATAGTCAGACAGGCTGATATCTTTGAATTGACCATCTGGCACAACAACTATTGCTTTGAACTGAGGGGCACGGTGCCCAGTTTTGGCATTTCCTGAAGACATATTGCTATCAGCAGTTCTCAGGCGGGAACCACGGAGACCAGTCAGGAAGAAGACACACCTCTCTTATTGATTTCTAGTTTAATCCTGTTGGGGCCAGAAAACATACTTCATGTGGCTTCAACCCTTTGAAATGTATTTACTTATTTTATGGGTAGTATATGGTCTATTTTGGTAAATGTCTCATGTGTATTTTGCTGTCATTGGGTAGAATGTGACTCACGTGACATGAGACTTGAGCATTTTTATTGAAGGTGTGAATGTTATTCCTCATAATCTCATATGAGAAGAGCAGAGAGTAAGCTACTTGACAACATTCCCAAACATCTAAGGTTAAATAAAACCAAGAGATAAAAGAAAGGCTTATGTCCCTAGTGAATTGAGGACTAGAGCCAGATGCTTGCTTTCAGTCTTGGTTTGGGCTCTCTATCTGTGTGAATTTGGAGCAAGTCACTTAAACTCTTAGGCCCTGATTTTTCATCTTAAATTGGGAGATTCACTTACATTTGCTGAGTACACTGTCAATTGGGAAGTAACAAGAGATAAGGAAATGTATTTGGCTTTTGATCCAGTAAGAAATGTTCTGGAAATCTACCCTAAGGAAAGAATCTGAAATACAGAAGTTTACATGATGCCAGTAGTATTTGTATAATAGTGAAAAACGGGACCATCTATAAGTACATCAATAAGGAAATGACTAAGTTAATTACAGTTCATCAAGCCCATGCTTCAAATGTAAGATAATGATGTGTCAAAAGCAAAAAAAGAAAGGCCTATAAAATATGAGTAGTTATTAATCATTAAGGTGTTGGAAATATGGGCAATTTTTTCTCATCTCTATTTCCCAACTTATTAATAAAGTATGATATATTGATGAACAAATGTGTAACATGAAACTAAATTTAGCATAAAGGAAATGTATTTAATTAAAGAATTTTGACTAGATGAAGCTTTAAATCCCTTTCCCCAGCTCCATTATGCTATAATCTTGCTTCCTAAAAGGAAAAACAACATATCAAGGATGTCTAACTTTCAGTTCTCCATTCAGTTCAGTTCAGTTCAGTTGCTCAGTCATGTCCGACTCCCTGCGACCCCAGTTCTCCATTAGAAATATCCTAATTTGGAAAGTTGATACTTCAGATAACAAAATTACTGAGTTAAAAGGGGCATTATTCAAATTCTCTTTTTGAGAGAGCCTTCAGTGGGCAGAGCAATGGTAAAGGAAAACCATGTTATTCAATGGAAGTTTCCAAGCCAGATGGGAACTGGAAACTAGAAGATGGTAGAGGGGAGACAAGGCAGAAGAAAAAGACTGAAAATATAAAAGGGTAAACAGATGGTGAGGAAGAGTTTGCCATCATCAGCTGTCTAGATGTTACCTTTGCTGTAAGTCACCTATAGGACACCAGTCAAAAATTGCTATATGTAAAAGAGTATTTTTCCATTGCTATTCATGTGATTTTAATTTTTTCTTGTATCCATCCTACTCTAAGGAACTTAAAGTCCTCTCTTCTTACTATCTCCCCTAGTCTTTAAAAACATTTTTATTAGAGTATAGCTGATCTATGATGTTGTGTTATTTTCAGGTATACAGCAAAGTGAATCAGGTACACATATACATATGTCCACTCTTTTTAAGATTCTTTTCCCCATAGGCCATTATAGAATATCGAGTAGAGTTCCCCATGTTATACTATAGGTCCTTATTAGTTGTCTATTTTATATACTGTAGTGTGTATATGGGCTTCCTGATGGCTCAGACGGTCAAGAACCTACCTGCAATGCAGGAGACCCAGGTTTGATCCCTGGGTTGGGAAGATCTCCTGGAGGAGGAAATGGTAACCTACGCCAGTGTCCTTGCCTAGAGAATCCCATGGACAGAGGAGCCTGGCGGGCTATAGTCCATGAGGTCACAAAGAGTCGGCCATGACTGAAGTGAATGAGCACACACGCACAGTGTGTATAATCAATTCCAATCTACCTCTCCCCCATCCTTACTCTCTGGTAACTGCAAGTTTGTTTTCTACATCTGTGACTCTATTTCTATTTTGTAAATAAATTTATTTGTACCCGCCCCCATTTTTTAAAGATTCTACATGTAAGCAATATCATATGATATTTGTCTTTCTCTGTCTGACTTACTTCACTCAGCATGACAATCTCCAGTTCCATCCATGCTGCTGCAAATGGCATTATTTCATTCTTTTTAATGACGAGTAATAGTCCAGTGTGTATATGTACATCTGTATCCATTTCTTTGTTGATGGATATTTAAGTTGCTTCCATATCCTGGCTACTGTAAATACTACTGCAGTGAACACGGGGGTGTATGTATCTTTTTAAATTATGGTTTCCTTCATGTATATGCCCAGGATTGGGATTGCTGGGTCATATGGTAGTTCTATTTTTAGTTTTTTAAGGAACCTCCTTACTGTTCTCCAGGTGGCTTTATCAATTTACCCACCAGCAGTGTAAGAGGGTTCCTTTCCCTCCACATCTTTTCCAGCATGTATTGTTTGTAGAAAAAATTTTGGACAATGGCCATTCTGACCAGTGTGAGGTGAAGCCTCACTATAGTTTTGATTTGCATTTCTCTCACAATTACTGATGTTAAACATCTTTTCATCTGCTTTTTGACCATCTATAGTTCCCTTGCCTTTGGCCTCAAATTCATTCAGGCTCTGGGAACCCTTCACACTGCCTTCTGGAAATGGGTGGTCCCTGCCCTGACAGGCACCCATGGTCAGCCAGCTCCAGCTCACCTCTAGCATAGCCCCATGATATTTCAGCTGTTTTACATTTTTTATCAAATAAAATTTATTACTTTCTCTATCCTAGTTATTTTAGAAAATCTGAAAATTACAAAGGAAAAAAGTGACCAAAACGTGTGAAATGATCTGTAATTCCTTTACCTAAAGATAATATAGTTCTTTAAATATTTTTTCTGTGTAAGTGTATAACTTTTAAAGTAGGACTATATCCTCTGGAGGAGGGAATGGCAACCCATTCCAGTATTGTTGCCTGGAGAATTCCATGGACAGAGGAGCCTGGTGGGCTACAGTCCATGGGATTGTAAAGAGTCAGACACGACTGAGCGACTAAGCACAGCATATACTGTATATGCTGTTTTCATACCCAGCATTTTTACCAAGAACTACATTATGTAGTTTTTCCCTGCCATCAAATATTCTTTTAATAATTTCAGTATTCCATCATGTATATGCAAGAATTTAAAAAACAGTATAATAATTTAAAAATAACTTTTAAAATAATATAGAATATTCAGGTTTTCCCCAGTGCATTTCTATTATAAGCTTTGCTACAACTGGCTGTGGATTAAAGGT
This sequence comes from Bos mutus, assembly GCF_027580195.1. Classification (NCBI taxonomy): domain Eukaryota; kingdom Metazoa; phylum Chordata; class Mammalia; order Artiodactyla; family Bovidae; genus Bos; species Bos mutus. The sequence goes on along the minus strand of NC_091619.1, from coordinate 102,731,250 downwards.
CGGGTTATAAGACTTAGTCCTAGTCTTAGTTTGGCCTCTAACTATGTGACTTTGTAACTTTAAGGAAATCACAAACTCTTAGGCCTTGAGTTTCCCATCTTTAAAATGATGAGACTTTTAATTTGCACTGCCAAATTGCCCTCCAGAGAGGTCATAGCAATTTACCAAAGTGTATGAAATTGTTTTTCCACAATCTTGCCATCACTGGGTTTTAGTTTTTTTATTCTTTGTCATTTTAATGAGTAAGAAAATGGTATCTTATTAAAAATAATGATGTGTCATTTTAACTTGCACTTCTTTGATTATTCCTTTGTCATTTGAACTTTGTCAGTTACCTGTCTTTATACTTTGTCCATTTTTATATTCGGACATTTGTCTCTTAAATGGTTTCTTTAAACAATATAATTCTTCATAGAATAACAATTTTTTTTCTATTACACATGTTGGAAATATTTTTCCCCACAAGAATTCATTCACCCTTAAGTTTGAAACAGTTTAATTTCAAAAACTTCTAAATCAGAAAAAAATATGCAACCAAAGCTCCCCTGATAAGTCCAAGCAGCTTTAGAAGACCCTGCATATATACAGATGTTCAGTCTGAAAGCACACAGCCAGAACCTGGCTTAGAGTAAGGGCTAAGTGTTAGCTGTCATATTTGACAACGATGACAGTAATAACTAAAGGAGAGTCTTTTGACAAAACCCATTGGGTCCCCTGGTCACTTGCCCCCTTTTTTGTTCCTCATTTCATCCTCTAAAATGTTCTTGCGAATATGGAGAAAGGAGATAGTTTCTCCAATGAACCTGAGGATCCCAAGAAAGTCACAGAACTGAAAAGAATGCAGAGAGGGGAGAGGGAGGAGGACTCACCACCTTTGGCACTGGGGGCCCTTTGTCCCTCACTGGCAGCACTGGAGTCTCTAAGCTGGGAACATCCTCTGCCCGTTCAGGGAGACCAGGCATCAGGCAGGAGCAGCAGGAAGGACTCCGGAGGTGGGCCTGGCAAGTTTTTCTTTTATTCTAAGGCCTGAAGCTCTCAGCCAGAGCTCCCTCTGCCACACAGTCTCTCTTCCAGCTGTTCCTAAGCACCAACAAGCCACGCCCTGCCTGTCTGCCCCTGATAAAGGAACAGAGCAAAGAGAAGGTTCCTAAAAGCAAGGAAGCCTCCCCAGCACCGCCAGGTAAGGAACAGAACCTCTGCCCCTCAGCTCCTTCTCCCATTCAAGCTAATGGCATGCTGATTGCTTTGACACGTTTTGCTCCTATCACACCCATGCTGAAAAGCTTGCTCCTCTTTACTTTCCAAATCAGAGTCAAATTGAAGACTGGTTTCAGACACCCACCAATTAGCCACCTTCTTTAACTCGCTACTTTTATCTCCAACTGCACTCTGACATGTGCTTTCTGACAAACCTGCTGACTGTCCCTCAATATGTGATAAGCCCTTTCCTGCCCATCTTGCTCCCAGAATATCCATAATTTTATGTTCATAATATACATAATGGTGTTCTTACCCACGCATTATATACCGTTACGTATTTTTGAACTTTACAAAGATGGAGCACATTGCACATGAGTTCCTGTGATTTCCTTTTTTTCACTCCACATTAGTTTCTGAGTCTAGCAGCACCTATGATTGCTCACACCATGTCCCCTCAGCCCACTCAGTTTCAGGGTAGCTGAGTGAGACTTGCAGGCAAGCTGCCAGCATTCCACCTCACAGCCCATAGCAGTTCTTTTCCTACCGAACTGGGAGTCTTTACAAAGTTGAGAAGGCTGTTCAGCCTGTGCGTAGCTTAAGAGTTCAGGAAAGTTAATGCCCCAGGGGGTCAAAGGGGCTTGGACTGTCAGGGATGGAAGTCAGTGGAAAATGGTCCAGCCCCACATCTCCAGAGGAACAATTCTAAGCTGTATTCTACACGATTCCTCAGGGAGTTCCCAGCAGGAATAAGGACAATCCCCACCATCATCAGTAACTCAGTAATGCACATTTTATTGGTTTGTCTTCCTTTTCTTCTCACTCACCATTTCTGATTCCTGGGATCATCACCTAAATACACTCTTGCACTGAAGAATTTATCTTGCACTCTGATTTTGTGGAGTACAAATTAAGAGAGTGAAATCTATCCCTACTGATTGATAGAGCTTTAATATATTCATCCAACACTGTGGTGTGTGTGTGGGGGGGTGTGTGTGTGTGGTCAGTCGTGTCTGATTCTTTGCAATCCCATGGACTGTAACCTGCCAGGCTCTTCTGTTCGTGGAATTTTCCAGGCAAGAATACTGGACTAGGTTGCCGTTTCTTTCTCCAGGGGATCTTCCCAACCCAGGGATTGACCCCAAGTCTCTTGTGTCTCCTGGATGGCAGGAGGATTCCTTAGCCACTGAGTCACCTGGGAAGCCCCGCTGTGTGGTAGGTCATTGTATTTAATATGAGTATACCAACAGTCTGCCCATTTCCTCATCGATAACAGTGAGGCTTATTTCTGGGCTTTTGCTTTTACAAACAGTGCTGCTATGAACATTCTTGACCTATGTTACCCAGTTTATATTTGCAACAATTTCTCTGGGACAGCAGTTCTCAATGTGGATCCATGAATTCTGAGAGTCCCTGAGATCCTTTCAAGGGACCCCTGTGTGATCATGTTCACTGAGCCATCATTTGTCTTTTTCAAGGTGTTGACGTTTTCCCTGAACCTGCAAAATCAATGATGGGTAAAACTGACGGCATCTTAGTACAATTGAGGAAGTGGCACCAAACTGCAGTAGAAGTTGCTGATTTTATTGAAGTGCAACCACTGAGCACGTATCTTTTAAATATTCAGTGTGTCAAAATGGAAGTAGACGTAAGCAGTTCTGCTGCGTATCAAGATACAATGACTTTCTCCAGGAAAAGCACAGCAATGATGACTTGTGAGCTGAACTAGCTCTTTACTCATGAACTTCATTCCTACCAAAAAGTATAACCAACAGACAAACTATGATTATCCAGACTTGGGGACTCGGCAGTTGTTTTCTCTAAAAGGAGCAAAGGGCACCTGTCACTTCAAGGAAAACAACTGACAGTGTTTGTTGCCAAAGAGATTTGGTATTTTGGTTGGAAATTATAAGTTTGGAAAACTTTTATCTGCTACTGTGAGCCTAATGGTTTCCCACTAAAGGAAGATTTTCCTGATGAGATTGGTAGTGACCTTAATGAATATGAAATGTGTCAACATTTGAAAGATCTGCACAATTCAGTGAACCAGTAAACTCAAATTGACTAATACATGTGTTGACAACCATGCATGAGTAAAAGATCCACCAAAATTCAAGATAATCTAGTGTATTTTACTGTAACAGTATGAAAAGTTCATTGGTATATAATATATTTGAAAGTTGCTAAAAGAGTAGATCAAACCAGATAGCCCTAAAGGAAACGAACCCTGAATATTCACTGGAAGGACTGATGCTGAAGCTGCAGCTCCAATACTTTGGCCACTTGATGCGAAGAGCCAACTCATTGGAAAAGACTCTGATGCTGGGAAAGGTTGAGGGCAGGAGGAGAAGGGGGTGATAGAGAATGAGATGGTTGGATGGCATCACTGACTCAATGAACATGAGTCTGAGCAAATTCAGGGAGATAGTGAAGGTCAGGGAGGCCTGGAATGCTACAGTCCTTGGGGTCTCAAAGAGTCAGACAGGACTTAGTGACTGAACAACAAAAGAGTAGATCTTAAATGCTCTCACCACAAAAAAGAAATGGTAATCATGTGATGTGCTGGTGGTGGTAACTGCCTTTATGATGGTAATCAGATTGCAATCTGTAAGTGTGTCAAATCAACCTATTGTACATCTCAAACTTATACACTATTATAAACTTACACAATTATATCTCAATAAATAGGCGAGGAAAGATAGGAACAGTTCACTGGTATAGTTTTAGATTCTAAGCGGCAATAACTTTTAAGACAAGTGGTAACTTGTCAAGTTTCTTCTAGCATCAAAGAAGAAAAATCCACAATTATCTGAGGTGATTGAAATACTCCTTTTCCAGAGAACCCTCCTATACTGTTGGTGGGAATGTAAATTGATGTAGCCACTATGAAAAACAGCCTGGAGTTTCCTTAAAAAGGTGAAAAATAAAGTTGCCATATGATCCAGCAATCCCACTCCTGGGCACATATCCAGAGAAAACTGTAATTCAAAAAGATATATGCACCTCAGTGTTCGAAGCAGCACTATCTACAATAGCCAAGACATAGAAGCAACCTAAATGTCCATCAACAGCTGAATGGATAAAGTAGATGAACACACACAATGGAATACTGCTGCTGCTGCTAAGTCGCTTCAGTCGTGCCCGGCTCTGTGCGACCCCATAGACGGCAGCCCACTAGGCTCCTCTCACCTATTAAAATGAATGACATAATGCTATTTGCAGCAACATGGACGGACCTATAGATTATCATACTAGATGAAGTGAGTCAGAAGGAGAAAGACAAATGCCATTATGATATTATATGTGGAATCTAAAATATGGCACAAATGAACTTATTTACCAAACAGAAACTGGATCACAGACAGAGAGAGCAAAGTTATGGTTAACAAAGGGAAAGGGGGAAGGAAGGAATAAAGAAGGAGTTTGGAATTAGCAGATACAACATACTATACATAAAATAGATAAACAACAAGGACCTACTGTATAGCACAGGGGCCAGAGTCAATATGCTGTAAGAAATCATAGTAGAAAAAGTATTAAAAATAATAAATATATATATATATATATAACTGAATCATTCTGCTATATACTAGAAACAAATACAACTCTGAAATCAACTACTTCAATTTAAAAAAAAATTTTTAAAGAAAAAGAAAAATATCCACATATAAGTGGACCTGGGCAATTCAAACCATCGTTGTTCAAGGGTTAACTACATGAACTTCCTGATTGAATGCAGTAGCTTGCATGAGGATACAGCTGACTTCTATTAAGCCAGACACATAAAAAGATTTACAGAAACAGAAAACAAGCTCATCTTTCTCACTAACTTTTTTGTTTCAGAAAATAATTGTTTTTCATAAAACATGTTGTGCATGTTAACATGTAATGTGTTTATTATTTTTGTTTTCAAATGAAGCAATAATTGTAATTTAAGTATCTCTGTTTTAATTTCTAATATGGTAGTTTCAAAAACATAACCCACAGAAACTGAAGCTCTTGGGAGTTCTCAGTAATTTTTAACACACACACACACACAACTACACCCTTCATGCCATAGGTATAGACCTATCAAAATTGACAATCAGTTCAGTTCAGTCGCTCAGTCGTGTCCAACTCTTTGCGACCCCATGAATCACAGCACACCAGGCCTCCCTGTCCATCACCAACTCCTGGAGTTCACTCAAACTCACGTCCATCAAGTCGGTGATGCCATCCAGCCATCTCATCCTCTGTCGTCCCCTTCTCCTCCTGCCCCCAATCCCTCTCAGCATCAGAGTCTCTTCCAATGAGTCAACTCTTCGCATGAGGTGGCCAAAGTACTGGAGTTTCAGCTTTAGCATCATTCCTTCCAAAGAACACCCAGGACCAATCTCCTTTAGAATGGACTGGTTGGATCTCCTTGCAGTCCAAGGGACTCTCAAGAGTCTTCAACACCACAGTTCAAAACCATCAATCCCTCAGCGCTCAGCTTTCTTTATAGTCCAACTCTCCCATCCATACATGACTACTGGAAAAACCATAGCCTTGACTAGATGGACCTTTGTTGGCAAAGTAATGTCTCTGCTTCTGAATATGTTATCTAGGTTGGTCATAACTTTCCTTCCAAGGAATAAGCGTCTTTTAATTTCATGGCTGCAGTCACCATCTGCAGTGATTTTGGAGCCCCCAAAAATAAAGTCTGACACTGTTTCCACTGTTTCCCCATCTATTTCCCATGAAGTGGTGGGACCGGATGCCATGATCTTCGTTTTCTGAATGTTGAGTTTTGAGCCAACTTTTTCACTCTCCTCTTTCACTTTCATCAAGAGGCTTTTTAGTTCCTCTTCACTTTCTGCCATAAGGGTGGTGTCATCTGCATATCTGAGGTTATTGATATTTCTCCCAGCAATCTTGATTCCAGCTTGTACTTCTTCCAGCCCAGCTGGAATGATGATTAGAAGCCCAGCTTATAATGATGTACTCTGCATATAAGCTGGTTTTGGAAAAGGCAGAGGAACCAGCGATCAAATTGCCAACATCCGCTGGATCATGGAAAAATCAAGAGATTTCCAGAAAAACATCTGCTTTATTGACTATGCCAAAGCCTTTGACTGTGTGGATCACAATAAACTGTGGAAAATTCTGAAAGACATGGGAATATCAGACCACCTGACCTGCCTCTTGAGAAACCTATATGCAGGTCAGGAAGCAACAGTTAGAACTGGACATGGAACAACAGACTGGTTCCAAACAGGAAAAGGAGTACATCAAGGCTGTATATTGTCACCCTGCTTATTTAACTTCTATGCAGAGTACATCATGAGAAACGCTGGGCTGGAAGAAGCACAAGCAATCCCTTAATATTATCTGGTGTCCAGTCTCTGTTCATATGCTTTCAATGATGTCAAACATGTCTTTTTATAATGGCTTGTTCAAACTTGGATCCAAACAAGGAACACACATTGTATTTTGTGATTAAATTTCTTAAGTGTCTTTATTCCATAATGATTCCTCTGCCCTTCTTTCAAAAGCTTTCCTTACACACTTGATTGTTGGTGAATTGTCTTATACAAAGGGACACATTGTGGATTTGGCCAATTATATTCCTGTGGTAACATTTAATGTATTTCTCTATTTCTCAGATTTCCTAAACTGGAAAGCTGCAAGTTTGATTACATTCAGGTTCACTTCTGAGCTGTGTGACCTGGGTGAGAGTTGTAACCTACTGTTTCCCTACTAGTAAACTTCTTGTTCTGGCCTCATCACACAGTAGGTGGGATCTTAGTTTCCCAGCCAGGGATGGCACCCACACCCCCAGCAGTGAAGGCTCAGGGCTCTAACCACTGGACTGCCAGGGAATTCTCCTTACCAGTAAAATTTTTTACATTTCTTTGTAATTTTTTCAGGAAAATCAACTTTTTAAAATTTTACCACAGCCTCATATACCAGAATAGTAAATAAACCAATCACTCTTTTTTAAAAGGTTATACTCCATTTATAGTTATTATAAAATATTGGCTATATTCCTTGTGCTGTACAATATATACTGTAGCTTATTTATTTTACAGGACTTCCAAGGTGGCACTAATGGTAAAGAACATGCCTGTCAACGCAGGAGATTCAAGAGACAAAAGAGATACGAGTTGGATCCTTGGGCCAGGAAGATGCCCCGGAGAAGGAAATGGCAACCCAATCCAGTATTCTTGCCTGGAGAATCCCAAGGACTGAGGAGCCTGGTGAACTATCCACAGTAGTTTGTATCTTATTGGTAAATTGAGGATAAGAATGGTAACGCCTTAATTGGGTGTAAAGATTAAATTAGTTAAAACATGTAAAATACTTAGAACTGTGCTTTACACCCAATGAAAGTGTTAGCCGCTCAGCTGTGTCGGACTCTTTTCTACGCCATCAACGGTAGCCCGCAAGGCTCCTCTGTCCGAGGGATTTTCCAGGCAAGAATACTGGAGTGGGTTGCCGTTTCCTTCTCCAGGGGATCTTCCCGACCCAGGGATCGAACCTACTTCTCCCCCATTGCTGGCAGATTCTTTAAGGTCTGAGCTATCAGGGAAGCCTGTTAGTTGCTCAATCATGTCCAACTCTTTGTGACCACATGGACAGTAGCTCCCCAGATTCCCCTGTCCATGAAATTCTCCAGGCAAGAATTTTGAAGTGGGTTGCCATTTCCTTCTCCAGGGGATCTTCCTGACCCAGGGATGGAATCCAGGTCTCCTGCATTTCAGGCACATTCTTCGCTGTCTGAGCCACGAAGGAAGCCCTTACACCCAGTAAATGGCAGCTATTATTATTATCTGAGAAAAGTCTGCAACTTGAAAGTGAAAGTGAAAGAAAGTGAAGTCGCTCACTCGTGTCCGACTCTGTGACCCCATGGACTGTAGCCTTCGAGGCTCCTCAGTCCATGGGATTTTCCATGTAAGAATACTGGAGTGGGTTGCCATTTCTTTCGCCAGGGGATCTTCCCGACTCAGGAATCGAACCCGAGTCTCCCGCATTTTAGGCAGACACTTTACCGTCTGAGCTACCAGGAAAGCTAACGACAATAATAAACAGAGGCAGTCTAAGAAGTGGGAGAAAATGGGAGAAAACAACAACTGATATCCTCAGAAGCATGAAATAAGATCCTGAATCAATAACACAAAAGCAAGAGGCTACCAAAAGAAAGCCAAGGAACCAGGAAGAACATTGGAAATTAAAATTTTATAGCAAAAAATGAGCAAATTCAACAGAAAAACTAGAGGGTAAAGTTCAGAAAAATCTCTTATAGAGTTAGAATAAGCAAAGCCAGGAGATAGAAAGTAAGAGAAAAAATGATGGAAAAAAACAAGGAAATCTAACACAATGAAAATTTCCCAGAATTGAAGACTATATGTTTCCTGATTGAAAGGGGCCACCGAATACCTACTGTAATGCATGAAAAAGACTTACATTATTATTACTTATCATGATAAAGGTTCAAAAGATCAAGAAGGGAAAATACATGTCCTAAAAGCTTCCAGAAACAACAAACAAAAATTACATAGGAAGTAACCGAAATCAGAATAAATCAGACTTCTCAAGAGTCTGCATGCGTGCAAAGGTGCTTCAGTCATGTCTGACTCTTTGCAACCCTATGGACTCTAGCCCACCAGGCCCCTCTGTCCATGGGATTCTCCAGGCAAGAATACTGGAGTGGGTTGCCATGCCTTCCTCCAGGGGATCTTCCCGACACGGGGATCAAACCAGCATCTCTTACATCTTCTGCATTGGCAAGTGCGTTCCTTACTACTAGTGCCACATGGGAAGCCTTCTCAGAGTCTAGCCACATGAAAAGCTAGACAACAATGGATCAATGCCTTTAAAATTCTGAGATAAAATGATTTCCAATCTGTACCACGCTAAACTGTCAATCAAGTGTGAGAGCAAAATAAAGCCATTTTTAGACAAGCAAGATTTCAAAAATTTACCTCCTATGAAACTGTCCTGGGGAAATTACTGGGGAATGAACTCCTCCAAAGTGAGAGAATAAACCACAAACAGGAAGATCCAGGAGACAGGGGCTTTGGCAAGAAGAGGAGATGGAAGTCCCCAAATGTGGTTAGGGGAACTCTCAGAACTACAGTGGGACAGCAAAGCTAAGAGTACAGCTTGGAGTGCGAAGAGGATACGCCTAAGGAATGTTTTTTTCTCCAAGGGAAAAAAACAGTTGAAATATATTGGATTTTTGTGTGACCAGATTAAAAGACATTTTACAGTCCTGATGGAGAGTTTATGGAATGATTATCAGTAGATGCATAGATAATTACACAAAGGAAAAAAAACAGACAATTTTTGACTCCAGGGTAAAAAAAAAAAATGTTGCTTAATAAAGTGAATGAAATATTAGTACAATATACACTGTAAAAATATTCTACAGTTATATTCATGTAAACACTGACTCAAGCAACCAGGGAATTGAAAGACTAGCCAAGACTTTGTTGACAGTCCAGAGACAGAGAGGGAGAGAGAAATTATAAATTCATGGATGAAGAACAGAGAGGGGACTTTCACTCCCTCCTGGCTCCAGCCTTCACCTTCCTGATGAAGAATCCCAAACCAGTACCTCCACACCTATGACTCTCTGGAGCCCTGTGCCTATTGCCGTCTGTAAGTTTAAACTAGCTCTCTCTCTCTCTGTATTTCTCTCTCTCCCCCACCCTCTCTCTCTCTCTCTCACACACACACACACCCCTCTAATTTATCCTCTTCCTCATCCCTTCCCAAGCCAACTCATCATACCTTCACTTTTTATCAGTGGTCCACTGTTTCTCCAACCTTCCAGTTTAGCTTTTCCACTACTTAATACTCTATATATCTAATCTGTTTCCATTGGCTTTATAAAGCCTTCCAAAGGTCCCTGCCCTGTCTCCAGCTATAATCTAATCCAGAATTTATACGAATTTTATAAACTGTACAATGTGATAAAAGTGTAAAAAAATATAAATCTTGCTGAAGTTTAAATGTTCACTGAAAAAAATTTGGAAAATACAGAAAAGCACAGAGAAGATAAAATAATCTCCACTCAAAGTAATTTGAATATGCAATTTGATGTGTTTCTATCCAGCCTCTTTTTCATGAAATGAAATGATAAAACAAATATTGTGACTATGTTGTATATTTAATATACTAAATTTATATTTAATATACTTGTCATATTTAATATACTAAAAACATTTTAAAAATGTTCTTCTATGTCACTATAATGGGTGCATAGAATCCCATTTTAGTTATCCTGTGATTTACTTAATCAATCTCTATTCGTAAATATTTTGGTTGTTTTGGTTTTTTACTCTTAGGAATAGCACCCACTCTGATTATTTAGTTAGGATAACTTAAAAGTGCAGTTGTTGAGTCAAAGGTTGTGCTTATTTTTTTTGTTGTGATTTAAAAAACCCACATAACATAAAACCTACCATCTTAAATCTTTTTAAAAAATTTTAAATTGAAGAAGAGTTGATATAGAATATTACATGTTACAGGTGAAAAATACGGTGATTCACAATGTGTAAAGGTTATATTCCATTTATAATTTCTACAGCATACTAGCTATATTCCCTGTGTTGTACAATATATCCATGTAGCTTATTTATAATTTGTACCTCTTAATCCCTTACCTCTTCTTGCCCCCTCCCCATCTTCCCACTGATTACCACTAGTTTGTTTTCAATACTTGTGAGTCTGATCCTTTTTAGTTATGGTCACTATACTTTTATTTTTTAGATTCCACATATAAGTGATATCATACAGTATTTGTCTTTCTCTGTCTGACTTATCCTACTTTTAGCATAATACCTCCAAGTCCATCCATGTTGTTGCAAATGGCAAAATTTCATTCTTTTTTTTTTTGGATTGAGTAGTATTCCACTGTATATACATACCACACCTTCCATATCCATTCTACATCCGTTCATCTGTTGATGAACACTTAGGTTGTGTCCAAATCCAAATTGGCAATTGTAGACAATGACACTATGAACATTGGGGTGCATGTATCTTTTTAATTAGTGTTTTCATTTTCTTTGAATATGTATATCCAGGAGTGGAATTGCTGGGTCAGGTGGTAGTTTTATTTTTAGTTTTTTGAGAAATTTCCATATTGTTTTCCACAGTGATTGCACCAAGTTACATTTCCACAAACAGTGTACAAGAGTTCCTTTTGGTCTACATCCTCAATAACATTTGTGTCTTTTTGATGATAGGCATTCTGACAGATGTGAGATGCTATCTCATTGCCGTTTTAATTTGCACTTGATGAAAATGAAAGAGGAGAGTGAAAAAGCTGGCTTAAAACTCAACATTCAGAAAACTAAGATCATGGCATCTGGTCCCATCACTTCATGGCAAATAGGTGGGGAAACAATAGAAACAGTTACAGACTTTATTTTGGGGGGCTCCAAAATCACTGCAGATGGTGACTGCAGCCATAACATTAAAAGACCCTTACTCCTTGGAAGAAAATCTATGACCCACCTAAACAGCAAATTAAAAAGCAGAGACATTACTTTGCCAACAAAGGTCCGTCTAGTCAAAACTATGGTTTTTCCAGTAGTCATGTATGGATGGGAGAGTTGGACTATAAAGAAAGCTGAGCGCCGAAGGATTGATGCTTTCGAACTGTGGTGTTGAAGACTCTTGAGAGTCCCTTGGACTGCAAGGAGATCCAACCAGTCCATCCTAAAGGAAATCAGTCCTCAATATTCATTGGAAGGACTGATGCTGAAGCTGAAGCTCCAATACTTTGGCCACCTGATGCAAAGAACTGACTCATTTGAAAAGACCCTGATGCTGGGAAAGATTGAAGGCAGGAGGAGAAGGGGACAACAGACGATGAGATGGTTGGATGACATCACCAATTCAACAGATATGAGTTTGAACAAACTCTGGGAGTTGGTGATGGACAGGGAAGCCTGGAGTGCTACAGTCTGTGGAGTCTCAAAGAGTCGGAAATGACTGAGCAACTGAATTGAACTGAACTGATGATTAACAGTGTTGAGCATCTTTTCATGTGCTTGTTGGTCATCTGTGTATGTTCTTTGGGAAAATGTCTATTCAGGTATTCTGCCCATTTTTCAACTGGATTGTTTTTTTTTTTTTTTATACTGAGTACATGAAATGTTTATATATTTTGTATATTAACCCTTTATTGAACAATGTCATTTGCAAATATTTTCTCCTATGTCTTTTCATTTTGTTGATGGTTTCCTTTGCTATGCAAAAGATTTTAATAATTTTCCACTTGTGTGTTACTTTTATTTCCTTTGCTTTAGGAGACAGATCAAAAAAATTGTTACGATTTATGTCAAACTTGTTATGCTCATGTTTTCTTCTAGGAGTTTTAAAGATTTTGGTCTTATATTTAGGCATTTAATCCATTTTGAGTTTATTTTTGTGTATAGTGTTAGGGAGCATTATAATTTCATTGTTTTACATGTAGCCGTCCAGTATTCCCAACATAAATTGTTGAAGACACTGTCCTTTCTCCATTGTATATTCTTACCTCCTTTGTTGTAGATTAATTGACCATAAGTGCATGGGCTTATTTCTAGGCTCTGTATACTGTTCCACTGATACATGTGTCTATTTTTGTGCCTATACCATACTATTTTGATTACTGCATCTTTGTAGTGTAGTCTAAAGTCAGAGAGCATGATTCCTCCAGGTCTGTTCTCCTTTCTCAATATTGTTTTCACTATTCAGGCTCTTTTTTGTATCCATGCAAATTTTAAAATTACTTGTTCTAGTTCTGTAAAAAATGCTCTTGGTATTGTGATAGGGATTGCACTAAATCTAGATTGCCTTTGACAGTATGGTCATTTTAATAACAGTAATTCTTCCAGTCCATGAACATGGTTCATCTTTCCATTTGTTTGTGTCTTCAATTTCTTTCATCACTGTTCTATAATTTTCCAAGGACAGGTCTTTACCTCCTTAGGTGGGTTTATCATCTTAACTATTTTTTAAGTGTGCAGTGCTGTGGTATTAACTATTTACACACTGTTGTAGAGAAGGCAGTGGCACCCCACTCCAGTACTCTTGCCTGGAAAATCCCATGGACAGAGGAGCCTGGTGGGCTGCAGTCCATGGGGTCGCTAGGAATCAGACACGACTGAGAGACTTCACTTTCACTTTTCACTTTCATGCATCGGAGAAGGAAATGGCAACCCACTCCAGTGTTCTTGCCTGGAGAATCCCAGGGATGGGGGAGCCTGGTGGGCTGCCATCTATGGGGTCGAACAGAGTCGGATGCGACTGAAGTGACTTAGCAGCAGTGCAGCTGATCCCTAGGACTTTTTCATCTTGGAAAGCTGAAATTCTATACCCATTGAACAGTTTCCCTTTCCCCCACCCCAGTCTGTGGCAATCACCATTCTACTTTTTTAAGAATTTGGCTACTTTAGATATCTCACAAAAACAGAATCAAGCATTATTTGTCCTTTTGAGGGGTTATGCTCATTATCAAAGCTTTTGCTGTGCAGTGATAAAGTGGCTTCTCAAAAGGTTGTGATAATTTACATTTTGACAGAAAAACATCTATTTCTGCTTTATTGACTATGCCAAAGCCTTTGAGTGTGTGGATCACAATAAACTGTGGAAAATTCTGAAAGAGATGGGAATACCAGACCACCTGACCTGCCTCTTGAGAAACCTATATGCAGGTCAGGAAGCAACAGTTAGAACTGGACATGGAACAACAGACTGGTTCCAAATAGGAAAAGGAGTACGTCAAGGCTGTCTATTGTCACCCTGCTTGTTTAACTTATATGCAGAGTACATCATGAGAAATGCTGGGCTGGAAGAAGCACAAGCTGGAATCAAGATTGCCGGGAGAAATAGCAATAACCTCAGATATGCAGATGATACCACTCTTATGGCAGAAAGTGAAGAGGCACTAAAAAGCCTCTTGATGAAAGTGAAAGAGGAGAGTGAAAAAGTTGGCTTAAAGCTCAACATTCAGAAAATGAAGATCATGGCATCTGATCCCATCACTTCATGGGAAACAAATGGGAAAACAGTGGAAACAGTGTCAGACTTTATTTTGGGGGGCTCCAAAATCACTGCAGATGGTGACTGCAGCCATGAAATTAAAAGACACTTACTCCTTGGAAGAAAAGTTATGACCAACCTAGGTAGCATATTGAAGAGCAGAGACATTTCTTTGCCAACAAAGGTCCGTTTAGTCAAGGCTATGATTTTTCCAGTGGTCGTCTATGGATGTGAGAGTTGGACTGTGAAGAAGGCTGGGCGCCGAAGAATTGATGCTTTTGAGCTGTGATGTTGGAGAAGACTCTTGAGAGTCCCTTGGACTGCAAGGAGATCCAGGCAGTCCATTCTAAAGGAGATTGGTCCTGGGTGTTCTTTGGAAGGAATGATGCTAAAGCTGAAACTCCAGTACTTTGGCCACCTCATGCGAAGAGTTGACTCATTGGAAAAGACTCTGATGCTGGGAGGGATTGGGGGCAGAAGGAGAAGGGGACGACAGAGGATGAGATGGCTGGATGGCATCACCGACTCGATGGACGTGAGTTTGAGTGAACTCCGGGAGCTGGTGAGGGACAGAGAGGCCTGGCGTGCTGCGATTCATGGAGTCGCAAAGAGTCGGACACGACTGAGCGACTGAACTGAACTGAACTGAACTGAAAGTCTGTGAGTGTCCATCAGGCTATACATCACTGCTGCTTAGAATCCCCTTTTTGTTTCGATTCGTGCCTAGTCCTTGAAGGAACGACAGGAGTGGACATGCCTGGGATTTCCCGGGCAAGAATACTGTAGTAGATTGCCATTTCCTTCTCCAGGGGATCTCCCTGACCCAGAGATGGAACCTGCAACTCCCGCATTGCAGGCCGATTCTTTACTGCTGAGCCACCATCGAAGCCCCAAATTATTGTATATAGTTATAAAAATGTAATTTTTAAAAAAGTAACTAAAATTATCGATTTTCAGTGAACTTGAGCGTTTCTCTTCGTTGATATTGGCTGCTTACACTTCTGTCAGGATTTCCTTTCTTCAAAGCATTCTAGTAAACGGGGTCTCATTTGATCTTCCTAACAAGTTTCCGAATCCAGAAGACAGCAATCACCATCCCTCAGCGAGTTACAATTCTAGCCCCGTTTCAGATCTTTCCCTTCAAAGCCTAGTAGCTGTCCCAGGAAAAATCCCCCAGGAAAAGTTTCAGCTACAGGTACCCACCCACCCGACCCGGCCCCAGCCCCGGCCCGGGCCCCAGCCCCAGCTCCAACTCCTGAGCTTTCTGCGCCCGCGCAAACTGGCCTGTGGGCGGGGCCTAGGCCCGCCGGTCCGCCCTTCGTTTCCTTGCCCCGCCCCCAGGCCCCGCCCAATCCGAGGCGCGGCAGGCTCAGAAGCTAGGCCAGGAGGTAGGGGAAGGTGAGGGTCCACGCGTGGGGCCTTGTCCGCGCCGCTGCGGGGCCGGAGTCCTGAGGCCGGGGAGGAAAGGCGCTGAGTCCCGAGCGCCGCCCGCCGCCCGCCTCCCGCCGCCATTTTGTACCCGAAGAGGGCGGTGGCGGCGGGAGGGGAGCTCCCCTGGGGCCGGGCTTGGGCCCCGGGCGGGGCAGTGGCGGAGGGCGGGCCCGGCAAGCTGTTACCGTCTGGGAGGACAGAGGTGGGGTCCCGAGGTTGGCGGCCGCGTGATGCTCGGGCTCCCCGCCGCCACGCTTCGGCTGGCCGGTCCCTCTGGGCCGTGGTGTCCTGCAGTGCCACGCTGGATGCAGCCCGCGAGTGTAGGAAACCGTTCACTGTGCTCTTGGCGTTTCGTGCTCATACCGCAGCTGGTGGGAGGGGCCAGGGAATGGACCGTTGTCCTGTGCAGATGGGGAAAACTAAGGCTCGGAGTGGGGGTGAGATTCGCCTAGAGACACTCAGTGAGGTGGTGGCAGTAGGGGTCTTATTCCTCCAATGCAGCGCTCTTTCCTCTGGGCCCCTCTGCCTCAGGAAGGAGCTGAGGTAGGGCCTAAGTTTCTGGGAGTTCGTTCATTCGTTCGTTCTTTGTTTTTAGATCAGCCTTCCTCTGAACCATCCAGGTTAGAGCTTACTAAGAAGTATACGGAAATCAAGTCATGGATCCACCTGCACGTAAAGAAAAGCCCAAAGTTAAAGAGCCTGTCAGCAGAATCGAGAAGGCCAAGCAGAAATCAGCCCAGCAGGAGCTGAAGCAGAGACAGAGAGCAGAGGTGAGAGTGAGGAGGGCCCTTGTACCTGTAGTTTGCTGGAGGTGATGCTGGAATAGGGAGAGCGGAGAATGGTATAGGAGAGCTCCGCCTGCCTCCAGCCAAAAACAGGGTTCTCCTAGGTGTTCAGAGGAGAGCACTGAGGACCAGAAGGTGAGGTGGCAGACCAGAGTCACATGCCAAGTGTCAGGAACCCCACCCCAACCCCGACCAGTCCCAGGTGGTCTCCTGGTGACCCCGATGCGGAGCTTTTGTGGTGGGGTCCTGAGGGAAGGAAGAGAGAGGAGTAGGAGAAGGGCCCTGTGAGGGAGGGTCCTGTAAGGGAGTCCAAGAACGCGTGTCACACACCCTAGCACGGATGGCCTGGATTTGGCCTGGAGAGTAGCTGCTCCTAAATCAGAAGTGGAGGCCTGAGCTCTACACTCAGCACTGTGTTCCTCTGTTCAGTCTGCCCTTAAAAGTCCATTTGACTGTTTACATGAATGTTTTACTTTAGTATTTAATATCAGGAAAAAGCTCACTCTGGTCTTTCCCCACTATTTCTTTTGTTTCTTTTTTTTTGAAATTTCAAAATACAGAAAAACAGAATATTATAACAAACACCTGGGTACTCAGCACCCGAGATTGGCAGTGTTTAACATTTTGTCATATTTGCATGTAGTCTTTTTTAAGATAAATAAAAATTACCTGTAAATTTGGAATCCCCTCTCTCCATTTCCTGTCTTATGCCATTTTTCCCCTCTTTATGGACAACCATGATTTTTTTAATACTTTTACACTCAACTATATTAGTAGATATTCTTGAACAATATAAAAGTTTTTGTTTTAAAATCTTACGTTAAACTAACTGCATATATTTTATTTTGCATTACGTTTTTTAGGATTATTCATGTTAATATAAGAATCTAGTTTATTCCTCATCACTGTTTATAGTAGTCTACTTTGTGAGGCCACTTAGTATATTTACCCTGTCATCCAGTGATGAATGTTTAAATGATTTATAAGGGTTTTTTTTGCTGTTACAAACAGTGCTGTAGTGAAAACCCTTTAGATGTTTCCTTTGACTCCTGTACTGGAATTCCTATAGGGCGAATATAACTAGAAGTAGAATTACTTTTCTACTTTTCAAATTTATTCAGTTATTCAGTTCAGTTCAGCTCAGTTGCTCAGTCGTGTCCGACTCTTTGCGATCCCATGAATCGCAGCACGCCAGGCCTCCCTGTCCATCACCAACTCCCGGAGTTCACTCAGACTGACGTCCATTGAGTCGGTGATGCCATCCAGCCATCTCATCCTCTGTCGTCCCCTTCTCCTGCCCCCAATCCCTCCCAGCATCACAGTCTTTTCCAATGAGTCAACTCTCTGCATGAGGTGGCCAAAGTACTGGAGTTTCAGCTTTAGCATCATTCCTTCCAAAGAACACCCAGGGCTGATCTCCTTCAGAATGGACTGGTTGGATCTCCTTGCAGTCCAAGGGACTCTCAAGAGTCTTCTCCAACACCACAGTTCAAAAGCATCAATTCTTCGGCGCTCAGCTTTCTTCACAGTCCAACTCTCACATCCATGCATGACCACAGGAAAAACCAAAGCCTTGACTAGACGGACCTTTGTTGGCAAAGTAATATCTCTGCTTTTGAATATGCTATCTAGGTTGGTCATAACTTTCCTTCCAAGGAGTAAGCGTCTTTTAATTTCATGGCTGCAGTCACCATCTGCAGTGATGTTGCCAAATTGTTTTCAAAGAGATTATACAAATTTGTACCCATATTAGCAGAATAAGAGGGTTCTCATCCCTCACTTCTTTTTCAGTGCTTAATAGTGTCAGACCTTAAATTTTTGTTAATCTGATCCAGTCACTAATGATATTGAACTGCGACTACATGCTAGGCACTGTTGTGGGCATGGAGGAGTCCCTGCCTTTGTGGAGCTTGCATTCAGTGAGGAAGGCTATCATAATGAGTAAACTTAATAGTGTGTTTGAAGTTAATCTATAAACTGAAATCTGCCTTTGGATTAAGTCAGACTATCTGAGAGCTGTGGACCTGGCTTCCAACAGATTGTTCCCACTTTACTTCACCTCTGCATCCCCCCTGGATGCAGGCCCCCAGATGATTTTACTGCATTGCACTTTGGTGAAAGTTGGAGAACTGCTATAAGAAACAGCGCTAGGAAACTGTGCTTTGTGCACACTGCAGTGGTAGATGTTATTGAGGACATTGTTCATGCACTCATTGACACCCTGTTGGTGAGCTTTCATGGGTTGCACTTACTTGTCTGACCTCAAATCCCAGCTCCTCCATAAGTTCCAGTTCTTCCCAGGTCAACTTGGGCAAGATACTTAACCTCTCTGAACCTCGGTTCTTCATTTCCTCCTTGGTAAAATGAGGATTGATGACATCAGTCACATGAATTTGTTGTAAGTAGAAATGGTGTATCTGAAGCATGTAGTGCCTGCCCCAGAGAAGGCACTCGAAAATGGCAATGCTGGTTACCACGAGTCTGTGCTTTTATTGTGCTCAGTCTAAGTTGAATTGTGCTGACTTGCTAAGCTGTCATATTGGACTTGCACTGTTGTAGCAGCTGGCACTTGTTGAGCCCCTCAGATGTGCCAGGCACGTGCCTGACCACATGTAATCTTCATACTGGTGTGTATTACGGTTGCTCCCACTTTGACCTTTGTAAATCCATCCTGGAATAAAGATGGGAGATATAACATACGTGACCTTGTGAGGTAGGAGGCATTATCATCATTTAAAGTGAGGTATGGTGACCAGAATCCCTAGGTGGTGATGGACTGAGGGGCAGGGCTGCCATCTAAACAGGTCTCTTTTTTTTTTTTTTTTTTTTGGCCCACCCCACACGCTGCCATCTGTCCAAACAGGTCAGGTCTTGACATTCTTCCCTGCTTCCAGCTTTGCCCCACAGCTGCTAGTTCATCTGTTTGGCCTGGAATGCAACCTCCTGAGATAAGAATGTGACAGGAGCCCATGTAGGGAGGCAGAAACACAGTTTCCATTCAGTTTTGCATAGATGCCACATTCCAGGAAGTGAGAGGGGAGAATGGACACAGAGGCCCATTTGGCAGTTGAAGCAACATTTAGAACTTTTGATGACCCTTTCTTTCTTGAAAGTCTTTCATTCCTTGGCTTGGACCCTTGACCCATTTTAAGTCTTCTTTCTCTGCTTAGTATAAATATACACTTAATACATAATAATATATATAATACATATAGATAATATATATATAATGTTTTTGTACTCTTGAAGAAGATGAATAAAACAAACACCCTACCACCCAACTACAGAAATAGAACATGACCGTACATTGGCAGGCCTCTCTGGCCATGTCTCCAACCTTCCCACGAGCAGTACCCGTACCCTCAGTCCTTAATTTTATGCTAATCACCCCCTTGCTGTTCTGTATTAATTTACTGTTTCTATGTGTACTCCTAAATAATACTGTATAACATAACAGCGTATCATCTAGTTTTGCGTGTTTCTAAACTTTATGTATGCTACCATATTCCATGACTGGCCCTGTTCATTGAGCATGTTTTTTTAACCATTCAAATTTATTTGTGTTTGTTAAACATACATAAATTGTGACCATTTTAACCATACATTGTGAGAATCATTGCAGTTGTTTAAAAGTGTTTTTATCACTGTGTGAAGTTCTATTTTCCTTGAAGGTTACAGAATCTTACCACAATTTTTAAAAATTGGGGGAAAAAAGATTGTAGGATTATTCAAGCTTTCTGTTTAGTCAGTTTTGATCATTTTACTCTTCCTCGGAATTTGTATCATTTAAGTTTTCAAACTTATTGACACAAAGTTTGTAAATTTTAATTTCTACTCTGGCTTCCCTGGGGGTGAAAAATGTTCCTGCAATGCAGGAGACCCAGCTTTGATCCCTGAGTCGGGAGGATCCCCTGGAGAAGGCAATAGCTACTCACTCCAGTATTCTTGTCTGAAGAGTTCCACGGTTAAAGGAACCTGGCAGGCTACAGTTCATGGGGTTGCAAAGAACTGGATATGACTGAGCAACTAACACACATGTATCAGTAATTATGACTTCTTTTTAATTCTGATAATATTCGTGCAGCCTCCCTTTTATGTCGCAAGTCTCAGAGGTTTGCAGTTTTCTTTAGAATTTTCAAAGAACCATCTTACAGTTTCAGTGATCCTCTCTGTTGTACATTTGGTTGCCTTTTCATTAATTTCTGCTCTTATTTTATATTTTTTATTTGTCTCACTTCTAAGGGTTTTTTCCCTTCTCTTCTTTTTGATTATTCAAATTTTATCCCCTACACACAAACATAACCCTTTTCCTCTATACAAATTTGGAAGTTTTATGTTGTTTCTGGTTCTTTGATGGACTGATGAATTACTGCAGGGTGAAGCAATAAGGTAGATAGCCTGCCTTTCACCTTGGAATGGCTCTTGCAGTTTTCTTCTCCCTGCACTGCCTGCCCTGGGTCACGTTCCTACTCCCTCCTACCTGGACTGTTGTAACAGATGTCTCCTAAGTGCCTGTGATCTCCCCTCCCTGACTGCATCCTTCACATGGTCTTCAGTTTTCTTTCTCAAAGCACAGATATAATCAGGTTTCTTCCCTGCACACTTATCTCTCCAGAGTTGGTCAGATGAAGTCCAGATTACTTGGTATGGCATTTAAGAGCCTAACATACCTTTCTTTCTTTCTCTAGCTCCCCAACCTTTCGTATTTAGCATCCTTGAAGTTTCTAGAACTAATGCTGTGCTTCTACATTTAATCATAAAATCCATTGTTCTGTCACTTGGGTTCTTTCCCCAGTCTCTACCTGTTTAAATCCTGTGTGTGTTAGTCTCTTAGTCGTGTCTTGACTCTTTGCAACCCCATGGGCTGTAGCCCGCCAGGCTCCTTTGTTCGTGGGGATTCTCCAGGCAATAATACTGGAGTGGGTTGCCTTTTCCTTCTCCAAGGGATCTTCCTGACCCAGGGATCGAACCCAGGTCTCCTGCATGGCAGGCAGATTCTTTACCATCTGAGCTATAGGGAAATCCCACCAACTCTTTTTTTTTTTGGCTTTGCGGGCTCTTCGTTGAGGTATGCAGGCTTTTCTCTAGTGCTGTGTGACTTCTCTTGTTGCGGAGCATGGGCTCTGGAGTGAACAGGCTCAGTAGTTGCAGTGTATGGGCTTAGTTGCCCCGCATGTGGGATCTTAACTTCCCAACCAGGGATTGAACTGCATCCTCTGCATTGGAAGGTGGATTCTTAACCACTGGACCACCAGGGAAATCCCCTACCAGTCCTTTCAAGGCCAGGTCAAGCCTCACTGCTTCTTTCCTGATTCCCCGGTGGAGCTAATGTTTGCCTCTCCAGTTGCTTTATCACTGCCCCTGCATTACTGATGCAGTTCTGGCATTTTCAGATGACACAGCCTGTGGTGTCTGAAGACAGGTTGAGCAGCTGCCTCCATTGTTAACATATCTTTTTTTCCCATTCAGATCTATGCCCTCAACAGAGTCATGACAGAACTGGAGCAGCAGCAGTTTGATGAATTCTGTAAACAGATGCAGCCTCCCGGAGAGTGAACCACCCCTGCGTTCACACTAGATGGGACCCTGGAAGCTTTGTTTATGAGCGTGTTACCAGTTTTAAGCTGAGATGGCCCATTTGGAGCCTTATACAGCTAGACAAGAAGAGATTTGTGTTATTCCTGAAACTGGATAAATCAGAACTTCCTGTATGTAACTTGCTTCACTAGTTCCTCCAATCTGAATTGGCCCATTACTTGCTGAAGAGACTTCTTCTATTCTTCTAAGACAATACATTCTTTTGTTTTTTAACTTTTTCTATTGTTTGAAAAAAAAATCAGTGTTTCTTCTGAAACTGTAAACCTTCTCCAAAAATACAAATAAAATACTAATAAAATGTTTGTTTGCTCATACTTTAGGGGTGCCTAGTCATAAGAAAGTGTAGTCAAAATGAATGTAATAGGTAGGAAAAGTTGACATGAGCAGAGGGGAGCCTTTTTCCTTCAGGAAGGGAACAGAGGTGAGAGGACAGAAAGAACATGACTGTTTCCAGATTCATTCTTCCTGAGGCTAGGGCTCTGCAGACCCTGTAGATCCTAAGTCTTTAGCTATACAGGTGTAAATATATGACTTTTACTCCCAGATGAGCCACTACTCAGAGCCTTGAAGCTAAGATTCCTGTCACCCTATGAATGTGGAGAGCTAGCAAGAGGCTTGTACCAACAAGGGGAGGAGGGGAGCGAAGTGCTTTTGGTTTTTCATTTTGTATTTTATTGGGCATAGAAGCAGAATATGCATGGAAATGAGGCTGATTACTCAGAGCGTACAACAGCCAACACTGCCTCCTCTGTTACTCTCTGCGCTAGAAATACCTGTATTTTCCCTAGTGGTCCTGGGAACATCTCCAGCAATTCCTGCCTCCTCTTTGTCTCCCCACTGCTCTGAAGTCACTGAGAATTCTGTTCCCATTCCTATGCTTATTTTGGCAATAAACCGTGATGTTAAGGAACTTGCTGTCCCTATGGAGAATGTGTTCTGAGAGCCTAAGTCTTAGTTAAGGATAACCTTTACACAGATTATCCCCATAAGTAGTAATTAGGTTCTATAGTGTCCTATTGAATTTGGACTGAATGCAAATTTTTCAGTTTTATGTTTTGTTGGAATGGGGGTTTGGAGTAAGCTGTCATCATAAACATAAGGAAATGATGTAGTATACTAGAAAGAACACTGTTTTGGGGTCAAGTATAGTTCTTACTACTTTGGATAAGTTATTAACCTCTCTAAGCCTCACTCTTCTCCCATCTGTGTAATATTTTCTTCCTCTCAAGATCATTCATCAAGAAATAAGTAAGATAATGTATGTAATAACTACTCAGTAAATATTACTTCCCAGCTACCTTACTTCATGGGATATGTTTCAAATTTCAAATAACCAATTAATATATGAGTGTTGGTTGGAAAGATTCTGATCCTTAGTTGGGAACTACTTGTATTAACATGTCACAGCCCTGGATATAGTTTATCCTAGAGAAGTGTTCTAGTATTGCAAACTGTAGGTGGTTGTCAAATCAGTTTAATAAATTATGACTAGGTTATCTTTTTAATTAAATAATAGGGGCCTACCTGGTGGTTCAGTGGTTAAGAATCCACCTTGCAATGCAGGGGATGCCGGTAGATCCCACATGCTGCAACTAAACATCGGCATGCCAAAACTAAGACCCAGTGCAGCCAAATAAATTTTTTTTTTTAAGTTTTTAAAGAAAGAACAGAACAGATTTTAAAATATCAATGTGGTGAGGATATTGTTTCATGAAGCTTTTGTTTCAGCTTTCAGTTTTTTACCATTTAGTATAATGTTAGCTGTGTGTTTGCATATGTGGACTTGAATATGTAGAGGTACATTCCTTCTATACCCACTTTATTGAGAGTTTATCATAAATAGGTGTTGAATCTTATCAAACACTTTTTCTGCATCGAGTGAGATGATTATGTGATTTTTATACATAATTTTTTTTAATGTGGTGTAGGACATTGGTTTGTGCATCCTAGAATCCCTTAATCTTAACAATCCACTTAATCCTTTTAATATATTGTGTATTTGGTTTGCCAATATTTTCTTGAGGATTTTTGTGTCTATATTCAGTAGTGACACGTGTCTGTAATTTCCCTTTTTTGTGTGTTTTCTCCGTTTGCTTTTGGTGTAGGGTGACGTGGGCCTTATAAAATAGGAAGTATTCCTTCCTCTTCAGTTATTTGTAGTAGTTTGAGAAGGATATTAAGTCTTCTTGGAATGTGTGGTAGAATTCACCTGTAACCCCGCCAGGGCCTGGACTTTTGTTTGGGGGAAGTTTTTGATTACTGTTTCAGTCTCTACTAGTGATCGATCTATTAGGATTTTCTATTTCTTCATGATTCACTCTTGGAAGACCTTCCGTCTAGGTTGTCCAATTTGTTGATTTATAGCTGATCTAATCTTTTGTATTTCTGTCATATCCATTGTTATTTCTCCTTTTTCATTGTTGAGTTTATTGGTACCTCCTCTTTTTTTTCCTTAGTGAGTCTAACAGTTTGTCAGCTCTCAACTGATCTATAACTATCCTCATATCGCTAACCTAAAGTTTTGTTTGAGGTGATGTAGTATGATTATTCGGAGAAGGCAATGGCACCCCACTCCAGTACTCTTGCCTGGAAATTCCCATGGACAGAGGAGCCTGGTAGGCTGCAGTCCATGGGGTCGCTATGAGTCGGACACGACTGAGCGACTTCACTTTCACTTTTCACTTTCATGCATTGGAGAAGGAAATGGCAACCCACTCCAGTATTCTTGCCTGGAGAATCCCAGGGACAGAGGAGCCTAGTGGGCTGCCATCTATGGGGTCGCACAGAGTCGGACACGACTGAAGCGACTTGGTAGCAGCAGCAGCAGCAGTATGATTATTATTGTTATAAACAAAGTACAAAGTGTATTTTCCCTTTCAAAGTATTCCTCTGGAAGTCTACATATTTATTTCAGCTCTGCTGCTATGGCTCAGAATGGATATGGAAATCCTCTTTCAGAATTGCATCTTCTTCCTTGGAACATAGTTCAAGTTCTAGAAATAGCCAGAAGTCATTTGAGGCCAAAATCAATAGCTAATTTGGTTTTGGTTTAAAAAGAGGATATCATTGGCTAATATTAAATATTATTAGGTTTTTGAACTAAATTTGGTTGGCTCGAGCAAAATAAGTATTTTTTGAGCACCTATTATATCTAGGCACTGTGCTAAGTGCTGACCTCTAAGAGCATATGTGAAGACAGTTATCATCTTAGAATTCCTAAAATATTTTGGTGAAGGATAGCAACAGTGAAATGAGGGTTCAGTATTAAAGGGCATCACACTGAAATGTCTGAGCCCATGTATATTTGTAAGATTCCTACTATATTATTCTAAACTTGTACAGAACTCACTAGAATGCACAACCAAATCAATTCATCTACAAAGTATATGTTTCTGAGTGTGGGGCACCGCTGTGGCAGGCAGCAGAAACATGAATATGTAAACTGAAGGAACTTAAAAATCTAAGAAACATATCTATTCATCTATCCACGAAAAAAAATGTAAGTGCTGTAACAGATATGAACAGAAAGCCATGGAGAAAAGAGGGTGCTGTCTTTTCCTTTAGAGCCAAATCGGAGCAATGTGGACCTCACTGGACTTTTTTCATATAACTTTAGAGTTAGTGCATACTTGCAATGTATATTGTTCTGCAAACTTCAATAAGTTAGACCTGAGGTAAAGGTGGTCTGGTGCGCTGGCCGAGGAAGGGGCAGAATGAGCCAATAATCCTCTAGCACACCACCCGGAGGCGGGAGTCCAGAGGCAGTGCTGCGAGCGTGACTTTTAGTGGGCCTGAGTTCTCTGTGACATGCCACTTTAGGGTTCCGTACACTTCTCTTTATTTCTATTCAATTTGGATTTTAGAATATGAAGTGTGCTTTGAATATCTTGAGTTTAGTATTTTTTAGAGCTTAGGGAAAAAAAAAAAACACACATAATGAGATCCTGGAGGCCAGATGATGCCCTCAAGATGCCAATGTGTCTAATCTAAACAAAGCAAAAGGCATAAGTTTTAATTGTGAAAATAGAAAATATTAAGTTGCAAAATCCTACACATAAATGGGGCAACAGGATTGCCCTGCTATCAGCTCTGCTCTACAGAGCCAGAGTCTATAAATGTAAGAAACCCATTAGTAAGCCCCACCTTAGCACTGGAGTCATTACATTCAGGCAGGACAAGGTGGAGGCTACACCAATTCTGAAGGGTTTCATTCATTTCCAGGGGACAAACCTTAGTGCACCAGGTCACATAGCTGGTAACAGAACTAGAACTCAAACCCAGCCCAAGTTTAGCTTGGAGAAAAATCTGTTCTGTATGACACAAACAACTATTGTCACCAAGGGATTCAGAATCCTGAATAAAGAGGAAGAAGTACAGGCCACTGGCCCTACTGTGGGTTGCTCTGGTTCAAGGCCACATGTATCTAGCACTGCACAACACAGACACAAGGACAGATTTATGAGGGTAAGGCAAGCTTTGGCCCACCATGCTGGCAGAAACCCCACAGAGGCCAGTGGGAGTGGGTAGGGCTGTTTAATATCTTCAGTACCATGGCCTAAGACATGCTGCCTTGCCCCACAGAGCATCTGGAAAGAAGATGTAGGAGAGTGACCACGTCAGGCAGTAAAAAGCAGCTATCGAGAATGGACACAAAAACAGCATGATGACACCTGGAAGAAGGAAAAAGGCAAACACTCAATTTTTATGAAGCTGTCTTATGTGTATTTTCCACCCTCTAAGTTCAATCCCCATCTTTCCAGCCTCCAATTTTTACTCACACTAAAACCATTGGCACATGAGCCTTACCTTTATGAAGTTCGTGTAACTAGATAATTACAATCTAATGCAATCTCTATTTCTTTGCATTGGTCACTTAAGGCTTTCTTATCTCTCCTTGCTATTCTCTGGAATTCTGAAAGTGAAAGTGTTAATTGCTCAAAAATTCTGAAAGTGTTAATTGCTCAATTGTGTTTGACTTGTTACAACCCCATGGACTGTAGCCCACCAGGCTCCTCTGTCCATGGAATTCTCCAGGCAAGAATAGTGGAGTGGGTAGCTATTCCCTTCTCCAGGGGATCTTCCCGACCCAGGGATCAAACCCAGGTCCCCTGCATTGCAGGCAGATTGTCTACTATCTGAGCCACCGAGGAAGCTCTGACTATTGAATATTCATTGGAAGGACTGATGCTGAAGCTGAAGTTCCCATACTTTGGCCACCTTATGTGAAGAGCAACTCATTGGAATAGACTGTGATGCTGGGAAAGATTGAGGGCAGGAGGAGAAGGGGGCGACAGTGGATAAGATGGTTGGACAGAATCACCAACTCAATGGGTGAGTTTGAGCAAACTCCAGGAGATAGCGAAGGACAGGGAAACCTGGCGTGCTGCAGTCCATGGGGTCACGGAGTCAGACATGACTGAGCAACTGAACAACAACAATGCCATCTCAGATTCTGTGTTGTCAAACTCAGATCAGAAATCAGTCTTAGCCAAGAATACATTTGAGTTGCCTGGATCTCTTGTTAGAAAAAGAAAAGGAAAAAAAAGTATATTCATATTGTTTCAAGTTTAACATGTGATAGGGGTCAATACAGTATTATACACATGTGGAAAAGAGTTAACATAGCAGGCCTAAGACTGCTATCCTTAGAAAATCCTGCTTGCAAGGTGGGCCAAGAGCCTAGAATCTTGAATAATAAAGCTTCCTACACTGATAAAAACTGATGAGAGCAACTGGTTATACAAGCGAGGTAGTTAATGCAGAACATTGATTTCCTTCTGTGTAAGTCTGGAATTTTGGTACATGCTAGGCAGAGGGGAGGGGCTTCCCTAGGGGCTCAGTGGTAAAGAATCTGCCTGCCAATGCAGGAGACTCAAGTTCAATCCCTGGGTTGGCAAGATCCCCTGGAGAAGGAATGGCAACCCACTCCAGTATTCTTGCTTAGGAAATCCCATGGACATAGGAGCCTGGAGAGCTACAGTTTATGGGGTCACAAGAGGTGCACACAACTGAGCAACTAAACCACTGCCAGGCAGAGGGGACCTATGTGTCCAGCCCTGTAAATGCCTTCAGCACTGAGTCTCTAAAGAGCCTCCTAGAAGACAGACCTTCACAAGCAGTGTCATAATTCAGTGCTGGAGAATTGTGTCCTGTGTGACTCCACAGGGAGAGGATGCCTGGAAGCTTGCACCTGGTTCCCTCCAGACTTGGTTCCTTTCAAGTTTCCCTTGACTGATTTTGCTTTATCCTTTTGCTATAACAAATCTGAGCTATATGTGTGACTCTCTGCAGAACCCTGTGAGTCCTCCTAGAGAAGCACTGACCCAGGGGTGGTCTTAAGGGAGCTCCCCCGCTCCACTCCCACAACACAATTTCAATCTCAGATTTACCACCAAAGGGCACCAACATTTGTGGAGATCTACTTTGCACTAGAGGCTTCACAGGTGGCTCAATGATAAAGAATCTGTCTACCAAAGCAGGAAACATACGTTCGATCCCTGGGTCAGGAAGATCCCCTGAAGGAGGAAATGGCAACCCACTCCAGTATTCTTGCCTTGGAAATCCCATGGACAGAGGAGCCCAGTGGGCTACAGTCCATAGCGTCACAAAGAATTGTACATAATAGAGCACAAGCACACACACTTTGCACTAGACAGTCTGCTAGGTAGGTTACAAAAAGTACTTTATGCGCATTTCAGAATTACCCTGTGATTTAGGATTAAGTCTCTTTTTCAGATAAGGAAACAAAGGGTATATAATTTGGACAAGGTCCTGATTCAATCCCTCGTCTGCCTGGATGTTAAAAACTAGACACAAACTGCTTCAGAAAGCTCAGATGGAGGGAGGGAGTGTATAGTCTATGGCATTTCCACGGGAGGAACCAGCATATATTCCTCAAGAGAAATCAGAACATGGGACCTGAAAAAAACCACGTCTAAGGATAAGAAGCAGTTACAGAAAGGTATTAGAATATTGGAATACTACATCCAGAGAACAGTCATTGATTGTTGAGTTAATGAGATAATATTTTAAACCAAAGTTGTCCTGGAAAAAGGTCTCAGTAGCCATAGAGCAGCTCCTCAGATGTACAGAGCTCTTGCGGGGAGAAGGGAACTTGGTCTAAAAAGATGACTGGCTGTGCTCCAATATCCACAGCAGGCATTTTGAAATCTATCCAGAAGGGCTTCAGTATCAACCGGTGTCAGGTTTTGAGGTTCAGTCTCCCCCTTTACCCACACAGCACAGATAATCCATGGAAGGCTGTCAATGTGCCATCAATTTTGAGAAGAGGGGATCAATGGTGTCTATAAAGAACACTGCAGGAAACACTGCTGCAATGAGATAAGAGAAGGGTGAGTGGAGGGAAGAAGGGGGCTAAGAAATTTCCATTTATAGGACACACTGTGCCGGAGGATTTATATACATTACCTCATTTAATCTCAAGAATCTTGCAAGGTAGGGATTATCAGCTTCGTCTTATAGATGAAAGCAGGCTCAAATTCAGGCAACTAATATGTGCTGAAGTTAGAACTTGAACTCAGGTCTGTTTAGCTCCAAACCAGGTATCTTCTCCCCTCATTGTGCCTCTGCCAACTGGGACACAGGAGGAGCCAGCACTTAGAACTTGGACAGAGCTGTGGGTGCTAATGCTACAGAAGAAAGGGTGTGAACTTAAAGGGGAGAGTCAGGATGGAACCCAGAACCCTTCAAATCAAGTGAAAGTGAAAGTGTTAGTCACCCAGTCATGTCTGACTCTGCGTCCCCATGGACTGCAGCCTGCCAGGTTTTTCTATCCATGGGATTCTCCAGGCAAGAATACTGGAATGGTTCCCATGACCTCCTCCAGACTCAAGGATTGAACCTGGGTCTCCTGTATTGCAGGCAAATTCTTTATCATCTGAGCCACCGCTTCAAACCAAGTGGACCCACATATAAACTAAGCATATATGTCATCCTGTTCACATGAGTGCATTTTAAAAGAAGAAAAATCGATGTTCCTTGAAGAAGACCATAAATCAGGGAAATCTTAGGGAGACATATTCCAGGGCCCCAGTGTGACCAGGGCCTCAGGGCCTGGCACCCTTTACTCAATTGCTATAGCCCAGAACCGCTTCCTCGATATCAGCTGTACAATATTTCCAACACTCATGTCGCATCTCTTCATCTTTACCCCCACTATCACCTTTCATGTGACAAAAAGCTGGTTTTCCTACTTCCATTCTGAGTCTCCTACAATCTATTCTCCACATTACAGTCAAAGCAAACGTGTAAAACTGCTGCTCAGAAACCCCTTCAGAGACTTCTCCTTTGCCTCCAGGATCCAATCCCCAATCCCACACAGCTTGCTCGCTTCACTGGCCTCTGTCTGTCGCCAGCCCTCTCTCAGAAGTCCAGCACGCTGCTGCTCAAAGGCACCTGGTGGCTCCTTGCCTCGGAGCACTCACAAAGCTTTACTTCATTTTCTGAACCACCCCCTTGCCTCAGAGCACTCACAAAGCTCTACTTCATTTTCCGAACCACCCCTCCCACTGCTTGGCAAATCATCTTGTAGTTTTCATGTGTTTTTAATTTTTTCCAGTTTTATTGAGATATCACTGACATATAACTTGGTATTAGTCCAAGGTATATCAACAACTTTGATATTTTTGTATATTGCAACATGATAACCATAATACATTTAGTTAGTATCCATCACCTCACAAAGTTACAATTTTTTTTTCTTGTGATGAGAACTTTTAAGATCTACTATCTTAGCAACTTTCAAATAGACAGTACAGTATTGTAGACACCATGATGTACATTATTACATGCACAGAACTTACTTATCTTGTAACTGGAGTTTTTACCTTTTGACCAATTTCACCCAGGTTTCGTTCCCTCTAGGCATTCCCATCTAAATTAGGTCATCCTCTGATGCCCTCTGAGAACATGCTACAGTGTCACAACACATCAAAACTATATATTTTTAGTTATTTCTGCCATGATTCATTTGGTGTCTGACTCCCCCATTGGAAGGAAGTATTTGTCTGGTTTACCAATTTGATTCTTAGTATCTGATTTATGGTAGGTGTTCCTAAATTCCTATTGAACTTAAGAACATCCAACAAATATTTACTTGAGTATCTACTACGTGACTGGCACAATCCTAAGTACTAGGGATTATGGCACAAATAAAAAAAGGCCTCTGGGTGGAGGGGGGCAGGTTTGGTGTATATAGACAACAAACACGTAAATACACTTCAGGGGATGATATTACAAGTTCAGTGGAGAAAAACAGAGCAGGGCAAGAGAGAGAGAGGGAATGCGGGGTGAGAAACAGGGTGGCAATGAGCAGCAATGATAACAAATGATCACTAGTGACATTAAGAGCAATATATTTCACTTACCTCCCAGATAGACTATTTTTTTCCAGCTCTCAGACTCCAGGATTTCGTCATGTGGGTAGTAGCTCTGGTCCATCATGAACAGAATCATGAGTGAGGCCATGCAAGACAGAATGAACGTGTTGCCTTTGGTCAGGAGGGAGGTGGAAGCCAAAACACAGGAAGCATAGGGGCAGGGTAGACCCTTGTATGTGAAAGGAATGCCTGCAGGGAAAGAAAAGATGGGGTTAGCTGCTTCCCACTGCTCCAAAGCGTCCACAGGAGGAAGCCCTTCTCTCTTTG
The DNA here is from genome assembly GCF_027580195.1 of Bos mutus. NCBI lineage: Eukaryota > Metazoa > Chordata > Mammalia > Artiodactyla > Bovidae > Bos > Bos mutus. Next base: position 102,699,575 of record NC_091619.1, on the reverse strand, counting down.
GGTCTTCCCTACCCCATATTCCAAATTCCTTCACTCTTAGGGCAGCGGCCAGCTGTAAAGAACTTAGTTATTCAGAGTTGACGTGTGGGTTTTGCGCTGGATCCGCAAGGTAAAGCAGGCAGCTAGGACCAGGCCTGTGCTCTGGCCCCTAGGAAGCCTCTGTAGAAGAGGCCTTTGAGATCTTTCTGTCTGCCTCTGCAATCCCTTGCATTGTTACCTTAGGCAAGGCAATTACCCTCCCTGGAGTTCAGTTTTCCCATCTGTTTTGGGAAACTGGAGTATGACCTCTAGTTTTAGGGTATGTGAAGCCATGTGCTCCATCCAAAGGTCACACAACAAGAAAAAAGCACAGCTGGTTCAAGAACCAAGGGTTCCCGCCCCCTAGACCAGGGCTCAGGCAAGGCAGCCTGAAACCTCCAGTGAGCCTGCAGCAGGAGAGAAGGAAGGAAGAGGGTGCCCATAGAGGGAAGGAGAGGAGTCAATTACTGCTCCTGGGTTTCTGACATCCAACAGCTTCTCCCCTCCAGTTTCCTACCCTCAGCCATAAGTCTGGTTTCCACTCACCTGTCGAATAAAAACAGAGGCGGAATGAAACAGCTAACACATACATGATGGCTAGTAACCCATTCAGAGGTCCATCCACGCCTAGAAGCAGGGCTGAGGCCAGGCCAAAAGTGGTGAAGACCGCGAAGTCATTCAGTTCAGTTCCTGCTCCAGAAGGCCAAAGTTAGAAGAACTTCTGCTCTCATGTCTGTATCTTAGTCCCCTCTGCTGGGGGAGCTGGAGTGGTGACAGCATCCTGCTGTCAGGTCCCTGAGGGGCCGGAAGGCAACGCTGCTTCCTGCGGTGGTCTGCTGATCAGAGAATGGGGTCTCCTTCTGGCTCTGCCTCAAACTGACCATGTGGCCTTAGGCAAGTCTTTCTCTGTCTAGGTCTTAGTTTTCCTGCTCTTCAACATGCAAGGGTTGGACCACAATTGGAAACAAATTAATGACATGGAACCCTTTTTTTTTTCAAGCAAAATCTTACTTGGGAATATTTTATTATATTTTAAGTGAGTTTCTCTGCTTGAGGTATTTTTCATTTCTCCACACCTCCATTACCACAACCATGGCTCCCACTCCCAGATCCGCCCTGAGAGGGAGACAGGGCAGATAAACCAAGTGAAGGCCAGGAGAAGGACAGCCAGAGACCCACAAGTGAACCAGCAGAGTAGCTAGATATAGGCTGCGGGGCTCACAGACTCCTGTTCTAGGGCTGCTTCTGTTACACTCAGAGGGACTCAACAGGGGTGGTGACTGCCGGAAGCCCGCTGGATATCACAGGACAGGGGAGCTGACCGGGGTCAGGGATGATGAATCTGAGGCCTGGACTCACCGGATCCGGAGCAGATGTTCAGGTGTCTGGTCACTGACCCGATAGCCATGTCTAATAGAAAGCTGACCAAAACCATCCAGGAGGCACAGGAGCATTTCCTAAAGTGCAGGCCCGCAGGCCAAACAGGTCAGCTCTCTCGCAGTATCAAAGAGACTCCACCCCTACCCAGCCCCAGCTAAACCAATGTGCTTCCTACGCTAGCCAGCACACATATACACACTCCTACATGCTCCCTAACTCACATCCTTTCTGATCTGTGCTGCCTTACACACCACACACACACAGACTTACATCCCTTTCATACTCGTATTCTCAACCCACGTTCTTAAAGGGCTGCCCTCTATAGGTAATCATTAAGAAATAGGGTCCCTTCCAATTCTAAATTCCAGGCGTATTCGATGGCAAGGGAGATCCTAGGTCCTAGCCCAGCCTACACAACCATCTCACTGTGGCCTCTGTTCCTCCATCTGTAAAATGAAAGGTTTGTTTCAAATGATTTCTTTAACAGATACAAGCCTATTTAGATTATCTATTTCTCCAATGTGAGTTTTGTATCTTTGAAGGAGTTGATCTGTTTCATCTTAGGCTATCAAGTCTGTGGACACAGAGTTGTTCACAATATTCCTTTATTATACTTTTAATGTCCATGTAATGATTGCTCATTTTTCATTTCTGATATTCATAATTTGTATCTTCTCTTTTTCTTGGATAGCCTGGCTAGAGGTTTATCAATTATATTGATCTTTTCAAAGAACTAGATTTTGGTTTCATTGATTTTCTTTATTTGTTTTCAATTTCTTTGATTGACTTCTTGTTTTCAATTTCATTGATTTCTATTCTAATTTTTATTATTTCTTTCCTTCTGCTTACTATGGATTTAATTTGCTCTTTTTTTTTTCTAGTTTCCTAAGATGGAAGCCTACGTAATTGATTTTAGATCCTCCTTCTTCTCAGTTTTTTCAAAGACTTTATTTTTTAGGGAAATTTTAGGTTTACAACAAAATTGAGAGTAATGCAGAGATCCATTACCCTTGTTCTCACATATGCATAGCCTCTCCCATTATCAATATCATTCAACAGAATGATACATTCTGGCCTTGATATATACCAAAAGTGACCCTACACTGACACATTGCAATCATTCAAAGTCCATAATTTACCTTAGGGTTCATTCTTGATGTTACATTCTATGGTTTTGGGCAAAAGTATAATGGCATATATCCATCATTATAACATCATGCAGAATATTTTCACTGTCCTAAAAGTCCTTTGTGCTCTACCTATTTATGTTCTCCCCAACTCTCCTGACAACTATGATCTTTTTACTGTCTCCATATTTTTGGAGACATATTTCCTTCATATATCCTTTTCCAGAATGTCATGTAGTAGAGGTCATATAATATGTAACCTTTTTAGATTGGCCTCTTTCATTTGATTATATGCATTTAATGTTCCTCCATGTCTTCTTAGGGCTTAATAGCTCATTTGTTAACACGGAGAGTGATAGTCCATTGTCTGGATGTACCACAATTTATTCATTCATTTATCTACTGAAGGATACCTTTGTTATTTTCAAGTTTTGGCAATTATGAGTAAAATAGCATGATCATCTAAGTACAGGTTTTGAACATAGTTGTCAATTCATTTGCTTGATTGTACGGTAGAAGTTGGGCTTCCCTCGTGGCTCAGAGGATAAAGAATCCGCCTGGAATGCAGGAGACCTGGATTCAATCCCTGGGTCAGGAAATCTGAAAAAGGGAATGGCTACCCACTCCAGTATTCTTGCCTGGAGAATTCCGTGGACAGAGGAGCCTGGCGGGCTACAGTCCATGGGGTTGCAACAAGTTAGACATGACTGAGCAGCTAACACTGACACACTGACTCATGCTAGGAGTATGCTTAGTTTTGTAAGAAGCCACCAAACTGTCTTCCAGAGGGGCTGTACCATTTTGCGTTCCCATCAGCAATGAGTAAGTGCTCCTGTTGCTCCACATCTTCAGAAGCATTTGTTATTGTCAGTGTTCTGGATTCTAGTCATTTTAATATATGTGTAGTGATATCTCATTGTTATTTAATTTGCATTTCCATGATGACATTTGATGAGTATCTTTTCATGTGCTTAAATGCCATCTGTATATCTTCTTTGGTGAGGTGTCTGTTAAATTCTTGGGCCCTTTTCAAATTGAATTATTTTTTTATTGTTGAATTTTAAGCTTTGTATATTTTAGACTATAGTTCTTTATCAGATGTATCCTCTGTAAATATTTTCTCCCAGTCTGTGGCTTGTTTTCTAGTTCTCTTGACATAGACTTTGGAAGAGCAGATTTCTTTTCTAATATATGCGTACAATGTATAAATTTCCCTCTAAGTACTGCATTCACTGCATCTCACACATTTTGATAAGTTGTATTTTCACTTTCAATTAGTTCAAAATATTTTTAAATTTCTCTTGAGACTTTTTTTGTCTATGTATTATTTAGAAATGAGTTGTTTAACCTCCATGTACTTTGGAATTTTCTAGTTATCTTTCTCTTACTTATGGTTTAACTCCATATGGTCTAAGAGCATACTTCGTATGATTTATATTCTTTCAAATTTGTTAAAGTATGTCTTACAGACCAGAATGTGGTCTATCTGAGTGAGCTTGAGAATAACATATATTCTGCTATTGTTGAATCAAATATTATATAAAATATCAATTAGATCCAGTGGGTCAAGGGTACTAGTCAGCTCTATCCTTCTGATTTTCTGCCTGCTAAATACCCAGTTATGGTAACAGATCCATAAAATTCTGCTGGCAGTTCTATCAGTTTTCATCTCATGTGTTTTTGACACTCCAAATGATTGCCAAGGTATCTTTCACACCCTACCTCCGGGGATTCCTTCTCTTTGGCTGTGCTGGATGTCCGCTGCAGCGCAGGCTTTCTCTAGTGGCACACAGTGACACGCAGGCTCAGTAGCTGTGGGGAGCTGACTTCTCTAGTCGCGGCACATCAGCCTAGTTGCCCCACGGCATGGGGGATCTTAGTTCCCAGACCAGGGATCAAACCCACATCCCTTGCATTGGAAGGTGGATTCTTAACCACTGGACCACCAGGGAAATCCCACCTTCAGGGATTCTGTGTTTCTCTCCAGCACATGCTCCCAGACCCCCTATGAAAGCAGCTATAACAATCTCAGGCCAACTTGCCCTAGGAGGCCACACCCAAGTTGACGCACTGACTGCAATGCTTGGGTGGCCCAGCAAAAGCAAACAGAGAGCCTGACCCTAGACCTCAGCTGTCCCTAAACAACCTTAGAATTTCCTTTGTTTAGACCCATATTTATGTGTCTAGGGGGGCTTCCCTGGTGGCTGAGCAGGTAAAGAATCCCCCTGTAATGTGGGAGACCTGGGTTCGATTCCAGGGTTGGGAAGATCCCCTAAAGAAGGAAAAAGCTACCCACTCCAGTATTCAGGCCTGGAGAATTCCATGGAGTAAACAGTCCATAGGGTCACAAAGACTCAGATACGACTGAGCAACTTTCACTTCACTATGTGTTTAAAGGGAATTGGGCCCACCATCATGGCCTTAAATACTACATTCCCAGAAGATTAGGTTCAACTAAGAAGATAGAGATTTTCTGCTGCAGGTATGTCCCAATCTATGAGACCCCCAAACCTAGATTTAGAGAATTTTCAAACTGGAAGGGAACTTAAACATCCTTAGGTAAAACCATCTTATTTTATGGATGAGAAACAGATCCAGAGAAGTTACTTGCTAATGGTTATAAAGAATCAAATAGATTAAGAGGACGTTGCTTATATTATAAAGGACTTGTGTGTGTATGTGTGTGTGCACTCAGTCGCTCAGTTGTGTCTGACTCTCTGCAACCCCCATTGACTATAGCCCACCAGGCTCCTCTGTCCATGGGATTTTCCAGGCAAGAATACTGGAGTGGGTTGCCATTTCCTTCTCCAGGAAGGAATTTTCCTGACCCAAGGATCGAACCCACATTTCCTGCATCTCCTGCATTGGCAGGTGGATTCTTTACCACTGAGCCACCTGGGAAGCCGATAAAGAACTTACATTTTTTAAAATATTTATTTATTTGACTGTGCTGGGTCTTAGTTGTGGCATGTGGGATATTTATGTGGGATCTTCAGTTGCAGCATGCAGGATCTAGTTCCCTGCTCAGGGATCGAACCCAGACCCCCTGCACTGGGAACTCGGAGTCTTAGCCACTAGACCACCAGGGAAGTCTCCATGAAGAGATTATCTTTAAAGCTCTGATTTCACAAAGGCATTGAAATACAATTCAATTCATAGAAATATAATTTGCTGACAATTTTTGAGGGGACCCATACTCATGTCTCAGACTTTCCAGAACAGGGTTAACTTTAACTATTCTGCCAGGTCATATGCTGTAATTTAAGAATCAAAAAAATATTAATGGTACCTGCCTACCCAAGGATTGTGCAAAGGCTACAGGAATGGAGTCTCTTGATTTTCTTATAGAAACCATTCTAGATTGCCATATCTGGAAAGATCTATAGAGATCATAGTTCCTTGTTTTACAGATGGAGAGGGACTTCCCTGGCAGTGCAGTGGTTAAGACTATGTGCTCCCAATGCAAGGAACATGGGCTTCATCCTTGGTTGGAGAACTAAAACCCTACATGCTGCAAAAAAAAAAAAAAGATGGGAGAAACTGAGGTTCAAGATATGACCTAGCCAAGGTCACATATTAGGCTGGTGGTTAGAACTGAGGCTAGGATCTTTGCCCCTTGACTCCTAACCCACTGCACTTTCTCCTGCCCCGAGTCAATCTGTATGTCTCAGTGCTTTGTTCTCTAGACAAATCCCTCCCTCCCTCATGCCATTGGTTCCAGCTCTTGGCAAAGAGCTTGCTGGGCTCCCAAACATACTTGCAGAAGCTGCAGAAGATGGAGAAGAGCCCCAGGGACATGTTGGCCAGGGACAAGGCATTGACAACATCCTTCCAGGTAAATTCATTCATCTGGGGATGGCTCTGCTCTTTGGTCAGGAAGAAACTGCTGCACTCACCTGGGGCCCAGGAGAGAGGGTAATGGGGTTGCCAAGGTCAGAGAGTCCCAAAAGAAGCTCCCCAGGGACCAGATACCTCCTGCTCCCCTAGACCTCACCCCAGAACTGCACCCTCCCAACATCATTTCACTGGCTGGAATGAAGGAGACTACAGGTTAATGGAGGAGACCCAGGAGGTGAGACAAAGGTGCTGAAGATGAATGCCTGTGAACGTTCAATAGCAAAATGAATGAACCATAGCTATGAATCATGACCACAGCCTCCACCCTTCTCTGACACCTCTTGCCCTACAGCACAGACCTCTCTCCAGCCCATACAGTAACCCTCCTGGCACCCCCATGGCCCAGGGTCCAAGGGGTATGGGCCATTCCCCAATCTGAGAGATGAGCCCCTTGTCATAAAGACCTTTAACATAAATGAGCCTCCTTTATTTTTACATTACAAAGTAAGTAAGTGTTAAGTGTTAGTTACTCAGTTGTGCCCGACTTTTTGTGACCCCATAGACCGCAGCCCATTTTCCAGGCAAGGATACTGGAGTGGGTTGCCATTTCCTTCTCCAGGGGATCTTCCCAACTCAGGGATCGAACCCGGGTCTCCTGCACTGCAGGAAGATTCTTTATCGACTGAGCTACAGGGGAAGACAAAGCTACTTTTAATACTCTAGAGTGAGCCCACAGGAATCAAAACACTGGCAAGAGGTAACCCGTCACCCCTAGGAGTGGCCCAGGAGGCGAGAGGCTGCCTGATGGGAGGGAAGCACAAAGGGCCTGCTGCAGATCCAGGCTCCTTTGCCCCTCCAGCCACACTCTCTCCCTTAGAAGGAGAGGGTGTGGCTGAGGTGCCCCAGGGTCCTAGTTCAGACAGCCCCCAGCAGCAGGCCGGGTACCAACAGCGGAAGAGATGAGAAACACGAAATGAAGACAGACAGCGCTGGATAGTTCACAGGACACTTACCACATTCTCTCTCCCGATCCTGACAACCTGGGGAGATGCTACTATAATTTTCCCCATTTCACGGTTGAGGAAACTGAGGTCCTGAGAAATGGACATACTTGCTCACAGTCACATATTAGGTGAGTAGAATCAATTCCACCTGTTTGATTCTAAATCTGGTGCTTCTTACTAGGGGCGTGATCTCAGCAGGAGGAGGTCTTTGGGGCAGGGAGTGATGAGGGAGCTCCTCCCAGTGGGGCAGCTACAGCCTTTCCACGCAGAAGCAGCCCCTGCCCGTCCTCCTCTCTCCCCCAGCCTCCTTTGGCAGCAGGGGTCAGCTGGCCCTGGCCATTTTCACAGTCCTGCTGTGTCTGTGTTCACTCTGAGACCAAATACGTGCACTCCTTACACATAAACTGCATTGTGAACCTTGCTTTTAGAGAAAGAGCCCCAGTGCTCTCTGAAACAGGGAGGCCCCGCCGGTTGTAAACACACTGCCCACATACAGAATCCTGCACTTGAGTAAAATATACAAGTTCCAAGGTGTTTCCACGTCTGTTTTCTCATTTATTCCCCACTCATTTTCGAGGTGAGGAAGCTGAGACTCTGCTTCCATATAGCCCCTCTGTACAGCCCCAGGCATTTCTGGTCTTGGCAAGAGCTAAGACAAGTCATGGTCCTTTCCCATAAATACTGCTGCCAAGATGCATAGGGTGAGAGGGGGCCAGACTTGGAGTTTAGAGCTAAAAGTTTATCAGGCAGCACAGCAGAACTAACTGCTCCCATAGGCCAGCTTTATTCACCAAGGGGTATCAGTAGCTATAATAATCCCAAAGCCACTGGGACTCCTGAGACCTTGTCATGCCAGATTCCCTTAAAATGTAAGACAGGAAGCAATGCTAGCCAGACAAATCTGGGATGGGAAGGGGAGCAAAGGACTAGAGTTATGTTCCCTCCCTGTCAACCCTTCCCTCCTGGTCTGTCCTGAGTCTCAGGGCTCAGCTGGCAAGACCAAACACCTCTATTCCAGTCTAGCCTACTGTTGCCTGGAAGATTAGCATCCTAGCATCTCTGCCTCTCTGCAGAGATACCTGGGGTATGTCCAACAGTTATGAGACATACCTCATCTATACTGCTTCACCGTTTAATTAATGTTCAATTAATTGTCTACCAGATTATCTTGTTCATTCACAAAGCATGTTCATTTCTGCCGTTTCCAATGGCCCTGTGAGGTCTGCCAGGTAAAGCAAAGACTCAGAGAGGAGAAGAACCTCATTCAAGGTCACACTAGAACTGGCAGAACAAGACTTCCAACTTCACCTTAAGGGTTCTTTCCTGTGTACTCTGCTGTCTACCAACCAACAGGACTGATCATTTTTGTATTTGTTGTAAGCTCAGATCAAGCCAGGTGCTGAGGAAAGTCCTTGGTACCTGCCTGGACCATACAACTTACAGTCTATTCAGGAAAAGAAGACTCATGCATGCATGTGGAGACTTACAGACTGTTCATGGTGATAACTCATCTTACAGGTGGAGAAACTGAGGTTTCAGGACAGTTAAACAATTTGTCCCAGTAAATGGCGGAGCCGGGATTGGAATTGGGCCTCCTTTTTCCCAATTAAAAGCCATCTGCAGCATAATGTATAGGCTCCAGGTATGAAAGGATATGGACCTGAGAGTAAGGGCTGGTGAAATTTAGAGAAAAAAAAGAACAGTCCATTCATTCAGCAAACATTTTGTCTTGGGACAAAAAAGATTAAAACCTGGTCTTGTCTCTCAAAAACCTGGTCTGGCAGAGGCTTCAACCCTGCACAGAAAGGAAGAGGTCACAAGGCTGCTGAGGGAGCATAGAGGAGGGGTCCTGCCTGTCAGGGGGCTCAGAGGAGGGATCAGAGCCGAGGCCTTGCCCAGCAGTGGCCGGCAGGACTAGCTTGTGTCGCTCCCCAGCTGCTTGGAGGTCATCAGTGGCTCCCAGCACCCTCAGGATGGAGCTCAGCTCCTTCATCTGATATGCAAGTCCTTTCTGCATCACCCCTCGAGCCCTTCTCTGCCCCCTTCTGGTCTCGGGTTGGGTGGTGGTCCTCTTTGGGAAGCCTGGCGCGCCCTCAAGTCTTGAGGTGCTCCTCCTCTGCACTGCCACATCTCCTTGCTCACCGTGTGACAGTTGGCACTCTGTATTGGCACCGCCTATGTAGTCTTCCTTCTCTAGTACAGGGAAAGGAACTTGAGTGCCGACCGAGATCCCCGGTGCCCAGCATGAGGCCTGACAACAGAAGTTGTTCGGTGATTGTTAAATTAATAGAGCACTCTGGTGCTTGCCTGGGATCCTCTCCCTGCACTCAGTCCCTCAAAGCCTGTCCAGTCTGTCCCATGAGAAGCCTTCTCAAACGAACAATCCAGCCTCTTCAACACACCCAAGCATCTACCTGATGCTTATGATCTTCCATTATTCACTTTAAAATGTGTTTGCTGATTTGCCCTGCGCCCGGCCTGCATGTTCCGGGCACACAGAGCACCCTCAGGAGGCTGGGAATCTGGTCGGGGAGGCAGATGTGTGCAGGGACAGTGATGGCGGTGTGACGAATATTATTGGACAAAGGTTTGTCCGGTTGCTGAGTGTGTTCAGGAAGACTAAGTCTGTGAGGGGGGCAGGGGAAGGCTCCACCAACAGGATATTTACGACTCTATAAGCATAAACAAAAGGGGTGGGTGGTAGCGGGAGGGCGGGGCGGTGGCGAGGGCAGCTTCTTGGCAAAGGAAATTGCAAGAAGGAAAGCACAGTGAGGCTGGATCCCAAGGAGAGGGGCGCCTGGAGGCAGAGCCGGCAGGGAGGACACCATTGTGATAGCTGGTGTGATCTTGCATTGCCGCTGTGACTAGGCAGTAATGTTTATTTAGTAAGAGGGTGTAGGAGGGTGTCTTGCTCAGATGTGGGTTGCGAGTGGAGGGTGGTCTCAAGGGGAGAGGCTGAAGAAAAGGAAATCAGCCATGAAACTGGTGAGGAGAACGAGGTGAGCGAGCCGGAACGGCAGACGCTGCGGCTGCTCCTGAAAGGAGTAGGGAGGGTTGCGTATGACTCGGGGCTTTCTAGGGAAAAGCAAGGACAGCGGGGTGGGTTCCGTGCGCAGGAACCCGGCAGCATTGGTGCGAGAACGCTCCGGGTGACACTTCCCGCGGGCAGGCAGTGAGCCACGGGCACAGCCACTTGTGTGAGAAACGACCTGCCTCCCCGCGGCCACCCCACTCCACCCGCTACCCTAGAGGCCAACAGCCCAACAGAGAACCGGCCTCCTCCTGACGGTGGTCCGTCCAAGCTGAAGACATCAGCGTGCTCCTCCTCGTCCCTCCCTCTCCGCTATTCCTCGCGCCCTGCGGGATGGCAGCAACGGCGAAGATGCCCAGGTGAAAACACAGAAGAGACCAAGCCGGGGCTGGGCGCCAACACGTCAGGACAGCTCTTTCCCCACTCCTGCCACCCCTGCTCCCCGCCCCCACCGCTGACAGCACGTGGAGGAGGCACGTGCTGCTGCGGATGCTTACCTGGGGACCAGACATTCTTACGTGGGGTGGGGGCCCACACTCCTCCCCCCGCTTCCTGTGCGGTGGAGGGGCCAGCCAAGGCAAGCGGGAGCTGCCGACCTAAGCCTCTCACCCCTGGCTCTTAGCTCACAATCCCCAAGAGGCAGGGGAGGGGCAACAGGGCTTTAGTTGGCATGAAGAGGGGCCTCATTTTGCAGGGGAGCCCGAGGTCTTGAAGCGGCAGCACGGGTAGGCGGGTGGTGGAATGGAGGGATCTGGGAGGAGTGGACTAGTGTAACACGACGAATGTGCAAAGGCTCAGCAGGTGAAGAGACGAGCGTGTGCACGGTGCATGGGAGGTAGGCGGGGAGCTGGGGGTAGGTAAAGCTGTAAAGAGACGCTGGGGGTCCAGCCTGTGAAGGGCCCCTGGAATATAAGGCCCCTCCTCGTGGGCAGGGCTTCGGCTCTGCTTGGATCACTGCTGTATCTTTGAGCCTGTATGAATGCTAGGCATACAGTACCCTCCCGCCCCCAGCCTCAGTATTTGTTGGATCAATGACAAGCCGAGTAATCTACACTCAGTCCTGAAAAATTGTACATTTTAAGTAGGGAAATGACAAGGTCAAGTTGATTTAGAAAGATTATCCTGGCAGCCATTGTGGAGGAAGGCTCTCTTAAACACCTTATGAGCTGGGGCTGTGGTGCTGGAGCAAAGACATCTTGTTAGACAGCAGCAGACAGGACCAAGAAGTAGCCTGACCAGGAGCCCCTGCGAGAGGGAATGCCAAGACAGCAGAAGAGTGAGAGGGAGGAGGAAAGAGCCCCTCTGAGGTATCCAGGTTCCGTAACTGGACGAGTATGTGCCACAGACACCTGTTAGTGTTCCAGAGGATCCCAAGCACTACTTCTAATACTGCCCCACATTCTCTACCCTGTTGCTAAGTCACTGCAGCAAGAGCTTCCAGGGCCACACAGAATATGCGAGAGAAGGGGTGGAGTCAGGTCAGGTGACCCCTTGCCTCACCTGGCAGCCTGGAGAGGGAAGAGAAGAATAGGATCTAGCCTGTCCTGAGTGGCTGCTAGCCACTGGGCACTGTTCTCAATGCTTTACAGACATTATAGTCATCTTACTGGGTTTTTTCAAATGCCTCTAATGTTAGTATTAGCATTCCCATTCTCCAGAAGAGGAAATGGGCATTAGTCAATTTTACCATTACTAGTTAGTGGTTCTAAGAATTGAACAGTTTAACACTAAAGTCACACCTAAGGTATTTGAGAAACTAAACTGGAGATCCAGGATGGAGGCAAGTAAAGCTGTGCTACAAGTCTAAGCCCAAGTGTCAGGTCAGCTTCTTTCTGTCATTTATATTTCTCTTCATTTTCCCAGGCAACATGAACCATTAAAGTGGCAAAATAAAAACTGTCACATAATGATCATAATACTGGCCTTGACTTTTAACCAGATTTACATCCCAGCTCTAGCATTAACAGAGGTGTACATCTGAACAAGTTACTTTGGTTTCCTGAACCTATTTCCTTATCTGTAAAATGGGATTGCTGTGACAATAAGCTTATAATTTATATTAAATAAAAATACAAATAATAAACATATTAAATAATGCTCAGCACAGGACAGAAGCTCAACCATCATCATCATCATTCTAAGGACATGATCATGCATCTGTTACCCCGGACATCCCCAAGGCTTCCTTCAGAAGGGGGAGAGGAAGTAGGGAGATCTAATAAAAACCCTCCTCTCGAACTGGCAGAAGTTTCTCCCTTCCTCTCATTCTGGATCTCACAGAAGTAGAGAACAGGAATGGGGGAACATGTGCTTCTGGCTAGTCCAAATTGAGGCGGCAAGAGTCTGGACTTTATTCTAAGTGTAAAGAGAAACGTGGAGGTCGTTTTTTATAGAAGTATTATAACCTGATATGCTTTTAAAGGATGATGACAACAGCCTCTGTGGAAATGGACTGAAGGAGGGTGAGAACAGAGGCAGAAGGCACTTGAGGAGGTTACTGCATCCATCCAGGCCAGAGATGCTGGCAGCTTGGACCAAGAGGGTAGGGGTGGAGGCGCTGAGCAGCAGTCAGAGTGGGATATATTTTGAAGACAGAGCTGAGACTTGCTGACTGGTGTGGGAAGAACAGGATGACTTGGGTTTTGGGTCTCAACAGCAGTGTGACACAGGTGCTGATGGAAACAGAAGGACCGGTGACAAAACGGCCTTGGGGTGTAACTCAAGACTTCCATTTTGGACACGTTAGGTTTGTAATGACATCAAGTGAGACTGTTGGATAAATTAAGTCTGCATGAAACTCAGGGAGAGATCAGGATAGGAGACACACATGTGAGTCAGCAGCATGTGGGTGGCGTTTAAAGCCAAGGGAAATGATTAGATCACCTAGCAGAGAAAGAAAAGAGGACCAAGGACTCAGCCTCAGAGCTGTCCGAACTATTAGTGTCATGAGACAAGAAAGATGCAGGGGGTAAAGTGGAAGATGGTAATGTTCCAAATCAAAATGAAGAACAAAGCTTTTAAAAAGGGAGTAGTCCACGAATCGAATGCTGCTTGGACTACAGAAGTCCAGTTACTCCAAGCATTCAGTCTCCTTCCTCCCAAGCTCCAGGTTCTTTAGGGAAGATGCACCTCATCTTGTGTGTGGGGGTTCTGCACATGGGCTTTCATACTAGAAGTGTGGGCTCAATTATTCTTAAGTTGTGTGACCTTAGCTAAGTTACTTAATTTCCTCAGACTTTGATATATGCCCTCTGCATGTTCATCACTACTCAAGTGAACTACTTCCATAGTATCCCCTACACACGTTACTCTGTCACTTCTGTATTTATTTCTTCACACTTCTATGAAGAAATCTTCTAGGACTGTCTTAATCAGCCAGAACAGCTTATAGATGGGAACTAAACAGGAATGTTAGAACCTGACCTCTAGCACTTTGTACCTGTATAATCACAGGTCAGGTGCTTATCTCTGAGATGACCCAGCTCTGTAAAATAGGAACACTATATAATACCTTATGAGTGAGTGAAGGCGCTCAGTCGTGTCCGACTCTGCGACCCCATGGACTGTAGCCCACCAGGCTCCTCCGTCCATGGGATTCTCCAGGCAGGAATACTGGAGTGGGTTGCCATTTCCTTCTCCAGGGGATCTTCCTGACCCAGGGATCGAACCCAGGGTTTCCCGCATTGCCGACAGACGCTTTAACCTCTGAGCCACCAGAGAAGTCGTATAATACCTTATAGATGGTGATTATATAAAGATTAAATCAGACAATGGCTATGCCTGGCAGAAAAAGAGCTCACCAAACAGTATTTATCATCTCTGAATCTCTACCACCAGTGATCTCAGTGCTTGTGGACTGATAACTTAGAAGCCAAGGACACAGTCAGGCCTCCTTTCCCTCCTTCTAGAGCCCTCACAGGAGAATGGGAGGCACAGTCAGTTGTTACTCATACTCGGTGAACCTAAGTAGGGCCAGCTGGGTGGATTATTGAGGCAAATACAGATTGCTAATTATTTTGGAAAATTATCAGGGAGTGGATTCCTACCATCCACACACTCAAGCAAGAAATGCAAGCATTATCTAAGATTCTTTCCTTCCATTCTTTTTGCCACACGGTACCAGTTAACAAGATGGTGATCTACTGTACTTTTTAAATGCCACACTTCATCAAGCCTAAGATGACATCCATTGTTAAGACACACGATTATTTCATGTAGCTATAAGAAAGAAAAAAAAATGCTGCCACTTAAACAATGACCTACCACTGACTTCTAGAAGCATCCAGGTCTCAAGAGATTAAATGTGGAGGAAGAAAAGTACATCTTACGATTGATAAAATACAGCACTTCTCATTCCATCACCATCTTAATCCAGACCTCCAATATCTCTTGCCTGGACTGGGATGAAGGCTCACAGAGGTTTTGCCTCCACTCATCCTCTGTTGTCAAAATGAGATTTCTAAAAAGGTCAATTTTATCAACTCCCTATCCCCAATCCTTCAATTAGCTCTTTTCTCATACCCCTCAGCCAATACTCTTCACTTTAAACTAGCTCCAATTCCCCAAATGTTATATTACTTCTTGTCAACGTCCCTCACGTGCAATTTTTTTTATCTAGAATTGTTTATCATCCTATTCATCTACCTATCTCCTAGCTGTTAGAAGTAAAACTGTTCTGGTCAGGAGATGTCTCAGTCCACCCGTGATTGGCAGGATTATTTTGGTTGATGTGGCTTGTTAAGTGGATATTCCTTTGTTTATTCACAAATAAATTCTATCCAAAAATGAACCCTCCCCCTACCCCGAAAGACAGCCTTTCCATAGAGAGGACAGTTGGTACCCTCCAGATAAGCTCTAACTCTTGTTTCTCAGTTCCCAAGCAGGTGTCAGCTCCTCCAAGTCTTCTTAGGTTCTCTAAGCTGAGTTAGGTAGCTCTCCTTGGTGCGCCATGACATTCCATGTGTACTTCCATCATAGCCCTTTTTATACTATGTTGTGATGGCTGAGTTACTTTCTCCCCAACTAGACTGTGAGCTTCCTGGAAACAGGGGCCTGTCTTACTCAGCTGTGTCATTCTCCAGAATCTTGAAGCTAGAAGGCACTTAATACTTAGTAACTAAGTATTATTTACTTATGGATGGGTGGATGGATGGGTAAATGAAAAATGGTTACTGTATATAATCACTGGGTATTAGTTCCTCTAGGAGATGCTACCTCCAAAATAACTTCACAATGCTCCTTTCTCTGAACTTGGTAACCAGCTTAACCAGGAAATCACAATGGCACCACCTAGTGGTCAATGTAGGGAGTAGGGTGAAGTAAGCCAGACCTTATCAATTGCTTCACTTTCACTTTTCACTTTCAAGTATTGGAGAAGGAAATGGCAACCCACTCCAGTGTTCTTGACTGGAGAATCCCAGGGACGGGGGAGCCTGCTGGGCTTCCGTCTACGGGGTCGCACAGAGTCGGACACGACTGACGCGACTTAGCAGCAGCAGCAGCAACAGTCCATGGGGCGGCAGAGTCAGACACGACTGTTGCAACTTAGTGCACACACACACACACACACCGGAATTACACACTATCGCTAGCCAAGCCAGGCCGTTTATCATCCTCCAGTACCCAATATTCTGCTTCCCAGATGAATTTGAAGCTAGAGTTACACAAACTATTAAATAGCCTCAAGCCCAATCTTAAACACTTCTAGTTACAAAAGACTGTTAACAGTGTTTCTGGAAAATGACTCGCCAGCCTTTTTTGCAGGAAGAGAACTTTCCTTCTTTAATGCTCTAACCCGTGAGAGAATAGATGGAGATAAAGGAGAAGCAAAGTACACTGGATGGTCCTCTGAAACTGACTGGTTGGGTACATGTGACCCAGAGAGGATCCCAGGAGAGACTGATATGATTCTACCATCCCACATAAAGTAATAACAACAGCGTTTCCATTCACACAGGATCGCCTTCAAAGAAGTTCATGATTCACCCACATGCTTTCGTCTCTCTTGCTACCTCCCACCAGGGCAGAAGTTGGGGCAACAAGGAGGTGAGAGGTCCATGTCCTGACAGCCTGTGTCAGAGTCCACTCTCAGTGGACCTGAACCCCGGGAAGTTGGATTCAGTGCTTGGAGGCAGAGCCACTGGCTGGCTTAGCAACTTGCTCATGACACTGATTTTAGCATCCTGCTTCTCAATGTCCTCATACGGAGTCCAGGACAGGTCGTGCTGTAGCTTGTAGGCACCAAGGAAGTCATGTGGACGACTCGTCCCCCATTCCTAGAGAAGGCAAAGGAGGCCGTTCCGATCAGGGCGGGAGGTACAGAAGTTGAGTCCATTTCCTAATTATACCACAATTTTCTTTTTTTGGCTTTTCACTTCAGACCAGTCAGAATCATCCTTGACAGGCACTGCATTACACATCAGGTACCTCCCTGAACAGAGATAATGATTGTGAAATAATTTAAGTGCATATATTTTTCAGTCACCTCTGGGCTCATGCCACCTCTAGTTTTCTAGAAAATCACTTACCAACTCCTATGCCTACATTTTCTCACACATAACACATACGTGCGCACACACACACACAATACACCAAGAATTTCTTAAAGACAGGAGTAGGTTTCTGTAGCAACAATTAAATGTTCTTACCTCTGGAGAAATAATGGAGAAATACTGCTGGCCACTCTCCCGTTTATAAAGGTAGTAGATGCTGCCCGGCTTTTTCACCATATTACAAGCCACATGGTGCAAGTCAGCATCCCTACGAGCATCTTCCAAAACCTGAAATCCACAGAGACAGAGCCAATCGGATATGAGAGCAAACAGCACTCATACTCAGTGAGCATCCCACCCGAAAGCTGGAACCTGTTCCATGCTGAGGGTCTTGCTCCCTCACATCAGTGAATCATGACTGAGATCCAGATGACACTGAAGAGAAAAATTAGACTACATTATGCGACTATGCTATAAAAATGCCTTTGGAAAACTTATATTTCAAAATGTCAAGTACTACTGGCTTTGGGTGGTTTTTAAATTTCTTCCCAGTTTTTTAGTGGTAAGTACATTTCTTTTATAACTGAAAACAAATTTTCCCCTTTAGATGCTTTTTACCTCACTGAGCTTTCGCCCAGTGAAAAACCTTATACTTAACCTCTTGGGCTTATCCTATTTTGCTCAACACTTCTATATTTCTAGGAGGTACCGAAACAAGTTAAGTTACACTGATTATGAGCAAGTTCAGTCAATCCTGTGGACTAAATGAAGAAAATGAAAGCTTACCAAAAAGCTACTACTTACCTTTCTGGCTTGTTCTTGCAAATGTTCGATTTGCTCAGCTATGACAGTCAGTTTGTTGGTGGCATTTGCTCTGATGAATTCATTAGCCTAAGGGTGAGAAAAAACTGAACTGTGGGTCAGAAAAGGGTAAGACTTTACGATGCTCCTATTTAGAGCCCAATGTGAAATTATGTCAACATGTTGGCTTATGCCTTTCATACCCTTCCCATTTTCACCATTCCCCCGTGAACACCCACTCACCCCAAGGCCTAGCTCAGAAGGCACTGCCCAGGAGAAGTCAACGCTGCCATGACCCCATGACCCCATAACATGGAAATAAGTGCTCTTTTTCTATCTCCCAAGCTATCTATCTTGTTCACTCTAGATTCTGGTCACACTCAAAATTTTCAGTCTTCCAACATGCCCCAATCTCTTTTGCTTCCAAGTAATTTTGCATATGGCCTCTCCTCCATCCAATACATTTCCCCTCTTGCTCTTTTGCCTGACTAACCCCACTTATTCCTCAGATCTCCATCTGTTTTCTCACATTTAAACATTTCTGAAATCAGGGATGGATCTTACAATGAAAACCTGAAGACACTTGTGCTATGTCTCTTATGGCCTGCGATATAGAAACCTGACTATATATAGAAGGTATCTTTTTTTTAAATTTACTTTAATTGGAGGCTAAATACTTTACAATATTGTAGTGGTTTTTGCCAAACATTGACATGAATCAGCCATGGGCATACATGTGTTCCCCATCCTGAACCCCCCTCCCACCTCCCTCCTCATCCCATCCCTCACGATCGTCCCAGCACACCAGCCCTGAGCACCCTGTCTCATGCAACGAACCTGGACTGGCGATCTGTTTCACATATGATAATATACATGTTTCAATGCTATTAGAAGGTATCTGTTAAACTGACCATTATTCAGTTGAGTTATTTACATCACACTTAATTATATTTAACTTATATTTGCATTCCTGTCACTTAAAATGTATTTTTAAAAGACTGGAAGCTCAGTGGGTAAAGAATCTGCCTAAAAGGCAGGAGACCCGGATTTGATTCCTGGGTCAGAAAGATCCCCTGGAGAAGGAAATGGCAACCCACTCCAGTATTCTCGCCTGGAGAATCCCATGGACACAGGAGCCTGGCAGGCTACAGTCCATGGGGTCGCAAGGGTCGGACACGACTTAGCGACTAAACCACCACCACTATGATGTACACCTGGAACAATTATCATATACACAGAAGATTGTCATGTCCTAGGAAATTCAACTGAAGGCACTGGAAATTGCTTTAAAGAAAATAACTTTCAAAGCTAGGAGACACATATGTAACCAATTCAAGTACTGGGAAGGATTATCATCCACACATCAGAAATTTGTCAAAAAACTTCCAGATTTTTTTTCACAAAAAGCTGATTAACTTTTTTTTTTTTTTGGCTCTGTCCAACCAGAGACTGAATCAAGGTCCCAGCAATGAAAGCAGAGTCCTAACCACTGGACCACCAGAAGAGTTTCAAAAAAAACAAAACACTGATTAACTTTTAGTGGTATACAACTGTTAAGGAAAAGAA
The DNA here is from genome assembly GCF_027580195.1 of Bos mutus. Classification (NCBI taxonomy): domain Eukaryota; kingdom Metazoa; phylum Chordata; class Mammalia; order Artiodactyla; family Bovidae; genus Bos; species Bos mutus. The sequence continues at coordinate 102,680,320 of NC_091619.1, read as the reverse complement.
AGTAAGAGGTTAAACTTGAACTAAGAAATATTAAGAGAATTTGCTGGTTAGTTGAGGAAGCTTATGATCAAGGTCAGGTATCAGTCGTGTTCTGAGTGAAGAGAAAACAACTGAGTAGGCTGAGTCAAGCCTTTATCTGTTTCACAGACACACACTGAGCAACTACCATGGGTCAGACACCACGCTAGGCACTGCGCTGGACACACTGGCAAACATGAGAAAGAGGCCACGGCCTTTGTTAAGACTACAGTCTAATGCAACTATCCTTGAGGATAGAAACAAGTCATATGTGAAATTGTAAGTTTTCTAGTAGCTGTGTTAAAAGTAAAAATAAATAAGTAAAATTAATTGTAATAATATAGTGAATTACCTGGCAGTCCAGTGGTTAGGACTTGGCACTTTCATTGTGGTGGCCTGGGTTCAATCCCTGGTTGGGGAACTAAGATTCCATAAGCCACATGGCACAGCCAAAAAACCCCAAAAAACTACTAATATAGTTTATTTAACCCAATATATCAAAAAATTGAGCACTGAAGAATTGATGCTTTTGAACTGTGGTGTTGAAGAAGACTCTTGAGAGTCCCTTGGACTGCAAGAAGATCAAACCAGTCAATCCTAAAGTCCTGAATATTCATTGAAAGGACTGATGCTAAAGCTGAAACTCCAATACTTTGGCCACTTGATGCAAAGAACTGACTCACTGGAACAAAGACCCTGATGCTGGGAAAGATTGCAGGCAGGAAGAGAAGGGGATGACAGAGGATGAGATGGCTGGATGGCATCACCGACTCGATGGACATGAGTTTGAACAAACTCCGGGAGTTGGTGATGGACAGAGAAGCCTGGCATGCTGCAGTCCATCGGTCGCAAAGAGTCTGACATGACTGAGTGACTGATCAGAAAATTTATCATTTCAACATGTAATCAAATAAAAATTGTTAAGAGATATTTTACATTTCATATTAAGTGTATATTTTATATTCACAGCACCTATCAATTTGGATGCTATATTTTCATTGGAAAAACTTGATCTGTATTGAGACTTCATAAAGTTTATAGTTGGAAGAGTCAATTCACATACTCAAATTGTTCCAAATATACTTGTTTCCAGTCATTAATTCAATTACCAGGTTTTAAAATTTAAATTAATTAAGATCACATTAAAACTTTTTTTTTGAGATCACATTAAAATTTAAAATAGTTTATCAACTGCACTAATAGATAAGAAAGTCTCACTGAGGTTGTGACATTTGACTTGGGTCTGAAGGAAAGGGCTAGCCATGCAAAAAAATCAGAGAAGCAGCTTCCAGGCATTTCTGAGGCCAATGCAGCTTGAGTAGTTAGTGAGGGGAGATGTAAAAAAGGGTGCAGGCATCAGATCACATAAGGCTTTATGACCCCTGATACAAGAACTTGCACTTTGTTCCAGGGACAGTGAGGCACCTCATGGCCAAGCAGAGAGTAGGTGGTCCCTGAGCTAGGATAGTTCTGGTTAAGAGTGGCCTTGAAATAAATCTTTTTTCTTAAGGTGGCAACAAATCTGTTCTTTGTACACAAAAGAACCTAATTAAAAGAGACATAAGAGAAAGACTACCTCTAACCACTAAGCACAAACTCTGGCCCTAATCACTCTGAGGCCCTTTGCATATTATCTCATTTAATTCTCGTAATACCTTATGAAGCTGGAGCTGATAACTTCACTTTCTCATTTTAGGATTAGACTCAGACAGGTGAAGTAGCCTGTCCAAGGTTTGAAGGCTTCCCTGATGGCTCAGCGGTATAGAATCCGCCCGCCAATGCAGGAGATGGAGGAGAGGCTCCCTAGGTTGGGAAGATGTCCTGGAGAAGGAAATGGCCAAATACGACACTATTCTTGCCAGGATAATCTCATGGAGAGGAGCCCGGCAGGCTGCAATCCAAAAGGTCACAAAAACAACTGAGCACACACACACATCCACAAATCTCAACACAGATCAGTCTGATTCTAAATTCCGTGCCTTAATACCAGGCTTCTTGCACTTTCGAACACCCACGAATACCTAAATTGCATGTAAGAAGTCAGTCCTGCTACAAAGTACATTTCAGTTCACAAACTGAAATACTCTTGATTCTGTTTATCTTCAGAGTGCTTTTTCTTCAGTTTCTCAAAGAAAATGGAAAAATGAAGGTAGCACAATAATGCATACTCTGTATTTCACTAGATTACAGACTAAAGGACAAAAACTGTCTTCCTTCTTTCTTTTCCACGTCCTTGTAATAAACATGTCACTCAGTAACCCACCAAAAATGTTTGCCTAAGATGTGACTCTGGGAGCCTCCCTGCCAATAAGTGATTTGATTCAACAGACACATAAAGTGAAGGTGAACTGTCCAACTCTTTGCGACCCCGTGGACTATACAGTCCATGGAATTCTCCAGGCTGGAATACTGCAGTGGGCAGCCTTTCCCTTCTCCAGGGGATCTTCCCGACCCAGGAAGCGAACTGGAGTCTCCTGCATTGCAGGCAGATTCTTTATCAACTGAGCTATCAGGGAAGCCCACATAATGTTTTCATAATCCATAAAAGTCAGATTTTACTTTTCACCTCTCTAGGAAAGAGAAAGCACATAATATATCAAAGGAGATTTCCTAAGCATTTGAAAACAAAACTGAGATACCGAGACATACATGTAATGGAATTTGAGCACATTATTAAATTTTTTTGAGCAAAATGAAGGCCTTTGAATATAACCAAGGCCAAATGTGATCATATACACCAGGATGAGGGGATATCATAAATTTTAAAGTAGCAATGTCCTGTATCTGTACATCTCAAAGAGGGTTCTACAACTGGAAGTCTTGGGAAGAATGATTAGAGGAAACCTGGATTTTCAAGAATTTCAGACTTAACAGTTCTCCTAGTTCACACCCTGCATTTTACAGATAAAGAAGCTGAGGTCCAGAGAAAAGTAATTTACCTCAAGTCACAGTGCAAGTTAATATCAAAACTGGGATTAAAAATTCATGTGTTCAAATTCCCAGTGACCCTGGGAGAACTGTTTCCAGGAAGAAAGGGGAGGAGCCAGTTATACATAAGTTTTGCAACAAAGGGCAGGTAGTCTGAACATCAAAAGACTATTACTAATTAAAGAAAACCAGGTAATCCAAACTAAAGAATTAAGCGCTTTTCTATATATGTGAAGATAAAAGAGTCTGGACTCACTGAAATCATTCCTTTGATATGCACCTCAGCTATCTGAGGCAGCATCCTGTTTTCATCCTAAGCTTCCTCAGTGCTCACTATAAGCAGTGGCTACAGTCTGATAGATGACTGCTAGATGGGAGATATTCTCTCCTTCCTGAGTTCCCTCAGGGCTCACTACCTGTGAAGGCAGCAATTGCTAAGGACTGTCTAGTCAAGGCTATGGTTTTTCCTGTGGTCATGTATGGATGTGAGAGTTGGACTGTGAAGAAGGCTGAGCGCTGAAGAATTGATGCTTTTGAACTGTGGTGTTGGAGAAGACTCTTGAGAGTTCCTTGGACTGCAAGGAGATCCAACCAGTCCATTCTGAAGGAGATCAGCCCTGGGATTTCTTTGGAAGGAATGATGCTAAAGCTGATACTCCAGTACTTTGGCCACCTCATGCGAAGAGTTGACTCATTGGAAAAGACTGATGCTGGGAGGGATTGGGGGCAGGAGGAGAAGGGGACGACAGAGGATGAGATGGCTGGATGGCATCACTGACTTGATGGACGTGAGTCTCAGTGAACTCCGGGAGTTGGTGATGGACAGGGAGGCCTGGCGTGCTGCGATTCATGGGGTCGCAGAGTCGGACACGACTGAGCGACTGAACTGACTGACTGTGACATCCTTATTTACTCATACAGCATGAAATATTCCATTTCTCAGAGATTATGGGCACTCAAGCTGCAACTGAAGGTGTGTTTGGTCTCAGAAGATCAGCTGGAGTCAGGCCACCAACTGGCCATGAACATGTATTCCCCGAGTGTAATATGGAGTCAAAAAACCCCACTACTCCACACTAAGTGGCTGGGAGGACCAAATATGCAAGAAGATAGTCATTCACTATCCCAGCCCCGCCTCCTCACCTTCTGCACCTGCTCTGCGAGCGCCACGAGGTCTAAAGGGTCCCCGGCCCGGTGGGTGTGGTAGGGGCTCACCAGGGCCAGGCCGCCGGGATTCGGGGTGAGCTCCACCAGGGCTCCTGCGACACACACCCAGGAACAGAGGCCGTGAGCGCCCGCCCTCGGCCTCCCGTGGAGCCCGGCAGACTAGCTGCTCCGGAAGGGCTTCTTTTCCCCATCTGACTCCCGCCTACCTCCCCGACCTGCCGCCGACAGAACTCCTTGGTTTTCTGTGACTCCCTGGGTCCCCCCGGGCGTTGCTGTATCTTCCATGACAGGACTTTGTTCTTCTCACTACCCAGGCGGCGCGAGACTGCAGAACAAACGCAAAAAAGCCCGTGGGCGGAGCTTCCGCGTCTTCTGACCACTAGGCGTCGGAACTGCCAGGAGTCCGGAGGCGGGGCTCCTGCTGACGCTCAGGGTTCCGCTGAGGGGCGGAGTCAAGGCTGGGGGAAGGCAGAAGAGATGGTGCCTCCTGGCAGACGCCGCAGGGTTTGGGAGGCGGGGCTTCGTCTAGGGCGGGGCTTCCCTCGAGGGCGGGGCTTCGCGGAGGTGGGACTCCAACCTCCCCGGCCGGTGACCAAGGGTCCCGTTAGGTCTGAGCGGCCATGGCGGCACGCGCTTTAAGGCTGCTGACCACATTGCTGGCCGTCGCCGCCACTGCCTCCCAGGCTGAGGCCGAGTCCGAGGCGGGATGGGACCTGACGGCGCCTGATCTGCTGTTCGCGGAGGGGACGGCGGCCTATGCTCGCGGGGACTGGGCCGGTGTGGTTCTGAGCATGGAGCGGGCGCTCCGCTCGCGGGCCGCCCTGCGCGCCCTCCGTCTGCGCTGCCGCACTCGGTGTGCCGCCGACCTCCCATGGGAAGTGGACCCAGACTCGCCCCCAAGTTTGGCGCAGGCTTCAGGTGCCTCCGCCCTGCACGACCTGCGGTTCTTCGGAGGCTTGCTGCGCCGCGCCGCTTGCCTGCGCCGCTGCCTCGGGCCGTCGACCGCCCACTCGCTCAGCGAGGAGCTGGAGTTGGAGTTCCGCAAGCGGAGCCCCTACAACTACCTGCAGGTCGCCTACTTCAAGGTGCAGACCTGCCCGAGCCCCGGGCGGCTGGGGGTCCTTCTGGGCGTGGTTGGTTCGGGGAAGAGGGGCGAGGGACGTGTCCGCGGAGAGGGAAAGTGGCCTCTTGGACGAGAAACTTTTCCTGGATCCAGGGAGAGTAGGGACCCTGCCAGGAGACCAGCCTCTCCGGGTTCGCATAGGCAGATGGTGACCCCAAAAGTCCAGCCTGGGGTTAAGGCACATGCCAAGCAAAACTTGGTCTTGTGTTACTCGGGAAGCCGCTTATAGGGAACTACAGCGTCAGCTGTAAATCCTGATTTCATTGTAAGTTACCCAGTGAGAAGCTAAGACCTTTCTACAATATCTTCCTTCCGGTTTGCTTTTCAGTGATGCTCTTCCTGCCGCCTGAGTGCAGCAGCCTTCTTTCAGGACGTGAGGTTGCCACGTCGCCAGTAGGGGCTGTCTGGCCCCTCCCTGTGAGGGACCCTCTGGCTAGTGTGTCAGGTTTCCAAAGAAAATGAGCATTTTTAGAAATTCCAGAGTGCCTTAAGTCCAAGTGTACACCCAGATTTGGAGCGTTTCTGATTTATGATAATGATAGCCAAAACAGACTTCCAGGCATTATTAAATACTGTGTTTGTTAGTTCATTTACCCAGATCCTGGCAATATCCTGTAAAGTAGATGCTATTAGTAGCCCCATTTTATTGGGGGGAAATGGAAGGAGGAGCTGTGTGGGCTTGTCTATTATATCCATAGTTTAACAGACCTTCAGTTCAACTTAGAGACTTACAAAGTCTTGGGGGCCTCAGATTTCCACCTCTGCACAAGCATTCTGCTTACACAGTTCTGCTCCATGCCTCCTAGTTTCTCAGAGGAGTACCGGATTTGACCCCAAAATAATTGGGCTGTGTCTTTGGTTATGTCACTTGACAACACTTTAAAAAATTCTTTGACAAACATTTACTAAACACTTACTACATTCCAGTTTTTGAACAGGTAATGTGCTTGACTTTGTATTTTTTTGTTTTACCCCGCTTTGCAGTGTAAGAGTCATTTTAGTAGTAAGGGCTACTAAAAGAGTATCTATATCCTGCTGTGGAAACACAACAGAGGAAGAATCTAACTGTGTGTCAGAGAAGTTGGACTTGAAAGAAGAGGTGACATTTGAAGCTGATCCCAACTATTGCCGGAGGAGAGGAAGGATAGCCATTTCCGACAGAGTAGGGCCAGAGTGGGAAGAGAATTCTGCAGACTTCATGGACCCATCATCAGAACTAGGTTGTAGGATGCTGATTCTGGAAACCATGTGGGATAAGCCCTGGGAGAAGGAGAAAGTGGTGGCAGAGTGAACCATTAAGAGATGACTGCAGTTGTCCACACGAGAGGGAGAAATCAAGTGCCTTGCGCTCAGAGGGTAAAAAGCTGGAGGTGAAGAGTGTAGAGATGGAGGAGAATGGAGAAAGGCAAGAGTAATGCTGAAAGATACAAAAGAGTCAGTCCATAAAAGAGACAGACTTGAGAGAATTTCTGGAGAAGGAAATGGCAACCCACTCCAGTACTCTTGCCTGGATAATCCCATGGATGGAGAATCCTGGTGCAGGCTACAGTCCATGAGGTCACAAAGAGTTGGACATGACTGAGCGACTTCACTTTCACTTTGAGAGAATTTCTGATTTTACAGTTAGGGATACTTAGGGACAGAGATGGGGATTGTTGACCTTGGGTCACCTAGCTATTTGGGGGTCACAGCCAGGGCTGACTCCTTGTCTAGTGTGCATTTACTAGTACTAAAGTCAGAAAAGAAAAAATTTTTTCTTGGCATATTAGTCATGTGCTGGGAAGAACTGACACAGTGGAAAAGACCCTGATGCTGGGAAAGGTTGAAGGCAGGAGGAGAAGGGGACAACAGAGGATGAGATGGTTGGATGGCATCACCGATTCAATGGACATAAATTTGAGCAAGCTCCAGGAGTTGGTGATGGACAGGGAAGCCTGGCGTGCTGGAGTCCATGGGGTCACAGAGTTGGAGACGACTGAGCGACTGAACTGAACTGAGGATTTACATTCATTGAGCTGACATTTATTAAGCATTTAATATGTGCCCAGTGCCATGTGTTAAAAGCTGCATATATATCCTCTCATTTAACTTTCCCTGCAATCCTGTGAGATTAGGGGATGTATCTATATATTCATTCATTTTTGGCTGTGCTGGGTCTTCATTGCTTTTCGGGGGCTTTTCTCTAATTACAATGAGTTGGGGGCTGCGCTCTAGTTGTGGTGCTCGGGCTTCTCACTTCTGTTGCAGAGCACAGGCTCTAGGGCACGCAGGCTTCGGTAGTTGTGGTGCACAAGCTTAATTACCTGCAGCGTGTGGCATCTTCCCAGACCAGGGATTGAACCCCTGTCCCCTGCATTGCCAGGCAGATTCTTAACCACTGGACCACTAGCAGAGTCCAGGGAATGAGTTTAGAGAATAAACTTTAACTTGTCTAAAACCCCAGCAAGAGAATAATTAAACCTACCATTGTTACCAGTCTGATACCACAACCCATGTTGTTAATCATTATATCATCAGCGATTTCTTCTGGATTCTATATATGAAGCTGTATAATTTTGGAATGCTGGAGTCCATTGCTCTACGCGTTACTGTGGCCTGTAGCACATTTCTTCTCCTCTCATATTTCTATAAAGTCACTAGTTTTAACCTCATGAGCCCTTGGCTTTGAGAAGTCAGAAGATGTCATGTCTGGATTTTGTATAGGACCTTAAGACTTTTTGCCACCCACCTTTTCCTTGAATGAGTCAAAAGCACAAAGGCAAAAAAAAAAAAAAGCTGCTTTTTTTTTTTTCTAGGCAAATTCTTAGGCATGGTCTAATTGTTAACTGCGCTTTCTCCCCTACCCCTAAATCCTTGAGTTCTTGGACTTTGCCAGCTCAGTCCCTACATCTGAATCTCGAGACTGTATTATCTCAGGCAGTCAGTCTTCCATAGCATTCCCCCTACAATAACACCTTTGTTTTAGAATAGAATGTTTATACTTTTGAAGCACAACCTCCTGTAATTTGAGGAATCCCTAATCCTGATTTGAGAAATAGCTGGAAATCTGTTCAGGGCCCCGTGCTTCTAATCTCTGGTATGTAGTTTCTTGCGATAGGTGTGTTTTCTGGGCTTGGGAGGGGCTCGGGCACACTGAGTGGAAGGCTCAGGAAGGCAGGGATTTCCTGTTTACTGTGAACTGCATATTTGGACACCAGACTTCAGGGTTTGCATGTGACAATTATCTTTTTATTCTTCATCCTTAGATAAACAAGTTGGAGAAAGCTGTAGCAGCAGCCCATACCTTCTTCGTGGGCAACCCTGAGCACATGGAGATGCGACAGAACCTGGATTATTACCAGACCATGTCTGGGGTGAAGGAGGCTGACTTCAAGGATCTTGAGGCCAAACCCCATATGGTGAAAAAAAAACAAAAAATGTTATCCTCTTCTCTCATTCTTTTTTTTTGAATTTTATTTTTTTTTAATTTTAATTGAAGGCTAATTACTTTACAATATTGTGTTGGTTTTGCCATACATTCACATGAATCAGCCATGGGTGTACATGTGTTCCCCATCCTGACCCTCCCTCTCACCTCCCTCCCCATCTCACTCTTTATTATAGTGACATTCACTAGGGTTGTTTTCAGATTACAAAAGTTATGTATGTTCATTGTACAACATTAGAAAAATGCAAATACATAAAAAAAAACAGGAATTAATTATCTGTAACAGTGCTACATTCAGAAAACCAGTGGTTGATATTTTGGTCTATTTTTAAAGTCTTTAGTGCCTAATTTTTATGGGCTTCCCTGATGTGCTTAGTGGTAAAAAATCCAACTACCAATGCAGAAGACAAAGGGTTCGATCACTGGGTCAGGAAAATTCCTGGAGAAGGAAATGGCGACCCACTCCAGTATTCTTTCCTGGGAAATCTCATGGACAGAGAAGCCTGGTGGGCTACAGTCCATGGGGTAGCAAAAGAGTTGGACAAAACTTAGTGACTGAACAATAGCAACAAATCTAATTTTTAAACCTAATTTGGTGTCATATTGTGTATATACTTTTAATCATCCTTTTGAATTAACATTTTATCATGTACTTTTTCTCATGTCTTCAAATTTTCTTTGAAAACAATTTTTAATAGCTGCATGGTAATCCATCTTATTCATCAATTGTATTCATTTACTTATCGAATATTTTTGGTTGTATAGATTTTTGCTTTTCACAACAGTGGGTAGTACCATAGTCCTCAGTGTTCTTACCTCTTTAGCAGCTGGTGGCTCAGACAGTAGAGAATCCTCATATAATGTAGAACCCAATCCTGGGTTTGATCCCTGGGTTGGGAAGATCCCCTAAAGAAGGGAACGGCTACCCACTCCAGTATTCTGGCCTGAAGAATTCCATGGACCAAGGAGCCTGGCAGGCTACTGTCCAATGGCATAGTATTTTTATAAAGGGCTTATGTTCTAGTTTATTAATAGAAATAGGCATATTAGAGACAATATCAGAATAGCTTTTAAAAGTAAAATGTGTACATATAGTACTTTATACAACTCTACACAGTTTAGGTTTTGTGTTTGTTTGTTTGTTTTTAGTGATTCTGTAACAAATGAAAATGGTTACTGTCCACAAGAAGGGAGCTGTGTCCCACAGAGAGCAGAAGCAGAGTCTGTAATCAGCAGTCCTTACTGCCAGAAAGATTGCTTTCATCACCTCAAACCACATTCTAACCTCTAAGAGTTCAATGTTTTAAATTAAATTTTATTTTGAAAACTTTCAGCCCTACCAAGAAAAAGTGCAGGAAGGTGACAATGAGAGACTTCCCTGGCGGTCCAGTGACTGTGACTCTGAGCTCCCAGTGCAGGGGCCCCAGGTTTGATCCCTGGTCAGGGAATTAGATTCCACACGCTGCAGCTGAGTTTGCCTGCTGCAACTTAAAGATCCCACGTGCGGCAACTAAGACCCCCACACAGCCAAATAAATAAAAAAAAATTTTTAAGAAAATGACAATGAATTCCCATTTAGCTTTCATCTAGATTGAGTTTGAAGTGAAGTGAATTTGCTCAGTCATGTCCGACTCTTTGCGACCCTGTGAACTGTAGCCTACCAGGCTCCTCAATCCACAGAATTCTCCAGGCAGGAATACTGGAGTGGATTGCCATTTCCTTCTCCAGGGGATCTTCCCGACCCAGGGATCGAACCTGGCTCTCCCGCATTACAGGCAGACGCTTTATCGCCTGAGCCGCCAGGGAAGCAAATGCTTCTAAATTTCAAAAGAAACAAGGAAAGACCCTTTGTAGAAGGCCTTCATTATACAGCAGCCACCCTTTCCGTCGGTAACCTGCGAGGGCTAGGGGAACGCCCGCCGAGGTGGCCGCGGGATAGAAGGGAGAGCCGTCTGCCGCCTGCCCGGCATCTGAGTACCCCTTCCTCCCAGTAGCACGAATTTCGGCTGGGAGTGCGCCTCTACTCCGAGGAGCAGCCGCAGGAAGCCGTGCCCCACCTGGAGGCGGCGCTGCGGGAGTACTTCGTGGCGGACGAGGAGTGCCGCGCGCTCTGCGAAGGGCCCTATGACTACGACGGCTACAACTACCTGGAGTACAATGCCGACCTCTTCCAGGCCATTACAGGTGCGGCTGGAACCCCGCTCCCTATCGGGCCCGCTGGGCTCTCAGCGCGGCAACATGACAGGGCATCTTAGGCCTCATTCCTGAATCTCCTAGAGCTGGGAATCCGACTGAAAACTGCTTCCTCTTGATTTGTTCATCTTAACCAGAATTGGAATCCTGAAGTTGACCTTACAGTTCTCCCTCTCTTCTATTCCTTTCAGATCATTACATCCAGGTCCTCAGCTGTAAGCAGAACTGTGTCACGGAGCTTGCTTCCCACCCAAGTCGAGAGAAGCCCTTTGAAGACTTCCTGCCATCTCATTATAATTATCTGCAGTTTGCCTACTATAACAGTAAGGTCTACTTCCCTCTTTCTCAGCTGCTTTTAACTAAGCCTAAAGCAAGGAAGGCAGGGATTGTGGCCACTGTGCTTCTTTGGCCTGTTTGGCTTCTCTCTGTGGCTCTGGGAGGCACTGTGCCAGGTGATCCCTGGGTGCCTTGTTACAGGCCACCTCCTGGGAAGCCAGTATCAGCAGCCCAAGAAGCTGGGAGAGGGAGACTCTAGGACCTCACTGGTCTCCTCTATAACATTTATAATCTGATTTTGCACTTGAGTTAAGTTATAGCAAGGGCTTCCCTGGTGGCTCAGATGGTAAAGAATCTGCCTACAATGCAGGAGACCCAGGTTCAGTCCCTGGGTTGGGAATATTCCCTGGAGAAGGGATGGCTACCTACTCCAGTATTCTTACCTGGGGAATTCCATGGACAAAGGAGCCTGGTGGGTTACAGTCCATGGGGTTGAAAATAGTTGAACATAACTGAGTGACTAACGCTTTCACTTTTTTCACTTTAAGTTATAGTAAAGGCAAGGATGTATTTCCATTTAAACCAGCTCACAGGACATTTCCCAGCCCTTCTCCTTCATAACAGCACTGATGCTCTGGAGTAGTGAGAGGGGCATGTCAATATCCAGAAAAACAAGTCAGCAGGTCTTTACTGAGTTCCTACTGTGTGCTAAAGTAAGCTTTATAGCATATTCAAGAATATATGCTTTTATAGTTGAGGAAACAAACACATATCAATAAAAGAGATAATCTGCTATTACAGTCTTCCCTTCTCTTCTGAAAGTCCATAGGGGAAAAAAGATAGGAAGGTGGGAATATTCCTGATATTGGTCTAATGAATGGGACTATTAAGGCCAATGTTTGAATTACCTGAGGACACTGAGCACCTTAAAATCAAATACATATTCTATGTGGATTCTGTCATTTCTCTCCCCTAATCAGGCAGTTGTGTTGTGTAGCTGGTGCCTCCTGGCTGTGTCATTATCACCTGGAGCTGTGCTGAGACTGAACTCTAGGTGGTTGGTGGTACCCAAAATGAGATGCTTTCTTTTCACCCATTTTTTCCCCTTTGCAGTTGGGAATTACACACAGGCCATTGAATGTGCCAAGACCTATCTCCTCTTCTTCCCCAATGATGAGGTGATGAGCCAGAATCTGGCCTACTATACAGCCATGCTTGGAGAAGAGCAAGCCAGATCCATTGGCCCCCGTGAGGTGAGAGACTTGCGTTACTTACGGCAGCTGCCAGCTGAACCCAGACCAGAGAGCAGAGTGGGATAGAGAAGGGGGAGCCAGCTGCTGCTTGGGCAGGGTGAGGCAGGGTTCCCAGGCAGGCGTGAATGCCTGGGAAGCATAGGGAATAAGCCGGAGCCTTCATTAGCACAATCTGGGCCCAGAAGTCTGTTCTCTGAGTTGGCAAAGAAAAGCAGAACTGCAGAACAGCCACGTTCTTTGCCTTTTTTAGCATCCCTACTTTAAGACTTGATACTGTTTGGCCAAGATTAATCATTTTCTACTTCATGTTAACTTTTTTTTTTTTCACTCACCACTTTTCTGCCTCCATTTTCCTTCCTGTCCCCTCTTTCTGCCATTGTCTGATCTGTCCCTGTTTCAGCATTAATCCCATATCCTTCCAAAACTGGAAGGAAAATCTATGTGATACAAAGACTAAAATGAGAAGTACTGAAGTGAAAGCACCCCCCATCCCTGCACTGTTGGGAGGACTGTACATTGTGCTGTTCATTTAACAGTGGCTATTTCAGGAATGACAGGTGATTTTTTTTTTATTTTGCTCATTTGTATTTTCTAAATTCCCTGCACTGAATGAGTATTATTTTTGTATTAAAAACATGAAAAGAGAGGATTTTCCTAGATGTCCAGTGGTTAAGACTCCACACTTCCACTGAAGCAGATGCAGGTTCGATCCCTGGTCAGGGAACTAAGATCACATGCCTCAGGGCATCACCAAAAAATAAATAATAAAATAGCCTAAAAAAAAACCACACACACACACACGAAAAGTTCTCTGTTTTAACTTAATGAAGTTTGGCACTGTGAACCTTCTTATTTGTGCATATGCCACGCACAGGCCCTAGATCCTCTCCTTCTTGAGCTCAGAACAATGAGGTGGATTTGAAGTCACTAATCTAGGCTCAAGTCCTGACTCCTCCACTTACTAGCCATGTGATTTTTGGCACATCGTGTGGGATCTTAGTCATGCTGCTTTGCTCTTCTGAGTCTGTCTCTTCTGCTATAAAATAGGACTGTGGTTCTTGCTCTGTCTTCAACACAGGATGAGTATGAAGGTCAAATGAGATAGTGAGCTGGGACTTCCCTGACAATCCAGTGGTTAAGACTCAGCACTTTCACTGCTGTTGGCCAGGGTTCAGTCCCTGGTCAGGGAACCAAGATCCCACAAGCCTCAAGGTGCAGTCAAAAAAAAGAGAGAGAGTAAGCCAACAGGCACTGTACAACATGTTGTGTGGACAGGTAGCATCACAGGGGTCTGGACAATGGTACATGAGTAGCAGTTGGAGGGTTTTCTCACTTCTAACCTCAGTTACCTCCTGAAACCAGGGGGCTTATCACTGTGGCCCTTAATCATTTGTGTCCTGCTGGCCTCACCCAAACCCCAGCCTGTAAAATTGGCTATAACTTTGGACGAACTTTTCACTTTGTCAGCAACAACAACAAAGATTAATAGCTACGATTGTTCTAGAAGCCCCTCAGTTGTTAATGCATCACATCTCTTGGACAAATGAAAGGGATAAGAAAACAGGTCCACCCCTGGGCTGTTTAACCAATGATTCAGCGGCCTGGGATTCACCCCGCAGCTGTACTGCACATTTGTGCAAAGGTAGTGTGCACAGCTGTGCATCAGAACACTGCTGCTGAAAGCAAAATAACTAGAAACAAGCTCAATGCCATCAATTTGGAGACTCGTTGAATCAGTCTTGGTACATTCATTCAGTGACATACAAGATAACTCGTAAATTGCATGAGTAGATTACTATGCACCAATATGATATTGTCTCCATGATAATAATTTTAGGTAAAGAAAAAAATTTAACATAACTGTTCATGGAGATTATTCCCCCACCCCCAACCCCCAGGCATGGGCCTGTAAGTCAGGGGTTGGAGGAAAGACCTGAACATTTCTATTTATATCTATCAGCTCTCTGTGGGTTTAGCTGTGTATGTTTTACCTTCATGTCTTTTTGAGTGCCATCTGAAACCACCTTGGAAAGGTATACAATATGGCATTTGTAGGATACTGCAGTGAATATAATAAAAGAGGTGCCAGCAAGCTAGAGTGGATGCATGGGAGAGAAGGGAGTGCTTGGAGAGTCAGGGAGGGCTTTGCAAGAGGCAGTGGTGGTGACATTCGGTTTTTAAAGCCTACAGTAGGTGAATGAGACAGGGAAGGGCTGTTTGGATGGAGAGCAGCATGTACAACACCTACCCAACTATCCCATGCAAATGGAGGATGGTGCCAGGGAGCTGCAGGCAACGGGGCCTGGGAGGATCAGATTCTGAAGGTTCTTGAGTGCCTCTCTAGGACCTTGGACTCTATGCGGCAGGGAGTGGTGAGTCCTGGAAGGGTTTGAAGCAGCCTGATGAGCTATTATGGTGCAGGGTTCAGAATGGGACGTGCTGGGGGCCATGTGGCACCAAGAGAGCTGCCAAGCCCTGAGGGAGGCAGGGGAGCCAACCAGGTGGAGGAGGGAGGTGGAACTGGCAGCCTGGGTTGGGGGGTGGTTTTCACTCCTCCCTTCTCTCCATGTCTAATTAGGTACCCTGTTTCAGTCTGGGACCCACTCCAGTATTCTTGCCTGGAAAATTCCATGGGCAGAGGAGCCTGGCAGGCTAAAATATTTGGGGTTGCAAAGAGTAGGACATGACTTACAGACTGAGCAATAGAGCACACACCCAAAATTCCCAGTCTGGGAGACCTGTGTGTGTTGCTGGCCACAGGGCTCCAGAGTGTACAGGTGGCAGGGTGGAAGGGACTCACAGCCTCCCTTCCTGCCTGCACTCCAGCCCAGGGGGGCTAACTTTTCCTCTGTTCACTGGGAGAAGCAGGGAGATGATGTGGTAGTAACACACTTCCCATTCTGGTTGTTGTGGCACTTTCCTGTTGAAAATAAGCACCCTTTAAATGTGTGTGGCATTTTATAGTTTACAAAAATCTTTTGTAGCTTTTCTTTCACTTGATTCTCATAAAAGTCCAGTGAGGTGGCATCACCAACCTACCCTGAAGTTAAAAACCAAGGTTCTTCCTTCCTAGATCTGGCGTCCTGAGCATCTCCAATAGAAGGAGTCCTCCTCTTGCCATCCCCTCCCATGTGGAGACTGTTTACCCTTGTCATTGTCCTCTTTGGCTGCTAGATGGTGACCACCTGGCTTTGAGATGGCACTTCTCCCGGCCTCTTTGCTCAGTTAAGATCCCCCTCACCCTTACCCTTAATGGCCATATTAGTGAGTCTTGGGCAGAAAGAGAAAATGAGTGGTCAGTCTACCATTTCTAACTAGAACCACCCTTCTGGTAAGAAGGTAACTCACATCTGTTGATCCCCATCCCAGGCCAAAAACTGAGCTGGATCTTTACACCCATCATCTCGTTGAGCTGGGTGTTCACACCCATCTTCTCATTCTGTCATCACAGGTGCCCTGTGAGGTGGGCGCTGTTCTCTCTTTTTTAGAGATGAGGACATTTAGGCTCCAAGAAATGAGTTAACCTGCACGGTGGCCTGTCACTGCCTATGGTGACGAGAATCTCTGCTCCCCTGCTTTATCCCAGTGCCAGCATAGTTCTGACACAAAGCTGCCACTTGGAAAATCAGTGTTGAAGGAGTAAGTGGTAGAAGTAGGGCTTGCAGCCTCATAGGGCTGCTGCAGAGGGTTAAAGGAGTTAACACATGCCTGGAAAATCCCATGGACGGAGGAGCCTGTTAGGCTGCAGTCCATGGGGTCGCTAAGAGTCGGACATGACTGAGCGACTTCACTTTGACTTTTCACTTTCGTGCATTGGAGAAGGAAATGGCAACCCACTCCAGTATTCTTGCCTAGAGAATCCCAGGGATGGGGGAGCCTGGTGGGCTGCCGTCTGTGGGGTCGCACAGAGTCGGACACGACTGAAGCGACTTAGCAGCAGCAGCTTTGTGTCCAGCACTTGGTGAGGGAGGCCAATCATTTCAACTCCTCAGGAAGGGCTTCGCTGGTGATTCAGTGGTTAAGACTCCACGTAATGCAGGGGGCCCAGGTTCCATCCCTGCTCAGGGAACTAGATCCCACATGCCATGACTGAGAGTTCACATGCTGCAACTAAAGATCTTCCATAAAAAAATAAAAAGATCTCGCATGCACAGTGAAGATCCTGAGTGTCACAACTAAGACCCGACACTAAGATCCACATAAATACATATTTTTTAAAATAATTTTATCCCTTAAAAAATGTAAAAGATGAACTCCCTCAAAAATGTCCATCTTCCTCTTGAGTAAATATAAGAGGTGATATAGGTAGGCCTCATTGACGCCTTTAAAGTTTTCCTTATTGCCCTCACCTTTTGTTTCAACTGACACCGTCTTCTTTCTCTTTTCCTTCCTCCTTCTGCTGCTAGGAGACTAGCAGGGCACCTAGGGAAAGATGGGATCCGGAAGGTGCTTAGTTTCCCTACCCCGGGTTAGCCCACCAGTGGAAGGGCCGGGTGCTGGGCCCCGTTGCTCCTTCTGCAGCTGCCTGGCTCCGGGGAGGGAAACCGTCTGCTCCAAGTCTGAGGGGAGACACATGACACAGGATAAAGCACACGGACTTTAGGATTAGAGAGACCCAGCCTTGGACGTGGGTCCCTGCTCTGCTGTTTCCTGTTGTGTCACGCCACAACAGGACACAGCATTGTCCCTCCGTACCTCAGTGTCCCCATCTGTAAAATGGGGATAGTTGGATCAACCTCAAGGTGGCCGCAAAGATTGAATGAATAACACAGGAGTCACCTAACACCTAGTTTTTAAGTTGTTTGTTTGTTTTTCCCTGAGTACCAAACTCCTGTAAAAGTTGAGAAGGCGTTTTCCTTCTTTGAAGACTAATTGTTCCTGAGAATCCTCAGGTTTTCTGTCTCAGAGGGTAATGGCAGAGGAAGGAAGGGGGCGTTTTCTCTTCAAGGGAAGCCTGGCTCTGCCACCTCAGACATGCTGCTTGTGCCAGGCAAGAGGAACCCTCGAGCACAAAAGTGAGGCTTTTGTCCCAAACTGGGGGACGGACACACGAGTGGTGGTGGGAGAGGAAGCCTCGGGTCACACTGGGAGCAGAAGTGTAGATGCGGGGTGGAGGGCAGGGGGGTGGGGGGCCGAGAGCTAGCGGCAGGGCTGAGTTCCAGAGCGTGCCTCCCGCTGTGTGCCCTCAGAGTGCCCAGGAGTACCGCCAGCGGAGCCTGCTGGAGAAGGAACTGCTTTTCTTCGCCTATGACGTTTTTGGAATTCCCTTTGTTGATCCGGTGAGCCAGGGTGCGGGGGTGAGTGGTGGGCAAGGAGTGGGGTGAGCTGTACACCAGGTGACTCCGGGAGAAGACTGGTGGACAAGAGACAAGGGGGAATTCTGGCTAGCTAGATATAGGTGACTTGGTCCCAAAGACATCTCCCTTTGTCTCCTGGAAGGGGTCTGGTGAGGAGGTGGACTTCCTGTAGGCCCTGGCCCACTCATCAAGACCTAGAGGATTCACCAGGCCTCTGGCACTGTTCATTTCCTCCTGCTCTGCTTTTAGGATTCATGGACTCCAGTGGAGGTGATTCCTAAGAGACTGCAAGAGAAACAGAAGTGAGGCCCTTGAAGAAACTGCATGAGTGGATCGGTGTGATGAAGCACTTGAGGCTTCCCGAGCCCAGGCAGATGTGAACTCCTGGCAAGGGGTGGGCAGGTCCAGTCTGGGGAGCCGGGGTGGGAGCCTGGGTGGGCCCCGGGATGCAGGGCTCAGAGCGGCTGTGCTCACAGGTCAGAACGGGAAACAGCTGCCCGCATCTCCCAGGAAATCGGGAACCTTATGAAGGAGATCGAGACCCTCGTGGAGGAGAAGACCAAGGAGTCACTGGACGTGAGCAGGCTGACCCGGGAAGGTGAGAGGATGGGCTCGGGGCAACCTTGGCCATCGTGGGGGCAGAAGGGACAGGGTCCCCATGTCAGCTGGGCAGCTCCCATGAGAGGGCAGCCTCGGAAGCTGAGCTGGCACGGGTCACAGTCAGGGTCACCCTTCCTTACTCACCCACGGGACTTCTGCTTGCAAAGATAACTGAGAATTGGCCTTTGGTTAAGAAATAAGACGCCTGTGTCACAGGGACACTAGTTCACTTTGGTAAGTATTTAGAGGAGAAAACTCGTGTCCTTGCCCCCAAACCGTTTCCTCCCAACTGCCATTAATCGTTCTGTAACCAAGCTTCAGAGTCTTGAGGTGTCCTTTGATGCCCCCTTGCCTGTCGCCTCCAGTCCACTGGCGAGGCCTACCGAGTGGGACTCCGCTCTCTTTCTATCTCCCCAACCCTTTTCATGTCCCACTGCCTCGGGCCAGTGACGCGTTCCCAGCCCCCCGTCGGCACCCTTCTTTCCTCTTCCAGGCTGTCCTTGCCCCTTCCACTGGGGGGCAAGAGCAGTCTCCAAACACCGGGGCTCCTGACACCATCCCCTCATCTCCCCTTTAACTGTAGGCCCCTTCCCACTGGGGGGCAAGAGCAGTCTCCAAACACCGGGGCTCCTGACACCATCCCCCTCATCTCCCCTTTAACTGTAGGCTCCACTCTTGCCTTGTTTACACCTTTCCTCATCCTTGAGCCTCTCTCTGCCCACAAGTCCCTGTTCAGGTCTCTCCGTCCTCCTGCACACTTTCTACCATCCCTGCCCGTGCGGCATCTCAGATACACCCCACAGAGTCTTTCTTAAACTCCAGGCCAGTCAGGAGCCCCTGCCTATT